>NC_139019.1:119674239-121100543 GCF_964374135.1 Grampus griseus | reverse complement strand
GGTAGGGCTTTGTTCATGGCGGTCACTCAGGGTCTGAGGCTGATGGAAACTCTACCCTGACATGTACTTCCATGATTGTACATCAGAGGGAAAGGAACATGGGAAATCATGAACTGGCTCTTCAAGCAAGCTCCTCATTAGAAATGGCTTAAGTAACTTCTGTTCATTTTTACTTGGTTAAAGAAGTCATATGAGCAAGCGTAATTTCACAGGGGGTGGGAAGTACAATCTTCTTGGAAGGAGACTATGAACGGCTCAGAGGTGTCCACTCACAGGGTTTTTTACATCACACAAACATTATTCGTGCATGTCAGTTTTCTTCAGTGAATTGTGACTGCAGCTTCTATGTCCTAGTCATCCTTGCATTCAACTCTTCAAGCCCAGTGTTTAGTACAAAGGAGGTGCTTAGTGCTTTTTGTCTGACTGAATGGACATCCAGAGACTTGCCCAAGGTCGTAGAGCCTGTGGGGTTTGGATCCTAGTCCTGTGCACTTTCCACTACACAATGCAATAAAAATCCTTAGACTTCCCTGATGTGGTCTCACTTTCATTAAGTTGCAATCTGCCAATAGGAACTACTCTAACTTTACTAGTTAATATTTTATAGGCCTCAATCTATATGCAATAACCCATTTTAGAATATGCTTGCAGCCAAGAATACGAAAAAAATATAGTGATTAAAATCCCAAAGATGAAAACACGTTTCATCGTTTTTAACCTGCCATGATTTCTCACTTTTGCTTTTAAAAGTCTTTCTTCCATTATTTCTCTTTCATGGCTCTTTTCATTGCAAACTTGACCACAGGGTCTTTTAGAATTGTGTGCTTTTAATCACAAAGGCTAAGAAAATTCCAAAAGACTTAAAAGGTACAGAAAGTATCAAAGTCTAAAATAAATCTTCAAAGTAAATTTCACTGGGATGGCATATGCTCTTGGTTAACCCATGAAATTAAAAAATCTGATTGTGGTAAAATCAGATTCCCATTCATCTTTATTATTATTATTAATTTCTCAGGTCCCAGTGGAACACTGAACTACTAATAACCGTAACACTCTTCTCTTTGGACACAAGAAGAGTGGAATTGACTGCGGCAACAGTGCTGAGCAGGGAGATGCTCTGAGAGAGCTTTTGCCTGTTAGGTATATTGAATCATTATCACTTCAGTGAATGGCAACAAAATAGGCAATCTTGTGCAGATCAGGATGGCTTTCAGTGCAAGTCAGAATTTCAATGTGTGTCAGAAAATGAATAGAGATGAAAAATTCAGGAGGCGGCATGCAGGAGTAACTGAAATGCAAAGCATCTGTTGTTGCCTGGATCCCAGGCAGCTTGAGTTATGTGGAGGGTTTCTTATTCTGCTGTAATGTCTGCCA
The DNA here is from genome assembly GCF_964374135.1 of Grampus griseus. Classification (NCBI taxonomy): domain Eukaryota; kingdom Metazoa; phylum Chordata; class Mammalia; order Artiodactyla; family Delphinidae; genus Grampus; species Grampus griseus. The sequence goes on along the minus strand of NC_139019.1, from coordinate 121,099,169 downwards.
TGTTGAGGAGCCAGGTCAGTGATTGGGTTAAGTATTGTGGCTACTTCTACCACCAACCACTGAGATAAGACAAAAGTAAAATTGCCTTGCTTACTCAGATTTCTAAATGCAAAATGGACCCAATTTGTATATATTTGATTTGGGATGACGTTTCAGTATCTCCCTGTGAGCATGAGCAATCTCTTACGTGACAGATCATTTTATGAGGCTTCTAACTAAGATGAACAAGCCTGTTTTGCTAACATAAAATTGGCAGGAACTCGAGCTTGAAATTTGAATGGAGCCCAAACTGAATATTTGCACAAGTTTGAAGAGGCACAGATGATTTTATGCAAATTGTTTGTTTATGGAATGCTTCCCCTAGGCACATCTGCAGGCTCATGTGGGCTGAAAGTGTGAAAGAAGATAGAAACAATTTAGTTAATATGACTATTGCCTTTTTTGGTGTGTTTCTCCCTAGTAGTTAGAAATTAAATTAAAAATTCATAATATCTAACATATATGCAGCACTTTTATTAAGACAGAACCTAGGCTAAGTGCTTTGAAATTACTTAGAGGTACTAAGTGAGGCTTAGGTAGATCAGGAGCTTAGCCAATGACCCACTGCAGTAAGTGGCAGATGGGGTTGTGAACCTAGGCACTCTCTTTCCAGAATCCAGGCTGTCTAACTTATACCATACTATATGGACTTTCTTAGATAATACAGAGTAACTCTAGGGGATTGAGTTATTCTTTAATACTCACATGGACTAGTCTGATAAAAAGAATAACAGAAAATCAGATAAAAAACTTCAAATTTGTCACTCTTACCCTAAACTCTACAGAACATTCTTTTTGGGATAGGGCTGCACCATGCATGCCCAGGAAAATAAATAGAATACCCTATTAAACTAATAGGCCTTTAGACTTTAACCATCTAATCAGAGCCCCCCATAATATTATTAGTGAGAAAGGTGGAGAATTCCTATCTTTTCCAATCTGATGCCTGCAATTCAGCTATTAGTATTACTGAGGCTTGACATAGTTTGCAGTAAAGGGTCCATTTATGGCTTATTTGATTGGACCTCCTTTCGCTTCTATTGTCCCCATTCTCATGGTGAGAATTTGGAAAGTTAAGGTATTGGGCTAGAAGGACGATAGAAATGGATGAAGGGGACTTGGGAATTTATTGCAATTTAAGGGCTTATAATCTTAGGGATATCCTCCTTCCTGAGTAAGGTTTGGCCAGGCCAAAGATGCTGGAATCACCCCGACTCCTTCTTTCTCTCATACCCCAACTGATATATCAGCGATCCTATGAAACCTCCTTCAAAAGATACTTTGAATTTGGCCAGAAACCATTACTCCTGCCACCAGTACTCTAGGACGACCTCACGGCGCCTCTTACCTGGACTATTGCAACACTCTCTTCACTGGTCTCCTTGCTTCCACCCAATACCACTGTAGCTTAGCCTTCTTACAGAGGCTAGAGTAATTATTTTAAAGTGCAAGTCATACCCCCTTAACTCTTCCACCCAAACCCACTTCCCCATCTCACTTAATGCCCTTTGGATCTCTCTGATCTCACTTCCCGCCACCTTCCCATCTCACACCCTGCTCCATCCACACCAGATGCCTCTCAGGATACTCCTGGCACAGAGCAGTTTCACTGGATCCCCTCCCTGCCAGAAATCCTCTTTTCCTGGATCCCCTCAAGACTCTCCCTCACTTTGTTTAGATTTGTAAATGTTCAAAGAAACTTTCCTCCTTCCCACTTTTTCCAAAACAATGCCTTTGACCACACTGTATACGCTTACCATGATTTACATTTCTCTTTAACATTAATTATCACATAAAATATCCTATATTTAATGTGTTCATTTGTTTATTGTCTGTCTTCCTTAAGTAGAATCCAAGCTCCATGAGAGTTTGGACTTGATTTATTTTGTTCACTGCTTAGTGTTTGATGAATGACTGAATGAGTGGCATGGAACAATGCTGTGGGACCAGTGAAATAGCTTTAGGGGGTTTTAGGTTTAGAGACCAGGAAACATGATAAAATTAAGGCCAATGTGTAAAAAATAATAATGTGTAAAAAACCAGCATATTTGATAGGCACCCCCCAAATAGGTGCATTCCATAGATATAACAAAATATTATTTCATAAGCATACAAATTGTCCCTAAAGGTTGAGAAGGTCTAAATCAAATTTTGATGAAGAGTGTTGAAGGGAGGAAAGAAGAGTTGTGGGGAAAAATTCTGTCGTCCAAAGTCTCTAAAATAATAGTTGAATGAGTATATAGAGGTCAGCCTGGAGTATGGAGTTTTTTGTGTCTTTAAGACACAGCTCAAATTCCACATCTTAGCATGTCAGGGACTTTGCTAAGTTATAACTTAAGTTGTCATGTCTAAATCTCTTAATGACTTCGTGTTGTAGGCCATTATGATTGTAGGTCAGAAAACTGAGGCTCAGAGATATTAAATAATGTGTCTAAAGATGAACAGTTGCTATGATGACTCTCTTCTATGAAGCCTTACCCAGTTACTTTGGATCTTAAGGGATCTCTTTTTCCTTCTAGTTGCTGGACCATTTATGGGACTCTGACCATATACTGACATATTCTCAGATATTACATACCTATCTCATCAAGACATGTTGACTTGTTCTAAAAGAGTTTCTTTTTCTTCAAGTACATGTAGACTAAACACATAGGACTGTATATATTCTATGAATGCCATATTACAATGAATAAAAAGCCAGTTAATCTATGAAAAAAGCAATTCCAGTTTCTAGGAACAATTAATTTAAAAAGTGTTGACACATTGAGATGACCACTGGTTTACAATAGTTATTCTCCACCAAAGCCTCTGGTTATCACTTTTATTGAACCATACTAGCATAGTCTTTCTACAGATATAAATATTTGATGACATGCTTTTTTATTTTTATAAAGAGTATTTTAGATTCTATAATTCTGCAAAAGTTCATGTTGGAGAACTAACTGATAATATCAAAAGTATACATTTTAGAAATATGGAAGAGATTTCTTCCAACTATTCCAAAGATTCCAATTAAAGTTAGCATACACAAGAGGTCAAAAGTTAACTGTAAAATGGTTAAGGACTTTAGTTTAGCCAACTAACTCTGACACCTTGAGCAAGTTTCTTAACACCTCTGAGCCTCAGTTTCCTCATTTCTATAATGAGCTAATGCAGTTAAAGCATTTACCATGTTTTCCAGCTTAGCACACAGAAAACACTTCATAAATGCTACTGATTATTGTGTTGTTATTACCGTTATCAGGAGGAGATATAATATGACAGAAGATTGGAAATCCTACCCCTAGTATCAGTCTCTAAATCATGAATAGGAATGGGAATTATGCTGGAATATCACATAAACCAAAATCAATAGGAGGCAGAACTTGAGTCCTTTAGAAGTATATAAAAGCCACTTAAGTATAATGACAGAATGTAATTACGCAGAGTTTCACTTCGTATGTGACATCCTGGCAAACAGAAAATAAAGCTGAAATGGAACACATTTCTGTCGATATGAAACATTACTCGTCCCCTTCCTCATTTGTTACCAGGTTCTCTGTTATGTTGTTTTAAAGCCATTTTGTGGTGTGGTGCTCCTTCTTCTTGCTTCAATCCGTTTTCTCAAAAATCTTGCCAGGAGATCTGAGAGCAGATGGTGCCTTATTGTTTAAGAAAGTGGTACTTTTGCTGAGTGTTTGATCACACTTTTCTGTTGGGGACTGGCTTGTCAGCATCTTGTGCCATCAGGATAAGATACATGCCAAGGAAAATGGAAACGGCATATTTGCTAAGCCTGTCAGAGGATATATTGACAATTGCATCAAAACCTGAAAGTATGGCTTCAATTGTTAAAACATATGAAAGGAGTACTTTTATTTTGTCAAGTAAATCCAGGTTTGAAGGCTGTGTATGTACCATAATATGAAGACAAGCCATCTACACAGACAGTAACCCTAACTTCTGAAAACATCTACCTAATATAGGAAAGATAAAGATTGCTTCATTTAGTCAATAAACATTATTGAATACTCTATTCATCGCGAACTGTGCTACACACCGGAGGTGAATCAGACACAGTTCATAAGTTAACATGATCCCAGTCTTGAGGGTGAGAAAAACATATTAACAGATAAATTAAGCTATGTAATGAAAAATGTGGTTATTCTTTACTTTCCTACCCCATAGATTCATTCTCTGTCTTTATGTTTCCTGCTCCGTGCCCTGGGAGACTGACCCCAATGAATTGCTCTCTTATCAGCTGCCTTCAAGTTGAGTTCAGCCAATGGCGTCATGGGCAAGACCCTCAGAGGCATGACAGTTTCCTCCCTCACTTCCTCCCAGCTTTGACACTTAGCTTCTAACAGTGGCTGTGTGCTTTCGTGTTTATTACTCCTTCCATCCACTGCTCCTCCGCAGCGCCAACTCTCACTGGATTCCGGGCAACACCGCCTCTTCCTTCCCTGAAGGGAGGAAGCCTTCAAACCTGGGTTTATTTGAAAAACTGAAAATACTCCCTTCTTCCCACTTCAGCTCTCTTGGTGATAGTGACTTCCATTGTTGCTATTCTCTGGGTGTCCCAATATTTCTTGTTTGTTCCCTTAACTGTGCATCCCTCAGAAGTGGACCTTTGTTTAAACTCTCTTCACTTAAAACAACTGAGTTGAAGTCTGTTTCTTGCCAGAATTCTGACAGATATAAAGACTATAATAGAGATACTAGTTTATTCAACATTCATTCAATCATAGACTATTTATTGAATGCCTATAGGTGACACTGCACTAGTTATAAGGTATACATCAGTACTTTCTAATAGAACTTGATGGAAATTTTCTTCACTGCCCAATATGCTAGCCACTAGGCATGTGTGATTATTGAACACGTGGAATGTGGCAAATGTGACTGAGCCATTGAAGTTTAAATTTTATTTAATGTTAATTAATTTAAATTTATATAGCCACATGCAGCTATTGGTCAGTGGCTACTGTATTGGGCAGCACCAGTATGGACTCATTTTAACAGGAGCCTGAATAACTCTTCTGGCTACATGCAGAGTTAGAGAAAGAGCCAGATTTGTTCTCAGATATGGCTAGGAAGGTGACATTTGAGCTGCTCTGTAGATGAGTGGGTCTTTACCAGGCAGAGAAATGTGGAGAGTGCATTCTGGGTAAAAGGAACATCTTATGTAAATGCTGAGAGGCTTTGTATGCACATATGGAAGGTAAACTCAAGAGTATCACACAGTATTCAAAGCGGTTAGATCACAACGATTAAGAGGGATGTGTGGGAAAAGGCGCTAGGAACATGGGTTGGAGCTGCATGGTGATGAATCTTATTTCATGTCCATATTTTGCTAATCTTTTATACTCCATAATAACAGCACCAGGTAGGTCATTTTAAAACACGGATATTAAGCATCATAGTAATGGTATATTCATATTCCTTTAAAAATATTCCACTTATCTTTCAATTTCAAAAAATATTTTAATGATTATTTACAGTATACTCAATTTTGTTGGTCTCTGTCTTTGGACTTTTTCTAGATACAGTGATCTAGCTTGATTCAAGGATGCCCAAGGTGTCACAGAGCATAGATGAGGTACATATAGACAAGACTTGAGAGGATCAGAGAAGAATTTCTGGATAACTTGTTAAGTCTAGGTTTGGCCTAAAGAGTGGGTAAGGGTTTTCTAGGTGAATTTGTGTACCTGTGTGGGTTGGGTATTGGCTGGGAGGAGTGATGGGAGTGGAGCAGAATATGTTCCTGTCAGAAAACATTGAATGTGAGGTAATGACAGGACTGAGAGAAAGTTGGAGTGGTCTAAAGTATCGGATCTAAACAGATCTAAGTTATAAAACAATCACTCTGGATGGATATCTGTGTAGAATGGTTTGGACAGAGTAGGAATGGAATGCCAGTTAGAAGGCTGTAGTTACAATGCAGGGAAAACATAATGGTGATTGAACACAGGTTCTGAGAAATAATATATCTCATTTGTGATCTTTCGCACTTCCAAAACTTATTTATGTTTCTCTGAAAAACAAAACAACTCCAGTTTTGTTCTGGGTCATAACAGTAGCTGTTATTTAACAAGTAATTATTATGTGCCACTCTTCCAAGCCTTTGTATGCTGTGTATTATCTTCACTTAATCCTCAAAACAACCTTATTAGGCAGGTACTATTATGATCTCCTTATTTTACAGATGGATAAATGGAGGCTCAGTGAAGTTAGGTAAAAGTTTTAAGGTCACCCTTGGTAATACACAGAGCAGGATTTAAATTTTGGCCATCTGCTTCTAGAACAGACTATTAAGTTCTACCTTCTTCTGTAAACTTGGTAAAAATTACTCTGTGCTGATACCTGCTCAGCATTTGTTGATGAAGTTGTCTTTCCTTTTGTCTTGAATATTGAGTTACCCTGGAAATAAGATTATTTAATACAGAATAAACTTCAAAAAACTTGTATCTGTCCTGTAGACTTTAAACAGGAACGGATGGTCATTTTAAGAAGGATGGGAAAAAAATAAGTGCCAATGTAGCCAAGATCATCCCCTCTTAAGGCAGCCAAAGAGATTACCTAATTTACTATACTGTGATTTTTCTTCCTAATATTCTTATTGATCAAAATACTTTTCAGTTTAAACATTTCAATGTGAATAATGTTAAATGTTAATATAATTATTTTAAAGAGATTTTAAGGGCACATGGTTGACAGATTTAGAAAATTTCTTTTCATAGGCCAGGTTATTGCCAATGAATACTGAAATATGTAAGTTACTGGATGCTTGATGAATATCTGTAGCTATCGAGATCTGTGTTTATAGGACTTACCTTAAGATCACCCATTGCAGTGTAGTATCATCAACTCTCATCTATTTTTTTTCTAGGGACTTTTCCTGTCCAAAGATAGATTGCAGCAAATTGAATTTAGAGATGTCCTTGACCAGAGAGTCCTGCAATTGTACTATTTTAATAGAAAGTAGTTTATTGTTATTAGAAAAATTACCAAGAATATTTACTATAGGATCTAAATTTCTTCTCACTTCAAATATGCTGTACAAAGAATATAATTCGGTTAGAGGTGGGAAGTTGTCTGGGTGTCCTCAAAACCCAATCCTAATTTAGCTCCTAGCTTAGCTATCTAACAACTCCCACTACTATGGCATTCACTTATATATACTGGTGGCCCATCAGTCTTGCAGAATTCCATCATCATCATGATGCCAATCAGTTCAACCTTGTAAACTTCCCATTTTCCCTCTGAATCTGACTTCATATTGATTTCCTCTCACAACAACCTGTCTTTCTTATAAACAGAATTATATTAGTTTTCATTTAAAAAAAAAAGCAAAACAACAGCGATACGACAATTGGATGAAATGGAATGAGGGAGAAGAAGAGCTTATGACATTCAGTATCTTTTGACATTCTTCCTAACTGAATGCTTTGGATCTCATTCTTTAGTTGAGGGATGCCTCAAAAGGAACCATAGCACACACTAGTTTTTAGAATAATAACAATAGCAAGTCAATCTTTAGAGATAAAACTTCTTAAGGTACAGAAATGTGGGACACTATTGATATGTCTGGGAATCCAGTACCATGAGAATTTTGGTTGTGTTGAAACATAGGATATGTGGGGAATATTTGTGAAAGATGAGGCTTTAAAATGGTGTGAAGGCCAGGTCATGAAAGGTCCGGATCCACTCTAAAGAAGTTGGATTTTATGCATCTGCAACGGGGGACTGCTGAGGGCATTAAGTAGAGAAATTATATAAACACCAGAAAGCTCACTTGCATTTGCATGATAAAACCGTAAGCCAGAGCTTTGTTATCATCAGACCTATAGCAGCATGGGATTTGGAAACTCATCACTCCATTCTGGACCCATGTGTTATTTAACTAAAGGACTAGGGGACTCTCACCTCTAAAGCATTGATACCAGGCTTGGCACATGGAGATGGCTGATCTGGTTGAAGCTGAGAATGCTTGGCTGCATTGGAGTCTACCAATGGAGTTCTGCTCCTTTTTCTGGGGCTCCTAGAGACAACAGAAATCAGTTGAAATCAGGTCAAGTTATCATCAGTGAACTAAAATCACAAGAGTGGTTAATCAACTGTTGTCAAGAGAAAATCCTAAGTCAAACATATGGGAAAATGAGGCTTATGAATCATAGCACCAGCTTGGCTTCAGCCCTCAGGCAAGTGAAACTAAATCAGTAAAAATATATTCAGTAGAAACATGACTTGTTCTAATTCTGTCTAAGGCACCTCAGTTCTAGAAGCAGAGCACCCTCCACAGACCTAAAGAGAACAACTTTTTTTCTACCCCTGGAGTCAGACTGCAAGTTCAATGTGTTGGCCTGACTCTTTCCAACTGTGTAAATATTGGACAAATAACTTAAATGCTCTAGTCCTCATTTTTTGCATCTTAAAAAAATTAAAACTGCCCAAATCTGCCTCAGAGGGCTTGTAAGCTCCCTTGTAAGGGACAATGTCTATCACCTGCACAGCTGAGTCCCTACTGAATAGCACAGAATCAGGCATATGGCAGGCATCTAATGGATGTTTGTGGAAGTTATGAATGAGTGAGTGAGGAGATCTAAATGCTGTAAGTACATCATGAAAATGCTTTGTAAGCCAGAGAATGCCATATGTATGGTGATATTATGATGCTTCACCTTCTAAGCTCACTAAAAATCTACTCATGTTCACATCAAAAGTATATCACATATAAAAGATCTCCAATCACTTTTCCCCTAACACCAAAGAGAAAGAGCTAAACTAATTGTCACTTATTATTTGTTAGACCACAGTGTGCATTTTTTCTGTCATTCTTTATAACAATTCTAAGAAGTAGGAACTATCATTAGCCCAATTTATAGATGAGGAAATCCAGCCTGAGGTAGGCTAAGTAAATTCCCCAAGATAACACTGCAATAAGAGATGGCATCAAGACTCAATCCCAGGTTGGTCTGCTCCAAAGAACATGATCCATTCTACTTCTCAAATGAAAACCTTAGACTTTCTTTTTATTCTAAAAAGTATTGTAGTTTTAAAAAAAAATCAAACGCCAAGCTTTCAGGTCCTACTGAGTCTACTTGGTGGAATGAGCCTACTTGGTGAAAATGGAATTACTGAATTAAATTGGGCATCATATTTAATTCAATAGACGTCTTTTCAACCCCCAAACACTATAATTCTATTTACACTGTTTCTTTCTCAGGACACAATTTATTTGGCTTCATCTACATAAAATCAGTACAGGAGGAAAGGTTGGATTCTTCATTCACAGACCTGGGTTTCAATCATTTTTTGTATGCAATTCCATGTTTTAATCTATTACTTTTCATTTGTAAAGCGTAAAATTCTCCTTTAACAATCAACATCCTTCTCTAGAAGATGGCAGTTTGTTATTTATGCAATAACTTAATATATTTTTGATGCGTTTAGAAGTTGGAGGCATCATCCTAAGAAGAAAAATACTGCCTAAAGGTCTAAGTAAAGTGTTACCATATTACAGTGAAAAGAAATGTAAAGTAGTTGAAGTCAAGCAAAAGGGAAGGTCATTATAAGTAAACAGGGGAAATTCATGGATGCCTTTTGCCAGAATTACTGCCTGCTTCACCCATTGTCTCTGTCTTTGCTTGTCCTTTCTTGTTTCTTACTCTTCTCCTGTCTTCTCTCCTCTCTGCTCCTATCTCAACTCATCCTTTACGCACAGCCAGCTGTGCCTCAGGGGAGCCTCAGCTCCTGCACCAGTCTCCCCCAAACCAACTTACTCAGTTTTGGAGATATTATTTCAAAACCGTGGGAAAGGTGATCTAGTCAAGGACCCACTCTGTTCCAATCGCCTGTGGTCAGGGCGGTTGGATTGCCATATTGCATGTGATATTTACTGACATATATTGGCTCTCTAACAAAGGGTATAGGCCAAAAGAAGATAACTGATACTCTAAAGTAAGAGAATGGCTCTTCTGAAAATACAACACAAATGGGAACATTATTAAAAGAATGATTAGCAACTCTGTGAAAGGAATGTCTGAGAATGTCATATCCATATGTGCATCAAAGGAGATGGAATCTAAATTTTCAATTTCAAACACAAAATTAATTTCTGTAAAATATTAAGTTCATGTATAAGTTCATGAAGAACCAATACACATTATCCCTTTGATAAACTTGTTTTTAGCATAGGCTAAAAGTACATTATCCCCAAACAGTTCTCTGAATAATGAGAATACTATAGTGTTACTAAATTAATTTGGGTAATTTGATTGCTTTACAAAAATACTGGAAGGAAATATTACCTGAAAATAAAAATACTATAAATATTTTAAATTTATAATTGGTATGGACTTTTATAACATACCCTTACTTATAGTTCAGTTGATCACAGTAGTTCAATTTAAACCTTTGATAAGCCATTGAAGTCTGTTTATCTATTAGTATCCAAACACATCATCAAGAGAAATGAAAGCTCATCTAACTATTGTCATTAAATATTTCTGTCTTCTTTCATCCCTTAGCATCTCTGTGCTTCATTTCCTTCATCTGTCAAATGGAGATCCATCCATCTGAAAAAAAAAAAAAAAAAAGAACTTATGTTGAATACTTATTTTGAATAGGTACAAAGTATGGCACTAGTAGTTACTGAGGGGTGTGCCTGGCTTGAACATTTCTCAAGCAACTTCTTGAGGGTCAAAGGAGCTGAAAGATGTAATGAATTGGAAAAGAATAAATCGTAATACACACACAGGATATTGTTATTTTCTGCTTTTGGATCCTGTAGCGTATCCAAGGAAACATAAAAGTCTTTTGGTCTTCCAGGCAACTGAAAATGGAAAGCTGCCACAGGAAGAATCCACTGCACAAATAGTGATTAATATGAAATAGCTAATTAGACTGAGCCCCTGGAGAAAGTACAAAAAGCTGAGAGATGGAGAGGTGCATATTGCTCTGTTTGTTCTAACAAAATGAAAGCCTTCTCCTGTTTGCATTTCTTCTTATTAATATGCTACATGGACTACGGCAGATCCGATTTTATTCTGTTTGCAGGGCTATAAGAAGGTGACTCAGGGGCACCTAATGAAGAATGACAAGCACCTAATATCAGTCAAATGTTTCATTATTACTTTTACATTAATCTCCCCTTCGGCAAAGATGAGTCAATGCGCTTAACTGGAAAAACTAGGAGGCAATATGGACAGCATGGAGATCAAATTAATCCTGGCCTTTTGAACACAAGTAAAGAATTTGGATGAATACTGAAAAAGGTAGTAAAACAGGATTCCATTTGAACGAGAGCAATTTAACCACCACACAAAGCAGAATAGTCTGTGCATTTGGGCATCTATGGCTTTGATTGAACTCAGGAAGAACTGAGTGCTTTGTAGATTGTGTGAGTCTTAGCTCAAGTCTGAACTGGCAAATAAAAAGTCCTGCACTTTCAGGTTGTATTATAAACTCAGAGTCCACCCTCCGCAACCTCCCCCCAAAAGAAGTTTTCTGGATTATTTCTAGAAATATCTCTCAAGCACAGGAAGTAGACTTTCAGCAATTATCCATGCTCACTGGACAGAAATTTCTCTGCTTCTTCTCTGAGTTCTTCTATCAGAGAAGTCCAGGGAGCTCTTCCAAGCTTAGACCATGGAGACAGCTTCCTGAGAACTGGGAAGAGAGGTGGAATAGAGTGAGCTCCATTTATCCACCTGAACCAGAGAAAGAAACTGTTTTCCTGTAAACTTGACCCAGTTCCTTTCGCACACTCACCAGTCATCTTCTGCCTAAATTGGCAAGGAGTGTTAAGTGGAAAGAACGCTGTTATCATAGCCATTTATTGAACTCTTGCTATTGCTAGACACTGAAGTAAAGGGCTTTACATTAATGATTTGATTTAGCCTTCAAATGGCATCAGTATATTTTTATTTTATAGATAAGGAGATTCAGCCTTTGTGCAGAAACCCTGGATGTTGAAGTAAACCGTGATTACTCAGACAGAAGTAAGTCCTTTTGGGACAGACGATAAAGATTCCAGGAGCAAGACATCTCTCCAAATAAAGCTGTCTTAGCCTCCCTGAACCTACCCTGTAAAATGAATCTGGATAGTTATGGTGCTGTGCTGGGAAACGGATTTTAATTTTGAAGTAAACGAAGTCTTTATAAAGTCAGCCATCTCTCTCCTAATACAACACTATATGTTACATTCAAAGCATGGGCATTACTATGCATCCAACAAAATCTTCTAGTTTCCCCTAGTCAGATGATCCTTTTTAATTGTTGTTAGTCAGGACCAATGGGCCAGTATTACAGGGAGAGAAGTATAACTTTTTCTTTTAATACAACGTTCATATTCAAATAGTCTTGACTCTAAAATGGATTCTTTAAACCCTTGCCATGTAACCTGCGGTCCAGGAATTAGTAGCATTGTCATCACCTTGTAATCCGCTAAAAATGAAGAATTTCAAACTCTGCTCTAGGCCTACTGCATCATAATCTGCATTTTAACAAGATACCCACATAATTAGTATGAACATAAGAATTTAGTGGCATTGCTTTATGCCGTCATTTCATTGGTGTTCAATCCTGGCTGGGTATCATAGTCATTTTGGAGTTTTGTAAACCTACAGTCTTGTCAACCTCACTTTGGGGTGAGATTGGGGATACACAGGTTTGCTAAACTCCACTAGGGATTTTGATATTTAGCCAAAGTTAGTTTTGACCTCGGCCTTTGCGATTATCTAGGTGGGTAACAGAGACCTGGCCAAGGACGGAGAAACATCTCTCAAAGGTTGGGAACACTCTCTGGGTACAGTTTAAGATGGCAACAGCAGAAAGTCTTGTATTCTCTCCTGGGAGAGAAATTAAAGAATTTCTCCACTGAATTTTAAAGATGGCAAACCTTTCCAAAACCATTCTGTTGCTTCCTTTATCGTACTCTCCCTCTTTTACCAAACTCTATCTACTCACCCTCCATTCACCATGAGAAAGAATAAGCAACAAAGAGTATAGAAAAATGAGAGATTCTCTTTCTTTTTTGTCCTCAATTCTGCTTCTGGGGAAGGAATGGAGCCAATAAAGATTGGGAAGACATTCTCCCCTATCTTCCTTTAAGCTTTTTAAGGCTACTTCATGTTCTTTTCTCACTAACCAAGAAATGTCTAAACCTTTTGCCTTTTATGTGTCCTGACTTTATCTTATTATCTTTATTGATAATCTCTTTGGCCCAGAACATATTTTGGGAAAGTGAACATTTCAAAAGTGGGGTGTTCAGCAATTAAACCCTTCTACTGTCTTCAAGGCAGTAGAGCTAAAATGTGTTTGTTGAAATAACCATGGAATATGAATACATTACTTCATAAACCCACATCTAAGCATATAAACAGGCTTCTCCTGGGTTATGTATTTGTATTTGTGTCTTTTGTATCACTTAATGTTGAATCTTCTTTCCCAGAACTACCTTATAAGTCTCTTCTTACTTGTTCACTTAAAGAACAGAGAGGCAGTACTTAAAAGAAAGAGCAAGTAGTAGAGATGCTTTGCTTTGGCAACCATACTTTCAATAGTTTGTTTTTCTCCCACCCTTACAAATTATCTCTTGGCAATGTTTATATTAATAACCATCATTTTAATAATGTTTATTTTTTGCACCGTGTGTTTCAGGGCCACTAGGCGCCTGAACAAAATTTACTAAACAAAATGACAAAATTAACCAAATAAGACAATAAGTCCAAATAAAGAGTGCATAAGCCTAGAGCAGAGATTAAGGTAATACAGGCAAACATAATACTGACTTGCCCCTAACAATGAAGTATTGAAGCAGTAATATTTGGAGGATGCAGCTGTTCACTTGAGCATGGCACTTTGCAGGCTGCTGGGCAGGGATGCTATCATCGAGATCTTCATTTGAGGATTATATCTATTCTCTTCTTAGGGCAATTTACTTCTTCAATAGACAGACTTCTTCAATGAACACAAGGCTACCAGTTAGACAAAATGTTTGGACGGATTTGAGATTGTGTCAGTGCTGTTCCAATTCCAACACTGTCACTCTCTATCACCAGAGATTCAATATTTTTCATCACCTATAAAATAGTAACTATATCATTTAGTGTTGCTGTGAGAAGTTAATGACATTATTTATGAAAAGTCATGGTGCAGTAAACACTCTATAGATAATAGCTATTATCAGTATGCCACTAATTTTTCTTTTCCTTCAAATAGCTTTATTTTATAATGAACAATAAGTAACAGAGGAACATTTCCAAAAGTCTTTCATAGAGCTTCCTAATTTAAACTTAAGTCACAGGTACCTTTGCGCAAACTAAAAAAAATTAAACCACCACATTAAAATAAATTTCAGTAAAGTTCAGAAATTACCATTCTTTTATTCCAATAGGACTCACAGATAGAAATAATGCAATCAAAAAGTACACCTATGGCAAATAATTGCGCCAATAAGATTCATTTATAAAAATCAGTGGGATGGAGATTACATGAGTATATGCATTTGTAAATATTCAGTGAACTGTTCTCTTCATATGGGTACATTTCATTGAATGTAAATTTTTGTTAACATCTTTACTGGAGTATAATTGCTTTACATTGCTGTGTTAGTTTCTGCTGTATAACAAAGTGAATCAGCTATAAGTATACTTATATCCCCATATCCGCTCCCTCTTGTGTCTCCCTCTCACCCTCCCTAGTCCACCCCTCTAGGTGGTCACAAAGCACCGAGCTGATCTCCCTGTGCTATGTGGCTGCTTCCCACTAGCTATCTGATTTACATTTGGTAGTGTATATATGTCCATGCCACTCTCTCACTTCATCCCAGCTTACGCTTCCACCTCCCCATGTCCTTAAGTCCATTCTATACGTCTGCGTCTTTATTCCTGTCCTGCTGCTAGGTTCTTCAGAACCATTTTGTTTTTAGATTCCAAATATACGTGTTAGCATATGGTATTTGTTTTTCTCTTTCTGACGTACTTCATTCTCTATGACAGATTCTAGGTCAATCCACCTCACAACAAATAACTCAATTTTGTTTCTTTTTAAGACTGAGTAATATTCCATTGTATATATGTGCCACATCTTCTTTATGCATTCATCTGTCGATGGATACTTAGGTGGCTTCCACGTCCTGGCTATTGTAAACAGTGCGGCACTGAACATTGTGGTACATGACTCTTTCTGAGTTATGGTTTTCTCAGGGTATATGCCCAGTAGTGGGATTGCTGGGTCGTATGGCAGGTTTTAGATTTTGGAGGACCCTCCATACTGTTCTCCATAGTGGCTGTATCAATTAACATTTCCACCAACAATGTAGCAGGGTTCCCTTTTCTCCACACACTCTCCAGCATTTACTGTTTGTAGATTTTTTGATGATGGCCATTCTGTGAGGTGATACCTCATTGTAGTTTTGATTTGCATTTCTCTAATGATTAGTGATGTTGAACATCCTTTCATGTGTTTGTTGGCAATCAGTATATCTTCTACAGAGAAATGCCTATTTAGGTCGTCTGCCCATTTTTGGATTGTGTGTTTGGTTTTTTGTTATTGAGCTGCATGAGCTGCTTGTATATTTTGGATATTAATCCTTTGTCAGTTGTTTCATTTGCAAATATTTTCTCCCATTCTGAGGGTTGTCTTCTCATCGTGTTTATGGTTTCCTTTGATGTGCAAAAGCTTTTAAGTTTCATTAGGTCCCATTTGTCTACTTTTGTTTTTACTTCCATTTCTCTAGGAGGTGGGTCAAAAAGGATCTTGCTGTGATTTATGTCATAGAGTGTTCTGCCTGTGTTTTCCTCTAAGAGTTTTATAGTGTCTGGCCTTATATTTAGGTCTTTAATCCATTTTGAGTTTATTTTTGTGTATGCTGTTAGGGATATTCCAATTTCATTCTTTTACATGTAGCTGTCCAGTTTGCCCAGCACCACTTATTGAAGAGGCCGTCTTTTTTCCATTGTATATTCTTGCCTCCTTTATCAAAGATAAGGTGACCATATGTGCATCGGTTTATCTCTGGGGTTTCTAACCTGTTCTATTGATCTATGTTTCTGTTTTTGTGCCAGCACCATACTGCCTTGATTACTGTAGCTTTGTCGTGTACTCTGAAGCAAGGGAGCCTGATTCCTCCAGCTCTGTTTTTCTTTCTGAAGATTGCTTTGGCTATTCAGGGTCCTTTGTGTTTCCATACAAATTGTGAAATTTGTTGTTCTTGTTCTGGGAAAAATGCCATTGGTAGTTTGACAGGGATTGCATTGAATCTGTAGATTGATTTGGGTAGTATAGTCATTTGCACAATGTTGATTCTTCCAGTCCAGGAACATGGTATATCTCTCCATCTGTTTGTATTGTCTTTACTTTCTTTCATCAGTGTCTTATAGTTTTCTGCATACAGGTCTTTTGTCTCCTCAGGTAGGGTTATTCCTAGGTATTTTATTCTTTTTGTTGTAATGGTAAATGGGAGTGTTTCCTTAATCTTTCTTTCAGATTTTTCATCATTAGTGTATAGGAATGTAAGAGATTTCTGTGCATTAATTTAGTATCCTGTTACTTTACCAGATTGATTTTTTAGCTCTAGGTGTTTTCTGGTAGCATCTTTAGGATCTGCAAACAGTGACAGCTTTACTTCTTTCCTGATTTGGATTCCCTTTTTTTCTTTTTCTTCCCTGATTGCTGTGGCTAAAACTTCTAAAACTATGTTGAATAATTGTGGTGAAAGTGGGCATCCTTGTCTTGTTCCTGATCTTAGTGTAAATGGTTTCAGTTTTTCACCATTGAGAACGATGTTGGCTGTGGGTTTGTCATATATGGCCTTTATTATGTTGAGGTATGTTCCCTCTATGCCTACTCTCTGGAGAGTTTTTATCATAAATGGGTGTTGAATTTTGTTGAAAGCTTTTTCTGCATCTATTGAGATGATCATATGTTTTTTCTCCTTCAATTTGTCAATATGGTTCATCACATTGATTGACTTGCGTATATTGAAGAATCCTTGCATTCCTGGGATAAATCCCACTTGATCACGGTGTATGATCCTTTGAAAGTGCTGCTGGATTTGTTTGCTACCATTTTGTTGAGGATTTTTGCATCTATGTTCATCAGTGATATTGGCCTGTTTCTTTTTTGTGTGACATCTTTGTCTGGTTTTGGTATCAGTGTGGTGGTGGCCTCGTAGAATGAGTTTGGGAGTGTTCCTCCCTCTGCTATATTTTGGAAGAGTTTGAGAAGGATAGGTCTTAGGTCTTCTCTAAATGTTTAATAGAATTTGCCTGTGAAGCCATCTGGTCCTGGGTTTTTTTCTGTTGGAAGGTTTTTAATTACAGCTTCAATTTCAGTGCTTGTGATTGGTCTGTTTATATTCTCTATTTCTTCCTGGTTCAGTCATGAAGCTTGTGTTTTCTACGAATTTGCCCATTTCTTCCATGTTGTCCATTTTGTTGGCATATATTTGCTTGTAGTAATCTTTCATGATACTTTGTATTTCTGCAGTTTCAGTTGTTACTTCTCCTTTTTCATTTCAAATTCTGTTGGTTTGAGTCTTCTCCCTTTTTTTCTTGATAAATCTGGCTAATGGTTTATCAATTATGTTTATCTTCTCAAAGAACCAGCTTTTACTTTTATTGACCTTTGCTATCATTTCCTTCATTTCTTTTTCACTTATTTCTGTTCTGATCTTTATGATTTCTTTCCTTCTGCTAACTTTGGGTTTTTTTTGTTCTTCTCTAATTGCTTTAGGTGTAAGGTTAGGTTGTTTAATTGAGATGTTTCTTGTTTCTTGAGTTAGGATTATATTGCTATAAACTTCCCTCTTAGAACCACTTTTGCTGCATCCAGTAGGATTTGGATTGTCGTGTTTTCCTTGTCATTTGTTTCTAGGTATTTTTTTGAGTTCCTCTTTGATTTCTTAAATGATCTCTTGGTTTTTTAGTAGCGTATTGTTTAGCCCTCATGTGTTTGTATTTTTTACTGTTATTTTCCTGTAATTGATATCTTGTCTTATAGTGGTGTGGTCAGGAAAGGTACTTGATATGATTTCAATTTTATTAAATTTACCAAGGCTTCATTTGTGACCCAAGATATAATCTATCCTGGAGAATATTCCATGAACACTTCAGAAGAAAGTGTATTCTGTTGTTTTTGGATGGAATGTACTATAAATATCAATTAAATCCATCTTGTTTAATGTCTCATTTAGAGCTTGTGTTTCCTTATTTATTTTCATTTTGGATGATTGTCCATTGCTAAAAGTGGGGTGTTAAAGTCCCCCACTATTATTGTGTTACTGTTGATTTCCTCTTTTATTGCTGTTAGCATTTGCCTTATGTATTGAGGGGCTCCTATGTTGAGTGCATAAATATTTACAATTGTTATATCTTTTTCTTGGATTAATCCCTTGATCATTATGTAGTGTCCTTCTTTGTCTCTTGTAATAGTCTTTATTTTAAAGTCTATTTTGTCTGATATGTGAATTGCTACTCCAGCTTTCTTTTGATTTCCATTTGCATGGAATATCTTTTTCCATCCCCTCACTTTCAGTCTGTATGGGTCCCTAGGTGTGAAGTTGGTATCTTGCATATATATGGGTGTGTTTATATGCAAGATACCAACTGCATATATATGGGTGTTGTTTTTGTATCCATTCAGCCAGTCTATGTCTTTTGGTGGGACCATTTAATCCATTTACATGTAAGGTAGTTATTGATATGTATGTTCCTATTAATAAATTCTTAATTGTTTTGGGTTTGTTATTGTAGGTCTTTTCCTTCTCTTGTGTTTCCTGCCTAGAGAAGTTCCTTTAGCATTTGTTGTAATGCTGGTTTGGTAGTGCTGAATTCTCTTAGCTTTTGGTGTCTGTAAAACTTTTAATTTCTCCGTTGAATCTGAATGAGATCCTTGCTGGGTAGAGTAATCTTGGTTGTAGTTTCTTCCCTTTCATCACTTCCCTTTCATCAAATATGTCCTTCCACACCCTTCTGGCTTGCAGAGTTTCTGCTGAAAGATCAGCTGTTAACCTTATGGGGATTCCCTTGTATATTATTTGTTGTTTTTCCCTTGCTGCCTTAATATTTTTTCTTGGTATTTAATTTTTGATAGTTTGATAATATGTGTCTTGGCGTGTTTCTCCTCAGATTTATCCTGTATGGGACTCTCTGCTCTTCCTGGACTTGATTGACTATTTTCTTTCCCATATTAGGGAAGTTTTCAACTATAAAGTCTTCAAATATTTTCTCAGTCCCTTTTTTTTTCTCTTCTTCTTCTGGTATCCCTATAATTCGAATGTTGGTGTATTTAATATTGTCCTGGAGGTCTCTAAGACTGTCCTCAATTCTTTTCATTCTTTTTTCTTTATTCTGCTCTGTGGTAGTTATTTCCACTATTTTATCTTCCAAGTCACTTATCCATTCTTTTGCCTCAGTTATTCGGCTATTGATTCCTTGTAGAGAATTTTTAATTTCCTTTATTGTGTTGTTCATCATTGTTTGTATGCTCTTTAGTTCTTTTAGGTCCTTGTTAAACATCTTTTTTTATTTTCTCCATTCTATTTCCAAGACCTTGAATCATCTGTACTATCATTACTCTGAAGTCGTTTTAAGGTAGAGTGCCTATTTCCTCTTCATTTGTTTGGTCTGATGGGTTTTTACCTTGCTCCTTCATCTGCTGCATACTTCTCTGTCTTGTCATTTTGCTTGACTTACTGTGTTTGGGGTATCCTTTTCACAGGCTGCAGGTTCATAGTTCCCGTTGTTTCTGGTGTCTGCCCCCAGTGGCTAAGCTTGGTTCAGTGGGTTTTGTAGGCTTCCTAGTGGAGGGGACTGGTGCCTGTGTTCTGGTGGGTGAGGCTGGATCTTTTCTTTGTGGTGGGCAGGACCTCGTCCTGTGGTGTGGTTTCTGTGAACTTATTATGATTTTAGGCAGCCTCTCTGCTAATGAGTGGGTTTGTGTTCCTGTCTTGCTAGTTGTTTGGCATGGGTTGTTCAGCACTGTAGCTTGCTTGTCATTGATTGTAGCTGCGTCTTACCACTAAGATGGAGATATCTGGGAGAGCTCTTGCTGATTGATATTACTTGGGGCCAATAGGTCTCTGGTGGTCCAGTGTCCTGAACTCAGCTCTCCCACCTCAGAGGCTCAGGCCTGTCAACTGGCCAGAGCAGCAAGACCCTATCAGCCACATGGCTTAGAAGTTGTGTATCATCTGCAAATTTTCTTCAACTTTCTCAGCCTTCACGAAAGTCACTGATCAACACAGACTCTCTCCTTTAATACAATGCTCTTGGATGAAGAATGTGTAAACCACTGACTTTGGGTCTGTATCTTTATTTATTTTCTGAGCAGCAACTACTGGTTTAAATAGAACATTTAGCTCTGGATGTTCCTTCTTCTCATTATTTGATGTATATCCAGAGGAAACAGCTGAGCCACCACTCTTGCTACTGTTTCTGTTACGATCATCTGAGGTGACAGTAGAATTGGCAGCAAAATTTCAGGGGTCTGATGTCAAGGACACATTTGGAAGCCACGTCAACCTGATGAGGGTGAGCAAAGGATACTGTGGGTGGAAAAGAAATGAAATGATGTGTCAAGGTTCTAAGGACTGGCTGGATTAGCTGAGATATTTATGGAAGGCTGATAGAGCCACACATACAGCAAGAAACTAATTTATATTTGAGAAAACAGGCAAACTATTCACTATTGAAAATATTTTTAATAATGGAAAGACAGAATTGTAGCATGTCTAATGTTCTTTTTAAATTTATTTTCATGTGCTATGATATACCACCTTCCATTATGTCCCAAATCTAACAAAATTCAACCACTCACCCAATGATGATTAGCCTTGCAAGGTTTATAGTCAAGTGGAAGGAAAGCCTATAGAAGCAAAATCCAGATGAGTAATAGAAACTCCAGCAGAGCTGGTGAGGTAGGAATACTTCTAATAACTCTCAGATATCCCCTTCCAACTCATCCAACACAACTCTTTGAGTCTTAATGGAGTGCTACTATGTCCCACTCACTTACCCCCACAGTCTAGCCTTAGGGTCGTTTGTCTTGCAAAGCTTACCTGGGACCCAGGTTAGTACTAAATTCCCTCAGTAATACTGGGTGCTCTTTTCTGGAAACAGATCCACTGGCTATTTTAGAGGAAATCTTCTACTCTCAGGTGAAGTTAAGTTGCTTTCGCTATGTTTCTAGACTTGTTTCTAGCCCCCTTTTAGGCATCTAACTCTCGATTGTTGGAATCATTTGCTCATCCTTTCCTTCTTACAGTAATGCTTTCTAGGCACCTTCATGGGCCAGACATGGTTCTAGACACTGGGGATGGAGGAGTGAGCCTGACCAACATGCTTCTTGTCTTGGAGGTGAGCTGGATATACAGGATGATAACTGAAACCATGGCAGTAATTATTCCCGTGGTGCCTCCACTTCCTCACAAACAGAATAGTGTTGCCTGGTTAGAGTCATGATTCTTTAACCATAGTAAGGTATCCTAACATTTTAAAAATACAGTTATTTCAACCTGCCTAATAGCTCTCAGTGGGTGTGGCATATAGAACAATATCTGGCACATACCCACGAATTCTCACAGCCTTGACTGTCGACTATAAGATTTCTTTCTTTTTTCTACTCATATGCTTCATACTTAGGTGTAGTGAGAAGAATATTAAACTAGGAGTCAGAACTCCTAGGCTCTGTTTTGTCACGTACTGGCTGTATTACCTTAGCTGAATCAACTATGAGCTTTGGTTTTTACATTAGTTGAGAGGAACAATAATACCTCATGGCACACTTCCAAAGACTGGTGTAAAGAACAAATATGTGTTCAAAATGTAATGAATCTTTGTTCACAAACTCAGATGTGCAAAAAATATCAACAACATTTATTTAAATTCGATTCTGTGCCCTTGTTCCAGTGGGTTAGTAGAAAATTCAATCTCAGTCATTTTGAGTTTTCCTCCTCCCTATAGTGGTACCAAGGTGTTTCAGCATCACTAAACCATCGGAAGACCCCTTGGGCCATTGAGCCATTCACTCTGATTAATACTGATATGTACCCACTGTCCTACCTCACATGCTCCTTGTTCCCATGCCTCACTAAGGACATGGGGATGCTTGCCAAGGTCTGGGATCCTATGCCAGGTAACAGCCTCCCTTGGTGCATATGTTGACCATCCCATCCATCCACAAGCACCTGCCACTTCACAGTGAGGGTGATATTCTCTTTTCTTCCTGCTTTCCCTAGAACACCCAATATCAAATTTTTAATATTCTGAGGACTTTGACCCCAAAATAGGAACATCTACTGACCTCAAGCAGCTTTTTCTTTGCTTTCTACCCTGAAAAACTGGCTTGAGGCAACAGGACCAGAAAATACGTAATGCCTGGCAACATGTTCAGAAGACAACAAAGGGCAAAATAGGGAGAACTAATACAAATTCATATATAAATAAATTACCCTGTCAAAGGACATTTAAAACACATACACTCTGATATATTCATATGAATATGTGGTAGAATTCACCTCTGAGTCATAGGCACCTTTGCAGAGCAGTAGGTAACTAACCAGAAAAGAGGCACATCTTCTGCTGTTCACAGATGCTGCTCTTTTCCACTGTGGTTCATGCCACGGTCTTTACATTGTGGATTTCAGCTTTGAAGAAGCCTCCAGAGCCAGTATAGATCACTGAGTCTTTGATTAAACTCTTCTAAGGTCTAATAGTCTGGAATGTTTCATTATTTTCTTGGCAGGACTTGTGATTTATTTTTTAGCAGCTGCAGAAAGCAAAAAACTTGGGAGAAGATGTGTGTCACTGTTTGGGGACCCACAAACAAGCGGCCAATTATGGTGCCTTTAAAAAGAACATATTCATTAGTAAGTTTAGCTACTTGCTGTGTGGAAGTCTGAGTTCCATTCCCCTACCTCTTCCACTCACCCACCAACATCCACCAAAATGGGCATTTGATAATAAGGACAACTTCCACAAATTCAGTGCATACTCTGTGTCAGCCATTGTGCCTAGAACTTAAAGAGATTTGAGACACAGAAACCTAGAGGAGAAAAACACATGAAGACAGAGATTAGACTGAAGTGTCTACAATTCAAAGAACACCAAGATTGGTAGATAGCCACCAAAACCCAGGGGAGGGCCATGAAATGGAAACTTCTTCAGAGCCTCTGGAAGGAACCAATCCTGTCAAGACCTTGATTAAGGATTTCTAGCTTCTAGAACTGTGAGAGAATAGATTTCTGTTGTGTTAAGCCACAAAATTTGTGCTAATTTGTTACAGCAGCCCTGGAAAACTAATAAAATCATTTAATCCTGACAATAACCATGTGATTAGTAACATCATCCCCATTTTACTGAAAAGGAGATTAAAGACAAGAGTGGTTAAGTAGCTTGTCAGCACCACACAAATTTCAGGTACACAGCTGGAATTCAAACTTGGGGTTAAAGCCTAGCTCTTCTCTATTCTGAAGCCCACACATTTAGCAATTTCACAAAAGCAATTCCCAGTAGAGGCTAGGGAATATTTCTTTACCCAGAAGAGCCACTAAAAATAAAGCAGTCCATTTTTCTTGAGACACATAACAGAAGTGAAAACAACTAAATATAATTCCTAGCATTTAAAAATTATTGAAATATAGTTGATTTACATATTATATTAGTTTCAGGTATACAGCATAGTGATTCAGTATTTTCACAGGTTAGACTCCATTAAAAAATATTACAAGATAATGGCTATAATTCCCTGTGCTATGCAAAATATCCTTTTTTTCTCTCCATGTCAATAAAAAATGTTTTATTGAAACACAGTTATACTGTGTTATACTGTATACACAGTTATACTCCTTTATTTACATTTTACTGTAAATGTAGCTGCTTTTTGGCTACAATGACTGAGCTGAGTAGATACAACAGAGATCATATGGCAAATCTAAACTATTTACTACCTGGCCCTTTATACAAGTTTGCCAATCCCTGCTCCAGAAAAGCAGAATTATTATTATTATTTTTTGAAGCACATATGATGGGAGTTATACTATTTATTTTTTAACATCTTTATTGGAGTATAATTGATTTACAATGGTGTGTTAGTTTCTGCTGTATAATAAAGTGTATCAGCTACACATATACATATATCCCCATATCTCCTCCCTACTGCATCTCCCTCCCACCCTCCCTATCCCACCCATCTAGGTGGTCACAAAGCACCGAGCTGATCTCCCTCTGCTATGTGGCTGCTTCCCACTAGCTATCTATTTTACATTTGGTAGTGTATATATGTCCATGCTACTCTCTCACTTTGTCCCAGCTTACCCTTCCCCCTCCCCGTGTCCTCAAGTCCATTCTCTACGTCTGCATCTTTATTGCTGTCCTGCCCCTAGGTACTTCAGAACCTTTTTTTTTTTAGATTCCATATATATGTGTTAGCATATGGTATTTATTTTTCTCTTTCTGACTTACTTCACTTTGTATGACAGTCTCTAGGTCCATCCACCTCACTACAAATAACTCAATTTTGTTTCTTTTTACGGCTGAGTAATATTCCATTGTATATATGTGCCACATCTTCTTTATCCATTCATCTGTCGATGGACACTTAGGTTGCTTCCATGTCCTGGCTATTGTAAATAGTGCTGCAATGAATATTGCGGTACATGATTCTTGATGAATTATGGTTTTCTCAGGGTATATGACCAGTAGTGGGATTGCTGGGTCATATGGTAGTTCTATTTGTAGTTTTTTAAGGACCCTCCATACTGTTCTCCATAGTGGCTGTATCAGTTTACATTCCGACCAACAGTGCAAGAGGGTTCCCTTTTCTCCACACCTTCTCCAGCATTTATTGTTTGTAGATTTTTTGATGATGGCCATTCTGACCGGTGTGAGGTGATACCTCATTGGAGTTTTAACTTGCATTTCTTTAATGTTTAGTGATGTTGAGCATTCTTTCATGTGTTTGTTGGCAATCTGTATATCTTCTTTGGAGAAATGTCTATTTAGGTCTTCTGCCCATTTTTAGATTGCATTGTTTGTTTTTTTTGTTATTGAGCTACATAAGCTGCTTGTATATTTTGGAGATTAATCCTTTGTCAGTTGCTTCATTTGCAAATATTTTCTCCCATTCTGAGGATTGTCTTTTCATTGTGTTTATGGTTTCCTTTGCTGTACAAAAGCTTTTAAGTTTCATTAGGTCCCATTTGTTCATTTTTGGTTTTATTTCCATTTCTCTAGGAGGCAGGTCAGAAAGGATCCTGCTGTGATTTATATCATGGAGTGTTCTGCCTATGTTTTCCTCTAAGAGTTTGATGGTGTCTGGCCTTAGATTTAGGTCTTTAATCCATTTTGTGTTTATTTTTGTGTATGGTGTGAGGAAGTGTTCTAAATTCATTCTTTTACATGTAGCTGTCCAGTTTTCCCAGCACCACTTATTGAAAAGGCTGTGTTTACTCCATTGTATATTCCTGCCTCCTTTATCAAAGATAAGGTGACCATATGTGCATGTATTTATAGCTGGGCTTTTTAACCTGTTCCATTGATCTATATGTCGGTTTTTGTGCCAGTATCATACTGTCTTGATTACTGTAGCTTTGTAGAATAGTATGAAGTCAGGGAGCCTGATTCCTCTAGCTCCATTTTTCTTTCTCAAAATTGCTTTGGCTATTCAGGGTCTTTTGTGTTTCCATACAAATTGTGAAATTTTTTTATTCTTGTTCTTTGAAAAATGCCATTGGTCATTTCATAGGGATTGGATTGAATCTGTAGATTGCTATGGGTAGTATAGTCCTTGTCACAATGCTGATTCTTCCAATCCAAGAACATGGTATATCTCTCCATCTGTTTGTATCATCTTTAATTTCTTTCATCAGTGTCTTATAGTTTTCTGCATAGAGGTCTTTTCTCTCCTTAAGTAGGTTTATTCCTAGGTAGTTTTTTCTTTTTGTTGCAATTGTAAATAGGAGTGTTTCCTTAATTTCTCTTTCAGATTTTTCATCATTAGTGTATAGGAATGCAAGAAATTTCTGTGCAGTAATTTTGTATCCTGTTACTTTACCAAATTCATTGATTAGTTCTGTACTTTTCTGGTAGCATCTTTAAGATTCTCTACGTATAGTATCATGTCATCTGCAAATACTGACAGCTTTACTTCTTTTTTTCCGATTTGGATTCCTTTTATTTCTTTTTCTTCTCTGATTGCTGTAGATAAAACTTCCAAAACTATGTTGACTAACAGTGGTGAGAGTGGGCAACCTTGTCTTGTTCCTGATCTTAGTGTAAATGGTTTCTATTTTTCACCATTGAGAACAATGTTGGCTGTGGGTTTGTCATATATGGCCTTTATTATGTTGCGGAAAGTTCCCTCTATGCCTACTTTCTGGAGGGTTTTTATCATAAATGAGTGTTGAATTTTGTTGAAGGCTTTTTCTGCATCTATTCAGATGATCATATGGTTTTTCTCCTTCTATTTTTTGATATAGTTTATCACATTGATTGACTTGAGTATATTGAAGAATTCTTGCATTCCTGAGATAAATCCCACTTGATCATGGTGTATGATCCTTTTAAAGAGCTGCTGGATTGTGTTTGCTACTATTTTGTTGAGGGTTTTTGCATCTACGTTCATCAGTCATATGGCCTGTAGTTTTCTTTATTTGTGACAGCTTTGGTTTTGGTATCAGGGTGATGATGGCTGATAGAATGAGTTTGGGAGTTTTCCTTCCTCTGCAAATTTTGGAAGAGTTTGAGAAGATGGGCTTTAGCTCTTCTCTAAATGTTTGATAGAATTCACCAGTGAAGCCATCTGGTCCTGGACATTTGTCTGTTGGAAGATTTTTGCATCTATATTCATTAAAGGTATTGGCCTGTGATTTCCTTTTTTTGTAGTTTCCTTGTTGTTTTGGTATCATGGTAATTGTGTCTCATAGAATAAATTTGGGAGTGTTCCATCCTCTTCGATTTTTTGGAGTAGTCTGAGAAGAATAGCTATTAGTTCTTCTTTAAATGTTTGGTAGAATTTCCTTGTGAATGCTTCTGGTCCTGGAGTTTTGTTTGCTGGGAGGTTTTTCTTTTTTATTACAAATTCAATTTCACTATTAGTGATCAGTCTGTTTTAATTGTCTGTTTCTTCTTGATTCATTCTTGGCAGACTGTAAGTTTAAAAAATTTTTCCATTTCTTCTAGGTTGTCAAAGTTTTGGGCATATAACTGTTCACAGTATTCTCTTATGATTTTTTTGTATCTCTGTGGTATCAGTTGTTATTTCTCTTCTTCCATTTCTTATTCTGTTTATTTGAATCTCTCATTTCTTCTTGTTGAGCCTGGCTAAGTTTATTGATTTTGTTTATCTTTTCAAAAACCAAATGCCACTCTTGGTTAGAAAAGATAATCAAAATGAGATAAATAAAATCTACTTCTCATCTTAATATCCATTCAGCTAACATTGATTTAATGTCTGTTTTCTTCCAAGCACTGTGCTGGATTCTGAGAGGACAAAGGAGGAAATATAAAAGGAGCTCTTTCCTCTAAAGCATTAACTACTGAATAAATATGAGAAAAAAACAATGATTCCAGGATGCTCTGGGAAGCTTGAAAGTTGCACCTAGCAGCTTCCTGGACAGTGGTGCATGAGTAACACTTCCAAGACGTAGTGTGTCTTTAAATGTGAATGGGACTTATCACAAAGGGAACAGAAATGGAAAATTGGCAGGGATAAGATGGGGATGAGCAAAGAAGAGCATTCTAGACTGAAGGTATGACATGTGTAAAGCTTAGAGGTGAGAAAGAATTTGGCCCCGTTTGTTGTGTGTGTTTCCTTGTGGCCAGAGAATGATCTGGGTGCAGAGGGAGGAGACAGCTGTAGGAAGAGCTCTGGATTCCAAGATGAAATATATTCTCAAGAGAGAGCAAAACTATGGAAAGAAATAAGGACTGCAACATTTCAGTGAGATACCATATTTCAACAAGTAATATCTCAGTCTTTCAGAGGCTTTGAGCTAAAAAAGTAAGGTTCTGATTACATATTAAAATATTCTTTTTAAAACCTGACCTTCATTAATATCTGTGAAAGAAAAACTGCACCGGATGAGCTAAACAGACAAGGAAGATTTTGTTTAAGACTATTGCAACAGGAGAGAGAGAGACTGAAATCTACTCTGCTGAAACAAAATACAGGAGGGTTTTAAAGCACTACGTAAGCTAGAGGAAAGGTACTGGCTGGACTTTAGGGGAGAGTTTGGTCATCGTGATTAGACTATGCATGTTTGCTTATTGGTGCTTATCAGAGTTAAGCTCCTACCCTTCCACGAGTCTGAAAGATAGGAGCACTGTCTCCTTAAATAATTACATCTAACAGGGATAACTCTCAGGTCCTTGAGAAAGACATTCCTGGGTTGTAAAACTGCCATGATTTTGGAGGAAGATTTACATCTCCAAGAAGCACAGCAAGAATTTATAAAGAAAAGTTTTCTGAATTAAGTACCTAAGAAAAGGGAGGTCAGGTCAGACAGGTTGCTTGCTATAGTTAGCAAGCAACCTGTCTAAATTTTAGGGAAGCCAAGGGAAATTTTAAGGCTGTCTTGGCCGTATAGAATCAATTGGATTTTTTTTTTTTTTAACAAATAAAACATCAATGTGTTTAAGTCATGGAGATTAAGGTGGCAGAAAAAGCCTGGTTTTTGTCAACAGGCAAATCTAGACCCTTATATCATGGATTTTGTTTTCTCAACTATAAAACAGACATTTTATAAATATTTTGTACAGATGATTTGAGGATTTAGAAATCATGTAAATATAGTATCTAATAAATAAAAATAGCTTTGTATTTTTTTTATCACATGAATATTTGGCCAAAAGAGGTAAATGTCTGATTGACTGAGATTTTTAATCTTCATCCAATTGTATGAGCTATGGGGTATCATTCTTGCCAATGAAAGTGCTGCTTATATTTCCACCCTGTGATATTATGGACACAAAGCCATTCAAAAGTACAATGCAAAGTGAGAAACAAGGGTGCAGAGAAAGCGTTTGCTGGTTTGAGATAATGTCTTTTGTTTATCTGAGTCAGTTTAGGGTTTACTTCAGCTATGCCACAGGCAGAAGCCTGTCTCTAGGGCTCAGTGAGAGCTGGATGGATATACACTGATGTGCTAAAATGTAAAGCCATTGAGATGACAAAAGTGAGAGGATTTAAAAACAAAGAGGTGGCTCATTGAATCTCCCCTCCCAACTTTTAGCTATATTGTTTTGACACCCAAAACAGAATCACTGAAATCAGTCATGGCAGTACATCTATTTGAAATAATGTATCCCAACGGCATCACAAGTTTCGATGGAATTTTTCCCCCCCAAGAAGAATTTGCAAAGCATAAGCAAGAAAAAGAGCAATTAGGGATTCAGAAAAAGTCTACAAGCTGACCTCAATAGCATCTGTGTTGCCAAGGGCCACATTTTCCTTTTCAGTCTTTAAACTTAAGTCCCTTTTACTCCTATGCCTTCAGCTCTTCTCATTTTAATGAATTATTTCACCACATCTTAAATTACACGTCTCTTGAAGATACTACTGTCTGCTCTGCTTTGACTATTTTCATTACATTTTATTACAAGCTGGGTTCAAGAGAAGTTTTACACCTAATTTGGAGGACCTGCCCTGTCATTTTCATTTTCCTCCAGGACTTTTATCAAGCTAATTTGTATCAAGTATGAGTTCTTTTTGTACATCCAAAGCACTCTTTTATTCCTCTTACTTTTTTAAAAGATGTATTCTTTCTAAAGCTTGCAGGCACTACTCCAGTCTTTCCTCTCTTATTCCTGAAAAATCTCATGTACCTTGAGTTATATAATATCTAATTAATCTATTCAGTATTTGAGCACCTGTAATGTGTCAACAGTGCTGACTAAGAAAACATCTCTGACCTCAAGAAGATCATAATGGTTAAAAATTCTGTGATATTCCAATGAATACAATGCATTGATGTGAATGCTATAACAGAGGTATGTTCACAGTGCTCTGAAAGCAATATCATGTAGAAGAGAAATCGGACATTTTACAAACTGGATGCTATTAGACTACACTAAGGGAAGGGGCACTTTAAAGGACATGTGTAATGAATCTTTTAATACATGAACTAATCAGTTTAAAAATTATAAATACATATGTAACATATACAGACATATATAATTTTCATATATATATTTTTTAACATCTTTATTGGAGTATAATTGCTTTACAATGGTATGTTAGTTTCAGCTTCACAACAAAATGAATCAGTTATATATATACATATATTCCCATATCTCTTCCCGCTTGCGTCTCCCTCCCTCCCACCCTCCCTATCCCACCCCTCCAGGCAGTCACAAAGCACGGAGCTGATCTCCCTGTGCTATGCAGCTGCTTCCCACTAGCTATCTACCTTACGTTTGGTAGTGTATATATGTCCATGCCTCTTTATCGCTTTGTCACCGTTTACCCTTCCCCCTCCCCATAGCCTCAAGTCCATTCTCTAGTAAATCTGTGTCTTTATTCCTGTTTCACCCCTAGGTTTTTCATGACATTTTTTTTTTAAATTCCATATATATGTGTTAGCATACGGTATTTGTCTCTCTCTTTCTGACTTACTTCACTCTGTATGACAGACTCTAGGTCTATCCACCTCATTACAAATAGCTCAATTTCGTCTCTTTTTATGGCTGAGTAATATTCCATTGTATATATGTGCCACATCTTCTTTATCCATTCATCCGATGATGGACACTTAGGTTGTTTCCATCTCTGGGCTATTGTAAATAGAGCTGCAATGAACATTTTGGTACATGACTCTTTTTGAATTATGGTTTTCTCAGGGTATATGCCCAGTAGTGGGATTGCTGGGTCATATGGTAGTTCTATTTGTAGCTTTTTAAGGAACCTCCATACTGTTCTCCACATTGGCTGTATCAATTTACATTCCCACCAACAGTGTAAGAGGGTTCCCTTTTCTCCACACCCTCTCCAGCATTTATTGTTTCTAGATTTTTTGATGATGGCCATTCTGACTGGTGTGAGATGATATCTCATTGTAGTTTTGATTTGCATTTCTCTAATGATTAGTGATGTTGAGCATTCTTTCATGTGTTTGTTGGCACTCTGTAATTTTCATATATTGATATCTAGATTTGCTTAAGCTTGGATATCAATCTTCTCCAAATTGCATTCCTTTAAAGAATAATCCCACCTGTTATTCAAAGAAAAAAAGTTTCATAATCGAGTAAGTTTCAAAAGTAAAGCTTACTCTGTTGTTGGCATGTGAATGCAAAGGGCACACTAGTATATTAAAGGTTTTTTTTTAAAGTTC
The DNA here is from genome assembly GCF_964374135.1 of Grampus griseus. Lineage (NCBI taxonomy): Eukaryota > Metazoa > Chordata > Mammalia > Artiodactyla > Delphinidae > Grampus > Grampus griseus. The sequence goes on along the minus strand of NC_139019.1, from coordinate 121,067,818 downwards.
TAATGTGTTTAACTTTGGTAACCTAGCCTTTCCTAATTTACTTGTACATGATACTTTTCTTTTGTAAACAACTACTAACATCCCAAGAACTAGTCTTCTAAGGAATACACTCTGAAAGATGTTCTTTTACATAACTATTCAACTTGAAAGTTGGTGGAAAGTGTCAGACCAGCCCAGGTAACCAAACACAGTGAGTTGCAATGCCTTAAGAAGGCATTTTCCAGTATCAATTAACACCATAAAGATTACTTTTAAAAATCATTGTAAAAGTACCATAAAGATTACTTTTTAAAATCATTATAAAAGTAAACATTTTGAGAAGTATAAAAGGGAAAAATAAATAAGCACTGCCTTACAACCCAGAAATAGCTAGTATTAGTATTTTGTATTTTTCTTTCTGGTCACTTGGCTGTTTACATTTTGAAACCTAGATAATGAAATATACACATATTTGTATATATAATTTCATGTCTGTTTTTCTGATTATCAAAATAATCCATGCTCATTGTAGAGCCACAGTGAAGATTAGAAAATAAGGTAAAATCATGTTTAAGTCATAATTAATGTATCTTTTTGACTTTTATTGTGATTATATACTTATATAAATATAATTTTTTATTGAAGCATAGTTGACTTACAATGTTATTAATTTCTGCTGTACAGCAAAGTGATTCTGCTATACATACATAAATACTTTTTCATTTTCTTTTCCATTATGGTTTATCACAGGATATCGAATATAGTTTCCTGTGCTATACAGTAGGACCTTATTGTTTATCCATTCTATAGCTAATAGTTTGCATCTGCTGACCCCAAACTCCCACTCCATCCCTCCACTTGGCAACCACAAGTCTGTTCTCTATGTTTGTGAGTCTGTTTCTGTTTCATAGATAAATTCATCTGTATCATTTTTAGATTTCACATATAAGTGATATTATATGGTATTTGTCTTTCTCTTTCTGACTTACTTCACTCAGTATGATAATCTCTAAGTCCATTCATGTTGCTGCAAATGGCATTATTTCATTCTTTTTTATGGCTGAGTACTATTCCATTGCACATGTGTACCACGTTTTCTTTATTTATCTGTTGATAGACATTTAGGTTGTTTCCATGTCCTGGCTATTGTGTATAGTGCTGCTATGAACATAGGGGTGCATGTATCTTTTTGAATTATAGTTTTGTCTGGATATATGCCCAGGAATGGGATTGCTGGATCATATGGTAGCTCTATTTTTAGTTTTTTAAGGAACCTCCATACTGTTTTCCATAGTGGCTGTACTGACTGACATTCCCACCAACAGTGTAGGAGGGTTCCCTTTTCTCCACATCCTCTCCAGCATTTATTTGTAGACTTTTTAATGATGGACATTCTGACCAGTGTAGGGCGGCACCTCACATCATCTGCAAATATTTTCTCCCATCCTGAAGGTTGTCTTTTCATTCTGTTTATGGTTTCCTTTGCTGTGCAAAAGGTTGTAAGTTTGATTAAGTCCCATTTGTTTATTTGTGCTTTTATTTCTATTGCCTTGGGAGACTGACCTCAGAAAACATTAGTATGATTTATATCAGAGAATGTTCTGATTTATATCAGAGAATGTTTTGCCTATGTTCTCTTCTTGGAGGTTTATAGTGTCATGTCTTATGTTTAAGTCTTTAAGCCATTTGGAGTTTATTTTTGTGTGTGGTGTGAGAGTGTGTTCTAACTTTATTGATTTACACGCATCTGTCCAACTTTCCCAACACTGCTTGCTGAAGAGACCATCTTTTTCCCATTGTATATTCTTGCCTCCTTTGCTGAAAATTAATTCACCATAGGCGTGTGGGTTTATTTCTGGGCTCTCTAGTCCATTCCTTTGATCCATGTGTTTTTGTGTCAATACCATGCCGTTTTGATTACTGTAACTTTGTAGGATTTTGTGAAGTCTGAGAGGGTTATGCCTCCTGCTTTGTTCTTTTTTCCTCAGGATTGCTTTGGCAATTCTGGGTCTTCTGTGGTTCCATATACATTTTAGGATTATTTTTTTCTAGTTCTGTGAAAAATGTCATGGGTAATTTGATAGGAATTGCATTAAATTTGCAGATTGCTTTGGGTAGTATGGTTATTTTAACAATATTAATTCTTCCAATCCAAGAGTATGGGATATCTTTCCACTTCTTTGAATCATCTTCAGTTTCCTTCCATAATGTTTTGTTGTTCTCAGCGTGTAAGTCTTTCAACTCCTTGGTCAGGTTTATTCCTACATATTTTATTTTTTGGGGTCTGTGATTTTGAAAGGTATTTTTTTTTTTTTTTACATTTGCTTTCTGGTATTTCATTGTTAGTGTAAAGAAATGCAACCAATTCTTGTGTGTTGTTAATCTTGTATCCTGCTACCTTGCTGAATTCATTTATCAGTTCTAGCAGTTTTTGTTTGGAGTCTTTAGGGTTTTCTATATATAGTGTCATGTCATCTGCATATAATGACAATTTTACCTCTTCCCTTCCAATTTGGATACATTTTATTTCTTTTTCTTGTCTGACTGCTGTGGCTAGGACTTCCAATGTTATGTTTGTTGAATAGAGGTGGTGAGAGTGGGCATCCTTGTCTTGGTCCAGATTTTAGTGGGAAAGCTTTCAACTTTTCACTGTTGAGTATAATACTGGCTGTGGGTTTGTCATAAATAGCTTTTATTATTGTGAGATATGTTCCCTCTATACCCACTTTGGTAAGAGTTTTTATCATGAATCAAAAAGAAATAAATAATTTGAAAAGACCAGTCACTAGAAGTGAAATAGAATCTGTTATTTAAAAAACTCCTTACAAACAAAAGTCCAGGATTGGATGGCTTCACAGGTGAATTCTACCAAGCATACAAAGAAGAACTTATACTTATCCTTCTCAAAGTCTTGCAAAAGATTGAAGATGAGGGAACACTCTCAAAAACATTCTATGAATCCACCATCACCCTGATACCACAATCAGACAGACAAATATACCACCAAAAAAGAAAATTACAGGCCAATATCTTTGGTGAATATAGATGCAAAAATTCTCAACAAAATATTAGCAAACTGAATCCAACAACACATAAAAAAGACCGTGACCATGCTGGATTCATCTCAAGTTCACAAGGATGGTTCAGCATATGCAAATCAATCAATGTGATACACCACATCCACAAAAGAAAAGACAAAATCCACATGATCATCTCAATAGATGTAGAAAAAGCATGTGATAAAATTCAACATCCATTCATCATAAAAACTCTTACTAAAGTAGGTATATTGATATAGTTTTTTAAATATTTATTCTAAATAAAATATAGTAAGGGACAAGGGCATAATCACCCCATAAGCTGCTTTAATATGTACTAAAGTGGGCAGAGCATGGTGAAAATCATAAGTACCTTATGTGTCTCTCTAGAGTGAGGGACATCGGAGATATCTTGCAGTTAAAAGAGTTCTGACAGTATATAAACTCCCTAAGAGGAAGGGAGATCTAGGAAGCTATAGCTGGACAATTGGACTCTAAAATCTTAGTTTCCCTGTCTACATGGTTCAGAAATATTCCATTTAGCAGCCAGTCTGTTTGGGTTTTGCTTTTCTTTCCTAGGTCTGGTGATCTATACTTATCTGTACATGGCTATCAATCATTTAGCCTGGCAACTTTATTGTGAAATTAGCATCACTGTACCATGAACAATTGTTGAGCAGCACTTCCGTTTGTACTGTGGCTATAGTTCTCTCTCTGGCCACATTTCACATTCCTGCTTGATCTGTTTGGGATTTCCAGTTTGCTCAGTGGGTTGGCAGGCATAATTTACAGGGCCACAGGCTAGCTGTGGTTTAAGGCTACTTCAACCCTCAGCTTTCTGTCTTGGCATCTCCCCTAGTCCCTGCACTTAGTTCCCAGCATCCTCCTCAATCCCAAAATTTCCTGTTTGTGTGAACAAAGCCAAAGTTAACTGAATTCAACACTAATCCCTATGGGGAGCAGAATGAGAGTGTGTAACAGTTTGGAAAAAACACTGCTCAGAAAGAAATAAAGCCAGAGGGACTTCAACTCAGCAGAATGGTTCTGATGTCTAAGCATTCGGGCCATTTTCATCTGGATTTCAAATTTTGGGGAGCATAAGACTGTCACACAGAAAACATGTCAAATGAGAAGGCAGCTACATAATATGACAGGATTGCTAGTGCAATCAAAATGAGAGAACCATGGTGGAGGCTGGGTGACCTATGGAGACCAGCAATAAGAGAACAATTTCTGAATATTGCACATTTAGTTGCCTTGATGAGGGAACACTGCCATACCACTTCTGTCTTTCAAGTAAAATATTTGAGCTTCTTCTCTCAGGGAGCTGACATGCACTCAAGATCTAATAAATCCAGGAACTGTGCTAGACATTTTCTACTGGGTTTTTCCACTTTTACAACAATTTTGCAAGGTTGATATTCAATTTCAGAGATGAAAAACAAAAGGGAATCTCAGAGAGAATAATTAATAGATGAAAGTTCACAGCTGTGGTAACTGGCAGACCTGAATTTGGATGGAGTCTTTAGGTCTCTGAACTCCCATGTTCTTACCACTGTAAAAAGTTTCTTGGTTCATAGACTTTGTGAGAAGCTTATGAAAATTTTGAATCTTGAGCATTGAAAAATGCATATGGCCCAACATCTTTGTTTGGGTTCTATGGCCTTTATGGTTAAGAAGCCCTTCATTTTGCATCTATTTTTCTTGCTAAAAATAGTATGACTTAAAGTGTAGAAGAATATACACTTTGATATTTTGGAATATATGTGCTTCTTTCCTAACAAAATTGATATATCTTCCAATCAGAAATAGGATACAGAGGGAAATGATAGAAGTTGTGATCAGCCTCCCTTTCACACCCCTGATGTATACACTCCAAATATCTCTGAGAATTAATGTTGTAAGAAAGAACGTTTGTTACTGATGTCACTGTGTCTCATTTTTTTAGTGTGCTGGTGCTGAAAAACAAACAAACAAAATGTTGAAAATTACTGTCATTAAAATGACAATAAAATATCTTGCTAAGTCAAAATCATCTATGTGTTAGCATAATTTACTTTAATGAACATCACACATGGATGCAATTTTTTGGTTATCAATCAATCACCCACCTCAAAAGAGTTAGGTGAAAATAAGACTTTATACAATAGTTTCTTTTTTTTTTTTCGGTATGCGGGCCTCTCACTGTTGTGGCCTCTCCCGCTGCGGAGCACAGGCTCCGGACGTGCAGGCTCAGCGGCCATGGCTCACGGGCCCAGCCGCTCCACGGCATGTGAGATCTTCCCAGACCGGGGCATGAACCCGTGTCCCCTGCATCGGCAGGCAGACTCTCAACCACTGCGCCACCAGGGAAGCCCTATACAATAGTTTTTAATCCTTGGAATTTCTACATCTATCATCTTTTTTTCTTTCTACTTAAAACAAACATCATGAAATGTGTGTGTTGCCAGTTTTATCACATCTTGTATGGGAAATGAAAAGACGTATCCTTTCCCAAATGTCATGATTCATGTTCTAGCCCTGTCCTCTTGGAGTCTTTAGGGGGTGGACTTGTTACGGTAACTTAGAATCAGCAGGTAATACAAACACTCATTTATCTTCTGAAGTGGGTATTAATCACCCAGATGCACGAGAAAGATGCAAGTGATTTCTGGGAAAGTTGGTTGTGTGACTATAAACTTCACTCCATAGGAAGTTAAGAGAAGCCTTCCCTACCCTGAACATAAGTTATTAATGAGCTTGGGGATGAAAGGCATGTGGTGGGATTCAGAAATATAAAATGCCTAATGTTGTCTCCGTGTCAAGGAGAAACACTTTTATCTACATGAAAGAACAGAAAGAGAATGCTATTTCCGAAAAGACAACTTTTGTATTTTCCATGATGCACATGGTACAAATTGAGTTTTCTTCCTTCTCTCTCTCCCAGCCCTGATCCTCACCTCACCTCCAAACATCTTGGAATCTTAACATTGTAGAGTTAGGTTAAAAAAAAAGAATTAAATGAGAAACAAAAATGTTTAACATGTACATAGTGATATCTCACGATATTTATTTACCCATTCTAAAAAAGTGTTTGCTTATCATATTTGGTTTTCTGTCACTGGCATCATAATTTTATAAAATTATATTCTAGTAAGTAAAAATAACAAGCACTGATAGTTACGAATGCTTCTTCTGCGCCAGGCACTATGCTCAAAGCACATTATTTAATTTGCCGCTTGCAGAGATCACCTGAGATGGTGGAGTAGAAAGACCCAGAGCTCACCTCCTCTCACAGGCACACCAATATTACAACAATTTACAGAACACCTATTGAAAAAGGCAGGAACCTGCCAGAAGAGATCTTCTACAACCAAAGATATAAAGAAGGAACCACAATGAAACAGGTAGGAGTGACGAGTTATGTTACAGTCAAGAGCCATACCCCCAGGTGGGCAATCCACAAATGGGAGAATAATTGTAATTGCAGAGTTTCTCCCTACAGAGTGAGAGGTCTGAACCCCACATCAGGCTGCCCAGCCTAGGGGGTTCTGCACTGGGAAGACAAACCTCTAGAATGTTTGGCTTTGAAGGCCAGTGGGAAGGCAATGGAGACTCTACTGTTAAAGGGCACAAACAAAATCTCACATGCTCCAGAACCCAGGACAGAAGCAGTAATTTGAAAGGAGTCTAGGTCACACCTACCTGCTGATTTTGAAGTTTCTGGGAAAGGCAGGAGACAATTGGATCTCACCAGGGGGACAGAGAAACTGGCAGCAGCCATTTTTGGGAGCATGTTCTACCATGTGGACACTGGTACTGGCAAGTGCAATTTTAGAATCCTCCCCTCTGGCTTTTTAGCCTCAAGACTCAGCCCTGCCCATACCCAACAGCCCATAGACACCAGTACAGGGATGTCTCAGGCCAAATAATTAGCTGGGTGGGACACAGTCCCACTGACTAGCTGACAAGGCTGTCTTAAGAACCCCTGAGCACATAGTCACCCCTGGACATGACCCTGTCCACCAGAGAGCCCAGGACCAGGCCCCACACATCAGTGCAGGCACTAGATCTGCGATTCCCCAAAGCTTTGCAGCCAGAGACTCTGGGATCCAGATCCACCCACTAGCAAGCCTGTTCTAGCATTGAGAACACCCATACCCACCAGCAGGTTGATATCAGCTCCAGGGAAACCATAGCCCCACAGTCTGCAGATCCTGCTCACCCATCAGCAGGCCAGCACCAGCCCTGAGATGGACTGGGCCCTGGCCCCAACCACCGATGGTCTGACCCAAGCTCTGGTATCCCTGGGCCCTGTAGCCAGACCCCAGGACCCAGCTCTGTCCACTAGTAGGCAGGCACCAGCCCTGGGATATCCTGGGTCTCAACTCCACCCACCGCACTAGCACAAGCCCTGGGGATCCCTGGGTTCCACAACCAGCTGCCTTGTGACTCAGCCCTATCAACAGCAGGTCCCAGCAACCAACCAGACTGGGTCACAGCCCCACCTACCAGAACGCCCACAGTATTCAGCCTGCCAAAACAGAAGGACCCATGCAGCCCACATAGGGGGCACCACTAGAGCATATTGCTCTGGTAACCAAAGGGGTGTATACTGCTTGGAAGCACAGGACATCTCCTATAAAAGGCCACTTCTCCAATATCAGGAAACATAACTAACCTACCAAATACAAAGATAAAAACAGCAAGTTGGGCAAAATGTGATGACAGAGGAACACGTTCTAAACATAGGAACAAGATATAAAACCCCAGAAGAAGAACTAAGTGAAGAGGAGATAGGCAGTCAGTCAGTCTGAGAGCAAATTCAAGATAATGATCATAAGATGATCAAAGAATTTGGGAGAAGAATGGATCAGGAGAACGAGAAGGTAGAAGTTTTTAAAAAAGAATTAGAAAATATAAAGAACAACCAAACAAACAGAGAGGAAGAATAAAATAACTGAAATGAAGAATATACTAGAGGGCTTCCCTGGTGGCGCAGTGGTTGAGAGTCCACCTGCCGATGCAGGGGACACGGGTTTGTGCCCCAGTTCGGGAAGATCCCACGTGCCGCGGAGCAGCTGGGCCTGTGAGCCGTGGCCACTGAGTCTGCGCATCCGGAGCCTGTGCTCCTCAACGGAATAGGCCACAACAGTGAGAGGCCCATGTACCGCAAAAAAAAAAAAAAAAAAAAGGAAAGAATATACTAGAAGGAATCAACAGTAGATTAAATGGTACAGAGGAATGGATCATCAAGCTGGAAGGCAGAATAGTGTGCATTACTGAAGTTGAACCAAAAAAGCAAAAAGAAAAGAATAAAAAGAAATGAGCACAGCTTAAGAGACATCTGGGACAACATCAAGTATGCTATCATTTGTATTATAGGGGTCCCAGAAGGAGAAGAGACAGACAGAGAAAGAGGCAGAGGACATTTAAAAAGACATAATAGCTGAAAACTTCCACAACCTGGGAAAGGAAACAGACATCCAAGCCCAGATATCACAGAGAGACCTGAATAGGATCAGCCCAAAGAGGACCAGACCAAGACATATTGAATTTAAAATGGCATAAATTAAAGATAAGGGAGAATATAAAAAGCAGCAAGGGAAAAGTAACAACTTACATACAAGAGAACTCCCATAAGGTTATCAGCTGACTTTTCAGTAGAAATTCTATAGGCCAGAAGTGGGTGGCATGAGATATTTAAAGTGATGAAAGGGAAAAAACTACAACCAAGAGTACTCTACCCAGCAATGCCCCTATTCAGATTTGATGGAGAGATCAAAAGTTTTACAGACAAGCAAATGCTAAAAATGTTCAGCACCACCTAACCAGCTTTAGAAGAAATGTTAAAGGGACTTTTCTTAGTGAAAAAAGAGGCCACAACTAGAAAAATGAGAATTATGAAAGGAAAAATCTCATTGGTAAAGGCAAACATATAGTAGATAGTAAATCAACCATGCACAAAGTTAGTAGGAAGATTAAAAGATAAAAGTAGTAAAATAATCCATAATCAGTTAAAGGATACACAAAACAATTAGATGTAAAACATGATGTCAAAATCATTAATTATGAGGGGAGGAGAGTAAAAATGCATGGTTGTTAAAATGCGTTTGAAATTAAGAGATTAGCAACTTGATATATATAAATACACACACACACACACACACACACATTTCATGGTAACCACAAACTAAAAATCTATAATAGATGCACATGCAAAAAACAGAAAGGTATCCAAATATAACACTAAGGATAGTCATCAAATCACAAGGGGAGAGAACAAAAAGAAGAAACAAGATAGAACTACAAAAACAACTAACAAAATGGGAATAAGTACATACATATCAATAATTACTTTAAATGTAAATGGGCTGCATGCTTCAATCAAAAGACAGACTGGCTGAATGGATACAAAAACAAGACCCATCTACATATTGCCTACAAGAGACTCACTACAGATCTAAAGACACACGAACTGAAGGTGAGGGGATGGAAAAAGGTATTCCATGCAAATAGAAATCGAAAGAAATCTGGGGTAGCAATACTCATATCAGATAAAATAGACTTTAAAACAGAGACTTTTACATGAGACAAAGAAATATATTACATAATGATCAAGGGATCAATCCAAGAAGAAGATATAACAACTGTAATTATATATGCACCCAACACAGGTGCACCTAAATACATAAAGCAGTTGTTAACAGACATAAAGGGAGAAACTGACAGTAACACAATAATATTAGGGAACTTTAACACCCGACTTACATCAAGGACATATCATCCGGACAGAAAATCAATAAGGAAACACTAGCCTTAAGCAACACGTTATACCAAATGAACTTAACAGAGGTATATAGAACATTCCATCACAAAGCAGCAGAATACACATTCTTTATAAGTGCATATGGAACATCCTTCAGGATAGATCATATGCTAGGCAACAAAGGAAGCCTCAGTAAATTTAAAAAAACTGAAATCATGTCAGGCATCTTTTCCAGCCACAATACTCTGAGACTAGAAAGCAACTCCAAGAAAAAAAACTGCAAAAAACAGAAACATTTGGAGGCTGAACAATATGTTAGTAAACAACCAATGGTCACTGAAGAAATCAAAGAAATTTTAAGATAGCTGCAGACAAATGAAAAAGAAAACGCAATGATCCAAAATCTATGGGACACAGCAAAAGCAGTTCCAAGAGGGAAGTTTACAGCTATACAAGCTTGCTTCAGGAAACAAAATCTCAAATAAACAACCTAATCTGACACTTAAAGGAACTCGAAAAATAGAAAAAAAAAAAACCAACCAAAGTTAATAGAAGGAAAGAACTCATAAACATCAGAGCAGAAATAAGTGAAATAGAGACAAGAAAAATTAGAAAAGGTCAATAAAACTAATAGCTTGTTCTTTGAAAAGATAAATTGATAAACCTTTAGCCAGACTGATCAAAAAACAAAAAAAGAGAGGGCCCAAAACAATAAAAGCAGTAATAAAAAGGAGAATTTACAACCAGCACCACAGAAATACAAAGGATCATAGGCGATTACTATGACTAACTATATGACAATAAAATGTACAACCTAGAAAAAATGAAAAAATGTCTAGAAATGTATAATCTCCCAATACTATACCAGGAAGAAATAGGAAATATGAACAGACCAATTACCAGTAGTGAAATGGAACTGGTAGTTTAAAAAAACAAAAACAAACAAACAAAAAACTCCCAACAAACAAAAGTCCAGAACCAGATAGTTTCACAGGTGAATTCTACCTAACAATTTGAGAAGAGTTAACACCTATACTTCTCAAACTATTACAAAAGTTTGCAGAGGAGGGAGTGCTTTTGAACTCATTCTACAAGGCCAGCATCACTCTGATACCAAAACCAGATGAAGACAGCACAAAAAAAGAAAGTTACAGGCCAATATTACTAATGAACAGACATGCAAAAATCCTCAACAAAATATTAGCAACCTAAATCCAACAATACACCAACAGGATCATACACCATGATCAAGTGGGATTTATCCCAAGAACGCAAGGATTTTACAATATCAGCAAATCAATCAGTGTAATATAACACATTAACAAACTGAAGCATAAAAACCATATTATCATCTACATAGATGCAGAAAAAGTTTTTAGACAAAATTCAACAGTCACTTGTGATAAAGCTCTCCAGAAAGTGAGCATAGAGAGAACATACCTCAACATAATAAAAGCCATATATGATAAGCCCACAGCTAATATACACAATGGTGAAAAACTGAAAGAATTTCCGCTAAGATCAGGAACAATACAAGATGCCCACTCTTACCACTTTTATTGAAAACAGTACTGGAATTCCTAGCCACAGAAATCAGAAAACAAAAAGAAATAAAAGGAATCCAAATTGGAGAGGAAGAAATAAAACTGTCACTGTTTGCAGATGACATGATACTATACATAGAAAATCCCTAAAGACTACTAAAATCCAAAAAACTACTAAAGCCCATCAGTGAATTTGGAAGTTGCAGGATGCAAAATTAACATACAGAAATCTGTTGCATTTCTATATACTAACAACAAACTATCATTAAAAAAAATTAAGAAAACAATCCCAGTTACCACTGCAACAAAAAGAATAAAATACCTAGGAATAAGCCTACATAAGGAAGTAAAAGACTTGTGCTAGAAAAACTATAAGACACTTAGGGAAGAAATTGAATATGATACAAGCAGACAGAAAGATATATCATGTTCATAGGTTGGAAGAATTAATATTGTTAAAATACCATACTACCCAAGGCAATATACAATCTCTATCAAAATACCCATGGCATTTTTCACAGAACTAGAAAAAATAATTTTAAAATTTGTATGGAAACACAAAAGACCTCAAATAGCCAAAAAAATCTTGAAAAAGAAGAATAGAGCTGGAAGTATCTCACTCCCTAACTTCAGACTATACTACAAAGCTACAGTAATCAAAACAGTATGGTACTGCCACAAAAACAGACACATAGATCAATGGAACAGAATAGAGAGCTCAGAAATAAGCCCACACATTTATTGTCAATTAATCTATGACACAGGAGGCAAGAATATACAATCGAGAGAAGACAATTTCTTCAATAGTGGTGCTAGGAAAATTGGACCAGTAAAACAATGAAATTACAATATTTTCTCACATCATATACAAAAATAAACTGAAAACGGATTAAAGACCTAAATGTTAGCCCAGAAACCATAAAAATCCTAGAAGAGATCATGGGCAAAACAATCTTTGACATAAATATTAGTAATATTTTTTGGCCCTGTCTCCTAAGGCAAAGGAAAGAAATGCAAAAATAAACAAATGGGACTTAATTAAACTTAAAAGGTTTTGCACAGCAAAGCAAACCATCAACAAAATGAAAAGACAACTTACTGAATGGGAGAATATTTGCAAATGATATCACTGACAAGGGATTAATACCCAAAATGGGTAGAGAACCAGAAGAGACATTTTTACAAAGAAGACATACAGATGGCTAACAGGCACATGGAAAGTAGTTCAACACTACTAATCATCAGAGAAATACAAATCAAAACCCCAATGAGATACCACCTCTCACCTTTCAGAATGGCTATCATCAAAAATCTACAAGTAACACATTTTGGCAAGGATTCGGAGAAAAGAGAACACTCATATACTGTTGGTGGAGATGTAAGTTAAAGCAGCCACTATGGAGAATAGTCTGGAGGTTCCTCTAAAAATAGAACTACCACATGATCCAATTATTCTACTCCTGGGTATATATCAGGAAAAACCCAAAAACACTAATTTAAAAAGATACATGCACCCCAGTGTTCATAGCAGCACTATTTACAATAGCCAAGACATGGAAGCAACCTAAATGTCCATCAGAAGATGAATGGATAAAGGAGAAGTGGTATATATATACACAATGGAATACTACTCAGCCATAAAAAAGAATGAAATGTTGCCATTTGCGGCAACATGGATGGACCTGGAGGGTATTGTGCTAAGTGAAGTAAGTCAGGCAGAGAAAGACAAATAGTATATGATATCACTTATACATGGAATCAAAAAAATAAAACCAGAGAATATAACAAAATAGAAACAGACTCACAGATATAGAGAACCAACTTGTGGTTATCAGTGGGTAGAGGGCATGGGGCAGGGTCAAGACAGGGGTATTGGATTAAGAGGTGCAAACGAATATGTATAAAGTAAATAAGCTACAAGGATATACTATATAGCAGGGAATATAGCCAATATTTTATAATAACTATAAATGGAGTATCATCTATGAAAATTTTGAATCTGTTGCACACATGAAACTAATATAATATTGTAAATTAGCTCTACCTCAACAAAAAAATTACAATACTAGGAAGTAGGAACTGATCCCCATTCTCCATTTTACAGAAGGAGAAACTAAAGTCCAGAGAGATAAGAAGTAGAACATGTCAAACCAGTTTAGGCAACCAAATACAGCAAGATAAAATGCCATAACTTATTAGGTTATACAAGTTACACTTACTTAAGAGATAGAGTCAGAATTTATTCCTAGACCTGGTGACTTCAGAGCCTGTGCTATAAATGCTTCCTACTCAAAGCTGGTTTAGGAACCAGCAACATTCACATCACCAGGGAGCTTTTTAGAAATGCATAATCTCAGACTTCATCCCCAGTGGTGTGCTGGTAAAGTTTTACAATCGGCTTTTTTGGGTCGTGTGTGTGTGGAGGGGGCTCCTTTGTATTGTTTATTGATTTCCATGCTATTAATAAACCTGCCATGGCATATTAAAAGCTCCCAAAGTGAAGTCACTGACTACAGAGTCAGGAAGAGAGGTCAAGAGCCTTGATTGGCTCTGTCAAGGAGGTTGAAGCCAGCCCCCAACATCACTGCACCACAGACCTACTGAATCAAAATCTTCATGTCAACAAGTTCTCCAGGCAATTCATATGTCTGGGAAGCACTGGTCCAAGCCACTGCTTTGTATTCCTTTGTTTTATGGATTCCAGTGAGGTGTTTGGCCCTAGTCCAGTGCTTTGCTGCCCCTTTATCTCCCACCATGCTGAAACTTGCAGGACAGGAGTCTGGTTGGCACTGCTGGAACAGAGCACAGATGCAGTCTGCCTTCTGATCTCGGGCACTCCTCACTGGGGCTCAGTGTGAAGAAAATAGTGTTCAGGGAAATGATCTGCTGTGAATCAGCAGATACTTAGCCAGGCACTCCGAGGGAGGCTCAGGAGAGCTGAAAAACCAGCTCCCTGCACCATTATGCAAGACTTTTCCTGACAGAGAAGAGCATGTGTACTGCAAAACGTCTGGGGATCAGAAAGTTAGGATCTTTCGCTTTCCTCAACTATTGCATAAGCCATCTGGTCATGCCTGAGTGCATTTAGGTAATCGGCTTATATTCTGCAGAACTATATATGCCTTTTATCTGGAACTCAGACTGAAAGCCAGTATATTTTTTCTTGTTTTGCATGAAGAAAACAGAGATTTATTCAAGGAAGTATTTCATAGGATATGAATTAAGAATATAAACTTTCATTTTTGCCCAATCTCCTACATGCCATCTACCTGCAGACTTAATATAATACCTAATGGATGAAAAAATGCCATTGGAGGAGAGGGAATTTGAAAATTACCTAAACAAAAACACTCCTACGAGAGAGAGGGAAGCTAAGCCTCAGGGGGTTAGAGAAATGAGGTATCTTTCACACTATCGTGGAGCTAGTTAGTGATGGGGCCAATAACTGCTACTCTAGCCGCTACTTCTTAGGCTCCATGGTGGCTTACTGAACTTACTCGTAAATGCCCCCCTTCCCCAAACAGGACTATCTCCTATAATTTCTTCCCGTCTCATCCATTCTGATGACTTCAAAGACTGACTATAAACTAATGAATCCCAAATCAATTCTCTAGCCCAAATCTTATTAGCCTATTAGATGTCTTCATTTGAATGCTTCTCTAATGTCAACTCAACTTGTCTTTCAAGTGTTTTTTTTAAGGAAGCTTCTCCTGTGTTTCCATACCACCCACATCTCCCCATCAGAGTACTTATAATACTATATTTAATTGTCAGTTTGCTTGTCTGTATATGACATAGATTCTCAGCCTGTGATAACAGTGGCAATGTTTGGTTCACTATTTGATCCCTAGCATCTAGCACAATACTTTGTATACAGTAGAAGGATCACAAAGTGCTTAGTATAACAGTGGCAAATTACCCAGAGTTCCCCAGAAGGCAGAGACTGAGGCAAAGAATTATTGCTACTACTTTGCTAGGGAGTGCAATCCATGATACAGGAGTGAGGTGCGGTGATTAAGCAGAGAATGAGAAAGAGGCAATACAAAGATGTGTTATCAAGTTGGCCACCCAAGAAGTTGTTTAAACTAGTCTCAGAGAATGGGAATACTTTATCCACTGGCTTTTTCTCCCATTGTTTATAGATTTGCCCCCAAGGAGCATTAACACCTCTTCACTTCTATGTTATGCATGGGTTGGTGGCAAGAGGTTCTATGGCTTCTCACACCTCAGAGTCAACAAGGAAGCCCTGGGACAGAATGCAAGATGTGTGCAGAACGATATATGAAGTGATGCCCAAATTAGGACCCAGGGTTTATCCTGGATCCTCCATCTCTTTTGGGTAGCTCCCCACCTCCAGTGAGTAACATAACTTTATCAAAATACCTCTAAAATATACCCTGTTATCTCTTCCTCCACTGCTGTTTTTTTTTTTTAATTTTTAGAATCTCTCTGTTCCTCACTTATGTTTATGCCATAATCTTACTTGATCTTCCTGTGCCCAGTCTTGCCCACTGCAAATCATTGCTCTGATTCCAATCCTCTCAAAGTAAAATTGAATCTCATCAACATGACTTACAAGAATTTTCGTGATCTGATCCATTGCATTTAACCAGCTGCATCTGTCCCCATATCCCTCCCGCTGCACATCAGGATTACTAAGCTTTGGTCATATGGAATGGCTTGCAATTCCCTGCGTGGTTATGCTCCCTCACATCCCTGGAGCTGGCAATGTGACTTCTCTTCCTTGGAACACTGGTCTTTGTCCAACGAGTTTCTTTCTATCCTTCAAAACTCAACTCAGGCATTGGGCTTTCTAGAAATCCTACCGTGATGCCTTTGCTCTAGACCAGTGATTCTCAAACCTCAGTGCATTAGAATCACCTGGAGGGTTTGTAGAACCAGAGATGGCTGGATCCCACCCCCAGAGTTTCTGATCCAACAGTAGGTCTGGATTGGGGCTTAAGAATGTGCACTTTTAACATGTTCCCAGGTGATGCTGATGTTGCTAGTTCAGGACCATATTTTGAGAAATACAGCTCTGGAGAGACGCCTGTACTTTTCTTTTACGTAACAGTTCACACAGCTTATATCATAGTTTGTTTACTGGTTTCTTTCCCCAAAGAGCATGTACTCATCAGAGGGAGGGGGTAATGTGTTATCAATCTCTATAACCCAGCATTTGGCACGGAGCCTGGCACATAGATGCTATATATTAATGGACAGAAGGAGAAAGGGGGAAAAAAGGAAGAAAGACACTTTGAACAAAGACTGGAAGACAGAATTAGATGCAGAGGTCTTCAGAGTATGTCCGCAGACCAATATTATGTACTTTTGGCATAAAATACTATTATACTACAAATTCAATATACTCTACTAAATATAGTGGAGCCAGTACAGTGTAGTGGCTACCAGTGTGGGCTCTGATCTCATACAGGCTAATTTTAATTCCTGGTGCTACTATGTGATATTAGGCCTGTTACTTAATCCCTCTCTAAAATTTAGTTTTTACATTCATAAAATGGGAATAAAAATTTTACCTAATGGGGTTGTTTGAATATTTAACTGAGGTAATACTCAGTGTTTTTTAACAGTCCTTAGCATATCATAAGCACCCAATAAATGTTAACTACCATTTTATTATCTGTTCCTTTTAATAGCTTAGTTACAAAATGATGTGATTTTAATGATTTAATAGACATGAGCACCAAACACCAAATATAAGCTAAGTTGCTTGTGTCTTAGGAATTTTTGTGCTTTTCAGCATTGGGTTTAAGACTCTACATATATTTTAAAATTCGGATGATTGTTATCAAGGTGGAATAATGGATTCAGAAAGAAACTGATTTGAGTTTTATAAAATAAGTTGTACATTTTCTACTTGAAATTTATTATTTTTTAAATACTCATATCACAAAGGGAAAAATTCTTCAAAAGGACCCATCTGCTAAAAGAATATTTCCATTAAAACAGCTTATGGTTAAAGAGACAGTTTTATCCAAAGATCTCCAGAGACTTTACAGTCATTATCTAAGTATCCCTCTGAAATATCATTAACATATGCTATGACACTTTTATGGTTAGAAAATACCTGTCAAATGAAAATGTTCAGAAGCAGGATTCTGGTGCTCCCATTAGTCGTCTAGGCCAGAAGGTAAAATTTTACAATTAAGAGAGGATGAACCTGACAAGAAAGAAATATGGACACCTGTAGGAGGAGTAATCTATAGACCTTAAATGAAGACGATCTTTCTCTCAAAGACCATGAATGCAAAGGAAATAATTTGTAAGCACTTGAATGATGTTCCTCCTCCTCTTTCTGTTCATTCATTCAATTATTTAGTAAATAGTTAGAATCTAAGATGTACCAGGCTATGCTAAACATTTATCTTGTACTATGTCATTTAATTTTTATACATATTTACAAAGTAGATACTGTGATTAACTCTACTTACTGAATGGAAGCTTGTAGGGATTCAGAAATGTACATGAGTCACAGAATAACTGGAGAACTGAGTGTTTCTCACTCTAGATGTTGGGTTCGAACCACCGTGCTACTCCATGATGTTCTACTACAGGGTCTTCACAGAGCTGGAGATGCATGGCAGCCAAAGGGGGCTTTGAAAATGGCTCTCTGAATATGCCTATATAAACAATTACATGTCCAAATTATAAAAGTTTACCTCTGATATATGATTTATTAATGTAGTTACTTATGTATTTTAAATAGTGTATTCTGAAAGTGATATATTAATTTGGAAGATAGCTTTTCTCCAAACTCATTTTTCATGGGAGTATTTGGGTTAAACTCTGGATGTGCATCTTCTTTGCCCTATTATAACCAAAATTTGAGTTTTCTAACAGTTTTCTAGAGAAAATGAGTTTCACTTTTGTTTAGACTGTTTAATGTTTGTGACGTAGCACTTTTGGCATCTGCGTCTGCTGTTATCATGGAAATGTTATGCTAAGCCACCAGTACTTAACTGTATGGTTCTGATGGCTGTTTTTTCTTATTCACCTTATATTCACCTTAATGCATCTTATAGTAATTATATATAGTATAATACATAATATATGTTATAATGTAATATATGTATATATATTTATACATTATATTAATGTAACTTATTGTGTGGATCCTCAAAATGTGATAAGAAAGTCTTTCTTAAGATTTCTTTCCAAACTTTCAATTATAAAATTATACCTCCAAAGAAGAATTACTGAATTCATGCTAAGTTTTTCTTTTCTTTTTAACAGATTCTGTCAGGTAACCTTTATGAACACTCCAAGATAGTACTGATTGATTCTTAGGCTAAAATGACTTACTCAAATAGTATTAATTTCTTTTTGAAATTAAATATTTAAGAGAACATCTTGTATTATGAAAGACGTTTTAGGGTTCTAATAAAGCCATCATTTCTTTATTGAGAGAAGTTTTTTTTTTTTTTTGAGTGGTAGACTAAAAATCTTACTGCCATATACTTAAGCATTTTCAGTAACCATGGTATTCAAAGGTAGAATATAAAGATTTTGAAAAGTGACTCAAGAGGGTGAGCCGTATTTCCATTCTTTTTATCTTTCTGTCTCTGATGGTGTCTATTTCTTCCTAAGACTGGATCCTCTTCAGCCACAAAATAGCAGCTGACGGTGCTATGAACATGGAGAAATGGAAAAAAGGAAAGCAGGAGGGAGGGGGAAAGAGAGAGACAAGGATAGAGAGACAGAGAGTGAGCCAGCACTGTTCTTCTAACCATCTAACAAAAGGATTTCATTTAATCTGATGGGGCCAAGTTATATTACATGCTAACACTTGAATCAACGCATGTGACCATGGAAATGTCAAGCGTAAGTTGACTTGTGCCAATTAGAGTGCAGCTCTGAAGCTGGACGTGGAAAAATCCTCTCCAAAGTGCATGGCTATTCCACAGTGAAGAAGGGATGAAATAAATGCTGGTGTGTCCATTATATGTTTCATTATAGCAATACTGACTTTCATGGGGATAGTACATAATAAATCCCTAAAACACTCTCATGCCCATTCTCTGATCTGATTTCCAGAAAAACTCTTGAGTAATGTGGTATAAGTAGGATCATTTCCACTTGATGGGTGAGGATATTGAGTTCAGTGTGGTTAAGTTACCTTGAACTCATAGTTTCTCTCCCTTAACTCCAGATTCAACCCTTTCTGGACACTTGCTCATTTTGTCAAAATAACTAGTTGAAAAGTGAATAATTCACTCAAACTACACGTTTGCCATCATGTTGTCTAAAGAGACTTGCAATATTGAATTTTAAAACTTTTGCTGTCCTATTATTCCAAAATGGTAGCAAGTAACAGTAGACAATGTTGCTTAGGCGTATACGGAAGAGTCAGAAATCACACCTGCCTTGGTTGGCATCTTTGTTCTCTAACAGTATCTCAGTTAAACAGGGTCACAGACTGATAGTCCATTTTCTATATTTGTCTTAGAAAGTTTGCTGTCACCTTTTCTACTATTGTAATTGGGAGTTGTAATTTTTGTGTTCTCCCAAGACATTACTATATGAGAAAGCCTAGGTGTCAATATGCCAGGAGAGCTAGAGTTCATCTAGAAACTTTCCAGTGCTCAAGGCATGGGTTCTATGTGACAATTTGCCAAGACTCTCAGAAGAATAGAATATTCTTGAATAAAAACTCAAACAGAAAAATCTCCATATTGGAAGAAAATCCTTGGCAGGCTTGCTCACCTTGCTTCTCCTGATAATGTCCCTTCACTATTTAATGTGGATATTGGTGATTATAATAGGAAATGGCTGGACTGAGAGGACATTGTGAAAATATCACAATTGGGGGCTATAAGATTTAGTAATAATTAACTCCTAATGCTGGTCTTAATATATTCCATTGTTAGTTTTCACAATGCCATTGAATGCCATGATGTCAGCAATGTTCCCTAAAATTCTTGTGGTCATGTATATTCTTTTTTCTATGTTATCTCAGTACCCTAAAGAGCTTACAACTTTATGTGGCATGGACATTGAGAAGGTGATTCTAGTGGTAGTAACAGACACACCCAAGGAGTAGAATGTTCATACAATATACACACCCACAGATAGATATTCCTATCATAAGATGGAAAGAAATATTTATACAATAGAGGTTAAGTTCTGTAACTACTGGGCAAAGCCCTTTGCCAAATGCTGGGAATAGAGGAATGAATCAGACCTACTCATTTCTCTTAAATATATCAAGCATAGCAGGGGGTCAGATATACGAAAAAATAATAAAATACATTGGACAATTTTTAATGATTAAGAATTTACATAAATGCCAAATCTGGTAGGGAAGAGGAATCTATTTGACCAAACAAAAGTAACTAACAAAGAACTGAGTACAGGTAAGTGTCAAATATGGGGTGCTGTTAATAAATGTTAGAGAAAATCAGAAGACAGAGGCTCTCAAAATGGTGTTCTCAGAGGAGATAGGATTTTA
This sequence comes from Grampus griseus, assembly GCF_964374135.1. Classification (NCBI taxonomy): domain Eukaryota; kingdom Metazoa; phylum Chordata; class Mammalia; order Artiodactyla; family Delphinidae; genus Grampus; species Grampus griseus. Next base: position 121,047,040 of record NC_139019.1, on the reverse strand, counting down.
TGTGAGAGATTTATGAAGGAGAAAGCCCCAGACAGGCAATAAGGGGGTTCAGTATTAGTGAATTCATGGTGCGATGCATGATGTTTGTTTCAGGAGAAGTGTGTTCAAGCCTAAAACTAGTGAAAAAAAAATGGTTTGAGGCTAACTTGCAATATGCCTTTGAGAAAAGACTGAGCTCCATTAATCCCTTGCCAGACTTGCTGCCCAGTGCTCACTAGAAATTTTCTTACTTCCTAGATGTCAGGAGTACAAGAACTTGTGCCTACTTATATTATTTCCAAAGTCTTCAGCATTATTCTCCCCAACCACACAAACACATACACTGTTCCCTGGGTTACAGCTCCTATTCTTTTCTTGGTGAAGATTCATCTTTTCAGCTACAAAGCCAACTTGGAATTTCTCAGCTAGTAATTCTGGGCTTCAGATACAGTATTTCCCTTGGCTGGTAACCACCATGAAGTTTTGCTGCAGATTAGGACTTTATTATCATTTTTTCTTCCTACTCTACTCTTTTTCATGTTGCCACACTGTTACCGTAGAATTTAAATCAATAATGCATTTAGGTAGATAGTTTCTATGGAAAACACAAATCAAGATAGAGGCATAGCATATCTAATTTGCTGTGCACTGTTAGTGTTTGATACAGTGCTTGTAACTGAGAAGGATTCAGCTCCTGTTTTATGCTCTCTTATCATGGTGATTATCATGGAGATTAAGAGAAGCAAAACAAAACACAGCCTTCATTTTGGGGGAAAAAAAGACAAATATGAGTAACAATCACTAAAAAAGACAGCATTTTTGGAATGGTGTTGATATTTTGAAACTGGTTGTGTCTAAATATAAATCAACATTTTGTTCAAAATCTGAACTATTAATAGTAAAATATCTAATCTAAAACTTTACTCGGTTTTGAAAAAGCTTAAAACACAAAGGCAAGGATGGAGAAAGAAAAATTGGATGATAATTTAGTTTAAAAAAAGAAATCTTGGGCCCTTTATTATTCCATGAAGCTGAGAATTCCTTCAAGATGACTTCTGCAAGTTGCAGATGGACTCTTTTCAAATTGCCCATGAGCATGTGACCTTCTTGAGGACAGCATCAGAGTGAGGCTTGGGCCTCTGTTTACAGTCACCTCCAAAGGTCAAAAAAATTCTAAAAGCCCTCATTTCCCACAATAACCCTTTTATGAACAAAATTCAAGATGGCAGCAATTTTCCAAACTCCATAGAAGAGTTGAAGAATAACTTAAATTTTCTTTAATATTCAAAATTTGTTTATAATTGAGGTAATACAGTCATTGAAAATGGAGAAAAATGAAGAAATACTCAAAATGAAAATATAAAATCACTTGAGATCCCACACTGTTATTAATACTTTGCTAGAGTCTATTCCAGTCTTTTGTTTCTTTATCAATAAATGCATACATAGTATTCATGTATTCATTAATTTACTCAGTAGTATATAATTATTATGGAAGAAAGGTAGGAACAAAGGAAGGAAGGAAGGCCAGCTGAAGGGAGAGAAGGAAAAAAGAAAGGAAGGCAGGAAGGAAGAGAAGGAGTGAGGGAGGGAAGAAGGGAAGGAGGGAGAATATGCTTTGTTTCAGGCATTTATCAAATTTGGTGATAAATAGATCAGACCTAGTCCATACTATTACAAAATTTGACTATCTAGTTTTGATCATTGCTTTTTTTAATAGAATAAAACACTATAAAATACTTGAATCTGTGACTTTTAATAACTGAATACCATTCCATTCTATGAATACCATATTTTATGCATCCATTTCTCTATTTAAAAGACTGATTAGCTTCCAAGTTTTGACTTTTACATGTAGCAATAAAAGAACTATACTTGCTAAGAAACCTCATAACAACTCTGATTATTTCCTTAGGACAGATTTCTAGAACAAGATTACTGGGCTAAACTTTCTAAAGGTTCTTGGTTCCAGTTGTCAACATACTTGGGACAGGAGAATTCAGAACATACATTCCTAGGATGCTGGTAATTCTGACCTCCATCTGTCTGTGTTTTGAAGGAGGAAGGGAAAGGCAGATGTCTTCCCAGTTTGTAAGGATAATAGGTATGAAAGTTCTAGGTTTTTTCTTACAACATTGTTGTTTATTAGTGAAGCCAATTCTCTGCCTGTACAGTCAGTTGGAAAGGTTGCAGAATCAGAGTAGCATTCAGATATTTTTCTGCCTCATGCACATAATGAACAAGGAACTAATTAATTCTGACATTTGAAAGGGTCTTTGATGTCATAATTTAAAAAAAATCCAAAAATATCCGTGTGTTTAACTTTGGAGGGGATAATTCTGATATCATTTTACTCAGATTCACAGCTTCTACCGAAACATCATTCATAGTGCATGTAATCTTGCCTTCAAGTTAAGTTAAGAGGCTTCAACTTAAAACACTCACAGCAAGCAACAACGTGATCAAAACACTGGTTGGATTCTGCATATAAGCGATATCATACGATATTTCTCTTTCTCTGACTTACTTCACACAGTATATCACTTATATGCAGAATCTAAGAAGAAATGATACAAATGAACTTACTTACAAAACAGAAACTGACTCACAGAACTAAAGAACAAACTTATGTTGAGTAATTGAAGAACTGAAGGGATGACTATATCAGTCTTCTATGTAAATTTACATGTGTGGCACCATTGCTAAGGAACACTGATTAGCCATTTTCCTCTTAGCACTGGCGTCTCCAAGAGACTTCACCCGGCCATACAGAATGACCATTCATCCATTCTAGGAAAATGATTTACTCTACTATCTCTAGAATATTCCAGATGTGTTCTTGCCTCCATGACTTGGTGACAAAATTCCCCTTCCAGGAATGCCCAAACACTTATGCTCCTGTTTCTAAAACTTCAGCTACAAATGTTCAACTGTCCTAATGTTGCCATATCTGAATTGCAGCTATGTTCTTATTATATATATATGTGTGTGTGTGTGTACTTGACTCACCTAAAAGAAACATAAGTACCTACCAGAGCCATATACTAAGCATTAAAATCTACATGATCATATTAAATATCAAACCTATATTTTAAATAGTTATGTATATATTTAAGTATATATATAACTATTATACTTTTATAAAGGGCATCTGTGTTTTAACTTAAAATTCTATCCTCTACTACCAAAGGTTATCTATGTCACACAGTATTCTGGTCCAGTTCACATTGACTCTAGGCTTTTCTTCCATTTCCAACTCAACTCCCACCTTGTATGGGAAGCCTTCCTTCAGCACTCTAGCCCCTAGTGATATGATGACTTTCAGAGTGCTGTAGTCTGTGTTCTTTTCATTTGTATTAGGCTGGGCCAGGGAGAAGAATGGAAAGGGATTGGACAGAGTGGCCTGCAGGAGCCTTTACTTTTCAAGAACCAGTAATAGCTCAGCAGTTTGTATCTTCATTGTATTGGCCCCAGCACTCAAACAGACTTGATGAGGTCTTTGAAACTGATGTCTTCTGGGAGTGATTCTTTACCATATTGGGGTTGCAATCTTCTTTTAAGAAGTTCTTGAAAACTGAACTTTCTCCTCCAGAAAGAATATACATGTAGCATAAATGTAGGTACATATTTTCAGGGTATTTAAGGGACCCCCCCAAAACCCATCAGTGGAACTCTATTTCCAGGTGTTATGGGCCCCATGTTAAAACAAAACAAAAGAAGCAAAAACAAAAAACCAACCCTGCCAAATAATCGGCATTCAAAAAGAGCTTACTATGTTCCAGACCTGGTACTCAATAATTCACATGCATTAGGCTTTGTATCTTTTAAGTCTTCTCACAATCCCCTATGGTGCATGCTACTGGTATCCCTATTTTACAGAGAGGAGAAAACAAGAGATGGAGAGGAAGTTCAGTAATTTGCTGACGGCCAAACTTCTAGGAAGTTATAGAGGCTGGTTTTGGACTTGGGCAGTTTGAATCACTCCCTTAGCCATACTCTTATTGCCTTTCTTCACTGTGTTACTTGTGCTTAATCATGATGAGGGGTGAATAGCACATACATTTGGTGAGGGAGTATGCTACCAGAAACCTGGGTGATTGACAACAGCACCAGATGTTACTGTTACAAATTCTTCCTCCAAGAATGGAAATCATCCATTCTGAGATACACAGAAAATAAGGATAGATTTGAAAGAGCCCAGGTGGTAATTAACACCCTCCCTACTACTTTTTACCCAGAGACTTACTCAGTTTCTATTTTCTAAGATGAAGTTTTAAAAAAATATAGTAGAATAAAATTTGTCTTCATTCTAGTTGTAACATATTCTAATTTTAAGAGATCACAGGTTAATTAAATTCATTTAAAAACAACTTTTGGGTACCACCTTAATTAACCTTCCAGATTTCCTTGTTATTCTGCTCCTATTCAGTGCTATCAGTCTGCCAGAGTGAGGGTTAGAAACCCGCACCTTGTCAGGTAGGAGGGGAGGGTGGGAAATAGCATTTGTTCCTCGGTTTGATTAATGGAGCTCATTAACTGTCAAATATAAGTCACGAGCAGTCCATCAGAAGAGAACAGCAACACCAGTGACATTTATTACATGGCTAGTGTTCAGAGGGTCCTTAGAAACCAATTTCCATTCTTATAGCTTCTGTCCCTAAAATGGGACTTCTCTAGGATTCATAAGCAAGCCTGATCAAAATGCCAAAGAAAGAAATGAGAAAGAAGAGAAAAAAGGCCTTAAGATAGCCAAAGCACAAAACCAACCCCAAACACTCAAGGCAGAGATACAGCAGCAAAATTGTCAGCTGCTTCCCTTTATACCGGCTGAGCCTGGGTGTTATTTACACAGTTTCAGAAGAGTTGCTGTTTTGGGGTTTTCCTGTGACTTCACAAAGACACTGGGCATCAAAGATGTTTGGTTGATGGTCCCAAAACAGTGGAAACTGACACTGTTTTTCTGAATTGATCACTATATTCATACGTGTCTGTTTTCCCTACTTTCCTAAAATGCTTCCAGACCACGAACTTGAATGAGGACTTGGCCTGACTACACAATGGGCAGATGTTTCAAGTGCAAAACCTCAGTGCAGTGAACCAGGCAATCCTCTGAAAGCATTTATGCTCTCTAGCAGTGTGGCAAGACTTTTTCTTCTTTTAAACTTATAAATAAGTATCAGGAAGGGGTGCTTCTCCTAAGTGATCCGTGGTTTACCCAGAGAAATGGATATGGAATGAAATCAAATTTTTGATTTCTATAGCGATGGAATCCTTTAAAACCTGGCCTCTAGTTCTCATTTGCCACCAAACCAGCTGCGAGTCTTATTTTCCTTACCTACAGTGTGAATGTATTGGATGTATTTACAGCCTCTTCTGGCTCGAAAATTATATGGCTTTCTGATTATCGGTAGTTTTGTATCAGTCTTTGTTCTATTATTTTACAACACCGTGAAGTGGGTATTGTTATTTCCCCCATTTATAGAGGAGTAAACTGAGGTACAGAAATGTGAAGTAACTCTCGTAAGGGCACCAAGTTAGTAAATGCACAAGGCAGGAGATGAACAGATCCTGTTGGCTTAACCAGTAGGTTGTTTCTAAGATCTTTTCTAGCTCTAATGGTCTATGATTCAAAGCTACGTGAACTGCAACTTTTCTTTAAGTTACTATCATTGGCTAGCCTGGGGAGATTTTAATAAAATGTAACAGTCACAACTTATTCCTCAGTCTCCTCCAACCTCTTCTGTTCACAACGGAAAGTGATAATGGGACAAAGCCAGAGGACCCTATGAATTCCCAGTGCCCCCTTGGTTTCTCCTGCCTCTGAAGAGCAGAGAAATGAACCAGGAAATGGGAGAATTGCTGCGTTACTCTAAAACAACTTCAAGGAAGTATCTTTAACTTGAAGGAAAGATGGGTCAAGAAGTACAATTTCCTGAAAAAATATCAATACCTTAGAACAGAGGTCTTCAAATTTTGAAAGGCATTAGAATTACCTATGGAGTTACTAGAAATGCATGTTCATGGGCACCACCATGGAGATTCTGATCTGATATGTGGGACTCAAGTGTCTGAATTTTTATCAAACTCTCTAGGTCATTCTGATGCAACTAAATAACATTAAAGAAAACCTGTCCTACAGACTCTCTGGAGTTCATTTGAGCTGCTATGACAAAATACCATAGACCGATTAGCTTATAAACAGCAGAAATGTATTTATCACAGTTCTGGACACTGGAAGTCTGAGATCAGGATGCAAGTATGGTTGGGTGAGGGCTCTCGACTGGTTTCAGACTTTTCTTTGTATCCTCACACAGCCAAAAAGGCTAGGACTCTCTCTGGGTCCTCTTATTAGACACTAATCCCACTCATAAGAATCCAGTCTCATGGTTTATGCTCCTCCCAAAGGCCCCAGCTCCTAATACCATCATCTTTGGGGGTTAGGATTTCAACATCTGAATTTTGTGGGGTCACAAACATTCAGACCATAGCCGGCAGTGTAGCCAGTTGGTCTTGAAATAGTTCTGTGCTGTCTTTGAGGTCTTCCCATAGATTTTTACACTCTTAAGTCAAAATTCAAGGTTGATGTGTTCATCTTCCTTCTTGCCATCTCTACCTGGCTGTCTCTTAGTCATCTCATATTTAGCTTAACACAAAGCTTTTGAGTTTTTCTCCCCTGAGTATTGTTCTCCACGTCTTCCCCAACCCTGATGATTAAAACAAAAAATCAGTAAATCCTCTGTGCCTCCTCCTGTCCTGCCCATACTTTGACTTTCCTACTCTCCATCCCTTCCTCCAACTTCTAACCTACCTCCAAAAGAGATCTTTTGTTTACTTTTCTCCATTGCCACTATCATCATGTTAGTCCAAGCCAACACTATATGTTACCTGGATTTCTGGTCTTCCTGATTCCAGTCTTATCCCTGCAACTGACCTTCTACATAGTAGCTAGTGATTTTTCAAATATGTTAATCAGACAACAACATTTTTCCCACTTGAATCACACTAATGGCCTCTCATTGAAAATAGAATGAAATTCACACTCCTTAGCATGGCCTGCTAAGCCATGAATGGCTGCTCCCTGCCCAGCTCCAGACATACCAGCTTTCTATCAGCATGTAGGCTGAGCCTTTCCCTCTGCCCAGGGCTGCTATGCTCATGATGTCATCTGCCTGCAAGGTTTTCCCACTGAATCACTTCTGATCCTTTAGATCCCGGGTGAATTGTCATCAACTCAGAGAGGTGGGTCTTGACTTCTCTGGACACTTTCTACCTCATAATCTCTTCCACAAGTTATTTGCATTTCCTTCATAGCATTTATCTCTATCTAAAATTGTTTATTGCCTGTTTCCCCCAACAGAAGGTAACCACCATGGAGTCAGAAACTTCATGTGTCTTGTTCTCCATTGTACCTCAGTGCCTAGCACCATACCTGGCACTTAGCAAAGACATGACAAATATTTATTGCATTTAAATCCTGTGTTAATAATTGTTTGAATATTTCCTTCTTTAAAAATATGTAAAAATGGGATTATGTGGATAAAGGTATAATTAATCTAGAAGGTAAAATTCTGGAAAAACAAAAGAGTAGATTTTGTGCAGTATATCTCCTTTATCTCTTAAAATCCCACACAGCAGAATCTTGTAAACTAGGAGAGCCCTTCCACATTAGTCCTATCCATGCTGATTATATCTAAGCTGAGTGTATTTCTTAACTCATGGCTCTCTCTTCTCAAGGCAAAAGGCAGCTGATCTCCTGATTCATAACCCAGCCCACTGTGCTCAGGGTGGCCTCCCCAGCCTGGATATAGAGGGTTCACTGAACATAATGAAAGATACTTGGCTCTAAGCAATTACAAAAACAAATGATGATGAACTGCTTTGTGCTCTCCTCTGCTGTGAAACTCCTTATCTGCTGTTAGCTCACAAAGCACCCTGTTGTGGAAATGTGATTGCACTTTGAATGATCGGATGAATGAAACACAGGTAGATTCCTCCAAAGACTGCATGAGGGTAATTCTCTTTGCTTAAGTGTTACAGACAAATTAAGTTCAAATTCTTTCAAACAACAGAATGTTACTTTTTCCCCCTTAGCTCAGATTTAAGAATTAGCTCAAATATAAATCTCTTTGCAAGCTGCCACTTTGTATTTTGAAAGACTTTAAGCATGCTCCCCCTCTATGCCAGAGGGGCCAAGTGAAAAAGTAGTAATTAAAAATCTTTTTATTTTTGCAGTTATTTTGGGGTTGTTGTTTTCTTGGCCCCAGTACATTCTCCCTTCCTCTGGTAGGACATCTTGATTTTGCTTTAGCAAAGAATCCTTCCCTAACTCTTACTCCAAGTGATTTAGCTAGGATAAATCCACCCTGGGTGTAAGAATGGAAACAATTCATAAACTGTTCCAATCAGATTGTTTCTCCCTGGGATTTTAATCTCGAGTAGAGTAACTCAACCATTGAAAATGGTAGTATGTGATGGTGGTCCAGAAGAGAGTTTTCATTGGTTTCTGTTACTAAAGTTTCCAGAGCTCCTGGCTCCTGTGTTTTCAGAGACCTGTTTCTTAAGCTTTTCGTTTAACTGTAAGAGGTATTCCATGTTACTACACTTGTTCTGATTATCTATTGACACTCCACTGCAGAGTTCAGTGGCATAAAATAATGATTTTTATTAAACCTATGGTTCTCTAAGTTAGGAATTAGGGCCGGCACAGAGTAGGTGGCTAGTTTCTGCTCCACCATGACTGGGCCCTCAGTCCAGTAGGTACTGTACACCTGTAATAATTTTGTAGCCACCTCCTACTGCTGTTGTGGCAAGCTCAAGTGTTGTGAGTACCTGTTGAAAACACCGGGTGATGCTAGTCACCTCCAGGTGAGCAGTTCGTCTCTCCAGTAGATTGTGCATCACAATAAAAGTGATCTCTCATGATTCTCTCATATTTTTCATCGCATTTAGTGCAATACCGTAAACCTTGAGTAACACCATGGAACCCGTATTGAAGTGCCACTAATGATGCTGGAAATGCTTCCGAGAAGCAGAGAAAAGTCAAGGCATTACAAGAAAAAGCTAAATTGCTGGATATGCACTGTAGATTGAGGTCTGCAACTTCAGTTGCCCACCATCTCAAGATAAAGGAACCCAGCATAAAGACCTAAATAAAAAGAGGAAAGGAAAGTCGTTAAGCTGTCGCTGAAGCTATGCCAGCAGGCACGAAAGCCTTGCACATTTTGTGAAATACCTTTGTTATCTTGTATCAAAAATCTGGGTGCAGGATTGCTGTAAGAAAGGCATACCTATAGATCCTCATACGATTTGAGAAAAAGTGAAGTCATTACATGACAACTTAAAGCAAAAAGAAGATGAAGCGTCTAAAGCGGAGAACTGGATTATAGCAAAGGATGGGGTTTGATAACTTTAGAAAGAGTTTTGGCTTAAAAACATGTCAGGATGATGGGAGAAGAAACTTCTGCTGACCAAGAGGCAGCAGACAAGTTCCCAGATGCCATTAAGAAAATTAACGAGGAGAAAGGATGTCTGCCTGAATAAGCTGTAAATGTAGACGAAAGTGCCCTATTCTGGAGTAAAAAATGCCACAAAAGACACTTATTAATAAGGAAGAGAAGCAAGCACCTGGATTGAAGGCAGGAGGGATAGGGTAACACTACTGTTTTGTGCAAATGCATTCAGATTTATGATCATGATCGCCCTTATCTATAAAGCTGTTAACCCTTGAGCCTTGAAGGGAAAAGATAAACACCAGCTGCCAGGCTTTTGGTTGTACAGTATGACGGCCTGGACAATGAGAACCCTTTTTCTGGATTGTTTCCACTGATGCTCTGTCCCTGAAGTTGGAAGTACCTTACCAGTAAGGGACTCCTTTTAAAGTTCTTTTGATATTGGACAATGCTCTTGGCCACCCAGGACCCCATAAGTTCAACATTTAAGGCACTGAGGCGGTCTACTTGCCCCCAAATATAATGTCTCTAATTCAGCCTCTAGATCAGGGGCTTATAAGGATCTTTAAGGCTCATTACACACAGTACTCTATGGAAAGGATTCTCAACAACATGGAAGAGAACCCTGATAGACAGAACATCATGAAAGTCTGGAAGGATTACACCAGTGGAGATACCATAATTTATAGAAAAATCTGTGAAAGCCATCAAGCCCCAAACAACAAATTCCTGCTGGAGAAAACTGTGTCCAGATGATGTACATGACTTCACAGGATGTATGACAGAGCCAATTAGGAGAATCATGAAAGATTATGGATATGACAAAAAATGTGGGGAGTGAATGGTTTCAAGATATGGATCTTGGAGAAATTCAAGAGCTAATAAACACCACACCAGGGACCTCCTGTACCACAGAGACCAAGACAGTCTGCATTAGAAGGGTAAGAGAAATGGCTACAAGGTGACTGTATTTCACCTCCCTCAGACCAGTGCAGCACCACATGGAGAGGCTCTTCCCTGAGCCTCTGGTTTCTCCAGTGGGAAAAGAGAAGCCGGGAGAACAACCAGCACTCCCAAAGCTGCCCAGCACTGTGGGTTGCTTCGTGGAAGCCCCTATTCTGATCTTGCACCACAAGAATTGCAGAGGAATCTGCAATATGATTGTGAAGGAGAAAGGGGGAGGGGCTTGAACAACCAGTAGCTCTTGGCAGACAGAGTTCATTCCTGTAGAGCCCAAGTAGTAATTGCAAACAGTGGCTTTACTCATCTGCAGATCCAAGTTGGGGGCACACTCTGACCGGAGAACTCAGCTGGGAGCAGACCTGCCTGATTTATAAAGGTCCTCAAGTTTTGCTAGCCCTAGAGCTCAAGTTTGCCCATATCTAGGCAAGGAGCTCAATGACAGCCCCATCCACTGTGGAGTGTCTTCTGGCCCTAGCTGACTGGAAGGGCTGGTGACAACTCCTGGAAGCAGTGCAGCCCAGAGGCACTTGAGCTGAAAAGTGAGTGGGCAGAGCTGATCATCCCCAGAGCAAAACCAGTACTGGGCCTGGAGTGTTCTGGTGTTACACACAGGCAGGGAGATTAAATCATAGCCAAGGCTGAGGGTAACACCCAGCCTCTCCCAAGCAGAGAGCTTATTTGGGAAATTGAGAGTAGCCTGGAGTGGCCACTCCTCCTCCACCCAGGCAAGTGAGCTGAGACACAGCACCACCCACTGTGGAGAGTGGCCCCATCTGACTAGAAGGGCTGGTGACAACTCCTGGAAGCTGTGCGGCCCAGTGGCACTTGAGCCTATAGGTAGGCAGGCAGAGCTAAGGGTTTGCAGGACAAAGCCAGTAGTCCTGCTTGATCAGGGAACTTGGGAAGTGGGTCAGCTTGAGGTAAGAAAACAAAGAGCTTTAGCAGCTTTAGGGCTGTTTTTCCCACTGCATCCAGGCAGGGAATGTAATTTGTAGTCCCACTCATTGCTGAATATAGCCTTTAGCCTGTTCAAACAGGTAACCTAACCCATGCAACATATGGGAAGCTGCAGAGCCCATTCAACAGCCCTATGTCCAGTGGCACTTGAAAAATCCACGGCTACCTCCATCTTCAAAGCAAACATGGTGACCTCAACTGACCACGGAATTAAGTGCACACTCTGGCCTGGTTCAGGTTCCCAAATAATGAGGTGTATGGGCCCTGAGTCCTGTCCTGCTGTTCTGCCAGGTCAGGAAAGATAATTCATAGGCCCATTTACTACTGAATATGGTACCCAGTCCTGACAGTCTAGTAAGCCTGACCAGAGAATCCAGGCAACTGTGGAGCCCATCCTACAGCCCCACTTGGGTAGGGAACCATCCCATCAGTCCTCTACAACTATTGTCAGCCAGTGATCCTCCCCACCCCCATCCCCATCCTCAGAGTTTGAACAGTTGCCTCACCCTAAAATAGACCATAACAGTAGGTCCCAACTGCCCAAGGACATTACCAGCAGACACACCCAAAACCCAAACTGAGCTGACTGATGAAGAACTGTCCCTGCCAAAGCAAACCTATAAAGTCTGGAAGAGGAACCCGATTAATCAAATATGTAGATACAAGTGTAAGGATACAAGGATCACAAAAAATCAGGTAAATATTATGCCACCAAAAGAAACTAATAAAGCTTCAATAACTGATCCTAAAGAAAAGCAAATTTATGAATTATCAGACAAAGAATTTCGAATAATCCTCTTAAGGAAGTCTAGTGAACTACAAGAAAACACAAACAGATAACTAAACAAAAGTAGGAAAATAATGCATGAACAAAATGAGAAGCTCAATAAGGAAATAGCAACCATGAAAACAAAACAACAGGGCTTCCCTGGTGGCGCAGTGGTTGAGAGTCCACCTGCCGATGCAGGGGACACGGGTTCGTGCCCCAGTCCGGGAAGATCCCACATGCCACGGAGCGGCTGGGCCTGTGAACCATGGCTGCTGAGCCTGTGCGTCCGGAGCCTATGCTCCACAACGGGAGAGGCCACAACAGTGAGAGGCCCGCGTACCGCAAAAAAAAGAAAAAGAAAAATAAAGAAGAAGAGTAGAGACAGCCTATGGGAATAATGGGACACAATGAATAGAAGTAATATTTGCATTATAAAAATTTCAGAAGGATAATAGAAAAAGAAAGGAACAGAAAGTATATTTAAAGTAATAAAGGCTGAAAACTTACTGAACCTGGGGAGAGAAATGGACATCCAGATCTATGAGGTCCATAAGACCCTAAATAGGTTGAACCTGAACAGGGCTACCTTGAGACACATTACAATTAAATTGTCAAATGTCAAAGACAAAGAAAGAGGTTTAAGATCAGCAACAGAAAAGAGAGGAATTACATACAAGGAACTTCTGTAAGACAATCAGTGGATTTCTCAACAAAAACCCTTTAAGGCAAGAGAGAAAGGGATAACATAGTCAAACTATTGTAAGAAAATAACTCTTAACGAAGAATTCTGTGTCTGGTGAAGCTGTCCTTCAGAAACAAAGGAGAGATAAAGACTTCCTTAAACCAACAAAAGCTGAGGGAGCGCTTACCCCAGACCTGACTTACAAGAAATGCGACAGGAAGTTCTCTGAGTAGAAGTAAAAGAATGCTAATTAACATCATAAAAACATAAAAAGGTAGTGTAAATCTCACTGGTAATGGTAAATATATAGTCGTAGTTAATTCTACAATATGGTAATAGCAGTGTGTAAGTCACACACAACTTTAGTTTGAACATTAAAAAATAGCAGTAAAAATAACCATAACTACAACAATCTATTATTAGTAACACAATGTAAAAAACAATGTACATCATAACAAAAATAACCTAAAATGTGAAGGAAAGGAGAAGTAAAACTGTAAATTTTATGAATTCTATTGAAGTTATCAGTTTAAAATAAGGTATTATAAATTTAAGATATTTTATGTAAGCATCATTGTAACCACAAGGGAAAATCGTCTATTAATTACACAAGAGAACATGGTAAAGAGGTCAAAGTACACTGATACCAGAAGACATCAAAACACACACAAACACAAAGATATCAGGTTAAGAAATAAGAAACAATAGATCTATAACACAGTTAACAAAATGGCAATAGTAGGCCCCTACCTATCAATAATTACTTTAAATGTAAACAGATTGAACTTATTTAAATAAACAAATAAATAAATGTAAAAAATATAGAATGGATTAAAAAAATAATATCCAACAATATCCTTCCTACAAGAGATTCACTTTAGCCTTAAAGACATACATAGACTGAAGTTGAAGGTATGGAAAGAGACATTTCAAGCAAATGGTAAACCTAAAAAGAAAAAAAAAGCCAGGATGACTGTACTTATATCAAAAAATATAGACTTTAAATCAAAAATGGTAAAAAGACAAAAAAGTCATTATATAATGAGAAACGGTTCAACCCATCAGGAAGCTATAACAATTGCAAATATTTATGTGCCCGACATTAGAGAAGCTAAATACATAAAGCAAAAACTAACAGAGATAAAAAGAGAAATTAACAGTAATATGATTAAGAGTTGGGGATTTTAATACCCCATTCTCAATAATGGATAGATCACCCAGACTGAGAATCAATAAAGTAAGAACAGATTTGAGCAACACTATAGACCAAATAGACCTAACAGACATATACAGAACATTCTGTCCAACAACAGAATACATATTCTTCTCAAGTACACATGGAACATTTTCTAAAATAGACCATATATAGTCCACAACACGAATGTTACCAAATTCAAGAAGACTAAAATCATACCAAGTTTCTTCTCTGACTACAATCGCATGAAACTAGAAATCAATACAAGGGGAAAACTGGAAAATTCATAAACATATGGAAATTAATCAACACCTTCTTGAACAACGAATGGATCAAAGAATAAATTAAAGAGGGTGTAAGAAAGTTTCCTGAGACACAAAAATGGAAATACTACACACCAGAACTCGTGGGATGAAGCAAAAGCAGTTCTAAGAGGCAAGTTCATAACAACAAATGTCTACATTAAGAAACAAGAAGGATTCCAAATAAATAAACTAACTCTATTCCTTAAGGAAATAGCAAAAGAAGAACAAACTAAGACCAAAGTTAGCAGGAGAAATGAAACAATAAAGATTATTATTATTAAAAAGTACAGAAATAAATGAAATTGAGAACAGAAAAACAATAGAAAAGTTTAACCAAACTAAGAGCTGGTTCTTTGAAAAGATTAACAAAACTGACAAACTTTTACCTAGACTGACTGAGGAAAAAGAGAAAGGACCCAAATCAACAAAATTATAAATAAATTAAAAAATGGAGACATTACAATTGATACCACAGAAATTCAAAGGATGACAAGAGCTACTATAAACAACTATATGCCAAGAAACTGGACAGCCTAGAAGAAATTTTAAAAATTCTTAGAAGCACACAATTTACTAAGACTGAATCAGGAAGAAGTAGAAAATCTGAATAAACCAATTACTAGTAAGGAAATTGAATCAGAGATCACAAATCGCCCAGTGAAGAAAAGCCCAGGACCAGATGGTTTCATTGGTGAATTTTACCAAACGTTTAAAAAATAATTAATATCAATTCTTCTCAATCTCGTCCAAAATATCAAAAGGGGGGGAGGGGACACTCCCAAACCCATTGTATGAGGCCAGCATTATCCTGACACCAACACCGGAAAAACATGACTAGAAAAGAAAACTACAGAGGCCAATATCCCTGATGAATACAGATGTAAAAATCCTTAATAAAATACCAGCAAATTGAATTTAGCAGCACATGAAAGGAATCATACACCATGATCGAATGGGATATATCTCTGGGATTCAAGGATGCAACATACATGAATCGATCAATGTGATACAGCACATTAATAGAATGAAAGAAAAAATCATCTGATCATCTCAATTGATACAGAAAAAAAGCACTTGACAAAATTCAGCATTCATTCATGGTAAAAACTGAACTATTAAAGAACATATTAAAGGCCATATATGATGTGCCCACAGCTAACATGATACTCAATGGTGAAAGGTTGAAACCTTTTCCTCTAGGATCAGGAACAAGCCAAGGTTTCCCACTCTCACCACTCTTATTCAGCATAGTATTAGAAGTCCTAGCTAGAGCAATCAGGCAACAAAAAGAAATGAAAGGTATCAGGACTGGAAAGGAAGAATTAAAATTGTCTCTATTTGTAGATTACATGATTTTATATATAGAAAATCCTAAAGACTCAACCAAAAACTGGATAGATCTAATCAATTCAGTAAAGTTGCAGGATACAAAACTAACATATAAAAATCATTAATCTTTCTATACACTAACAATGAACTTTCTGAAAAAGAAATAAAGAAATTTATCCCATTTACAACAGCACCAAAAACAATAAAATACTCAGGAATAAATTTAAATATGGAGGTAAAACTTATGTACTCTGGAAACTATAAGATGCTGATGAAAGAAATGAAAGAAGACAAAAATAAATGGAAAGTCATCCATGTACATGGATTGGAAAGATTAGTGTTGTTAAAATGACAATACTACCAAAAACTATCTATATATTGAATGCAATCCCTATCAAGATTGCAATGGTATTTTTTTTACAGAAGTAGAGAAAAGCACTTCTAAAATTTATATGAACCACAAAACACCCTGAATAGCCAAAGAAATCCTGAGAATGAAGAACGAAGCAGGAGGCATCACACTTCCTGAGTTCAAGCTATACTACAAACCTATAGTCATTAAAACAGTATGGTACTGGCATTAAAAACAGACAAAGAAACTAATGGAACAGAATCAAGAGCCCAGAGATAAACCCAAGAATATACAGTCAACTAATATTTGACAAAGGAGTCAAGAATACTACAGTATTCTGTACAGTTCAGTACAGCTAAGGTTTAGAGTGAGAGAGCCTCGTTGGTGGTGTAGTTGCCAATGGAGATTTAGGAAGGGGCAAGCTCGTGACAGGCTCCAGACCATCACTGTTTTCCATACCATCTAATGCAAAAAGTGGGAAGTGTGCTGTTGTTTGTGCTTTTGCTGGAAGGGCTCCTTTTGACAGCCCATAAAGCCATGATTGATGCGCAAAATAATATTTCTCAGGACTTCCCTGGTGACACAGTGGTTAAGAATCTGCCTACCAATGCAGGTGACGTGGGTTCGAGCCCTGGTCCAGGAAGATCCCACATGCCGTGGAACAACTAAGCCTGTGTGCCACAACTACTGAGCCTGCCCTCTAGAGCCCGCGAGCCACAACTACTGAACTCATGCACCACAACTACTGAAGCCTGTGTGCCTAGAGCCCGTGCTCTGCAATGAGAAGCCAGCTCAATGAGAAGACTCTGCACTGCAACAAAGAGTAGTCCCTGCTCGCCACAACTAGAGAAAAGCAACAAAGATCCAACACAGCTAAAAATAAATACATAAATAATAAAATAAATTAAAAAATAATATTTCTCAGCTTTTGCCACCTTGCTATATAGTTCCCACATGTGCTTAAGGGAAAATTTGAATCACCAGAGTCATTGATAAGCTTAGAATATACTATTCTTGAAAGGTTCTGAGAAGAGCTGGTCATCCTTATTTCTCTGCCTCAGACAGATTTTTGGAGAAACATTTTAGTGTTTGCATGACCTTTAATCAGATATACTGCACTTTTTAATTTATTTTTATTTATTAAAATTTTTTTAACATCTTTATTGGAGTATAATTGCTTTACAGTGGTGTATTAGTTTCTGCTTTATAACAAAGTGAATCAGCTATACATATACATATGTCCCCATATCTCCTACCTCTTGGGTGTCCCTCCCATCCTCCCTATCCCACGCATCTAGGTGGTCACAAAGCACTGAGCTGATCTCCCTGTGCTATGCAGCTGATTCCCACTAGCTATCTTTTTTACATTTGGTAGTGTATATATTTCCATGCCACTCTCTCACTTCCTCCCAGCTTACCCCTCCCCCTCCCCGTGTCCTCAATGCCATTCTCTAGTAGGTCTGCGTCTTTATTCCCATCTTGCCCCCAGGTTCTTCATGACCTTTTTTTTTTTTTTAATATTCCATATATATGTGTTAGCATACGGTATTTGTTTTTCTCTTTCTGACTTACTTCACTCTGTATGACAGACTCTGGGTCCATCCATCTCACTACAAATAACAATTTCACTTCTTTTTATAGCTGAGTAATATTCCATTGTATATATGTGCCACAACTTCTTTATCCATTCATCTGTCCATGGACACTTAGGTTGCTTCCATGTGCTGGCTATTGTAAACAGAGCTGCAATGAACATTGTGGTACATGACTCTTTTTGAATTGCGGTTTTCTCAGGGTATATGCCCAGTAGTGGGACTGCTGGGTCATATGGTAGTTCTATTTTTAGTTTTTTAAGGAACCTCCATACTGTTCTCCATAGTGGCATCAATTTACATTCCCACCAACAGACTGCACTTTTTTAGATCCCAGTAAATTACTGCCTTCCTGTAAGTACTGGAGGGACTTAACGGTACCATTAAGAAATGCATAAGTATCATGTTTTTATTTTTTTCTTCATGCAGGTTTTATTCCTGCCAGAAACTTTTTTTTTCAGTTTTGCCTATGGAAATTAAGCATGATTTAATTAGCAATAAAAGTTTTCCAAGTTATCTTCCTTCTGGGTCTAATGTAATTCCTAGAGCCCTTCTTATGCTATAAAAGGACTGGGTTCTTCAAAATCTCTCCTTCTTAATCATCACTAGCTTATTAGCATCACCTCTCTTCACTCTTCTTTTTTTTCTCTTCCTCTGAAGAATAGTGACACTGATCTGAAAATCAGGACACATTTCCACATAACTGAACATTCTTTACTAGATGTCATATCCAACTTCAAAGTATGAGAATTGCATTCCTATATTAGCTAGGACTGTCTTGTTTCAAGTGACAGAAATGAATTCAACCTGGTTTGAGCAAACAAAAGACATTTATTGGGTTCCTCCAATGGAAGAGTCCAGAGTGTCCTACTTCAGGCCTGGTTGGGTCCAGGGACTCAAATTACATTGCAGTCTCTCTCCCCAGCTCTTGGCTCTGCTTTGCTCTGTGTTAACTTCAATTTTAAAAGGTTCTTACCATGTGGTGGCTATTTGTGTCCTGGGGAGGCAATATTCCTACTGGCTAGGAACTGGACATATGTAGATAGAAGTGGTTTCATGAAAAACCAAGGTTTTGCTACTAAGTAAAGGGGGATGGATGACAGAGAGGCAAAAATGACAGATTTCCCTATACAATTACTTTTATTAAAAATTTTAAGATTTATGATACCTAAAATACAGTAAAATCATCATCTTATTTTACAGACATGGTAAGGCCTCATAATTTAGTCATTGTATTTTTGAGGTCCCAGGATTTCAAATTATGTGATATATAAACTTTGAAACTCATGTAAAGAGTTCTACAGTTTCCACAGGGGAATTTTGTCTAAACAGTGAGGTTATTAAATAAAAAATTCCTTTGTCTCCATTTCTTCAGACACATTGCTAACATTTTCATAAGGATGATATAGTTCTGATTTGGGGAAGACAAGAACCTGATAAATTTTCTTAGCAGTCTTTTAAGCCCTGATCTCATTTTCTTAGCAGTCTTTTCTGTGCCTAAAAGGAGTCTATTATCCTTTGCTTCATTACGTATGTCCACATGTAATGCAAGAGCATTTTCTGGTAGGTGCATCTAAAACTCCACAGGATACATATCAACACCCAGGGCTCTGCCTGCAGAGGGATCCCTAACAGTTCATTTTACCTCTCTTGGAGCAATAGGAACGTATTTTGCCACCCTCACTAATTGAAAGAAACTGGACACTTCTAATGAAATGTTGACATTTCTGCAGGTTACGCAGTATAAAGAAAAAGTCAGATTCTTTTTATTAAAGACAATAAAACATCCTCATTATATCCTCTGACTTTGTAGAATTCCTATCTGTATTCTATGGAATAACATGATTGATGAGTTGAGGTCTTCACTTACAGGAAGCAAATAGTTTTCCCCCTTTTTTCCCTAAATTTAGGATGACTTTGAATCATTTGCCTTGGCCTGTTGTGCACATTAACATTTGCCTCATTCTCTGCTTCTTTGCAGCAAGCCATTGAATGCTGGCCTCACTTCTTCATCCAACTTGCTTTTGAAGATGAGATTTCAGTTTCCTGAATGAATGCCTTTGGTCCTGTTCTTTTCAGGTAAAATGTAAATAGCTAATTAGCAGCTCTCTCGTCTTCATGATCTTAGGGTTTTGCATATGAGTTATGGAGAGGATTCAGAATTATTATTATTTTTGAGCTAATTATCCAAGTTGATTAGAGAAGACTTTAAAAATTAAAAAAAAAAACGAAACTCTCCCTGTTTATTACCAATAAGTGCCATCTGGAGCTGTTGGGAGAGATGAGAGTGATTTGGTGCTTTGATTAGGTCACATGATTGGCCACCAGCACTGATAA
The DNA here is from genome assembly GCF_964374135.1 of Grampus griseus. Taxonomy (NCBI): domain Eukaryota; kingdom Metazoa; phylum Chordata; class Mammalia; order Artiodactyla; family Delphinidae; genus Grampus; species Grampus griseus. Next base: position 121,027,131 of record NC_139019.1, on the reverse strand, counting down.
TCACATCATTAATGGCATATGGACAGAGGAAATTACCTGCAGCAAGAGGAGAGAACAGAGGGCGAGACCATTTTCCACCCTGACCTTTAGCACACAGCTCCTCAAGGAGAGAGCGAGGAAAGGTGGATGCACAGAGAAGACCTCAGTAATGTGCCACACAGTATAAATGGATCCATAGCTCCAGGGTGGGCTCCCCGGTGGCTAAACAAACACGTCATACCTGACCACTGGGCAGAGTATAAGAACAGCTACCATCTGCTCTGAGTTTACTAGATCCAAGGTGCTGTGCAACATATTCTACAACATCAATTTGTTCTTTAATCTCACAACAACTATACCAGGGATTACTATTGCCTCCATTTCATATATGACAAACCGAGTCTAACAGACATTAAGTAACTTGGTGAAGTTCACACAGCTAGCTGGTGAGTGGCAGACTTGAAGTTTGAATCCAGATCCACTTAATGTCAAACCCGGTTCTTATCCACCAGATCCACCAATTCCAGGAGGCTACTGGTAGATGGACCCATAGAAGGGCAGATAATAAGCTTGAGACTCATGGTGTTTTTGTCCACTTATATTCCCTTCACTGGGGACAGTGTGAGCTTTCTGAGGGGGCATCAGATGAGTCAGCACATAATAATAATGATAAAACTTCAAAGCCTAATATTTATAGTACTTCCCATATAATGTGTCATCATTTGATCCTCTCATGTACCCTCTAAGAAAGGAAGCTCTATTAAGTGATTCAGGAAGGGCTGCCCTTGGCCCAATACTACTATACTATCCACTGTACACAAAGTGGAATGGAGACATAGTATCAAACATGGATGGAGCAGAGTCAGATGTCAATGGTGGGGTGAAAATAATAACTAGAGAAAAAATAATAAGAAGAATACTCCCCTCATATTGAGAACTCTGAGCCAAGCTGGGATCTTAGCACTTCACTTATTTTGTTATTTTTAAGTCAACTTTGCTGACATATAATTTACTTATGATGAACGGCATCCATGAAAAGTATATAATTTGATGAATTATGACAGATATGTACACCTGTGAAACAACCACCTCAATCAAGACAGAAGACGTCCGTCATCCCCAGAAGGATACTCATATCCCTTTACAGGCAACTCCACCTTCTACCTTTGTTCTCAGGCCATCGGAGATCAATCTGCTTTTTGCCTCTGTAGGTTAGTTTGCCTTTTTAAAAGAATTTTGTATAAATGGAACAATACACTATGCGCTATTTTGTATCTAGTTACTTTCACTCAGAATAATGATTTTGAGGTCATTCATTTTACTGTGTATAGAGTAGATTATTCTTTTTACATATTAGTAGTATTCTACTGTATGGATATATTTGTCTACCCATGATTTATCTATTGATGGACATTTGTATTGTTTCCAGTATGTGGCTATTCCAAATAAAGATGCAATGAACACTAACATTTATGTCCTTGTGTGTTTTTATTTCTCTGGAAGTAGATACTTATGATGGAATGGCTGAGAAACTGTGTACGAGACTGCCAAATATTTTCCAAAGTGGTGGTATAATTTTATATTCCCGTAAACAGTGTATGAGAGTTTCAGTTGCTCCACATTCTCATCAACACTTTTTACTTTCTTTTTGATTTTAGACATTCTAATGGGTGTAAAATGGCATCTCACTGTGGTTTTAATATTCAGTTCCTGATGATTAATGATATTGAGTATCTTTTCAGATGATTATTCACCATTCATATATTTTCTTTTGTGAAGTATCGGTTCAAATCTTTTGCAACTTTTTATTAGATTGCTTGTCGGCTTATTATTGAGTTGTAATGGGACTTAATATATTCTCACTAAAATTCTGTTGTCAGCTAAATGTATTCCCAATATTTTTACCATTCTCTTTTGCCTTCTCATTTTCTTAACTCATTACTGACCAGGGGATTTTGCAGAAACTAACACCTGTGGCCATAATATATCTCCAGTCAAAAATGTGTTAATAGTGTCTTTCAAAGAGAAAACTTTTCATTTTGAATAAATCCAATTTATGATTTTTTCTTTTATGTTTGTATCACTTTATTTACTACAGCACATTTAACTTCTCATCCACCTTGTATGATATTGTAATTGTCTGAATTTTTCAGATGATTAAATTAGCTCTCTCAGAGATTATATAAGTTGCCCAAATAACACATCTGTAAGAATGCTAAATTCGAACCACTGAATGCGTGTGAAGTCAGAGGAATGTAGTCATGGGGTTACTAGCAGGAGAATGCAATGGAGATTCAGAAATGTCTGTGTAGGCAAGTGTGAAGATCAGAAACTAGGGCAACATTTTGAATTCTGTTGAAGAGATGATGATTCATTTCCTGGGAGGAGTTTGATATGAGGATCTATCCAGCCCCTCTTCTTGATTGAGATTTTTCCAGGCTGAAGGATAGGAATTTTTGTGCCTGATGCCTGATGCCCAGCTTATAATCACAAGAACTAAGATAAGAAGCAGTGGGTCTCCTTACTACTAGTCCAGTGCTCTGCCCACACCTCTGGGAGAAAATTCCCATCACAGTCATTATCATGATTTCACAGAAAAATCTATGATTAGCTTAGGTAGTTAAACAAAGTTATATTTTTCTTCTTAGAGAGAATACAAATAGGACATAATTTTTCTTTTGAAATATAAATGGCAAGTAGTCTCTTGACTTCACAAGAGTCAAGAAGGATTGAAGAGTCGCTGCCCAACTTGATCCTCCCACAACTCTTCTCAGAGGAAAACTCAAGAAAACCTCCCTTCCCTCCTCATTTCCTATTATTCAGGCAGACATCATAAACTGCAATTTATTACTCCCTCACAATGGCATCCTGCCCTTTCTCCTGCCATATTTCTCTAGCCAACTCGATGCTCAGATCTATTTCGGCAGATGTGAGTTCTGTATTTCTCTTGCCCCTGGCTACCTTTGAATTACCACAGCTCTGCAGCGCTGTAGGTCTATCATCTGAAGGTGTGACAAAGAATATTGTACAACTACCGTTGATAGCAACTTTAAATGGAAATTAGATTCTTTCCCTCCTTATTTTTATGTTTAATTTGGGCAAACTACATTTCCAGACATCATGTTCACTGCAATCATCTATCTTTTAGAGAGCAATAGTGGTCCTGCTTGCTTAAGTACCTTGCATTTTTCATATCAGTCTTTCTTTCTTTCTTTCTTTCTCTCTTTTTTTTAGTAGCATACCTGTGCCACACGGAAGGGCATAATGTGCTTTCATGAATCTGACTACTCTTTCAAGCAATAGGAAATGGGAGAGTCACTTACCCTGCTGATGAAATGCACTGCAGTGGTCTGGGGGACTTTAACTCCTGGATTCTATTACAAGAGTTATATGCATCTTCAGGAGAAATGCCCTGGAGCCCAGATAGATCTCTGGAAGACTGAACTTTAAACCTTATAGTATCTTTGAAAATGTAAGGGGGCGGCAGATCTATGGGAACACCAAAAAAGTAACCAGTACACAACCAGTAAACCCTTTGAAATAAAGAAGTCAAATAAGCTGTTTGAATAAACTGAATGCTCAAGTCCACCAGAACAGTAGATCTAACCCAGTGTGAACATCTCAGGTTATCTTTATATGACAAAATGTTTTGTTCATTTATTAGGGGAACAAAGGTCCTTTGGGTCAATCTAACTCTTGCAAAGCTTATAGACAAAAAGAATACTGTTGGGTTTAACGGTCATTCTCAGCTTGCCTCCATCAGCTATATCTTGCCCTTCTCTTCCCTGCTCTTTGTCCCAGGAAGGCTGACCTCTGTGCATTGAATGGCCTAGGCTCTTGCCCTCTGGTCTCTGGTTGAGTTGGACCAATGGGAGACACTGATAGGAGAATGGAGAGTGGGAGGAGACAGAGGGTAGAGCATTTATTCCTCCCTTGCCCTCCCTTCTGCTTTCTTATGGTGCTGGCAGTGACTATGCTCCTCTGCAGTCCTTGCATCTACCAGCCAGCCACTCCATGGCTCCAACTCTTCTGGGTCTGGTAACACCTTTCCCCCTCCTGCTCCTTCAAACCTAGGGCTGATAATGGATTCCCACTGTTGCCATTCTCTGGCTGTCTTATATCTCTAATTGTTTTCTTCAATCCTGTCTATACTTGCATAATTGTCCAATCATGAAATTATTTTTAATTAAATTTTTTTTGCATCTATTTCCTGAAATGATTCAACTTGAGTTTTCTTGATAGAAACTTTTTCTTGACAAGTTGGTTCTTCTCTCAGTGTGATTACTTAGCAAGCTACAAATGCTTATTGCTAATGGTATCTTAAGCATGTTTTGAGCAAATAAAACACACACAAATTCTCTAATAGTCATGAATTGAATAATCACAAATAATGCCATTTATACTCAACCCCTTATCTGCCTAGCCTCTTTAGATATTGGAGTTTGTAACCTGCTATGTTGCTTCCCTGGCTTTGAAAAGTCCCAGTAAAGATTCAGGTGAGGCATTTACAAAAGTGCTTGAAACAGGTTTAATTTCTCTTTAGGAAGTCTTGTGCTGCAGGTGAGCTGGTATTCAAAGAACCTCTTGCCTTGGTGCCTGGCAAGCATGATGCAACTATCCTCTGCCTGCCTCCCTTCCCAAGATCTCATTCTAAGTCCTAGGCAATTAGACCACTATAGTGATTGTTTCTAAAGCTCACTCACTCTTTAAGGGCAGAATATATACATTAAAACACTATCCTTTAAATTTTTTTTCCTGGGTTAGCGACAACACTTCAGCCCATTAAAACAGGGTGGTGGGGGAAGGAGGGACCTTAAACTGTAATGGACTTGGAAAACTAACCCAATTTGCCGCTTATACATTTTACCTTTTTTTAGGTGAAATGAAGCTAACGAGCTTACTGTTTCCATTTTCTGATTCCACTATTTTTCCAATAAGGAAGATGTTTGCTTGCTGTAAATTAACTACTTGGAAACTATATCAATTCCTCTTGTAATTTTAGCTTTTCCAAATTAGTTTCATATTTTTAGGTATTGCCAATCAAGAAATTGCTAATGGTAATTTTAAAAATACTTCAAACATTCATGGTGACTAGACTCTATAACTGAAAATGTACAAAAATGGTATTTCTTATCTTTTTTTTTTTTCAATTAGGATCCCTCTCAAGTGTAATTCATTCAATAAATACTAAGCACTTATTATGAGCCAGTGCTGGTCATGGCTATGAATATAACTATAAAAAAAGACATAGTCTCTTACCCTAAATGAGTTCAATTCCCAGCCCATGCAGACATACCATAATTTGACAAGTTCCACAGGAAATCTTGGAAAATTCATTATTTGCGGTTGCAACTATTCCTGAGCATTGGAGATCCACAAACTAGGGTAATTTATGACTCTGCTTAAGCATGGATTGAACTTCTCAGACTTTGGGGTTGGTCTGAGAACAGGGCAGATAACTGATCTAGTGGGCGAGCAAATCTGACATCTCAGTATCTACATCTCATCATGGCCTTAATGCTCACAACCCACATTAAGTAATAAAAACTTTATCTTTGAAAAGAAATCCAACTGCAGTGTTTGTGACAATGTGAGGAGAAGTAAGCAGTCTAAGAAAATGTTGGTTTTTTACAGAGTGTAGGAATGCTGGATAATTTAAGAAGTAACATGTCACATTCCTTTATGGGTGGGGATATATGACGGGAATGTGTCACAAGTTTTATATAAGTGGCTTTCAAACTTTTTTATCCATAACCTATGTTAAAAATAACTTTTCTTCACAATCTAATAAACACACACACATGCACACACACACAATGAACCAGAACTTCAATAGCACAATACTTGCTTTTACTGTAGGTCATATACTCTGATATTTCCCCAATCCTTTCTCTTTTTCTATTCCTTTTTTTTTTTAAAAATGCTGATTGTGCCCCACTAAACTGACTTTATGACTGAGTAATGGTTTGAAAATCACTGTTCTATATTAACAATATAAACGAATAAGAAGTCAGTTGATAAAGCTGTTCAGCTGGTTATCCAGCCAGAATTTATTTTAATAGTGTTATAAATTACTTTAATCCCATGTTTATAGATTCATTAAGGGTCTTATAGGGTCACTTAAATTTTTCATTTGTTCTTCACTGCACTTTGTGGAAGGAATTATATAATACAATAATACCTTGAATATAGGGGTTTGCAGAGCTCTCAGGAGAAAGTCAAATATAAGTTCAATAAATAAAGTGGCTTAAGAGTATGAATGAGGGAAGGATAATGGTTGAGCGACTGATCTGAGAAAGTACCATATGATAGGACTGTAGAAGATGAGTAGAGTTTGTCAGGTAGAGATTGGGAAAGGACAGTTCAGACTAGAAGGGTGTGATCTAGCTGGGAGACCAGTGAGAAGTAGCTTGTATCTAAGAGGTAGGCAAGAAGATACAGTGAGGACTCAATAATTGAGACTGGAATGTATCGAGTGGCAAAATCAGGGCCTAGTTGCTTCATTTACTTGATGGAACATGAAGTTCCCTTTCACTGAACAAATGGACAACTTTTATAGACATAGATTATTTTATTACAACTGGACAGAACAGGATCCTAGAGTTTCTTTGAGATTCAGGGTGGAATTCAGGAAGAGAAAAAAAAAATAAAATTTGTAAGATTATTTCTGTCCTAGACTGCAAACGCTTTAAGGAAGTAGAGACCTCAGTTTGAATCATTCATATTTCCTAGCATCTAAATAGACATCTCTCCAAAGAAGACACACAGATGGCCAAAAGGCATATGAAAAAATGCTCAACACCACTAATTATAAGAGAAATGCAAATCAAAACTACAATGAGATATCACCTCACACCAGTCAGAATGGCCATCATCAAAAAGTCCACAAATAATAAATGCTGGAGAGAGTATGGCGAAAAGGAAACCCTCCTACACTGTTGGTGGGAATGTAAATTGGTGCAGCAACTATGGAAAATACATGCAGGTTCCTCAAAAAACTAAAAATAGAGTTACCATATGATCCAGCAATCCCATCCCCGGGCATACATCCAGAGAAAACTCTAATTTAAAAAGATACATGTACCCCAATGTTCAAGGCAGCACTATTTACAATAGCCAAGACATGCAAGCAACCTAAATGTCCATCAACAGATGAATGGATAAAGAAGATGTGCTATATTTATACAATGGAAAATTAGTCATAAAAACGAATGAAATAATGCCATTTGCAGCAACAGGGTTGGACCTAGAGATTATCATAAGTGAAGTAAGTGAAGTAAGCCAGACAGAGAAATACGTACATCATATGATACCACTTTTATGTGGAATCTAGAAAAAAAAAATGATACAAATGAACTTATTTACAAAGCAGAAATAGACCCACAGCCATAGAAAACAAACTTATGGTTACCAAAGGGGATGGTGGGGAGGGGTAAATTAGGAGTTTGGGATTAACATATACACACTACTATATATAAAATATTAGATAACCGAAAAGGACCTACTGTATAGCACAGGGAGCTACACTCAATATTTTGTAATAACCTATAAGGGAGAAGAATCTGACAAAAATAGATATATATGTATGTATAACTAAATCGGTTTGCTGTACATCTGAAACTAACACAACATTGTAAACCAACTATACTTCAATAAAATAAATAAATTAATAAAACAGGACATGGTGCATAGTAAGTATTCGAGATACTTCTAAGTGAATAAATCATTGAGTGAATGGATAAGGGAGTACACAGTTTATCTGGGCTGGTGATAATCAACTGAATGCTACTCGTCCAAGGTCCCTTGTCCTTTAATGTGGTTATATAGAGTTTGCATTTACTCTAATTCTAGTAACATTCTAAACATTCTAAATGCTCTTTCTGTCCTCTTCCTGGCTGATCTATTCTAAGTTCATAAGCATCCTCTATAATATTCTATCTTTGCTGATTATTTTTATTCAGAACATCTCTTTTTTTCTACACTGTCTTTTATGTATCTTAGCCAGCAATCCGGTACTCCAAATGAAATCTTATCCATGAAGCCTTGCTTGGAAATGTTTTATCTCTTAGTACCCTTGATTCTCCTCTCATTTAATTTTTAAATTTACTAATTATGAGATAAAAATAATTTAATAATTATTTAATATTTTAATATATACATATATATTTTAAATTTCAGAATACTTGAAAAATGAAAAGGATCCGATATTAACAATTTCTACAATCCTATTACATAGAGAAAACTCTGTTAATATTTTGTTGCTTGCAGTTACTAATATTTTAATATGTCTACATAATGAATTAATAATATATACATATATATGAATATAAATTGAGATTAGGAGATCTGTAACATTTTATATATCACTTTTCACTTAATTAAATGTGAACTTTTCCTCATTTTCTTAAATATTTCTCAAGAACCTCCCTTTAATGTCTACAGAGTATCCCATTATTCTATCATATTGGAACATATATTTAATTAAGCTCTTCATATTTTTTGTTGGGCACTGTGTTGTTTCCAATATTTTACTTCTCAACAACCCTGTGATAGATATTCTTCTAGCCAACATTTTATATTTGTACCTATAATTTCCTTTGCATAAATAAATAGAATTGAAAACATTTGGAAAAGGGGTATAAGCATTTTAAATACTATCACTAAATGTGACAAATGGCAAATTGCCCCAATGTCTATCCCAGAAGATTACAGCAATTTACACTCTCCCCAGGAGATTATGAATGCCTTATCTCTATGTACTTATCACCTTTAGAGCTTAGTAATTTGAGAGCTAAAAAAATGACATCAGCACTCAGTGAATTTTGTTTTGTTTTGTTTTTTAACATGTGGCCTCTAACATTATTGCATATTGTTTATTTTCCATTTTTTTCAAGTGGCAGTTCACGGCCTGTATTCATTTTTCAACTCAAATGTTAATCTTTTTCTTTTTGTTTGAAAAAGCCATTAGTTTTAAAGAATTCTCTGAACTTCTATAGCACTTGTCCATTCCTCTCATATAATGTGAGCCTGTTTCTTTTTTCATTGAAGCATGCATTTTATTCATATTTCATTTCAATTTTATTCACTAAAATTGTAACTATTAGCCATTATTTAAAAAATTTTTTAACATCTTTATTGGACCATAATTACTTTACAATGTTGTGTTAGCTTCTGCTGTATAACAAAGTAAATCAGCCATATGTATACATATATCCCCATATCCGCTCCCTCTGCTGTCTCCCTCCCACCTCCCTATCCCACCCCCTAGGTGGTTACAAAGCACTGAGCTGATCTCCCAGTGTTATACAGCTGCTTCCCATTAGCAATCTCTCTTACATTTGATTGTGTATATATGTCCATGTTACTCTCTCACTTCATACCAGCTTACTCTTCCCCCTCCCCGTGTCCTCAAGTCCATTCTATGTCTACATCTTTATTCTTGTCCTGCCACTAGGTTCGTCAGAACCATTTCTTCTTTTTTTAGATTCCATATATATGTGTTAGCATATGGTATTTGTTTTTCTCTTTCTGACTTACTTCACTCTGTATGACAGACTCTAGGTTCATCCACCTCACTAAAAATAACTCAATTCTGTTTCTTCTTATAGCTGAGTAATATTCCATTGTATATATGTGCCACATCTTCTTTAACCATTCATCGGTCAATGGACACCTAAGTTAGGTGTTATTCGAGATTTACACGTTGTTAGGGTTGTTATTCGAGATTTTTCTTGTTTCTTGAGGTAGGATTGTATTGCTATAAACTTCCCACTTAGAACTGCTTTTGCTGCATCCCATAGGTTTTAGGTCATCGTGTTTTCATTGTCACTTGTTTCTAGGTATTTTTCGATTTCCTCTTTGATTCCTTCAGTGATCCCTTGGTTATTTAGTAGCGTATTGTTTAGCCTCCATGTGTTGGTATTTTTTACTATTTTCCTCCTCTAATTGATATTTAGTCTAATAGCATTTTGGTCGGAAAAGATATTGATATGATTTCAATTTTCTTAAATTAACCGACGATTTATTTGTGACCCAAGATATGCTCTATCCTGAAGAATGTTCCATGAGTGCTTGAGAAGAAAGTGTACTCTGTTGTTTTTGGATGGAATGTCCTATAAATATCAATTAAGTTCATCTTGCTTAATGTGTCATTTAAAGCTTGTGTTTCCTTATTTATTTTCATTTTGGATGATCTGTCCATTGGTGAAAGTGTGGTGTTAAAGTCCCCTACTATGATTGTGTTACTGTTGATTTCCCCTTTTATGGCTGTTAGCATTTGCCTTATGTATTGAGGTGCTCCTATGTTGGGTGCATAAATATTTACAACTGTTATATCTTCTTCTTGGATTGATCCCTTGATCATTATGTAGTGTACTTCGTTGTCTCTTGTAATAGTATTTATTTTAAAATCTATTTTGTCTGATATGAGAATTGCTACTCCAGCTTTCTTTTGATTTCCATTTGCATGAAATATCTTTTTCTATCCCCTCACTTGCAGTCCATATGTGTCCCTAGGTCTGAAGTGGGGCTCTTGTGGACAGCATATGTACAGGTCTTGTTTTTGTATCCATTCAGCCAGTCTATGTCTTTTGGTTTGAGCATTTAATATATTTACATTTGAGGTAGTTATCAATATTTATGTTTGTATTACCCTTTTCTTAAATGTTTTGGGTTTGTTATCGTAGGTCTTTTCCTTCTCTTGTGTTTCCTGCCTAGAAAAGTTCCTTTAGCATTTGTGGTGGTGCTGAATTCCCTTCAGTTTTGTTTGTCTGTAAATGTTTTAATTTCTCTGTCGAATCTGAATGAGATCCTTGCTGGGTAGAATAATCTTGGTTGTAGGTTTTTCTCTTTCATTACTTTAAATATGTCCTGCCAGTCCCTTCTGCCTTGCAGAGTTTCTGCTGAAAGATTAGCTGTTAACCTTATGGGGATTCCCTTATGTGTTATTTGTTGCTTTTTCCTTGCTGCTTTTAATTATTTTTTGTATTTAATTTTTGAAAGTTTGATTAATATATGTCTTGGTGTGTTTCTCCTTGGATTTATCCTATATGGGACTCTCTGTGCTTCATGGAATTGATTGACTATTACCTGTCCCATGTTAAGGAAGTTTTCAACTCTAATCTCTTCATATATTTTCTCAGTCCCTTTCTTTTTGTCTTCTTCTTCTGGGACCCCTATAATTCGAATGTTGGTGTGTTTAATGCTGTCCTGGAGGTCTCTAAGAGTGTCCTAAATTCTTTTCATTCTTTTTTCTTTATTCTGCTCTGCAGTTGTTATTTCCACTATTTTATCTTCCAGGTCACTTATCTGTTCTTCTGCCTCAGTTATTTTGCTATTGATTCTTGTAGAGAATTTCATTTATTTTGTTGTTCATCATTGTTTGCTCTTTAGTTCTTCTAGGTCCTGGTTAAACGTTTCTTGTATTTTCTCCACTCTATTTCCAATATTTTGGATCATCCTTACTATCATTACTCTGAATTCATTTTCAGGTAGACTGCCTGTTTCCTCTTCATTTGTTTGGTCTGGTGGGTTTTTACCTTGCTACTTCATCTGCTGTGTGTTTCTCTATCTCCTCATTTTGCTTAACTTACTGTGTTTGGGGTGTCCTTTTCACAGCCTGCAGGTTTGTGATTCCCATTGTTTTTGGTGTCTGCCCCTAGTGGGTGAGATTGGTTCAGTGGCTTTTGTAGGCTTTTTGGTGGAGGGGACCTGTGCTTGTGTTTTTCTTTTGGGGGCTTGATCTTGTCTTTCTGGTGGGCAGGGCCATGTCCAGTGGTGTGTTTTGGGGTGTCTGGGAACTTAGTATGATTTTAGGCAGCCTCTCTTTTAATGGGTCGTGTTGTGTTCCTTTCTTGCTAATTGTTTGGAATGGGGCATCCAGCACTAGAGCTTGGTGGCCATTGGGTTTACCTGGGTCTTAGCATTGAGACAGAGATCTCTGCGAGAGCTCTCACTGATTGATATTACATGAGGCTAGGAGGTCTCTGGTGGTACAATGCTCTGAACTCAGCTCTCCCTTCTCAGAGACCCAGGCCTGACACCAGGCCATAGCACCAAGACCCTGCCAGCTGCATGGCTCAGAATAAAAAGGAGAAAAAAAAGAAAGAAAAATAAATAAATAAAAAGAATGAAAATTAAAAAAGAAAATAATAATAAAAAAAAGGAAGAGAGCAACCAAACCAATAAATAAATCCACCAATGATAATAAGCACTAAAAACTAAACTAAGATAAACATAAAAATCAGAAACAAATCAGTAGCAGACAGCAAACCCAAAGTGTACAGTTGCTCCCAAAATCGACCGCCTCAATTTTGGGACAATTGGTTGTCTATTCAGGTATTCCACAGATGCAGCGTACTTCAACTTGATTGTTGAGATTTAATCTGCTGCTCCTCAGGCTGCTGGGAGAAATTTCCCTTTCTATTCTTTCTTCGCACAGCTCCTGGGGTTCAGCTCTGGATTTGACCCCGCCTCTGCATGTACGTAGCCTGAGGGCATATGTTTTTTGCTCAGACAGGAGGGGGTTAAAGTAGCAGCTAATTCGGGGGCTCTGGCTCACTCAGGCCGAGGGGAGGGAGGGATACGGGATGCGGTGCGAGCCTGCAGCGGCAGAGACCAGCATGACGTTGCAACAGCCTGAGGCGCGCCGTGTGTTCTCCCTGGGAAGTTTTCCCTGGATAAGAGGACCCTGGCAGTGGCAGGCTGTACAGGCTCCCAGGAGGGGAGGTGTGGATAGTGACCTGTGCTTGCACACAGGATTTTTGGTGGCTGCAGCAGCAGCGTTAGCATTTCATGACCATGTTTGGTGTCCGAGCTGATAGCTGTGGATCATGCCTGTCTCTGGAGCTCATTTAGGTGGTGCTCTGCCTTCTGTGGGCAGACATGGAAGGAATCCCCTCTCCTTGCACACCCCAAAACAATGGTCTCTTGTCTCTTAGGCAGGTCCAGACTTTTCTCTGGGTCCCTCCCAGCTAGCTGTGGTGCACTAGCCCCCTCAGGCTGTGTTCACGCAGCCAACCCCTGTCCTCTCCCTGGGATTTGAACTTTGAAGCCCAAGCCTCAGCTCCCAGCCCCCACCTGCCCTGGCAGGTGAGCAGACAAGCCTCTCAGGCTGGTGAGTGCTGGCCGGCACCGATCCTCTGTGCTGGAATCTCTCCGCTTTGCCCTCTGCACCCCTGTTGCTGTGCTCTCCTCTGTGGCTCTGAAGCTTCCCCCTGCCTACCCCCGTCTCCACCAGTGAAGGGTCTTCCTAGTCTGTGGAACTTTTCCTCCTTCACAGCTCCCTCCCAGAGGTGCAGGTCCTGTCCTTATTCTTTTGTCTCTGTATTTTCTTTTTCCTTTTGCCCTACCCATGTACGCGGGGAATTTCTTGCCTTTTGGGAAGTCTGAGGTCTTCTGCCAGAGTTCAGTAGGTGTTCTATAGGAATTGTTCCTCATGTTGACGTATTTTTAATGTATTTGTGGGGAGGGAGGTGATCTCCATGTCTTATTTCTCTGCTATCTTGAAGATCTCTCTGTAACTATTATCCTTTAAAATGTCAATAGTTTATGATGTATCAATAGTGACAATCTATTTGTATTTTAGAGACTTTAGTAACAATCTGAAGTAAAAAAGTAAATTTTTGGAGAAGTAAATCTTTGTCACTATATATGCTTTAGAAGGCAAAGCCATACTGTTTTATACACACACACACACACACACACACACACACACACACACACACACACACAGCAACTAGATCATAGAGTTTTGAGCAAAGATGGTCTTATCCTTACTGAAATCCCATTATTTGAAGAGCAATGTGGATAAATGAGAAGTACATGTCTGTGGAATCTACTAGAGCTTAGATTTAAATAACAGCTTTTCACGTGGGCACACTCTTCAATCCCCTTAAACCTCAGTTTCTTTCTCCTAAAAAAAAAGAGGACAAATAATATGTCTTCTTCAGAGTGTGGTGACAATTAGATGAAATAATTTATGTAAGGCCCTACCATAGTGACTGGCATGTGGTGCAAAATCATAAATATTAACTACTTTTATTCTTATTTAAGTCTCTGTTTTTTGCATATTTATCACAATGTCTTGAAACATACTAGGTGCTTAATAAACATGATAGACTAGTCAATTCTGTTGAATGAACAAAATAGTCCAAATAGTTTATTAACTTGTTTTTCAATGTAACATTTAGAGAAATTTGTACCAAAGCTTGTTTTCTCCTCTTTCAAATGCATTCCACCTCCATATCATTTAAAGTGTAACTAGTCTAAATCCAATAAATTCTCAATTCTCATGCCTAGGCTGTAAGCAGGCATATTATAATCACATTTTATGTCTTAATAAACTGAGTAACCAGAAGGCAGTGCTTTTCCACATCTGGGCCCTTTTCCACATGAAATACATGACATCTGCACTAGTAAACTCTTGAATGGATTTTTCAAAGTAGGGTTGTGGAGTGACCTGGTCCAAGCAATTCCATATCTCAATTTGGAATTTTGCTTCAAGGACTGAGGTAGTCAGAAATATTTGGGGCACTTCCCTCTGATGAAACCTGCCATTACATTCTGACTTTCACCAAATATGTAGTTCTTAGAATCACTTTAATTTGCTCTCCCCCTACCCCATCTTATTTTGTAGCACGATCATTTAAAGAGACCTTTGAAGAATGCTTTTAGGGAAAGCTAAACAATTTCTTACAGCTGCAAGCAAAGTTTCCTCCTTTGATTGACAATGGCTTCAGAGAGCCACAAAGTGGAACATTTTGCTTTTATTTATGCCTTTATTTATTTTACTGGCTATGCACAATCAAAAGATCTTATGAAATTGGTTTCTAATCATTTCCTAACCCCTCTTTGCATTAATGGGAATCAGTCCCATTCAACTGATATTGTTTCTCTTGAGTCTTCTGCCTTCTAGGTCAGTTTCACCTCATCTGGCCAGTGGCTACTGTGAATCAATAAATAATGGCACTTTAATACATCCTTATTGATGTAGACATAGCTGAAGTTTGACTGTATGTCCACTGGTCCCCAAGTCATTTCCCCATCAACAGGGATCTTCCTCTTTATCCTCTACCCACTTTCTTCATATGCAAAGATAAAATGGAAGGTAAATTACCCTTGCTGAACTATTTCTGTCCCTTCAATTTTCTGACTTACTTTTTTGAGACAGACAGCTTCCTATTTTCTTTAACATTTTTCCTTCTTGGGTAGGGAATTGAAAAGACATTCTGTCATCTGAGATATTGTTGTCCATTTTCTTTCCTTTCTTTTCATCTATATTTCACTTGTGTTAGCTTTTTCAGACTTTAGTCAATCTTTTCACATGCAGTTCTTTCCCAGCATCTTTATATCAGTTTTATCAATGTATAATTTGCACACCACAAAATGTATCTCTTAGTATTTTTGAGAGGAAGTAGAATGGAGGAATAAGAGCAACCATATCTTTTTGGTCACAATTTTTATCCCCATCTTTTATTTCCTCCTTAGTCAAAAATTAAACCTACTTTTAATATTTGCATGTTTTTTAAAGATTATTTTTACATTGTTTCTTGTCAACTTTTGTTTTCTTTCACATTAGATTGATAATTTCTCTGGTCCATGGTATGCCCTTCCTTTTGGTAAACATTTATTTGTCTATTTTTTATTGGACCTCAGGAGCTCAGATTTTTAAAGTACTCATAATTTTTGTAAACCTCTAAAAATTTGTCAATGAGATATTTGGTATGATATTAGCCCTACCTTGTAGACAGAATATCTAAAAAATAGATCATAGCACAGAAGGAACAGAATAAGGTTAAATTAATGCACAATAATCAGTATGGACTAATTTAAATATGCACTAAGAATTGTTTAGTATAGGTAGAAAAATGATGGCTGCTAGAAACTATTGATTTTATAGGATAATAACAAACAGTTCTAGGCTTGGTGAATTTGTGACACCATATGTTTGTCAACCAAATCACAGGAGGAAAATGGAAAATATGCACTGGGACTCACTGTTTCATTAATTCAGAAACTATGTATGGAGTACCTCCTGGTACAGAGTCTGGTTCTAGGTACTGGAATTATAGTTAATGAAGACTGACCAATTCTAATTTTTATGGAGCTTATATTCTAGAGCTTATATTCTGTCTAATAAAATAGCCTTTACTCACATATGGATATTAAGATTAAAATTAAAAACTGAGCTCCTCAGTTGCATTGGCCACACTTTAAATGCTCAGTAGCCACATGTGGCTAGTGGCTATCATATTGGACAGAACAGATTTAGATCATTTCTAAGATCACAGAACATTCTATTAGAAGGGACTATCACTAAAATTGTGTTTTTATTTTTATTTATTTTTTATTTATTTATTTTTTTGCTGTACGCAGGCCTCTCACTGTTGTGGTCTCTCCCGTTGTGGAGCACACGCTCCGGAAGTGCAGGCTCAGTGGCCATGACTCACAGGCCCAGCCACTGCGTGGCATGTGGGATCTTCCCGGACCGGGGCACAAACCCGTGTCCCCTGCATCAGCAGGCAGACTCTCAACCACTGCGCCACCAGGGAAGCCCTGTGTTTTTAGTTTTAAAAGCTTAATAATAAGTCATCTAAAACACCCAGAAAAGCAAAAATAAATAAATAATATTATAGACATCTATGTACTCTTTCCCAAGATAAAACATATGTTCGTTGCTACTTGTCACATTTGTCTCAGCTGACTCTTTTTTAAAAGTAAGATATAAAACATTATAAAAAAGGAAAATCCAGGGCTTCCCTGGTGGCGCAGTGGTTGGGAGTCCGCCTGCTGATGCAGGGGACAAGGGTTCGTACCCCAGTCCGGGAGGATCCCACATGCCGCGGAGCGGCTGGGCCCATGGGCCATGGCCGCTGGGCCTGTGCGTCCGGAGCCTATGCTCCGCAGAGGGAGAGGCCACAGCGGCGAGAGGCCCGCGTACCGCAAAAAAAAAAAAAGGAAAATCCATAGTCCTTCTTCCCTTCTCTCTCTTCCTAACCATTATCTTCAAGATGATGTGAATCACTCATAAGCATGTTTTTGAACTTTAACTACATGGGAATATACTGATAAACAATATAAACTATTATTATGTGTTTCATAATTTTTACATAAATGTCAGCTATTTGCAACTTCCTTTTTTTGTTTGTTGTTTCCATTTAACATTTTATTTTGATATTTAACCACAGCGATGCATACCATTCTATACTTTCATTTTTCTGCTCTACGATATTTTTTGTGTAAAAAAAACCCTCACTGTGTTTTTACCCACAGACCAGATAAGAAACTGTTAGGAGCTTTCCAAGTAGAGTCTATATCCTAAACATTTTACAAGCTCTGTTGGACAACCCAACCTCTGTCCTACGCTTGAAAAGAGTTCAGCAGCCCACAGATCCTAACCCTTTCATGAAAGTGCACAGAAGGGAAGGGTCCCTCTGTGGTGCTGTTGGATGCCCCACCATGGCCTTTCTTCAGTGGGGGACACTCTGAGAAGTCATCTATTTATCCTCTGATAGGAGCATAGGGGACAGATAAGCAGTGACACTGCAGCCCTAGAGCATCTGATTGAGTTGATGCTCTTCTCTGGAAACTTATTTATTGCTTCTTTCCTAAATAAATGGGTCTCTATGTAAATCAAGTCCTAAGTAATATCTTGTAAAACACATGCACTCATTTCTTGAGGGGAAAAACAATTCACTAAATTTATGTCAAAATTTCCACTCTATCTGAATATATTTATCTGCTATCTTTTGATGTTCTGATCTCATAAATTTAAAAGCAATGCTTGGATCCTAGCTAGGGAGACAGGCAGCAGGGATTAGGTCTACTTCTCCTTACTTTAGCCTTCTCCTCTCAAATAATTCTGTCCTTTACGAAATGTGAAATTAGCCTGGAGGTTTAAGAATTTCAATGTAACACTGACGCTACGTTCTCCGTCCTGGGTGTCTAAAGTACACCTTTCTACTTGCCTTAAGGAAAAACCAAACCTGCTTTCACCTACAATATGAAACTGCTTTTGTACCATTTCAAAGACAGGGCAACTTTGAAAACATTGATATATTCCATTGTTATATTTCAGGCATTTCCACACTTCAGATTATTGGTTTAAGAAAAACATTAGTAAATTGGGCATTTCAACAAATTGAGGATTCAGAGGGGGCTTTAAGATCGATTATCAAAGTAGGCTTGAGGGTCATTTTTCACGAATTGTATATTCTAGGAAGCCCACACAAAACATATTAGGAAAGTAATTGCTCAGCCCAATCCAGTTCAATAAGGCAGTGTAAACCATCTTAGGTGCCTCCCAATGGCTGGGACTAATTTTTTTTTTCAGTTTAATTTCTTTTCCCTCAGCAAATCATTTTTTCCCAAGTTAAAGCTCATGTAAAAGTAGGATAATGTAGATGGAATGATGTGGGACCCTTCTTCCCACTGCCTTACATACTCAGCCACCCCTTTGCCCCCACAGATTTACAGAATACAGAAATTCTGAAGGATACACTGTTAGTAAGCGTTAAGGATACACATGAAACCTCTAGAGGACTTTTGTTCCTAGCCCTTTGATGGACTGGTTTTTCTAAATCACTTTGCAACTGAAAGAACTACATATTCTGGGTAAAATATTTTTAAAATCCACTTTAAAAATGTCTGCCATTGATGTGGCCAAAATGCAAAGTACCTGTAATCTAGGCAGTACCTTAAATGGGAAAACTATGGCTACATGCTACACTGTGGATGAATTTCAAAAACAATGTTGAGTAAATAATATAGAAAATATAAAAACATATATACTATTTTACACTTTTATTTGGATCTTGCTTCTTAACAGTAATATTTTTCTGCCTCTCCTTCCTCTTTTCCTCTCTGATTCATCTTGCCTAACACAGAACCTGGCAGAAAGAAGAGTAGATACCACTAAATACTTGATGAATGAAAGACTATATGATCGGAGTTACAATTGAAGGATTGGATTAGGTACCTTTGCTGTTGTAACAGAGTTCCAAAATTTAGTGGATTGAAGTAATATTTATCTCACAATTCCTGTGGGTCAAAAATCCATTCATGGATAAGTTAGGTCCCCTGGCTCAGAGTCTCATGTATGGCTACAATTAAGATGGTAAGTTGGGGCTATGGTTATCGCAACACTCAAATGAGGTTTACCCACTTACAAGCTGACTCATGAGAATGTTGACTGGATTCAGTTCTCTGGTTATGGCCTGAGGAAGCCTTCAGTCTCTTCCTACATGAACATCTCTGTACGGTAGCTCACAATATGGCACCATCTTCCATCAGAGTAAGTGATAGAGAGCAGTGAAGAGAGAGTGTAAGAGGAAAGTCATAGCCTTTTATAACCTAATCTCAATAGTGACATCTCATCACTTTTGCCATAACCTATTCATTAAAAGTAAGTCACTAGGTCCAGCCCACAATCAAGGGAAAGGGATTATATAGTGTCCATTATGAGTGGTATAAATAATAAAGTTAATAGGATGGGTGATCAAGGAAAGTTCGTTTATCATTGAGGTGATCTGAAAAGACTTCATGGACTTGGGATTGGATTTGAGATTTTAAGAGTGGTTTGCACTTTGTTAGGCAAAGAAAGAGGAGGAGGACATCCATGCAGAAGACTCATGAAATACAGAGTGAGAGAAAAGAGAGAGAGAGAGAAAAAATCACACTAGTAGTGTTTGAATGGCATGATTTTAATGCCAGATAATTGACTCTAGGTAAATGCTTATGAAGAAGAGTGAATGGAGATTAGGTCTCCAGGACCGCGTACAAGAAAATGTGTGATAAACATTTGTTAAATAAATGAATAAATAAAATCCTAGGCCTTTTTCTCTTTGCAGCTTTAAAGGATACACAGATTAAAAAACTAACCTGTTAAATGCTTATTTCTACAATTATCTAACTGACTACCATGATCAGTCAGGGATGTAATGACTTTCTGAGATCCACTGTCACTGGGGGACTGGGGCCTTTGCAGCTCTTACAGTTGCAGATGGGAAGTGAGAAGTCAGCCACACAATAACCTACCAGCTCCAGGTGGGTTCAAGGTTTTTGGGAGAAGATAGCTGGGACAGGCAAATAGGGAGGGGGTCAAATGAAAGGCACTAGTCATGACAGAATACAAGAAGCTGTATGTTTCACTGGACGATATATGTTGTCTTCTGTGATTGGCATCACTCACTAAACGCTAATTAAACCTCACTAATTCCCTTCTGTAGCATGAAACCACCATATATTATTTCACACATGTCAATTACAAGTTCCAAGTAAAACACCTTGGACTTTGCAGTATGAGATTCAAGATGTGTCCATTAATTTCTGTTTTATGAATGATGATGATGATTTTTGGGTAATAGGTTGAAGATGGGCAGTACTTAACGGTGGTTGAGAATCATTATCATCACCATTAGCTCTCACTTCTCTTTGCCCAAAATGACAAAGTTGAAAGTGGAATGTGTGTGGGTGTATGTGTGCATATATAAAAACTTTCCTATTTTTTCATGGCAATTTAGAAGTTTTGCTTTCTAAACTGAAGTTTGAGTAGATACATGGGTACACAGAAAGGCACACACTTACACCTTTTCTCCTCCTCTAATGGGATCTTGAAGCCTAGTCAGTGACCACAGTAGCAAGATGCATTTCTTTCCTTGAAGTCGATAAATTGTGAATTATGCTTCTGAAGGGGGCAGTAATGTTGACTGGGAAATGGTAGGATCTGACGAGTTCTAGAATCTGGAATTTACATGGAATGCTCTCCGAGATTCTATTTCAGCCTCAGCATATACACAGGTAGATATAGGACTGACTGACAGTGTCAGTGCCTCCACAAAGAGACAGAAGTGATGTAACTCAGTGCTGTAAACTGTCAGAGTACATCTGAATTAATATTCAAAGCCTCTATGTATGTAAGCAGTGAGCCCAAATGCATGTCATTTTCACTCACGTGAAAGTGTTTTGTTTGTCTGCTTTTTTGGTGTGTGTGTTTTTTTCTTGGGGAGGGGGGACAGAAGGCATCTATACAGGCCAGAGTGTTGCTGCCTTTCATCTAATTTAAGATCTTTTATCCAATACTGATATCACACTTTCACATTTTCGATTGTTTCTTCCCACCTATTCTATAATGAAGCACTGCACTGTATTAGCATAGGAGAAAGGAAGTGCAGCCATGTGAAGCTATGTTCTCAAGACAGTACAGGTCCCTTGGGAAGCAAGAACCATGGTCTCAGACTTTTGATATGCGATCTAATATTCTAAGTATGTGATTTTATTAAGCGGATTTTAGAACACTTCCCTTTGCTTTAGGTTTCTTATCAGTGTGGTTAGTTATGGTGGTAAGGTGGTCAAAGTTTCTAAATAAATGCTTTTGTTTTTCCATTTCTGCTTATGCTATTACCTAAGTCTACAGAAATTTATTTTCTGAAGCTCCAGGAAAACATCATTATATCTGATTAATCAAGATGCTACAATGACTTTGTCTTTTGCTTTTTAATGAACCCAGTATTCAAACTGTCTCCTTTTTCTTTCTTTCCCATTATCTTTTTTTTTTCTTTCTTTCTTTTTTTTTCTTTCCCATTACCTTATAGACCTGTGAGGGCAGTAAGTGGGAAAATACTGTATTCAGAATTTAGGAGGTTTACGTGCAATAACTTTACTCTGTCTGCACCAACCAAGAACACAAGACTCTAGGGATTTAGCTCCAAAAGCAAAAGTAATTCTAGTCAGGATTATAACCAAGGGGCTGAAGCATAGTAATTGGCAATTTATGGAGAAAGGCCTTATGTGCTACGTTCATTTATTTAAAAAACTTAATTGCAATTTTCTGGATGTGCTTTTTTAAGTTTCCATAATAGATTTTTTCCTTTTTTTAAAAAAAAATGCTTAAGGTTTGAGGAATATATGGATAGGAATCTGAAACCCAGCACACTTTTTCTAAATGTATCTAGAAAATTTTTTTGGTATCTAGTGTTGAGATTATTATCATTATTGATCACCTACTATGTGTAAAAAACTCCATAAGGCACAAAAATCTGAAAATTTCAATAAGTACTTTTAGGGAGCTTTATATTCACATGGCAATATTAAACATTTATTTTTTAAACTGAACAGATACTGAATTCCCAGCTATAGCAATGCCATTTAAACTGAGACTTAAAAAATGAAATGGGTCTAGTTAAATAAGTCCCTTTAACATAGAGATATATGAAAGCATCTTTCAAAATTCTTTCCAATGTCACTTCTTTAGAGAAAATGTCCCTTGATTCTCTCACTCCAAATAATGCCTTCATGCTAAACTTTCCCTTCTACATTTTATTCTACTTTCTTATGATTTACTGTTAAGTTGTTTCTCCGTAGTGAAAATACTCTTTATGATACCACAATGATAGATACATGTCATTATACATTTTTTCCAACCCATAGGGCCTACAATACCAAGAGTGAACCTAATGTAAACTACAGACTTTGGGTCATTATGATGTAGGTTTATCACTGTAACAAATGTACCACTCAGGTGGGGACGTTGAAAAGGAAGGACGCTGTGCAGGTGTGGAGGCAGAGGGCATAGGAGAAATCTTTGTACCTTCCCTTCAGTGTTGCTGTCAACATTAAACTGCTCCAAAAAGTCTTAGTTAGAAAAACAAAAAACAACCAGTGTCCATAAATGATACGGATCATGGTTTGAGTCTTTACTTTGTCATTTACTAGCTACGTGCTCTTTGAGAAAAATGAGGATAACAATAGCGCTTATCTCAGAAAGTTTTTGTAAGGATTCTATGACATCAATCACAGGAGGCACTAAACATAGTATCTGGCAAACAATGATCTTGAAATCGATATAGTCCTTATTATTATTATTTAATTACACTGCTAGTTGGTCTCTGAAACCAAGCTTCAAGTCAAATGACTTTGACAGACATTAAAATATAGTGTCCCAAGTGAGCTCCAAGAGACAGGTCAGCTATATTGCAGGGAAGACTTCAAATGGAAACTGTACTTCACACCGCCTGTCTTCTGCTCTTCCAGTGACACATTTCTGCTCAGAGTTCTCAATAGCAGGAAACCAAAGGCACACAATTTGATATTTGTATTTGTGTCCAGGACTAAGACCTTGGTCTTACAGCTGAGATGAGATTCTCTAGGAATTGTACCTGCATGGAACCCGGTCTTCTGTCATTTAACAAGGATCAGAAGGGTTTAGGGTTTGTTTTCAGGGAATAATTCAGAAATATTCCTGCTTTGTTCAATGGGAATTAGCTGGCCCAGAAGGAAAGATGTTCATACTGCAGTCTTAGCCATATTGTTAATACTGTCATAAACTTGAGAAAGCTGTTTCAATTTCCCCATGATACTTTGCTTATATTAAATAGCATTCTCCCTAACTCACCTTGTGGAGGCTTTTGACTATAAGAATTAACTACTCATTGTATACAAATAGGAAAACATAGAAAAGTATAAAGAAGAAACATAACCACCCAAAATCAATCTCCTAAACATATGCACAATTTAGATTTTGTTGTATATTCATTTTTCAACAATTAATTTATCATGTGCCTACCATGTGCCACTGTGATTTTAACTTTGTTATACATGTGTGTATATTTACATATATAAATTTAAAATTAAATTTTAAATTACAAAATTGGTATGATGGTGTTTAATTTCATATCTTCTCTTTTTCATTTAAGCCAGAGCCTCAGAGGTTTGGCCTTTGAAAATATCTTTTTGTACGGGGTATATAACAATGCATCAATTAGATGGCTATACAGTAACTAAAAAATTATATAATTTATCCCTCATCTCTTGATAGTAATTATGTTGCAGCTTATATTTCTCTTCATTCATACAATTTCAGTCTCTGAATGTTTCCTTAAGATAGTTCTCCAGAAGATATCTTATTGGAAAACTAGAATGGACATTTTTAAGGTTTCTGGTAGCTTTTCCAGTAGTATGTACCAATTTGTGTTTCCTCCAGTAATGTATAAGCATGGCATTCTCTCAACTCTCATTTTTAACATCTACACATAGAACACTAGGACAAAGTTAGAAATGATCATGCAGAGAAAAGTAGAAGGTTCCAGGATTCTCACTCCTGGAGTGAATCTGGGCACCTTGTGAGCTAAGACAGACACCAGAGCTTGTGGAGCACCAAGGGTTTTCTCCAGTGTCCTGAGATGCTCTTATTTAACAGGCATCCCTCAAGGTTCTTGATCAAAGTTGACACTCTATCAATGGTGCTGATGGGTGCCTGACTGCACAGAGGTGATGGAGACAAAGGCAAATACCAAATTAAAAAGAAAAACAAAAACCACAGCAGAGGGTTTTCTTTTATTTTAGCCAGATCTTCTCCGTGGTTGAATACATCCACTGTATTTCCATTGAAAATACAACATTTTGGTTGGTGTGAAAATCTGTGTCAGGAAATAACCCCAAGAGAACAAAACATGTATCAGGTGATAATGGATGTTATTAATGGAAGCAACATTTGTCTCCTTTTGTTTCCCTGACTCTCATTCAACCATAGTAAATTTTAACATGTGTGTCAGGTTTCCTGCAATTTATGTACAATGAAACTCTTTGGGGAAGATAACACCCAAGTGTCCATATGATTTCATGCTGCAGTCTCAGCTTAGATCTAAAGTTAATGCCAGTTTCTGGTTCCTTCTCCTGGGGAGATGTCAACAGAATATGCTGGTTCAAAATGAATGTGTCTCTGTGACTGGTATTTTTGATGGACCTGGCTGTGCATCTGCTCTCAGAAATCACCTCCTTCTGTGATCACAAGAAAAACAGGCCCATCTTTTAAGACAGGAATAATTTTTGCTTCACTAAGCACTGTTTCTTAAATTTGTTTTAGGTTTAAGATCTATTGCTTAATCTTTGTGTCATATCTCATTATGCAGAAAAGTATAATGTATGCTGGTTACCAAAACAGGCCCTGAGGTCAAATGGAATATGATTGGTTCTTGAAGGTTTCAGAACCAGATGATTATTTCTTTTATTTTTCAGTCTTCTTGATTCACCTCTCCCAGCAATTATTCTTTTGCCCTTTTTACCACTTGAGGGTTGAGATGTATACTTGGACATACTATGAGATACACCATGAATAGACACTGAGACGGTATGTATCTGGACTACAGTAACTAGAACAATAGAGGATGTCAGACTGTGGTGTTTGAATGACAGTTGGGAGGACCACAGCTGTGTTGCTTAGATAAATACAACTTGCAATAAGGGAGAGGAGGGGCAATGCTTGCCTTCAAAGAGCTGAAGTGTGGTCAAGTGAAGGTGTGAAGCTCCTTAGGTTGTGTAATTGAGCAAAGGGAACTAGCATCAACACGTGGGTTCAGCCTCCCAAATATCTCTCATTGTTCAATTTTTCTCTATCTCAACTCTCCACCAGTCTAGTCCAAGACATTTTCATCTCTTGCCTGGAATATGACCACAGCCTCATAACCCATCTCCCTACTTCACTTTTGCTTTCCACCAAGTCATGTCTTTCCTCTGCTTATACCCCTTTGATAGTTTGGCATCACTTTAGATAAAGTTTGAATCATAGACAGCCTGCATATCCTGAACGATCTTGTTATTCATCTCCCTCCAGCCACATCTCCTTGTCCCTTGGTCTTTGCTCCAGCCACAGTGGAATTCTTTGAGGAAGATGACATTCAAGTGTCCATGTGATTTGATGTTGAAGTCTCAGCAGCGCGCTCAAAGTTTTAGAATCTTCAGAAACATTTTTCTCTTTGCTCGGAACCACCCTTCCTTCTTCAAGAACACAACTGACTCTCCTCCCTGTCCTATCTACCCACTATTCATTCTCTAGACCACACACACACACACACTCACACACATACACACACACGCATACACACACATGCACACACATAGCCCTCCCTTCATGTCCAGGCTACATCCCTCAGTTATGGGTTCTAACGGCACCATCTACCTCTTTTCTAGTGCTTTTCTTGTAATTATGTACACGAAGTCTATTTTCACAGCTTCCTTGAACACTCTGTGGAGGAACAGACTGCTTCTATTACTCACTACTGTACTGTAGCCCTTCATATTCCTTCACAGAGCTAGCACAGTGCATAACACATGGCAAGATGCCTACGTCATCAATATGTGTGATGACAGAATAAATGAAAGAATAAAAGGAAGTTTACTTTTTCCTATATGCAACAGTTATAACATTGGAGGTTGTCAGAAGATAAATTGGACTATCGTGTGTGTGTGGTGGGGGGTGGTCCTCACTTACCGGAAATATTCATGTAGACGTGAGAAAACCTCTTAGTATGAGTAATGCAGTGGCATATGAAGCAATAAGTGGGATAATTGGACTAAACTCTTTAGTTGTTCTTTCAAGGCAAGTAATTCTATGGTTTGTAAATTATTTTAAAGCTTTTTTAGGGGGTGAGAAGAAAAGTAATTCTGATTAAAACCTTTAGTGAGTTGTAAAGCAATTATACTCTAATAAAGATGTTAAAAAAAAAAAACTAGTGAGGAGGAGATTTAATATTTGGCCAAGGTGAATGTTTTGAACATCTGGCTTTCCAATATATTTAGAGGGGTTTGTGCATATCTGGATTCTATGCCCCCAAACGTGGATGAGGGTGACATTCACTCACTCACTCATTCATTCAACAAATGTTTCCTCTGCTGGGGATATGGTAAAGAACAAGAAAATAAGCTCCATCCCCTATAGATGCTTCTATCCTAGTGGACATAAACACAAAATACATTTAAAAATAAGAAAAAAAACTAGTAATTAATAATTAATGATGATGATGGGGTATCTTAGAGTAATCATGTATCTTAGAGTAATGTATCTTAGAGTAATCAGTATCTTAGAGTAATGATGATGGCTTCCTTAGAGTAATCAGAGAAGCCTTACTGAGGATGGTGGCCTTTAAGATGAAATTTGAATGATAAGAGGGAGAACCTGTGAGAAGATCTGAAGGAAGAGAATGAAGAGCAGAATGGACTCCTAGACAAAGGTACTAAGGCAGAAACAAGACAGGCATGTTGGAAGGGGGAAATGAATGCCAGCATAGATGGTTCAGAATGAAGGAAAGAGTGGTACATGGTAAGGTGGCAGCGGTGGGTGAGACCAGACGAAGCAGGAGTTTTAGCTATGGTGAGATGACTGAACTTCATCCTAATGAAATCAGTAGTCATGGAGGTTCTGAGGAGAGAAGTTACCCTCTCAGATTTTGGTTTTGCCCACTTATCGTTATAAAATCTTTTAGATCTGTTTACCCCAGGACTCACTGTAGTACCTTCTGATCTTCCTTACATGTTTCCTCCTTATTCCTAGTTAGAAAAGAGCTCTGTTTGTGCTACCAAGAGCTATCCCAAACTAATATCTTTGAAAACTATTGGTTTAGAAGCTGGAAATATGTTGCAAAATCTTAGAGTTGAAAGCAATAACAACAAAAACCTATTTGACTGATGCATCAACTTCTATATGTTAAAATCCCCCACCCTCTTTTTTTTTAAATTTAACATCTTTATTGGAGTATAATTGCTTTAAAATGTTGTGTTAGTTTCTGCTGTATAACAAAGTGAATCAGCTATATGTATACATATATCCCCATATCCCCTCCCTCTTGCGTCTCCCTCCCACCCTCGCTATCTTACCCCTCTACGTGGTCACAAAGCACCAAGCTGATCTCCCTGTGCTATGCAGCTGCTTCCCACTAGCTATCTATTTTACATTTGGTAGTATATATAAGTCCACGCCACTCTCTCACTTCATCCCAGCTTACCCTTATTCCTCCCCATGTCCTCAAGTCCATTCTCTACATCTGTGTCTTTATTCTTGTCCTGCCCCTAGGTTCATCAGAACCTTTTTTTTTTAGATTTCACATGTATGTGTTGGCATACGGTATTTGTTTTTCTTGTTCTGACTTATTTCACTCTGTATGACACACTCTAGGTTCACCCACCTCACTACAGATAATTCAATTTCGTTTCTTTTTATGGTTGAGTAATATTCCATTGTATGTAGTTGCGACATCTTCTGTATCCATTCATCTGTCAATAGACATTTAGGTTGGTTCCATGTCCTGGCTATTGTAAACAGAGCTGCAATGAGCATTGTGGCACATGGCTCTTATTGAATTATGGTTTTCTCAGGGTATATGCCCAGTAGTGGGATTGCTGGGTCATAAGGTAGTTTTACTTTTAGTTTTTTAAGGAACCTCCATACAGTTCTCCATAGTGGCTGTAACAATTTACATGCCCACCAACAGTGCGAGAGGGTTCCCTTTTCTCCACACCCTTTCCACATTTATTGTTTGTAGATTTTTTGATGATGTCCATTCTGACTGGTGTGAGGGGATACCTCACTGTAGGTCTGATTTGCGTTTCTCTAATGATTAGTGATGTTGAGCA
Source organism: Grampus griseus (assembly GCF_964374135.1). Taxonomy (NCBI): domain Eukaryota; kingdom Metazoa; phylum Chordata; class Mammalia; order Artiodactyla; family Delphinidae; genus Grampus; species Grampus griseus. The sequence continues at coordinate 120,998,751 of NC_139019.1, read as the reverse complement.
TACTTTCATGTGTTTGTTGGCAATCTGTATATTTTCTTTGGAGAGATGTCTATTTAGGTCTTCTGCCCATTTTTGGATTGGTTTGTTTTTTTGATATTGAGCTGCATGAGCTGCTTGTATATTTTGGAGATTAATCTTTTGTTAGTTGCTTCATTTACAAATGTTTTCTCCCATTCTGAGGGTTGTCTTTTCGTCTTGTATATGGTTTACTTTCCTGTGCAAAAGTTTTGCAGTTTCATTAGGTCCCATTTGTTTATTTTTGTTTCTATTTCCATTTTTCTAGGAGGTGGGTCAAAAAGGATCTTGCTGTGATTTATCTCAAAGAGTGTTCTTCCTATGTTTTCTTCTAAGAGTTTTATAGTGTCTGGCCTTACATTTAGGTTTTAATCCATTTTGAGTTTATTTTTGTGTATGGTGTTAGAAAGTGTTCTAATTTCATTCTTTTACATGTAGCTGTCCAGTTTTCCCACCACCACTTTTTTTTAACACATAAGGATATTATTTAATCCACACAACAAACCTATGAGTTATGTAGTATATCAATCCTACTGTATAGATGAGGAAACAAGGCACATAAAGGTTCAGCAACTTGCTCAAAATCATTCAAGTAAAAATACAAGAGCAAATGACATGGAAAATCATGAGTTTTGGTTAAAGATTAAACTGCTGCCTAATCCCAAATCACAAAGTCATGTACTCAACTTTTCCCCTACAGTATAAACCCTTGTGGCTTATATCAGAAAGTCACATGTTCTCCAGGTGCTCCTTGAGGTGAATCAGCTAAGCCAGAACCACTTACTGAAGAGGCTGTCTTTTCGCCATTGTATATTCTTGCCTCCTTTATCAAAGATAAGGTGACCACATGTGCGTGTGTTTATCTCTGGGCTTTCTATCTAGTTCCATTGATCTTTATTTCTGTTTTTGTGCCAGTACCATACTGTACTGATTACTGTAGCTTTGAAGTTCAGTCTGAAGTCAGGGAGCCTGATTCCTCCAGCTCCATTTTTCTTTCTCAAGATTACTTTGGCTTTTCTTTTGTGTTTCCATAGAAACTGGGAAATATTTTCTTCTAGTTCTGTGAAAAATGCCAGTGGTAGTTTGATAGGGATTGCACTGAATCTGTAGATTGCTTTGGGTAGTAGAGTCATTTTCACAATGTTGTTTCTTCCAATCCAAGAACATGGTATACCTCTCCATCTGTTTATGTCATCTTTAATTTCTTTCATCAGTGTCTTATAGTTTTCTGAATACAGGGCTTTTGTCTCCTTAGGTAGGTTTATTCCTAGGTATTTGACTTTTTTGTTGTTGTAGTGGTGAACGGGAGTGTTTCCTTAATTTGTCTTTCAGATTTCTTATTGTCAGTGTATAGGAATGCAAGAGATTTCTGTGCATTAATTTTGTATCCTGAAACTTTACCACTTTATTGAGTAGCTCTAGTAGTTTTCTGGTAGCATCTTTAGGATTCTCTATGCATAGTATCATGTCATCTGTAAACAGTGACAGCTTTACTTCTTCTTTTTCAATACGGATTCCTTTTATTTCTTTTCTTTCTCTGATTGCTGTGGCTAAAACTTCCAAAACTATGTTGAATAACAGTGGTGAGAAAGGGCATCCTTGTCGTGTTCCTCATTTTAGAGGAAAACGTTTCACTTTGTCACCATTGAGAACGATGCTGGCCGTGGGCTTTTCATACATGGCCTTTATTATGTTGAGGTAAGTTCCCTCTATGCCTACTTTCTGAAGAGTTTTGATCATAAATGGGTTATGAATTTTATTGAAAGCTTTTTCTGCATCTATTGAGATTATCATATGGTTTTTCTCCTTCAGTTTTTTTAATATGGTTTATCACATTGATTGATTTGCATATATTGAAGAATTCTTGCATTCCTGAGATAAACCCCACTTGATCATGGTGTATGATCCTTTTAATGTGCTGTTGGATTCTGTTTGCTAGTATTTTGTTGAGGATTTTTATATCTATATTCATCAGTGATATTGGTCTGCAGCTTTCTTTTTTTGTGACATCTTTTTCTGGTTTTGGTATCAGGGTGATGCTGGCCCCGTAGAATGAGTTTGGGATTGTTCCTCCCTCTGCTATATTTTGGAAGAGTGTACAAGTTTATATTTTGGAAGGATAGTTGTTAGCTCTTTTCTAAATGTTTGATAGACTTTGCCTGTGAAGCCATCTGGTCCTGGACTTTTGTTTGTTGGAAGATTTTAATCACAGTTTCAATTTCAGTGCTTGTGGTAGGTTTGTTTATATTTTCTACTTCTTTCTGGTTAAGTCTCGGTAGGTTGTGTTTTTCGAAGAATTTGTCCATTTCTTCCAGGTTGTCCATTTTATTGGCATAGAATTGCTTGTAGTAATCACTAATGATTATTTGTATCTGCAGTGTCAGTTTTCACTTCTCCTTTTTCATTTCTAATTCTGTTGATTTGAGTCCTCTGACTTTTTTTCTTGATGAGTCTGGCTAATGGTTTATCAATTTTGTTTATCTTCTCAAAGAACCAGCTTTTAGTTTTATTGATCTTCGCTATAGTTTCCTTCATTTCTTTCTGATCTGACTTTAATGATTTCTTTCCTTCTGCTAACTCTAGGTTATTTTTTGTTCTTCTTTCTCTAATTGCTTTAGGTGTAAGGTTAGCTTGTTTATTTGAGATTTTTCTTGTTTCTTGAGGTAGGATATTATTGCTATAAACTTTCCTCTTAGAACTGCTTTTGCTACATCCCATGGGTTTGGGGTCGTTGTGTTTTTAATGCCATTTGTTTCTCAATAGTTTTTGATTTCCTGTTTGGTTTCTTCAGTGATTTCTTGGTTATTTAGTAGTGTATTGTTTAGCCTACATGTGTTGGTATTTTGTACAGTTTTTTTTCCTGTAATTGATATCTAGTCTCAGAGCGTAGTGATCAGAAAAGATACTTGATATGATTTCAATTTTCTTAAATTTAGTGATGCTTGATTTGTGACCCAAGATATGATCTATCCTGGAGAATGTTCCATGAGCACTTGAGAAGAAAGTGTATTCTGTTGCGTTGGGATGGAATGTCCTATAAATATCAGTTAAATCCATCTTGCTTAAGGTGTCATTTAAAGCTTGTGTTTCCTTACTTATTTTCATTTTGGATGATCTGTCCATTGGTGAAAGTGGGGTGTTAAAGTCCCCTACTATTTTTTTGTTACAGTCGATTTCCCCTTTTACGGCTGTTAGCATTTTCCTTATGTATTGAAGTGCTCCTATGTTGGGTGCATAAATATTTACAATTGTTATATCTTCTTGGATTGATCTCTTGCTCATTATGTAGTGTCCTTCTTTATCTCCTGTAATAGTCTTTATTTTAAAGTCTATTTTGTCTGAAATGAGAATTCCTACTCCAGCTTTCTTTCGATTTCCTTTTGCATGGAATATCTTTTTCCATCCCCTCACTTTCAGTCCATATGTGTCCCTAGGTCTGAAGTGGGTCTCTTGTAGACAGTATATGTATGGATCTTGTTTTTATATCCAATCAGCCAGTCTATGTCTTTTGGTTGGAGCATTTAATCCATTTACATTTAAGGTAATTATCGATATGTATGTTCGTATTACAATTTTTTAAACTGTTTTGGGTTTGTTTTTGTAGGTCTTTTCCTTCCCTTTGTTTCCTGCCTAGAGAAGTTCCTTTAGCATTTGTTGTAGAGCCGGTTGGGTGGTGCTGAATTCTCTTAAATTTTGCTTGTCTGTGAAGGTTTTAATTACCCATTTGAATCTGATTGAGATCCTTGCTTGGTAGAGTAATGTTGGTTGTAGAGTTTTCCCATTCATCTCCTTACATATGTCCTGCCACTCCCTTCTGGCTTGCAAAGTTTCTGCTGAACAATCAGCTGTTAACCTAATGGGGATTCCCTTGTATGTTATTTGTTGCTTTTTCCTTGCTGCTTTTAATATTTCTTCTTTGTATTTAAATTTTGATAGTGTGATTAATATGTGTCTTGGCATGTTTCTCCTTGGATTTATCCTGTATGGGACTCTCTGTGCTTCCTGGACTTGACTGACTATTTCCTGTCCCATGTTAGGGAAGTTTCCAACTATAATCTCTTCAAATGTATTCTCAGACCCTTTCTTTTTCTCTTCTTCTGGGTCCCTATAAGTCGAATGTTGGTGCATTTAACGTTGTTCCCGTGGTCTCTGAAATTGTCCTCTTTTTCATTATTCTGCTCTGTGGTAGTTATTTCCACTATTTTTTCTTCCAGGTTACTTATCTGTTCTTCTGCTTCAGTTATTTTGCTATTGATCCCTTCTAGAGAATTTTAAATTTCACTTATTGTGTTGTTCATCATTTTTTGTTTGGTCTTTAGTTCTTCTAGATCGTTTTTAAATGTTTCTTGTATTTTCTCCATCCTATGTCCAAGAGTTTGGATCATCTTTACTATCATTACTCTGAATTCTTTTTCAGGTAGACTGCCTATTTCCTCTTCATTTGTTTGGTCTGGTGGGTTTTTACCTTGCTCCTTCATCTGCTGCATATTTCTCTGTCTTCCCATTTTGCTTAACTTACTGTGTTTGGGGTCCCCTTTACGCAGGCTTCAGGTTCGTAGTTTCCGTTGTTTTGGGTGTTTGCTCCCAGTGGGTAAGGTTGGTTCAGTGGCTTGTGTATGCTCCGTGGTGGAGGGGACTGGTGCCTGTGTTCTGGTGGATGAGGCTGGGTCTTGTCTTTCTGGTGGGTAGGGCTGCGTCTGGTGGTGTGTTTTGGGTGTCTGTGAACTTAGTATGATTTAGCAGTCTCTCTGTTAATGGGTGGGGTTGTGTTCTTGTCTTGCTAGTTGTTTGGCATGGGGCTTCCAGCACTGGAGCATGCTGACCATTGGATGGAGCTGGGTCTTAGCAATGAGACGGAGATCTCTGGGAGAGCTCTCGCCAACTGATGTTACATTAGGCTGGTAGATGTCTGATGCTCCATGTCCTGAAGTCAGCTCTGCCTCCTCAGAGGCTCAGGCCTGACACCAAGCTGGAGCACCAAGACCCTGTCAGCCACACCGCTTCTCTAGGAGACAGTCCTTCGGAAGTTGAAGGAACAATTGGCCACTGCACTTCACAGTACCAGCTGCGTGTTAAGTAGGACCTTGAACAGAAGACTTGTTATTTTGATACAGTCCCAAAGGATGCTGGCTTCATCTGTCGCTAGATTGTTTGGGAACCTTGGACCGAAACCACCCGCCCTGGCCAGGTGCGATAATAACTGCTTGCATGAATTGTCTCTCAACAGGGTTTCCGGTAAGGAACATGGTGCTGACAAGCTGGCCAAACTGGAAGAATTCAGGAGGGGCCCCCCTCCACACTCTTTTATGTAATTATAGAGAAATCATGTTTTCTCCCGTAAGATCTTTTACATAGTAGATAAACATCATATAAAGTAAAATAAGTCAACCTGATCCTACATGAATTCCAAAAAAAATCCAACCCCTCCCAATATTTCTATATATTTCCAGAAGAGTGATTATATGTCCTGGTTTTTCTTCTCCATTCTTGCTCTGAACTGTTACTTTTAGCTCCTCCCAACTGTCACTTTTGGAGGTTTTGTCACTGCCTCTCATTGTCATTTCACTCTCTTCCATTTGTTCTGCCTTAAAATTTTGACCACTGTAGCCCCTCCCTTCATTCCCAAGACAGTGCTAACAAGAGGCTAAAACCAAGTTGTGGTGGCTAATAAATTTCCCTAAAAGTTGAAGATAATACAGAGTCATGTACATTGAGAGGAGGACAGTTGGGACTTAAAATTAGTTATTGTTCCCTCCTCCCCATAAATTGATCATCATCTGTCACAAGAAGCTCCTTCTGGGCTGTTGCTCACTGTGGCCCAGATTTTTGCCATGTTCATAACACCTCTCCTATTTCTCTCATTTTGTATCTTCCACCAATGCCTTGGCCTCAATTTTTTGTTTCTTCATCTGTCAAGGGAATCTGCAATTAGCATCTTTGTCATGGGCTGAACTATGTTCCCACCAAATTCATGTGTTGAAGTTCTAACCCCAATGACCTCAGACCATAACTGTATTTGGATATACAGCAAGAGGTAGTTAAAATGAGGCCGTTATGGTGGACCCTAATCCAGTGTGACTAGTATCCTTGTAAGAAGATGAAATTTGGACAAAGACACACATAGAAGGATAATGCCACATGTTCATAAAGATAGCCATCTACAAGCCATGGAGAAAGGTATCACTTAGATCTTGGACTTCAAGCCTCCATAACTGTGTGAAAATAAATTTCTATTTTTAAACCACCCAATCTGTAGCACTTTATTATAACAGCCCTAGGAAACTAAGGCAATCCTCCAGCCTCCTTCCCATATCTCTGCCAATTTTTTTTTTTCAGAGTTGCACTGTCTCTCATTAAGGTACTCACTTAGGTTATTAAACCAAACACTTATAACCAAAGCCTGCTGTGTTAGTATTATATCATCTCTATTCATGGCCCAATTAACTAATATCAAATAAATATTTGAATGCCAGTAGTATGATCAAGAGAACTCTCTAAGTGATCCCTCACAGGAAAAGGAAGAATCTGCCCTAGAGACTTATTCACATCTCTGAGAAATTTTTGGTATTCTTAGAGTAGGCAGATCATCTCCTGTTTCTAGCCATCACTGCCTCAGAAGTATTGATGTTTGACCTCAGAGTACTCCACTGATTTCCTTTACAAACCCAGGCTTGAGTTAAGCCTCTTAAGCTCTAAAAGCACCCATTTACAAATATTGATGTTCTAGGTATAACAATCAGCCCAGGGCTTTTCACACCTCTCTGTCAGTATCCACCAAGATTGCCAAAGTCAGCCCAAGCAAACCTGTAGCCAAGCAGGATGCACAAAGATGTGTGGCTGCATTCTTTGCCTAACTATCACATGCACCAAGTGGACGAGCCGCTAGCATCTTACACACTCAGCTGTGCCAGTCTAACTTCCATGTCTTTGTTAAAGCCTCATAGAAATTTTTCTGGGCCAAACTTATGCAAAGCACTTGGATATTTTATCCCACTAGGTCCTCATCACAACCCCAAGATATACAAGTTACCACACTTTACAGATGAGGAAGTGGAGGTTTGAAGGTCTTCAGTGGCTTATTCAAAATAGCAGGTAGTATAAAGTGGTGCTGGGTTCACGTACCCAGGTTCATGTGCCACTAAAGCCCTAGCTTTTCATCTCTCTGTAAGGCTTTATTGTAAGCCTTTCTGTGTTTCTTTAGCCTTCACTCATCATTCACTTCTCTCAACTCCTGCATCGAATGTTGCTAGAACCACTCAGCACTTAATTGTGGCTCACTTTGAATTTTCTGTTTAACCTGTGCTGCTCTAGTGTCCCCAGTTACAGTGTAAATTTTCTGTGATGGAAATAGTATTTAATATACCATGTTCTCTTCTGTACCTAGTCTTGCACTCAGTAGAAACTCCATGCTTCTGATTTCCTAGGAGCTCAGGGAAATCTTTTGGAATTCTCCCTTGGAATCTCTCATAATAACACTGAACAAAGAGTCATTTGAGGGACATTATTTGAGAAGCAGTATAATGTAGGGGTAAAGGTTGTGGCCTAATACTCAGAATAGCGCAATTTCAGACTCAGCTTTTAACTCTTGCTAGCTCTTTGGCCCTAGATGATTTGCTTTAACTTCTCTGATGCTTAGTTTTCTCATCTATAAAATAGAGGTGATAAATACCACCTCAGTGACTTGCTGTGAAAATTGGAGGTGAGACTAGGCCTGCAGATGCTTCATAAACTGTAAAGTGCTATTCACCCACAAGAGATTATACTTTTTCAGCATTAGTAGCTATAGTGTCAATAGTGACCAACAATGAACAGCATCTCTCAGTCTTATTTTCTCCATGGAAAAATAATGCGGTGGTCTACAAAGTTTCTTCTTGTTTTAACACGCTCTGAACTTCTCCTTATGGTGAGGGTATGTGGGACTGGCCAGGGTAGCTGTGTGGGCCAGACCTTCCAAAGTGAGAACTGATGCCTTGCACTCAAAGGGCTTATCACTCACATCCCACTTGCTAGCAGCAGGATCACATCTCACGTGGGGGCTGTCTGTCTTCAGGGAATACATGGTGTGGTTACATGAATCATGTTGTTGCCGGTGCAGATAGAGAAATGCCACTCTCACCGAGCTTACAGTTCTAACGACTCTTTCCTGTACTGCATGTGTCAATTTACAACTGTAGGCTGATGCCTTTGAACCCTGGTCCCAAAGAGGAAAAACTAAAATCTGAAGATGAACATTTTCTCACTTTCCTTTCTTTCAGAGTACAATTGTTTTTCAAGATACCTTCCCTAGACCCCCAAACACAAATTCCTTGGTATCTCTTCTCTTGACAAAGAAAGTGAGAATGAAGGCATGTTAACAGAGGTGGAAATGGAACAAACCTATTCACAGACTGACTGCTAAAATGCAGGCCTACTTAATGTTTAACAGAAGTTCTGAGACTGCTAAAAGGTTCTGGAGATTTCCCCCAATGGCATTAGGTAAAAACATGAAGGTATTAAGGACTCTGTGTTCCTGGCCTTTGCTGCAACTTAGTCTTGAATAAATTGAAGCAAAGTAGGCCAAGCAATCACAGACTTTAGCTTCTTCTCTAGGAATGGTGACAGTTCTAAAAAAGATTAATTTTTACTACTAAAGTGCTCATCTAGTGAAAGTCTATTTTTTTCAGAGAAAATGTTCTTAAATATTTTAAAATGTCTAATTTCTTCACAGATTCCCACAGATATAGAAGCTAAATGGAAGGGTCAAAAGAGTTGGGTTGATTTTAGGGATGACAGCACTTATTAATACCAGTTATTCTTCTCTAAGTTATCTTTGAAACATAGATTATTTCACAAATGATTCAATTTCTTGACCCCAAACTGCAGTTGCTTCAAAATATCTATGGAAAATAGCTGACATTTCTTGATCTGAAATCCAATATTCTCCATAATTTATCTCCATACCATCTTTCTGGTCATATCCCTTTCTCTAACCTTCTAGGTATCCTGAATTTTGGCCATACAAGTCACCTATCATTTTTTCAACTATTCATACCATTTCATACCTCCTTGCCTCTTATACCTAGTGTTTCCACAACTTGGAACAATCTTCTAGGTATTGAAATCTTTTTTCCATTATTTAAGTCCCCATTAAAATGCCACTTTCTTCACAACACTGCTCTTGAATTCCCAAATAGAATATTCATCCTATATTTAATATTTAGTAGTTAATTATTTATACTGTTACTGAATATTTCATTCTGACCTGCTTAGAAGTTATGAAGCATCTGTCCTCCCCCTTTTTCTGAAAGTAAATATTTTAATTAAGCAGCTTGGGATCATTCATTCACTTATTCATTCATTGAACAAAAATGAATTGATCCATATTAATAAACCAGCATCTCTGTATATTGCCTAATTCCTACCCAAATATGTATTTGCAATATCTGTCTTCCCCTTTGATCTTAGGCAACTAGAGGAAAAAAATCACAGGTCATTTAGTTTTGAAAATTCCTTAGCTACTTTTAAGTGGTGGGTGCTTCATAAACATGTAGTGAATGGATGGATGGATAGATGGATGGAAGGATAAATTAGGTAATAGCAAAAGCTGATGGAATAAATTATGAATTAAGAGTATTACTCTTTCCTTGCCTTAAGACAATTGCTTTTGCTTTCAACCAATGCAGTGCGTGTGTTGAATATCTGTTACTTTTGGTTACAATTTTTGTGTATTTCATAGCCCTTCATTTGGGGAACCATCTCTTACTCATCCCATAGTAATCTGTTCAGTCCATGAGGCTCAGATGAGTTCATTCGTTCCCAAATTTTGTCACAAGGTCCAGGCCTAAGAGAGTATTCCATTTACTTGAGGGTAGAGGTTGCTCAGGGATGGAAATAAGATCTAACCTGGGACAATTAGACTCTTCCCAAGAAATTAAACAAAATTAGTGGGGGAGACTCTTTTTTTGCTCTCAGGGACTATGAGTATAAAGTTTATGTAAGCTGGAGCTGCAGCTGACTTTGTTCCCACCATCAGAGAAAGAGCTTATATAAGAATAAAGCCAGGCTGAAAAAAACAGTGGGATTGAGGGATACAAAGAGAGAAAAAATTGTGACTATTGTGCTTTAATCATAAGATCTAGCCAAGCCTTTAGCCTACTTTTCAGTATGTGAGTAAATAAAGTCTTATTTTTTTACATTAGTTAATATTCAATTACTGTTATTTTGAAGCAAAAGAATTCTAATGAACACAGGAGGAATCTAAAGAAATTGTCCCAGTATTGTCACTCTTTATATTAAACACTTTTATCTCTGAGGAAAATCACTGCAATCAGTTGGGAATTTAGTCACCCACTAGGAGATGGGAAAAAAAATCCCTGAAAAATTAAGTCATATAAAAATCTGTATTTCTATGCCTTCCCTTTAACCTTAACCCCTGCAAGTCCTTTCTTTCCCTTTTTTTCTTTCTTTCCCCACCAGTTTTGTTGAGATAAACTTGTCACACAATGTTGTATTAGTTTAAGATGTACAACATAATGATTTGACATATATATATATATTTATTACAAAATGAATCATCAAAGGAAGTTTTGTTAACATCTATCACCTTTCATAGTTACATTTTTTTAAGTGCAAAGTCCTGCAAATCCTTTTTAACTAAGTATCTTATTTCTTTCCCAAATACATAGCTTATCTCCCTCTGGATGGCCACTCCTATGACTCTCACCACCATCCTCTCTCACCTCCACTCCAGCAGCAGCCTCCCAACTAGAGTCTTGTCCTCAACTGTCTTCATGCGCAATTCTCTACCCAAAGCCAGGATGGTTTCTCTGAAGTACAGTATGTATGATGCTAATCTTTTATCTGAAACATCACTGTCTCCCATTACTCTCAGAAAAAAGTCTGAATCCTTTCATTTACAGACCCTACATTCTGGCCATCTTTATCTCTTTCAATTCTCCCTTAGCCCTCCTTCCTTCAGCACATTGACATTTTTTTTTTCTTTCTTAATATCTTTATTAGAGTATAATTGCTTTACAATTGTGTGCCAGTTTCTGCTTTATAACAAAGTGAATCAGTTATACATATACATATGTCCCCATATCTCTTCCCTCTTCCATCTCCCTGCCTCCCACCCTCCCTATCCCAACAGTCTAGGTGGTCACAAAGTACTGAGCTTACCTCCTTGTGCTATGCAGCTGCTTCCCACTACCTATTTTACGTTTGGTACTGTATATATGTCAATGCCACTCTCTCACTTTGTCCCAGCTTACCGTCAAGTCCATTCTCTAGTAGGTCAGCATTTTTATTACGGTCTTGCCCCTAGGTAGGTTCTTCTGACCATTTTCTTTTTTTTTTAGATTCCATATATATGTGTTAGCATACAGTATTTGTTATCCTCTTTCTGACATACTTCACTCTGTATGACAGTCTCTAGGTCCATCCACCTCACTACAAATAACTCAGTTTCATTCCTTTATATGGCTGAGTACTATTCCATTGTATATATGTGCCACATCTTCTTTATCCATTCATCCGATAATGGACACTTAGGTGGCTTCCATGTCCTGGCTATTGTAAACAGAGCTGCAATGAACATTGTGGTACATGACTCTCTTTGAATTATGATATTCTCAGAGTATATGCCTAGTAGTGGGATTTCTGGGTCGTACGGTAGTTCTGTTTTTAGTTTTTAAGGAACCTCCACACTGTTCTCCACAGTGGCTGTATCAATTTAGATTCCTACCAACAGTGCAAGAGGGTTGCCTTTTCTCCACACCCTCTCCAGCATTTATAGTTTGCAGATTTTTTGATGATGTCCATTCTGACCTGTGTGAGATGATATCTCATTGTAGTTGTGATTTACATTTCTCTAATGATTAATGATGTTGAGCATCCTTTACTGTGTCTGTTGGCAATCTATATATCTCCTTTGGAGAAATGTTTATTTAGGACTTCTTCCCATTTTTGGATTGCGTTGTTTGCTTTTCTGATATTGAGCTGCATGAGTTGCTTGTATGTTTTGCAGATTAACCCTTTCTCAGTTGCTTAATTTGCAAATATTTTCTCCCATTCTGAAGGTTGTCTTTTCGTCCTGTTTAAAGTTTCCTTGGCTGTGCAAAAGCTCTGAAGTTTCATTAGGTCCCATTTGTGTATTTTTGTTTTTATTTCCATTTCTCTAGGAGGTGGGTCAAAAAGGATCCTGCTGTGATTTATGTCATAGAGTGTTCTGCCTATGTTTTCCTCTAAGAGCTTGATGGTGGCTGGCCTTACATTTAGGTCTTTAATCCATTTTGAGTTTATTTCTTTGCATGGTGTTAGGGAGTGTTCTAATTTCATTCTTTTACATGTAGCTGTCCAGTTTTCCCAGCACCACTTATTGAAGAGGCTGTCTTTTCTCCACTGTATATTCTTGCCTCCTTTATCAAAGATAAGGTGACCATATGTGCGTGAGTTTATCTCTGGGCTTTCTATACTGTTCCATTGATCTATATTTCTGTTTTTGTGCCAGTACCATAAAGTCTTGATCACTGTAGCTTTGAAGTTTAGTCTGAAGTCAGGGAGCCTGATTCCTCCACTTCCATTTTTCTTTCTCAAGATTGCTTTCACTATTCACGGTCTTTTGTGTTTCCATACAAATTGTGAAATTTTTTGTTCTAGATCTGTGAAAAATGCCAGTGGTAGATTCATAGGGATTGCATTGAATCTGTAGATTGCTTTGGGTAGTGGAGTGATTTTCACAATGTTGATTCTTCCAATCCAAGAACATGGTATATCTCTCCATCTATTTGTATCATCTTTAATTTCTTTCATCAGTGTCTTATAATTTTCTGCATATAGGTCTTTTGCCTCCTAGGTAGGTTTATTCCTAGATATTTTATTCTTTTTGTTGCAATGGTAGATGGGAGTGTCTTCTTAATTTCACTTTCAGATTTTTCATCATTAATATATAGGAATGCAAGAGATTTTTGAGCATTAATTTTGTATCCTGCTACTTTACCAAATTCATTGATTAGCTCTAGAAGTTTTCGGGTAGCGTCTTTAGGATTCTCTATGTAGAGTATCATGTCATCTGCAAACAGTGACAGCTTTTCTTCTTCTTTTCTGATTTGGATTCCTTTTATTTCCTTTTCTTCTCTGATTGCTGTGGCTAAAACTTCCAAAACTATGTTGAATACTAGTGGTGAGAGTTGGCAACCTTGTCTTGTTCCTGATCTTAGTGGAAATGATTACAGTTTTTCACCATTGAGGACGATGTTGGCTGTGGGTTTGTCATATATGACCTTTATTATGTTGAGGAAAATTCACTCTATGCCTACTTCCTGGAGGTTTTTTATCATAAATGGGTGTTGAATTTTGTCGAAAGCTTTCTCTGCATGTATTGAGATGATCATATGGTTTTTTCCCTTCAATTTGTTAATATGGTGTATCACATTGATTGATTTGCATATATTAAAGAATCCTTGCATTCCTGGGATAAACCCCACTTGATCATAGGGTATGATCCTTTTAATGTGCTGTTGGATTCTGTTTGCTAGTATTTTGTTGAGAATTTTTGCATCTATGTCCATCTGTGATATTGGCTTGTAGTTTTCTTTCTTTGTGACATCCTTGTCTGGTTTTGGTATCAGAGTGATGGTGGCCTTGTAGAATGTGATTTGGAGTGTTCCTCCCTCTGCTATATTTTAGATGAGTTTGAGAAGGATAGGAGATAGGTCTTCTCTAAATGTTTGATAGAATTCGCCTGTGAAGCCATCTGGTCCTGGGCTTTTGTTTTTTGGAAGATTATAAGTCACAGTTTCAATTTCAGTGCTTGTGATTGGTTGGTTCATATTTTCTATTTCTTCCTGGTTCAGTCTCGGAGGGTTGTGCATTTCTAAGTATTTGTCCATTTCTTCCAGGTTGTCCAATTTATTGGCATATAGTTGCTTGTAGTAATCTCTCATGATCCTTTGTATTTCTGCAGTGCCAGTTGTTACTTCTCCTTTTTCATTTCTAATTCTATTTATTTGAGACTTCTCCCTTGTTTTCTTGATAAGTCTGGCTAATGGTTTATCAATTTTGTTTATCTTCTCAAAGAACCAGCTTTTAGTTTTATTGATCTTTGCTATTTGCTATTTAGTTTTATTGGTCTTTGCTTTGTTTCCTTCATTTCTTTTTCATTTATTATTGATCTGATCTTTATGATTTCTTTCCTTGTGCTAAGTTTGGGGGTTTTTGTTCTTTTTTCTCTAATTGCTTTAGTTGTAAGGTTAGGTTGTTTATTTGAGATGTTTCTCGTTGCTTAAGGTAGGCTGTATAGCTATAAACTTCTCTCTTGAAACTGCTTTTGCTACGTCCCATAGGTTTGGGTCGTTGTGTTGTCATTGTCATTTGTTTCTAGGTATTGTTTGATTTCCTCTTTGATTTCTTTAGTGATCTCTTGGTTATTAAGTACTGTGTTGTTTAGCCTGCATGTGTTTGTATTTCTTAAAGATTTCTTCCTGTAATTGATATCTAGTTTAATAGCATTGTGGTCAGAAAAGATCCTTGATACGATTTCAATTTTCGTAAATTTACCAAGGCTTGATTTATGACCGAAGATGTGATCTACCCTAGAGAATGTTCCATGATCACTTGAGAAGAATGTGTATTCTGTTGTTTTTGGATGGAATGTCCTATAAATATCAATTAAGTCCAATTTGTTTAATGTATCATTTAAAGCTTGTGTTTCCTTATTTATTTTCAGTTTGGATGATCTGTCCACTGTTGAAAGTGGAGTGTTAAAGTCCCCTCATATGATTGTGTTACTATTGATTTCCCCTTTTATGGCTGTTAGTATTTGCCTTATGTATTGTGGTGCTCCTATGTTGGGTGCATAAATATTTACAATTGTTATATCTTATTCTTAGATTGATCCCTTGATCATTATGTAGTGTCCTTCTTCATCTCTTGTAATAGTCTTTTTTTTAAGTCTATTTTGTCTGATATGAGAATTGCTACTCCAGCTTCATTTTGATTTCCATTTGCATGGAATATCTTTTCCCATCCCCTCACTTTCAGTCTGTATGTGTCCCTAGGTCTGAAGTGGGTCTCTTGTTGAGAGCACATATACAGGTCATGTGTTTGTATTCATTCAGCCAGTCTATGTCTTTTGTTTGGAGCATTTAATCCATTTACATTTAAGGTAATTATCGATATGTATGTTCCTATTCCCATTTTGTTAATTGTTTGGGGTTTGTTATTGTAGGTCTTTTCCTTCTCTTGTGTTTCCTGCCTAGAGAAGTTCCTTTAGCATTTGTTGTAAAGCTGGTTTGGTGGTGCTGAATTCTCTTAGCTTTTGCTTGTCTGTAAAGCTTTTAATTTCTCCGTCAAATCTGAATGAGATCCTTGCTGGGTAGAGTAATCTTGGTTGTAGGTTTTTCCCTTTCATCACTTTAAATATGTCCTGCCACTCCCTTCTGGCTTGCAGAGCTTCTGCTGAAAAATCAGCTGTTAACCTTATGGGGATTCTCGTATGTGTTACTTTTGTTTTTCTCTTGCTGCTTTTAATATTTGTTCTTTGTATTTAATTTTTGATAGTTTGATTAATATGTGTCTTGGTGTGTTTCTCCTTGGATTTATCCTGTATGGGACTCTCTATGCTTCCTAGACTTGATTAACTATTTCCTTTCCCATATTAGGGAAGTTTTCAACTATAATCTCTTCAAATATTTTCTCAGTCCCTTTCTTTTTATCTTCTTCTTCGGGGACCCCTATAATTCTAATGTTGGTGCATTTAATATTGTCCCAGTGGTCTCTGAGACTGTCCTCAATTCTTTTCATTCTTTTTTCTTTATTCTGCTCTGTGGTAGTTATTTCCACCATTTTATCTTCCAGGTCACTTATACTGAGGTTCTTCTGCCTCAGTTATTCTGCTACTGATTCCTTCTAGAGAATTTTCAATTTCATTTACTGTGTTGTTCACCTGTGTTTGCTCTTTAGTTCTTCTAGGTACGTGTGAAACGTTTCTTGTATTTTCTCTATTCTATTTCCATGACTTTGTATCATCTTGACTATCATTATTCTGAATTCTTTTTCAGGTAGACTGCCTATTTCCTCCTCATTTATTAGGTCTGGTGGTTTTTTGCCTTGCTCCTTCATCTGCTGTGTGTTTCTCTGTCTCCTCATTTTGCTTAACTTACTGTGTTTGGGGGTCTCCTTTTTGTAGGCTCCAGGTTCGTAGTTTCTGTAGTTTGTGGTGTCTGTTCCCAGTGGCTAATGTTAGTTCAGTGGGTTGTGGAGGCTTCCTGTTGGAGGGGACTAGTGCATGTGTTCTGTTGGATAAGGCTGGATCTTGTCTTTCTGGTGGGCAGGCCACATCTAGTGGTGTGTTTTGGGGTGTCTGTGGCCTTATTATGATTTTAGGCAGCCTCTGTGCCAATGGATGGGGTTGTGTTCCTGTCTTGCTAGTTGTTTGGCATAGGGTGTCCTGCACTGTAGCTTGCCGGTCGTTGAGTGGAGCTGAGTCTTGGCATTGAGATGGAGATCTCTGGGAGATTTTCACCATTTGATATTACGTGGAGCTGGGAGGACTCTTGTGGACCAGTGTCCTGAACTTGGCTCTCCCACATAAGTGGCACAGCCCTGACAGCTGGGAGGAGCACCAAGAGCCTGTCCTCCATATGGCTCAGAATAAAAGAGAAAAAAAGAGAACGAAAGAAGAAGATAAAATAAAATAAAGTTATTAAAATAAAAAATAATTAAGAAAAAAAATTTTTTAAGTAATTAAAAAAAATGGACAGAACCCTCAGACAAATGGTAAAAGCAAAGCTATACAGACAAAATCACACACAGAAGCATAAACATCCACACTCACAAAAAGAGAAAAAGGGAAAAAATATGTATATATCGTTGCTCCCAAAGTCCACCTCCTCAATTTGGGATGATTCGTTGTCTACTCAGGTATTCCACAGATGCAGGGTACATGAAGTTGATTGTGGAGATTTAATCCGCTGCTTCTGAGGCTACTGGAAGAGATTTCCCTTTCTCTTCGTTCTTTGCACAGCTCTTGGAGTTCAGCTTTGGATTTGGCCCTGCCTCTGCATGTAGGCTGCCTGCGGGCATCTGTTCTTCGGTCAGATAGGATGGTGTTAAAGGAGCAGCTGATTCGGGGGCTCTAGCTCACTCAGGCCATGGGGAAGGAAGGGGTACGGATGTGGGGCAAGCCTGCAGCGGCACAGGCTGACGTGACTTTGCACCAGCCTGAGGTGCGCCATGTGTTCTCCCGGGAAGTTGTCCCTGGATCACAGGACCCTGGCTGTGGCGGGCTGCACAGGCTCCTGGGAGGGAGGTGTGGATAGTGACCTGTGCTTGTACACAGCCTTCTTGGTGGCTGCAGCAGCCTTAGCGTCTCATGCCCATCTCTGGGGTCCGCGCTGACAGCCGCAGCTCACGCCCGTCCCTGGAGCTCCTTTAAGCGTGGCTCTTAAGCCCATGTCCTTGCACACCAGGAAGCAAAGAGGCAAGAAAAAGTCTCTTGCCTCTTGAATAGCTCCAGACTTTTTCCCGGACTCCCTCCAGGCTCGCTGTGGCGCACTAGCCCCTTCAGGCTGTGTTCACACAGCCAACCCCAGTCCTCTCCCTGGGATCCGACCGAAGCCCGAGCCTCAGCTCCCAGCCATGCCCGCCCCGGCGGGTGAGCAGACAAGCCTCTCGGGCTGGTGAGTGCTGGTCGGCACCGATCCTCTGTGCGGGAATCTCTCCGCTTTGCCGTCCGCACCCTGTTGCTGTGCTCTCCTCCGTGGCTCTGAAGGTTCTCCACTCTGCCACCCACAGTCTCTGCCCACGAAGGGGTTTCCTAGTGTGTGGAAACCTTTCCTCCTTCACAGCTCCCTCCCACTGGTGCAGGTCCTGCCCCTATTCTTTGTCTCTGTTTTTTTTTTCTTTTACCCTACCCAGGTGCACGGGGAGTTTCTTGCCTTTTGGGAGGTCTGAGGTCTTCTGCCAGCAATCAGTAGGTGTTCTGTAGTTGTTCCACATGTAGATGTATTTCTGATGTATTTGTGGGGAGGAAGGTGATCTCCACGTCTTAATCTTCTGCCATCTTGAAGCTCCTCCCCCACATTGACATTTTCAAAACATATCTTGAGTGTGCCATACTCTTTCTTCATTCTAGGACTTTGCATATTTTGTTCTCTTTGCCTGGAATGCCCTTTCACCAATTATTCTCTAACATAGTTCCTACTCCTTTGTAGTGATTGAATAATGTCCCCCCAAAATTCATGTCTACCTGGAGCCTCAGTATAAAACCTTATTTGTAAATACAGTCTTTGCAGAAGTAACTAGGATAATTATTGAAATGAGATTATATTAGATTAGGAGGGGCACTAAACCCCATGAGGATGTCCCTGTAAGAGACAGACAAGGACATACAGAGATACAGAAAAGAAGGCAGTGTGAAGATGGAGTCAGAGATTGGAGTGATGAATTTATAAGCCAAGGAAAGCCAAGGATTGCCTGCAGCCACCGGAAGCTAGGAGATGGGCATGGGACAGGTTCTGTCTCAGAGGCTCCAGCAGGAACCTGTGTGGACACTTTGATTTTGGATTTTCAACCTCGTGACCTGTGAGATTACATTTCTGTTGTTTTAAGTTAACTAGTTTGTGGGACTTTGTTACAACAACCCTAGAATATCAATATATCTTTCTTTGGATATCACTGTACATGGTACCTCCTTTGCAAAGCCTTCCCTTATACCACTAGTCTGAATCAAGTAGCCCTTTAATGTGTTGCCCTAGGATCTTCTATTTTTTTCCACTTCATTATGTTTAAATTTCTTGTTTGCTTTGCTTCCAGGAAGCTATACTACACAGCCTTTCACACGTGTGCCTAGGACCTATCACAATGACCAGCATGTAACAGGTTTCCACAAGCAGGCTCTGACTGATTTACTGTACCTTATTACTCTGTCTCCTTTTGACACCTAGTAAAGTGGCTGCTACACACCAAGTGCTCAGTAAATGTTGTTTACTCAGTGATGGATTCTGTCAGTTGGCTCATGCTGCTAGTAGTGGCGTGAACCATTGACTATGGCTCTCATCCATCCTTAGCCTCACTAAAGTGTGTAGAGCTTGCCCAGAGGAGGTTCCATTTGTAGAGTCCCTAATAATTCCACAATCCTTTCTCACCCAAAACTCAAGGTGAATGTCCAAAAGCCCTGTGAATCTTGTGTAACAACTGTTCTTATATCCAATTTGAGGGAAAAAATCCATAACTAGATCCATAACTAATCCATAACTAATCCATAACTAGTTCTACTGTAACTAGACAGTCACAGTAGAACTGAGAAGTTCTGATTCCATATTCATCATTCCTGCCACTGAATTCTATGACTCTGTTAACACTGGCACAAAAACAACCCAATCTTTCAATTATCCATTTAAGCAAAATGCTTTTACTGATCCTTGTGACAGGTAAAGGAAAAACTGTTGAGAGGGCTTAAGCAAGATGACAGGGAGTATAGGGCAATAGAATTCTAAGGGCATATATCCCAGGAGAATCTCAAGTGGTGGCAGATAGTCATAGTTGTCATATGAGCTCTTGTGTCTTCTTGGTCATTTCTATTTCTATATGTGTCCTACCTCATCAGAAACATGTTATGGAGCCAGCAAACCAGTAGGTAATGTGAAAACTAAATGGAAAAAGAAGTAAAAGACGAACTAGAGAGTGCATACTTGTTCTGAATAAAACAAGAGGAAATGCAATTGTGCATTACAATGAGTCAGTGTTCTACAAAAGCCATGGAGTTGGCCATGCGATTGAGAGTGAGAAGCAAAGACCTGTGGTAGTGGAGAGGAAGGCAAAAATAGCAACATATTTTTTCTTTCAAAATTTCCACTTGAGGAGTAGTTGGAAGCTAGTCAGGCCTGGGATTTCCAGATTTCTCCTGAGATAAATAAATGATGTTTGCTCTCTTTGTGTGTGTGAAATAAGCTCACAGAAATATATGTATATCTCCATAGTATATCTGTCCCCTGAGAGAAGAAAAAACTTTTTTTATTTTAAGACTGAAACAGAAAATGTGTTGCAACAGTACACACTCTTTGGGAATGGAAAATACAAGACAGCATGTACGTTACATAGGGTCAAACAGGAGGAGCAAAGAAGTCTCTGCATTTTTACTGCAGGTGGTACCCTGTGTGGTTAAATGCATAGGTTTTGCAGTTACACTGACTTTGTACAAATCTTGGATCTATTACTAACTCATCTGTATAGGCTTGTACAAATAATTTCATTTCTTCATGCCTCAGTAGAAATCTATAAAATGTGGACAAATAATATACATAATTTATAGGGTTGAGATACGAGTAATAGGAATTATGACATAAATAACGTAAAATAGTACACAGCGTGCAGTAAACACTCAATAAATATAAGCCCTTATTTTTAATGTTTATCTCATGTGGATTCGGCAATAAAAATGTAAAGGTGAAAGAGAACTATGCACAATAGTCAAATGCTCAGACTGTCGGGACTGGAACACCCTGTCCCTTATTGGCTGTGTGCTATTAGGGAGTGATTTAATTTCACTAAGCCTCATTGTCTTCTTTGGTAAGGCAAGATGATGATAATACCTTTCGCACAAGGTTGTTATGTTATATAAAACACTTACTCAATTACCTGGCACATAGTACAAGTCTACAAATGGCAGCTCTTTCTATTACAGAGCCAGAATTCTTATGAATTGGCTGTGAGAACTGATTGCTTTAGCAAAACACAGTATGTAAAGCAGTAAAGCTTTTCGTTCCATGGGCCACTAAGAGGAAAAGCCCTTTAGTTCGGCTCTTTAAAGAAAAAAAAAGCAAATAAACAAACCAACAAAGGAAATAACCTTGCTGAAAAAAGATGAAAGATATTGAATTTTTAATAGTAGAGTAAGGCATGTTTCTGGGGTGTGTGTGTGTGTGTCTCCTATAGGTACCAAAGTGATAGTAGGTGTTCCTTTGTCACACTTTATTTGAGGATAGAACAAATACTGAGGTTGCACAAACCTCCTTTGTAGAGGCAGCTCAACTGATGTAGCCATGTGACAATGTGGTCATTGGAAGCCTATACAGTTTTGAAAAACTTTAAGAGGAGAGCATGGAGGTGGTCAATGACTAAAATGTTTCAGAAAATTCAGCTTTCAGTTGGAACTAAAAATGTAAATTCAATATGAAATAGCATAGCTAAGCATCAGGGTCTGACAGCTGAGGTCCCACCATTAAGGCAAGAAAGTATTCCTATGGGTAACATTTGGCCTGGCTTGAAAGCTATGCTAAGAGTCAGGGGGGAGGAACAGTAACTCTTCTTAATAAACACATATATATCAGGAACTAGACTGAGTATTTTCCTCCATCTAATCCCTATCATAAGGCTCTGAGATATGTAACATGATGGGTATTTAAGATCAGATATTTGGATTCGGGTAGTCTGGGATTCGAATCTCAGCTCTTCCATCTTCTACCTGGGTGGACCTGGGCACAGTAAGCCTCCATTTTATCATGGGGCTAATAAAGCTGCCTTCCTGGGCTCTTCTCAGGGTTCTATCAAACAATGAATGCAAAGATCCTAGCACAATGCCTGCCACATAGTAATTGGTCAACAAAAGGAAGTTACAACCCGTGTTGTTATACTCATTTTACAGAAAAGAAAATTATGACTTAGGAGAGGGCACAAAAGGCTAAAACTAAAAATCTTAATTAATGGAGAATTTTGCAGGATGATATGAAATCCATGTTATTTCTAGGTACTACCAAGTTTCTCAATTCTCGGTCCACAGCCATGTCTATGGAGAATTTCCTCAAGAGCTCCCACACCCATCTTCTCATGCTGTGACACTTAACATTCTCCTTCCCAACAGTAACAACAAGACTTACTGCCACATGTGCAATATTTACCATGTAGCAAATTTGGCACTAAATTTTTTATATGCATTATTTTCAATTTATTGCAATAAGTATCTATGAGGTAGATATTGTTTTTGACACTTGAAGATGAGGTAAGTAGAGCATAGAGAGAATAAATAATTTGCCCCAAATCTCACAAACAAGACAGTAGGAGACCAGGGATTTGAAGTTGGTTTTGTTAAACTTTAAAGCTCTTACTCATAACACATCACTCCCAATATTAACCTGTAGCCTTCTGCTGTGTTATTGGATCTGAGACACTGAAATAAAATTTAAATGAAAGAATGAACATTGAGTGCCCTTTTTAGGATCCAAAGACTCAGTAAATATAGTCTTGACAAAATATGACACATACGCCACTACAACACCCTGCTTGGGTACTGAAAGCGATGTAGCGTCAGAATTCTTTTCAACAGAGATTCATGATCAATCTGAGTTCATAAACAAAATGTATATTGTTTGCAATCTCACATCTATTTTGACGGGCTCCTTTTTTACAGGAGGATATGCATATTCTGAGAAGGAAAGTTATTTTCCCAAGATAATGCTACCCCAAGACAGCATGTCAATGGCAGATGCAGCCTGGGAACTGGATCCCAGACTTCCAGCACGTGCTCATTCCACAAACCCCCAACACTTATTCTGACTTCTTTTGCTCTAGGGAGACTCTGCTTGTGATTGGGCAGCCTTTGGAAATCACAAGCAAGAAGCCACTAATAGCACATACCCTATCTGAGTATTTGTGAACAAACCTCCAACTCTTGCCATGGAGAGGATATACACTACTTTTCAGTTAAAATTTCTGTATGGTTCTAAGCTTCCTATTAGCCTTTTGCTAAAATAGGGCTCATATAACCTGGTTTCAAATACAATCCATAGGTTAATTCATGTGCTTTGATCTGTCCTAGTTGTAAATTGCTTGTTAAGAGAAATGTAAATTAGACTGGCAGCTGCTTGCAACATCTCAGAAGGTATCAAAATGTATAGTCTGGTGAAACAGCATCTGTAGTAGTCACGACAGGCTACCTGCTATAAAAAGAATAATTCCTGAGCTAAGGGCTTAATACAATAAAAATTAGTTTTTCACTGTCTGAGGTAGGTTGGTGGCGAGGAAAGGATTGATAGTGGAGGGAGGCTGTATTTCATGCAGTAATTCAGGGTCTCACGTAACTGCACTCAGCAGGTAGATGGGAAAAGAGAAAGAAATCGGGTATTCCTGTGGAAGGTTTTTATGGGATAGACCTCAAAGTCATACCCATTTCTTCCTACTTCCATTGTCTAGGGCCCAATCCCATGATCAAAATTAATCATAAGGCAAGATGGGTAATTAGGTGTCTAGCTGGGTGCCCAGGAGGCAAAAGTGTTGGTACACAGCTTGCTAGTGTGTCTGCAGCAGCCAGCAAACTCCCTCCCCACCACAATTCATACGCATATAGACACACACACTTACAGAACTGGCCCGAAGGAGGGGACGTTCAAACCTTGGTCATAACATTAACAAAGAAAACAAACAAGAAATCAGCCTAATAGTTATTTTTCATCTGGGCATGAGCTTTTAAACATTTGAAGCAGGGGAGGAGAAATATGTATCAATTTTAGATATGAATTTTTTATCCGTTAATTCTGATTCTAGGTACTCATCTGAAGTTAAGTAAGAAGAAGATGCACAAGAGCATGTGTAAAAAGATGCTCATTACATCTGTATTGGAATAGGAAAATAGTAGATTAAAATGCACATAATAGAAGATTGATTAGATAAATTATGGTGCATTTATACAATGTAGTACTCTGGCTTTATACACTATAAAGTATTTCCACATACAGTAATATTTCTATAACAAGTAGCAAAATAACAAATACAGTAAGTACTATACATTCATCAATGCCACCCTGGGCCGCAGGCACTATGTGAAGGCTGTACAGTGGAACTGTACAACACAGCAGCCCTGGCAATACCTATATCAATATCTGTGTTTATATCGCTGTCTATATGTAACTCCTCTCAGTTCTATCCAGTAGATAGTGCTTTACAAACTTGGGGAACAAATGTATTTCCATCTCTTTTATTTTACTCAATTAATTGCTGAAGTTTCCACATACCTTAATTGCAGAAAATCCAGAATCTCCATCAAAAGGCTCTTCGATCCCTTTGAATAATCCAAGAAAGTTGGGAGCATGGATGGCGCAGATGTGGGGATGTGTGGAACATTTGGTTTCCATTCCCTGGGGGAAGTACACTACAGTACACTGCTTCCCTATGGAGTTACTGACAAAAGCTGCACACGGCCTGAGACACAGTGTACGTCTTCTTCTCTACTTTGGCATCAGGCACAACCCACTATCACAAAAGCTTTTAGGTGATAGACAGCTTTTCTCTAAATTCTCAAAACAAACATTGTCAAATTGCATGAACTGTCCCTTATTAGAGACATTACTCACCAGTTCTTCTGAGGGAGTGTTTCCTCAATGATTGCCCATCATTTTGTCCTTCTAAGGAAGGCTCTCTAAGGATCTTCAAAGTGTGCCCTTGTGAGCTCTTCCTGGAGGAGGGGAAGGGAGAAATTTCATCAATGATTAGTGATTCTGGCATCACTCACGCTAGAAAATAAACAGGCAAAAATCTCACAAACGTAACAGGTGTTTATAGGTACTTGTATAAAATCCTTCTTTCTCTTCACAGATCATATATATGTATTATGCATATACATTGTTATATATGATCTACATGTAATCTATAAAATCTACACATGATATATATGAAGAGAGAAATGTCAGGAAGGATGTTTCCCAAATCATACCAGTTATTGTCTCTAATAGTGATGTTGTTTTGCTTATTTTTTTTTAACATCCTTACTGGAGTATAATTGCTTTACAATGGTGTGTTAGTTTCTGCTTTATAACAAAGTGAATCAGCTATACATATACATATACATATATCCCCATAACTCCTCCCTCTTGCATCTCCCTCCCTTATTTTTATTTATTTATAAATAAAATTGTTTTTATTTTACATAATTTTATTGTAAAAATCCCTCTTCCTTGCATTTTTACATGCTATATTTTGTCTTCATTTAGCATGGTGTGTGGGAGTAATTGAATGTGTATGGGTTCATATTTGAGTAAATCTGTGTTTAAATGTGTTTTAAGTACCTCAGGGGAAAAGTGTTAGGACAAAGATTATTGAGTGGTATGTTAGTGCTTAAAATTGAAGCAAGTTGAGGATCTGAAATTATTAAGAGTGGTATGTTGGTGCTTAATATTGAAGCAAGTTGAGGATCTGAAAGGATGTGGGTGAAATGTGGTTACTTCTCTAAGCAATTTAAAATATACAGCTCCTTCTCTTTCTCAATAATAGCCATGTCTCTGTTCACGTGCCATCATCTCAGTCCTCTCCCTCCATCCTTTACAGAGAAGTGCTAGTAATCAGTTGTGGTGACATCACATTATGCTTGTGGGAATAAGGCCACTCACTAAGTGTGCCACAAACAGCATGCGGATCGTACAGACATTTGGAAACCTGCAGATGGTGTCCCTGTAAGTTTACAGCCCCAGAAAAATGGAACTCAGGCAATGTTTGGGCCAGAAACTCTTGGGGACAAGGATATATTACTGTTTCTCACAGGACTTGGCAGTGCTTGCACATAGTAGGCCTTCAATGAGTATTTGTCGAATTGAATTGACCTGAATTACTTTATTATTTACAAGTGAATCGGCTTCTTTCAGGGCTTACAGTATCTCATTTTCTTCTCTTCTCATGTAAAGTTTCAAAATATTTCAAACAAAGAAAATTAAGGCCAATTCTGAGAATGTCTGGCACTGTTTAATGGACCTTGAACAACACAAATGAAAAGATTTCCTAGTGGCTCTAGTTTAAAAAAAATAAATTCTTTCTTAGCAAGCAGTCCACTGTGAGCTATAAAAGAATGAGAATGCTTTTGGGGGGAAAGCTCCAGGGAGGTGGAAAGATGTTCATGGGACTGAGTAAATAGATTCTACCGACAATCTTTCCCAGGCGGGAGAGTTGCCTTTGGAGCACGTTATTTGTTATCAAAGCCTGCCAGAAGCAGCATAGCTGAGGCAAGACTCAGATTTCAAACTCTCCTGGTTTGAACATGATGGAAGATCCCTGGGTAATTTAGCTTCTGACTGAAGGTTTGGGGGATCCTGAGCCTTCACTGAGTCCTGGGTGAGGTAGACAAAGCTGATCTTCAAAGCTCCCTCAACTTATTTGCTGAAGTTACAATCCAGCTCTATGTGGGCTGTGACAAATTTCCCCTCCAACCATCCTCTGGCTGTGAGCTGCTGCTGACTTGAGTCCCCTACTGATTTTTTTTTTTTTGCGGTACGTGGGCCTCTCACTGTTGTGGCCTCTCCCGTTGCGGAGCACAGGCTCCGGACGCGCAGGCTCAGCGGCCATGGCTCACGGGCCCAGCCGTTCCGCGGCATGTGGGACCTTCCCGGACCGGGGCGTGAACCCATGTCCCCTGCATCGGCAGGCGGACTCTCAACCACTGTGCCACCAGGGAAGCCCCCCACTACTGATTTAAGTAAGATATTTTTTAAAAAATTAAAAACAAGCTTTACTTCCTAATACAAAGATATGTTTTCATTGTAAAAAATTAGAAAATTGTATACTTAAAAAGAACAAAACTAAAGAGTACTATAATCTCACCAAATACACACACACACACGTTTGAGTGCATGATTCAGAGTAGAATTTTATGTATTATAGTATGGTTAATATACATAAACCTTTAACATATACTCACACATATATACATCTTCAATAATATCTTAGTATCAGGGGAAAATGTACTAAAACTGATTTGTCTCATCTCCTTTTTTGGTTGATATTTTGCTCGCTTTCAATTTAAGCAGGGAGTAGATGACTAAAAAAGAGGCAGGGAGGAATCTCAACTGGCGGGCAGACAGATATTTGTGGTGTCAAGGGAAGGTATTACCTAAAAGTCTTTAAATCTCGTTCATTCTTGGAAGAACCAGTTCTTTTCAAGACACTACTGTTTAATTTCCAAATAATTAATTACATTTAGCAAAAGATTCAAGAAGATTTTACAAGGATTTCTCAACTTCATAGAACCTTATTTTGAGAGACTCAAATGTTTCAATGTCTATGTATCTAAAATTTTAAAATAATAAAACACACCCACACTCAAACACACACAAACACTATTTGGAATCAGGACCTCCACTTAGATCACTGGTTTGGCTATATTTCTCCTCCTCTAATGGGAAAAATTTCCTCATTTGTAAAATAAGGAAAGTACTACATGGACTTTTCTAATCTCATGTTTGAAGTTGTATTAATCTAAGATTTAAAGATCTCTAAAAATTCCAATACATATTTCTTAAATTTTTTTTGGAAAAACCATTAGAGTAGTATTTGGAAGTCAAAATATGTGGTTAAATCAATTCTTTTCACAAAACTGGAAGACATTAATAAATTTGCTGTTTTAAAATGGTAGGAGTAGGTAAAGGAATGTATGAAACCAAGATTTTGACAAGGCTTTTTAAAACCTGTGTGCATGTTGTATGATCAGAAGTATCTCCTTTGCTTTTTTCTGCTTCTAATTTAGGATGCTAATGTTACTTGATGTGACTTTTACAGTTGTGTTGTCTATATATTCTTATATTTTGAATTCTGTGAAACAGTTCTCCATGTGAATGAGAACAGTTCAAGAAAAGCCACAGCTCTCTCTCTGATTTCTCTCTAAAGAGACACCTATAGTTTTATATTCAAACGGAACAGATGATACAGATACCTTGAAAGCACTGCCTATGGACTTTTAAAAACGATGACTGCAAGTAGATATAAGTGAATGTCAAAATGGCAGGTTCAGACAGAGATATGAAATGGTTCTACACAGTGAAGAGGCAGCTTTGACATAGTGGAAAGATGTTTGATATCCAAAGGCCTAGATTCAATTTTTGGGTCTGTGAATCCCTATTCAAGGGAACTTGGGCTAGGCCTTTAACTCTCTTACACTGCAATATAGTACTTCCCTCAATGTGCGAACATATGAATCAGATATAATAACGAATGGAAAATAAAAAAAGGATATCAAAATTTGTGGATTTAAGTTAAATCAGAAATTATTATTAGAAAAAAGAAACATACAAGATTAGTGATTGAAGCGCCCATCTTAAAAATATAGTAAAAGATGGGCAAATTAAACACAAAGTAATAGAAGAAAGGGAAAAATAAGAATGAGAGCAAAATCGATGAAATAGAAAACTGATAAAATAGAGATTATAAGAACCTAAAATTGATTCTTTTAAAATATTAATAAGATTAATAAAACTTTAGCTAGACTGATCAAGCAAAAAGAAAATTAACCTTATCAGTAATGATAAGGGGATCACTATTTAGATTCCCCAGTCATTAAAAAGTTAACAAGGGAATTTTACATACAACTTTATAATAATAAATTTGTCAATATAAATAAATACACAAACCATGTAACTGACAAACTGGCAATATTGACATGAGAGGAATTAGAAAATATCGATAGTCCTATAAATGTTTTTAAAACCACTTAATTTATAATGAAAATGTTTATTATTGAATTATCTTAGCATCCTTGTTCAAAACTGATTGACCATAACTGTACTGGTTTATTTCTGGATTTTCAATTATATTCCAGTAATCTGTATCTTAATCCTTATGCCAGTACCATACTAGGTTACTCTTACTTTGTAGTAAGTTTGAAATTCAGAAGTGTGAATCCTCCTACTTGGTTCTTCTTTTTCAAATTGCTTTGGCTATCTGAAGTTCTTTGCAATTTCATATGAATTTTAGAATCAACTTTTACATTTCTATAAAAATAGCTGTTGGAATTTTGATAAGGATTACATTAATTTGTAGATCATTTTGGGTAGTATTGATATCTTAACAATGTTAAATCTTCCTACCTATGAACATGAAATATCTTTCTATTTTTTTAGGTCTTTAATTTCCTTCATCCATGTTTTGTGTGAGATGTGTGTGTGTGTGTGTGTGTGTGTGTGTGTGTGTGTGTATCAGATAAATAAATATATATATCTGCAATGTGTGTGTATATATATATATATATATACACACATATATACATTGACATATGTTGAAAATTCCAGAAGACAATGTTATAATTTTTGCTTTAAAAAATTATACAAAGTATTTAAGAGGAAAAATTATTGTTATTATTTTTTTAACATCTTTATTGGGGTATAATTGCTTTACAATGGTGTGTTAGTTTCTGCTTTATAACAAAGTGAATCAGTTATACATATACATATGTTCCCATATCTCTTCTCTCTTGCGTCTCCCTCCCTCCCTATCCCAACCCTCTAGGTGGTCACAAATCACTGAGCTGATCTCCCTGTGCTATGCTGCTGCTTCCCACTAGCTATCTATTTTACATTTGGTAGTGTATATATGTCCATGCCACTCTCTCGCTTTGTCACAGCTTACCCTTCCCCCTCCCCATATCCTCAAGTCTATTCTCTAGTAGGTCTGTGTCTTTATTCCTGTCTTACCCCTAGGTTCTTCATGACATTTTTTTTTTCTTAAATTCCATATATATGTGTTAGCATACGGTATTTGTCTTTCTCTTTCTGACTTACTTCACTCTGTATGACAGACTCTAGGTCCATTCACCTCATTACAAATAGCTAAATTTCGTTTCTCTTTATGGCTGAGTAATATTCCATTGTATATATGTGCCAAATCTTCTTTATCCATTCATCCGATGATGGACACTTAGATTGTTTCCATCTCCTGGCTATTGTAAATAGAGCTGCAATGAACATTTTGGTACATGACTCTTTTTGAATTATGGTTTTCTCAGGGTATATGCTCAGTAGTGGGATTGCTGGGTCCTATGGTAGTTCTATTTGTAGTTTTTTAAGGACCCTCCATACTGTTCTCCATAGTGGCTGTACCAATTCACATTCCCACCAGCAGTGCAGGAGTTTTCCCTTTTCTCCACACCCTCTCCAGCATTTATTGTTTCTAGATTTTTTGATGATGGACATTCTGACTGCTGTGAGATGATATCTCATTGTAGTTTTCATTTGCGTTTCTCTAATGATTAATGATGTTGAGCATTCTTTCATGTGTTTGTTGGCAGTCTGTATATCTTCTTTGGAGAAATGTCTATTTAGGTCTTCTGCCCATTTTTGGATTAGGTTGTTTTTTTGTTATTGAGCTGCATGAGCTACTTGTAATTTTTGGAGATTAATCCTTTGTCAGTTGCTTCATCTGCAAATATTTTCTCCCATTCTGAGGTTTGTCTTTTGGTCATGTTTATGGTTTCCTTTGCTGTGCAAAAGCTTTGAAGTTTCATTAGGTCCCATTTGTTTATTTTTGTTTTTATTTCCATTTCTCTAGGAGGTGGGTCAAAAAGGACCTTGCTGTGATTTATGTCATAGAGTGTTCTGCCTATGTTTTCCTCTAAGATTTTGATAGTTTCTGGCCTTACATTTAGGTTTTTAATCCATTTTGAGCTTATTTTTGTGTATGGTGTTAGGGAGTGATCTAATCTCATACTTTTACATGTACTTGTCCAGTTTTCCCAGCACCGCTTATTGAAGAGGCTGTCCTTTCTCCACTGTACATTCCTGCCTCCTTTATCAAAGATAAGGTGACCATATGTGCGTGGGTTTATCTCTGGCCTTTCTATCCTGTTCCATTGATCTATATTTCTGTTTATGTGCCAGTACCATACTGTCTTGATTACTGTAGATTTGTAGTATAGTCTGAAGTCAGGGAGCCTGATTCCTCCAGCTCCGTTTTTCGTTCTCAAGATTGCTTTGGCTATTCGGGGTGTTTTGTGTTTCCATACAAATTGTGAAATTTTTTGTTCTAGTTTCTGTGGAAAATGCCAGTGGTAGTTTGATAGGGGTTGCATTGAATCTGTAGATTGCTTTGGGTAGTAGAGTCATTTTCACAATGTTGATTCTTCCAATCCAAGAACATGGTATATCTTTCCATCTATTTGTATCATCTTTAATTTCTTTCATCAGTGTCTTATAATTTTCTGCATATAGGTCTTTTGTCTCCTTAGGTAGGTTTATTCCTAGATATTTTATTCTTTTTGTTGCAGTGGTAAATGGGAGTGTTTTCTTGATTTCACTCTCAGATTTTTCATCATTAGTATATAGGAATGTCAGAGATTTCTGTGCATTTTGTATCCTGCTACTTTACCAAATTCATTGATTAGCTCTAGTAGTTTTCTGGTAGCATCTTTAGGATTCTCTATTAAAATGCCTCATTCTTATTAACAACTAAGCTCAACATCTTTGTGCTGGCAATACCTCAACTTACTCCTTCTCCTGATCTCAATGTCATATCTACCTAAGTTATCCAAAACTCTCCTCTCTCATCACACTGTCCATATGCCTCATAATCCCTCTGGCATCATTTCGTTCAACATATTGTCATCTCCTCCCAGACAATTGCAGACAATCCTTAAGTGTTCACCAACCCATTCTCTACATAGCAACAAGAGTGATCTTTCAAAGAAAATCTGATCCTGTCACACATGCCTGAAATTTTTCCCCTCCTTTTGTCCCCTAATCCCATATTCAAGTTTATTTATTCTTAATTTGTAGTGTATAATCCTTCAAAACTTAAATAAAATGCCAAAAAATTCTTTTCTGACCACTGTGCTGTGGCTCTTTTCCTTGATCACCTTTAGAAGACTATACCCCCTCTTCATGCCTCTTATCACAATTACTGTGGAATAATTAATTTTGAAATTATTTGTATAATGTCCCTCTCCCCAACTAGAATATCAGTTTAATGAAGAGAATCATCATGTCTATTTACATGCTTGCTCTATTTACAGCTCTTATCCCAGTACTTGGCACATGGCA
The DNA here is from genome assembly GCF_964374135.1 of Grampus griseus. Taxonomy (NCBI): domain Eukaryota; kingdom Metazoa; phylum Chordata; class Mammalia; order Artiodactyla; family Delphinidae; genus Grampus; species Grampus griseus. Next base: position 120,966,979 of record NC_139019.1, on the reverse strand, counting down.
TATACCAGTAAATGTTACTAAATTACTTTGCTGTTTCCCTCCAGTTAGCATCCTCTTATATCCTTTGCCCTGGTGCCCTTCACTTAGCCAATCCTTCTAGTCTTTTTGCTCTCCTCTCAGAAATCACTCGTTCAGAAAACCATCCCTGTTGTCCCCAGACACCACCTCTGTGCTCCTATGGCTCCCTGTATATTCCTATTCTATAAACATCATATCATCAGATAATTTTCTTTTTTCTGAGTACCTACATCCCTCACCTGTGAAATTTTTTAGGAGAGGAATTCTGTCTTTCATGTACATATACCCAAGGATTGCCCATAGAAATGACTCAATAAATATTTATTAAATGAATAAATTAGTTAGTAATTTGGGATGATACTACATTTTTAGGTAAAGAAACTGAGGTTCAAGGAAGTTAGATAGTTTTTAGAATATGTGATGTTAGAATCCAACATTTTTTCATTTTTTACTGGAACTCTTTATTCTGCTTGGCCCTAAGCAGTGAAATTCTCCGTATTCCAAGGCTCCTAGCTCAAAGAATCTTCCCTTTTCAACATCTTAGATGGTCACAAGCAATAAAATTATCAGATTCAACTTTTGCCCACTTTCTTCTATTTTTCCCCTTTGGAAAGAAGTTCTAATACTATTTTTAGAACTAAAAGTGGTATGAAAAAGAAGAGTAAAAAACAGTCCTGCCAAATTTGCTGATTGTATAAACAAGTCCTGCATTATTGAGAACAGCCTGGGTTTTAAAATGCTTCAGATCTCCATGAATCAGGAGGCATTTGCACTTGCATGAGTGAAAATGTCAGGGAATGATTTTGAAAGGCCCCATTTGAGGGTGAAATGTTTCTGTGTCTGAAATCCATTACACTGAGCAAACTACAGTAGTCATAAAGGCTAAGAGGTTTTCATTTCCATAATTTCATCAATTCTTTTCAGAAAGAAGTAGAAAAATCCAAAATTATAAATGTAGACCTTCACAGCTCAGCCAGAAATACATTTTAAATAATTAGTTTTGACTGGTTTGACAAAGAAAATTCACAACTTTGTGTGAGGTGTCTCATAAAGCTTTGTCCAGCCTCTTCGTTGGATAATTCCAATACCTTTGGATTTATGTCATGTTGTATTGTAGTAAGCATGTTGTAACTTTGTAGTAAGCTCCTTTTGCTTTCTGAATTCCTGAGAACAGCAAAAGATCCAGTTCACTCACTGAATTCAGTAAACCTTTATTGAAAATCTTCTATGTGTTAAGGAATTTTCGCGAATTAGGTAAACAGCAATGAACAAACCATACAAAATTATTTGCTTTCATGGAGTCAACATTCTGGTGGAGGAAAACTTATGATAAACAAATTAGTAATTAAGAAAGAATATCCAATTTATAAGTAGACAAAAGTAAAACAGTGGATTGTGGTAGAAAGAGAGGAAACTGAGTTACATTTTTTTAAATAAAATGCTCAGAAAAGACTTCACTGAGCTATTATTTGAGCTGAGATCTGAAGGAAGTGAAATAGTGTGCAATATATGAAATACGAATTTGCTACTAGATATGCACACTAGATATTTCATATTTAGTGTGCAATCTGGAGGACACTTTACAAAATAACTAGGCAGTACTTTCAGAATCTCAAAATCTTGAAAGACATGGAAATACTAAGGAATTGTCACAGGTTGGAGGAGACTAAGGAGACGTGTCACCCAAATGCTATCTGGTAACCTGGATTGAATCCTGGAATTGAAAACAAGGACTTAGTGAACAGATTGGTGAAATCCAAATAAAGTCTGCAGTTCAGTTACAGCATTAATACCCATATTAATTTCTTAGTTTTGATAATTGTACCATGGTTATGTAAGATATTAATATTAAGGGAAGGTGGATGAAGGGTACATGGAACTCTGTACTATTTCTGCAACTCTTCTCTAAGTCTATAATTATCTCACCAAAAGAAGTAAAAACTAAGTGCACATACTATGGAAAGAGTCTTCTGAGGAGAGGGAACAGCTTAGTGAAAGGTTTCTAACCTGTTAGAAAAGGATCAAAGACACAGTATGGCTGAGCTGAGTGAGTGGCTGAGGAGAGAAGCAGAATGTGTAACACGGGCAGGAGTGTGCTTGGCTTTTCAGGCCATTATAAGGGCTTTACTTTTTACTTTCAGTTACATGGAAGCTAGCAGAAATTTTTGAGCAAAGAAATATCATGATCTGACTGAGATTTTATGAGAATCATTCAGGCTGCTGTGTGGATGGGCTAATGTAGCAAGTCAAGGGAGAAATGATGGTGGCTTGGACTAGGATGTAGCAGTGGAGGTGAATTAGTGAACTGATAGACTAACAATTCTGTCTATCAAACAAAAGTAAAGCAAACAGTTCTTAGTAAAAGTTTAAAATCTGTGATTTTTTTCTCCTCTCTGGCTTCCCACTTCTATGTTCTTCCATCTTAGCCATGTATGATTCATTTTCAATTTCTCCCTTTATAAAATGGGGAAGGGAGTTGATTTAGATGACCATCCTCTAGATTTCTTCTAGTTCTAAGGAAGTAGGGCTTTACTATTCATAACCTTTTTTTTCTCTTATAATGCAGAAAATTAATATGATTGATTCATTCAGTTTAAGGTAGTTAAGAACTTGATATGTCCCCCTTCCTAGGAAATGTTGAAAAGGCTACCAGGAAGATAGAACTATGTATTCATATATATTCAAAGGAATAACTAACTAATTTTGGACTGATACCTCAGAAGGAGAAAGAGATTTGGGCATGCGTCTTTCATGGTACCTCTCCTTCCCGCTCCCCCCCCCACATGGAGTTCCACAGGATCTCCATGAATTTAGTCAATGCACATCCATGGAGTACACCACTAGGCTACCCTTTTTAAAGATCTGTAATAACCTCAGGATCCAGCCTAGCTGCTGAATGAAAGACTTGCTCTTCTCAGACAACCCAAGCAAGGACTGCATAAGGTGGGTTACCAAGGCCTGGCCATTTCTGATCAAAATGGGACTCCTCCAAAGGGTCATATTGACCAAGGAGCTCTCCTTTGTGTTGGCTGTAGTCCTATCTGCTCATGGTCTGAGGCAATCCTGGCTCAATCTTATTTCCTCTTCTGTTTCCTAAATATCATACACATGTTTTAGTCTGAAAGCTAACATTTAAACCTCCCTTTTCATCTTTCACTCCTAACTGTTGTATTGCCTTCTTCCTGGAAGATCTGTCTAAAGTATTGAACTTATCTGTAAAATCAATCCTATCTTCTGTCTACCTCGTATGTCTTTTTTCATTATTTCATGCTCAGCATTGTATATAATTTCTGGCACATACAGAAACTCAGTAAATGTTTGTGTAACAGAATCCAGGGAATTTGGATCCTAGTTCAGCCTTTCCACAAGTATTCTGTGTTACTGGACAGTTACCATTCCCCTCCTGGAGTTTTTGTCTCACCCTATAATGAGGTGGAAGTAGAACTTCTACATATCTCATCCTCCTGAAAACGCCAGGTCCTGAGGGAAAAGCACATCTCTGTATGCACCTACACTTCTTTCTGGCGGAGACCAAGACTAGCACCTCCAGAAGCATTATCTGGTTTGACAACAGGTTGAACCCACTAACCATGGTGTTGAGTTGCTTTCCTCCAGAGGACAAATTTGGCATCAGAGGTATTGCTGGCAGAATCACCGCAAATTAGTCTCAGTTGAGGTGGGTGGTGATAAAAAACAAAAGTCACAGCCAAACCTTCTAGGGCAGGGGTCAGCAGACTTTTTCTGAAAAGGGCCACACAGTAAATATTTTAGGCATTGTGGGCCACACACAGTTTCTGTTACATATACTTTGTTAATTTTTACACCACTTTCAAAATATAAAATCCATTCTTAAGCTTGAGGGCCATGTGAAAACAGACACGGACTCTATTTGGCCAACCCCTATTTAGATGACTGTCTTTGTGGCTACAAAATACTTTGGGTAAATAAAAATGAATGAGTGTGGTGTCCTGTCTACACTTAATGCAGACTCATGGCTCTGCCTGCTCTGTGCCCTGGGCTGACGTGTTTCTCTAGTATGTGGTTCTTGTCCTCAAGATTACTGCACCTTACTGGTTTCTAGACTAGCTCCTTAGGAACTTCCCAGAAGTGCCTTAGTGATCTTCAGGGAGGAATCAGGTAAGGATCAATCCACTCCCCTAACCCATACACATCCAGAGAACTGCTCTACACATGTACTCTAGTAGTTTTTCTTTCTACAGAAACTATTTTCCTCCCTCCCTTATTTCCCTCTCTTCATCCTCCCTTCTTTCCTTCCATAACGTTTCTTTTGAATCAAAAGAGTACTCTATTTTTTCACTTATATGTGGAATCTAAAAAATAAAGCAAATAAACAAATATAACAAAACAGAAACAGACTCACAGATACAGAGAACAAACTAATGGTTACCAGTAGGGAGTGGAATAGAGGTAGGGGCAAGAATAGGGGAAGGGGATTAGAGGTACAGACTACTAGGTATAAAATAAGTAAGACACAAGGACATAATGTACAGCACAGGGAATATAGCCAGTATTTTATATCAATTTTACAAGGAGTATAATCTATAAATTTTTTGAATCACTATGATGTGTGCTTGAAACTAATATAATAGTATAAGGCAACTATACTTCAACTAAAAAAAGATTTAAAAAGAGAGTTTTTCTTGACTCAAAAGTGTGAGAGAGGAGCAATTCCCTGAGGTAGGTTTGATTAGAGAAAAGCAAAATAGGGCAAGTGGGTGGGCCCTGAAATCAAGCCCACCTGCCTTCTAATTCAGACAATGTCCTTTTAGCAACTATAACAATTGACTTACTTTCCCCCAGGCTCAATTTCCTCATCTCCTTTTGGGGATTGTTACTCTTCCCTCACAGCCTCTCCATGAGGATTAAGCAAGTCAATTCATGTAAAAAAGCTTATTTGAGTGCTTGGCACATAGTGGGTACTTCTGTATCCCTTTGGTGACCTGTATGGTGTCCAGAAAAGGTGCCCTCCCCAACTTACCACTACAGCATATGCATTTTATATGCAGAGGCAAACACAAGAGGTGAGGCAAAATGATTTCAAATTCCACAAAGGTTCATCAACTCCACATATTTCCCCACAACTCCCATAGATCTATATTTTCATGATTAGAAACACTTGCAGTTACCTGCTGCTTGTTGGAGGGGTAGGAGCACAAAGCTCGACACTTTCAGTCTTCTCTCACCTCCCCTGCAGTGTATCTATGAAACATGCCCAGATGAAGGCATTAGGACCTTCAAGGTCCCCAGATAAGTATGAATAACCTAATACTAATATAATAGCAGAAGCATTCATTCATGAGAGCCACTGCTATCTTTGCAGAGTTTTGCTCTTTGAATAATTCTATGGGCTTCATTTTTTCCTTTTCTGATAAAGATGATAAAATTCCTCAATCTCTGGCTTTAAATATTTGTCTGACAAATCTAAAGGATACACAGGGCTAACCAGTCTTGGCTGAACTTGGACCTCTGTCTGGAAGCTTGGAGAATGCATTCTGCTTGGTATACTATGCTAATCAAATGGAAGTATAAACAAGAGGGACATGAGTGTAACTGACTCCTAAAAGCATAGAATGGTTTGTAGTAGGCAAGAAGGAAGAGGAACTTAGGATCAACTGAAGCTTTAGGTCTTTAACTCAGGGGATCTTTCAGTTCAGCAAAAATTATACAAACTAGCAGAGGGATGTTGGAGTGTGTGCCCCAGGAAGTCTCAGAGGGATAAGACTCCTTCCTCATGGAGTCACTTAGAACCCAATGGATGTTCAGTCCCTAGGTATGGACACTGAAAGGATTCTCCGCCATCTGGTTTCACTTTAGTCCATGTGGCCTTGAGTGGTAATAAATGAACCAGCATCCTTAACCAAAGAAACTGTTTTCTAGCAACAAATGTGGCACCATTTGTTACATCATCCAAAAAAAAACAAAGGTTCCACTTGACTGAAGGAACCAATATGATTTCCCTGATAACCTACTCCACTCTTAGGGGACAGAGAAGAAAACAGAAGATCTAGGGCAGGAAGCCCAGAAGCAGGGACTGAGTCCATGGAGAATGGACTTCTGGAGAATAGTCAGGGGTCAATCCCAAGTCCACCTTATTCCCTTTTATCCTACATTTACAAATGACCCCAATTCACTACAACATATTTCAATACTCCAGAAATGTTCATCATATTCATTAGAAACCTACAAGTATAGAAGAGAGAGTGAGTGCTCATGTGAATTATGAATGGTGAGAGGTGAATCTAAGATTTCTCAGTTTGAGCCCAAGGTAACTAGAATTCCATGAATTCCTTGAATATTCTGGATGATTGAAGTTCTGCTGCACAGTGAATGGAGAGCATGATGGTTGGGGCTGTCCCTCTACCATAACTCCTTTTTAGTCCTTCAATTGGAATTTTATGAAGACAGTATGAGATCATTTATGTAAAGTGCTTAATCCAGGACTGAACTCAACTAGGCACTTAAAAATTGGTCATTATTATTTTTATTTTTCTCAAAATCTTCCACTGCCACAAGATCTTGGTCACTCACAATATCTAACCAAAAAAGTCAGCATCTATGTGAAGAACCAAGATGACTACCCCCCAAATAATCTAGAATATCGTGAGCAGTGAGCTTGTAAAGACTAAACACATTTTGTACTTAAGATGTTTCTCTTAAATATGTTAGTATTTTAGTGCCATTTAGGTATGAACATAACTGTTACATAAAAAACAAAATAAAATTGCAGAATGCCAAACTTTCACAACTCTATAAATGTACATTCCATGGGATGAATACTCTGATAAATTTCAGTGGAAAGATATGATTAGTATTTGTTGCTTAAAGACACTATTTTAGGCAAGAAAGAGCCACGGGGACCAGACAGGTTACCAGCAGCCCCTGGGAGTTTAGTAATTTCTTGCTGACCGATGGAACATTTCTGTGCTTCTTATTTGCCATTTAAGAATTTTCTAAGTATATTTTCCTACCCATATCCTTGCATTTAATGTTTAATTTGAGCCATTAAACCCCTGGGCCAGAGGGTGATTCTTAAATAGTGCCCTTTAAACACCCTGTCCCATCTTTTCATGGTTAATTTTTCATTGCTGCCTGCGGTTCATTTGGGCTCTTCCTGAGAATAGCATGACTTTAATGGTACTAATAACAACCAGGTATTATTCTGGTATAGCTGGTTCCTTATAGAATTCTGATAGATTTGATCTATCAGAATTGACCTTTTTGTTGCTTCTTTTGCCCAAAATGCCCCCTACAAAATGGCTTGTTTGCCTTTGCAGCTTCTTTCATGTACAGCCTTTCAGCAATATGTCAATTCTGCCTCCCTGTATCATGATAAGTTGATGACCAAGGCATTTTCTTGGACAAGTGGTATGAAACAGGGTCAAGAGACCCAGATCCATGTGCCAGGCTCAGCTGATACTAATGAATTTAATTTGCCTACTTTATCTACTTGTCACCTAGAGATCTAGGTAATGTTTCTGAAGGGAGACCTTTCCTATCAAAAATTCAAAAATAAAGCCTTAAAGTTATTGGAATCTCTTCTGCTTAACCGAAATCTAACCCAACCTGAGATGAATTTTTTGATCTACTTCAAGTTAAGAAAACAACGACACAATAATGTATGTTAATGTTACCTATTTAGAACTATAACGATGTTTCATATGTACAACACAACTTTCTTATCTAAATAAATGGCAACCAATTTCCAACTGTAATTTTTTCCCTTCACTTCTCATCGCTCCTACAAAACAGCTCCAATCCTGCTCCCAATCAGATTGGGTCTCGCTCTAAAATACATTGCATTATCAATATAGTTCTCTTCATATTCACTGCTACCCTCATAGTCTAAACTACCATTGGCCCTTACCTAGAATATTAAAATAACCTCTAACATTTCTCCCTTCTTCCTCTCTTGCCCCTACAATCAATTTTCCATAGAGCAGCCAATGTAATATCCTAAAAATATAACTTATGTCAGTATTTTCCTCTGCTTAAAATACTCCGGTGCTCTCCCCGATTATAATTTGAATAAAATTCATTATTATGTGGACTATAGGATTCTCAGTGATTTCACCTCTGCCTACATCTGTAATGCCTCCTGTAACACTCTCTTACTCATCATGCTTCAACCACTCTTACCTCTTCTCATCAATTGGCAACTCTATAATTATTCTCACCTCATAGCCTTTTACTAGAAACGTTCTCCAGTTATCTCTTCACATGGCCACCTCTTCTGCTTCATTCATATCTCACCTCAAAAATCTCTTAGCCTAAATACTCAGTCTAAAGTAACACCCTTCACTCCAATCATTCAACTCTGTGTGATAAACTGAATTATTGGCCCCAGTTATTCATCTTCCCTGCATCTTTTTCTTTCCATAGCTTCATCTTTGGGCAAAGTATATATCTTTGCTCCTTAACTTTTGGTTTGTCCGTATGATTTCCTTTCACCAGTGGTATATGAGTATAAGCGATAGCTTGCCGGTTTCAAACCCATAACCTTAAAAGACCTCCCTTGTTTTTGTTTGCTTCCTTACACATCTGGCATTTCATTGCAGGGGACATGTTTAGATAGCTCTCTGATTTAAAGAAGATGAGAAATCTATAGACCAGATCCACCCCAGCTGCCCCAGAGACAGGCAGTCATGCCAGCCCCTGCAGCCTGGAGCCAAGCCACCTATCTGAGCCTAGTCTGAATGAGCTGAACGCAAAAACACCCCCAGATTAAAGTAATTTCTCTGCAAGCCACTGAGTTTTGGATTGATTTGTTGCACATCTTTATTGTTGCAACAGATTACTAAGGTGATATATTTTTATAGCACTTAACATAAAGTTACTTTTTTTTTTAATGTAATTATGTGTCTTTACCATTACTAGAATGTAAGTTTTCTAGGAGCAGGAATTTTATCTGTCTTGTTTTCCCTGAACCTGTAATAAATAAATAGTGTCTGGCACACCAGTCGCATGCTAGATGTTCAATAAATCTTTGCCAAAAGAAGCAATGAACTGTTGAAACGGTTTTACCAAAGAGCCTAATTAGCAATGTAGAATTGAGGGTAAACTGAAAAAAATTCACATAGCCACGGTAGACAGAATAATTGGAAAATAATATTCTGAGGAAAGGTTGAAATCTATTGATCCCAATTTTCCTATTAACAGTTAGGCTTAGAATATCAAAGATATGAGGATATGCAGAGGCAAAAGGTACAAAGTTAGTAGAATGTAGAGCTGACGTTCAAGTGTTTGTAACATGGTACTTTGTGATAAAAATCCTCAAAGCTAAACTTGAACAAAATTGAACTCTCAAGAAATAAATCTCTTAATCTAAGTGCTCCCAGTATCACCGCATCTCCCAAGTGATGTATTTACTGAGTGCTTTGTATAAGAACATGTATCATTTCCCAACTCAAACAGGTCTAAACAACAGAGAAAATGGAATTGTTCACATTTTTAAAATATCTAAAAGAAGAGTAAATTTTCAGAAGAGTAGGATTTAGCAATTCAGGAATAACACTGAGGACCTGTTTCCTTTTTTCCTCTCTAGTCTCTCCCTTCTATGGTCAGTGTCATCTTAAGGCTGACTTACTCTCTTGTCACCGGGTAACTGCCCGCAACTCCCAACACTACCTGATTCATGCTTCTTGGTCCATGTCAAACTTCTTCTCTTTTCTCCAACCTTTGAACATAAATTCTGGCTTCCACTTCGACTTAGCATCTTAGTCATATGGCTACTCCCAAACCAGTCATCACAGCCAAGGGAATCCCATGTACTAACTGGCTTACTTTTGGTGGTGGTATCCTTCCTGGAGATAGAGATAAATTTATCTCACTCAAACATATAGGCTTTAGGCAGTGTTTGCGGTGGGAGGACAGAGTCACAGGGAGCTCCCAAGGTGCTATCTTCCTTCTTTCTCCTTGCATCTCCTTTTCTGTTAACCTGACCTGTTGCCTGACCCTACCTGGAGCTCTACTTAGCCAACTTTAGCTCCCCTCCTAGCAGCTCCAGAAAGTACCCTGTCTGCCTATGACTCTTATGTTTATAAATATGACTTTTGATATCTAAGCTACCTTTTTCCTTTTGATAAAAGCTAAAGTAAACAGAATAATGGCCTCCCCGAAGATGTTCACGTCCAAGTCCCCAGAAACTGTGAACTGTTAGTGCGGCAAAGGTGAATTAAGGCTGCAGACAGAATAATCTTGCTAATCAACTGACCCTGAGATGGGGAGATTACCCTGGAGTATCCAGGTGGGCCCAAAGTAATCACAAGGGTCCATATAAGTGAAAGAGGGATACAGAAGACTTAGAGAGAGATGTGAAGATGCTATGCTGCTAGCTCTGGAAGCTGAAGAATGGGGTGGCCCCTAGAAGCTGGAAAAGGCAAGGAGAGGGAATCTCCCCTAGAGTCTCTGGGAGGAATCAAAGCCCTGATGACACCTTGATTTTGGTTCACTGACACCCATTTTAGACTTGTGGCCTTTGGAATTGTAAAATAATAAATTTCTGTTGTTTTAAGCCACTAACTTTGTGGAAATTTGTTACAGAAGCAATAGGAAACTAATACAGAAACATACCTTAATGTATTTTTTTTCCTTTGTCCTTTTAAAAAAACATGATTCCTACAAGGAAGATGACTACAACAAAAATGAAAAGGAAACCATCTAAAATGAAGGTTCAGCATTGGACTTTTCTTGTGAACCTAACCCCAAACCTTGCCAGCAAGTTACCACAAGCATCTCAGCCAGTCAGAAACTGGCTCTCTGAACCCAATCTTCTGCTTCTTTCTCCTGCTTCTAAGCTGCACTTACTGCCAATAATGGGCCTTCTCTGCCCAGCACGAGCTCTTGTCAGACAACTTGGTTCCGAATCATGGCCTTGCCTCTTGTGAGCTGAGTGTCCTTGATCTTCTGGCCTCAGTTTCTTCATCTCAAAAAGGCAACTTATGACACTGCTTACATCATGGAGGCTGTGTCAGTTTGCCAGAGCTGCCAAAACAGACTACCTACCAAAGACTGGATGGTTTAACCAATGGAAATTAATTTTCTCATAGTTCTGAAAGCTGAAAGTCTCAGATCAAGGTGTCATCAGTTTGGTTTCCTTTGAGACCTTTCTCTATGGCATGCAGGATGGCCATCTTCTCCATGTGTTCTGATGGTCTTTCTTCTGTGTGCAGTGTCTCTCTGTATGTTCAAAATTTTCGTCTTATAAGGACACCAGTCATATTGGGTTAGGGCCCACTCTAAAGACCTCATTTTAAATTAATCATGTCTTCAGAGATCTCTCCAAATACAGATTTTGTCTACAAACTTGACAATAATGAGAATTGGACTGTAAAATTGCCTTGTGGACTTCTAATTTCACTGGCCCCTTCCTACCAGTCACTGTGGCTAGTTCCTCCTTTTCTTCCTTAATTCTAGGTATTATGGTGACACAGGACTCCCTTCTCTATATACCCTCTCTAGGGAATCTTATCCCATACAAAGGTTTTAAATATCACAAGGACTCAGTAATTCCCAAATGTAAATCTCCAACCCCACCCCCACTTAAGTAACAGACTCATGCCTGATTCAGATCACTTCTCTGAACTTCAATTTGTATAGCCATCTAATTACTTGACATTTTGTCTTATACATTTAAAAGACATCTTGAACATAGCATCGTAAAAGAGACTTTATTTCCCATCTCAAAATCTATTCTTCCATCTGTGGATCCCATTTATTTCATTGCCCCACATTCCTCTTCTTCCCTCACAGATAATGTCCAACTCCTCAGCAAGTCCTTTTACCCTACCTTCAAATTATCTCCTGAAATTGGTGTTTCTTACCATCCCTGGCATGGCCATCTTCATTCACACCACTATCATCTTTCACCTTGACTAGTGCAATAGTCCTCCTAACCACTTTTTGTCTTCCATTCTTCCCTAATACAGTCAGCTTCCAATCAGCTACCAGAGTGATGTGTTAAAAACAAATATGAAAGGCAAAAAAAAAAAAAAAAAAAAGACAGAACCATGGTGGGTCAAGATGTAAAGCAATTCCACTCATACATTGTTAATGAGAATGCAAAATGGTACAGGTACTTTGGAAAACACTTTAGCAGTTTCTCCTACATTTATACATATCCTCATCATATGGCCTAGTAATCCTACTTCTCAGTATTTACCCAAGTAAAATGAAAACCTGTGTTCACACAAAAACCTATATGTGGATGTTTGCAACAGATTACCTTTTAAATGGGGAAAAAACAGGGGAAAAACTAGGGAACAGGTAAATTATGGTACATCCATTCAATAGCATTCTATTCAGTAATAAAAAGGTACAAACTACTGATACACTCAACAACGTGGAGGAATCCCAAATACCTTATGCTAAGTGAAAGAATGAAAGGCTATTTACTATATGATTCCATTTATAAGATATTCTGAAAAGGCAAAACTATAGTGATAGTAAAAAGGTTTAGTGAGGGTGGAGGGTACTACAAAGGGGCATTGGCAATTCTTTTGAGTGATGGAACTGTTGTATATCTTGATTGTGGTGATAAATGCATGATTGTAAGTGTATGTCAAAATTAGCAGAACTTGCACACTTTTCAAAAAAGTAAATTTTACTGTATGTAAATTATACCTTAATAAATAATATAGAAAAAATAATCTGGTATATTTGCTAGAACACGTAGATAGCTAGATATGAGCAGAGAAAGGGGGGTGTGGGCCAGATGGCAGGAAACCATACATCTTGTACACAACCAGGGTCCTTGGGCAAAGAAGAGCAGGGACCTTCAGACTGACAGGAAACCACATATTTTGGGGTGAGAAGGGTCCTAGAGGCAGACAAAGAAAGGTGGGAAAAGGCAGGAATCTCTGGAGTTGGGATGTAACATTTTGCTCATTATGCTCTCATTACAATAAAATTAGCCTTGCAAATAAGAAATGCCCATCATGCACCAATGCCATGACACTTCTGATCAGGACTAAATAAGGACAAAAATCCCTCCTCTTCTCCATAAGGTGGAGCTGGAATGAAAATCAGAAAATACGACCCCAAACCAGCTCCCTCCTCAGTGAATATTCCACCCATTCATTTTCACACCCCACGTAACTGGCTTGCCAAAGAAACTCAGGGCAGCCACTAACCTGAGTCTGCCCACTTTCCCCACGAGAGAGTAGTGTTGCTTAATAAATCCTCACTTTGCTTTCTTAACCTCCATGTCTCATCTCTGAATTCTTTCAGTGACAAGAACCTACTCTCCAGTAACATATTCAATTTCCTGTTTAAAACACTACAGTGACTCCCCATTAGACTCAGACTAAAATCCAAATACCTAATATACATACCCTGGCTCCAGCCTACTCTCTGACCTCATCTTGTTGTTTTGAGAAGACTCTGAAGTTAGTTCTCCTTTCAGGGCCTTTGCATTTTCTTTCCCCTACTGTGAAAGCACTTCCCTAGATCTTTGCATAGCTTACCAATTTTTAAATGCAGATTTTCTGCTCAAATGTTCTCTCTGGTTTCTCAAGCCAAACAACACTGTTTATCTTCTTACTCTATTTTTCTTTGTAGTATTTAACACAATTTAATGTTTTTGCTAATTAATTTCTTTACCTGACTGGAATGTAAGTCCCACTAAGGAAGGGACTTAGTATGATTTGGTCACTGCTATTTTCCTAGCACTTAGAATGGTAACTCAAAAAAGAAGTATCATTAGTATGTAATGTTGAACATATGTTGATTAAACTGATGACTGGAGACCCTATGATAGCACCAGAATATCTGTTTAGATACCTGTAAAATAACTGCTGAATTGATATGCATTATCTTGTCTGGTTCTCATGGTGCTGCCAAAGAATCAAACCAGGTAGAAAACAATTCTGTACTTACTGCACATGAGCTGACTGATGATTTAGGAATATAGGAAGAGTTATGCGGAAAGTCTGGTGGCTAAGATCTCAGCACTTTAATGCTGATTCTGTGCCCATCTTCCTGTGTGAATTCCAGGACCACACAAAAAAAGAGAAGCAGCCTATCGCATAGGATTATAGAGATGCCTAATAAATTAGACTTTTTTTTTTTTTGGCAAAAATGAAGCTCTGCTTCAGTTTTTTTTTTTTCCCTTCAGTCTTTGATTTCTCTGATTCTATAATTAGGTTTCTCAGATTCAGTGATTATGGTATAATTAGGCTGTGGTTAATAATGACTGTCATGTGCACATAAGCGTGCAGTTGAAGAGCTTAAGCATTGCTGAGATGTGTAAGAAAGTTATTTAGCTATATAATATACTTACAACTAGCACATATAGAGTAATTCTTACACAATATTGCTTTCACAACCTTGGTAACACCCAGAGTTTTAAAATTTTTAGTTCCAGATTTCATAAATTCTAGACAAATGTAGAAAGCCAACCTAGAAAACACACATATAATTAAGTTAAAATTGGTATAGAAAAAAGAATACGCTGTAATTGGTAATTCATATTGTTGGTGTATAAATGATGCTACTAATATAAATTAGCAAGTTAAATATAAATTTAAATTAGATTAAATTCTTCCTTTTTACCCTAGACAATTAAATTCCTAGAAACTGTTTATTCACCAAGGGAGCAAAAACAAACTTCAGCTAATATGAATTATCAAAATCTCTGAATTAAAAGTACAACTCCTATAATTAGATTTTATTGAGGATGAAGACAATAATTGGGCATTGGTGCTCTGCCCCTTTCTTTCAATCTGGGAGGAGAAAAAAGGGGTGGGGGTAGTTGGTTGAGCTCAATTAACTCCTGGGAGAATCCCTAGGACACTAGAGAATAAAAATAATTCCATGAGTAGTTGCAGAAAAGTGTTATTTCCAAACTCAGTGCTTACCTAACATCCAATTAACTGGTAGGGTTTTAGATTTCCAGGCATCCCCTTAGGATCAAGGGGAGAAAAAGGAGAAAAACTGACTTCATTTCTTTCTAATATTTATTCATTGCTCCAGCCAGGAATGTATTCATTTCTAAATAGGGTTATAGTGTGCTTGATGCCAAACATCTGAACAAAACCAGAAAAGTGCATCCGAAATATCCTTTATTTTTCATGACAGATTGTAGATGCACAGACCATTTCTTGATAACTGAGGGCTACTTGAGCTTCTGGGTGTTATCCAATCTGAGTCTTTTCACTGGGGAGTAGTAAGTTTAAACTTGCTTTATCATTGTTCTTATCTGCACATCTACCACCTTGGTTAGTGGAACCAAAACCATGTACACCTTTCAGTCCAGGTCAGATTCTGTCCTAATTCAAACCAACCTTATTTCCTCTTTGTGCCTGCTTTGAAATTCCTGTAGGGGACATTTTTAAAAAATTAATTGACCTCTTTTATATGCCAGGCACTATGGTAATCACTTTCCAGCCAATATCTCATTTAATCTTAACACTGCAGAGTGGAAATTTTTTGAAAATAGGAAAACTGAGCATTAGAGAGTTGCAGTATTTTCAGGATAATACAGCCAAAGAGAAACAGAAAGGATTCAAATGCACTTCTTCCCAAAGCATTTCCTCCCTTCATATCATGCCTTGATAATGCCAAATCTCAAGTCAATCAACAAACTAATGAACCAGTACTTAAGGTATTCCAGTCTCTGGTTTAAGTAAAAATTTTGAAGGACTGGCTCTTTGAATTCATTCAATTCTGCCTAATTCCATTTTTATTCACATGCTCACCCATGGTTAATAAGAACTATTCAAGAAGCTATCAAGCCATGAAGCCAACAGGATTGGCTGTTAATAATGTTGAAGAAATGAAAGGCGGTTGTTTGGGTTTTTTTTTTAAACATCTTTATTGGAGTATAATTGATTTACAATGGTGTGTTAGTCTCTGCTTTATAACAAAGTGAATCACCTATACATATATATATATATCTATATATATATATATATCTCCCCATATCTCCTATCTCTTGCATTTCCCTCCCACCATCCCTATCCCACCTCTAAGTGGGATATATCCCACCTCTAAGTGATCACAAAGCACCAAGCTCATCTCCCTGTGCTATGCAGCTGCTTCCCACTAGCTATCTATTTTACATTTGGTAGTGGATATATATATCTGACACTCACACTTCGTCCCAGCTTACCCTTCCCCCTCCACGTATCCTCAAGTCCACTCTCTACATCTGCATCTTCATTCCTGTCCTGCCCCTAGGTTCTTCAGAACCATCTTCTAGTTTTTTATTTTAGATTCCATATATATGTGTTAGCATACGGTATTTGGTTTTCTCTTTCTGACTTACTTCACTTTGTATGACAGACTCTAGGTTCATCGACCTCACTACAAATAACTCAATTTCATTTCTTTTTATGGCTAATATTCCATTGTATACATGTGCCATATCTTCTTTACCATTCATCTATCAATGGACACTTAGGTTGTTTCCATGTCCTGGCTATTGTAAATAGAGCTGCAATGAACATTGTGGTACATGACTCTTTTTGAATTATGATTTTCTCAGGGTATATGCCCAGTAGTGGGATTGCTGAGTTGTATGGTAGTTCTATTTTTAGTTTTTTAAGGAACCTTGATAATGTTCTCCATAGTGGTTATATCAATTTACATTCCCACCAACAGTGCAAGAGGGTTCCCTTTTCTCCACACCCTCTCCAGCATTTATTGTTTGTAGATTTTTTGATGATGGCCATTCTGACTGGTGTGAGGTGATACCTCATTGTAGTTTTTTCATTTGCATTTCTCTAATGATTAGTGATGTTGACCATCCTTTCATGTGTTTGTTGGCAATCTGAATATCTTCTTGGGAGAAATGTCTATTTAGGTCTTCTGCCCATTTTTGGATTGGGTTGTTGGTTTTTTTGATATTGAGCTGCATGAGCTGCTTGTATATTTTGGAGATTAATCCTTTGTCAGTTGCTTCATTTGCAAATATTTTCTCCCATTCTGAGGCTTGTCTTTTGGTCTTGTTTATGGTTTCCTTTGCTGTGCAAAAGTTTTAACTTTTATTAGGTCCCAATTGTTTATTTTTGTTTTTACTTCCATTTCTCTAGGAGGTGGGTCAAAAAGGATTTTACTGTGATTTATGTCATACACTGTTCTGCCTAGATTTTCCTCTAAGAGTTTTATAGTGTCTGGCCTTATATTTAGGTCTTTAATCCATTTTCAGTTTATTTTTGTGTTTGGTGTTAGGGAGTGTTCTAATTTCATTCTTTTACATGTAGCTGTCAGTTTTCCCAGCACCACTTATTGATGAGGCTGTCTTTTCTCCATTGTATATTCTTGCCTCCTTTATCAAAAATAAGGTGGCCATATGTGCATGGGTTTATGTCTGGGCTTTCTATCCTGTTCTAATGATCTATATTTCTGTTTATGTGCCAGTACCATAGTGTCTTGATTACTGTAGCTTTGTAGTATAGTCTGAAGCTAGGGAGCCTGATTCCTCCAGCTCCGGTTTTCTTTCTTAATATTGCTTTGGCTATTCGGGGTCATCTGTGTTTCCATACAAACTGTAAAATTTTTTGTTCTAATTCTGTGAAAAATGCCATTGGTAGTTTGACAGGGATTGCACTGCATCTGTAAATTGCTTTGGGTAGTAGAGTCATTTTCACATGTTGATTCTTCCAATCCAAGAACATGGTATCTCTCTCCATCTCTTTGTATCATCTTTAATTTCTTTCATCAGTGTCTTATAGTTTTCTGCATACAGGTCTTTTGTCTCCTTAGGTAGGTTTATTCCTAGGTATTTTATTCTTTTCATTGCAATGGTAAATGGGAGTGTTTCCTTAATTTCTCTTTCAGAATTTTTATCATTAGTGTATAGGAATGCAAGAGATTTCTGTACAGTAATTCTGTATGGTGCTACTTTACCAAATTCATTAATTAGCTCTAGTAGTTTTCTGATGGCATCTTTAGGATTCTCTTTGTATTGTATCACCTGCAGTGGCAAAGGCCGGCGTGACGTTGCAACAGCCTGAGGCATGCCATGTGTTCTCCCGGGGAAGTTGTCCCTGGATCACGGGACCCTGGCAGTGGTGGGCTGCACAGGCTCTTGGGAGGGGAGGTGTAGATACTGACCTGTGCTTGCACACAGGATTCTTGGTGGCTGCAGCAGCAGCCTTAGCATTTCATGCCCATCTCTGGTGTCCATGCTGATAGCCGCAGCTCGTACCCATCTCTGGAGCTCGTTTAGGCAGTGCTCTGAATCCCCTCTCCTTGCACACCCCAAAACAATGGTCTCTTGCCTCTTAGGCAGTTCCAGACATTTTTCTGGACTCCTTCTTGGCTAGCTGTGGCACACTAACCCCCTTCAGGCTGTGTTCACGCTGTCAACCCCAGTCCTCTCCCTGGGATCTGACATCTGAAGCCGGAGTCTCAGCTCCCAGCCCGTACCCACCCTGGGTGAGCAGACAAGCCTCTCAGGCTGGTGAGTGCTGGTTGGCACCGATCCTCTGTGTGGGAATCTCTCTGCTTTGCCCTCTCCCCGCCTATTGCTGCACTCTTCTCTGTGGCTCAGAAGCTTCCCCCCCCACCCCCGTCTCTGCCAGTAAAGAGGCTTCCTAGTGTGTGGAAACTTTTCCTCCTTCACAGCTCCCTCCCCGAGGTGCAGGTCCCCTCCCTATTCTTTTGTCTCTGTTTTTTCTTTTTTCTATTTCCCTACCCAGGAACGTGGGGAGTTTCTTGCCTTTTGGGAAGTCTGAGGTCTTCTGCTAGCATTTGGTAGGTGTTCTGTAGGGGTTGTTCCACATGTAAATGTATTTCTGATGTATTTGTGGGGAGGAAGGTGATCTCCACGTCTTACTCGTTTGCCATCTTGAAGGTCTCTCTCCAAGGCAGTTGTTTTAACTGCATTACCGAGCTTCCAATCTTTACCTTTCTTTGTCAGACAAGTTGTTAGATTAGAACATAGGTGTTGAATTTCACTCACTTTGTATTAGCCTCAAACGTCAACCATACAGTTTTATCCTAATTAGAGTTTCACGGAGTTGGTTGACATTCTACCTCTGTGAGAATTCTAACTCAGGTAAAAGCCAAAAGTTCCTCCAAGAACTAAGGAAAAAAAATCATATCAAGGGGATTCAATGATAAGTAAAAGTAAATGCATTTATCTTTTCTTTACTGGATTTTGTCCTTATATTCTTTAAATATTATAAATTCTTAAAGCTGGAAAAGAAATTTGACACAATCTAATCTAAACACCTCATTTGACAGAGAGTAAAACAGGATTTGAGTTCATGGATATGCTGTAGCACCATTATTGTTCTCATTTCACACAGTTCACATGGCTAGTAAGTTAAAGACTCAAAAACAGGTATATATGGCACTATTGCACATTCCAACATGTCGGGAATTGTCCTATTTTATAAAATTTCAAGTCAAAAAATGAAAATGGGTTATTTTAATAATAATGGTTTAATCAAGAAAAAAATACTATTAATTAAAAAGTTCCTTTTCTCACTTCCTATTTCATGTTATCTTTACCTAGACCAGCATCTCAGCTGATCATGACTGTTTTATATGGGGTGATCAGAATCTTTGTTCCTCAAGGGTCTCACCCCATAGAAATCATGTTCTGGTAAAAATCACGATCTTCTATTAACAGTTACCACTCTACATGGAAGTAGACGTTGATAATCCTTTAGATTCTGGATATATTCAAACGTAACTCCTTGTGTGGCAAGAATCTATTTTCCCTTGTTAATTGGGATTCTTCAGTACAGCCTATTCCTTGCCTATTGATTTAGTGGCATAGTGAACCCAAAATATCCAGGTCGCATTCTCAATTCCTGGTTTATTGGAACCACTTTGTATTTCCTGGTGAAAAGAGACCTTTTAGTTTTGTTGTTTTTTTTGTTTTGTTTTGTTTTGTTTTGACCTTAGGACGCAAGCAAGACCTTACAGAGCCCAAAGGTGTAGAAACATGCAGGAACGAAATGCAAACTTTTGTGAATGGGCCATTAGGCAAAATAGTGAGAGTAGTTACTCTTATTCCCACCCCTAGTTAGATGGAAAAGACAGTAGACACTGGTCACTGTGTCGTCACAATTTAAAGGGTCAGCTTCCCAATGCTCCTAAGTGTTGTCATCCAGGCAGCACTATGACTCAGCCCTTAGTAGCCTTTCCGCATTTCCTTCAGGTCTGTTGCTTCTGGATGATGGAGTACACTGAGAAGTACATCACAAAGGGTTAAGCGCTTTGCCGGATTTCTGTTTGCTCTAAAGTGAGTTCCTTTGTCAGAAGCAATATGTGAGTGAGATCATGATGGTGAATAAAGCATTAATAAATCCATAGATGGGGTGCTGGGAGAAGCACTGTTGAGCAGTGAAGGGGAATTCATGCCCTACGTATTCTTTTCAGTTGGGACAAATCATGATGAAAGGGTCCTATATGAGCAATCTGACACCAGATAAATGGTGATATATCAGGACTGGTCTCTCTTGTTCTCAGCACTTGTGGTAGCCAGATCATTCTTGGTGAAGGAAATCCCAGGCAATGTTTCTGTTTGCATAGACCTGGCTACTTTATTCATAAACCCTTTGATTAAGCACTAAGTGGTTGGGAAAACTGTGCATCACGGCCACAGAATGGGCCACCTTGAACATCTGATTATTGAGATTCTTCCATGAAGGGCATGGCCTTTGATGAACATTCAGGGGAGATGTAAATATTCTCACCCTCTATGCCCATTCCAAGAGGTCTATTCACAAACTACTCTCCAATCTTGTTGCTCACAAGTCCATGACAATCTCATCAAACTGTTATCCACTGACCGTGTATCATTATAGAATGCATTTCTGGCCCTCTATCCTCCTAGAAAAAGTACTCAACAAGATGCACTGCTCCATATTCTGCTTGCTGGGAGGTTTCCTTCCATACTGTAATTTAGGGTGACCTCTGAGAGGGGTTTTAATGCTTCAGCTGACAGCTTAGCTAATGTCAGCATATTACATAATACATTCAGCATTGAGGCCCCAATCTTTTCTTTATCATTAATGTAGTCAAGGAAAATCTCTATGAGGAATGTGGATGGATGGAGAGGTAGCAGTGCAGTAGGAGTTAATGCTTTCGTGAAAGTCAGAGTCAATAGCTCATGTAACTCGCTTACACCTTAAGGACATACTGGAGCCTCTCCTCAAACATACTGCTTCTATCTCATGGGAAACAGCTTCTCTGCAAGCCTGAATTTATGACCTGTAAACACTCAGTTAACGATTGGAAGTTTAGGTTGCAGAATTGGTTGCAAGCATTATCTGGCGATAAAAGATTTGTTTCTACCAGTGCCAATGACTAAACAGAAAATATTTCTCTATAGAATAATAGCATTGTGATGTTTTCCTTCAACTGCCAGGTATCTGTGTTGTGATTTTCCTATCAGAGTTTACCAGAAGCTCAGCCGGGCATCTTGATAAGTAGACACTTGAGCATCATAAGTCAGGCCACTGGCCCAGAAAGAAAAACAGCTTGAAATCCAGCCTGGACCAATTGCAGACCTTTTTCTTTCTCTGGACTTCACTGAAAACAGCCAATCACATAGATCATTTTGTAAATGGGTGGAAGAAACACTTTCAAATATGGTATCTATTAAGCTAGACTCTAAAGATGCCCCCCAAGTACTGTGACTCTTTTCTACTAAAGGAAGTAAAAAATGCAACAGCTTGTCTTTCAGGTAGGAGGGAATACATAGCTATGCCCTAGATGCAGTAGATCTCTAAAAATCTCAATGATGTCATAGCCCCTGGATATTTTTAGATTTTTATCTCTTACTCTCTGGCACACATGTATCTTACCACATCACTCTGCTGAACAGATCTGACTGGCATTATAGCATCCATTTATAGATCAGTATGATGCCATTTGGGATGGCAAGGTGATGAAGATTACTGCAATGCCAGATTTTGCCAGAGAACCAGAAAATTGTCAAGACTGAGGTAAGACAGTGAAGTAAACTGCTTTCTCTGTAAGGTGGAAGAAAACTATACCTGGTGGACTTTGCTAATTGGTATAAAAAAAAGAAATTTGCCAGATCAATAGCTGCAAACTAGATGCTATAGCCTCTGCTGATCTGCTCTAATAAAAAGACAATATTTGGAAGAGCAGCTACAGTTGGAGTCACTACCTAATTAAATACATGAGAATCCAATCTAATTCTCTAAGACATGTCTTCTGCATAGTCCAAAGAAGTAAGTTTTATGTTGTAGGCACTGCTACTCCATATTTCACATCTTTGATACTGCCAATAATCTCTGCAATTTCTCCTGGAACACAGTGGTATTTTGGGCTTACTATTTGGTGATTATATGTTTGCGTGTTTGGGGAGGTGGTGAGGACAGTAATAAAGTCTTTCAGTTCGTCCTTCTTCCCATAATAGGTTTCGCCCCATAGGTCAGGAAGTGAAATAAGGATTCATCCAACAAATAAGTATATCTGTTCTTATTATACATTCGGAAAGTGAGAATGACCACTGTGTGGGTTCTTAAACTCATCTGGTCTACTGTGAGATGGATATTAAAAAAATCTTTGTTATCAACCTTGATAGGATTCTCCCTGGTGAACCACAGTGGAGTTTTAATTCCTGAAGGATTAGTGTAGTCTCCAAGCCTACATGTAATCGTCCTTTAAATGTTTGAGTATTCCCCTTTCCCTTGGAAATGGCAGCAGGTGCCTTAGAGGAAGGATGGATGAAAGATTTGGGATACTGAGTCCTTCAAAGGGATTTGGACGCCCTTTTATTCAAGGGACTCTGAATTTGTGAACTGGCTTGGGTCTGAGAATTGGGTGAGGGATTATGTGGTAGATTATATTATCTTCAAAGCCCCGCTTCCACAAGTGGACCAGAATGCTTGAGTTAGCTTAAATAGCTCAATTTTTCCCCTATTGGCAAGTTACATGGGAAGCCAAATGATCAAAAGATTCATTGGAGAGGATGGAGTCAGAAGAGCTTAATGTTAAAGTATCTTATAGTTACCGCATCTAGTGGCCCGCTCATTCAGTACAATTACTATAAGAACAACCTTCAAAAAACAGCCGCATATATAAAGTTATCTGCCCTAGACTAATATTTTCATAGACAGGGCTTATATGGGTATTGACACAAGATTTCTTTATATTCTTTCATGTCTGGCTGATCATCTCTTTGATCTCATTTATTTTTTTCCAAACAGGTTACATATGCATTTCATTTTTTTTTTTTTTTTGCTTTTATCAAACACCTCCTAGTCCTGAATTTGGAATACTGCAAAATTTTTATTCAAACTGGTAGAAACATTCTGCTAATTTGCTCCCACAAATGGATGACAGACCTAATATGATAATTTTATGACTTTAAAATAAAGAAAGTCACTTTGTTTCTAATTTAGGGTAGAGAGTGGAGGAGAGGCAACTCACCGTAGCTTTCAATAACCAACAACAGTCATCATTAGAGGAGGAAATCAAGATGGCAGAGTAGGAGAACGCAGAACTCTCCTCCCCCCATGAACACAACAAAAATACATTACATATGGAACCACTGTCACTAAAAACTAATTGGAGACTGGCATAAAGACTCTATACAACCAACGATGTAAGAAAGAGCTACACAGAATCAGGAAGGAAGGGAAGAAAAGCAAATGGGTCAGTACCTGTGCCCTGGGGAGGGGACTCAGAGAAGAAGGGAGATTACAGGGGTGGACACCCTACTTGGGGAGTGAGGGGCTCAAGCCACACATGGAGTGTCCCAACCATGGGGTCAAACACCCCGAAGACAAATCCTCTTAGCTGGCTGGAGGATTGATGGGACTAATAGCAGGGCTGTAGGAAGCCATGCTTGCTTGCTCCTGAAAAAGGGTGGAGATGATAGATTGAGACTGAACTGGTAACTGGCCAGTTTCCCCCAATTGCCCTGGTGTGTGTTTCAGCCTAAGTTGAGTGACTACTCTAGCCCTGCTCACTTCATGACACAGCTCCACACTGTGACAAAGGAGAGAGCTGGGCTGTTAGCCACAGAGGTGGCTCAGACTCTAAGTGGGGCAGAAGCAGCATTACTGGTGCTTACATAGGCAGCACACTGTAAGCAGTTCAGGTCTCTGACCTCAGCTGGACCACCACAGCCTGTGCCCCAAGCCATGCTGAGCACCCACAACAGCCCAATTTCCCCAGCACTGTTCATCTTTGCAGCAAGGGAGCCAGTACTGGGAGTGGAGAGTGAACATATTGAAAGGAAAAGAAGCCAGCTCAGACCAGGCCCTCAGGGCTTCTGCTCCAGTAACTTGGGACCTGCCTCAGCCCCCATAGGGTGGTGACATCCTCTGAGCAGAGGAGAAGCCCTGGCTCACACTTGGCTCTGGCTGTAGCCCCTCCATCGCCAGGCACACCTCACACCACATGATAGCTGCCAGCATACCCTGAGGAAAAATGTGACTTGTGTTCATGTTAAATCCAGCTCTCCCACCAAAACCACTGGGCATGCTCCAACACAAGGACACCCTTTCAAGACTGCAATTTCAGAATTGAAGGAGAGAGAAAGCATTTCTGAGAAAAGCAAAAACTCAATTCATCAATACTAAACCAACACTATAAGAAGGGTCTTAACTTTAAGTGAAAAAGAAAAGATTAAAACAAACATAAGAAATTATAGGAAGGGAACAATCCCACCAGCAAAGGTTGGGATCAACCACTTAAATAAACTAGTATAAAGATTAAAATACAAAAAATTGTAAAATCAAGTATAACTATAATAAGTAAAGGGAGAAACATAAAAATGTAAAATGTTACATAAAAACCACAAAACGAGGTGGGTGAGTAAAAAATGCAGACCGCAAAAAATGTGTTTGAACTTAAAGGGCTACCTGTTCAAAATAAATAGATATAGTTATAGGTCAATACATGAACCCCAAGTAACCACAAATAAAAAAATCTACAACAGATATAAAAAACTAAAAAGCAAGGAACACAACCAATACAAAATCATCAAAACACAGGGGAAGGAATTAAAGAGGAAGAACAAGAAGTACTACAAAAACAGAGAACAAGTAACAAAATGGCAAAATAAGTACATACCTATCAATAATTACTTTAAATGTCAATGTACTAAGTGCCTAGGTCAAAAGACATAGGGTGGCTGACTGGATTAAAAAAAAAACAGACCCATCTATATGCTGCTTAGAAGAAACTTCAGAGCTAAAGACATACACAGACCAAAAGTTACAGGATGGAAAAAGATATTTTGTGCAAATGAAAATGACAAGAAAATGGGATCAATACAAGAAGAGGCTATTACATTCGTTAACATATATACACCTAATATAGGAACACCTAAATATATAAAGCAAATATTAATAGACATAAAGGGAGAAATTGAAAATAATACAATAGCACGGGACTTAACACCCTGCTTCCATCAATGAACAGATCATCCAGACAGAAAATAAATAAGGCGACAGTGTTCTTAAATGACATATTAGACCAGTTGGACTTAACAGATATCAAGAGAACTTTTCATCTGAAAACAGCAGCATACACATTCTTTTCAAGTACACATTGAATGTTCTCCAGGATATGGAGGACACAGAACTAGTCTCAACAAATTTAAGAGGATAGAAATTATATGAAGCAATATTTCAGACCACAACAGCATGGAACAAGATATCAATTGCAGGAAGAAAAATGGGAAAAGCACAAGCATGTTGAAACTAAACAACATGCTACCAAAAAGTCAATGATGAAATCAAAGAGAAAATCAGAAAATATCTCAAGACCAATGGAAGTGGAAACACAACTTTCTAAAATCTTTGGGACACAGCAAAAGCAGTTCTAAGAGGGAAGTTTATGGCAATACAGGCCTAACTCAAGAAACAAGACAAATCTCAAGTAAACAACTTAATTTACCACCTAAAGGAATTAGACAAAGAACAAACAAAACCCAAAGTGAGCAGAAGGAAGGAAATTAATACAGATCAGAGAAGAAATAAATAAAATAGAAATCAATAAAAACAACAGAAAAGATCAATGACACCAAGAGTTGCTTTTTTAAAAAGATAAACAAAATTGATAAACCTTTATCCAGGCTCACCAAGAAGGAAATAGAGAGGACCCAAATAATCAAAGTAAGAAATGAAAGGAGAAATAACTGATATCACAGAGATATGAAAAAATACATAAGAGAATACTGTAAACTGTTACATGCAACAAACTGGACAACCTAGAAGAATATGACAAATTTCTAGAAACATACAAACTTTCAAGTCTGAATCAGGACGGAATAGACCATGTGAACAGACTACTCCCTAGTAGTGAAATTGATTTTTTAGTTAAAAAAAAAAAAAAAAAAAACAGCAAAAGGGAATTCAAGATGATGGAGTAAGAGAATGTGGAACTCACATTCCCCCATAAACACGTCAAAAATACAGATAGATTTGGAATAATCCTCATGGAAATCTAACTGGAAACTGGCAAAAGGACTCCAATACAACAAAGGCTGTAAGAAAAGAGGCACATAATTGGGTAGCACAATATGAAAAACATTGGGTCAGGACCTGTGCCAATGGGAGGGGTCTAGGAGGAAAACGAAGATTGCAAGGGTGGACACTTGCCCTGGGGAGTGAGCGGGTCAAGCCACAGACTGGGTTTCCCAATCCTGGAGTGCTCTGCCTAGGAGACAAGAACGCTTGGCTGCTTGGATAGAAAGGCTGGAGAAGCCTAGAATCCACTCACGAGGAGTGTGTGGGTACTGGAATGATCCCAGGAAGGGTGAAGAGTGGTCTGCCTAAGCAGCTGCTACCTCATCGCATTCCAAGTCTGAGCCAGGTGAACGCCCCAGTCATGCTTACTCCATGCCACAGCTTGGAACTGGATCTAGGGCGGCCAGGATGTGGGAAAAAATTGATCTAGGGATGCAGAGGTAACCTGGGGATTCAGGGTGAAACCCAGGTGGGGCAGTGGCAGCCACTGTTGGTGCTTACTCAAACAGTGCCCCAGGAGCAACCTAGACTTCTGACATCCACAAGTCCCACCACCGCCTTGCTGAGCACCCCAGCTAAGCAAATACTCTGGCCCCGCATGCTCCACACCACAGCCTAGCACCAGATCCAGGGTTGCTACAACAGAAGAAAAAATGTGATTCTCCCATTTAAAATTGCATTAAAAAATCCCCTAGGAATAAACTTAACCAAGGAGGTGAATGAAGACCTATATTCTGAAAACTATAAAACATTGATAAAGGAAACTGAAGTTCATTCAAAGAAGAGGAAAGATACCCCATGTTCATGAATTCGAAGAATTAGTATTGGTAATATGGCCATATTACCCCAAGCAATCTGCAGATTTAATGCAATCCCTACCAAAGTACCCATGGCATTTTTCACAAAATTAAAACAAGTAAGCCTAAAATGTATATAGAACTACATAAGACCTCAAACTACCAAAGCAATCTTGAGAAAAAAGAACAAAGCTGGAGGTATCACCCTCCCAGATTTAAGACTATACTACAAAGATACATTAATCAAAACAGCATGGTATTGGCACAAAAACAGACACATGAATGAGTGAACAAAATAGAGAGCCCAGAAATAAACCCACACACTTATGGTCAATTAATTTACCACAAAGGAGGCAAGAATATGCAGTGGAAAAAAGAGTCTCTTCAATAAGTGGTGCTGGGAAAACCAAATGGCCACATGTAAAACAATGAGATTAGAACATTCCCTCAGACCATATACAAAAACAAACTCAAAATGGATTAAAATCCATTTAAATGTAAGACCTGAAACCATGAAACTCCTGGCAGAGAACATAGGCAGAACAGTCTTTGACATAAATCGTAGCAATAATTATTTGGATATGTCCCCTAAGACAAACCAAAACAAAAACCGAAACAAACTAAAGCAAAAATAAACAAATGGGACTTAATTACACTTAAAAGCTTTTGCCTGGCAAAGGAAATCCAGCAGCAAAACAAAAAGACAACCTATTGAATGGGAAAAAATATTTGCAAATGATGACCAATAAGAGGTTAATATCCAAAATATATAAACAGCCCATACAGCTCAATATTAAAAACAAACAACAACCTGATTAAAAATGAGTAGAAGATCTGAATAGACATTTTTCCAAAGAAGACATATAGATGGCCAACAGGCACATGAAAAGGTACTCAACATCATTCATCATCAGAGAAATGCAAATCAAAACCACAGTGAGATATCACCTAACACCTATCAGAAAATGTCTATGAATAAGAAATGTTGGTGAGGATGTGGATAAAAGGGAATCCATGTACACTGTTGGTATGACTGTAAACTGGTGGATCCACTATGAAAAATATTATGGAGGTTCCCCAAAAAAACTAAAAATAGAACTACCATATGATCCAGCAATTCTACTCCTGGGTAATATATCTGAAGAAAAGGAAAACACTACTTTGAAAAGATACATGCATTCCAATATTCATAGCACCACTATTTACAATAGCCAAGATGTGAAACGGACATACTTGTTCTTTAACAGATGAATGGATACAGAAGATATAATATATATTGAATACAATGGAAATATTCTGCCATTCACAACAGTGTCGATGGACCTAGAGGGTATTATGCTTAGTGAAATAAATTAGACAGGGAAAGACAAATACTGTACGTTATCACTTATATGTGGAATCTGAAAATAAAACAAATGAGTGTATATAACAGAACACAAACATTGTCTATTTCTTATAGAAATAGAGAACAAACTATTGATTATCAGAGGGGAGAGGGAAGTGGGGAGGGCCAAGATAGGACTATGGGATTAAGAGATACAAACTACTGTGTAAAAAAAAGAGAAGCAATAAGAATATATTTTACTGCACAGAGAATTATAGCCATTATCTTGTAATAACTTTTAATGGAGTACAATCTCTAAAATATTGAATCACTATTTTGTACACCTGAAATTAATATAATATTGCAAATCAACTATACCTTAATTTAAAAAAGTCATAATTAGCTAGATCTAAACAAACAGGTCTCTAATACTGACAGAGCAAAAGATTTTTGAGAATTATAGATCAAAATAAAATTTTTTTTCCTTCTGTATAGGAGGTGAACTTAATCTCAGGACTTAATAGTCTCAGGATAATTCTTCTCTTTCTCCATGGACATAGAATAAAATTTGTCAGTCCTAAAAATGGATGAAGGTGGAATGAAATCCACATCTTCAAAGCTATCTATAATAATGGTGATATGCACATTGTGCAAACCCATTAAAATGAATAATGGTGCCCTGATACATCATTCAAGTAATTTTACTATAGGAAATCATTCATCACAAATGCATATAAATCTGGAATTCAATTAATCATCTTATACAATGGGTTAGTCTCTTGCAATTTTTATTCTAATACATTTTTTCTTTGAATAAAATGTAGTTGTCACTGGAAAATATCAAACTACCACTTCTCAACAAATACATATTGATTTGTAATTAAACCCGATAAAATTTATGATGGAATATAAAAAGTAGAAAGCCAAAATCCAATTAAAATTGTGATTGGAAACAATACTGGGTTACTTTTGGGCAGAGTACAACACATTCTGATTTTTAACAAAATGCATTATTAGGGGTTTTAATAATGAAAGTTAACATGAGATTTAATGGTACATTCAGTGAATAGCTGATGGCAAGAAAAGTGTAGCAGACATTAAAAAATTCCAATGGTGATCTAATACATTTTATTAAAATAGTCAGGCATGCTACATGTTGACTTTAAAAATAATATGAAAAAGAGAAGAGATTGCGACTGGAAAAATATATGCTATATTGATGCTGGGAATATACAGCTAGACAATTAGAAACAAACAGAAATAATTATCAGGGTTTTTATTTTTTTTCCTTTTTTTGCAAATGGTCAAATGTTACTGCTAAATGAATAACTGATTTAAAATTTTAGTGAGTTGGAGAAATCTAGCAGTGACATTTTATTTTTTCTATTAATGTAACCCTGATGCCAGATGAATTCATTGAACTATACAATTAATTTACAAACAAAAAGTGCACTGACCTCAAGTACAATTGATAAGAAATTCTGACAATGCTACTGTTTGCTTCAACTCTCCTCCTGATCTCCCTAGAATGAACCTAATTCAGATTTCTCTTTTAAAACTGTTCATATAACCAAAATGAAAAATATGAATTCCTCATCTCACAATGCTATTCTTACAACTATCTAGTGCCTTTGATGCACTTATGGAGATCTGAATTAACTAGGCAATACTACTGACACTATGGGAGGTAAGAATTACAACATACATAAGTTTGTATGTTAAATGGCAGGTAGTTATTTTAGTTTCATGTCTTGCTCCAGAAAGACATACTCTGATGCAAGCTCTTTTTTTTTTTTTTTGCGGTATGCGGGCCTCTCACTGTTGTGGCCTCTCCCATTGCGGAGCACAGGCTCCGGACGCGCAGGCTCAGCGGCCATGGCTCACGGGCCCAGCCGCTCCGCGGCATGTGGGATCTTCCCCGACCGGGGCACGAACCCGTGTCCCCTGCATCGGCAGGCGAACTCTCAACCACTGGGCCACCAGGGAAGCCCCAAGCTCTTGTTTTAAATACCACTCCCGATGAGCCCAGAGAAAGAAGGTATTTAAATTGACTCTGTTCTAAGTATACCAGGTCACAAATAAGAGTTTCATTCATCCATATCCCTTTTTCTCTTCTTCTCAAATTTGTACCTATTATCTGAGAAAAGCTGATGCATATTGTATTAGTTTCTTATTGCTGTTAACAGATTATCACACATTTAGTGGCTTAAAAAGACACACACTTATTATCTCATAATTCCAGAAGTCAGAAGTCCTAAAATCAAGGTGTAAGGTAGGGCTTCATTATATCTGAAGGCTCCAGGGGAAAAGGCATTACCCTGCCTTCTCCAGCTTCTAGAGGCTGCCTGAATTCCTCGGCTCATCCCCTTCCTCCATCTTCCAAACCCAGTAGCATAGTATCTTCCAATCTCCCTCTCCCTCTCCCTCTCCCTCTCTCCTGCTTCCATTGGCACATCTTCTCTGACTCTTCCCTGTCATCATATTGTCTTCTTTGCCTTTGACCCTCCTGCCTCTCTTATAAATATTCTCGGGCCCACCAGAATAATCCGGGATCATTTCCCCATATGAAGATCATTAATTTAATCACAGCTGCAAAGTCCCATTGGCTATAGAAGATAACATATTCACAGGTTCTGGGGATTAGGATATGGACATATTGGGGGTAGAGGGATTATTCAGCCTACCATAGGTAAATTCGAGATATCCATTTGTTTTGTTTTCACTTTCCTTTTACTTGGAAAAATCTGCTCAAATATTCCTTCATTTAGTTTTAGTATCTTCTGGGCAATATCAATACTGCCTTGCCAGAGTGATCCATTAATTAAACAAAATCATATTGGCACTCATATGTGATAAACACTGTGCTAAGTGTGGGAGACACTGTGATGAATATGGCAGACAGATCCATGCTCTCAAGGAGGTTTACAGTATTTTGAGAAAAAGACCCAAGTAAACAGGCAATTGTGTCATGGTTTACAACCTTTCGGATAGACAAGGACAGATGCCTGACACAGACTTAAGAAACCAGGGAAGCCTGCATGGAAGAGGTGCCATCAAGGTGGAAACCTGAACGATAAGTACAAAAGGGGGATTGTGGGAAGCATTCCAGGCAGAGGGCACAGCATGTGCAGACATATAGAGGCAAGAGAGAGCAGAGTGCCTTTGAAGATGCACAGCTGGTTCTGGAATGTAGCTAGTGAGGGAGGGAGTGAGAGGAGAGATGGATACGGGGTAGCCAGTGGCCAGCAATGGGGGCCATTAAGAGGTTAAAGGGAGGCCCTGTGTAACTAGGTTTTTACTTTATGAAGAATATTCTGGTTACAGTATGGGAAAACATATTGTAGAAACAAAACAAGATTGGAGGAGGACAGAAAGCAAATTCAAGAGACTTTCTTGCTGGAATAAACTACTTCCCGTAAATGTCTGCAAATTAGTTTTTAGATTATTTCTCCAGTTCTATCTTTTTTTTTTTTTTTTTTTTTGTGGTACGCAGGCCTCTCACTGTTGTGGCCTCTCCCATTGCGGAGCACAGGCTCCGGCCGCGCAGGCTCAGCGGCCATGGCTCACGGGCCCAGCCGCTCCGCGGCATGTGGGATCCTCCCGGACCGGGGCACGAACCCGTGTCCCCTGCATCAGCAGGCGGACTCTCAACCACTGCGCCACCAGGGAAGCCCTCCAGTTCTATCTTGAACCACTCTCCTACTCAACATTTACATGACTTTCTTTCTTTCTGTACAGTGCCAACATCTTTCCTGCTTCAGGGCCCTCACGCAAGTTCTTCCCTCTGCTTAGAATACTTTTCTCCCTCTCTTAACTTGGGCAACTTAACGGATCCTTGAGGCTCATTCTTAGAAATCACTCTTTCAGATAAGTCCACGGGGAACTCCCCAATACAGGGAGGTCTTCCGTTATCTACTCCCATAATGTCTGGCACCTCTTCTCTGTGATAGTTATTACACTTGCAATTAATTTTTATTGTCTTTCAGCCTCACAGACTGAAAATCACATGAGGCCAAGGTGAGCGAAGTCTTGTTGACGGCAATTTCCAGGGCCTAAATAAGCGCCTTACACTCCATATGCGCCCAAAAAGTATTTGTGGAATAAATAAAGAATTTAAAAAATCAGTGAATGAAATGGAACACACTGGACCACAGACCAATATTGCTTCAGTTAAAATTATGAAATTTGAAGCATAATAAAGTAATGTGTGGCTTCTACTGTTAAAATTATTAAATTACAATTTTAAAATGTTTAGTAAAGTACAATGTGCAAACATAAAATGCACATATCATAAATGTGTCTCCTGATTGGAATTTTGTAAATTGAATAGACTTAGGTAACCAGCGTTTAAATTAAAAAATTAAGAATATTTTCAGCCTTCCTGATACATCCTTCCTACTTCCATTTTGTCACTACCCTACAACTACAAGAGCAACCACTATCCTGACTTTTAACAATATACCTTAGCTTTGCCTGCTTTTTTCTTTTCCTTTTTTCCTGTAAAAGGAATTATTCTCTCTGTATTTTTTAATATGTCTGTTTTTCCCCCAACATCATTATTTTGCAATTTAACCACACAACCATAGTTTATTTTACATTTTTAAAAAGCTTACTGAGGCATAATTCACACACTCTACAATTCAATGATTTTAATAAGTTCACAGGATTGTGTAGCCGTCATCACAATCTACTTTTCGAACATACTTGTCCCTTCAAGACGAAACTCCATGAGCAGTTGCTCCCAAATCCCACTCTGGTTCCAGGCAATCACTAATATACTTTATGCCTCTATAGAAACAAGTTCTTTGCCTGTTATGGACTTTCATATAAATGGAGTCAACACTATATGGTCCTTTGTAACTGTCTACTTTAGCATCCCTTTTTATTGCCAAATATTCTACTGTGTGGAAATTCCACGATTTATCTGTTCATTATTTGGTGAACATCTGGGTTGTTTCCACATTTTGGCTGTTCTGAATAATGCTACTATGTACATTCTTATACAAGATTTTGTGTGGATGTAAGCTTCCAATTTTCTTGGGTATATAACTAGAGGTAGAATTGCTGGATCATGTGATAATTTTATGTTAAATATCTTGAGGGACTGATAGACTGTTTTACAAAGTGACTGCAGCATTTTACATTCCCACCAGCAAAGGATGAGAGTTCTCACTTTTCTTCATCTTTGGCAATATTTATCTGGTTTTTTAAAAATTTTATTTTAGTCATCCTAGTGGGTATAAAGTGGTATCTCATTATAGTTTTGCCTTGCATTTCCTTAATGACTAATAATGTTAAACATCTCCTTAGGTGCTTATCCGCCAATTGTGTATCTTTTTTTTGAAGAAATGTCTATTAAATGTACTGTCTGCTTTTGAACTGGAATTTTTTGGCCTTTTTATTATTGAGTTGTAAGAAGATATTCAAATCTCTTATGAAATCTACCATTCACCAATACTGTCTCCAATCCTGAGGACTGTCTTTTCACTTTCTTTATAGTGTCCATGCTCAGATTATTTTTCCTTGTTTTTCCTTTTAGTCTAAGTACCTAGGGGATACCCCTGGGTTGGTCAAACAAGTTTTCTTAAACAGGTAGATTTTCACCCTTTACCATTGGAGGTCTGTGTGGCTTGGGGGTCTGCTATAACAGTTCATGAAGTTTGTGTTGTTTTTCCCCATGTTCAGCCAGGGGTTGGCTGAATGTGCCCTCTCTGATCTCTCTTGAGAGTGTATAGCCTTCAACATGGACACAGTCTTTCAGACCCTTAGGGGGGAGTGGGATTTTTACTTTTAAGCCTAGCTTTCTAGGAGGTGCCCCTGATTCAGAGTAGCTTATTGTTCAGTGTTTGCTCAGAGATATAAGCCTAACCTGACAGTGAGGCCTCTGATTCTCTGTGAAGCTTTCAGTTCTGGCCTCTTCCTGCTCTCCCTGTTCCTGTGTGAGTGCAGCCCCGATAGCCTCCCTGACCCCTAAAGTTTGCTACGATCCCATGAGAGTCATTCTTAGCTTTATATTTCCCTGGTACTGTCTGTTAAACTTCTGGATGCCCTGCTGTTTTCTTGTGTCAAGGAGCCAACATCCTCCTCTTAATGACTTTCTGCCAAGACTACAATGTTTTTGGATGACACGTTTAGTCACAGAGTTCTCAACACTCCACTACAGGTCGAGTCAGCCCTCTCAGGTAGAAACGGGGAGCTCTTATTCCTTATGGCCCAACTTTTATTCTGGGAATAAACCCAGTACCCCTGCAACAGAGCTGGGAGCGGAGACTTGCTTTCCGGGAGTGACACCCACTTTTCCTGGAGGTGAACACCGTGGGTGATGGAAGCGCCTGGATGTCTCAGCTTTACCTCCCACTGTGTAACTTTTATCCTGTAAGCAAGTTGGGATGGGGCAATCAGGGCCCATTATTCTTGGCCTAATGTACCGGGACAGAGCTTCTGTCTTACAAGTGAGAGCTGAGTTGGGGAAAGTAGACCTGATCACCTCTGCCATGCCTTCTGGAAATAAACCTTCTGCAACATAGCACTGGGTGGGGATCAGGAAGGGTGGCAGCCTTCCTTCC
The DNA here is from genome assembly GCF_964374135.1 of Grampus griseus. Taxonomy (NCBI): domain Eukaryota; kingdom Metazoa; phylum Chordata; class Mammalia; order Artiodactyla; family Delphinidae; genus Grampus; species Grampus griseus. The sequence goes on along the minus strand of NC_139019.1, from coordinate 120,931,845 downwards.
CCTCCCAGGTTGAAACTGTAGCCTCACACTACAGTGAGTGTGATAGGGAGGAGAGTGAGCTCAGGTCTTCTTGGCTTGACCTGCCTGGAATAGAGTATCTGGGGTGAGGTTTCCAAAACACTACCTGGGGAACATAAGGAAATGGCTCAAATGCCATGGAATAATTGTTCTGAGATTTAGTAGATTTTCATGAGTGAATTTTATTTTTCATTTGCTGTGTGCCCTTAGTATATTTTACTGAGAACATAAATGATTTTTTAAAAATAAGTTTTATCAATAAAATTGTTGTTTTGTTGGGAGAGGGCCCATCCATCTCCTTCATCATTCTGAAATTCCTGCTCTATCCCTGTCCTCTATAGTTTGCTTATACTCACTGTTGTTTACTCAGTGTTATATAGTAACTTGTTATTCCACTGGGTATTTGTAGAAAATTTATGTATGCACTGTATGTTGATAGACATTTAGGTAAGCTTCCCGTCTATGGTACTGTAAACACATTGCTGTTACAGTGTACTCATGTCTCTTGGTGAAAGCACAGACACATTTCTGTTGGATAGTTACAGAGAAGTGGAATTGCTTGTCTTATGTTATGTGCACGTTTAGCATTAGCATATACTGCTGAATAGTTTTCCAGAGTCCTTACACCAGTTTACACTCCTACCAGAAGTTTCGGAAAACTCTGGATGCTTCCTGCCGTCGTTGATACTTTTTATTGTTTTGCTATTTTTGTCTATTCAATTTAGTGTGTTTGTAGTCAAGTATCACACTGTGGCTTTAATTTATACTCCTCTGACGACTAACAAAGTTGATCGCATCTTCATATTTTCATTGAAAATTTGAATTGTTCTCGTTGTGAATTATCTGTATGAGATTTTTTTTACCTAATTTTCTATTGGGTTGTCTGTCTTGCTAATTGATTTGTACAAGCTCTTTACATATTATGAATGCCCTATTATTTGTAAAAAGAAGAGGAAATGCATGAACAATGAGTCTGATAGATGTATTGTGAGATAATGTTAAGAAAATCTCACTTTGTCCCAGCTTACCCTTCCCCCTCCCCATGTCCTCAAGTTCATTCTCTAGTAGGTCTGCACCTTTATTCCCATCCTGCCCCTGGGTTCTTCATGACCATTTTTTTTTCTTTTAGATTCCATATATATGTGTTAGCATACGGTATTTGTTTTTCTCTTATATACACTACCAAATGTAAAATCGATAGCTAGTGGGAAGCAGCCGCATAGCACAAGGAGATCAGCTTGGTGCTTTGTGACCACCTAGAGGGGTGGGATAGGGAGGGTTGGAGGGAGGGAGATGCAAGAGGGAAGAGATATGGGGATATATGTATAGCTGATTCACTTTGTTATAAAGCAGAAACTAACACATCATTGTAAACCAATTATACTCCAATAAAGATGTTAAAAATAATCTCAAATCTAAGAGGTGATTAAAAAAAAAAAAGAGTTGGTAGATCGGGTTAAAAAAATAAGTGAGGGGCTTCCCTGGTGGCGCAGTGGTTGAGAGTCCGCCTGCCGATGCAGGGGACACGGGTTCATGCCCCGGTCCGGGAAGATCCCACATGCCGCGGAGCGGCTGGGCCCGTGAGCCATGGCCGCTGAGCCTGCGCGTCCGGAGCCTGTGCTCCGCGACGGGAGAGGCCACAACAGTGAGAGGCCCGCGTACCGCAAAAAAAAAAAAAAAAAAAAAAAAAAAGTGAGGCATTTTAGAAGTTGAAAAATACTCTCAAGTTAAATGGTTGTTATTTATAGTCACTTAGGGTCTCAGATACTACTGAAGATTGGATGAATCTCTACTCTAAAACTCCTGTAACAATAAGCCATAATTTTCAATGAGTTCTGGGCACTATGCTAAATGCTTTGCATTCATCACATTTAATGCTTCCAATCCTGTAGGGAAGATTTTATTAAGTCCATTCTAAAGGGAAGAAAGTGAGGCAAATTCGTCCAAGATCACACACTGGGACTAAGGACTGCTGACACCATAATCTGAGTAATATGAAACTACAAAAAAAGACAAATCAGTATTCCAAATATACAGAACCATTGATGAACAAAAGATATTTAAGAGATAGAAAATAGGTCTTAAAAGAAAATGTTAAGGGCTTCCCTGGTGGTGCAGTGGTTGAGAGTCTGCCTGCCGATGCAGGGCACACGGGTTTGTGCCCCGGTCCGGGAGGATCCCACGTGCCACGGAGCGGCTGGGCCCGTGAGCCATGGCCGCTGAGCCTGCATGTCCGGAGCCTGTGCTCCGCAACGGGAGAGGCCACAACAGTGAGAGGCCCGCGTACCGCAAAAAAAATAAAAATAAAAATTAGAAAATAAATAAAGTTGGTATTCCACAATATAAACAGGGAAACTCATGCTAACACTTTAATTTTTCTTTACTTAAAACAACCTTGAAAAGTAAATAAAAACACCATGGCAAGTTGCGAAAGAAGTTGCCAATGACAGGTAAAAAGCTTCATATTTTAGTACCTTTAACAGAAACTTTTCCTGCTTTTAGAACAAGGGCCCTCGTGTTGTATATTTTGCACTGGGTCCTGCCAATTATGTAGTCAGTCTTGCCCAAGACTCCTGCTTGGTGATCAAATTGCCATTCCAGCCAGCAGGGTCTCCTAGTTAAGAGACTTCTGGCTTCAATGCCCCTTCTCTCTGTCCCACATAGATCAAGGGCTGATTTAACACATTATGTTATAAAGAGAAAATTTATCTGAACAAGGATCTGTCTTAGAATATCACAACGAGACTAAAGGTAGTGCAACCATCCTCTTGCTATTTTGGTACTCTCAGGTTATTGGGTAAATTGCCATGTAATTTAGAGGCTGCTCTATAAATGCTAAAAGTATTTTATTAATTTTGCCTTCCACGTATAGTTGCATGAAATGCAGGAGAGGCTCAATAAAGGGTTAATGAATACATGAGGAATTTGTAGGAAGTGATATTGTGAGGTGATTATTAAGGATTTCTTTAGAATCAGCCAGACCACTAAGCATTTCTCTTAAAAAGTTTTTTTTTTTTTCCCTACGTTGTGTTGGCTAATGAGTGTAATACAACATCAGAATTATGGAAGAGGCAACAATGCAATCAACCTAGGTGTCAGAATCATATGGGCTTGCTCCATCAATCTTTGGATATAAGAGTTTGGTTAAATCACTTATCTAAGTGAAAGTTTCGTCATCTGGGAGGAGATCAAGATGATGGAGTAAGAGAACCTGGAGCTTACTTACCCCCACAAACACTTCAAAAATACATGTATATGAGAGGCAAATCTCACTGAAAACTAACTGGAAACTGGCAGAAAGACTTCTGTACAACAAAGGCAATAAGAAAGATACACACTAATTGGGTAGGGCAGGAAGAAGAGGGACCAGGTCAGGACCTGTGCCTGAGAGAGGACTCAGAGGAAAAGGGAGATTGCAGGGGTGGACACCCACACTGGGGAAAGAGGGGGGTGAGCCACAGAGTGGCCATCCTAGTCGTGGGGTCCTATGTGCAGGAGACAAGTCCCCTTGGCTGGTTGGAAGACCACTGGGAGAGATAGAAAGTCTGGAGAAGCCTGGACTCCACTCAGGACGAGCACATGTGTACTGGCTTGCCCCCAGGCAGGGAGCAGAGAGGTCTGCTCCAGCGGCTGCCAGGTTTCCCGCAGCCACCTTCCCCTGCACCCTAGACTGAGCTGAGCGAATGCTCTGACCTTGCTCACTCCATACCACAGTGCAGCACTGGACCTGGGGCAGCCACGACCTGGGAAAAGACTTGACTGGAGATGCAGAGGTGACCCGATCCTGGGGCGGAGTCTGAGTGGGGCAGTGGTGGCCGTTGCTGGTGCTTTCTCAAGCAGCGCCCTAGAGGCTACCTAGATTTCTGACGATACACATTCTGCCATAGTTCATCCCCGATACACGAATAGAAACTGTTCTGCAGGGGAGGAAGCCCTTCCTCCCCTGCAGAACAGTTTCACAACAGAGTGGGAGTTGGCAGAGGCTGGGGATAGTTATGAGCTGTGAGAGACAAAGGGGTCTTGCTCCTGAGGCAGGGCTGAGAGAGGTCGTCTCTAGCGGCTGCCCGGTCTCCTGAGACTCGCTCACCGTGCGCCCCAGCTAAACTTGAGCAAATGCTCTGGATAGGCTCACTCCATGCCGTAGTACAGCAATGGATCCAGGCCAGCCAAGTCCAGGGAAAAGGCTTGACCTTGGGATGCAGAGGTGACTCAGTTCCAGGGCAGAGCCCAGCTGGAGCAGCAGTGGCCATTGTTGTCAGTAATTCAAGCAGCGCCCCAGAGGCAGCCCAGATTTCTGATGGCAGCTACTGGCCACAGGTCACACCCCTCCCTATACACACAGAGAAACCACACAGGACCCACCTTCCCTGAGGAACAGTTCCACAACAGGGTAGGAGCTGGCAGAGGCTGGGGGCAGCAATCAGCTGTAAGAGACAAAGGGGTCTTGCCCCCAAGGCAGGACAGAGAGGTCTGCCCTAGTAGCTGCTGGGTTTCCCATGACCGCCTCATTGTATGATCTAGCCCAAGCTGAGCGAATGCTCCAGCCTGCTCAGTCCACACTGCAGTGCAGCACTAGATCTGGGGCAGCCATGATCATTGAAAAGACTCAACAGTGGGCTGTGTCTGAGTAGAGCTACAGATGCCTACACAGGCAGCACATCTGATTTCTGTATGCACATGGGCCCACTTGCTTCATCACTCCACTCCTCTGGGGTAAAGTCCTGGTGTGAGGAGCAAAAAAACACACACTTAAAGGGAACAGAGCCAGCTTGAGTGCAACCCTCAGGGCTTCTGCTCTAATCACTTGGGATCAGACCCCAACCCTGAAAGGGCAGTGATAGCCACTGAGCAGTAAGGAAATCCTATCTCACACCCATTACCAGCTCTAGCCTCTCCATCTCCAGCCCCACTTCTTGCCAAGGTGATAATTGCTAACACAACCTGAGGAAAGATGTGGCTAGTGACTACATCAAATCCAGCCCTCCCACCAAAGGCTGTGTGCATAGAAATGCTCCCTCTTAAGGAGAGATGCTTAAGGATGCTCTGAGACTGTAATACATAATTGTTGCACCTAAATCCATTGACGCAGAGAAAGTTAAGTGGAAAGGCAAAGGAACTACTCCCAATTGAAAGAGCAAGAGAAAATACATGAAAGAATAAATAATGAAACAGAAATAAACAATTGCCAGATAAAGAATTTTTTAAAATTGGTAACAAAAATGGTAATTGAACTAGGGGAAAGAATTGATCTAAAAACTGAATATTTTAACAAGGAACTAGAAGATATTCAAAGACCCAATAAAAAATAAAAAATTCAATAACTAAAATTAGAAGAAAAATATACTAAATAAAATATACCCAATAAAAAGTAAAAAATTCAATATCTAAAATTAAAAGAAAAATATACTAAAAAATTCAATACCTAAAATTAAAAGAAAAATATACTAGACCCAATAAAAAATAAAAAATTCAATATCTAAAATTAAAAGAAAAATATACTAGAAGGGATGGAGAGCAGACTAAGTGATACAGAAGAATGCGTAAGTGATCCGGAGATAGAATAAAGGAAACCATCCATCAGAATAGCAGACTGAAAGACAAATTAAGAAAAAAAAAGAAAGTAACATACAAGATCTATGGAACAACATTAAATGTGCCAATATTTTCATTACAGGAGTTCCAGAAGGAGAAGAAAGAGAGAAGGGTATTGAAAATGTATCTGAAGAAATCATGGCCGAAAACTTCCCAAACCTAAAGAAAAAAACAGATATCCAGGTAGGCGAAGCACAGAGGGATCCCAAAACATGAACCCAAACACACCTATAACAAGACATATCATAATTAAATGGCAAACATTATATATAAAGAGAGAATTTTAAAGGTTGCAAGAGAAAAACAAAGAGTCATATGCAAGGGAATCCCCATAAGGCTATCAGTTGATTTCTCTACAGAAACATTGCATCCCAGAAGGGAGTGACATGAAAAGTGCTTAAAGGGAAAAAAAAACAAGCTAGGATACTCTACCCAGCAGATTATCATTCAGAAGAGAAGGAGAGGTAAAGAACTCCTCAGGCAAGCAAAAAACTGAAATAACTCATCAATACTAAATCTACCCAAAAATAAATTTTGCAGGATCTTCATTAAATGGAAAAGAAGAATCTACAGGAAAAGAAAAATACAACTAGGAAAGGCAAATATATATTAAAAATTGAGGATAAACCACTTAAATAAGCCAGTACATAGATTATAAAACAAAAAATTATAGAAGTAACTATAAGCACAATAAACAGTAAAGGGATAGGCATAAAGATGTAAAACATGACATCAAAACTACAAAATGTGGGGTAGGGGAGAAAAAAGTAGATCACTTAGAATGTCTTTGAACTTAAAATGACTATCAGCTTAAATCACGTAGATATAATTATGCGTCAAGATATATGAACCCCATGGTAGCCACAAATCAAAAACCTATAATGGATACACAAAAATCAAAAAGAAAGGAACCCATGCATACTACTAAAGAAAATCATCAAAACTCAATGGGAGAAACAAAAAGAAGAAATGAACAGAGGAGAGCTTCAAAAACAGCTGGAAACAAGTAATAGAATGGCAATAAGTACATACCTAGCAATAATTACTTTAAATGTCAATGGACTAAATGCTCTGATCAAAAGACACAGGGTAGCTGATTAGACAAAAACAAAAAAACAAACAAAAAAACCCAGACCCTTAAATATGCTGCCTGCAAGAGACTCACTTCAGTGCTAAACACACTAAGACTGAAAGTGAGAGGATGGAAAAAGATATATTATTCAAACAGAAAGGACAAGAAAGCTGGGATGGGGATACTTATATTAGATGTAATAGACTTTAACACAAAGGCTGTAACAAAAGACAAAGAAGGGGGACTTTGCTGGTGGTGCAGTGGTTAAGAATCCGCCTGCCAATGCAGGGGACACAGGTTCAAGCCCTGGTCCAGGAAGATCCCACATGCCACGGAGCAACTAACCCCATGCACCACAACTACTGAGCCTGCACTCTAGAGTCCGTGTGCCGCAACTACTGAAGCCCACTTGCCTAGAGTCCATGTTCCACAACAAAAGAAGCCACCACAATGAGAAGCCTGTGCACTGCAACGAAGAGTAGCCCCTGCTCGCCACAACTAGAGAAAGCCTGTGTGCAGCAACGAAGACCCCACGCAGCCAAAAATAAATAAAATTAATTAATTAATTAATTTTAAAAAAAGACAAAGAAGGGCATTATATAATGATAAAGGGATCCATACAAGAAGAATATATTATACTCGTTAACATATATACACCCAACACAGGAACACCTAAATAGATAAAGCAAATACTAACAGACATAATGGGAGAAATTGACAATAATACAATAATAGTAGAAGATTTTAACACTCCACTGGCAGCAATGGAAATACCATCTAGACAGAATATCAATAAGGTAACAGTAGTCTTAAATGATGCAACAGACTGGTTGGACTTAACTGATATCTACAGGACATTACATCCAAAAACAGCAGAATACACATTCTTTTCAAGTGCACATGTAACATTCTTCAGCACAGATCATATCTAGGTCACAAAACAAACCTCAACAAATTCAAGAGGATAGAAATTATATCAAGCATTTTGTCCAACAAGGGTATGAAACTACAAATCAACTACAGGAAAAAAAAATGGGAAAAGCACAAACACGTGGAGACTAAATAACATGCTAAAAAACACAAAACAAACAAAAAAACAATGGGTCAATGATGAAATCAAAGAGGAAATCTGAAAATATACCAAGACAAATCAAAATGGAAACACAAATTTCCAAAAAAAAAAATCTATGGAATGCAGCAAAAGCAGTTCTAAGAGGGAAGTTCATAGCAATACAGGCCTTCCTCAAGAAATAAAGAAATTTTCAAATAAACAACTTAACCTACCATCTAAATGAATTAGAAAAAGAAGAATGAACAAAGCCCAAGTTCAGCAAAGCCCAGGATCAGAGAAGAAATAAATAAAAATAGAGATTAAAGAAAAACAATAGAAAAGGTCAATGAAACTAAGAGCTGTTTTTCTTGAAAAGATAAACAAAATTGATAAAATTTTAGCCAGGCTCACCAATAAGGAAAAAGACAGGATCCAAATAAACAAAATAGGAGATGAAAGAGGAGAAATAACAACAGATCCCATAGAGATACCAAAAAATCATAAGAGAATCCTGTGAACAGTTATGTGCCAAAAAAGTAGATAACTTAGAAGAAATGGGCAAATTTCTAGTAACATACAATCTTCCAAACTGAATGAGAAAGAAACAGAGAATCTAAACAGACTGATCACTAGTAGTGAAGCTGAATGTGCAATTAAAAATCCCCACCAAGCAAAAGTCCAGGAATGGATGGCTTCACAGGGGAATTCTACCAAACATACAAAAAAGAATGAATACCAATTCTTTTCGAACTATTCCAAAAAATTAAAGAAGAGGGAATACTCCCAAATTAAATTGACTAAACCCCATTACCCTGATAACAAAAGCAGACAAACATATTACAAAAAAAGAAAATTATAGGCTAATATCTTTGATGAATATAGATGTAAAAATCCTCAACAAAATATTAGCGAACCAAATCCAACAATACTAATAAAGGATCATGCACCATGATCAAGTTGGATTTATTTCAGTGTCACAAGAATTGTTCAACATACACAAATCAATCAATGTGATACAGCACATTAACAAAAAGAAGGATAAAAGTCACATGATTATTTCAATAAATGCACAAAAAACATTTGACAAAATTCAAAATCCATTAATGACAAACTCTCTCATCAAAGTGGGTATAGATGGAACATATCTAACATAATAAAGGCCATTTACAACAAATGCACAGCCAAAATAATACTCAATGGTGACAAGCTGAAAGCCTTCCCACTAAACTCAGGAAAAAGGCAAGAATGCCCAGTCTTACTGCTTCTATTTCACATAGTATTGAAAGTCAGAACCACAATAATTAGACAAGGAAAAGAAATAAAATGTATCCAAACTGGAAAGAAGTTGTTAAAACTGCCTCTATTTGCAGATGACATGACACTCTATATATCCTCAAGTCGTAACTGAAAAACTATTAGAACTAATAAATGAATTCAGCAAGGTTGCAGGATACAAGATTAATATATAGAAACCTGTTGTGTTCCTATACACTAATAATGAATTATCATAAAAAGAAATTAAAAATCATTTCCATTTAAAATCATATCAAAAAAATAAAATGCCCATGAATAAACTTATCCAAGGATTTGAAAAACCTATACTCTGGAAACTATAATACACTGATGAAGGAAACTGATAAGGATTCAATGAAATGGAAGGATAGCCCATGCTCTTAGATTAGAAGAATTAATATAGTTAAAATGGCCATCCTACGCAAAGCAATCTACAGATTCAATGCAATCCCTATCAAAATACTCATGATATTTTTAACAGAACTAGAACAAATAATCCTAAAATTCACATGGAACCACAAAACACCCAGAATTACCAAAGCAATCTTGAGAAAAAAGAACAAAGCTGGAGGTAGCATGCTCCCAGATTCAGACAATACTACAAGGCTACAGTAATCCAAACAGCATGGTATTGGCACAAAAACAGACACACAGTTCAATGGAACAGAATAGAGAGCCCAGAAATAAACCTGCACACCTATGGTTAATTAATATACCACAAAAGAGACAAGAATATTCAATGGAGAAAAGACAGTCTCTTCATTAAGTGGTGTTGGGAAAACTGGGCAACTACATGTAAAACAATGAGATTAGAACATTACCTCATATCATATATAAAAATAAACTCAAAATGACTTAAATACCTAATGTAAGACATGAAATTATAAAACTGGAAGAGAACATATGCAGAGCACTTTTTCACATAAATTGTAGCAATGTTTTTTTTTTAGATATCTTTCTTAAGGCAAAAGAAATAAAAGCAAAAACACACAAATGGGTCCTAATTAAACTTAAGAGCTTTTGCACAGCAAAGGAAACCATCAGGAAAACAAAAAGACAACCTATGGAGTGGGATAAAATATTTGCAAATGATATGTCCAACAAGGAGTTTATAACCAGGGGTTATAAACATCTCATACAACTCCATATCAACAAAACAAAACAAACAAAAAGTGGGAAGGGGCTCCCCTGGTGGCGCAAGTGGTTGAGAGTCCGCCTGCCGATGCAGGGGACACGGGTTCGTGCCCTGGTCCGGGAAGATCCCACATGCTGTGGAGCGGCTAGGCCCGTGAGCCATGGCTGCTTAGCCTGTGCGTCCAGAGCCTGTGCTCTGCAACGGGAGAGGCCACAACAGTGAGAGGCCCGTGTACCACACACACACAAAAATAAAAGTGGGAAGAAGTTCTAAATAGATATTTTTCCAAAGAAGACATACAGATGGCTAACAGGCACATATAAAGATGTTCAACCTCACTAATTATTAGAGGAGTGCAAATCAAAATAATCATGAGATATCACCCCACACCTGTCTTCAGAATGGCTGTCATCAGAAAGTCTACAAGTAGCTGTTTGCAGGAATTTGTGTACTGACTATGGAAAACAATATGGAGGTGCCTCAAACAACTAAAAATACAGGTACCACATGATCCAGGAATTCCACTCCTGAGTATGTATCCAGAAAAAATGAAAACACTAATTTGAAAAGGTACACGTACTCCAATTAGCAGGACTATTTACAATAGCTAAGATATAGAAGCAACCCAAATGCCCATCAACAGACAAATGGATAAAGAAGCTATGGTATATATGCACAATGGAATATTACTCAGACGTAAAAAAAAAAAAGGAATTCTGCCATTTACAGCAATGTGGAGGAACCTACAGAATGTTATGCTTAGTGACATAAGTAGACAAAGACACATACTTGTATGTGGAGTCTAAAAAAATAACACAAATGAGTACATATGCAAAACAGAAACAGATTCATAGATACACGAAACAAACTAGTGGTTACCAAAAGGAAGAGGAAATGGGTTGGTATATTAAGGGTATGGGATTAAGAAATACAAACTACTCTGTATAAAACAGATAAGCAACAAGGATATATTGTACAGCACAGGGAATTATAACCATTATCTTGTAATAACTTTTAATGGAGTATAATCTGTAAAAAATACTGAATCACTATACTGTACATCTGAAACCAACATAATATTATAAATCAACCAAACTTCAATAGAAACTTGTCACCTGGAATAGGAGAGTCTATAGTTACTCCTGGTCATTTTGCAAGTTAATTATGATAACACTCAAGGTGGGTGGCATTCAGCAATCTTTTGTTCCCCTAAATAGTGCTTTAACTTATTTTGCCATTTACAAAAATTTATTAAGCATATGCAATGTCATTGTACTTGGTATACATCCATGAACAAAACAAACTAAGATACCTGTTTACATGGGGATTGCATTCTAGCAAAGTTTTCATTATTGTGCCAATTTAAAAAAATACACTAAAGTAAAAGAAATAGCACAATGATCTCTGATGTACTAAGTACTCATCTTCAATATTTATCAACGCTTGCTAATCTTAATTCCCATATTCCTCATAGGTTTGTTTTACTGAAATATTTTAAAACTAATCTCAGGCATCATTCATTTCATCTGTAAATTTTTCAGTTGCCCAAATACACTATATATATATTATATATATGTATATATACGTCTATATATATATACATATACAAAGTATAACCAAATATACAATAATTCCATAAATCATGATATATTCAGTTCATTTTCAAAATTCCACAAGTGTTCTCAAAAATGCTTTTTTAGTCATTGGCTTATTCGATTCAGGTTCTAAACAACTGATATACTGTATCTTATTGTTATGTCCCTTAAGTCTTTCTCATTTTATAATACCTACCTCTCCCTTTTCTAAAGCCATTGATTTGTTTGAAACTGTTTTTTGTCCTGTAGTATGTTTCATATACTGCATTTGGCCTGGGTTATTAGCTATTGTGGCACCTGCCTGGCATGATGTAGCCTGAGTCCACCTAAAGAGGTCAAAATGTGAAGTTGGGAAATCAAATTGTTTCTAATCATCATTATATGTTGATGATTCACAAATCTTATCTCCCGCTCAGACCTCTCCACTGAACTTCAGACCCCTGTATTCTACTGCTTACTGAAATCTTCCCCTCTTTTACATGTCCAAAGCGGAGCCTGGTTTTTCACTTTCTCTTTGAAAGCTCATATTGCAAAGTTCCCCTATTCAGTAAATGCAACTCCATCTTCCCAGTCTTTCTGGCCAAAACCTTACAGTCATCCTTGACTACTCTCTTTCACCCAAATCCTACATATTTTCCTGAAACAAAACCTGTTTATTCCACTTTCAGATCTATACAGAATTTGCACACATCATTCCACCCCCACTGCCATCAGTGTGATTCAAACCATCACCCTTTATCTCCTGGATTACTGGAATAGTCTCAGCTGGTCTTCTTGCTTCTGCCCTTTCCCCCAAGTTCTAGTCTCAACACAGCTATGAGAATTATCTTGTTAAAATCTAATCAGGTCACTCTGCTCAACACCTTGCATTAGCTTCTCATCTCATTCAACATAAAAGCCAATGTTTTTACTATGAAGTACTAAGAACTACAAGTCTTATGTTATCTGGCATCCCATTAACTTTCTGACCTTATATCATGTTCTATTGCCTTTTGTCTATTTTATTTCTTGAGCTACTCTGCTTTTCCTGCTGTTCCTTCAACATACCAGGCATGTTCCCTCGTGAACTTGCTATTACCTATTCCTAGAATGCTATTTCTCAGCTCCTTTACTGGTAATCCTCACTAAAATATCAACCTCTTCAGTATTTCATATCTCCCTTCACTGACTGATTTTTTCCCTCTTTAGCATTATCACTCTATAACTGCTTTAGACTGAATATTTGTGTCCTCCTGAAATTCGTATGTTGAAACCTAATGCCCAATGTGATGGTATTAGAAGGTGGGGCCTTTGGGAGATGCTCAGGTCATGAGGGTGGAGTCTTCATGATGGGATTAGTGCCCTTATAAAAGAGACGTCAGCGAGATCCCTTGATCCTTTTGCCATGTGAAGATAGAGCAAGAAGACAGCCATTTGTGAACCAGTATCTCACCAGACACTAAATTCGCCAGTGCCTTGTTCGTAAACTTTGCATCCTCCGGAACAGTGAGATATAAATTTCTGTTGTTTATGAGCCACCAGTCTATGGTATTCTTTTATAGCAGCCCAAACAGACTAAGACAATAACTTATCTTGTTTATTATTGCTCCCACTAGAATGAAAGCATCATGAGGGTAGAATTTGTCTGTTTTATTTACTACCATATTCTCAAGCACTAAGAACAGAACCACTCAACAATTCAATAAGCAGTTGTCGAGTAAATGAGCCATAAGTGTCATCATCATCATTATCGTCTTCAATGTCTTCCATGCATGTGGGTATTTCCTTTGATTTCTAGCTGTGCGGTGCCTCCCTCCTTATTTATATATCTGCTTCTTCTTTATTTTCCATTTTATCCTTTTCATGAACAGATTGACAAAAATCCTTAAGTGCTTCTGTATCCTCAGTTTTTTCTACCCTCAGTGGTCAGTGGTACGATGGCAGTAGCTCTAATTACCTCACTAGAAAATGATTTCTTTAGTGTGCAGAACTGCTTCTGTTTCTGGTCCTCCAGGCACAGAGACATCAAGAAAACAAACTTAATTAGGCATTTCAGTTTAGATGATTCCTTGACAAAATCAAGCCAGAGGATTTCTATTTTACCCTGAAGGTGGGTAGAGTCTGTTTCTGTGAGAAGTGATTCAGAGATGCCCTAGTAGAAAATGATGCTAATCAAGCTATCACTGAAAGGCAATTCAGCCATGAAATGGGTATTCTGCCCTTTTGTCTAGAGTGAAGGCTGCTAACTTTCTGTTGATGATTCCCTACTTTCCTTATAGAGGACCAGCTCTGCCTTAACCCCAAGGATTTTCTTCTCCCAGTCTTCTGGGTTTTCATCCTGGCAGGAGCTAATAAACGAGAATAATGTACTTTAGAATATGTGTAGAATTGTGGTTCTCAACTGGGGCCAATTTTGTCTCCAAAAGTAAATTTGCCAACGTCTGGAGAATTTTTGGTTGTTGCAACCGGGACCATGTTACTGGCATCTAGTGCATGGTGACCAGGGCTATTGCTAAGCATCCTACAATGCCCAGGATAAAACTCCACAACAAAAAATTATCTGGTCCAAAATATCAGTTGTGGCTCGGTTGATAAATGCTGATGTAAAAGAATAATATCTTAGGGCTACAAGTATTACTCATATAATGTGACTTAAAAGCAACATAAAAGAATAAGAATCGCCACTATCTTCACTTGACTTCACTTCCTGCTTGTTCTTTTTCCTCTTTCAGCAAACTTTATGAGGCTTCTTGGCTGTTTCTCCTTACCTTCCAGCCCTCTTCAAGTTGCCATGCCTCAGGGCTCAATTCTGAATCTTTTTGCTCTGCATACTCACTCTCTAGTTGACCTCATCCAGTCTCTGACTTTAAACAGCACTGACATGTTAACGATTCCTAAATTCACACCATTCCAGATCTAGAACTTCAGACTTGTATATCCAACTGCCCACTTGACTTCTCTATCATATGCCTATCAGATATTTCAAACCTAATATGCATAAAATTAAACTTCTAATTCTCTCCTACTTCCCAAATCTGCTCCACCCACTGTCACTCAGTTAATGGTCAGGTCGAAAATATTGCAGTCATATTTCATCTTTCCTTTTCTCATGTCCACATTCCATCTGCCAACAAAAATTGATGGCTTCAACTTCAAAATATATCTAGAATCTGATCAATTCCTGTTATTTCCACTGACCCATTGTCTTAGTACATTTGAGCTGCTATAACAAGACACTGCAGACTGGGTAGCTAACAAGAAACAGGAATTTATTCCTCTCGGTTCTGGAAGCAAGAATTGTGAGATCAGCGTTCCAGTCTGGTCAGGTGAGTCCCCTCTTCTGGGTTGCACACTTTTCACTGCATCCTCACATGGTGGGAGGGGCTAGGGAGCTCTGTGGTATCTCCTTCATGAAGCACGAATTCCATTCATGAGGGAGCTACCTCATGATATAATCACCTCTCAAAGGACCCATCTTCTAACACTATCACACTGAGATGCAGGATTTCAAGATGTGGATTTGGATGAAACATAAACATTTAGTTCACAAGACCCAGGTTCAAGCCCCCTTCATGTGGTACCAGGCTTACTGAAACACTGGCTTTGAAACACTGGCTTGTCTACTGAGATCAGGAGGGCTAAATATCTCTCAGTGTTCAAAAATACATGAAAGCATGTTTGTGAACTTACACAAGTAAGTCATATACAAATATGTTTTATACAAATAAGACACAGTTACTATTGCTAATTATATTAGTTTTCTTTTACTGTGTGGGCAAGGAATGCTGCCTGCCGTTGCAGTAAAATAAAAAACGTTGCATGCCATTCCAGTAAACAAGGATCAAGCCATCAGCCACCTCAGCTGCAACCCCACCCTCAGCCCAGATCGTGAGCCTTCAGGAAAATTCAGGCTAGAGAAAAATAGGAAGCATTGTGTGCTTTGGATACTGGCTGGAGTTAGCTAAGATGCATATCTAAAGAATAATTTCAATGAACCTAGACTCTTATCTTCCCGTACATAGAAAAGCACTAAAGTCATTAACTTGAGATGTCCGTTTCTGTGATTAGGAGTAATCTTTGGATGTTCAAGTACATTTTTTTTTCCAGCAAAAAGCTCCTATATATCCTGGCTTCTTCCTTACCTTTTTGGAACAGTTCCTCAGAGCTATCTGAGAAGCTGCCTCTTGGGCTACAGTCCTCAGAAAGGTCTCCGAATAAAACTTGAATGACAATTTTAGGTTGCACGTTTTACTTCAGTCAATAGCTGGTGTAACAAATTCGCACAAACTGAGTGGTTTACACAACACGAATTTACTTTCTTATAACTCTGTAGGTCAGAAGTCCAACACAGACGTCACTGGACTAAAATCAAGGTGTCCACAGAGCTGTATCCCTTTTTGGAGGCTCTAAGGGAGAATTTGTTGCCTGTCCTTTTCCAGATTCTGGAGGCATTCTCCATTCCTCCGTCTGTGGTTTCCTTCCTCCATTTTCAAAGCCAGCAGCAGCGAGTCTAGTCTTTCACACATCCCATTACTCTGACCTCGACTTCTATTTCCTTTCTCTACTTTTCAGGACCCTTGTGATTACACTGGGCCCACCTAGATGACCCAGGAAAAATTCCTTATCAACTGATTAGCAATCTTAACTCCATCTGCATCCTTACCACACTAATCAGAGTTTTTCTAGGCCAGCACTGAAGTATTGATACTATTGCTTGACTGCTCCAATTTAATTTAATTAGAGCTAACACTGGACATTATATATTTATAAAATAAAACAACAAAAGAGAATATTTTATCATAAACAGAATACTGACGTTTAAGCCATATAGTCTTTCATAGGAATGTGTCTTCATTAAAAAAAAATAATCAAGTCAAAGGAAAAAACATTATTTTGAGATGAAATGTCTTCCAAAATCAACTTTTCAGGGTAACGTTAATGTAGAAAAATGAGTAATATATGACCTGACTTCTTCTTTGATCAATTTGTCTGCTTCTCCATATATTCAGTTATTTAGATAGACGTAATGACAATAATTAGCTGAGTGCCTGGTCTATGCCAAGCTCAGTTTTAAGTGTTTCAATGTATGATGCATTTAAGTTCACATGGCATTTTGAGAGAGGTGTTACTCCCTTCTTACAAATAATAGAATTGAAGTTTAGAGTGACTTGCCTACCATAATAAGAGACAGAGTGGGCATTTGAATTGAAACAGGAAAGCCTGAGAGGTTTAAGTGACTTTCCTTTGGGAATTCAGAAAGACAGTAGCAGAAACACATCTGGAATTCACAAGTATCAAATTCAATCCAGTCATTTTGTCACTAATCAGGCAAAAAAGATTGAGATTATGCTGATTAAGCTTTTTTTTTAAAGAAAGATTTTTCTTTTTTTCTCTTCTGCCTGGGAGAACAAGGAGTTGGGAAAAGCCAATTTTCAGTCGGCATGTTCTTCATTTGGAGAGAGCATCCAATTCCAGGAATATTTTTGCCAGCAATAAATTCACTTTAACTGGGAAAAGTACAGAGGATTATCTTAAGTGCCTGCAGAGCAGAAATGACAAGTCAGAGGAACTATCCGTTACGTTCACTGGTAATTGGATACAAAGTGCTGACCCTAAAAGATTGTGCTCCAATAATGCAATTATTTGCCAAAAATCTTAATAAAATAGTACATTTCTTTTCCTCATGCTTTTCACAGGCAAGCCACTTTAAAAATCCCAAGCAAAGTCAAATGCAACAATCCAGAATACTTGCTTTTGGTTACACACCTGATCTCTGATCTTTCTATGCTAGGCTGATGAATATTAACGGTGCTGTCAGGACCAAAACATTGCTAAATGTGACACCATGAATCATCTCCATTAGTAAATGTAGTGTCAGGTTCTCATATATTTCAGTCTATTTTAAATCCACACTCCATTATTTCATGCTATGCTTGAATGAATCCTGGTGGTTTGATATAGGAAGTGGGTCAGCAGTGAAACCAACTTGTCATGAATGTCTGAACTCCCAAGAGCGTCTTGGAGGCTGGACTCCCAGTTTCAGCCCGCATCACCTTGTTTCCCCAAATGCTAGACTGATGGGACCCCCTTCTCTTCCTCCACAGAAAAATCATTTTATCTTTTAAAACTTATTTTACCACTGGAGGGTGTGAGGATTGGCTAAGACTGCACATGTCTACTTCACTGGTTCTACCATCCAGGTAGGGAGGGGCTGGGTGTCCATTTCCACCCCTAAACCAGAATGACAGCATGACCTTTTACTCCAAAAGTTCATTTCTCCTTTAAAGACCCTGATTTACACAACCAAGTTTCCTTGCCTTTTATACTTAAAGGTTGAGATCTATCAGGGGGCCCTAACTGTAAACAGCTTCAGGGCTCTCCAGAAATTATATGCAAAATTTTATGTGTATAAGGGGGAAATATGCATTTTTCAGGGAGAAGAATTCAGCAGATTTTAAAAGCTGAGACAAAACAGAACCAAAATAAAGAAAACAGACAAAAAGTCCTCTGACCCCTAATAGCTTAGAAACAACCTGGAAAGAGGACTGATAAAGTCTTTTCTTTCTCTAAAATTGAAATGTTAATTCTAATGAGCTGATGTTGCAGTTCTGCTTTGACAGGTACGGATGGATATTGGTGCTTGTTCATGTCAGAAACGATATAAAAGAGGCTATATATAAATAAGTAAATACACAAATAAACAGAAAAGCAAACAAATAGATAAATTAGGTGCTTGTGATGGGCCATTAAGGGGGAAAAAAATCCTGCAATTCACAAAGTATTATGAAAGCAAAAGGGCAGCCCGCATCTACATTTTATGCTGTCAAAGGCCTTGCAAAAGCACCACCTGCAAAAGCTTTTGCCATAATTAATCACAGCAGTTTCCTTCCTTCTCTACTATTTCCTTTTATGTACAGATATCACTGAAAATACAGCAAGATAAGAGCTTCTATCAGGCTAAGCACAGAATGCTTCAAGCAATTACAAGAAGCACCTAACCTAGTTTAAGGAGTGGATGGATGTGGGAAGGCTTTTCAGAGGAGTTGAAATCTAAGTGTCATGCTCAACTGTAGGGTCAGAACTGGCTAGGCAAAGAATAGATGTTACAGCTAGGGAGGAAGAATATTCCCTGGCAAAAAAGAATAGGATATTCCAAAGCCCAGGGACCACACAGAACATGTTATCTTTGACAAACAGAAAGAAGTTCCAAACGGCTGGAAATTAGAATGGTAGGTCTTGGGCCTTCTATGATCACACTGTCCAAGTAGCCCACCCTCAATCACCAGTGAATTTTCATGTCAAATTCCTTTATATCATGTGTTGCCATCTGAAATTCCTTTATTCAGTCATTCATTCAACAAATATCAACTGAGCACCTCCTATATTAAGGTCCCATTCTTTTTTTTTTTAATTTTTATTGGAGTATAGTTGATTTATAATGTTGGGTTAGTTTCTGCTGTATAGTAAAGTGAATCAGTTATACATATACATATATCCACTCTTTTTTTAGATTCTTTTCCCATATAGGTCATTACAGAATACTGGGTAGAGTTCCCTGTGCTATACAGTAGGTCCTTATTAGTTATCTATTTTATATATGGTAGTGTGTATATGTAAGGCCCCATTTTTTTTTGTTGGGGATAGAGCAGGGAACAGGACAGATCATATTCTGCTCACATAGAGCTTAGCATCCACTTTATTTACTCATTTATCTAGTCATCTTTTTCCCTCAGATCCAATAAACTGTCCATTCTGTGAAGGCAGGGACCTTCCATGTCTTCTGTATTATTCTCAGCTCAGTAAGTAGGACAGTGCTGAGAATGCAAGTGTTTAAATGTTTTCTGAATTAATTAATTATGAAGGGTGTAGTGAGAGATGAGTTTGGAGAAGTGACTGGAATTCAGCATGTGAAGCTCCTGATAAGCCATGGTAGGAAGACTGAATTTTATTTTATATGCAATGTGGATATTTTAAGGAAGAATACATCTTCCAGATACATTCCTTCCGGGCTATGCTAGAAAGACCACTCTGACTATATTACTATATTATGGGTTGGTATGGGAAGATTACAGACAGAATAACTGTTTTACATCCTTGCTTCCTCCATGAAACACACTGTTCTTTGTATTCCAGGCCACCATTATCACCTGATTTTGCTCCTGAGTTACAACTCCCGCTGCTTTCTCCCCCTGGTCCTCTTAACTTTGGAACCCTCCCACTCCCTGCCTTGGATGGTGTTGGACTTCTCCATCTCACTTCTTACCTAGTTTACCTCATTTCATCCCTTGGTTTTAAACATGATTTATATGCTGACAATTCCAAATATTTATCACCAGAGGGACCTCTTCTTTGAATCCTAGATGTACCTTATGGATTTCACATTAGCTGTTCCTCTGTCTGGAATGTTCCTTCCAGTAAGTTCATATAATTTCTTGTCTCATCTTTTTAAAATCTTGGTTTAAATGCTGCTTTCTTGGTGAGGTTTTCTCTGATTTCTCAGATTAAAATGGAAACCTCCTCTTCATTACTCCCTATATTTTCACTGCTTTTATTTTGACCCATGTAATTTATTATCTTCTGAAACACTATATGATATACTTATTTATTTTGTTTATTGTCATCTTCCCCCACCTATAATGTAAGTTCCTGGAGGGAAGGAATTTTTAACTATTTTGCACATACAGACACACATACAGACACATACTGATGTACACAAACATGAATAGTAGTGTTATTAGGTGAGCATTATTCATTAATAATCTGCAACAAAATGAATACCAAAATAATAAAATTGTGGTAGTTATAAATTACCGAGCACTACAGTGTGCCAAGAAAGAAGCCAGACCCTCAAGACGAAAGGATGAATGTCATCACTCTTGATGTAACAGACTTTAATGTGTCTCTGTGTATGTATATACATTCATTCTAACAGCACACAGTAAAATAGGTGCTTGATAAACCTTTCTGACTGACCTATGACTCAAAATATGCTTTAATATTTTTTGAATTGGACTATACACAAGGAAACTCAGAAAGTAAGTCACTCTAGGTTTTATATAGAAAAAACCTTAAAGGGATAGGGGAGTGTGTGTGTGTGTGTGTGTGTGTGTGTGTGTGTGTGTGTGTGTGTGTGTGTGTGTGTGTGTGTGTGTGTGTAAATGTAAGTACGCAGAATTCCTACATTAAGTGTAGTAAAAAAAAAAAAGGAGCTTTAATTTCACTCTTTCACTTTTTGGATAGTTTTGCATGGTGGTTAAGCATTACAAAGTCTGGGTTTTAGAATGTATATATATATGTGTGTAACTGAATCACTTTGCTGTACAGCAGAAATTAACACAGTGCTGTAAATCAACTACTTCAATTAAATCAACTACTTCAATTAAAAAAATATTGATAGAAAGTCTAGGTTTCTATTCTAGCTCGACAGCTGTGTGAACTAGGGCAGGTAACTTGACCTTTCTCAACTTCATAGTTATTATTTGTAAAACTGAAATAACATCAGTTACTGGATGTTTTATGGAGGGGGCAGATAGTAAGGACTAAGTGGGATAATATCTGTTAAGCCCTTAGAGTGACTGGTGCCTAGTGAATATTCAGTTTTCTGACATTCAACAAATACCGGATGTGTATCTACTAAGTACTTGGCACTATCTTTAATTCTGCATATACAGTGATACAGAACAGGCATGTTCCCTGAATTTATTACTGTTATCAGTGTCATTATGAGCAGGTACAAGCTTCTCATTAACCTCTGACTTTTATCTTTCCTTTCCTTTTCCACTCTGACAATTCAATCCAACTCAAGAAGTTGAATTTATAGAGCAAATCTGCTGTGCTACTCTAGTTGGAAACAAATTCAGTATGGTTTGGCCACAGTCTATATCCATGTTCACTTGGCTGAGAATCATGTCTTAGTGGGACACTGTCAGTGACCTGGAGCCTTCATATGGTGACAGCATTACCAGGGTCTCTGAAAAGGAGGATAACACGGGAGCCGTTTTTATGAATTGAATTCAGTTTCCTGAGGAATTCTTCCATATTTTACAATCTTGTGAAAGTAAAAGAAGGACAATATTCCAGTCCCCGGGGAGGTACCTTCTTCATCTCTGAGATAACATACTCTGCAATGAAGAGCCTTTGTAAGGGCAGGAGATTAGGCTGGGTTGACTTGAAGGAGGTGGAGCTCTGCTCTTCTCTCACATCACTGCCAGGCTTAACACTGTTACAATTATGAACTGGCTTGCTGACTAACGGAATCAAAGTGGCTGAAAACAAGAAAACAAATGAACAAACGTGTTCTGCCAAGGAATAAAATACTGAATTTTAAAACTCGACACTCAAGAAAGGCCTTCAAGATCATATGGCTTTAGTTTAAGATAATAAACTTATGCTTCCTTAATTCCATCCTAGCCTGGGTTATCTCCCTAAGTCCTTCCTAGGAGAAAAATATTGACTATATATATATATATATATATATGTGCATCATATATATATATCTGATGCATATATATATATATATGATAGAAGACTTGCATGCAGAATTTATAAATAGCTCTTACAACTGAATAAGACAAACAACCCGATTTTAAAAAATGGACAAAGGATTTGAATAGACACTCCGTGACAGAAGATACATGAATGCCAATTAAGCATGGAAAGATGTTCAACATCCTTACCTAGGAAAGGAATGCAAATTAAAACCTCAATGAGATACCACTGCACACCATTAGAGTAGCAAAATGAGCTACATGACAGTGATAATAAATGACAAGTGATAATACTGAGTGAAGGTGAAGATTTAGAGCAACTGGAATTCTCATACATAGCTGGTAGAAATGTAAAGTGGTCTCATCACTTTGTTTTTAACAAAGGTAAATATGAACCTGTCATATGAACTAGCATGTTAATACCTGACATTTCCAGAAGAGAAATGCAAATGTATCTGTACATTGGTATCACTGGGAGCTTGTTAGGAATGGAGAATCTCATGCACCATCCAAGACTGAGGGAATCCAAAGACACACTTTTAAAACATCATTATGGAGTTTGTGTGCACATTACAGTTTGAGAAGTACTGTCCTGAAGGGTATTAGGCTCTCTCAGGGGAAGATATTTCTTTCACAGTCTTCAAGTAAGAATTCTCAAATTTTCATGTTTCAGTCACTCAAATCACCTCTGATAGGTAAATGACATAACTTAAACTAGCGGGCCATGGATGTCATTTAGAATCACAGCCAGAAATATTTTCAATCCCATGTCATTTTGAGGGTTGATAGAAGGAAATTGGGTATCATTGTCAGGTACCCAAACTCATGAGCAGAATACTATCGAGACATATATATAGCAATGGTGGTAAGCCTAATAGCAGATTATACTAACAATAAGTTTTACAATTGCTAATAGCATTTTCTATCTGCCTGGCACTGTTGTAAGTGTATGAGTGTATAAGAACACATGTAACAATTTATATCTGACCACATCCCCTAGGAGGTCAGTATTATCATTATTCTCAGTAGCCTGAAAGACGGAATAATTTTCTCTTTTTTTAATGATTAGTTTTTTTTTAACATCTTTATTGGAGTATAATTGCTTTACATTGTTGTGTTAGTTGCTGCTATATAACAAACTGAATCAGCGATATGTATATATATACATATATCTCCATATCCCCTCCCTCTTGCATCTCCCTCCTACCCTCCCTATCCCACCCCTCTAGGTGGTCAAAAAGCACTAAGCTGACCTCCCTATGCTATGCAGTTGCTTCCCACTAGCTATCTATTTTACATTTGGGAGTGTATATATATCCATGCCACAAACTCACTTCATCCCAGCTTACCCTTCCCCTCCCCGTGTCCTCAAGTCCATTCTCTCTGTCTGCGTCTTTATTCCCGTCCTGTCCCTACGTTTTGCAGAACTTTTTTTTTTTTTTTCAGATTCCATATCTACGTTTTAGCATACAGTATTTGTTTTTCTCTTTCTGACTTACTTCTCTCTGGATGACAGACACTAGGTCTATCCCCCTCACTACAGAAAACTCAATTTTGTTTCTTTCTATGGCTGAGTAATATTCCCTTGTATATATGTGCCACATCTTCTTTATACATTCATCTGTTGATGGACACTCAGGTTGCTTCCATGTCCTGGCTATTGTAAACAGTGCTGCAATGAACATTGTGGTACATGAATTATGGTTTTCTCAGGGTTATATGCCAAGTAGTGGGATTGCTGGGTCACATGTTAGTTCTATTTATAGTTTTTTATAGAACTTCCATAATGTTCTCTATAGTGGCTGTATCAATTTACACTCCAACCAACAGTGCAAGAGGGTTTCCTTTTCTCCACACCCTCTCCAGCATTTACTGTTTGTAGATTTTTTGATGATGACCATTCTGACTGGTGTGAGGTGATACCTCATTGTAATTTTGATTTGCATTTCTGTAATGATTAGTGTCGTTGAGCATCCTTTCATGTGTTTGCTGGCAATCTGTATATCTTCTTTGGAGAAATGTCTATTTAGGTCTTCTGCCCATTTTTGGATTGGGATGTTTGTTTTTTTGATATTGAGCTGCATGAACTGTTTGTATATTTTGGAAATTAATCCCTTGTCAGTTGCTTCATTTGCAAATATTTTTTCCCATTCTGACGGTTGTCTTTTCATTTCATTTATGGTTTTCTCTGCTGTGCAAAAGCTTTTAAGATTAATTAGGTCCAATTTGTTTACTTTTGTTTTTATTTTAATTACTCTAAGAGGTGGGTCATAAAAGATCTTGCTATGATTTACGTCAAACAGAGTTTTCCCTATGTTTTTCTCAAAGAGATTTCTAGTATCCAGTCTTACGTTTAGGTCTTTAATCCATCTAGAGTTTATTTTTGTGTATGGTGTTAGGGAGTATTCTTACTTCATTCTTTTACATGGAGCTGTCCAGTTATCCCACTTATTGAAGAGGCTGTTTTTTCTCCATTGTATAGTCTTCCCTCCTTTGTCATAGATTAGGTGACCATAGGTGCATGGGGTGATCTCTGGGCTTTCTATCCTGTTCCATTGATCTATATTTCTGTTTTTGTGCCACTACCATACTGTCTTGATTACTGTAGCTTTGTAGTGTAGTCTGAAGACTGGGAGCCTGATTCCTCCAGCTCCGTTTCTCTTTCTCAAGATTGCTTTGGCTATTAGGGGTCTTTTGTGTTTCCATACAAATTGTGAAATTTTTTGTTCTTGCACTGTGAAAAATACCATTGGAAGTTTGATAGGGATTGCACTGAATCTGTAGATTGCTTTGGGTAGTCATTTATACAATGTTGATTTTTCCAAACCAAGAACATGGTATATCTCTCCATCTATTTGTATCATCTTTAATTTCTATCATCAGCGTCTTATAGTTTTCTGCATACAGGTCTTTTGTCTCCTTAGGTTGGTTTATTCCTAGGTATATTATTCTTTCTGCTGCAATGGCAAAAGTGAGTGTTTCCTTAATTTCTCTTTCAGATTTTTCATCATCAGTGTATAGGAATGCAAGAGATTTCTGTGCATTAATTTTGTATCGTGCTACTTTACCAAATTCATTGATTACCTCTAGTAGTTTTCTGGTAGCATCTTTAGGATACTCTATGTATAGTATCACGTCATCTGCAAACATTGACAGTTTTACTTCTTCTTTTACAATTTGGATTCCTTTTATTTCTTTTTCTTCTATGATTGCTGTGGCTAAAACTTCCAAAAATGTGCTGAATAATAGTGGTGAGAGTGGACAACCTTGTCTTGTTCCTGATCTTAGTGGAAATGGTTTCGGTTTTTCACCACTGAGAATGATGTTGGCTGTGGGTTTGTCATATATGGCCTTTCTTATGTTGAGGTAAGTTCCCTCTATGCCTACTTTCTGCAGGGTTTTTATCATAAATAGGTGTTTAATTTTGTCGAAAGCTTTCTCTGTATCTATTGAGATGATCATATGGTTTTTCTCCTTCAATTTGTTAATATGGTGTATCACATTGATTGATGTGTGTTTATTGAAGAATCCTTGCGTTCCTGGGATAAACCCCACTTGATCATGGTGTGTGATCCTTTTAATGTGCTGTTGGATTCTGTTTGCTAGTATTTTGTTGAGGGTTTTTGCATCTATGTTCATCAGTGTTATTGGCCTGTAGTTTTCTTTCTTTGTGACATCTTGGTCTGGTTTTGGTATCAGGGCAATGGTGGCCTTGTAGAATGAGTTTGGGAGTGTTCCTCCCTCTGCTATATTTTGGAAGAGTTTGAGAAGGATAGGTGTTAGCTCTTCTCTAAATGTTTGATAGAATTCGCCTGTGAAGCCATCTGGTCCAGGACTTCTGTTTGCTGGAAGATTTTTAATCACAGTTTCAATTTCAGTGCTTGTGACTGGTCAGTTCATATTTTCTATGTCTTCCTGTTTCAGTCTCAGAAGGTTGTGCATTTCTAAGAATTTGTCCATTTCTTGCAGGTTGTCCACTTTATTAGCATATAGTGTTTTGTAGTAACCTCTCATGATCCTTTGTATTTCTGCAGTGTCAGTTGTTACTTCTCCTTTTTCATTTCTAATTCTATTGATTTGAGCCTTCTCGCTTTTTTTCTTGATGAGTGTGGCTAATGTTTATCAATTTTGTTTATCTTCTCGAAGCACCAGCTTTTAGTTTTACTTATCTTTGCTATCATTTCCTTCATTTCTTTTTCATTTATTTCTGCTCTGATTTTAGTGATTTCTTTCCTTTTGCTAATTTTGGGGTTCTGTTGGTTCTTCTTTCTCTAACTGCTTTAGGTGTAAGGTTAGGTAGTTTATTTGAAATTTTTCTTGTTTCTTGAGGTAGGCTTGTATTGCTAAAAACTTCCAACTTGGAACTGCTTTTGCTGCATCCCATAGGTTTTCTGTCATAATATTTTCACTGTCATTTTCTTTTAGGTATTTTTTTGAGTTCCTCTTTGATTTCCTCAGTGATCTCTAGGTTATTTAGTAATGTATTGTTTAGCCTACATGTGTTTGTATTTTTAACAGTTTTTTTCCTGTAATTGATATCTAATCTCATAGGATAATGATATGAAAAGATACTTGATACATTTCAATTTTCTTAAATTTACCAAGGCTTCATTTGTGACATAAGATATGATCTGTCCTGGAGAATGTTCCATGAGTGCTTCGGAAGAAAGTGTATTCTGTTCTTTTTGGATGGAATGTCCGATAAATATCAATTAAGTCCATCTTGTTTAATGTCTCATTTAGAGCTTGTGTTTCCTTATATTTTTTCATTTTGGATGATCTGTCCATTGGTGAAAGTGGGGTGTTAAAGTCCTCTACTATTATTGTGTTACCGTTGATTTCCTCTTTTATTGCTGTTAGCATTTGCCTTATGTATTGAGGTGCTCCTCTGTTGGGTGCATAAATATTTTCAATTGTTATATCTTCTCCTTGGATTGATCCCTTGCTCATTATGTAGTGTCCTTCTTTGTCTTTTGTAATAGTCTGTATTTTAAAGTCTATTTTGTCTGATATGAGAATTGCTTCTCCACTTTCTTTTGATTTCCATTTGCATGGAATATCTTTTTCCATCCCCTCACTTTTAGTCTGTATGTGTCCCCAGGTC
Source organism: Grampus griseus (assembly GCF_964374135.1). Lineage (NCBI taxonomy): Eukaryota > Metazoa > Chordata > Mammalia > Artiodactyla > Delphinidae > Grampus > Grampus griseus. The sequence continues at coordinate 120,904,519 of NC_139019.1, read as the reverse complement.
TGAAGTGGGTATCTTGTAGACAGCATATATACAGGTCTTGTTTTTGTATCCATTCAGCCAGTCTGTCTTTTGGTTGGAGCATTTAATCCATTTACATTTAAGGTAATTATCGATATGTATGTTCCTATTACCATTTTCTTAATTGTTTTTGGTTTGTTATTGTAGGTCTTTTCCTTCTCTTGTGTTTCCTGCCTAGGGAAGTTCCTTTAGCATTCGTTGTAAAGCTGGTTTGGTGGTGCTGAATTCTCTTAGCTTTTGCTTGTCTGTAAAGGTTTCAATTTTCCATCAAATCTGAAAGAGATCCTTGCTGGGTAGAGTAATCTTGGTTGTAGGTTTTACCCTTTCATCACTTTAAATATATCCTGCCACGCCCTCTGGCTTGCAGAGTTTCTGCTGAAAGATCAGCTGTAAACCTTATGGGAATTCCCTTGTATGTTATTTGCTGCTTTTCCCTTGCTGCTTTTAATATTTTTGCTTTGTATTTAATTTTTGATAGTTTGATTAATATGTTGTCTTGGCATGTTTCTCCTTGGATTTATCCTGTATGGGACTCTCTGTGCTTCCTGGGTTTGATTGACTATTTCTTGTCCCATGTTAGGGAAGTTTTCAACTATAATGTCATCAAATATTTTCTCAATCCCTTTTTGTTATCCTCTTCTTCTGGGACCCCTATAATTTGAATGTTGTTGCATTTAATATTGTCCCAGAGGTCTCTGAGACTGTCCTCAATTCTTTTCATTCTTTTTTCTTTGTTCTGCTCTGTTGTAGTTATCTCCACCATTTTATCTTCCAGGTCACTTATCTGTTCTTCTGCCTCAGTTATTCTGCTATTGATTCCTTCTAGAGAATTTTTTATTTCATTTAGTGTGTTGTTCTTCATTCTTTGTTTGCTCTTTAGTTCTTCTAGATCCTTGTTAAACGTTTCTTGTAATTTCTCCATTCTATTTCCAAGATTTTGATCATCTTTACTATCATTACTCTGAATTCTTTTTCAGGTAGACTGCCTATTTCCCCTTCACTTTTTTGGTCTGGTGGGTTTTTATACTGCTCCTTTATCTGCTGTGTATTTCTCTGTCTTCTCATTCTACTTGACAAACTGTGTTTGGGGTTTCCTTTTCAGAGGCTGCTGGTTCATAGCTCCCATTGTTTTTGGTGTCTGCCCCCGTGGGTTAGGTTTGTTCAGTGGGTTGTGTAGGCTTCCTCGTAGAAGGGACTTGTGCCTGTATTCTGGTGGATGAGGCTGGATCTTGTCTTTCTGGTGGGCAGAACCTTGTCCGGTCGTGTGTTTTGGGGTGTCTGTGAACTTAGTATGATTTGAGGCAGCCTCTTTGCTAATGGGTGGGGTTGTGTTCCTGTCTTGCTAGTTGTTTGGCATGGGGCATCCAGCACTGTAGCTTGCTGGTTGCTGAGTGGAGCTGGGTTTTAATGCTGAGATGGAGATCTCTGGGAGAGCTCTCACCAATTGATATTACATGGGGCCAGGACTTCTCTGGTAGTCAAGTGTCCTGATCTCAGCTCTCCCACCTCAGGGGCTCAGGCCTGACATGTGGCTGGAGCCCTAAGACCCTGTCAGCCACACTGGTCAGAAGAAAAGGGAGAGAAAAAATTAAAGAAAAACACTAATAAAATAAATTTATTAAAATAAAATTTTTTTAATTATCAAAATATAAACCTTAAAAAGTAAAAAAAAAAGAAGAGAGCAACCAAAGCAGTAAACAAATCCACCAATGATAAGTGCTAAAAACTAAACTAAGATAAACATATAAATCAGAAACTAGTCAGTCACATACTGCAAACCCCAAGTCTACAGATGCTCCCAAGGTCCGCCACCTGAATTTTGGGATGATTCGTTGTCTATTCAGGTATTCCACAGATGCATGGTACATCAAGTTCATTGTGGAGATTTAATCCGCTGCTTCTCAGGCTGCAAGGAGAAATTTCCCTTTCTCTTCTTTGTTCGCACAGCTCCTGGGGTTCAGCTTTGGATTTGGCCCTGCCTCTGCATGTAGGTCGCTGGAGGGCGTCTGTTCTTCACCCAGACAGGAGGGGGTTAAAGGAGCAGCTGATTAGGGGGCTCTGGCTCACTCAGGCCAGGGGGAGGGAGGGGTACAGAGTGCGGGGTGAACCTGTGGTGGCAGAGGCCAGCGTGACATTACAACAGCCCAGGGCACGCCGTGTGTTCTCCCGGGGAAGTTGTCCCTGGATCACAGGACCCTGGCAGTGGTGGGCTGCACAGGCTCCCGAGTGGGGAGGAGTGGATAGTGAGCTGTGCTTGCACACAGGATTCTTGGTGGCTGCAGCATCAGCCTTAGGTTTCATGCCCGTCTCTGGTGTCCGCGCTGATAGTTGCAGCTCACACCCGTCTCGGGAGCTCATTTAGGTGGTGCTCTGAACCTCCTCTCCTCACATAGCCTGAAATAATGGTCTCTTGACTCTTAGGCAGCTCCAGACTTTTTCCTGGGCTCCCTCCCAGCTAGCTGTGTCACACTACCCCCCTTCAGGCTGTGTTCACGCAGCCAACCCCAGTCCTCTTCCTGGGATCTGACCTCCGAATACTTGATTCTCCACTCCCAGCCCCCATCCGCCCCAGCAGGTGAGCAGACATGCCTCTCAGGCTGATGAGTGCTGGTCGGCACTGACCCTCTGTGCGGGAATCTCTCCCCTTTGCCCTCTGCACCCCTGTTGCTCTTCTCTCCTCTGTGGCTCCGAAGCTTCCCCGTCCCCCCATGAAGGGGCTTCCTCGTGTGTGGAAACTTTTCCTCCTTCACAGCTACCTCCCAGAGGTGCAGGTCCCATCCTTATTCTTTTGTCTCTGTTTTTCCTTTTTTCTTTTGGCCTACCCAGGTATGTGGGGAGTTTCTTGCTTTTGGGGAAGTCTGAGGTCTTCTGCCAGCCTTCAGTAAGTGTTCTGTGGGCGTTGTTCCATATGTAGATGTATTTTTGATGCATTTGTAGGAAGGAAGGTGATCTACTCGTCTTACTCCTCTGCCATCTTGAAAGTCCTCTCAGGAATAATTTTCATAGAATCCATTACCGAGGAAAAAAATAGTTAAACAAAAAAAGGAACTAAAGTATTCAAATTTTTTCTGGACAAGTAGATTAGAATGCAATAAAGACTTAACTGTAAATAAAGTAAAATCCAAACCATAAAACTTTCTTGAAAGAAAGGGAGTTTGTTTTACAGTTTAATTGATTTGAAGGTAGAAATTGCTGAGTGCGTTCTGATTAGCTTTCTGAAGATGCAAGCAATTGGCAACAATCATACCGATTACAAGCCATTTAGGCAACCTCAATTAAATTAGTGGTAATTCTAAACTACTTCATCTTGCATAGAGATTGGTTTAATTTTTATGTAAATTCAAATTCTGGCTGTGCAAATCCTAATTGTCTAACAACAAATCAAGCTAGATTATTTTCAATTATCTTTGTGGAAATCTGAAAGCTGCATTCAAAGCTGTGGTAGGCGTACACAGAGACCAATATCATCCCTGCAAGAAAATCTTATAAAGAAGACTCAAAGATCAAGCCCATTTTGTTGACTTAACGTGACAAATAGGCAGGCTGAATGAAATTAGAAAGTGACAGATTGAAGATCAGCAGCATTCAAGGGTACCATAGAAAAGAAAATGCACTGGACCAGGAGTTTATAGCTCTGACTTAATTCTGATTCTGCCTTCTACTTACTGTGTAATCTTGAGAAAGTCTCTTTCTATTAGTTAGCTATTACTGTGTGATAAAAAAAAAGCCACACACTTTCAATGGATTAAAACAACAAGCATTTATTTCTTACTTAAGAACCTGCAGGTTGGCTGGGGTTTGGCTGATCTTGGCTGACCTCACCTGGGCTTGGCTCCAAGCTATCATCTGAGTCCAGGTCTGCTCCACATGTCACTCATCCTCCTTGGGCAGGTATTACCTAAGGCATGTCCTACCCATGGCTAAAGGCAGGAATGCAAAAGGGCAAGTTCAACCATGCAAGTACATTTCAAGTCCTGGTGTCACGTCTATCTGCCAAATAACTGGCCAAAGCAAAGTACAAGCCAAGCTTAAATTGAAGGGGGAGGGAAGTCTACTTCATCACTATGAGGCCATGACTAGGTGTGGATGACCAATAACTCAAGCTGTCATATTCTTCCCCTTTCCTTGAGCTTCCATATCCATAAACCAAGAAGGGTGGATTTCATAACTATCAGGACACTTACAGTTCTTAACATCATTCTGCAAACGTAGAAGCAATTCCATGAGATTCTATAGTACTATTGATAAACTACTGCCCTGCAGGCTGGATTCAAACATGGTTCAGCTTGTTTGCAGAGAATTTTAAAATAATCTTAATTGGTTGAAATTATTTTTAAAACCAGTGTATTTCACACAAAAATCCAGAATTGAGATGTTTCTTGTATGCCTATAATATTTGGCAATGGTGATACTGACTAACAGCTGCCTCCTTTCCAAAGGGCATGCCTCTCCAGATCATCACTGCCCCCCAACCTGTCCTCTACAGACACACTCCATTGTCTCTTATTTATATTACTTGCTCTAACCCTATGGTCATTTTGTGTTTCTATCTCAGGATTTCAAGTTTGAGCTCTTGCTCTCCTTCTATCACCAGCTACTCACATGCCTAGATAAGTCATTTAACATACCTGGATTATATTTTTCTCATTTGCAAATAGAGAAGGGGAATTCTGGAAGTAAGACTTAAAGTAGGGGCTTTCCTGCTCTACTAGTCAAAGACTATAATATATGTGAAGATATGTCATGAGGAAAGGAAAATGATTTATTTCTAGAAGTGACTGAGTGGCTTTTCGAACGAAGATATGCAGACCGAGTTCTGGAAATTGAAAGCCAGCAGGGCAATCAGGAGTGGTGCTTTCACTGTGGGTCTCAAAGGAGCCCAAGAGAGAGAAGGGCAAATTAGAGAAAAACAGAAAATGTTGAGTTGGGCTGAATATCAGCAAGGTTTTCCTAATAGGCAAGTCTTTAAACTGGCATGCTTTCCCAGGAGAAGTGGCAGAAAGTTCTTTAAAATAGGGCTGAACAAAGCATTTCAATAACCCACTGTAAACAAAATTCTCACTTAAACCAGGGTTATTGACTCAAGGATAGGTTGTTTCTTTCAGTCATTTTGTAAGTTGATTTAGGCTAAAATTGAAGAAATAATGAAAAAGATCACATCCTGGGATGGGGCTGGGAGACTGATAAATCCATTCTACACTCACATACATTCTTCAGACCTATTAGTTTAATGCAGGTGGTTAAGACATCTCCAAAATGATGATCTATTTTGCACCAGCAATGTGTGTTAAATGCACATGTACAAAGCATGAATGTAGACATACTGTTTTGTACATTGTTATGAATGTAAGGTCTCAGGCTGTCACCCAGTTTCCCCTATAGAAGGCAGAGATTTTTGTTTTTTTCCTTATCTGCTGCACATATTTTTTGGAGGTATTTTGGGATAATAGTGCTTGTTATTCAATTATTTAAGACACAGTGTTTGCTGACAACTCAATATTCTATTTTTTCCCTCTCTTCTCTTTGAATAGGAAAGCGCAAAATGGGTAAAGGGAAATAACTGGCTTGGCTTGGGAATGGGTGAAGAAAACAAACAAACAAACTAAAAGCAGGGAAGCAAAGCCCCCCATCGCCACCACCCCTGCCCATCTCATCAGCCGAAGTATTAAGGGTGACCAAGGAAAAAGCTTACAGAAACACTTTGAAGCGCTATCGCAAATACATGCTCTCCTAGAGGATTAACATAATGAGAGCAAGCAGGACCCTGGAATCAGCTCATTGTCATAAAGGGCAAATTTGATTAGCGGCATACAAGAATGTGACCTGATTACATTTATAATAATCCGTTATCCAAAGCTGTACCATATTCATTTATTGAACAAACATTTACTATGCATCAGAGTTATTCTCCTAAAAACTGAAAAGATAGCAAAGGTTGTTTTCTATGCACCCCCATCTCTCCCAGTCCGTTTCTAGCACTTTAAATGAACTAACTCCTCTGGCATTTTTGTGCTGCCAGGTAATCATCTGACATTCATGAAAGTTATCTGATAAATGTGTTAAGGATTAAACAAATTCCACCTTGTGGATCTAGAGAAGGAACTGATGAAAACAATGATGTGACTCATTAATGAGGACTATAATGGAGAGAATCCAGGTGGGAGGAAGAGGACTATTTCACAGGCGGAGAGTACTTCCGAAGTTTCAAGTCTTCTCTACAGAAAGGTTATCAAAGAATCAGTCCAGGGAATTCATAGAAAAAGGAGACACAAACCACCAAAAAGTGTAAGAAAAGAGGTACACCTCACAAATCTTCCAGAAAGTACAAAATAACAAAATACAATTTTAATTTAGTTAATTGGAGAAAACACTATGAAGCATATGAGGAGCTGGGAGGAAATACGTCCTACCACACATGCTGGTAGACTGTAGATTAGTTCACCACTTTGGAGGCAATTTGGTCGCATCTACTATAATGTTAAATGCCTATCTCCCAGGATCTAACAGTTTGACATCCCAGAATCTACTCTAGAGACACTGACTGGCCCTTAATAGAAGCATGATCAAGCACTTTATATTAGCAAAAATTTGGAAACACCTTAAATATCCATCAATAAGGGAATAGTTCAATTTGGATATCTGTATGTAATCTCCAATTTAAAAATATTTTAAACTAATTTAAATGTATAACAACAAACAAACATGCATGCATATAATAAGCAAATCACCATACAGATCAAACAAAATGTGGCTCTAGGCAAAATTCAGCCCAAGGACCCCCAATATACAACCTCTGCTTCAATAATCATTCAGATCTTTTATACTCTTTAATTCAAAATGCACCTTCTAAAGTGAGTAATACTAAGTAATATAAATTTTTTGAGTATCTGTTAGGTGTAAGTTACTATGTCTAGTGTTTTATAAATATATTTTCTTTTCCTTGCAGAAACCATGCACAACAGCTACTTTTCCAATGGTACAGTTGGGGATTGTTTGGGAATTTCCATTCACAAAGGACAAGCTTTGTCACCAGTCTAATCTTGAAATAGTCTCAGCCAGAGTGGGGCTGAGTTTATGTCCCCAGAGAACAGGATCCACTTTAAATAGCTTTACAACTGAGCAAATCCAGAAAGATGCTAAAGCCATGTATGTGGCTTCTTTCGTTGCGCACACGAAGACTGTGCCTGGGGGAAATGTTAGGTGCATCTCTTATTGGTTGACAAAGATGGCCTTAACATTCCCCTCAGCTTCATCAAACTTGGACAGGCTTTTTCTTTTCTTGACTCTAGGCACTGACCTCCCTTTTCCTGAATAATTTTTTTAAAGAAAAGTTGTAATTAGAAATTCTTTCTCTGCTCCTTCCAGATACAAGTCTTTCTAAAAGCCTCTTGCCACTTGAGACTGTCTTTCTCAAAGACTTGAGAGGCTTTGAGATGTAAACTTTAAGGGAGATAGCACCCCTGTCTCCTAGTTTGCATGGTAGGGCAGGAGCCTAACTTTGGTGTACCACTTGTTCCAAGTTGTAAAACTACCTCTTGTCATGCAGATACAAGAAAGTTTACTTTTCCTCCTGGTAAGACCAGTTAGCAAAACCAGATGGCCTATAACTAGCCCCCATCTCTCCCTCACCCACCGCCTTCCCCAGCTCTTAAAAACTCTCTGGTCATTTGCTTCAGTAAAGTTGATTTCAGACTCATTTCTGGCCTCTCTCCCCTACTGTAATCTTCTTCAAAAAAGCTGCCCTTGGGGGCTTCCCTGGTGGCGCAGTGGTTGAGAATCTGCCTGCCAATGTAGGGGACACGGGTTCGAGCCCTGGTCTGGGAGGATCCCACATGCCGCGGAGCGACTAGGCCCATGAGCCACAACTACTGAGCTTGTGCATCTGGAGCCTGTGCTCCGCAACGGGAGGGGCCGCGACAGTGAGAGGCCCGCGCACTGCGATGAAGAGTGGCCATGCTCGGCGCAACTGGAGAAAGCCCTCGTACAGAAACAAGACCCAACACAGCCAAAAATAAATCAATAAATTAAAAAAAAAAAGCTGCCCTTGCCTGTTTAAGTTTGGTGCAGTATTTTCTTTGACATGATCTATTTTGTATTTTTCAAGTGACTGGGGAAAGCTGAGGGACGTTATCAAGGAAAAGCGCTTAAGGGAAAAGGATAGAAGAATTTATTCAATACACAGAAGGCAGCAGCCCCTCGTACCTCTTGTGTCAAGAAAACAAACAAACTTCCCGAAACATATATTAAAGCCAAGTCTGGCAGGTTATATCAAAAGCCACCTTACATTTATTTAGCATTTAATATTATTTAGGTACTTTTGCATTTCGCTGGTCTTTGTTTGACTGTCCAAGTATCACCCATTTTATAAAATCTCTCTTCCAGTTAAGACGTGTTCTTTGAAAGTGACAGAAGAGCTAACTCAAATGGGCTTAAGCATAAACGGAGTTTGTTGTATCAATAATTTAAAAGTGTAGGAGTATTCAGGCTGCTGGGATCTAGGTGCTCAGCAATATCTTCAGTGATTGTTCTCTCTGTTTAGGCCCTGACTTCCTTCCTGCCTCCATTTTTAAGCTGCAGCTCCCTCTGAGGCTACAGTAGATGCCAACTTCAGGGTTATAGCATATCCAGTGGAAGAAGAGGACGCTTCTCATGTAGTTCCATCCAAAGATTTAGAATTGGCTTATAATTAAACAACCTGGTATCATTTGATCTTCTCTGACCTTGTCAATGAAGAATATAAATGTTGGAAATGGCCTGACCTGAGTCAAATGCTACTCCACTAAAGTCACAAGCATTAAAAGTGAGGAAGAGTAGGTCTGCGTCTTTATTCCAGGAATAAATTCCTGGAATAAAGACGCAGACCTACTAGAGGATGGACTTGAGGACACGGGGAGGGGGAAGGGTAGGATGTGACAAAGTGAGAGAGTGGCATGGACATATAGACACTACCAAACGTAAAACAGATAGCTAGTGGGAAGCAGCTGCATCCTATGGGGAGATCAGCTCAGTGCTTTGTGACCACCTAGAGGGGTGGGATAGGGAGGGTGGGAGGGAGACGCAAGAGGGAAGGGCTATGGGGATATATGTATATGTATAGCTGATTCACTTTGTTATAAAGCAGAAACTAACACACTATTGTAAAGCAATTATACTCCAATAAAGATGTTAAAAAATAATAATAAAATAAAATAAAAATTAAAAAAGTGAGGAAGAGAATTCTTCCAGAAGAAAAGCAGGGTATTTTGCCCAACAAAAAAGAAATGAAAACTAATCAGGTTACACCAACAAATTTCCACTGCAGATGGTTACAGTCAACTCCACTGATGAACAAAATGTTCTGCTTCCACTCAATGAACATGCTATTTTAACTGTACTTCCTTCAAAACATGTGGCTTCATACTACAACTCATTGTGGCTTCCTCAAAACAAAATAAGTTTTATCTTTTTATCCCCAACTCCTGCTACATGTTTGCAGTAGGCAAAGGGTAAATGGACCTTGATAAGTTTCTCAATCTTCCTAAGCCCCAATATTTTCATCCTCCCTGAGAGCAATCATATTCATTTCTATTCAAATATTGATTTATTCATTCAAAACTATTTATTATTTCCAATAACTAAAACTACAACCATGACACCACTAGCAACTAACATTTATTGAGTGTTTACTGTGTGTCAGTCAGGATTTGAATTACCTTCTAGCCCCTCTTCTCTCTCCCACTTTATTGCCTATAATACTAGCCCCTCTTCTCTCTCCCACTTTATTGCCTATAATAGAAAATTGCCTATAATTTCCCTCTTGCTTTTATACTCTTGCTATGCTGGCTTTCTTGTTGTCCCCAGGCAACCAAAGCTCATTCCTGTGGCAGAGGCTTACTGAACCCTCTCACCAGAGCATTCTCCCCTCAGTTTTTCACATGGATACATAGTTCCTTTTTGCCGTTCAAATATCGGCTTGAGGATTAGGTCTACAGAGAGGCCATGGTGAACACTCAGTGTACATTATCACCTACTTGAACCCACTTACTCTTCACACATTAACCTTTTTCTTCTTCTTCCTCCTCTTTTTCTTTTCAGTTTCACTTACCACTTCTTAACTTGTCTTGTGAACTTGGTTCTTTTTTCCCCTTTGTTCACCCTCTCCTTGTAATATAAATTCATGAGAGCAAGGATCTCATCTGTCTTGTTTACAGCCATATCCCTAGTACCTAGAAACATGCTTGGCACGTAGCTGCCAACACTCTGTTTTACAAATGCATCTCTTTTAACCCTCATAATGATTCTATAAGGTAGGTACTATTAACCATCCCAACTTTATAGAAGAGAAAACTAAAGCCAGAAAGCTAAGTGTCTTGCCCTAAGTCACACAGTTAGTAAGTGCCAAAGCTAATATTTGAACTGGGGAATTCTGACTCTGGCCCTCAGCTTCGAAGCCAGGGTCCTAAACGTCTGTGGCCAGACTCTGTGCAGAGTGCTTAGCATAGAGGGGTGAACAAAGCAGACAGTGCCCCGTCATTCATGAGCTTACAATCTGGAGGTATCTAGACTTCAACAAGTAATCCAACAAATAACTATAAAATTGCAATTGGATAATAAGTGGGGGAAGGAAAAGCACAGGATTCAATGAGGAACACATAAAAACAAGACCTAATCTATGAGGGAGTCAGGGAATTTAAGACTTTAAGGGTGAGTAGCTTTCAGGCAGGGGGAAGAAAGTGAAAAGGCAGACTACAGATGAGTGGAATGGCACTGGGAAATCCCTGAGGCATTTACCTAGTTCCAGGCAGGAGATAAGAACTGGGGATACAACTGGGGATACCGTTTTCACCCTTGAGGTACGTTAGTTGATTACGTGAAAAAAGAAAACAGATATCAACAGGTATATGAAGCATGATATTAGGAGGACACTTCAAAAGGCCTTTCAATTTTTAAAAGATCAAATAGTCCATAAATAATTGGAAAATAGAGAAATAAAACAATTAATTAGGTCAATTTATAGTTATATATTGAATTTCTCTAGCTACAAACTCAGAATAGACCCTCTTTTAAGGATCCACTGAATATTTGCAAAACATTGCCTTGTATTATTCCAGAACCATACTTTCAGGCAATAAATCAAGAACCAAGTAATGTTACAGTCAACATTCTCCATAATCAATGTCATAAAGCTATAAACTAGTAACACCAGCATAAACAAGTCAATTCAAATAACTTGGAAATTAGAATAATAATAGCTCACATTTACTGAATGTTTACTACATACCTTCAGAGTGCTGAGATTTGCCTTAACCAGCTCATTTAATCTGCACAAAATCTTTATAGATATTGCTATTGTTACCATTTCACAAGTGAATAAGTTTATAACAAGAGAGAGATGATGTAACATGAGCCCAGTTATTCAGCTAGTAACTTATATAGGAGGGATTTAAACCTAGCAGCCTAATTACAATATATGTGTGTGTGTGTGTGTGTGTGTGTGTGTGTGTGTGTGTGTGTGTGTGTGTGTGTGTGTGTGTGTGTAACCACTTTGCTATTCTGTCTCTCCAAAGTAACTTTGGGATTAAAGAAGGAATTTAGGCCACAATGGTATTTAGAGGAGAAAATAATGATAATATAAGCAAAGTAAGAAAAGCAAGAATAATTACTTATGAGCAAAACATGTTGATAATTCTTGAAGGCATATAAGGGGTACATAAGGGTTTATTGTGCTGCTTGTCTATTTATGTATCTATTTGAAAGTTTCCATGATATAAAGTTGTAAATAAAAGAGCAGAGATTAATCAACTAAAAATTATCACTCTTAGCACCAACGATACTTCAAGCTCAACTTTCTCATTGTTCACTCCTTTTTATTATGAATATTTTTATTATCCAAATCTCTTGTGTAAATAGTTACTCTTTATTAAATACTTACTACTACTGATTCCATATATTATTGTATTTAATTCTCATGACAACATTATGGAATACATATTACTGTCTCCATTTCACAGATGATGGAAAGGGGGCTCAAAAAGTTTCAGGAACTTGCCTAAAAGGCCTCAGTTAGGAATGGAAAAATAGAAATTTGAGCCTGAATTTTTTTTTTTTATCCTGAAGCTTTTACTCTGTATACTATACCACATGACCACAATTATGGAATTATAAACCTTTCGATAGTAGGTCACTTTTTTTTTTTTTTTTTTTTTGCGGTACGCGGGCCTCTCACTGTTGTGGCCTCTCCCATTGCGGAGCACAGGCTCCGGACACGCAGGCTCGGTGGCATGGCTCACGGGCCTAGCTGCTCCGCGGCATGTGGGATCCTCCCGGACCGGGGCACGAACCCGTGTCCCCTGCATCGGCAGGCGGACTCTCAACCACTGCGCCACCAGGGAAGCCCCAATAGGCACTTTTAAAACTTATTTTTTAAAAATTCCTATAGCATCTAGCTGGCTTTTCATGAATACATACTTCTTGATAGGAATGAGGGAGAGGAAAAATGAAGAAGAGCAGAGTATCTTACTTTACCTTTATATAAACAGTATCAGTAAAAATTTAATCTTTTTTCCAAGATAAACAATTAGTTAATTTGCCCAGAGTTGAACAGTTTATTTTTGATGGGTTTAAAACTTTAGTCCCGTTATTTCAAATTATGTGCAATATCTGGAAGGAACTGTTTCATTCATTGAATGTGACTGCATGATGGCAGCAAAATGACTCTGATCACAATAGAAAACTCTGTAAGATTTCAAGTTTATGATTTTTTAAATTTCTATTAATGTTTCATATTAATCTGAAAAAGTTTTGATTCTCTACTTATTTGTCCTCCCTAGTGCTGAGTCATCTGAAAAACATAGAGTTCGTCCAAGTAACTGATAAAAACTTTATAAGGAAAAACCATTAAGGAATGACCTTAGAGACATTCTTCTAAAGAATTTTAAAACACTGGTAATTCACACATCATCTTACCCACAGCCAGAGCAAGAATGACTTTGTCCAAATTTTTAGCTGATTTTTCTGCTAGACTATGTTGATGAAATTCATATCATTTGCAAGTTTGGAAAAACAACTTGAAAATCAGACTGTTAATAAGGTATGATCGGTTCAGAGCAGATCTCCATGGGTATCTAGTGCGTACTGGTGTCTTTTCTGTACACTCACAAGCCTAGCAGTAAATAAGCTACTTGTGACTTTTTCTTTGTGATCGGAATCAGGTTTGTTTGTTTATAAATTTTGAAATTTTTTTTTTAAAAGAAAACTGGCACAATATTAATCTACATTCAAATTCTGATAACTTGTCTATTTTGTAATATTTCTCATGCATTCTGAAATGTATTTCAGTATTTGTGAGAATTAAAGAAAACAAAGCCACCTATCAAAATAGAATTCATTTTTCCTTGCAACCTTCTCATACCATATTCATCTTATGAGTATCATAAAGACTGACTAGAGTCACGTTTTTGCCTTAAATTCCAAAAATATATGCCTTGAATGCTTCCATTTTTCCTACATCCACTGTCATGTCTACTTCATCTGATGGTAAATGTCATTGAAATATCTCATTTTGACACATTTCTCTCTTTCAAGATATATCCTGCAAATATGTGCTTAAACTTTTGCTGTGATGTGGGCAAAGAACACTCTGGCCTTTAAGATATGTACTAGCATTTAAGTGGCTTTAAGATGTTTTAAATGCTATCTGTTCATTATTAATATAAAAAGAATTATAATACCAACCCAGCTAAAAATCCTTTACTAATTCTGTTTAAAGATTAGAAACATTGGCAACCATTCTCTAGCACGTAGCGTCTATTTATTTGTGATTGCTAGAAATTTGAAACAGTTTTAATGTCCAGCACTATAATGTTTAAAATTATAGTTTATTAAAGTAGTGGAACACTGTGTAGAATCTAAGAATAATGAGTTCGCTGTATAAAAATCTCTAGCTCATATTGTTGAACCAAATTGAATCAGGTGAAGATTAAAAATACATATTTACATGCCTGTACGTATATATGTGAGTATACATTTAAATATATCTGAAAGAATAACCCCAAATCATGGGGGTATAAAATTACGAGAAGGGTTTGCTTTCTACCATATTAACTTTTTGTCATTCTACATTTTACCACAAGCATATATTAACCTTATAATTAGAAAACAATATAATTGACTTTTCCTACTTTGGGAAAATGTTATAGATTATTTTTGAATAATTTCACTTCCTACTGAAAGTGTTCTGTTTTCATAGATAATTTGGTATTGTTGACGCCGCAGAATTATTTTCTTCTCACAGAAGGACTTTACAAGCCTACGATAATGATAATGGCAAAGAAAATCAACAATTGTAATACTTGATTGACTTAGTATATGCTAAGCCCTCTGTAAATTATCACATTCAATGCAAAGCATGTTACTTTAGGGAAAATGTTATTATCCATATTTTACAAATAGGGCACAGCTGAGATTCAAACCTTAATCTATCTGATGTCAAAGCTCATGGCCTCACCTCTACTATCCTATTAAACCAAGTCCAATATAAAGTTAACAAGTGCCAAACCAAGAAAAATTTTCCAGAATTCAAGTAAATTTCTTTTACTTCTTTTGGATAAACTTGGTAGAGTTACCAAATAGTCAGAATGAGAAGCATGCTTAATAGAGAAGGGATAAGAATTCCTGTTTGTTCAGGTCTGCAGCCGTCAGATCTGTTTTCTTGATGGAAATGATGAAGCTACAGAGCATCATATCTGCACAAGGCATCCCATTCTCCTCCCAGGGGCCTGGGGAGGCTGAACTGTACTGCACTGTCACATTCTCAGACCAGACCACCCTTTGACTTTCACTCTCTTTAGGAACACCGAAGTCCTTAAGGAAGTCCATTTTCTGTAACCGGTTGGGAGCCTCTAAAGAAAGGTTTGATTTTAAGCAGCTAAGTCATGAGTCTTCTCCTTGACCCCCAATTCCAATATAGCTTATTTATGTAGACAATGCCAAGTTGAAAAGGAGTCTGCCTAGGCATACAGCCATTTAGAATGAATGGTGGAGCCCAGGTTAGTTTACAGGGCTCTGGAATGTAAGGAAATGTGGATGAGTACCACCTGACAACCTTCGAATGCAGCTCTCCCAGATTGGTCTATTTTAATGTCTAGTATTTCTATAGTACATCTTCTCGGTTACTCCTTATACTCCTTTGAGTTGGGAATCACAATATTTGTCAAGTATGAAGACAGAGTCTTTCTAAAGCTTGGCAAAATGAGACACAGTGTCTAAAAGTGCCAAGAATGTGCTGCAATGACAATTGCATTCTGACTGATAGTACTATTCTTTTGCCAATATATTGTTTATAGTAAAGAGAATATCTTCTCTATACAAGTGGTCCAAAAAATATTTCCCCTGTATAGTTCCTCTCTAAAAACCACATTCCTTGCTACTCTTCTGAATGCCTTCAGCAGAGAGAGAAATGAGAAATTTAGTATCACATAGTGCTTTACATCAGAATTTTAAGCTCCTATGATTGGTCACTTTGGGGTTTGCTCTCTGAAATATTGAGTATCTTTGTTACCAACTGAGCATTCCTT
This sequence comes from Grampus griseus, assembly GCF_964374135.1. Lineage (NCBI taxonomy): Eukaryota > Metazoa > Chordata > Mammalia > Artiodactyla > Delphinidae > Grampus > Grampus griseus. The sequence goes on along the minus strand of NC_139019.1, from coordinate 120,888,947 downwards.
ATATAAGTGTAGTCTACATAGACTGGTTAGTTTAGATTCAAAGTCAGACTTTACTGGTCTCTTTGTAACTCTCCTTTGGTCATTTTACTGACTATATCCCAAGGATGATGAGTTAAAATAGAAAATGGTTTAAGAACTTCTTTAAGTTGTCTAGTTAGAAAGGTATTCAGTCATAAAAACATGTACATGGAAATTTGCAGAATATCTGCTTATGAAAGCTGTATTCCTCTGTCCATTAATATTCATCATTTCTTTGAAATAAGCTTAGTGTTTGTTTTTCAAGTATGGTATGACAAAATTCCTTCTATTGGGCCTCAGTCCTCCAACTGGTCTAAAAAAGACTAAAGGGTTACATGTTTGTACTGAAGAAACACAAGACAATTCTAAATATTTTCCTAGATTAGACACTTGCACATTGATGATTTCTAAGATGCAAACAACAAAAATAAAACTGGCTGACAATGAGACTTTGATTATAAATAACTATTGTTTAAGTTGTCTAGCTTATTCTCAGTCTAACAATTTTGAAAAAGCAAAAATGCATGCGTGGGAAGTTATAAGCTATTCTACACTTCTCAGGAGACAATCTTATAAATACACGCTTGGTGCACTTCTTTGAAAACTACCCAGAGTGGAAATAAATAGTATAACTTACGTGGCTCTTGAATGCAAATAAGCACGTTGGTTTAATTTTTAAAACAAATAAAAGAGATTGAAATTGGATAATGTATCACTGGAAAAGCTGTCTAACCTCTGAGAAGATGTGTATGTGTGTATTTCTTTGTGTGTGTTTGTGTGTGCATGCACAGCATATGAGTAAGGGTAGGGGTGTACAACAAAAGTGTAGGTGTATATGTGCCTATACACACGTAAGCATCAGAATTATGCTTTTGAGAACTTCAACATAAAGACTTTTCCTGTACTTGGACAGCTATGCATTAAAGTGTGAGAAGTGTTTTTTAATATTTTTAAAGATCTGAGATTTGCTTATTTTGCAAGTAAGAGTTTGTTGTGATGCATAAAGCTCTTTTAATCCCATGCAAAGTTGATCAATAAAGAAATAACTATCTCTCTTATCACCCTAGTCTCTTAAACAAGTGAAAATTAAGGCAATTAGAAGTTGATTAATTTGCCAGTAGTCAATTTCCAACTAAAGTTTCTTCACCACTCAGAATAGTTGTATAAAAACACTGTATTTAGTCAAATAATTCAGACTGGGGTTTGGTTTGGGGCGGGAGGTGCAGGGAAATGAAGTAGGTTACACTTTAACAAGCTATTGAACTGAAGTGGCTAAATGTCTTCTCTTTAAATCTTAACACTTTCTAGGAATAAAATTCTCAGCTCACAGCTGCCCACCAAGGAGTTATTTCACACCTCTAGTTCTCAGCATCAGGAACTCCCTCCCCAAAGCCTCCGTGGTTTCTGAGGTCTGAGCTGGTTGCCTGACCTGACATTTAAGGTCAGCTCTATGGTACCTTGAAAGCCTTCCCGTGGAGGCTTTCAAGAAAAAGCATTCTGACAGAAACATGCAAGAGGGGACTTTTCACATCTTGCACCTAAGATCAATTTCACTGAATTCTTTATGTTTGTTCCCTTTGGACCCTGGAGATAAATTTATCCATTCTACAGCAGCAAGACATTTCACACCTGCTATATGCTTGGCATTTATAGAACATTTACTGGGTGGTTCTGGTTACTCTGCTGCGTAGCAAACAACCCTAAAACTGAATGTCTGAAAACAACAATGTATTATTATCTCTCACAGTCCTGAGAGCTGACTAAGCTCAGCTGGGCAGTTCTCACCAAAGGTCTCTCACAAGGTTGCAGTCAGATAGCAGCGGGGGCTGGAGCCACCGCGAGGCTCATCTAGGCTGGGATCCAAGAAGGATTCTTCCCTCACAGATCTGCCCCCCCAGGGTTCCTTGTCCTCCTTCCTTCTCTCCACATGGTCTCACCTCTTCTATGGGCCTCTCCACATGGCTTGGTCTTCTGACACCATAGTGATCTTAGGATAGTCACACTTCTTCCACGGTGTTTGACTTCCAAGAGAAAAGAATGAAAACTGCTGGGCCAGTTGAAAGTTCCCCTCAAAACTGGCACAGTGTCGATTTGGCTGTATTCTATCATTAAAAGGAGTCCCAGGGTCTGCTCAGATTCAAGGGTGCAGAGTGGTAGACTCTGTTTTTTTGTGGGGGAGTGACAAAACCACACTGCCGAAGAGTGTTGGGATGGGAGCTATTGCAATTATCTTTGGAAAATGCAATATGCCACATTTGGTGTCTCAGGCATGGAGAACAACAGTTCTACTCTATTCATATTCCAGATTGTGTTTTCAAATCCTTAAAGCCTTTGGGAATGGTGTTGCTTCTCTGTTTCTGCCATTTCCCCTCCCTGTTTCTCTTCCATCAAAATTTATTGAGTTTCCACAAAGGGACAGTCTCTCTGTTACAGTCACACACATCCTTGAATTCAGATAATGGTCTCAGTCACACTTTGTTGTACTAAAAAATTCTATTTTAATGTATCCCTACTCTTTTTTTTTAGAAAAAGGAGAAAACATTATGGTGAATATGGAAGAGAATAAATAATACAGGAATAACCCAGCCATGTTAAGGAGCTAGTCCCTGCTCCTGGTAATGTTGGCTACATGAATGCTAAGAAGCAACCATTGGTCTATTTATTTATTAATGGCTCTGATACTGCTTAGGACTGGAAACACATTGGAGGACAAAACAGATATGGTACATGTTATAGGTTGAGTTACTTCCCCCCCAATTTATATGGTGAAGTCCTAATCCTCAGTCCATCAGAATGTGACCTTATTTGGAAATAGGGTCATTGCATATGTAATTAGTTAAGATGAGGTCATAAGGATGAGCCTTAACCCAAGATGACAGGTATCCCTATACTATAAAGAGGAGAAATGTGGACACAGACAGATATGCACAGAGGGAAGATGATGTGAAGAGACACGGAGAAGACGGCCGACTACAGGCCAAGGAGCAAGGCCTAGAACAGATTCTTCCTTCACAGTCCTCAAAAGGAACCAACCCTGCCGACACCTGGATTTCAGACTTCTAGCCTCCAGAACGGTGAGACAGTACATTTCTGTTGTTTAAGCCACTGATTTTGTGGTACCCCTAGTAAACTAACATAGTCCCTATTCATAGAGCTTATCAGCCAGACATTAATCAAATAATTCCAAATAAGAGGGATATAATTATAAAATTGAACTAAGGAATATGAAGCAAAGCAATACAATTCTGTGAGAGCAGAGACTAAAGGAATCTCTCCTAGGCTGGTGGGTCACAGAAAGTGTCCATAAGAAAATGATGCTTGAGGTGAGCAATGAAGAGTGATGATGAGTAAAGAGGATGAAAAGGAAGACAAGCACGTCCCAAGTCGGGGGGAGGCTGTGGGGTGGGGACAGCATGTGCAAAGGCCTTTGTCAGCTGACACGAAATGCAACTGAGAAACCGAAACAAAGGAAGTGTGCTTTTAGCACAGGGAATGGGAGGGGCAGTAGTGCAAAATGAGGCTGGTAAACTAGGCAGAACACCACACCTTTGCAGGCCTTGTTCAAGACATCTTTCAGTACCACGATCACTGAGAACCCCTTAAAGAGTTATAAGCTGCAGGTGAGATAATCATATTTGAGTTGTAAAAAGACTACTCTCACTCTTTTTGGGAGAACATGTTGGAAAGTGCTCAGACCAGGGGCAGGGGAGGAAGATCTGGACTCAAGGAGACTGAGTGCAACGGCGTGTAGGGAGCAGGCTCAGATAGGTGGGAGAGAAGGCCAGCTGAATCCAGAAAAGGGTCAAGGAAGTAGAAAAGGATACCTGTGAGACATATTTAGGAAGAGAAGAGGATGAGATTTGCTGATGGAAGAGATATGGGAACATATGTATATGTATAACTGATGCACTTTATTATAAAGCAGAAACTAACACACCATTGTAAAGCAATTATACTCCAATAAAGATGTAAAAAAAAAATCAATATACATGATTATGATGAGAAAATCAGAAAATATAATAAAAAAGTAGAATAAAAAAAAAATAAGATTTGCTGATGGGAGGATTAGAGGTGACCGTGGCTACTTCTTTTTGCCTTCACTCAGGGTAGCTAGAAGAAGATCCATTTTGAGGGAGATGTTTATGGATTTCAGACTGCTCATGTTTTATGGGCATTGCGGAGCTGCAAGCTGAGAAATCAAGAAGGCAATTGAATGTATAGGGAGCTCAAAAAGTGAAGTCTGAGACATAAATTTGAGGGTCATTAGCAAATAAATGGTGATTACAGCTTTGCATGTGGTTGAGATTGCTACAAAAAAGGGTACAAAGTAGGGAGAGACAAAGGCCTGGAATGGAGAGCTAATTAACTACATTTATTTGATTTTTTTAATTTTCCTATTATTTTTATAAGGAAATGATACTAGAGTTTGTATCCAATTTCTCTTGACAAATCACTTTTTTAAAACATTGAGGTCTGTGAAACAAACCACACATCTCCAAGTTACAGTACAACCTTGGGCAATTGTTAATCATATGTGTTTTCATTAAAAAAAAAAAAGCAATTGCAGTTTGGTTTTTTCACTTCAGATTACAGAAGGGGAAAATTTTTTTCTTAAGTATTTTAGATAAGAAGAAAGCAAGAATTGATCATGCTTTTCATAGCTTAAAAAAAAAAAAGCAGGTTGTTTTGTACCTTTAAAAACAACCTACAGTCCATAGGGAGAAAGAGGCCTTATCTGATTACAACAATGATTGGATTTTTTTGTACATACTGACATTTGGTACAGGCACTATCTTTGAATCATTCCAATTCTAGCACCATCACATTATTTGTATGTGTTTATTGCCTCTGTTAAAATAGAAAGATACATGCATGTGCTGTTTCCTTTATAAAGGAAACCCACTGGGTTGTGTCATTGCGTTGGCCCTTAGAAATTGTTAAATTATGTCTTTGTTAGTGTGGAGAGAAAATATATAAGCATGCTTACTTCACCACCCTCTTATGGTTCTCTTATCAAGCTTTCAGATGTTCATAGCTGTTAACTCTAGCTATGAAATGGGCATAGCTGGAAACAAAATAGGGGACTAGAATAATTTTTCAAAAGAGTAAGCAATGATATCCCATCATTGGGTGGGTTGTTCATACATTTAAGTGAAATATGTGCTGCAATTCTGTATGTGTACTCCATTGCTTTTAATAATGATACCAGTGATAGTGAGAGTAGGGGAAAGTGCTGATTCTCCTTAAATTTGATAATAACTCTCTGTAACTTTATTAATATATCATTATAGCTCAAAATTTGCATACAGTTTGATCCAGCAATTTTATTTCTAGAACTTTAAGAAATTAATCATGAAACTCTGAAACGTTTAATCCACAAGAATATTAATCTCTATTTGGCTCTGAGAAGCAAAAACTTAGAACCATAGAACACAGGTTAAAAATGGTAAGGTCCATCTATATGATGAAATAACTTGCAGCTATTAAAATCAGGATGTCAAAATATAATGAAATGGAAATAGTCACTATATAAGAACATTTTGTAAATACATATATGGAATACCACTTCTGTGCATGCATGTGAAAATGACTATTAAAAAAGTTTGAAATTGTATGCACTGAATACTTAATAAGACAATTCTTAAGTCTGAGTGTTAAATATACAGGTGATACATTTTCATTTTTGTGGCTTTTTTGTATATTCCAATTTTTTCTCAATGAATGTGACTTTTCCATAGATATAGCAAAGAACTAATTTAAAAATATGATTACAGTAACCAAAGAGATACCTATTCCTTTGTCCCTCATCTACTTGCTAATATGTGGCATCCTAAAACTAGGGATTTATTTCTCTTCAATCCTGCAAAAATATTTCCTTGAGAAGAGAATTTACAAAGCAATAATAGTCATTTACATTTCAGTTTAAATAAGCTCATTGGCTCCTTCCAGAAACCTAAGTTTTATGGGTACAAATGAGGCCGCATCACAGGACAATAGGACCCCCAAGAGGAAGGTGAGTTCACTCCCGAAGGCTTACCCTACCTGTGGGAACCTGTGCCTTTTCACATTTTACCAATCTAAGGAGAAGTTGATGTAATTTAGTAATCTTAGAACTCTGCTCAAGGTCTTGGCATTTAACACTTTTAACAATGGATAAAAATGTTTGCAGTTTATTATTTGTTTTTAATCAGATTCAGATGGACGCTTTATCACCTACTACCCTAAATGTGTAATAATAAATACGGATCTAAGATCCATTCCTATACTTCCTAGGCTCTGGCATGTTAATTCTGTTTGTCTTCATTATATGTTTAAAATAACTTGGACTATTCTGAATCTCTTCCTTCTTCTTAGAGTTTTTCACCATTTATTCATTTCCATTGGGAAAATTCATTTTTGAGTAGGATGTCATTCAAACAACCTAAATGTTAGGTTTAGACAGCAGATTAAACTAGAATTAGGCTACATCATTCAAAAACACCCTATTCCTTCTAATACTTTTATTACCACTAATGCTACTATGAAGGAGAAAGCATTTATTGATCTTCTATGATTCAGGTACTTTACCTAATTAGATTACATATTAAATAGTTCACATATATTTATATAAATTAATGTAATTATATAAGCAACCCTTTAAGGTCAGTGATTTATTCTTGTGTGATAGATGAGAAAACTGAAATTTAAAGATTCCAAACAACTTGTCCAATATCACACAGCTAGGAAGTACCAAATTGGATTCAAACCGTGGTCTCATTCAACTCTAAGTTTCCACTTTCATCCAGTGTGCTATGCTAACTATCTAGATTTTTAGAAGAAAAAAAATAGCGACCCTCCACACCACTACTAACATTGGAATCACTACCACTATCACCACCAACTAGAATGTGATGTTGAGGGCCATTTTCAATAATAGGACGCATCACTGTAGCCAAGCTAACTGTTTGCCACTCTCAATACATTTTAATGACAACAGCTTAAAGTCAGTCACAGACTGTGAGGTTCCTAGACGATCTGTGCTCTCTAAAGCACTCACGTAGCCCAAAAGCCACTTGGAATTCTCTGACAGCCATCTCCATGTTTCTTGACATAGCTGTCACGTCACACTTGAGTTTATTTCCACTATCTATCCTCAGAATCTTTGCAACCAAGTTATTTTAGACAATTGATGACAAACTACCACTCAAGTCACCATTTTGGATGAGTTGAGGCACTTATTTATTTTATCTCTTGGTAGGCTTTTTCAGCAGCCTGTAAGTTGATACATATAAATGACAACCTGGGTTGAGTATATTTTCACTGCACTTGACAAGCTCACTGGACCGAAAGACCTCTAGTCCAGGTGGGAATAAGCATGCTGAAAGGTCTAAATTACTTAAACATATTTCCTCTCAATCAGAAATTTGAGTTCTCACCAGGCTTGTTGAATGCAATTGGCCATTTTAGTTAAGGCCCATTGGAAGGAAAGGGAAAATAACATTTTAAAGAATAGATGAATAATCTCATTGATATCATGCCTGTTCCCTCAGACAGGCATTCTCTATTACAGATTTGGTGGGACTGAGAAAGAAGCAATAAGGAGACTAGGGTATAGCCAAAGAAAAAATATAGTTTTATGCACAGTATGTTATATATAGCATGTATATATTTACATATACATATTATATTTTTGTACATGTGTGTGTGTATATATGAAATTGGGAAATGACTTAGTTGCTCTCTCAAAATACCAATAATACCACGCACTGCTTAAGGAATATTTAAAAGCATAAAGTATATGACCAGGACTTTATTAATAACCACAGCCAACATTTATTAAGCACTTACTATGTACCAGACACATTGTGCTACACAGATGCACACAATTATATGTGTATAACTCTCACAATAGCCCAGTGAGTTCCCATTTCACAGGTAGGATAACTGACACTCAGAGAGGGCTAAATAAGGAACTCATTCAAATGTACATTGTTAGTAAGTGGCAAAGCCGAGATTGTACATACAGGTCTTTTGGCTCTGCAGTGATGATGCTAATCTATATACTATACATTCTCCCTAAAGATCCCTGACAGATACCAGAATTTCTCAAGTTGTGGCCTGATGCTATCTCTATCAGATTTACCTGGTATGTGCTAAAACACAATTTCTTTGCTCTTTTATTCACTTTCCAAATTAGAATCTCTGGAAAGCAGGTCCCAAAGATCTACATTTTTTATTTGCTCCAAGCGTGACTTTTCAAAAATGCCGGTATTTGAGATCAAGTGTGGCTAACAGGAGGCTCATGGCTGTGAGAATAATACAGTAGAAAGACCGTGGTATCAGAAGTCAGGTGACCTGGGTCTTAATTCCACCCTGCAAGTAATAAGTTCTATGACTCTGGACAAGTTACTTCACCTTTCTGGGCCTGTATTATCCCATCTGTAAAGCGGTGATATTAGATCAGATGCCTACTATAACATTTTGCAAATACTTTAAACAGACCCCCACAATATGGGAAATATTAGTTCTGTTAGGCTCTGCATTGATCAGACTACTCATAAGTCCTGTTTGCAGGGCCGGCCACTGTATTTCAGAGAGACTTTCACTCTCTGGAGTAGAGTCAAGACTGGCCAGCACCACAGCCAGGCAAGAGCATGTGGGTCCTTCCCTCGCCTTCAACACTCTTCTAGGTTTAATTAAAGATGGGTGAGTGAGGGCTGCCATTCCAAACATGCCAGGGTTGAGGCACAGAAGTAGATTTCTTCTGACCAGCAGCATATTTTCATGGAAAACAAATGATATTTTCTATTTGAGAAAGCAGGGACTTTTAGAACTGACAGCAACAGCTCCCTAATCTATTTGAGCTAAGAGGTAATCATTTCCAACCTCCGAAACCATTCCTGCAAATCCAACAGCATGCATGTCATTTGTGGCTCACACAAATGTACTGGCCTTTAAAAGAGAAGTAAATATGTCCTCAGTGGCTGCTTTGTATTGGCAATTAACTGATCTGCTGCCAGAATCTGGCTTCTGCCTATGCAAATGCACGTTCAGCAGCACACCGTAGAATGCAGGGACACATTTCATTTTGCATGCATATTTTGGGAGCCTGGAAGAAAACGTGGTCTTTATTTTAATCTGCAGTGGCTTGTCCAGTGTTTTCCATACAAACATGTTTACTAGATCGGTGTTTGATATTTAGGTCCCAAAATAAACAGTTAATGAATATTGATGTATGTTGAATGCAATCAGAGAAAGAGCCAATAGACTGTCAGAGTGCATACTCCTACACCCCACCTGTAACAATTAGGATAACAGGACTACACTGCCCCTAGCAAGGCACAGAATCGTTCATTCAACAAACAGCTATCATTGCACATTACGTATGCACCACTGAAATAAACAATGGAGGCTTTTTTTTTTTAATTTCAAGGAGGAAAAATTACCCGAAAGTAGAGAATAATGGTTTAAGAGCGTTTATTCAATAAATATTTATTGAGTACATACTTCATGTGTATGAGATACTAATAGAGGCACTGAAGCTTCAAGCAATGAATTTTTTTTAAAAAGTGTTAAAAATTATTTCTCTTGCAGAGTTCATGTTTAGTCTGAGGAAGACAAAGATTAAATGAATATGAAGTATGATAGACAGTGATGAGTACTATGAAAGAAAGAAAGAGAGAGAAAAAGAAAGAAAGGAAGGGAGAAGGGAACAGAGGTACTGGTGAAAGGTGATTGACTTAAATAAGGTCAGGAAAGTCCAACCGAGAAGATACAATCTGAATGTAGATTTGATGAAGATAAAGAAGTGAGCCATGGGGGTATCAGTGCAAAGAGCGTTGTAGGCAGAGAAAATTTTAAGTGCAGTATTTCTGAAGCAGGTGAATGCCCAGTAAGTTAGAAGAATGGATGGCTAACATAGAGGAAACAAATGTTAAGAAAGGAGTCAGAGAGATAAGAGGATGCCCGATCATCTAAGCCTTTGTAAACCATAAAAAGTTTGACTTTGACTCTGACTGAGATAGGAAGCCATTGGGATTTGAGCAGAGGATGACATCACTGAACTTGTATTTTAAAAGAAAGACATTAGCCATTGAGCTGAAAGTAGACTATAGCAGGCAAGAGCAGAAGAAGGAAGTCTGGTGGGTTGGGTTTTGCTATTAACAAGTTTATGAATGATGGAGGCTTGGATCAGAGTAGTAGTGGTGAAGTTTGTGGTAACCGGCTGGATTTTGAAAGTCTGTGGAGCTAATATGATTCCTTGGACCATCTAATTTTCATTTTGAAATATCATATACATGTAGAAAAGTATGAAAAACATCAATGTAAAATTTACCAAATAATGTAAAGCAAACACCAAGTATCCCCCAGCCAGGTTAAGAAATAGAACGTTGCCAGCACTCCAGATACTCCACAGAGTTAGCACATTGGAAGAAAGACTGGATGTGCTAAGTAGAAGCATGGAAGATAAAAAAAAAAGAGCCAAATCAAACTTATAAAGATGAGAATTACAAGAGCTTAAATAAAAAATTCACTAGATAGGATGAACAGCAGAATAGACATTGCAGAATAAAAGATTAATGAACTTTCCAGATGATGTCTTTCATGAAAAGGGATAGAACTACGTTCTTGAGAAATATGATGGACATCTTCCAATAGAAATAAAAACTGCTCCTGCAGGCTCTGTCATTCTCAGAGAAAGTTTCTCTTCACAGTAGAAAACTCAGATTCACAGTGTTACCTGCTAACAAACTGGATTGAGACTATTCTTGTTCAGTCCTAATATCCAATAACAGTGGTCACAAATGCTAGAGAGCAGAAGAAAATATTGGCCAAATATTTATTAGAAATTTCCAATAACCTAGATGGTCCTGTATGTAAGTTACATAATTTTGGCCACAGAGGAGTCTCTTTTTAAGAGACTGCTGGCATTGGAGCCTCTGCTGACTTGGTTAATTTCAAAGGAAAAGATAGAGTAGCAGGGATTGGTTTAATTACAAATACTATGGAGGGGGGACCTTCAAGATGGCACAGGAGTAAGACGTGGAGATCACTATCTTCCCCACAAATATATCAAAATTACATCTACATGGGGAACAACTCCTACAGAACACCTACTGAATGCTGGCAGAAGACCTCAGATTTCCCAAAAAAGCAACAAACTCCCCACATACCTGGGTAGGGCAAAAGAAAAAAGGAAACACAGAGACAAAAGAATAGGGATGGGACCTGCACCTCTGGGAGGGAGCTGTGAAGGAGGAAAAGTTTCCACACACTAGGAAGTCCCTTCACTGGCGGAGATGGGGCTGGGTGGGGAGGGGAAGCTTCGGAGGCACGGAGGAGAGCACAGCAACAGGGGTGCGGAGGGCAAAGCGGAGAGATTCCCACAAAGAGGATCAGTGCCAACCAGCACTCACCAGCCCAAGGGGCTTGCCTGCTCACCCGCCAGGGCAGGCGGGGGCTGGGAGCTGAGGCTCAGGTTTCAGAGGTCGTATTCCAGGGAAAGGTCTGGGGTTGGCTGCATGAACACAGTCTGAAGGGGGCTAGTGTGCCACGGCTAGCCAGGAGGGAGTCCAGGAAAAAGTCTGGAACTGCCTAAGAGACAAGAGAACATTGTTCCGGAGTGCTAGAGGAGAGGGGATTCAGAGCACCCCCTAAATGAGCTCCAGAAACGGGCGTGAACCGCGGCTACCAGCACAGACACCAGAGACGGGCATGAACAGCTAAGGCTGCTGCTGCAGCCACCAAGAAGCCTGTGTACAAGCACAGGTCACTATCAACACCTCCCCACCGGGGAGCCTGTGCAGCCCACCACTGCCAGGGTCCCGTGATCCATGGACAACTTCCCTGGGAGAACACAAGGCACGCCTCAGGCTGTTGCAATATCACGTCGGCCTCTGTCACTGCAGGCTCGCCCCACATTCTGTATCCCTCCTTCCCCAAGCCTGAGTGCGCCAGAGCCCCCTAAGGAGCTGCTCCTTTAACCCCCTCCTGTCTGGGTGAAGAAGAGACCCCAGAGGGTGACCTACACGCAGAGGCGGGGCCAAATCCAAAGCTGAGCCCAGGGAGCTGTGCGAACAAAGAAGAGAAAGGGAAATCTCTCCCAGCAGCCTCAGGAGCAGCGGATTAAATCTCCACAACCAACCTGATGTGCCCTGCATCTCTAGAATAACTGAATAGACAAGGAATCGTCCCAAAATTGAGGTGGTGGACTTTGGGAGCAACTGTAGACTTGGGGGTTGCTTTCTGCATCTAATTTGTTTCTGCTTTTATGTTTATCTTAGTTTAGTATTTAGAGCTTATTATCACTGGTACATTTATTGATTTCGTTGCTCTCTTTCTTTTTTTAAATATATCTATATATTTTTTTCTTTCATTTTTCACCTTTTGTGTATGTATGTGTATGCTTCTTTGTGTGATTTTGTCTGTATACCTTTGCTTTTACCAATTACCTAGGGTTCTATCTTTTCTTTTTTTTTTTGGCATAGTTTTTAGTGCTTGTATCACTGGTGAATTTGTTTTTTGGATTGGTTGCTCTCTTTTCTTTCCTTTTTTTCTATTACCTTTTAATTTTTTTATTTTTAATATTCTTAATTTTAATAACTTTTATTTTATTTCATTTTACTTTTCTTCTTTTTTCTTTCTTTCTTTTTTTTTTCCCTTTCATTCTCAGCTGTGTGGCTGACAAGGTCTTGGTGCACCAGCCAGGTGTCAGGCCTGAGCCTCTGAGGTGGGAGAGCTGAGTTCAGGACATTGCTCCACCAGAGACTTCCTGGCCCCATGTAGTATCAAACGGCAAAAGCTCTCCCAAGATCTCCATCTCAGGGAAAAGACCCAGCTCCACTCAATGAGCAGCAAGGTACAGTGCTGGACACCGTAGGTCAAACAACCAGCAAGACAGGAACACAACCGCACCCATTAGCAGAGAGCCTGTCTAAAATCATAAGGCCACAGACACCCCAAAACACACCATGGGATGTGGTCCCGCCCACTAGAAACCCAAGATCCACCCTCATCGACCAGAACACAGGCACTAGTCCCCTCCACCAGGAAGCCAACACAACCCACTGAACCAAACTTAGCCACTGGGGGCAGACACCTAAAACAACTGGAAAAGCTGAGGTTGAGGAAGATGGCAAAAGAGTAAGACGCGGAGATCACCATCCTCCCCACAGATACATCAGAAATACATCTACACGTGGAACAACTCCTACAGAACACCTACTGAACGCTGGCAGAAGACCTCAGACCTCCCAAAAGGCAAGAAACTCCCAACGTACCTGGGTAGGGCAAAAGAAAAAAGAATAAATAGAGACAAAAGGATAGGGACGGGACCTGCACCAGTGGGAGGGAGCTGTGAAGGAGGAAAGGTTTCCACACACTAGGAAGCCCCTTCATGGGCAGAGACGGCAGGTGGCGGAAGGGGGAAGCTTCGGAGCCACAGAGGAGGGCGCAGCAACAGGGGTGCAGAGGTCAAAGCAGAGAGATTCCCACACAGAGGATTGGTGCTGACCAGCACTCACCAGCCCGAGAGGCTTGTCTGCTCACCCGCCGGGGCGGGCGGGGGCTGGGAGCTGAGGCTCAGGCTTCAGAGGTCGGATCGCAGGGAGAGGACTGGGGTTGGCGGCGTGAACACAGCCTGCAGGCGGTTAGTGCACCAGGGCTAGCCGAGAGGGAATCCGGGGAAAAGTCTGGACCTGCCGAAGAGGCAAGAGACTTTTTCTTGCCTCTTTGTTTCCTGGTGCGCCACGCAGAGGGGATTAAGACGGCCGCTTAAAGGAACTCCAGAGATGGGTGCAATCTGCGGCTATCAGCGCAGACCCCAGAGACGGGCATGAGACGCTAAGATTGCTGCTGCCGCCACCAAGAAGCATGTGTGCAAACACAGGTCACTATCCACACCTCCCCTCCCAGGAGCCAGTGCAGCCCACCACTGCCAGGGTCCCGTGTTCCAGGGACAACTTCCCCGGGAAAACGCACAGCGCGCCTCAGGCTGCTGCAACGTCATGCGGGCCTCTGCCGCCACATTCTCACCCCACATCTATACTCCTCCCTCCCCACGGCCTGAGTGAGCCAGAGCCCCCGAATCAGCTACTCCTTTAACTCCGTCCTGTCTGCGGGAAGAACAGACGCCCTCAGGCGACCTACACGCAGAGGCGGGGCCAAATCCAAAGCTGAACCGCAGGAGCCCTGCGAACAAAGAAGAGAAAGGGAAATCCCTCCCAGCAGCCTCAGGAGCAGCAGATAAAATCTCCACAATCAACTTGATGTACCCTGCATCTGTGGAATACCTGAATACACAACGAATCATCCCAAATAGAGGAGATGGACTTTGGGAGAAAGACATATTACTTTTTCCCCTTTTCCTCTTTTCGTGAATGTGTATGTGTATGCTTCTGTGAGAGATTTTGTCTGTATAGCTTTGCATTCACCATTTGTCCTAGGGTTCTGTCCGTCCGTGTTTTTTTTTTTTTTACTCAAAAAAAATTTTTTTCTTAATAATTATTTTTTATTTTAGTAACTTTATTTTATCCTCTTTCTTTCTTTCCTTCTATTTTTTCTCCCTTTTATTCTGAGCTGTGCACATGAAAGGCTCCTGGTGCTCCAGCCAGGAGCCAGTGCTGTGCCTCTGAGGTGGGAGAGCCAACATCAGGACACTGTTCGACAAGAGACCTCCAAGCTCAATGTAATATCAAACGGTGAAAATCTCCTGGAGATCACCACGCAACACCAAGACCCTGCTTCACTCAATGACCAGCAAGCTACAGTGCTGGACACCCTATGCCAAACAACTAGCAAGACAGGAACACAACCCAACCCATTAGGAGAGAGGCTGTCTAAAATCATAATAAGGCCACAGACACCCCAAGACACACCACCAGACGTGGACCAGCCCACCAGAAAGAAAAGATCCACCCTCATCCACCAGAACACAGGCACTAGTCCCATTCACCAGGAAGCCTACACAACCCAGTGAACCAACCTTAGCCACTGGGTACAGACACCAAAAACAACGGGAACTATGAACCTGCAGCATGCAAAAAGGAGACCCCAAACACAGTAAGATAAGCAAAATGAGAAGACAGAAAAACACACAACAGATGAAGGATCAAGGTAAAAACCCACCAGACCTAACAAATGAAGAGGAAATAGGCAGTCTACCTGAAAAAGAATTCAGAATAATGACAGAAAAGAAAATCCAAAATCTTTGAAACAGAATACAGAAAACGCAAGAAACATTTAACAAGGACCTAGAAGAACTAAAGAGGAAACAAGCAACAATGAACAACACAATAAATGAAAACAAAAATACTCTACAAGGGATCAATAACAGAATAACTAAGGCAGAAGAACGGATAAGTGACCGGGAAGATAAAATAGTGGAAATAACTACTGCAGAGCAGAATAAAGAAAAACGAATGAAAAGAACGGAGGACAGTCTCAGAGACCTCGGGGACAACATTAAATGCACCGATATTTGAATTATAGTGATCTCAGAAGAAGAGGAGAAAAAGAAAGGGACTGAGAAAATATTTGAAGACATTATAGTTGAAAACTTCCCTAATATGGGAAAGGAAATAGTCAATCAAGTCCAGGAAGCACAGAGAGGCCTATACAGGATAAATCCAAGGAGAAACACGCCAAGACACATATTAATCGAACTATCAAAAATTAAATTCAAAGAAAACATATTAAAAGCAGCAAGGGAAAAACAACAAATAACACCCAAGGGAATTCCCATAAGGTTAACAGCTAATCTGACAGCAGAAACTCTGCAAGCCAGAAGGGACTGGCAGAGCATATTTAAAGTGACGAAGGAGAAAAACCTACAACCAAGATTACTCTACCCAGCAAGGATCTCATTCAGATTTGATGGAGAAATTAAAACCTTTACAGACAAGCAAAAGCTGAGAGAGTTCAGCACCACCAAACCCGCTTTATAACAAATGCTAAAGGAACTTCTCTAGGCAAGAAACAAAAGGGAAGGAAAAGACATATAATAACAAACCCCAAACAATTAACAAAATGGGAATAGGAACATACATATCGATAATTATCTTAAATGTAAATGGTTTAAATGCTCCCACCAAAAGACACAGACTGGCTGAATGGATACAAAAACAAGACCCATATATATGCTGTCTACAAGAGACTAACTTCAGACCTAGGGACACATACAGAGTGAAAGTGAGGGGATGGAAAAGATATTCCATGCAAATGGGAATCAAAAGTAAGCTGGTGTAGCAATCCTCATATCACACAAAATACACTTTAAAAAAAGACTATTACAAGAGATAAAGAAAGATATTACATAATGATCATGGGATCAATCCAAAAAGAAGATATAACAATTGTAAATATTTATGCACCCAACATAGCAGAACCTCAATACATAAGGCAAATACTAACAGCCATAAAAGGGGAAATCGACAGTAACACAAACATAGTAGGGGACTTTAACACCACACTTTCACCAATGGACAGATCATCCGAAATGAAACTAAATAAGGAAACACAAGCTTTAAATGATACATTAAACAAGATGGACTTCATTGATATTTATAGGACATTCCATCCAAAAAGAACAGAATACACATTTTCCTCAAGTGCTCATGAAACATTCTCAAGGATAGATCATATCTTGGGTCACAAATCAAGCATTGGTAAATTTAAGAAAACTGAAATTGTATCAAGTATCTTTTCTGACCACAACGCTATGAGACTAGATATCAATTACAGGAAAAGATCTGTAAATAATACAAACACATGGAGGCTAAACAATACACTACTTAATAATGAAGTGATCACTAAAGAAATCAAAGAGGAAATCAAAAAATACCTAGAAACAAATGACAATGGAGACATCACGACCCAAAAACCTATGGGATGCAGCAAAAGCAGTTCTAAGAGGGAAGTTTATAGCAATAAATCCGACCTGAAGAAACAGGAAACATCTCACATAAACAACGTAACTTTGCACCTCAAGCAATTAGAGAAAGAAGAATTAAAAAAAACCCAAAGTTAACAGAAGGAAAGAAATCATAAAGATCAGATCACAAACAAATGAAAAAGAAAGGAAGGAAATGATAGCAAAGATCAATAAAACTAAACACTGGTTCTTTGAGAAGATAAACAAAATTGATAAACCATTAGCCAGACTCATGAAGAAAAAAAGGGAGAAGACTCAAATCAATAGAATTAGAAATGGAAAAGGAGAAGTAATAACTGACACTGCAGAAATACAAAGGATCATGAGAGATTACTATAAGCAACTCTATGCCAATAAAATGGACAACCTGGAAGAAAGGGACAAATTCTTAGAAATGCACAATCTTCCGAGACTGAACCAGGAAGAAACAGAAAATATGAAAAGACCAATCACAAGCACTGAAATTGAAACTGTGATTAAAAGTCTTCCAACAAACAAAAGCCCAGGGCCGGATGGCTTCACAGGCGAATTTTATCAAACATTTAGAGAAGAGTTAACACCTATCCTTCCTAAACTCTTCCAAAATATAGCAGAGGGAGGAACACTCCCAAACTCATTCTACAAGGCCACCATCACCTTGATACCAAAACCAAACAAAGATGTCACAAAGAAAGCAAACTACAGACCAGTATCACTGACGAACATAGATGCAAAAATTCTCAAGAAAATACTAGCAAACAGAATCCAACAACACATTAAAAGGATCATTCACCATGATCAAGTAGGGTTTATTCCAGGAATGCAAGGATTCTTCAATATATGCAAACCAATCAACATGATACACCATACTAACAAATTGAAGGAGAAAAACCTATGATCATCTCAATAGATGCAGAGAAAGCTTTCGACAAAATTCAACACCCATTTATATAAAAAACCTGCAGAAGTAGGCATAGAGGGAACTTACCTCAACATAATAAAGCCCATATATGACAAACCCACAGCCATTATCATCCTCAATGGTGAAAAAGTGTAACCATTTTCACTAAGATAAGGAACAAGGCAAGGTTGCCAACTCTCACCACTAGTATTCAACATAGTTTTGGAAGTTTTAGCCACAGCAATCAGAGAAGAAAAAGAAATAAAAGCAACCAAATCGGAAAAGAAGAAATAAAGCTGTCACTATTTGCAGATGACATGATACTATACATAGAGAATCCTAAAGATGCTAACAGAAAACTACTAGAGCTAATCAATGAATGTGGTAAAGTAGCAGGATATAAAATTAATGCACAGAAATCTCTTGCATTCCTATACACTAATGATGAAAAATCTGAAAGTGAAATTAAGAAACATTCCCAGTTACCATTGCAACAAAAAGAATAAAACGTAGGAATAAACCTACCTAAGGAGACAAAAGACCTGTATGCAGAAAATTATAAGACACTGATTAAAGAAATTAAAGATGATACAAATAGATGGAAAGATATACCATGTTCTTGGATTGGAAGAATCAACATTGTGAAAATGACTCTACTACCCAAAGCAATCTACAGATTCAATGCAATCCCTATCAAACAACCACTGGCATTTTTCACAGAACTAGAACAAAAAATTTCACAATTTGTATGGAAACACAAAAGACCCTGAATAGCAAAAGCAATCTTGAGAAAGAAAAATGGAGCTATAGGAATCAGGCTCCCTGACTTCAGACTATACTACAAAGCTACGGTAATCAAGATAGTATTGTACTGGCACAGAAACAGAAATATTGATCAGTGGATCAGGGTAGAAAGCCCAGAGATAAACTCATGCACATATGGTCACCTTATCTTTGATAAAGGAGGCAAGAATACACAGTGGAGAAAAGACAGCCTCTTCAATAAGTGGTGCTGGGAAAACTGGACAGGTACATATAAAACTATGTATTAGAACACTCCCTAACACCATAAACAAAAATAAACTCAAAATGGATTAAAGACCTGAACGTAAGGCGAAACACTATCAAACTCTTAGAGGAAAACATAGGGAGAACGCTCTATGACATAAATCACAGCAAGATCCTTTTTGACCCACCTCCAAGAGAAATGGAAATAAAAACAAAAATAAACAAATGGGACCTCATGAAACTTCAAAGCTTCTGCACAGCAAAGGAAACCATAAACAAGACGAAAAGACAACCTTCATAATGGGAGAAAATATTTGCAAATGAAGCAACTGACAAAGGATTAATCTCCAAATTTATAAGCAGCTTATGCAGCTCAATAACAAAAAAACAAACAACCCAATCCAAAAATGGGCAGATGACCTAAATAGACATTTCTCCAAAGAAGATATACAGATTGCCAACAAACACATAAAAGAATGCTCAACATCACTAATCATTAGAGAAATGCAAATCAAAACTACAATAAGGTATCATCTCACACCGGTCAGAATGGCCATCATCAAAAAATATACAAACAATAAATGCTGGAGAGGGTGTGGAGAAAAGGGAACACTCTTGCACTGTTGGTGGGAATCTAAATTGATACAGCCACTATGGAGAACAGTATGGAGATTCCTTTAAAAACTAAAAATAGAACTACCATACGACCCAGCAATCCCACTACTGGGCATATACCCTGAGAAAACCATAATTCAAAAAGAGTCTTGTACCAAAATCTTCATTGCAGCTCTAATTACAATAGCCAGTACATGGAAGCAACCTAAGTGTCCACTGACATATGAATGGGTAAAGAAGATGTGGCATGTATGTACAATGGAATATTACTCAGCCATAAAAAGAAATGAAATTGAGTTATTTGTTTTGAGGTGAATGGACCTAGAGACTGTCATACAGAGTGATGTTAAGTCAGAAAGACAAA
Organism: Grampus griseus; assembly: GCF_964374135.1. NCBI lineage: Eukaryota > Metazoa > Chordata > Mammalia > Artiodactyla > Delphinidae > Grampus > Grampus griseus. Next base: position 120,869,153 of record NC_139019.1, on the reverse strand, counting down.
AAAACTGTATGCTAATACATATATATTGAATCTAAAAAAAAAAAAGGTTCTGAAGAACCTAGGGGCAGGACAGGAATAAGGACACAGACGTAGAGAATGGACTTGAGGACATGGAGAGGGGGAATGGTAAGCTGGGATGAAGTGAGAGAGTGGCATGGACATATATACACCACCAAATGTAAAATAGATAGCTAACGGGAAGCAGCTGCACAGCACAGGGAGCTCAGCTCATTGCTTTGTGTCCACCTAGAGGGATGGGATATGGAGGGTGGGAGGGAGAGATATGGGGATATATGTATATGTATATCTGATTCACTTTGTTATAAAGCAGAAACTAACACAGCATTGTAAAGTAATTAGTCTCCAATAAAGATGTTTAAAAAGAAAATGCTATGGAACAAAAGATCCTGTTCTAGTCTATTCTGTTCTAGTGGCAGAACACAGTACCGTAACAGCTTGAGGTGAAGACCATAAAAAAGATGTTTCTGAACATAAAGAAACAGTTTTTTATCAGCACCTGGATTTGTAGTCTACAATAACTATAACATTTATAACGTGTGAGAGATAATAGAGGGTAAGGATCTAAGACATTTAATGTTTCCAAAGTATGCAGAGGCACCACTAATAATCATAGCTGTTTCTTGAAATCTTCTTAATACTGTATTAAAGACTATGATATTTTAGGTACGAATTTCCCTGCTACTGAGAACTCAATGAGCTGCAAGTTGCTGCCCCCTTACCCTAGAGTTAGTCAAGGGGATGTTGCAGATGTAACACCTTTAAAGAGACTGTGGAAGGTGTGAAGCAAAAAACAAAAATGGAGCATTGAAAATGTTTCTTTTGGTTCTGGTGGAAGCTTTGCTACAGCAATTAACAAGGCATCTCTTGAACGTTTCCGTCAAGTATAGTCATGTTGTAATTACTGGCCTTGGGATTAATGTCTTTAAGGACTTTGTTGCTGATCCCAACAAAAGGCCCAGGTAGGGCTGATTACCTTTACATAGGATACCAGCAGGGAATTTTGTTGCATTTGAAAAATACTTTGAAGAATAAGGTCATGATTTTCTCCAGACAGTGTTCAAGAATGGGACGACAGGGCTTCCCTGGTGGCGCAGTGGTTGAGAGTCCGCCTGCCGATGCCGGGGACACGGGTTCGTGCGCCGGTCCGGGAAGATTCCACATGCCGCGGAGCGGCTGGGCCCGTGAGCCATGGCCGCAGAGCCTGCGCGTCCGCAACCTGTGCTCCGCAATGGGAGAGGCCACAACAGTGAGAGGGCTGCATACCGCAAATAAAAAAAAGAATGGGATGATGACAAAAAGCTATTTATTTGATGTAGTAAGAAAAAATGCAAAACTGGATATGGAACGTCTCCAGCTGGATATGGCAGAATCTTAATAGGCTTTGTTTTATGACTGGATATGTGTGTGTGAGTATATACACACGCATGCATGCATAGATCTCTGTGTGCATATGTAATGCACCATGTTTTTCATACAGGCATATGGTGGTTCTTTGTGTTTTATGGTACATTTCAGTGAAATTATTTGCTGGTTTATGAATATACTGCCCTTTCATTTTTTTTTCTTTTTTTCCCCAATGTTTAGGTGATCTCAAAGTAGGAAATACATTTAATCATGTAAAAGATTAATGCTAAAATAAGCTTTTTGGGCCTTTTGCCAGTAGATAGTAATTCAGTCTGGTATTGATCTTTTCACGAGTAACAGAACTGAGAAATTTTATATATAACTGAAGATCATAAAATAGATTTGCATAAAATTATCATGATTGCTTCATGTTTATATTTAACTTATAGTTTTGTATAAACAAGATCGTGTAGGGCTTCCCTGGTGGCGCAGTGGTTGAGAGTCTGCCTGCCGATGCAGGGGACACGGGTTCATGCCCCAGTCCAGGAAGATCCCACATGCCGCAGAGCGGCTGGGCCCGTAGCCATGGCTGCTGAGCCTGCGCTCCGCAACGGGAGAGGCCACAACAGTGAGAGGCCTGCGTACCGCAAAAAAAAAAAAGATTGTGTAAGATATATTTAAAGTTTTAATGATTTAACAATCTTTCCAACTTTTCATGATTTTTTGGAATGCAGACTTTTAAGAAAATGAAATTACACTCCCTTTTCTCCATTAATCAGCAAATAAAATATGGCCTTAACAAGTTGTTTGTGTCATTATAGAGTTTGAAAATTATGTCACGATATACCCTATAGAATTACTAACCTCAATGCCCATTGTAGAGTATATATTAATCATTCTACATTAAAGAAAATAATGGTTGTTAATGGAATGCCAAGGCACTATACAGTGATTATATATGGTAGTTGTGGTATCCTGGCAGTGAAATGTCAAATTTGAAAGGCCTGTACTACAATTTTACATGAAAGAAATTACTCATGGCTCTAATATGCACCTTGCGAGTTTAAGGAGATAATGTTTTTTAGAGAGAAACTCTGCTTCCACTATAGATTAGGTACATAAGTATAAACTTTGACAAAAGTGGAAGGAGTGCATTCTAAAGTAATTGCACTTCTGAATTTATTTTTCATATCCTATATTTGATATGACTAAATGAATTACTGGAACGATTAGTAAGTGTACTTAATTTAAATGTTTTGATCCTGTTATACTTTTCATTAAGTTTAAAAAAAGTTAAATTATATACAAAATTGTAAAACAAAAAAAAAAAGATTAGTGAGCTTGAAGGTGTAGCAATAGAAATTATTCAAAATAAAATAGAGAAAAAGTACTGGGAAAAAAATGAAAGCATCAGTGAGCAGTGAGACAACTTGATGTGGCTTCATCTATAAACATTTAGAATTACTCTCCCCAGAGGAGAAGAAAGGGGAAAATATACATATATTTTAAAAAATTGGCTGAAAATCTTGTAAAGTTCATGACAACTATACACCCACAGATTCGAAAAGCTCAACAAACCCCAAGCATGAGAAACATGAAAGAACTTGTCTTTGTTCCCCTGTATATACCATGTCTATTTGCATTGGCTGATTTGAAGATTTTCTTTCTTCACTAGTTTCAAGCAATTTGATTAAAATGTACCTTGGTTTAGGTTCTTTTATATTTCTTGTTTGTTATAAGTATTTCAATAATTAGTTTTTATTGTGATTGTTATAGGTAAAATTTTGTCCCCCCAGAATAGACACTTTGAAGTCCTAACCCTCAGTAATTCAGAATGTGACCTTATTTGGAAATAAGACCTTTACAGAGGTAATAATTAAAATGAGGTGGGCCCTAATCCAATATGACTGATATCTTTGTAAAGAGGAGAAATCTGGACACAGAGACAAGTATGCACAGAGGGAAGACAATGTGAAGACATACAGGGAGAACACCATGTGATACAGGGGACTGGAGTGACACATCTATAAGCCAAGGATTGTCAAAGATGGCCAGAAAACCATCCAAAGGTAGGAAGGGCAAGGAAGGATGCTCCTACATGCTTCAGGGGGAGCGTGGCCTTGCTGACACCTCTTCATTCTTAATAGCCTCCAGGCATTTAGAGTATGAGAGATCCTGTAAGTGCTCTGAAACAAGTGAGACCAAAGACGGTTCTTCAGGCAGCCCCAGGAAAGTTGGACCATTGGATGTTCTCTCCAATTCTTTTTGTTGTTGTTTTTTGCGGTACGCGGGCCTCTCACTGTTGTGGCCTCTCCTGTTGCGGAGCACAGGCTCCGGACGTGCAGGCTCAGCGGCCATGGCTCACGGGCCTAGCCGCTCCGCAGCATGTGGCATCCTCCCGGACCGGGGCACGAACCCGTGTCCCCTGCATCGGCAGGCGGACTCTCAACCACTGCGCCACCAGGGAAACCCTCTCTCCAATTCTTTACCTCTCCAGGGAGAAGCTGGGAACTGAGGCCTTTCACGTATTTTCTCTGTGCTAAACCAGGAGAAGGGCTGCAGTGATGAGCTACATACTAGATCAAACCACTGTCTTTGTTCTTACTAGTCCTCAGGTGGCTAGAATATGCTGGGTTCTGTTAGCACACTGAGACAAACAAGACAAAAGCCAGTCCTTGAGCAGCTCTTCTAAAAGTTGGTGCATTTGCCATGTGGTCTAACTCTCTTTCCCTCCCCAGGGAGAAGCTGAGAGCTGGAGTTTTTCATGCCTTCACTTTGTGTTAAGCCAGGAAGAGGGGTTATGCAGAGTGCCAGCCCAAACCACCATCTTGGTTTCCTTCTGGTGTCTAGAGGACCTCAGGTCCCAGAAGTGTTACATGACCAGCAAAACAGAAGCTAGTCCTTTGGGGAGCTCCCGGAAAAGTTGGAGCAATGGACTGCAGTCTAACTCTTTCCTTCTCCAGTGAGAAGCTAGGAGCAGTAGTGTTTCCTTCTGATCGTAAGGCACTATACCAGAGGTAGGGATTCTGGCAAGAAGGTGTCTTGAATTTTCCTACTAGTTTCAATGTGTCTGGTTTCACACTTGCCCAAAGTGTAGGAGCCTCTCAACTAGCTTCTGGATGTCTCACCAACGGAATTTTTCTCTGAATGGTTGTTGAATCAGTATGTTTATGGGTGAAGGGGAGTCCAAAACTTCTTACTTATTCTGCCATCTAGCTGACATCATCCTGCAAGAGCCAGCTAGCTCTTAAGCAGGTCTAATTCACCACATAGAGTTTCTAAAAATACTTAAGGAAACTATGCAATGTTCTAAATATCCCGAGGAAGTATTCACAAGAGTATTGGAGTATAGATGATTATTGCCAGTTTGATTCCATTTATTCTCCCTAAGGAGGAGGCAGTGATGTGCTGATGTGTGTGCATTCTTCCCAAGTTCACTTTCAGTGACATCATATTGATAGTTTGAAATCAGTCATGATGCAGGCATTACACCATGGAAATTGGCAAATGCTATAGATCAGCATTTGTGGAAGTCTGGAGAAAATCAGGTTGAAAACCTGTAACATGTGGGTACTGTTGGGAAAGGGATTAATAAGGCAGGCTCATTGATTAAATTCTAGTTATGTAGCATTTTATTGTACTGTAGTTGGCAAACACGCTTTACAAAAATGACTTCATTCTCCCTAAGGAGGAGGCAGTGAGATGCTGATGTGTGTGCATTCTTCCCAACTTCACTTTCAGTGACATCATATTGATAGTTTGAAATCAGTCATGATGCGGACATGACACCATGGAAATTGGCAAATGCTATAGATCAGGGATTTTTTTCTTTTGGAAAATCAGCTGTTAAAGATTTACCAGTACAACATCTGGAGGATTATGAGTCTAAAACACTATGCACTGTGGATGTTGAGATAGAATTTGGTTTGGGTCCCAGGGAGACAGACTGAGATGAAGATTTTTATGTGGACGTTCTATTAACCATGTCTTTAAACTTTTGTATTTTGATGCTTTGACATCTGGAGCCTTGCCAACACTGGAGGGGCCACCCGATTCTTAAAGATAGTAAACAATTTGCTCACCAGTATGCTTTTAAATGCAAACCTAACAATCCAGAACCCATACCCCAGCCACATGTCTTAACCACCCCAGGGTCAGGCACCAGACAACTAAGGTCAGCCTCTAGGCCCCAGAGCCCAGTGGAATTATCACAAGATAGCCAATACTAAGCCTGTAGGTAACGAACTATCTTTCCAATGGCAATCAATTCCTGATTGTTGGCCTTACCATACATAAATCATAATAAAACCTATCTTAAAACAGCAGTTCTTTGGGAGTTCCTTGGTGGCCTAGTGGTTAGGTTTCCAGGCTTTCACTGCCGTGGCCCTGGGTTCAATCCCTGGCTGGGGAACTGAGATTCCGCAAGTCGCACGGTGTGGCAAAACACACACACACACAAACAACAACAAAACAGCAGTTCTTTGAGGAATGCTCTCAAGATAAACACATTTGAAGAAGAGATGGAAATAGAGTTGGGAAGAGAGAAGATTTACCTATGATTTAGTCTCAAGAAAGGCCTCAATCAACCCCACAGAAATGGGAAGAAGTGTGATGACCCTTCCATGTGATTCCCTTTGAGTCAAGGGGCCCAGCTTTCATAACCGTGTATTGATCAGGGTAGGGTGTATCCAGACCCTAGATAGAGGGCTTATCCTTGGGCTTTGAAGAAACTCTTTGGCTGAGAGCATTACCCAGAGAGGGGTTCTGCTAAGTGCTGTTAGCCACCAGTATTCTCAGCAGCTGCGGGAAGCTCTTTAGTTCTGAGAGAGGGCTGGGGACACGAACCCCTGCACGTACTACAAAACAGGAAGATAAACTCAACTACCAAACGCTGTCTACCTTAGATGATTCATGAGCTTTCTGATGGAGTCAACATCATTGAGGAGAATAAATGCTGTAGTTGAAAAGGTACTAAAAATTCATGTTAAGAGTCAGGTATGTCCTTTCAACCTTGGCAGAAAAATAAATGTAAAATAAATTAGCCATTTACAACTTTGCAAAACCTAACATGCTGTGAAGATTTACCAGCTGGACCATGAAAAAAAAATGACTCTATTCAACAAAGCAATTAAAAAATGAAAACTGCTGCAACTGAAGTCCAAATAAAATAAGCTTCAAGAGTAGAAGAAATGTGGAAAAAAAAATTTGTTGGATCTCTCTCTCTCTCTCCCCCTCTCCCCTCTATTTGGCTTTAGAATTTCATACAATTTTATAAAGCTGGTGGCTGCCAGAACAGGATAGGGCAATTGGCAAGGGCTGAGAAATCTCCTCACCCCCAAGAACAGTGAACACAAGGGCATGTAGCCAGTGTGGACTCTGAGTGGCAGCCGGGTGATTCTAAGGAAATTTTCTATTTGTTCCTAGTTGTCTTCTTTCTAGTAACTAGAGAATAAAGATTGTACAATCCACACTTACCATTCTTTCATTATTCTAATAACCCATGATAAAAATATTTTAAAATGTTAAAAAGATATCATAGTTGAGCCCCAAAGTTCTGTGGATTACTCTGTCAAATGAATGGGAAACAAGCAAATGAGAATGGGCTTTATTCAAAGAAAGTCAGCCAATTTATATAGAAAAGGCAAACACCCAGAGATTTCATAAGAGTTCAAAGAAAGTACTGCAGAGAAGGAGACGGAGCCAGTCAAGGGGGCAGCAAGAAGTGAAGACACTTCACCATGAAGAGGTGAGTATGATGTGGAGTTTTCTCTAGAGACACAGCTTCTTTAAAACATGTTGTTTTCGTACAGTGGCTTAGTTGCTTCTTACTCCTTTCCTTCCACACTACTTCAAATATCTGTATACCTACAGGGTCCCTTACTTGGTTCTGGACAATCCAGCATATATTTATTGTTCTAGTCTTATCCTTGAAGCAGGTGAGGATACAAGATTCACTATTCAAGACAGCTAACATATTTTGAGCATTTCCTATAAACCAGACTTTACATAAATCTCTTTAAACACTCACCACAGTCCTTTGATGAGGAGCTTACTATTATTTCCATTTATGGATGAAAAAGGTGAAGTTCAGGAACATTAAGTAATGTGCCCAAGGGTATGAGTCTGTAAGTTGGTAAAAAAAGATCAGAAGCATAGACAATTTGACTGCAGAGTTTGAACTTTAAATCATTTTGCTGTCTATTGTCTAGCCTACAAGGAGAGATTCATTATTACTAATAGAATCCAGGAAGAAGGAGAAATTGATTTTGTCCTTGAAGAATTAGTTGGAATTAGGGAGTTAAAAATGGTAGTTTTATGGAGGGAGAAATGTTTGTACAAAGATACAGATTCAGAATATTGTAGGACATCTTTGGAGAACACAAGATGATACTGTATCAGGAATTAGTAGAAGATAGGTTAGAGCAAATTATTCAAGCTTAAGATAGTCACCTTTCCCTTTGTTTAGTTACTGGATTTTCTAACCGGAGAAAAGCACTTGGCTTGTAGCCCTTAAGCATGTCCCTAAGAGAAGAGTTGTTTCAGAGGAGATAAGAAATAAGGTAAATTATTCCCTGAGAAATTACTAACCCATAAGGTTATCTCTCCTCACCTGAATCTCCCAAATTATTCTCAGGCATGCTGGTGCCACTCTGCAGAGTCAGGAAGCAGTTTCTCTATCACCCTAGCCAATCTCTGACTTAATTACCCACCCAAAGCATACAATGGATAAAAAAGGCTGGGGGTCATTTTGAGTGGGGGTAACTAGCTAGCCTGAGTCATACAAAGGGACTTTTGGAGTCTTGACCAGGGTCAGGAAGTAGATCAGTATATCATTCTGCTAGTGGAGACCTAACTTTTTTTTTTTTTGGCCATGCCCCACAGCTTGTGTGATCCTAGTTCCCCATAAGGGATTGAACCCGGCCCCAGCAGTGAAAGCAGTCAGTCCTAACCACTGGACTGCCAGGGAAATCCCAAGATCTGACTTATGATTTCCTTTCTGAGCTGACTTCTGGAGGATCACATATCCATAGAACAGACCATGCAACAGGGAGAGAGAAAAGGGAACATTTGAGGGAGCTCAAAATTCAGACTAGAAAGTAGCAGAATGAATTTTACTCCATACAGAGCCTTTGCTATACTTTATATCCTCAGAAAAAATACAAAATAATCAAGTCTAATGCACTCTGTCTCTCTAACAGTTAAAATGGTTAAAATTGTTCTCAGCAAACCACAAAGAGCAACTTAGAGGAGAAGTGAAAAAGACATTTTTTTGGTGCTTCTCCATCATTTATCTCCCCAACAGCACCAGTTCTTGTTTTATTTTAACATCTTTATTGGAGTATAATTCCTTTACAATGATGTGTTAGTTTCTGCTTTATAACAAAGTGAATCAGCTATACACATACATATATCCCAATATCTCCTCCCTCTTGTGTCTCCCTACCACCCTCCCTATCCCACCCCTCTAGGTGGTCACAAAGCACCAAGCTGATCTCCCTGTGCTATGCGGCTGCTTCCCACTAGCTATCTATTTTACGTTTGGTAGTGTATATATGTCCATGCCACTCTCTCACTTCGTCCCAGCTTACCTTCACCCCTCCCCGTGTCCGCAAGTCCATTATCTGTCTGTGTCTTTATTCCTGCCCTGCCCCTAGGTTCTTCAGAACCATTTTTGCTTTCTGCTTTTTGTTTTTAATTCCATAAATGTATGTTAGCATACGGTATTCGTTTTTCTTTTTCTGACTAACTTCAGTCTGTATGACAGACTCATCCATCTCACTACAAATAACTCAATTTCGTTTCTTTTTATGGCCGAGTAATATTCCATTGTATATATGTGCCATATCTTCTTTATCCATTCATCTGTCAATGGGCACTTAGGTTGCTTCCGTGTCCTGGCTATTGTAACTAGTGCTGCAATGAACATTGTGGTACATGACTCTTTTTGAATTATGGTTTTCTCAGGGTGTATGAGTAGTGGGAGTGCTGGGTCGAATGGTAGTTCTATTTTTAGTTTTTTAAGGAAACTCCATACTGTTGCCCATAGGGGCTGTATCAATTTACATTCCCACCAACAGTGCAAGACTGTTTTTCTTTTCTCCACACCCCCTCCAGCATTTATGCTTTGTAGATTTTTTGATGATGGCCATTCTGACTAGTGTGATGTGATACCACATTGTAGTTTTGATTTGCATTTCTCTAATGATTAGTGATATTGAGCATCCTTTCATGTCTTTGTTGTCAATCAGTATATCTTTCTGGACAAGTGTCTATTTAGATCTTCTGCCCATTTTTGGATTGGGTTGTTTGTTTTTTTATATTGAGCTGCTTGTAAGTTCTGGAGAGTAATCCTTTGTCAGTTGCTTCATTTGCAAATATTTTCTCCTATTCTGTGGGTTGTGTTTTCATCTTGTATACGGTTTCCTTTGCTGTGCAAGGCTTTTAAGTTTCATTAGGTCCCATTTGTTTATTTTTCTCTTTATATCCATTTCTCTAGGAGGTGGGTAAAAAAGGATCTTGCTGTGATTTATGTCATAGAGTGTTCCGCCTATGTTTTCCTCTAAGAGTTTTATAGTGTCTGGCCTTCACATTTATGTCTTTAATCCATTTTGAGTTTATTTTTGTGTATGGTGTTAGGGAGTATTCCAATTTCATTCTTTTATATGTAACTGTCCAGTTTTCCCAGCACCACTTATTGAAGAGGCTGTCTTTTCTCAATTGTATATTCTTGCTTCCTTTATTAAAAATAAGGTTACCATAGGTGCGTGGGTTTATCTCTGGGCTTTCTATACTGTTCCATTGATCTATATTTCTGTTTTTGTGCCGGTACCATACTGTCTTGATTACTATAGCTTTGTAGTATACTCTTAAGTCCAGGAGTCTGATTCCTCCAGCTCCATTTTTCTATCTCAAGAGTGTTTTGGCTATTCGGAGTCTTTTGCGTTTCCATACAAATTGTGGAATTTTTTGTTCTAGTTCTGTGAAAAATGCCAGTGGTTGTTTGATAGGGATTGCATTGAATCTGTAGAGTGCTTTGGGTTGTATAGTAATTATGAAAATGATGATTCTTCCAATCCAAGAACATGTTATATCTCTGCATCTGTTTGTATCATCTTTAATTTCTTTTATCAGTATCATATAGTTTTCTGCATGCAGGTCTTTTTTCTCCTTAGGTAGGTTTATTCCTAGATATTTTATTCTATTTGTTGCAATGGAAAATGGAAGAGTTTCCTTAATTTCTCTTTCAGATTTTCCATCATTAGTGTATAGGAATGAAAGAGATTTCTGTGCATTAGTTTTGTATCATACTACTTTACCAATTTTATTGATTAGCTCTAGTAGTTTTCTGGTAGCATCTTTAGGATTCTCTATGTATAGTATCATGCCATCTGCAAACAGTGACAGCTTTACTTCTTCTTTTACGATTTGGATTCCTTTCATTTCTTTTATTCTCTGATTGCTGTGGCTAAAACTTTCAAAACTATGTTGAATAATAGTGGTGAGAGTGGACAACCTTGTCTGGTTCCTGATCCTAGAGGAAATGTTTTCTGTTTTTCACCATTGAGAATGATGTTGGCTCTGGGTTTGTCCTATATGGCCTTTATTATGTTGAGGTAAGTTCCCTCTATGCCTACTTTCTGCAGGGCTTTTATCATAAATGGTGTTGAATTTTGTCAAAAGCTTTTTCTACATCTATTGAGATAATCATATGGTTTCTCTCCTTTAATTTGTTAATATGGTTTACCACATTGATTGATTTGCATATATTGAAGAAGTCCTTCCTTCTGGGATAAACCTCACTTGATCATGGTGTACGATCCTCTTAATGTGCCGTTGGATTCTGTTTGCTAGTATTTTGTTGAGGAGTTTTGCATCTATGTTCATCAGTGATATTGGCCTGATATTGGCCTGTGACATCTTTGTCTGGTTTTGTTATCAGGGTGATGGTGGCCTCGTAGAATGAGTTTGGGAGTGTTCCCCACTCTGCTATATATTGGAAGAGTTTGAGAAGGATAGGTTAGCTCTTCTCTAAATGCTTGATAGAATTCAACTGTGAAGCCATCTGGTCCTGGGTTTTTGTTTGTGGGAAGATTTTTAATCACAGTCTCAAATTCAGTGCTTGTGATTGGTCTATTTATATTTTCTGTTTCTTCCCAGTTCAGTCTCAGAATGTTGTGTTTTTCTAAGAATTTGTCCATTTCTTCCAGGTTGTCTGTTTTATTGGCGTATAGTTGCTTGTAGTAATCTCTCATGATCCTTTGTATTTCTGCACTGTCAGTTGCTACTTCTCCTTTTTCATTCTAATTCTATTGATTGGAATCATCTCCCTTTTTTTCTTGATGAGTGTGGCTAATGGTTTATCAATTTTGTTTATGTTCTCAAAGAACCAGCTTTAGTTTTATTTTTCTTTGCTGTCATTTCCTTCATTTCTTTTTCATTTATTTCTAATCTGATCTTTATAAGGTCTTTCCTTCTGCTAATTTGGGTTTTATTTTGTTCTTCTTTCTCTAATTGCTTTGAGTGTTAGGTTAGGTTGTTTATTTGAGATGTTTTTTGTTTCTTGAGGTAGGATTGTATTGCTATGAAGTTCCCTCTTAAAACTGCTTTTGCTGCATCCCACAGGTTTTGGGTTGTCATGTTTTCATTGTCATTTGTTTCTACGAATTTTTTGATTTCCTCTTTGATTTCTTCAGTGATCTCTTTTTTTATTCAGTAATGTACTGTTTAGCCTCCCATGTGTTTGTATTTTTTACAGATTTTTTCCTGTAACTGATAACTAATCTCATAGTGTTGTGGTCGGAAAAGGTACTTGATACGATTTCAATTTTCTTAAATTTACCAAGGCTTGATTTGTGACCCAAGATATGATCTATCCTGGAGAACGTTCCGTGAGTGCTGGAGAAGAAAGTGTATTCTATTGTTTTTGGATGGAGTGTCCGATAAATATCAATTAAGTCCATCTTGTTTAGTGTATCATTTAAAGCTTGTGTTTCCTTATTTATTTTCATTTTGGATGATCTGTCCATTGGTGAAAGTGGGGTGTTAATGTCCCCTCTATGATTGTGTTACTGTCAATTTCCCCTTTTATGGCTGTTAGCATTTGCCTTATGTACTGAGGTGCTCCTATGTTGGGTGCATAAATATTTACAATTGTTATATCTTCTTCTTGGATCAATCCCTTGATCATTATGTAGTGTCCTTTTTTGTCTCTTGTAATAGTCTTTATTTTAAAGTCTATTTTCTCTGATATGAGAATTGCTACTCCAGCTTTCTCTTGATTTCCGTTTGCAAGGAATATCTTTTTCCATCCCCTCACTTTCAGTCTGTATGTGTCCCTAGGTCTGAAGTGGGTATCTTGTAGACAGCATATATATGGGTCTTGTTTTTGTATCCATTCAGGCAGTCTATGTCTTTCGGTTGGAGCATTTAATCCATTTACATTAAAGGTAGTTATCGATATGTATGTTCCTATTACCATTTTCTTAATTGTTTTCTGTTTGTTTTTGTAGGTCTTTTCCTTCTCTTGTGTTTCCTGCCTAGAGAAGTTCCTTTGGCATTTGTTGTAAAGCTTGTTTGGTGGTGTGGAATTCTCTTAGCTTTTGCTTGCCTGTAAAGCTTTTAATTTCTCTGTCAAATCTGAATGAGGGCCTTGCTGGGTAGAATAATCTTGTTTGTAGGCTTTTCGCTTTCACCACTTTAAATATGTCCTGCCACTCCCTTCTGGCTTGCAGAGTTTCTACTGAAAGTTCAGTTGTTAACCTTATGGGGATTCCCTTGTATGTTATTTGTTGTCTTTCCCTTGCTGCATTTAATATTTTTTCTTTGTATTTAATTTTTGAGAGTTTAATATGTGTCTTGGTGTGTTTCTCCTTGTATTTATCCTGTATGGGACTCTGAGCTTCCTGGACTTGATTGACTATTTCCTTTCCCATATTAGGGAAGTTTTCAACTATACCCTCTTCAAATATTTTCTCAGTGCGTTTCTTTTTCTCTTCCTCTTCTGGGACCCCTATAATTCAAATGTTGGTGCGTTTCATGTCGTCCCAGAGGTCTCTAAGACTGTCCTCAATTCTTTTTTCTTTATTCTGCTCTGTGGTAATTATATCCACTATTTTATCTTCCAGGTCACTTATCTGTTTTTCTGCCTCAGTTATTCTGCTATTGATTCCTTCTAGAGAATTTTTAATTTCATTTATTTTGTGGTTCATCATTGTTTGTTTGCTCTTTATTTCTTCTAGGTCCTTGTTAAACGTTTCTCATATTTTCTCCATTCTATTTCCATGATTTTGGATTACCTTTATTATCATTACTCTGAATTCTTTTTCAGGTAGACTGCCTATTTCCTCTTCATTTGTTTGGTTTGGTGGGTTTTTACCTTGCTCCTTCATCTGCTGTGTGTTTCTCTGTCTTCTCATTTTGCTTAACTTACTGTGTTTGGGGGTATCGTTTTCGCACATTGCAGGTTCGTAGTTCTGGTTGTTTTGGTGTCTGCCTCCAGTGGCTAAGTTTGGTTCAGTGGGTTGTGTAGGCTTCCTGGTGGAGGGGATTAGTTCCTGTGTTCTGGTGGATGAGGCTGGATCTTGTCTTTCTGGTGGGCTCGACAACGTCCCGTGTTGTGTTTTGGGGTGTCTGTGACCTTAGTTTGATTTTAGGCAGCCTCTCTGCTAATGAGCGGGGTTGTGTTCCTATCTTGCTCATTGTTTGGCATAGGGTGTCCAGCACTGTGGCTTGCTGGGTGTTGAGTGGAGCTTGTTCTTGGCATTGAGATGGTGATATCTGGGAGAGCTTTCGCTGTTTGATATTACGTGGAGCCGAGAGGTCTCTGGTGGACCAATGTCCTGAACTCAGCTCTCCCACCTCAGAGGCACAGGCCTGACACCCAGTCAGAGCACCAAAACGCTGTCACCCACATGGCTTTACAGGTCAATGTGTTTTCATTTTTTCCTCATGTAAATCCTCCTCTAAGCAAGATGAACATCTGCCAGCAGACAGTTTTTGGACTCTAAATGCAGCTCATCCCTGGTTCTCCAGCTTCCCAGCCGGCCTTGCTGAATTTGGATTTACCAAGACTCTGCAATTCCACTGCCAATTTTTTTTTTTTAAATAAATCTCTCTCCTCTCCTGTCCTCTCCTCACCTCTGGTCTTCTCTCTCTAATTTTCTCCTGCTTCCACCTCTCCTTGTCCTTCTCACACCAGTTTTATAGTTGTTTACTCTTTTCCTGTTTTCAGCCATGGGGCTTGAATGAAACTGACATCATTCTTAAGGCAATCGTTCTATGGCAATCCACTGGTCACACTAATTGTTTAATGGATTAGTATGGAACACCCTCAAAACAATAACCAAAGAAACACTAATTTCTAGAAGAAAACATAGGAAAAAACCTTTTTGACTTTGGTCTTTGCGATGACTTTTTGGATATGACACCAAAAGCAACAAAAGCAAAAATAAAGTGGGACTACATTGAACTAAAAAGCTTCCAGCAGCAAAAGAACTAATCAATAAAATGAAAAGGCAATCTACAGAATGAGCGAAAATATTTGCAAATCATATCTCTGATAAGGTTTCAATATCCAAAATATACAAGGAACTTATACAACTCAATATTGAAAAACCAACTAATCTAATTAAAAAATGGGCAAAGAATTTGAATAGACATTTTCCCAAAGTATACAACTCGCCAACAGGCACATGAGAAGGTGCTCAACATCACTAATCATCAGGGAAATGCAAGTCAAAACTACAATGAGATACACATCACACATATCAGAATGATTATTATCAAAAAATAAGATCTAATAAATGTTGGTGAGGATGTGGAGAAAAGAAAATCCTTGTGCACTGTTGGTGGGGTGTAAATTGGTACAACTGTTATGGAAATAGGATGGAGTTTCCTCAAAAATTATAAACAGAACTACCATATGATCCAACAATTCCAATTCTAAGTATATATCCAAAGGAAATGAAATCACTATCTCAAAGAGATAGCTTTACCCTCATGTTCACTGAAGTATCATTTACAATAGCAAGATATGGAAACAACCTAAGTGTCCATCAACACATGAATGGGTATGTGATACACACACATACATACACAAACAGAAATATTCAGCCATAAAAAAGAAGAAATTCCTGCTATTTGTGACAATATGAATAAACATGGAGGACACTATAATCTCACTTATATGTGGCATCAAAGAAACTGAACTTATAGAAACAGAGAGTAGATTGGTGGCTGCTAGGGATGGGAGGTGAGGATGGGGTAGAGAAGGAAAATGGGTAAATGTGGTCAAAGCATACAAATTATTAGCTATAAGATGAATAAATTCTTATAAGGTACAGCATGGTGACTACAGTTACTTGACTACTTGAAAGTTCCCAGGAGAGTAGATCTTAAAATTTCTCAACACACACACACAAAAGGTAATTATGTGAGATGACAGATGTGTTAACAAACCTTATTACGGTAAATATATCTATATCTCTATATATCACATTGCACATCTTAAACTTATACAGTGTTATACTTCAGATATATCTCAATAAAGCTGAAGAAGAATAATAAAGAAGAAATATTGAGAATTCTGGGAAAGGAAAATTTCTTCTCTGTCACTTAGGGGTTACAAAAGACAAGCTTCTCTATATTCCTCAGGGCTTAGTGGAAGAATAATGGAAGGTTTGACACTGCTACTGTTCTTTTCCTACCACATTGATAAAGCCACGTTAGCGAGAACATAGTTGAGATATGGTAGTAAAGTTTGAGTTTGGAATCAAGCAATACCTAAAACCAGCTTGTAAGTTTTTCAATTAGGTGTGCAAATAAAGACTTTTTAAAAGGCTCATTGGGTACATTTTTCTGTCTTTTGCCATGGTAAGTGACCATGGTAGGCCCCAGCCTGGTCTGCCATATTCAGCCCTTCCCAGGCCTTGTGAGAAACTTACGGCATCTGTTTATGGTCTGTTACAACGTAATTGAATCAACGTCAAAAATATGCTTGTGGCTCCGAACAAAACTTTACCAAGAACCCAACTGTTACATCTAATTAATATCGTGCAAAAGGTGAGTTACAAAATAAGGTAATCATGCCTGAATTTCAGGGATGTGTGACCATGAGTTTAAGAGGCTTGGTAAGTCCCTCTTAGAACCTCCTTTGACCTGGCAACACTTCACCCTAGACTGGAAGAATATCAAGAGCATCTTCCATGAGGAACTGGGAAACTCCAAAAACCCTTCCTACTCGTTGCCTTGATGTTCTATGCCACGCTCTGGTGAGAATGCGTCGTCTTAAGTTATCACAATAAACCATAAGTTCTATTTGATTTGGGTATCAGAGGGATCATTTGGAACCAGGGTCTAAAGCACTCAACTGTGAGATGCACTCAAGTGATTCAGGATACGTAGGTCCAAGATGAAGGCACATAGATTAAAAATACTTTTACTGATTGTTTAACTGTGTTGCCTAAATGTCAACTCAGGTCACAAAGACAGAACTGCCATACCAGGTAAATTCTCATGGGGAATCAGCTCAACTGTCCTTTTTAAAAATCGGAGCTCCTTTGGCATCAGTGGATGTGGTCTGTGTTTTCCCTGGCCTGCTAACTGCACCAGGGAGTATGAGTCCTCTCCTTTGTTCACACGTCACAGAAAAGGGGGATTTGAGGAGATGTGTTCATATTGATTCCTTCCAAGGCAACCCCCTTTCTGACCTGTAGTTCATCACTTGTACCCATGAACCACCCTAATGTCTTCTCACCTTTCCTTTTAACTTCTTGCTCTTATGTAGCCTCTGCTTTTGCTTAGTTCTAGAGCTCAAAAGGATTTCCCTCTCCTTAGGCTCTTCGTAATACCTGGACTATTCTCTACATTCCATACCTTGTTAAATCTTCCTTATTTCTTTTTGTCTGCATTAAAATGACATATCCTCAGCTAGATCAGCTATCCCCACAATAATCAATCATTGCACCCTATACTTTCTATTTAGAAGCCATATCATATTTTGTGTTTGTTTATACATACACAGATATAATTGTGTGATGCCTTGCCTATGACACTAAAATAAGCTTATCAAGGGCAAGAACTTCATATATTTATTTATTTTTATGTCCCTAGTGCTTAGCATGGTGCCTGGCACTTAGTAGACATTGAGTAAAAGACTTGTTTTCAATGAAATGACTACATATTTCCTATATTCTGAAATATATGAAATAACTCTCTCTATATTCCTTACATACTCTAGAGGAAGGCAGGATTAAGAACAATGTGAATATCAACTAGAGTTTTAATAGCCATTGAGTGCACACTTTTCACAGACATTCTGGGTACACCCAGCAGCCTCACTTTTTTCCACTTGCATTCTGGCTACCCAGCCTGCAGAGCTCTGAAAGAGGCTGCTGGGGCAGAATGGGAGGATCTACCAACCCATGAGCCCTGCCCTTGGCCTTTCTGCTGTTGCTTTCTGAAGCTGACTAATGTGCTCAGGGTAAATGAATTATTCTCCTCCTGTCCGAGCACTTTTAGAAAGAATAGCTGCAAAGCCTGATGAGTCCTGGAAGATCAAAACAAACCAGGATACTGTTGTCAGCTTGTCAGGCCCCATTGCAGAGCTTCCTAAATGCTGGCAGCTTTGGCATTTGATTACTTTCACACAACCCCCGAGGAAGCATTATCTCAGATGTTATTTTAAAAACAAATTCTTTTAAATAAAACTTGCTGGCTTCAGCCCTTCTCTTCCTTGCCTTTCATTATGAATAAATCCAGTCAGTCTTTGGCTAACCTATCCCTCACTGTTCTGGTCAAATGCCACCACTGGTTCCAAAAGAACGACTCTCAAATACTGCTACTGATAGACAACTGCCCTTTTTCTTCTTTCTTCCCTCGGGAGCAATAAATCATCTACTCATCCCAGGTGATTGCCACAGACAGTCCACTTAGAGCAGTATTTCATGATTTAACAGGTATAATGTTTTTTCAACAGACCACTTCTAACCATTCTCCCTGCATTCCCGGGACAACTCAACTTTTTTTCAAAGCACCTAAGGGCCCACTGAATAAACGTCTTAGGAATATGGTCTGTGACATGTTGTGGATATTTTCCCCAGTCTCTCCTTCGCAGGAAGAGTAAAGAAAATAGCCACACTGGACGTGAACCAGAACTGCTGACTGAGGCGCAATCTGCAAATGAGACAACCTGTGGTTTTAGGAAGAAATCATGGCTGCTCTCATTTTTTTTGCCCTTTAATTTTCACAATATCTGCTAAGTGAAATTTGACTTTAGATTAAAAAAGAGGCTTAAATGGATTTGTCCTTGAATCTCAGCTATTTAAAAATATCTTACTATGTCCATTGACTTTAAGGAAAAGTAATTTCTGCAATTTAGCATGAGGGAATTTTACTTTTACTTTTCTAATAAATTACACATACAGCTTAAAGTATGCTAGGGAGGCTTTACACGAGGAGTATACTCAACAGGCATGCACAACAAAATGTATTCTGCTGTTTGCCTAATCTTCTGGTTTTATGTTAAAACCTTTAATTTAATTTTCCCATTAATATCCAAAGCTCAACTGGGCACAAAATAACAGTATTAAGGGTGACTTTTACGGTATTTAAATTCCATTTACACTCCTCTTTTGCCCATTCATATTAAGGAAAAATTTTCAAATTAAGTAAAATACAATATTTAGGCATAAATGAGACAGGAGACCAAAACCAAAGCAGTGTCACCTGTTCCAGACTCCAACATTCTATTAGCACATTGCAATTTATCCTCACTGATTTTGGAGACGAGGGAATTGAATGTTGCAAAGGAAATTGTCATCACATGTGCCAAAGAAGGCTTCTTCCAATTTATTACATTTGTGCCAGGCTCCCCTTTTTGCACTGTCTTAAATTTCATTCTATGAACTAAAAAAATCTTTGTCAGTGTGAAGGTCGTTAATTTTAATTAAATGGAAATCATTTTTTTACACTTGCAAGAAAACGAGGATTCGTCTCAACAACTTTCATTAAATAAATAGAGCAAATTAAGATTTATAATGTATCTCTAGATGGATCTAAAACGGTCTCATCAAAAGCCTATTAGTTGACAAGGAGGGAAGTGTCTCAGTGGGTTATGGTAACAAATGAACCCAGAATGCAGAAAACAGGATCTGTTTGCTAAACTACTGTCTGCAGTTGATTTTACCTCAATGTTATATTACACTTCCATTGTAACATTATAGTAGGGAGGTAAAGACAACATCAACTTTATAGGCTTTGGTTAAAATAACTAATTTATTGCAATCACAACCTCTATTTCTATAGATTTTGGCAGCTTATAAAGCACTTTTACATGCTACCTATTTTTGAGTGATTTATTAGAAGTAGTATATGCTTTAAACATAAAAGTGCTGGATCACAATTCTATCTTAAACACTTACTAGCTCCCACAACAGGAAAACAACTTCAACTCTCTGAACCTCAATTGTCTTACCTTTGAAGTGAGGATAATAATTCAAATCTTGCAGGGATATTGTGAGATGGAAATAGAAATAATATATGGAAAACGTATGAGCCAGAACCTGGCTCATAATAAAGTGCTAAATAAATATAATCAGCTAATATCCTTCCTGTAACTAATTTTCCAGGGCTACCTAGCCTTAAGAGTCTGAGGTCACGCAGTCGATTAATTGGAGAGCTGATGCTGGAATTCTTTTTCATTCCTCTTTTAGTACCCCTTGGCTCCTCGTTCTATACTACTCTTGAATATATGCACAAGGAAAACTATTTGACAAATGGGATTTTATTAATTACTGAAACTCTTCAACTCTTCTCCCTTTTGCAGAGAATTAGCAGTACTATCACAAACAAACAAACAAAAAAGCATAATGAACATGTTATTTTACCATGAACATAAAAATTGCTCATTATAATTCAGTATTTCTAAAACACTTGATATTTACAGGTCAATAGAGAAGATTCCAGAGTAAGTTATATGAGACTTCTCTTTTCTGGTCTAATTTTTCTAAAAGTGAAAAGAAGTCAAGATTTGAAAAGGTTAAGTCACTTACCCAAGACTGTAATGGAAAAATCTGTTTCCAGGTCTATACATATGAAAAGATAGCTTTCTGTATCCAACTTTTTGCTCTGGATTGTTTTAAATGACTACTTTGCAGAATTAAAATAGGGTGAAAATGTTACTGAGAATATAAATATCAGAAGTAGGTAGGATGTATTTGGTTTGGCAAACTCTTCCTTCTCTTCCCCTCCCTCTCTCCCTCCTCCCTCCCTCCCTCCTTCCTTCTTTCCTGTTTTATTCATCATGGGGAACCAATTTTCATGAGAGGGCTCACAGACACTGCTGGTTCAGCCTTCTCTCCCAGGGCTTTAAATGTGAACTGTCTTTTGGTCATCTGATCAAAAGGCACATGAAAAAATGCACAACACTGCTAATTATTAGAGAAATGCAAATCAAAACAACAATGAGGTATCACTTCACACCAGTCAGAATGGCCATCATCAAGAAGTCTACAAATAATAAATGATGGAAAGGGTGTGGAAAAAGAGACCCCCCCCATACTTCTGGTAGGAATTTAAGTTGGGGCAGCCACTATGGAGAACAGTATGGAGGTTCCTTAAAAAACTAAAAATAGAACTACCACATGATCCAGCAATCCCACTCCTGGGCATATAACTGGAGAAAATCATAATTCAACAAGATAGATGCACCTCAATGTTCATTGCAGCACTATTTACAATAGCCAAGACATGGAAGCAACCTAAATATCCATGATGAATGGATAAAGAAGATGTGGTACATTTATACAATAAAATATTAGCCATAAAAAAAGAATGAAATAATTCTATTTGCAGCAACATGGATGGACCTAGAGATTATCATACTAAGTGATGTAAGCCAGTCAGAGAAAGACAAATGTCATATGCTATCATATGTGGAATCTAAAAAAAAATACAAATGAACTTATATACAAAACAGAAATAGGTCCATAGACATAGAAAACAAACTTATGGTTACAAAAGGGGGAAGGGGCAGGGAGGGATAAATTAGGAGATTGGGAGTAACATATACATACTACTATATATAAAATAGATAACCAATAAGGACCTACTGTATAGCACAGGGAACTATACTCAGTATTTTGTAATAACCTATAAGAGAAAAGAATCTGAAAAATATATATATATAAATGCATAATTGAATCACTTTGCTGTACACCTGAAACTAACACAACATTGTAAGCCAACTATACTTCAATTAAAAAAAAAAAAAGTGGACTGTCTTTAATGCTTTCTCCTGAATTTCTCCTCTTATTACTCCTAACTCTTTTCCTAGGTGTTACCACTCATGAGCTTGGCTTCATTTCTAAGGACATTTCTCACACAGATGTCTCCAGAAGAGTCCCTTTCTATGGGTTACATCCCATCCATCCAACTTCCTATCCACCATCAGCACTGGGTGTCACCCAGTTACTTCTCATCCATCACATCTCAACTTGACTTCATGATCGTCCCCCACAAAATTGGCTCCCCTCCTTTCCTAACTCATGAGTACTACTCTGTATTAAAAAAAAAAATCTGCTCTCATTTGTAATACCAATATTTATAGCTGACTGGGACCACATTTTATTTCTGGGCCCAGATATATTTCTCAGTAGCTACTAGATTCAGCATATTATAATGTTTGAAAGCAGGGACTTTGGGAAATGGAAAAATATCCCATGCTTTTGAACTGGAAGAATTAATATTGTTAAAATGGCCATACTACACAAAGCAATCTAAGATTTAATGCAATCCCTATCAAATTATCCATGACATTTTTCACAGAACTAGAACATATAATCCTAAATTTCTATGGAACCATAAAAGACCCAGAATTGACAAAAGAGTCCTGAGGAAAAAGAACAAAGCAGGAGGCAAAACCCTCCCAGACTTCAGAAAATTCTACAAAGCTACAGTAATCAAAACAGCATGGTACTGGCACAAAAACAGATATACAGATCAATGGAACAGAATAGAGAGTCCAGAAATAAACCCACACACCTACAGTCAATTAATCTTTGACAAAGGAGGCAAGAATGTACAATGGAGAAAAGACAGTCTCTTCAACAAGTAGTGTTGGGAAAGCTGGACAGCCACATGTAAATCAACAAAGTTAGAATACACCCTCACACCATACACAAAAATAAACTCAAAATGGCTTAAAGACAAATATAAGACAAGACACTATAAAACTCCTACAACAGAACATAAGCAAAACATTCTCTGACATAAATTGTACCAATGTTTTCTTAGGTCAGTCTCCCAAAGCAATAGAAATAAAAGCAAAAATAAACAAATGGGACCTAATCAAGCGTTTGCACAGCAAAGGAAACCATAAACAAATCAAAAAAACAACCTACAGACTGGGAGAAAATACTTGCAAATGATGTGACTGATAAGGGCTTAATTTCCAAAATATACAAACAGCTTACACAATTCAGTAAAAAAAAAAAAAATAACCAAATTGAAAAATGGGCAGAAGACCCAAATAAACATTTCACCAAAGAAAACATACAGATGGCAAGAGGCACGTGAAAAGGTGCCCATCACCACTAATTATTAGAGAAATGCAAATCAAATCTACAATGAGGTACCACATCACAGTGGTCAGGATGACCATTATTAAAAATTCTACAAATAATAAATGTTGGAGAGGGTGTGGCGAAAAGGGAACCCTCTTACACACTGTTGGTGGGAATGTAAATTGGTTCAGGCACTATGGAAAACAGTATGAAGGTTTTCAAAAAACTAAAAATAAAGTTGCCATATGATCCAGCAATTCCACTCCTGAGCATATACCCAGACAAAACTATAATTTGGAAAGATACCATGACATGGAAACAACTTAAATGTCCATTGGCAGATGAATGGATAAAGAAAACATGGTATATTTATACAATGGAATATTACTAAGCAATTAAAAAGAATTAAATAATGCTATTTGCAGCAACATGGCTGGACCTAGAGGTTATCATACTAAGTGAAGTCAGAAAGAAAAATACAAATACCATATGATATCACTTACATGTGGAATGTAAAATACGACACAAATGAACATATCTACAAAACAGAAACAGACTCACAGACATAGATAACAGACTTGTGGTCGCCAAGGGGGAGGGATAGTTGGGGAGGGAAGTATTGGGAGTTTGAGATTAGCAGATACAAACTATTATATACATATATTATATAATATAATATATATATTAGGACAGATAAACAACAAGGTCCTATTGTATAGCACAGGAACTATAATCAATATCCTGTGCAAACCATAATGGAAAAGAATATGAAAAAGAAAATATACATGTATAATTGAGTCACTCTGCTGTACAGCAGAAATTAACACAACATTGTAAATTAACTATACCTCAATAAAATTAAAAAGAAAGAAAGCAGGGACTTTGTCATCTGACTGCCCAAGTTCAAATACCCACTACTGCTTATCAGACATATAAGATTAGGCAAGCTAGTTAATCTCTTTGAGTTTCAGCTTGTAAGAATATAAAACTGGGAGAATAATGTGACTTTTCTTGAGTTATCATAGTGATAACTAAATAAGTCAATTCATATAAAGCATCTTACCTCTGTGCTGAGCACATACTAAGTATTCAGTACATACACCTCTTTACTAATTTCAGAAAGGTGTGGGGTTGTGTCTAGCTTTTGCACTTAGGAGCAGTCAGACGTTGAAAACATTACCTGATCATTTTTTTTCTTTATTTTAAAAATAGAATTTGAAAAGAGAATCCACCTAATAGGGCTGTTGTGATGATTAAAATGACATCATACTGGAACATGGCAAGGTTTTACCACCTATCAGTATGGTCTTCCACATTTCATTGCTTAAACAAAGCTCAGTTTGTGAGTTTAATGAAAGGAATTAAAATGTTACTAGTGAAAGAGCAACATTAACAAGTTCAGCTACTATAATCTCTTTTACAAAATATTTGAGGAATTCTGCAAGCAAAATGAAAAATTAGATTATGAAATGAATCCAGTACACTATCATATTAAATGATATTTAAGGTAGAAGTGGAAGCGTTTTAAAATTCAATACTCAGGCATAACTGATTTATTAAGTTCTAGTTGAGACCCCAATTTTTTTTTTTTTTTTTACCATTACTTTTGAAGCTAGTAAGCCTGAAGATTTTGGTTTTTAGGCACATTTTGGGTTCATACACGAGTTAAAAGTGGCTGAGCTTCTATTTACAATAGTCAAGACATTTACAATAGCAACGTAAGTGTCCATCGACAGATGAATGGATCAAGAACATGTGGCACATATATACAATGGAATATTACTCAGCCATGAAAAGAAACGAAATTGAGTTATTTGTAGTGAGGTGGATGGACCTAGAGACTGTTATACAGAGTGAAGTAAATCAAAAAGAGAAAAACAAATACTGTATGCTAACACATATATATGGAATCTAAAAAAAAAAAAAGGTTCTGAAGAACCTAGGGGCAGGACAGGAATAAAGACACAGACATAGAGAATGGACTTGAGGACACGGGGAGGGGTAAGGGTAAGCTGGGATGAAGTGAGAGAGTGGCATGGACATATATACACTACCAAATGTAAAATAGATAGCTAGTGGGAAGCAGCCACATAGCACAGGGAGATCAGCTTGGTGCTGTGTGTCCACCTAGAGGGATGGGATAGGGAGGGTGGGAGGGAGACGCAAGAGGGAGGAGATATGGGGATATATGTATATGTACAGCTGATTCACTTTGTTATACAGCAGAAACTAACACACCATTGTAAGGCAATTATACTCCAATAAAGATGTTAAAAAAAAAAAGTGGCTGAGCTTCAGTGGATGAAAGGGTATTTCATCATAGCATCTTCTATAAAGTGTGTTTTGGAACTTTTGGGCCTTTGTAAATATGAAAGTTAAGGAATGATAGATATCTCATTGTAGTTTTAAGTTTCAATTTTATCTCATTGTGTACGAGGTTGGAATTTTTTCTTATGTTTAAAAAACTTACATTTTTTATGTAATTGGCTGATTTGAGGGTCTGTCTCACAAACTCTACAGTAAACACCTTAAGGGAAAGGGCTGTGTTTTATGCATCTCAGTTTCCCCAGTGGCTAGCATAATCCCTGGGCATATAATATGTTTAAATGATGTATTAAATAAAGGAACAAGTGAGTGACCGTAGGAAAAAAAAGTGGCTGAGCTTTATTGATCTTCTTGGTTTGTAAATGTTCATCTCTGGCTCTTACATGTGTAAACTCCAGGTTAGATTTGTTTGGAGTAAAAGATAACATGAACTGTGATGTGAGATCCAAAAAGCTAGACATTTTATTTGTTTCTTTACTGCTGAAATCTGTGTCTAGAATTCTGGTACGTAGGAGGTACTTAATAAATATGTGTTAAGTGAAAGGATTTATGGAGTGTATCCTGCCTTCTAGGTCTATAAAACCCATGATCACAGCTTACTATAATAAGGGATTTAAATCTAACCTGAGCCAAACAGGGTCTCCCTATTTGAATACATACATATGCACAAACACATGAGCACACACATACATTATAAAACCACCAAAAGGAGAACAGCTAATGTGGGCTTTTGTGCTATTGCTTTATAACGCAGTCCCAACTTCCCTCTCTCTGTTGAGCAGTGTCTTGTGCAAAGTTGATGCTCACATAGTATTTATCAAACAACTGAAGGAATGAAAACTAGGCATCAAAACTCACTACATCCTAAAGCATTCACGAAGGCCATATAGGCAAGGGGACTTTTCTTAGGAACTGTAAAAAGCAGTTCAAACCCCCTCTTTAAGAATTTTTAAATTAAAATTTTCACAAGGACACAAGTTGAGAGACAGCAGTACACACTTCATAGGTTGGCTTTAAGACATAATTGCTATTTGATCACTTAACGCCTCTGTTGCTTAATCTTTAGATGGGAGAGCAATACCTACACAGTTCCCACAAGTGAAATAAATGTTAAGGGGCAAAGAAGGGTAAAATAAAGCCTTGTGTGTAAATAAGCTTTTAGGAAGAGCTATTTTCTTCTTACGTAGGACATTTTTCATCTATATTTTAAATAATAAACTAAAGCCATTAAGTATGTGAGGGTTTCTGTTCCCCCCCAGATTATAGCATTCAGCAGGCAGAGGACATGGCTCTCTGGTAGTTCTAAGGAGACAATGGTTTTGGAACCTGTGGGTTGGAGAGGTCCTGGGTAAACAACTCAGTTAGTAGAAGGACATGGGCTTTCTGGTTTAGAAAGAACCTAGAGAAGCGACTAATTTCTCCCCAGCATGATACCATATGCATATCCTACATAAAATAAATCAAATTGTGTCAAATAGATGGACAGTATAAATGATCTAGGTTAGTGACTGGAGTTAGCCCCTGCTCTTTCTTCATGGCTCTGATCTCCCCTTATTTCAACACTGAAATTTAAAAAATTGGCTTCTGCTCTGATGTGAATTTCCCTTTTTCATCAACATTGCCCCTAACTTCTTTTATGTAGTCAATAGATAATAAAAACAATATGACCACACAATTCAGTTTTCATAATTAAGTAAACATTCATGGTGAACTTCTCACACAGTTTTCCAAAATGTGTGTGTGTGTGCGTGTGCATGCACGTGTGTGTATTAACAGTTTAAATTATGTTTAAAAATAAATAGAAATTAAGAGTTATTTTGATGTCTTCCCCTTCCCTCCCTTCTTTTGTTTCTATAATGTCAAAACTAAAATGAAATATAACCTAGTTTAATCAATTTTGGGAAGAGAAATTGTCTAAGCTGTTGCTTGAATTGGAAATAAAATCCAGTGGTTTTGTTTCTTTTATCAATGTTTGCTTTGGAGTTTTAAATATACAGCTTCTATGTTGGTGAGAAGCAACACAGTATGTTGCCTTGTGGAACAGATAGAAAATTACACTTTAAATAAATAACCTGATCTTCTTGAGTAGTTCACTTTTATGTCAGAAGTTTTCTTTATTACAGCATCTATTTCAGGAAGATGAAAAAGAACCTGTTGTCACCTTTGCTGCATATCACATCACAAGATAATTTTGATTTTATCCCTTTCCTATAGGAGCACTCCTAACTCTGAATTAGAAAGGTAGATCAGGCATCCTACTGATCAGAAATTTACCTATGAGCAGAGCCAATGAGTGTGATGGTCTCATGGTTTGAGAATTTTTGCTTTACATAATAATGCATATCCCTCTGCTTATACCCTGTGGTATGTATGTTGCTAGAAATTGTGTTTCCTTTTCTAATAACATCATTTTCCTGTTAACTTTACGTGGAAAGCAATAATAAGTTACATTCTAAACACTATACATGTGTGAATTCATTTAGTCCTCATAAAACCCCATGATATGAGTAGAATTATTAGCCTTACGTTAAAGATAAATAAATTAATCCAAGATGTATTAAATAACTTACTGGTGAGAGTTGGCTAAGGAATGGCAGAACCACCATTTAAATCTGGGCTGTCCAGCTTTAGAGACACACATTTTAAATATCATGGTCAGGGAAGACCATATTGGTCAGGGAAGACCATATTGAGAAACTGACTTTTGAACGAAAACTTAAATGATGTAAAAAAGTGAAGCATGCAGATATCTTAGGAAATGGCATTCCAGGCAGAGGGGACAGCAAGTACAAGGACCCTGAGGCATGGGTGTGCTTATGTGAGAGAGAAAGGAGTGTGGGATGACTTCAAGTATTTGTGCCTGATAACTGGAAGAATAGCTCTTATCTAACATGGGGAAGATTTGGGTGATACAGTTTTGGTGGGACAATTAGGAGTTCAGTTTTGAACTGGTTAAGTTTGAGAAGTTTATCAGATTTTCAAGAGGAGACATCAAATAGCCAGTTAGGTAACCAAGCCTAGGTTCAGAAGAGATAATGAACGTGGGTATGGTCAGGTTTATGGAGGCACTTACGTCCATGAGATGCACAGAGAACACCAAAAGAGGAAACGAAGATGAGAAAGTGGTCCAAGAACTAAGCCCTCCAACACTTAGACCCAAAAGATGAGGAGTCACCATGAAAGAAACTGAGGTGGAATGGCCAGTGAGGCCAGAGGAAAACCAGGTGACTGTGGAGTCCTAGAAGTCAAGTAAAAAAAAGCCTTTCAATGAGGAAGAGGTCATCAGATTTGTCAAACGGTGCAGGTAAGTCAAGTAGATGAGGGATGGGAATCGCGCATTGAATATATCAATGTGGTTGACATTAGTGACCTTGACAAGAGAATTTTCATTATAATGATCAAAGCAAA
The DNA here is from genome assembly GCF_964374135.1 of Grampus griseus. NCBI lineage: Eukaryota > Metazoa > Chordata > Mammalia > Artiodactyla > Delphinidae > Grampus > Grampus griseus. The sequence goes on along the minus strand of NC_139019.1, from coordinate 120,840,495 downwards.
AATTTAATTAGAGTGGATTTATGAATGACTAAGAATTTTCCCCAAATCATACAACTAGGATTTGTCAAAGAACAAGTAATTTTTCTTATCCTTACGGATTACATTAAACAATGTGTGGTTCTACGGAAATAAGCATTTTTAATAATGAATAATTTCTGAATACAATATAGAATTCAGTTAAAAAAAAAGTGAGGATAGTGAAAAATGTGTAAAGAAATACTGAGTAAAAAGATGTAATAGAGAAGCGCATCTTGAAAGGATGGAATGAATACACGAATATGATTGAGTCACACACTCATATTTGGAAATACCAAACTCACTTCAACACAACTTAGGAAAGAAAGTGGGGGAGATTTATTGGTTAACATAGCTGAAAAGTTCAGACAGAGCTGAGTCAGGTGCTCCACGCCATAGTCTGAACTGAGTCAAGCTGCATTTCCAGCACTGCTGTCCTTTGACTTCGCCTTCAGGCAAGCTCCCCAGTCACGCTGGTCACCAAGGGCTCCAGGCTTTTACCCTCATTGTCTAGCAATCCCTGTGGAAAGGGCTTCTCTTCCTTATTAATTCCTGTAAACTGTGTGTATTGGTGTGATTAGATTGGCTTGTGCTACATACAGGTCAATAACCATTGACCGTGGCCATGGATTAGCTACGTTTAGGTCTCATCTCCGTCCCTTGGAGGTGGCTTAGTGAAGTCGGCTATTTCCAAACCAAGGTGTTAGCAATTAAGTAGAGAATTAGCCAGGGGAAAATTAAGGCTCTAATACAATAAAAATGAGGGAATGGATATTGGATGGCTTAAAAAAAGATGTCCCTATGGGAGAGAAGGAAGATGACTTGAAAGAAAGAAGAATGGAGACAAGTAGTTACGTAGCATTTACTGTGTACTTTATCTAGCCTTGTTCAAATTTTCTCAATAAATACGCAGGACCACTTCAAGAGGTAAGTGCTTATGTTGGGGAAAGCTGCAAAAAGGGAGAGGATCACTAATAGTTATTTTAGGTAAAACTACATTTGCCTCTAGTCCTAAAGTAAAAGCTAATATTTCAAACCTTAGAATATTTGTATTCATAACCATACACTGAAAAAACACACGTATGGCTCATCTATTTAGCATTATAATCAACAGTCATGAAAATAAATAAGTAAGTACAAGTACTAAATGTAATAGAACGGTGTAGTCATACAGTCTGGTACAGGTCTAGAGGTTCTCTAGTTCAATTTTCCCATCCAGTGAAACTCTCAGCAACTGAGGGTGAGCAGAGTGGCCACTTAGGTGTGAGGAGTGGTGGGTGATGGGAGAGCTCTAACGTGGGGTGGGCTAGTGGGGCAACTAAGTCTTACACAGTTTTCCAAACAGTCCTCTCAATTCAGCCTCACCTCTCTCCATTTACCTTAGAATTACACAACAGTTCCAAATCCTGAACCTTTCTGAGGTTTGGTGGCTAACTCTGGCTAGTTGCTAATTGGCTATTTCACTTTATGCAGGTCAATTTCAGCTTCATTTGCTCTTCGAGTCTGTTGCTATTCTTCCATCCATTTCCTTCCTTTGTATGCTACGCTATCTCTCATCTGGGGTCTTCTCTCTCATTCTTTTTCTTTGTAGACTTATATCTCTATTTTTTTCACTGTCATTTTTTTCCACTGGTGTTTTTGAGAAATAACAAACATAAACATGTACATTCAGTCTACTTCATTGGACCAGAGGTCTTTTCATCCATTTCTGTATCATCTATTTACAGGTGTAATAAATGATAATGTTAAGCATGCTATTATATCCCTGTCAGTACTCTAAAGTCCCACCTCTCAATTTCAAGAAATCCTCTCATACCCAACTTTTGCCATATTTCAAACCCTATGAACACCCATATATTTGAACACATTCCTTGGTCTAAGTCCTACCCCCCCATTTATCTGATAATCCTGTTTTTAGGTTGGTTTCAACTCTGAAGTATCACTATTATCAAACAGAATTTGTATTCTGATGACATTGCAGTTAAGATGGCAGGACACATGGCAATGTTTCGATTAGTATTTTTAACTGTTGTCACCTATGTTTTCAAGCACTTAGATAATGTGATTGATCAAAAATCAATTGTTCTCGTTCTACCTGGAGTCTTCTACTACTGCAAAGTTACATCCACAGTTGCCACATCTATGTAAAGCACAAATTAGACATAATGCAAGATCACGAAGACTGGAATAAAGTACTGAGATGAAAATGCCGTCATCTCTCCATGAGGCTTTAGTATCTCAAGAAGAGTATACATTTGGGAAAGAAGAACACTGAATCGGAGAAGCAGAGAAAATTCAGCTCCAAGCAGACTATTTCTTTTATATGTCAGTGAATACTTGGTAGTTGGTTTGCTTTGTTTTATAGCTTTCTTTGTCTCTATAAAGTATCTTGACATACTGCCTAAGACCTCTGGCGTGTTATCTATTCCATATTTTTAGAGTAAGTGAGATGCCATTTTGAGAGGCACTGAGGCATCACTGTTAAATTACACCCACTGTATGTGCCGACAGCCATGGAGTGAGCTCACTCCTACTTACTCGTTCAGCTTTAATTTATGTCTAGCTTAGGAGAGCAGTGGTGATCACCAGGATATTATACACTTGATACTTAGATACATGAACGTTCTTCCTTATAAGTCTAAGTATTACTCCATATCTTACAGGTTAACAGTTTTACTGGGAATTTAGGTATTCTATTCAAATGAAGAATATGCTGTAACCTGGAACACAGGTTAACCCCTTAGCATGTTGACTGGTATATAGTTGCTCAGTAACTGTCAATCACTTCACCTCATTGAACATTCATTGCCTGTTCCCAAAATAAGACATTTGTCCTAAACACCGTTGTCCAAGATATTAAGGTCAGGGCTCTAGCATCAGCCTACTTGTGCCTTTCTCAGAGAAATTTCCTCTGGTCACCACCTCTAGAGTTACCCTCTTCCTCTTTCACAGCACCGATTTTATTATTTTTTTGTACTTATCAAGGCTTGATATCTTCTTGATTATTAATTTGCTCATATACTAGAAAGAGCTAATTCTATTTTATCCTTTGTTTTGCCTCTAGTGCCTAGAAGAGTGCCTGGAATATAGTTGGCATACGCATGTCTCCATATTACTCAGAGAACAGGGCCTTGTGTTCACTGTGGTAGCTTTAACTCCTCACACACGGTATGGCCTTCATTTGTAGTCAGTTAATGCATAAATGGCTTTCCTCTGCAGTTTAATGCCTAACTGCATCAGATTTTTTTAAGTATCAATAAAATTCCCCATTCCTGATATTTATCCAAGACAAATAAAAACTTACATTCACACACACACACAAACGAATGTTCTTAGAGGCTTTACTCAAAAGAGATGAACACTGGAAAAAAAAAAAGTTCTGGTGAATGGAAAAAGAAAATGTGGCACATCCATTCAACAGCATACTATTCATCAATGAAAAGGAACAGATACCAAAACACACAACAACACGGATGCATCTTAAATTCATAATGCTAAGTGAAAGAAGTCAGACTCAAAAGGCTACATACTCTATGATTCCTTTGATATGACATTCTGGAAAAGGTAACCCTAGAAAGACAAAACAGATGAAGCCATGGGGATGGGGGAGAGGTTTACATACCTCTGGCACGCCGCTGGTTTATATACCAGCAGCAGTATAAGGGAATTTTAAGGAGTGATGGAAGTTTCACATCATGCTTGTATTAGTGGCCACATGACCGTATGTGCCTGTCCAAACTCACAGAACTCTACTCCAAAAACAGTGAATACTGCTTTATGCAAAGTATACCTCAATTTTTTAAAAAGTAAAATACATGAGACATTATCATCCACTATACGTCAAAGAATTAGTGAGCTGTTCTACAGATGTCTAGCTGTTTTCCTCTGAGTGACACTGTGAAAATGTCATATCACTTTACTCCTCCAACCTCTTCCCAGCTCAGTTTTCACAGTGATCTACAAGGCTCTACCTGAAACGCTAACCCATCACTTTGCTGACCTCATCTTCTACCCGCCTCTTCCTCTCTCACTCTACCGCAGCTAGAGAAGCCACCCTACTGATCTTCAGACACATCAAGCGCATGAGGCCTCTGAAGCTGTTATTCTCTGCCAGGATGTTTACCCAAGCCCCCCATACTCACCTGCCTTGCTCCTTTACTTCCTTCAGCTCTCTCTGCAAAATCATCTGATCAGAGGTGTTTTCCTTGGCCTTTCTATAGAGGTAGTACCTCCACCCTTCTATACTGCTTTTCTTTTCTCTACAGAAAATTTTATTTTACTTTTTTTTTCTTTTTTTTTTTTTTTTTTTACGGTACGCGGGCCTCTCACTGTTGTGGCCTCTCCGGTTGTGGAGCACAGGCTCAGCGGCCATGGCTCACGGGCCCAGCCGCTCCGCGGCATGTGGGATCTTCCCGGACCGGGGCACGAACCCGTGTCCCCTATATCGGCAGGCGGACTCTCAACCACTGCACCACCAGGGAAGCCCTATTTTACTTTTTTAATCTGCATGCCATCATTAGGATATGTTTCATCAAGTTTGAGATTACGATTTTTCTTTTAATTGAAGTATAGTTGATTTACCATGTTGTGTTAGTTTCTGGTGTACAGCAGGGATTATGTTTTATTCACTATTGTTTCTCCATTTTTTTTTTTTTCGGTACGCGGCCCTCTCACTGCTGTGGCCTCTCCCGTTGCGGAGCACAGGCTCCGGACGCGCAGGCTCAGCGGCCATGGCTCACGGGCCCAGCCGCTCCGCGGCATGTGGGATCTTCCCAGACCGGGGCACGAACCTGTGTCCCCTGCATCGGCAGGCGGACGCTCAACCACTGCGCCACCAGGGAAGCCCTGTTTCTCCATATTTTAGATAGTTCCCAGTTTTAGTAAGTGTTAATAAACAAAAAAATAAAGGAACTAATTAATCAACATATATGTTTTGGCAGAGACTGGCTAGATGCTCATAAAACCCATTTTCTCTTCCTGAGCGCACAGCTAATCCTCATTTCCCAAACTTCCTTTCATATAGAGATAAAATGACTAGCTTTCATCAATGGAATGTAAAGGGAAGAGATACTTTGCTGTTTGGTCCAAGAAGCTATGATCAATTTACCTTCCCTTTGATCTCTTCCTTCCCTTTTCCCTCTCCCTGCCAAATGGATGATAACCTATGTGATGTCAAATTTGTGAAGCCACTTACTGAAGGTGGAAGAGGCACAGCATCGAAAGAATCCATGTCACTGAAGACTATGTAGCAGAACCACCCTCATTCCCTCCACGCACACCAGACTCTAACACTGATGAGAGAGAACCCTTTATTGTATAAATCCACCATGCTTTTGAGTTGTTTGGTACAGCAGCTATTGTTACTTACTCTGACTAAAACATATGAATTTAGGATCAAAGGATGTTTCTAATCTGAGGTTTGCTATACCTGGCCCTAATTTATGCTAGGAAACTAGTTCCAGAACTTATACAGTGAGGATAGTGAACACGAACCACTTCATAGGATGAAAGTGCTCTACAAATCAAAAAAGAAGCATGGAAAATAATTTATATATTTTTAAAGAATTTCACAAATGCAAGTTTTATAAAGTGCAACTTCTCTTACTTTGCTGATTCAGGTTCTAGTTTCCCAAACAGTCCTTTACTGACTTCCCTTCATGTTTATTCCCTCAATATTTAACATTTACGTAATTAGTACATTCTCTGTGCCAAGCACAGTACTGAACAAGAAGGACAATACCTGCCTTCACAGGAAATGAGTGGAGAAAACAGCAATGAAACAATCAATCGTGGTGTGAAAAGTACCTTCAGGGAAGGGTACACAGAGTGTTACGGGAACACACGGTAGGAAAGCCTGCCCTACACTTGAGACATTAGGGATGGTGTCCCAGAGGAAGTAACATTAAGTTGATACTTCAATTATTAGGATAAATTTGGGAAGTAAACTGAACTGTGGGATTTGAGGGAGAGTGTTCTTTAGAGTACGTGGCAGTATTAAGGAATTTAAGAAGTTAGAGTGAATAGAAGTTCACATGCTTGCAGAAAACTGGCAAGAGATATGCGTTGAGTGTGAGAACGAGACCAAGTTCTGAAGAGCTCTAAAGATTATGTAGGGTGTTTGTTTCCTATTAAAGGGAAGCGGAAACTATTAAAAGTTTTAAAAGTAGAATAGTATGATTATATTTGCTTTTTAGAAACAGTGATCAGGATGAATTATAGATAATAGATAATGGATTAGGGTTCATTTCCCTAATGAATCTGGAGATGATTTAATACTGAAGGCTGTTATTACCATGTTCAAGACAAAATAAGATGGAAAGTCCAACTAGGGAGATTTAAATTGGTATTGTCAGGACATTGCTATTCTAATTAGTTATACGACTGAAACAAGAAGCGGCACGGATTACTCCTAGTTTTCTAATTTGGGCAAATTCTACAACTCTAAGGAATTCTTCAACGTCTTCTCCTTGGTTATCACTTTGTTTCTCTATGGGTTTTCTCCTTTAACATAACTGTCTCTAAGTGAGTCAGTTCTACCTCACTAACTCTACACTCAGACAAGATCATCATCATCTCTCTATATATAGCTATACATTTATTCTCTCTCTTTCCCCCTTCCCTTCCCCCACTCTTTCTTTTATATTTTTATAAATTTTCCTCTTGACTTATTGTTTTGTGTGAGGCATCCAATAAAACGTGGATGTAAGTAATGAGTATTGGCCATCTTGCTTGTTTTCACCAAGTATAATATTAAAGTCTGTTTTTTTGCATTGTCCTTTTCAAATTGTGGAAGTTCTTTCTATACCTAATTATCTGAGGTTTTCAAAAAATAAGAATGGCTTAAATTTTCTTCAAAGCTTTTTCTCTATTATCCTCTTAATATAGTCAATTACATTGATTGATATTTGTATGTTAAACCAACCCTGCATTTTGGGGATAATGTTTCTTGGTCATGGTGTAATATCCTCTGCATGTACTGATGAACTTGATTTGCTAATATTTTTTAAAGTATTTCTGCATCTATGTTTATGAGTGATATTGATCTTAAGTTTTTTATCCTCCCACCATAAACAACTAGAAAAATGGACAACATATATGAAATAACTGTGCTAAAAAATTATGTTATCAGAAACTCCCTGAAAGAAGGCAAACACGTAAAGGACACCCTTTGAGCAAGTCAGATTTCTGCTTGGAAGCACTTTCCTGACCCTTGCGTAGGGAGAGGAATCTTAAGCAGAGCAGGGATATCTTGCTGAGTGAAGGACAAAAAGGCAAAACTTCAGAGAGGCTGAGGCTCCAAGGAGGAGATAATTATAAAAGGAAAGAACTGCATAACTCGGCATAGGAATGAATACCCTTGTGTCTTTTTCTGAATACTAAGACATGCAAGTCTGAAGTCCAGCTGAAAAATTGTTTTATGGATACGCTCTGCATTCCTCTGCTTAAATAAGTGTTTGGCATAATGGTGATTCAACCCCGAGTTATAACTACTTGACCCAAAATGATGAGTTGAAGAGTATAAAATCATTTCAATTTGTTGACTGTTTTCATATGGTCAGCGAGTTTATTTTTCCACTGAATTGGTGGTTTCCTTTGTTCTGGAAGCAACAGAAGATTGGCCTCCAAAAACATGTTGTTTCAGCCAGTGGAAAGATGAAGTGATTAGGCATGGTATGGTACTTTTCCATTTTTAATTTCAGTGATGATTGCTAGCAGAAGGCAAGCAATATGTAGCCTCCACCTCAGGTGTGCAAGCCTATTGCAATTAAAGAAAGCTGCTCTTCGTCACCCAGGGGGAATGTGATTGATCAAAGTGTCAAATGATTTACTTCCAATGTAAACTACAATTTGCTGCCCAAAATACTACAATTTATTTAGTAAAAAGGGGGTATCATTAAAACCCTGACACATATTATTCACAAACTGTGGTCTAAGGAAATGTGAATGACATAATTATTCTCCAACAAGTAAACACACTCAGTGGCTTCCCCACATTCATTCTTATTATAAATAATTGTTCCCATTAGCGTTGTCCAAACGCTGTGCGAAGGCTTGGGTAAAGATGCAATTTAAAGCAATGTAAATAAGATTATTTTTTATACTCAGTGAAATAAATCCAAGTCAGGCAAGTAAGGGGCTCACAGCAAAGCAACAGAGATGCAGATAGCAAGCCAACTTGAAAATTCTAAAACCAAATTAGGGTGACAGGAAGAAGAGTATAATCTGGAGGCAAGTCTCTCTAATGATCATTATTGTCACCAATACTTAATATTGAGCAACAGTAAACAATAACCCAAGATTACTAGTTAATTGGTTTGGAATCAATCCCAAGATGTGGGACTTCCTTGACTGCACAGAGTAGAAAAATAATAATCATGTAAGAAGGACCAGAGTGGGCTCCTTATATTGGCACCGTGTTTCATATCTTTTTCGCACTGCATTTAATATCTAGTGTATCATTTTACCTTCACATTGACAGTATAATATTGTTTAAGAGCTTATGCTCCGGGGGCAGAATGCTTTGAGTTCTAGTGCTGACTCAAATATAACCTCTGTAAGCCTCAATTTTATCAGCTGTGAAGTGTGGGCTAATTAAAGGGCCTACTTCTTAGGGCTGTGGAAGTTTAGATAAGGTTCTTGGAGCTGGCTGGTGATGGAATCAGGATGCAAAACACGCAGTTGGCTTCTAGAGTCTGCATTATAACCACCACACAGACTGCTACTCTCCCTTTTCAGGGTTTTGTGATAATTTAGCAAAACCATGTACATGGGGCACTTAGTCTACCGTTTGCAGTGCAGTATTCAATGACCAGTAGCTAGGAGGAGGGGCAGGGGTTAGAAGAAATGGAGGTGGAAGAGATTGCCGCTATAACTAGATTAAGGCAGTGGTTTATAAAATTTTTACTGTAGAGGGTCAGATAAGTATTTTAGGTTTTACAGAATATACATTCTGTCTCAAGTACTCAATTCCACCATTGTAGCTAGAAAGCAGCCACACAAAATACATAAATGAATCGGCATGTCCCAATAAAATTTTACTTACAAAACGTGTTGGGCTGGGTTTGTCTCCCGGGCCATAGTTTGGCATCTGGATCCGAGAATCAGATTTGAATGCAGTTTTTCCTGTGTGTTTTCGGCTTTACTGAGGTGTAGTGGACAAATAGTGAATGCAGTCTTTTGAGGAAGTCCAGCATTCTTTTCACTCTTTCCCAGCTGCCTCCCTCTGGCCTACTGTATCATTGAGAACAATGAGGGAATGAGACCCTATGACCTCTAGGCTGTTTCTAGAACTGATGGTCTAAGATTATTTGGTACAGTCCCAGTGTATAACCTGAAGATGATTTAGTGACTGTCAACCAGAAAAAAACTAAAACAATTAAATACTAATTCCAGGTGTGGTGGGCATAGCTAGACCATGGCAAAACTATGCCTGTAGCCCTTCATTCTCTGCTCAAATCAGAATTATGTGTGTTCAAGGGGAAAATACATATTTGTACCTGGAATGCTTCATATGTTTCAGCCCCTGGCTGGCAGGTGATGATTGCAGCTAAGATGTCCTGTTTGCCTGTGAAGGCTCCAGCATATGCCCATTGTGTCTGTTTAATTATTATTAGCACTCTCTTTCACTCTTCTAAAAGTGTCCCAGTTTGGATGAAAAATTACATGGCCACCCTCTTGACAGAAGATAAACCCCAATTCTATAGATTTCCAATTTCTTTGGAAGCTACAAAATTCCCTCCAATAAGAGATAGAAAACAATTCCCATTTAATATTCCCTCTGTTTTAACAAACATCTATTGAGTACCTAATAGATACCCTGTACTGTGGAAGACATTAAAAGACAAAATGCTCCATCAGAAGTTTTCATTTTGAGAGAGATTGTCTGTGAAGGTTTATAGGAACTTATCCTCTGACTGAAATCTTTAAATTCCATAGGCACCAGCTGTCTTTTCATTGAGTCCCTCCACTGTTACGTGTTCCACATGAACCAAAGCTAGGGTACACAGTTTTACCCCCATCACCAGCAACTAGTCATGCTTGCTGTGTGCTAAGTGAGCCCTAAATAAATACTTGTGGAATGAATAACTCAGTACTAGTCAAAGGTTTCCTCATTAAGCTTCGATTTTTTTTGTGTTCCCACCTTACACTGAGAAAGGGAAGTGAATTATCACACAGAATTTAAAAGCCTTCTATGAATAGCTGCAAATATTTGTCTTCATACTTTACACCAATTATTTATTCAGAGCATACTATATGCCAGGCCCTAAATTAAACTTTTATATACTGTATAGGACTTAATTCTCACAATCACCCTATGAGGTAGGAGCTATTATTTCCTCTATTTTGTGGAAAATAAAGCTACAGCTCAAAGAATTTAGGGAATTTACATAACGCAACATAGCTAGTAAGCAATGGAAGCAGGATTCCATTTCACTTTAGATTCCCATGAAGACTGAAATATTATGAAAGCTGTTCACCAGCGTACAACATAGATTTATAAAAATTCAATGACAGCCTTGACTAAACTGCTTGGTACAACAGTACCAGTATCACTACTACAAATATTGCATATACCATACTTCTATTTTAAAAAAATTGTTTTTCATCTGAAATTCAAGTTTAACAGGGTGTGCTGTATTTGTATTTGCTAAATCTGGCAACATTATCTGCTATGCTTGCTACGTAGGCTCTCTGTACTAGGACAGCATGAAGAAGCCCTAGTGCAGTTCACAACCCAGTTGTTCTACATCCCATCCCTGATTCCAGGGTCCTGGGTATATGTGGACATAGAAAATATTCCTAGTGCAATTATGACAATGTACAAGGAGGGTACTGTTTATCTTCCATCCCAGATCTCGTGGTGTGAATTGTCTGATTTCAGCCAGTAAGTACCCAAATGTCCGTTGAGCAGTCAACCCTATATCAAACCTGTTCTGCCACTGCACAGATTAATCCCTGAGAGGAGTTCTTGAGTTCTCTTTTTATGGTGATGAGGTATAGTCTAAAGTCCAGTTGTACAAGTGAACTGCCATATAAATTACAGCAATAGCCACAAGTAGGTAGGATGGGAACCAGCTGGGAGCCTAGTGTATCCGGCTACTGTGAAACCTACAAAGAAAGCCCAAGATTGATTCTTCGCTTGAAGAGCCTGCCATCTACTTGCGGCGAAATTGCTAACACCTAGAAATAAGTTAAAGCAATTAAGTACAAAACTCCTTACACAGAGAATGATTAAGTTTTGAGCCACCAAGCTTCTAACTCCAACTTACTAAAAGTACCCCAAAGTTGTTTTGAAAATCACCCAATCTCCATATTAAACCAGATATTTAAAAAAAAAAAATCAATGGTGGTAAAACTCACGCTCTTGCAGCTAAATGATTTGCTCTAAGAAAGACACATGACCCTATTAGAAACAATGAGATAAGAGACATATATTTCTGGAGAGAAAATGATCTGGCCTCTCCTACAGAAACAACAATAAGAAATCTTCCTTCTTCTGTGAATTTAGGGGTGTGGGTGCTTTGAATGTGTGGTTCCATTTTGCTACCATAAGGAAAGAGGCTGTAACTTCCAGGGGCCATTTTTGTGAGGTCTGAGAATAAAGCTGAGACTGCAGAAGACAGAGAAGAGTCACTTACAGTGTAGCCAGGCTTTAGGTGGTATACTTTGAACTTGCAGATCACGCTCCAGCCAAAGCCTCTAGATTTTTTTTTCCTACATGAGTCAACACATTTTCTTTGTTGGTTAAACCAGTTTAAGGCGGGTTATATTTTGTCACTTGCAAAACGAAGACTCTGACAGATATACCTTTTTTTCTATATATATATATTTTTTAATTAATTTATTTATTTTTGGCTGTGTTGGGTCTTCGTTTCTGTGCGAGGGCTTTCTCCAGTTGCAGCGAGCGGGGGCCACTTTTCAACGCGGTGTGCGGTCCTCTCACTATTGCGGCCTCTCGTTGCGGAGCACAGGCTCCAGACACGCAGGCTCAGTAGTTATGGCTCACGGGCCCAATTGCTCCGCGGTATGTGGGATCCTCCCAGACCAGGGCTCGAACCCGTGTCCCCTGCATTGGCAGGCAGACTCTCAACCACTGCGCCACCAGGGAAGCCCTGACAGATATATCTTGTATCCATTTATTTGCGTTTCAACTTGCACGCTCTATAAAATGCACAAGAAGGTCTACTAAAAGGTCTACACAGAATACAAAAATGAAACCTATATTAGAACTGCATGATAAAGAAAAGGTGTGTGAGTGTGTGTGTATAGAAGTAGAAATATTTGGATATAAAATGGAGCCAGAAATGAAGCTCAGAAACTAATACAACATTGTAAATCAACTATACCCCAATAAAAAAAAAAGTTGATACAAGAACAAAAAAGAAATGAAGCTCAGGGCTTCCCTGGTGGAGCGGTGGTTGAGAGTCCACCTGCCGATGCAGGGGACACGGGTTCGTGCCCCGGTCCGGGAGGATCCCGCATGCCGCGGAGCGGCTGGGCCCGTGAGCCATGGCTGATGGGCCCGCGCGTCCGGAGCCTGTGCTCCGCAACCGGAGAGGCCACAACAGTGCGAGGCCCGCGTACCGCCAAAAAAACAAAAACAAACAAACAAAAAAAAGAAATGAAGTGCAGAGAAAAATGCCTACTGTGAAGTCTTTACCCTTGCTCTGCGTAGCCTAGAAATTTGTTATAAACTTCCTAGCATTTAATTCATAGGAAACAGCCTGTTTACCCAGTTCACAGTGGAATTCCAAAGAATTGCTCAGGAGAACCATAAGTTATAAAATCTAAAAGTGGAGGTTTAAAGAGAGGAGACATCACTTTAGGGTGGAACAGTTAAAGAAAGTATCCTATAGGAGGGCAGACTTGAGCCATGAGAGATGGGGTAGATGTGTATGGAGGAGAACGAACATCCCAGGAAGGGGAAACAGCGTGAGCAAGTTTATACTTGAAGTGCACTTGTGTAGAGGGCTGTGAGGAGATCGGTATGGATAAAGTTGAGAGCTTATGGTGAGATGGAATCAATGAATATCTTAGAACACAGGATGAAAATATGCAGCAGTATGCAAATAAAAATTGCTATTAAGAGTAATGTTATCTCAAGCTTATCAAGTACTTAAACCTCTTGGATTTCAAAATATATCCATGCCCGCAATTTTGCTTTGGTGAAACATGGAAACAGTCTAATATAAATCTTGGCAAAAAATAAAACTGAGAATAAACTCCCTTGCAAAAAATAAACACCACATTGAGCTTAACCCTCCTGTTGCGTAAATTAGTCCTCAGGAGTTACCTAGGTAACTTTCACTCCCTAACCCAGAGAGCTAAATTCTTAATAAAATAATTCTCATTTACACCCTGTCAAAATTATAAATCAGAAGTTTCAGTATTGTTTTCTTAATCTGGTAGGATGGAGAGTAGAAAAATAGTAATAGCATTACATGCTCAGACATGATAAACTCTTATGGTCGTCATTCTAACCGGAGTGCACTGTTAACTGGCCATGTCACATACTTAAATTACAATAGCTATACAGCATTCAAAAATCATGAATTATTATTGGACAGTGTGTAAAAGGCATCCGATGAACACTTGTGGATTTCATTTATATTTTGACACAACTATCATACTAGCTCTGTAACCTTGAGCAAGTGAATTAACCTCTCTGAGCCTTGGTCCCTCGTTTGCAAAACAGGTGCAATAATAACTGCCTATTAGGGTTTATAAGAATTAAGCAAGAACTACATATAGTTAAGTGCCTAGCAGGAGTCACTATCATTTGGGCAATTACTAATGGCCAAAATCCTAAGGATGTTATAAGAATTAATTCTCATTAGAACCCAATAGAGGTTTTTCCTTCTATACAGATGAATAAACTCAGACAAAAAGATTTTATCAACTTACCCTATACTATTATTTTTTAAAAACCCACATGATATATATTATTTCTCTATTTAAGAGATCCACTAGCTTGCCAAATTAATAAAATTATTTTACCATTATTTCTAAGGAAACAGGAAAGATTTTACACTAAAATAAAATCACTGGTCCTCTGAGAGCTCTCTGAAGTAGCTGAGGTCAAATATTATTGTTTTTTACAGACAGGTATAGGCAAGTGACAGTGAAATGCATTATACTAAATCAATGGTTTATTACAGGATAAATTATCTTTAATCATCACCTTTCTCAGTGATTCTCAAATTTTAGTACACATTTCCAAGAATTACCTGAATAACTTGTTAAAAATACAGACCACAGGGCCTAATCCTCAGGGATTCTGCGCTGGAGAGAGGTCCAAGTCCATTTTAACCGGCACTATTGTAAATTCTGACTTAAGCTGTGCACTAGACACATTTTTATGAAAGCTTGATCTGGAGATCCATAACCCCTTGAAGTCAGGGCCTATACATGCATGCATAACAAAAGGACTGACTGGAAGGGAAAAAAATAAAAAGAAAGGGGTGGAGGGTCTACTTATTGTGTGCCTCCACAGCAACAGCATATGTTTTTCTAGCGAGAATCCATGATTCCCTCCCTCTCGGTTCATGGTTCTGCAGAGCACTCCACCCCACCGCACCTCCAGAGTGATCATGTGTTTTAAGTCCAAACCAATCAATGCACCAGAATACTGCTGTTTGCTATGATTGGTTCAAGCTGGTCGAAGCAGGTCCAGTCAGACAAATTTACAGAACCACCAACACAAGGGGAAAAAAAGGTCTGTCTCCCGCTGCAGTGAGAGTCTTAAGGTACTACAGATATCATGCCGCTTCTTAGAAACTCAGATAAAACTAACAGGCAGGATTCAAGCCCTGAAGATAATCGTTGCGTTCTGAAGCCAGTCATGGCTGAAGCTACAATCACCTCAGGACTTCTGAGTATTGTGAGCTAGTAAATTCACAGTTTGATTTGAGACAGTTTTTACTTGCAACCCATAGAAACACAGATGATTTTCACAAAAGTTTTGGACAGGACAGATAGAAATTCACCGGGTGGCAACTTTTAAAGACACCTCCTAAAATTGCCTTAAAAGTGCCTTCCTAGGTCTTACAGAATGCTCATAGTAATTCAGAATTTTTTAAAAAATTATGATTGTAACTTCCTGAATACTTACTATATTAGACATTATGCTAAGCACTACACCGTTTGATCCTCAGAGCCACTTTCCATGGTAGACACTAGTATTACCCCAATTTTGCATATAAAAATATGCTCAGAAAATAAAGTATCTTGAGGAATTCACTTTTCTGGAATTAAACTTCACTCCTTTATACTACATTAAACCCACCTTTCAATTACTTGTGATTGGCAGGTCATTCATATCTGTTTCTTGCTGTTTTCTAGTGGTTTAACATGTTTTGTGAGAAACCTAGAGTTTTCTTTTGGATCTTGTCGCCTGCAGCGTGGAGGGGATGCAAGAGAATGGTAGTGGGGAGAAAGGGGATGCCTAATCTACACATTTCAAATAGCATCAACCCTTCAGCTTCTGTTTGCTGACTGAATTGATGCTCTTCCTTCTTTTGTTCGATTCCTTTGTTATCACCAGCCGAGTACATGTTTGGATTTACATCGAACACTCCATTCAACTAGACAGCAAACTTGCAAGCTAACAGATCTCATGATTAGGGCAGGCTGATCTGATACAGAGGGATATGGCTTGCTGATTCTCTGGGCGCATAATGCAACAACTGTTTGTGATAATGCTTCCTACTTCTTGCAGCAGAATCACTTGCTACTAAAACTTGCTACAATCTGCTAGTTTTAGTCTGCATTTAGGTTGTTAAAAAGGGTACTCTTTTTCTAAATCACCTGGGAATTGTTTTGGACTAATCAGCATTCTTAATGTCGTCTTCAAATACGACAGAACCTTAGAATGAGTGTTCAAATGTTTTAGATCATGAAAGTAAGGATGATGGTAAATACTTAAATGGCAAGCATTTGCTTGTATATTTTACATGTATTATCTCATTTATAACAGACCAACAGGAAAGATACTATTACTGCTCCCGTTTGATGGTTCAGGAAATAGAGGCTCAGAGTGGTTTAGTGATTTGCCAATACTCATAGACGCAGTGAGTTGTGAAGCTTGCATCAAATACATGTCTGTTTGACTCTTAAACTCTTTTTCCCCCAAAGTGGTCTGTATCATTTTATTTATTTATTAACTGAGGTAAAATTGATATATAACATTATATTAGTTTCAGGTATACAATGCAATAATTTAATACTTGTATACACTACAAAGTGAGCACTACAGCAAGTCTAGTTACCACCAATCACTATACAGTTGACCCCCTTCACTCATTTCACCTATCCCCTAGTACCCTTCTCCTCTGCTAACCACCAATCTGTTCTCTGTATCTATGAGTTTCGTTTTGTTTTATTTGTTCAATTGTTTTGTTTTTTAGATTCCACATGTAAGAGATCAAGTGGCATTTGCCTCTTTCTGTCTGACATTTCATTTAGCATAATACCGTTAAGGTCCATTCACATTGTTGCAAATGGGAAGATTTTCTTCTTCTTTTAAGACTGAGTAGTAGTCCCTTGTAAATATATATACCACATCTTCTTTATCCATTCATCTATCAATTACACTTAGGTTGTTTCCATACCTTGGCTATTATAAATAATGCTGCAATAAACATGGGATGCAGATACCATATCAAGACAGTAATTTCATTTCCCTCAGGTATATACTTAGAAGTGGAATAGCTGGGTCATATGGTAGTTCTATTTTCAATTTTTTGAGAAACCTCCATACATTTTCCATAGTAGCTGCATCAATTTACAATCCCACCAACAGGGTATGATGGTTCTCTTTTCTTCGCATCCTCTCCAAGATTTATTTCTGTCTTTTTAATAATAGCCATTCTAACAGGTGTGTGAGGTGATAACTTACTGTGGTTTGATTTTCGTTCCCCTGATGATTAGTGATGCTGAGAACCGTTTCATGTACCTGCTGGCCATCTGTATATCTTCTTTGGAAAAATATCTGTTCAGATACTTTGTCCATTTTTTTGTTTGGATTGTTTGTGTTTTTGCTATTGAGTTAAACGTCTGAGTCCCTTGTATATTTTGGACATTAACTCCTTAGGGATGTATGATTGGAAGTATTTTCTCACATTCAGTAGGTTGCTTTTTTTTATTTTTGATGGTTTCCTTTGCTGCACAGTGGCTTTTTAGTTTGATGTAGTTCCACTTATTTATTTTTGCTTTTCTTGTCTTTGCTTTTGAAGTTAGATCCAAAAATTCAATGCCAAGACCAATGTTGAGGAGCTTACAGCCTGTCTTTTCTCCTAGAAAATTTTTATGGAATCAGGTCTTACATTCAAGTATGTCATCCATTTTAATATTTATTTATTTATTCATTCATTCATTTTCACTTTGAGTTGTGTATGGTGATACACAAGATAGTGGTCCAGTTTTCTCAACACCATTTATTGAAGATATTCTCCTTACCCCATTGTGTATTCTTAGCTCATCTGTTGAATATTAATTGATTATATATGTAGGTTTATATCTGGGCTCTCTATTCTGTTCCATTGATTTATGTGTCTATTTTTATGCCAATACCACACTGTTTTGATTACTCTAGCTTTGTAGTATAATTTGTAATCAGGGAGTGGAATACATCTGGTTTTGTTCTTCTTTCTCAAGATTCCTTTGGCTATTCATGGTCTTTTGTGGTTCCATACAAATTTTAGAATTATTTTTTCTACTTTTCTGGAAAATGCCACTGGAATTATGATGCGGATTGCCTTGAATCTGTAGATCTATTTGTGTAGTACAGACATTTTATCAATTTTAATTATTTTAATCCACAAGCATAATATCTTTCCATTTATTTGTGTCATTGTCAGCTTCATTCATCAGTGTCTTACAGTTTTCAGAATATAGTTCTTTCCCCTCATTGATTAAATTTATACTTAGGTATTTTTTCTTTTAAATGCAGTTTGCAAATGTGAATGTTATTTTTTTCTAATAATTCATTATTATTGTATAGCAACACAGCAGATTTCTGTACATTGATTTTGTATCCTGTAACTTTACTGAGTTTATTTATTAGTCCCTTCGCTATCTTCACTCTTTAAATTTCTTTTTTCTTTTCGCTGCTGTTTGGGTAAGGTCCACTGCCCAGGGTTCCAGGTTGCTGATCCATTCTTCTGTTTCATCTAGTCTTCTGTTGAACCTCTCTAGTGTATTTTTCAGTTCAGTTACTGTATTCTTCAGTTCTGTGACTTCTGTTTGATATTTTCTTAGATTTTCTCTCTTTGTTGAAGTTCTCATTGTGTTCATCCATCCTTCTCCTGAGTTCGCTGAGCATTTTTATGACCATGACTTTGAACTCTTTATCACTACATTACTTATCTGTTTCATTAAGGTCTTTTTCTGAGGTATTTGTCTTGTTCTTTTGGGTGGAACATATTCCTGTTTCCTCATTTTGCTTGACTCTATATAATAGAAGTTATATAATAATAGAGTTTGTTTATATTATAATATATATAATAGTTTGTTTCTAATAGGTGGGACAGCTAGCCTCTCCCAGTCTTGAAGGAGTAACCTTGCGTAGGAGGTGAACTTTATTGTTCAACCTTGCCCTAGCTCTCAGCTGTCTCTCCAACCCTTGCCATTGTATAAGTAGCATCATTTTTTCTTGATAGGTCCCTGTTGTTAAGAGTGTGTCAAGCCCCGTCAGTGTTCCAGTGTAAGGGATCTCAGTCAGCGCCTAGTTTCAAGTTGACTGGAAGCCAGCTTCTCAGGCAGCAACTTTTAAAGGATGCAAACACATATGGTCCTGGGGACTGCAAGTGTAAACCCTGCTGACCACCAGACCAGGAGATCTGGAAGTGTTCGCTAGGTTTCAGGTGCAAAAATCAGGGTTTCTGTTGAGTGTATAAGTTCCTTTGTGGGAAGTAGCAGAGAGCTGTGATGAGGCCAAGGGATTGTGGAAGGATGGTGTCTCCTGCTTACATCCTGAGAGTGCCTCTGTAGCCTCTAGATGTGCTATGAACCTGAAGTCTGTCCCTCAGGCTGAAGCTCCAGGACAAGTAAATGGGCCTTTTTCACAGGCAGACTGAGGACAGAGCGTGTGTTTTAGTCTGCTGTCTGTTCAGTACCCTGGGTATGGTAGCCTTCCTGGGACTGTCTTTCCAATTGTTACACTCCTGTGGAGCCCAGGAACACATGCTCCTCTGGCCACTAGGGCCAGGTGATTAAGCGTTGTCCCTTGTGTGGGCTGCACTCACATGCCAGCTTTAGTGATGCTGCAAGAAAGTGCTGAGGGCAAGGCGTGTCCACAGCTCTAGCAATGCATGTAAAAAACAGTAGGTTGGTTTCTGCTGTATAACAAAGTGAATCAGCTATACATATACATATATCGCCATATCTCCTCCCTCTTGCGTCTCCCTCCCACCCTCCATATCCCACCCCTCTAGGTGGTCACAAAGCACCGAGCTGATCTCCCTGTGCTATGCGGCTGCTTCCCACTAGCTATCTATTTTACGTTTGGTAGTGTATATATGTCCGTGCCTCTCTCTCACTTCATCCCAGCTTACCCTTCCTCCTCCCCGTTTTCTCAAGTCCATTCTCTACGTCTGCGTCTTTATTTCTGTCCTGCCCCTAGGTTCTTCAGAACCTTATTTTTTTTTAGATTCCATATATATGTGTTAGCATATGGTATTTGTTTTTCTTTCTGACTTCACTGTGTATGACAGTCTCTAGGTCCATGCACCTCACTACAAATAACTCAACTTCATTAACACACCATTGTAAAGCAATTATACTCCAATAAAGATGTTAAAAAAATAAAATAAAATAGATAACCAACAAGGACCTACTGTATAGCACAGGCTCAATACTCTGTAATAACCTAACTGGGAAAAGAATTTTAAAAAGAATAGATACAGGTATATGTATAACTGAATCACTTTGCTGTACACCTGAAACTAACACAGCATTGTTAATCAACTATACTCCAACATAAAATAAAACTTATAAAAATAATAAATAAATTTAAAGTTTTCCTTTATTAAAAAAAAAAAAGTGGGGGTGGAACACATCTGTGGCATTAGCAAGGCTGGGGAAGAGTGCTAGGTTTGGGACATGCCCACCACTTTAGTGAGGAGGCATGGGATAAGCAGTGGGAATGAGACACACCCATGGCTTTAAGGAAGCCAGGAAAGAGCACTGGGGACAGGGTGCATCTGTGGCTTGAGTGACATATGAGAAGATCACGGGTGGTGGCTTTAGCGCAATGCTTTATCCAGGCTGTGTCCACACGTACCCACCAGCATTAGCAAGGTATAGGTAGAGTACAAAAATGGTGCTCACCAGCACCTCCATCCCTGAAGAAAGTCCCAACTTGTCCCTGACCCTCTGGCAAATGCTTTAAGATTAGCAAATGAATGTCCTTCCCATAGAGTACAGGCACTTCCCTAGCTGCTGCCTTTGCACTGAATCCCAGGATGAGTGAGATCATCTGTAAGCCCCTCAGAAGGAGTATCTCAGATTCCCACAGCCCCTGGGTCCCCTAGATAAAAGCCCCATTGGTTTCCAAAGCCAGACATTTTGGGGGCCTCATCTGTCCAGTGCAGGTCACAAGGGTTGGGGTGCACAATGTGGGGCCCAAACCTGTCACTCTCAGGGAGTACCTCAAGACCTGTGAGATCCCTTTCTATTGTGGGCTGCCATGCTGGGGGTGGGGCTTTTGGTGAGACTGCATCTCTGCCCCTCCTCCCTGTCTTGGTGTGGCCATTTTATCCTTCGTGTGGAGGAGCTGTTCAGCAGCTAGTTATCAGTTCTTTCCGAGTGGTAACTCTTCCATACGTAGCTGTAGATTTGGTGTGTCCATTGGAGGTGGCTAGTTCAGGGTCTTTTACACTGCTATCTTGGACAGTCCCCTGACCCTTAAACTCTTAATTATTATACTTGATCATCTAGTCCAGTGATTCTCAAAATTTAGTGCAAATCAGAAACACCTAAAGGGGCTGTTAAAACACAAATTGCTGGGCCCCACCAGAGTTTCTGATGCAGTAGATGTGGGGTATGCGGTGATCATCTGCATTTCAAACAAGTTCCCAGGGGGAGCTGAGGTTGCCTGAGTTCCAGGCTTTGAGAACTGTCGATCTAGTTCAACTGCTTCACTTTAGAGTTGTAGAAACAAAATTCAGAGAAGGAAAGGACCTGATCAAGATCACAACATGGATTAATGGCCAAGGAAAAATTTGAATCTAGGTCTTCTGTACCCAAGCAAATGACCCCTTAACTGTGAGGAAGCACGTGTGCTCTCTCCCAGTTATATTTGCAATAAAGAGACATAAAGTTGCAAATAATAACTCCTCTGACATATCCTGATTCACTAAGTTGCCAGGTATTCATGAATTAAAGTTAATTAATTTTCTTGATTTTTAAATTCCTGTAAATTTGGGGTAGCTAATTCCTGCTTTGCAGCTCTGTCATAAGGATTGGATATAATAGAAATTTCCCCTACTGAAGTATAAGCTTCATGAAGTTGAGTATTTTGCTTATCTTTATTTCCTGCTACATTCCTACATCCGGAAACACTGTCTCACATAAATTAGTTATTTATAAAAATTCTTGAATAAATAAAAATAAATACTTGGTACATTGTCAGAAATGAATAAATGGTGGCTTTATCGCTGTTTTAATATCATCACCACCACCACCATCACCACTAACGCCAATTTACACTTTTCTAATTCACTTCTATCGTATTTTCTCCCTTTCAGACTTTTTTTTACGTCCTCTTTACCTGTGCCAAGCTCCATCATATTTTCTGGTAATGATGTTTCTATTTTATGGCTTCTGAAAAACAGGCCAGATGTTAATTTTTTTGTTGTTGTTACTCTTTCAGCAAATTCACCCCATTGTCACCGATACCCTTTTTTCAAATGGAGAGCTCTAAATTCCTGTAAACATTCTGCCTTGACTGTCTTTTAAATCTCTTCCAACTGTCAGCTTTGAAGGGAGGATGACCATTGGTCATTTGGGACATATTTTAACCCTTTAGATAACAGTGCAACATCTTCGGCGGCAGTGTTGGAAGTGCATCCCCCGTTGTCCCATATGGAGTTCTCTCTTGCCTCAGTAAACAGTCAGGCAAACAGGAAAGAGACTTTGCTGAATTTATTCTGTAGTACATCCTTTGTGCCTAAGATGGCCTGGCATTAGCGTCCACGATACTTGTGAAAGGAAGCATCCGTGTGCACTGATGTAAGATATCGCTTTGAGCAGTGAACAGTTTTTGGACGCAGTGAAAACAGTGAAAGAGTGAGAAAAATGTCTTGCTAGCTACAGACCCTGGCTGCATTGCAGATTCATTAGGAGAGCATATTAAAAACCCTGAGGCACAGACACCTTTCACAACTGTTCACATCAGACTCTCTAAGGGTTGGGTTACAGGCATCTGCAGTTGGGAAAACCTCACTGGTTACCTAATTCCCTTCAAGGACCAGAGCAGAGTGTCTCAGAAGTATTTCATGGATCCTCAACACCGTGAAAAAAGTAAAGTCAAAGTAGCAGGATTTTCATAACCTAAATTTGATCCTTTAATTAGGACTGTCCTTTATTCTGAAAGCAGCCATTCTCCCTTGCAGTACTTAAGAAAATCATTAACCGTCATTAGATAAATAAAATGCCGCTACAGCTCAGCTTGGAGCAGGCTATATATCCTGAGAGGAAGCAAGATTGTAATCGAAGTCTGTAAATTAGACTATCTGCCCTTATGGCTTCAATCTGGGCTCACACTTGAAACCAGTGCTCTTTCTTGTTTTTAACACAGGCATGTTACAATCTAAGTAGGCACTGCCTGTATCTCTTGGTCAACCATCAAGAGGTTGTCTCTTCCAGTCTGTTTCAGCTAGTCTGGAAGAAGGATGTCGACTGCTTTAGGGGTCCACCCAGGTTTCCCAACATGAATTTCACGTGTTGACAAATCAGATGGTCTAGACATATACTCTTAATACTCTGAAAAGCCATATGATAACTTAGCTGAACTGCATTAAGAGATAGATATATCTAAGAACAACTTAATTTTGTTTACATAGATTATGTTCCTCCCGCTTGTTTCAGCTTCAACATATTCTGTTTTTAAGTGACAGTAATAACGATTCTAGCTCTAAAAATTATACATTTTTATGATAAAATTAAAAAATGTTGGTAATGCTCTTTGTGAGAGACTCATTAATTTACGTAATTTTAGTGGTACTGGTTTGTGTAATCCAAGTCTGGGGATACCACACTCTGTGATAGAAAGTATTCAGAACATGTTAACTCTCAATCCTTACTGTTTTGCCAGTAATCCACAATGACTATTTACTATTAATTTCAGAAAAGGATAACCACCCCTCACATACCCAGTTTCCATTTTATACAGTTCTGAGGATTTAAACCAGTTCCATTATAATTGAGTTTGGGTATCAAACAACTGACACATATGTGCTTTGTGAAAAGGACAGTCTTGCTGCACCTTGAAGAGCTCCTTAAAATGAACTCTTTCCCCCATAACTTCCCAAAGCACCTGATCAGTCCCCTTGACTGGCATTTATCACTTGCGTTCTTGAGTTATTATATACAAGCAGATCCTTGTCATCCTTGTGAATTTAACATTTCCAATTTCAGCTCTTCCTATTGGACCCTGAGGGGGCCATAATTTGAATACTTTGTCATATTGTTGTGGTATGAATTTAAACAACACTCACTTTGAGCTGGTGTAAAAAACTGAATGACTCAGCCAGTGCATCACTCTGGATAATCGCCCAGCATCTCCCCTTAATATAGCCCTTGTTTGCCATTTGTAGGACATCAAAATTTATATCTTTGTTGAAACAACTAAGAGTATTTTAGTGAAAAATAAGATAGTAATTAATTGGTGATATAAGGCTGTTTGTAGAAAATGTTTGATAGAAGTGAGATTTAGAAAAGATAATAACAAGAGGAATACTGAGTGCTTACTATGTGCCTGGCACATTAAAAATAGCGTTATATTCAGGTCCTCACAACCCCACAGTTTAGTTATATTGTCAAATCCCTTCTGCAGAAGAAAATGAAGCTTAGAGGGTTTGGTTTAAAGTCACATAGGCAGAGTTGAGATAAGTAATATGTTGTGCTCAACTCCTAAACATGTACTTTTTTCTCCTTTTTCAAAAAAATTAGATATAATTCATATACAACATTATATTAGTTTCAGGTGTACAAAATAATGATTTGACATTTGTATGTTTTTCAAAATGATCACTACAGTAAGTCTAGTTAACACCCATCACTATACATAGATACACAAGTTTTTTCTTGTGATAACAACTTTTAACAACTACTCTTTGGACGTTCAGATATACAATACAGTATTATTGACTATAGTTGCAATGTTGTACCTTACTTTATAGCTGGAAGTTTATACTTTTTAATGCTCTTCACTCATTTCTCCCACCTCCCACCTCCCACCTCTGGCAATTACTAATCTGTTCTCTGTATCCATCATCTCGTTCTTTGTTTGGTTTTTACTTAGTTATAACTGACATGTATTAGTTTCAGGTGTACAACATACTGATTAGGTATTTGTATATGTTGTGAAATGACCACCACAGCAAGCCTAGTTAACATTGTCACCACACATAGTTACAAAATTATTTTTTCTTGTAATGAGAACTTTTAAACATGTACTTTTTAATTCCTACTGGTCTCTATTCTACCCACCTCCTCCTCAGCACCCCACACGATTTTTCACATCCCTTCTATGCTATAAGTTCTATCTGGCCAGGTGTTTAACTTTACTCATCTATTTCTTGGAGGACCTAAACCAGAACTTTTGCTATAATAGGATTTGTTGAATACAGATAGATAAGTGAATAAAGAATGAATGATGCATTTGCTAATTACATTCACTTGCCTTCTCTTCATCAGCAAAAATTGAATGCGAACGAATACCCTTCCATGTGCATTTACTCCATATTCTCCAGTAATGCTACAGAAATTCTGAACGATGAATGAAGAGAAATTTCTCTGTATTTAAGGGGCTCCCAGGTCAAAGAAAGTAATAAAATGTTTCCTTTACTAAACACATTAAACACTCTGAGTCAACCTCTATAGCTCATCCAATGGTGTCCCAATGTCATTTATGGATTTTTAAGGAAGTGCTGACTTGAAACCAGAAAGTACCAGGGAGGTTCTGCCTACCTTACTTTGAGAGAAAGGAAACAATACTTCTTATTCTCTTGTGATAAAGTGAAAGACCCTAAAATAATTCGCAGTTAATTTCTCCATCTCTGTATTAGTCAAGATTCTCCAAAGAAACAGAACCAATAGAATATTTATATAAACATATTTAAGAGGAGATTTATTATAGAGATTGGCTCACCTGATTTTTTTTTATGGAGGCTGAGAAGTCCAATGATCTGCCGTCTGCAACCTGAAGAACTAGGTAAGCTGGTGGTGTAATTTACTCTGGGTCTGAATCCTAAAAACCAGGGGAGTTGGTGGTATAGGTCCAAGTCCAAAGGCCAGAGAGCCAGGAGCACTGATGTCTAAGGACAGAAGAAGATGAATGTATCAGTTTAAGCAGAAAAGGCAAATGAACCCTTCCTCTGATGTTCTGTTCTATTCAGGCCCTCAATGGATCATATGATGCCCACCCACATTGATGGGGATGACCTTCTTTACTCAGTTTACTGATTCAAATGCTAATCTCTTCAAAGGTAGCCTCATGGATACACACAGAAATGTTTTCCCAGCTATTTCGGCACCCTTAGCTCAGACAAGTTGACACCTAAAATTAACCATTACAATCCTCATATACTGCCATGAAACTAATTAGATAATTATATAGTTTGAGATATAATAAATGGTAAGAAGTACAAAGACTGAGGGCTATGACAGTACATAGTAGGCAGATATACCCTATTTGGGAGGCGCATGGGAAAGCCTCCCTTAGGAAATGATATACGAGCTAGAACCGAAAGACGAGGCAGATAGCTAAATTAGAACGTGCATTCAATATGCATGACAGTTGAGTCGTTGAAACAGGGATAAGTGCCCAAGGCAGAGGGAACAGCATGTTTAGAGCAGAACGGATCAGTAAGCAGCTGAAAAGTTAAAAAAAAAAAATGTGGATGAATTTTGATGATTGAAATCCTGAAGAAATCTGAATAAGATCTGCAGTATGGTTAGGAGTGTTGTAGCAACATCAGTTTTCTGGTTTTGATAAAGTCTTATAATTATGAAATATGTTATCATTAAAGGACCTGGGGAAGCGTTCGTGGGAACCTTCTATACTATTTTTTCAACCTCTTGTGAGTCTAAAATGATTTCAAAATAAAACATTTTTAAAAAGAACATTTGGAAAATGACCACTGGATATCAGCTTGAAATTGACACTTCAAGTCCGTGGGTATAAATAAAACTATAGATATGTCTTGACATTCTTAAACTTATCCAGTGTGTTCTTTTGACATGTGGAGTGTTATATTGCCTTAATTTATTAGTGGTGCTTCACATGTGACATAATCTCCCCCAGACATTGGTGATAGTCGTCTTAAAAGCGAACTGTAATCAAGATTCTGGGCAGAGCAAGATGAGAATTAGCTGTCTACTTCTCTATTTATCTGTAACTGTCAGCACTCTGCTATGGAATATACGATAGGTAGGACTCTGTGACTCCATGTACAGGCATTAGCTGAGAACTGAGGCTCAGGGAAAGTCTAATTGAATCATAATGCATGACAATGTAAGTAGAATGTGCTCATGGAAGGTCAAAAGACGTAACACATACAATATGGTGTAACAGCTACGATGACAGTCATGATTACCTCTAGAAAAGACTTTTCATCAGTCTAGTGCTGGTTACAGCAAATAAGACACGGAACCAAGGAAAACCAGACAGTAAGCCATACAAATCACTGGAGTTCATCTAGGATTGACTTATTGTCAATTGCACAACTGTCACTCCTCTGAAATAAATGTGGCATTGAGCATTCATATCCAATTATGTCATTCTTCTGCTCACAATTCTGCCCCTGTTCCCCATTGCTCACTGGAATAATATACTTTCCTCTGAAAGATGTTCAGGTCCTCCATGATTTGGCCCTTGTCTAGTTTTCTCACCTCATTGCTTTTTCTTACATTCTAATGTTACCAAGTTCATTTACTGATTTTCAAGGACCCTACACTCCTTTACGCCTCTAAGCAACTGATTGTGTTTTTTTAACCTTCGTGTCTTAATTCAAACCCTACTACGTCTGTGAAGCTTCTTTCAGCTTGTCCAAACTTAGGTATATCATCCTTATATTTTCATTAATCTTATAAGCAGCTATATTTTAGCAAGTGTCATTTTGAACTGTAATGTGTTTCTTCACATGTCTGTCTTTCCACGAAGCTGCAGCTTCCTTGAGGACAAAGTTCTTCCTCTCAGGTGTCTTCAAGGCCTACAAGACTGCCTGACATAGTGTAGGTATTGATTAAATTGTGATGAATGAATATAAACAAAATGTACTGAGTGCTACTTGCCTTAATTAAAAGGAAAGACATGTTATAATGGTTTCCAATAAGAATCATCAATATTAGTACAAAGGAATTTATGTCATGGCTCTGAATCATCAATAAGAGAGGTGAAATTGTGGTTAGCAAAAATGGACTTGCCTATCGTAATATCCCATACGTGCTGGTTAGGGAAACCACACTGTTAAAAAAATATACCTCAAAATGCAAGAAGCACAATCAGAATTCTTATGATACCTATACAACACAAAATTATTTTTTAATAAAATAGATCATTCCTTTTAACGTGGCCTACTTGGTGCCATGGATTTTGGTTTCCCATTTTAATAAATTTATTCTTGATTATTTTTCATCACTTTATGAAAGCTTTTGGTGAAAGGACAATAATTCCAGGTGAAAAATGCCAATGCTTAAAATCCTTTTATGGAAACTCAGGTAAATGTATTGCCTTTTTCAGTTCATAAGTGCAATATACTCCAGTTTTAGAAAAGGACTAGGAAGGAACAAATATACAAAGGTGATGTGTAAGAAGAAGCTATAACCTTGTATGGTATCAGGTTTGCAAAAATATCCCAGGTGTATATATGTATATGCATAGCTGATTCACTTTGTTATAAAGCAGAAACTAACACACCATTGTAAAGCAATTATACTCAATAAAGATGTTAAAAAAATCCCAAGTACCACAAAATATTTATTTATTCCAAAATATTCCAAAATAAATATGTATTCCAAACATTCCAAAGTATTCCAATATATTCCATGGAAAACAAAAAAGGGAAAGGGAAATTAAAGAAGAGAAAGATCGGTAAGCTGAACACTGATAATACCGAAGGGTTAAATTGAGTTTACTGACAAACGCTTTTTTTTAACATCTTTATTGGAATATAATTGCTTTAAAATCTTGTGTTAGTTTCTGCTGTATAACAAAGTGAATCAGAAAAATAGGATTCAAATGGATATTTTTTGAAATTTATAGTCTGATGTAATTAAATAGACATTTGTGTCAATTACACAGCAGATACTTTATTAACCACTGGGATACCATAGTCAATAAAACATAAATCCTGCCTCTAAGAGGCCCAGTCTAGAAGGAAGCACAACAGTACGAAGCCCACATTATGGAGTTCTATGGACTTGAATTTGGATGCCGTGTCAAGTTATTAGCTATGTGACTTGGGCTAGTTAAGCTCCCTCGGTCTTCATTCATTTGCCTGTAGAAAGCAAATAATAATAGTAAATCACAAAGTTGTTGTGAAGATTACATAAGAAAATTCCTGTGCTCAGAAATGCCTGGCTGAAAGTGAAAACACATATATTTTAGCTGAGAAAGTTAAATAGTCATTTTCCTAATTTATGTGTGTGTAGGCCCTAGGTCTAAAAGGAATAATGGTAGTCCATAGTAATATAAAAATTACAATTCAGCATATCCTCAATTTCCAATATAATTTTTAACAATCACTGAACAATTGTAACTGATTACTGAAGAAGAAAAGGTGAAGTAAAGACTCTGTGTGATAAAATAGATAACTAATAAGAACCTGCTGTATAAAAAAAATTAAATTTAATTTAATTTAAAAGAAAAGACTCTATATGGTCTCCATGAGAGGTAGATACAAAGAAATAGCTTTCAGTGCAATTTCAGGAAAACTCCACATTCATCACAATTTTCTATCCAAAAAGGGAATGAGCTGCTTCATGAGTTAATGTAGTCTCTGCAACCCAATATATCAAACACCATTGAAGAACAATTTGAGATTGTAGAGAGATTAAGGTAAGTAATAATTTAGGAATAATTAGTAATAAGCAATTGATCCAACCAGATGCTAGGAAAAGCTTCCAACACTGTATCCATGGCCTGACCCTCCATTTATCTTGCCACAGACAGAAGGCCATAATCAAGTTCTGGCTATCGTTTTACCAATCAAACTGATTGTGTTCTGGTTGATTCTGAGCAAGTTTTAGAGTAACATACTAACCACGCTGTGAAACGACTGATTTTCCAATGATTGGCCAGCATTTTGCTTTTCTGGTCCCACACAGTGGAATCAACAAAATCAAAACAATTACAAATTATCGGTGAAAAGGCTGTGCACTATTATGCCACACTGAGTTTTCCCTTTTATTGGGATTTATTCTTTAAGTTCTGAAAACAATGTATTTGTTCGCATTATTGAGGACATTCATCAGCACCTATTTTGCACTGTTGCTAGAGTAGAATCATTAGTGGAAAGGATCTTCAGTGCTTACGCCTAAAGGTAGTCACGGAAAGCTATCATTTGGAATTGAAGGTAATGGAGTTTAGAATCAGAAAGACTGAGAGCTCCAGCTTTGTCCAGTATGGCCTTGGGGACAGGTAACCTATGACTCTGCTTCCTTATTGGCTAAGAGTGGCATAGACATATATACACTACCAAATGTAAAATAGACAGCTAGTGGGAAGCAGCCGCACAGCACAGGGAGATCGGCTAGGTGCTTTGTGACCATCTAGAGGGGTGGGATAGGGAGCGTGGGAGGGAGGGAGACGCAAGAGGGAGGGGATATGGGGATATGTGTATATGTATAGCTGGTTCACTTTGTTATACACTTTGTTATACACCATTGTAAAGCAATTATACTCCAATGAAGATGTTAAAAAAAAAAAGAAAAAAAAACTTGTTGCACAGGAAATATATGGGCTTAAAAAGAAATAGTATTTTACCATGCCTAGAATGGTACTTAACACCTTTAATATTAAGTGATGAAAAATAGTAAATTTCCTTTTATTAATGTGTCCCCTTATTTCAGCTCCATCTATTAACACTTATATGCTTTGGAGAGGACTAGAGACAGCTGGATAAATTAAGAAATTACTTACTTTAAGTCTCTTCTTTATAGAGGAGAAAATTGAAGCCCAAGTTCTCACAGCTAAGGGAAGCACTAAACGAGAGAAAATAATGCATTCCCCATCTCCTGTTTCCCAGTCCAGTGCTCATTCTATAATACATATTATTTCTGGCAATGTCACATATTTGAAATAAATAATTCTCTTGTCTTGAGAAAATTAAGTACAGCATAAAGCAGTAAAAAGATTATGAGCTTTGGAGTCAGAGAGTTCTCTGTTTGACTCTGAGGTTTGCCACCTGGGTGCCCTGGCCAAAGCACAACCTTTGTGACCCTTTGTTTTCTCATCTAAATTTGTGGGTAATCACGTGTAGCTCATGGAGCTTGTGTAAAAATTTGAAGTAAAGCATATAATGTCCTTAGAACAGCATTTGCCACTTTAAGAAATCTCGCTAAATATTAGCAAATGATAATAATAAGAACAACGGGAAAAGGTTTAGGTATCTTAACAGGCTCAAGGAGGAGACAGGACAGGAAGTCCTGTTGGTTGTCCCCAAGTGCCACCAATGCGATGGTCACTCTCTGAACAGGAATTCACTACTACAACAGGAAGACACCAGTGTGTTGTGTTTTTCTCCTCATCCAATAGTTACAGAAAAAAAAACACATTTTTAACCTCTCCCTTCAGATTTGCCAAGCTCTGTTTCTTTTTCCACTCCTAATAAATATTCTCTTCAGGGAATGCCCATGTAGTGCCTGCAACATAACAACAGTTTCTGGCCCTACTTTGTCTCTGAGGCACATGGGTACTGCAGAGCACTGCACACCCAGAGCTGAGACATCCATCAAAATCTCTTTTCAGTGACTGTCACTGTCTCCAAAGTCTGTTTGCTGTTCTTGTTCTGGTGAATTAACTTACACCCATGGCTAAGCCTAATCCTGCCAAGTTCTTCAAGGAATTCAGAGCACCGTGAATTTAGCTCTCTAATCTCTGTACATCATAATGCTACATGCAACCAGATACAGTGTGCACAATTTTACAGTATATTCCATTTGATTGCTTCTTCTTCAGTTGCTTTGCTATCCTCCATTTCCACAAGGATGCTCTGACTTGTGGTTTTAGTTCATGTCGGTATTTCCTTGTTTGCTAAATATTTCTGTTGGATAAGCTGGCTATAGAGGGATTTCTTTATAGAAAAAAATCCTTGCGTTTTATGATACATGGAAAGATAAATTTCCATAGGGATTTTAAAAGATGCCTCCAAAAGAAGTTAAAACTTTTAGTTTGGATATTAAAAACAACTTACTCATTTGTATTGTGCCCATAACACTCTGCTTGTCAAGAGTATTTATAGCCATTTCAGAAAGTTCTATAACTCTGATAGCTTGTGTCTGCTACTTTCTCTTTTTACCCTTCTCTCATTTATAAATTGTCTAATTTCACATTTCTTCTTGTTCACCCTTGATACAGACTGAAGTATGTCGACACTTTATGGACAAAGTCATGATGAGGAGTTCGGTTTTACATTTAGACAGACCTAGTTTGAATTTCAGTTCCTCCATTTACCTTGTGACCTTGTGCAAATGGCTTAGTCTGGCTTCAGTTTCCTTATCTGTGAAATGGAACTATAATAATCATACCTACTTGTCAGGTTATGAGGATTAAATGATGCATACGAAATGCAGGTAAAAAGACTCTGTACAATGCCCTTCATGGAGTAATCTTCACTAGTAATTTTTTAAAAGACTAAAACACTTAGACCAATGGGGTTAACATGTGATAGGACTCTAGGAATCCTAGTTACTTTTTTTAATCATTATTATCATCACTATCACCTATTTATGCACTTTACATATATCATCTCAATTTTCGCAACAACTCTAAAAGTTAGAATTACATCCTTTCTACAATTGAGGTAATTAAGGCTCAGAGAATTTTAGTAACTTCCCAAGATTGCTCAGTTAATAGGTGAGGGGAGATTTAAACTAGGTTCTCTTAACAGTTTGGGTTCCTAATCACTAACTTTTTCAGTTTGACAATTTAAACATGCATCAAAAGGGTAGTCCATGGATATGTTTTGTTGGTCTGATATGGATTTTTTTTTAATAGTCTCACATTGAAAACTTAGGAAAAAATCAGAACATCTAGCCTCTTTGGGTTACAGTCCTATTTGGAGACAATTATCTAAAACTCATTGTCACTGTGACCTGCAACTAGACATACATCTCAAGTTCTTATCACTCCGTATTGCTTCACTTCCTTCCATCAACTGCTTGGCCTCCGCTGTCATGTAACTTTTATACCTCACTTGAGGATATGTAAGGTATATAATGTGTATTATTGTCTTAGTCTATCAGAACAATCTTAACCTTATGCATACTGAATAAATATTAAACCAGGGACACTACAGGCATCACCTGCATTTCAATAACAGAAAAGATTAATTATCATTATTTCATGTATTGATTAAATACTCATATATTGCCCTACTCAATCTCTCATGGTATGTGGTAATTCTGGTTCACACAGAAATATTAAAATGCACTGTCCCCTAAAAGAGAAATAACAGATCAATGGAACAGGACAGAAAGTCCAGAGATAAACCCACGCACCTATGGCCACTTAATCTATGACAAAGGAGGTAAGGATATACAATGGAGAAAAGACAGTCTCTTTATTAAGTGGTGCTGGGAAAACTGGACAGCTGCATGTAAAAGAATGAAATTAGAACACTCCCTAACACCATACACAAAAATAAACTCAAAATGGATTAAAGACCTAAATGTAAGGCTGGATACTGTACAAACTCTTAGAGGAAAATATAGGCAGTATGGCAGTACATTCTTTGACATAGATCACAGCAAGATCTTTTTTGACCCACTGCCTAGGGTAATGAAAATAAAAACAAAAATAAACGAATGGGACCAAATTAAACTTAAAAGCTTTTGCACAGCAGGAAACCACAAACAAAATGAAAAGACAGCCCTCAGAATGGGAGAAAATGTTTGCAAACAAAGCAACTGACAAGGGATAAATCTCCAAAACATACAAACAGCTCATGCAGCTCAATATCAAAAAAGCAAACAACCCAAACAAAAAACGGGCAGAAGACCTAAATAGACATTTCACCAAAGAAGACATACAGATGGCTAAAAACCACATGAAAAGATGTTCAACGTCACTAATTATTAGAGAAATGCAAATCAAAACTACAATGAGGTATCTCACCTCACACTGGTCAGAATGGCCATCATCGCGAAATCTACAAACAATAAATACTGGAGAGGGTGTGTAGTAAAGGGAACCCTTCTACACTATTGGTGGGAATGTAAACTGGTACAGCCACTATGGAGAACAATATAGAGGTTCCTTAAAAAACTAAAAATAGAGCTATCGTATGACGTAGCAATCCCACTCCTCAGAATATATCTAGAGAAAACCCTAACTCGAAAGGATTCATGCAAGCCAATGTTCATTGCAGCACTACTTACAATAGCCAGGACATGGAAGCAACCTAAATGTCCATCAACAGAGGAATGGATACAGAAGATGTGGTACATATATACAATGAACTATTACTCAGCCATAAAAAGGAAAGAAATAGTGCCATTTGCAGACGTGGACTGTCATACAGAGTGAAGTAAGAAAGGGAAAAACAAATAATATCACTTATATGTGGAATCTAGAAAAATGGTACAGACGAACTTATCTGCAAAGCAGAAACAGAGTCACAGATGTAGAGAACAAACTTACGGTTACCAAGGGGGGAAGGGGGGTGGGATGAATTGGGAGATTAGGATTGACATATATACCCTATTACGTATAAAATAGATAACTAATGAGAACCTACCATACAGCACAGGGCAACTCTACTCAATGATCTAAGGTGACCTAAATGGGAAGCAAATCTAAAAAAGAGTGTATATATGTATACATATAACTGATTCACTTTGCTGTATGGCAGAAATTAACATTGTAAAGCAACTATACTCCAATAAAAAATATAATCAACAAGGACCTACTGTATAGCACAAGGAACTCTCCTCAGTACTCTGCAATAACTTATAAGGAAAAAGAATCTGAAAAAGAATAGATACACGTATATGTATAACTGAATCATTTTGCCGTACACCTGAAACACAATGCTGTAAATCAACTATATTCCAATATAAAATTAAATTTTTTTAAATAAATATTTTTTAAAAGGTAAAAAAGTAAAATGCACTTCCCCATGGACATTGCTGTCTCACTGTTTTAATCCATTGTTTGGACGGATCCAACTCTCCTGGGGGAGGGAAACCTCAGGGAGTACAGTCTAAGACTGTGCCATCTCAGCAGAAATTACACAAGGCACTGGGACAACGTGTCTTCTCATTTTCTCAGTCCATGGTTCCTTACCAGCACTAATGCCAGAAATAGAGTGGGTAAAACAATATGGATATGCAAATAAACTATTTTCCACCTATATCGACTTGACAACTTAACATTATCTGTCAGGAGAAGGAACACAGCAGAACCTGGAGGTTCTCCTGAGCATGGAAGTATAAGTTAATTATTTTATACATAAATTGCAAGCTTTATGAATTAATTTATTGTCTAAAACCCGATCTTCTCCAAACGCTTCCCTAGACCTCACCCAAAATACAGCTGGACCTGTCATTATTGTTTATTTTGTTTGAATCAATTCTTCTCATTATAATGGCATTATTCTAGATGCGGTTTTGACAGACCTTTCAAATCTCAAACTCCACCAGATTACTTCGATGTCCCTGGCTCTCCCCGATTTTGTATGAAAAGAAAGCAAGCCACTCCAATGTTCTGCCTGTTTTCTTTCTTTGTTCTCTCTCTCTCTTTCCTAACAGAGTCAGGTTAATCTCCTTATTTTTCCTCAAATGCACTAATTTAAATCCTTTGTATTTCTAGCTATCTTTGATGCTATTTCTTCCTCCATGACATTCAAGTCCACTTCTGAATTTCCATTTCTAATTAGTATTCTCTACTTACACCTATATGGCAATAATAAATATTTTGTTTTCTCCCTTATGCAGTCCCTAGCTATATCAGCAAAAGAGATGATGAATGGATGGACAGACATAGATAAGAGTTATAAATAGATGATAGACTGATCAATAGATAGAAATAATATTAAGCAAAAAGTCCCATTCTGAGAGAGAAGATGGGAAGATGTTTATGTGTCCACTCTAAAAAAAAAATTCATCCCTTGGTCAATCAGCAAATCTCGTTGTTCTACTTTCAAAATATATTCAGAATTCAGCCACTTTCTTCACTACTATCACCTCCATGATGGTTCAGGCCATGAACATCTTTCATCAGGATTATTGCAATATCCTTCCGGCTATTATTCTGATTCTGCTCTTGCACCCTACTTGTCTATTCTAAGCAGGGTGATCTTGATAAAACATAAGATTTTTAGATTAATTTTTCAGATTATGTCAATCGTCCCTTGGAAACCCTCTAATGAAATATTATCTTACTCATAGTAAAAATTAAACCCTTATTATGACCTATAAAGGCCAACATAATCACCCTCCTGCCCCCACTTTACCTCTCTGACTTCATTCCCCCCCCCCAACTCTTCTATTTGTTCACCGATCCAGGCACACTGGCTCCCTAGCTGTTCCCATGCACTTGGCCTGGAGCTGCTGCAGGGCCTCTGAACTTGACATTTCCTCCACCATGAACTCTCCCCTATTGTATATATAAATTGTGTCCC
Organism: Grampus griseus; assembly: GCF_964374135.1. Lineage (NCBI taxonomy): Eukaryota > Metazoa > Chordata > Mammalia > Artiodactyla > Delphinidae > Grampus > Grampus griseus. Next base: position 120,804,415 of record NC_139019.1, on the reverse strand, counting down.
TCTCACTTCATTTAGCATTTTACTGCAACACACACACACACAAACAAAACCTCTCTGAGAAGCCTTACTTAGCTATCTTTCTAAACTATCAACCACGCTACCCCCAACAGTTCATATTCCACACCCCTGCTTGATTTTTCTCCTAAACTCTTCTCACTATTTCACAAATGTATTTTACTTACTTGTCTTATTTATTATCTGTGCCCTTCAATAAGCTCCATGAGGGCAGGGATATTTTTGTTGTTGTTAATTGCATTCCTTGGCCCCTAGAACAGCACCTGAACTAAAACACTTGTCAAATGAATGAGTAAATGGTAAGTGAGATAATACATGCCGAGCCCTGAAAGCAGTGCAAGACACTGATCCACATATCTTCTTGGTTTAGACAGAACAGAAAGGAGGACTAGAACAACTCTTTCTCCTTACTCCATATCTCCAAAGATCCATGACTCCACAATATCTTCAGAGAATATAGCTGAAACCTAACTACTAAACTTTCTTTCTCAAGTCTGTTTTGCAAAGGCATGTCATCCATTGCATCATGGGAGATCTTCTGTCGAAAGCCAAGTGCTTAATGGCTCATTTTTTCTCCCAGCATGAAATGAAAACTAAAATAAATCAAAGCAGCAACCTAACAGCCCAGAACAGCCCTAGAAAAAAGTGTAAATAAACGTGCTCAATGATAAAAGAAAAAAAAATTCAGGGTAGAAAAACACATTTCAATTCCTTCTTCCTAGGGATTTTGTGTAAGCAAAACCAAAGCAAACTTTGTACAAATCTTGTTTCAGGATGCTTCTTTATTTATTACTCATAGCTGCCAAAAAGTTAAATTAAGTATTTACCAAACTTTGTAAGCCCTGAAAAATCAACTGTTTTCGTTCACTAACATGTCAAAAAAGTCAAGACATCAGCAGAGAACAAGTAAAGTTTAGACACAAAGCAATGTATCCCACAGTGCCTTTTAGCTTTTTCTATGTTGACTGGGACCAGAGACCAGTGACGAACAAGGCCCCATGTTTGATAGATATAATGAAGTTTGAATGAATTAACAGAAGTTCCCTTGCATCACACTACAAGTGCCGTTTGGTTTTCTTACATGCATCAGAACGGATTTGTGTAAATTGGTACTTTTTGTAGCTGTGAATACCGGGATGACCTTTTCCATATCAGTATACCATCAGGTCACCAAACTCTCAGTATTTCCTTTAAGAAACACAGTCACTGTCCTTCTGCAGCCCACATCCAATGAAATACATGAGGAAATCAAATGGAATTGTAAATTCCCTGGGTTGGTAACACTCATGGACATTTGTTGTGCTTTGCCTCCCAGCTTCCATTACCCCCTTCTTCTGCTGATGTACTCTAATACTCTTTGGGGAAACTTAGCTTCTCCTTCAGTGTGGTCTTGATAACTTTGTTACCGAACCAAACTTGGGTTCGCTTGCCCGTGTGCAGTAAAGCCAATCTACTGACACTATGTTGTGTTGAAGAAAGTTGCAGCATTTATTGCAGGGCACGAAACAAGGAGTCCATGCAGCTAGTGCTTAAATGGCCCAAACTCCCCAAAGGCTTTCAGGGAAAGGTTTTCAAAGACAGGGTGACGGAGGGGGTTTGTGGGTTGTGTGATCAGCTCCTAGACATTCTTATGATTGGTTGATGATGAGGTAACCGGGAGTCAACATTATCAACCTTCTAGTCCCAACCGGTCTGGGGTCTACGTGCTTGTGGGCAGCATACAGTTAACTTCTTCCACCTAGTGGGGGTTTCAGTATCTGCAAAACAGCTCAAAGGGCGTGGTTCAGAATATTATCTATAGTCCTTGAGGAGGAACTAAAGGTTCTTGACTTCGTTTAGTGGCTAAACCATTATTATTTTATCTCGCTTGACAGTTTTCCTTTCTTTCTGCATTTTCTCACTTCTCGGATTAAATTCACTCTTTGGAGCTTGGGGAAGGCCTGGGAGGCTAAAGTGCTTCTACAGATAAGAGGCAGGTGGAGGAATTGGAGAGGTGTCTGTTCCAGGAAGGCCCCATAGGGTCCTGCTCGGTTACAGCTTCATTATTCAAGATGCAATGCTCAACCACTTGGACTTTACTTTCTGGGACTTCAGATCTTACATATAATAATACTCCTACCTAAGAATTTTGAGTGTGTACAGGCATCAACCTAAGCCCTTCAGATGCCCCACAAGTCAATAAACTATATGTTATTATTATTCCCACCGTACAATTGAAGCAAATATTCCAAGACCAAGAAGCCGGTCGTTAAGTGGAGACAGAATTCAAACCCAGATATGAACTGAGAACAAATATGCTTCAGCATTAGGCTGTACAGCTCCTCTGTACTCAAGAACAAAACATTGGTTACAGCTGATTTGCCTCAGCAGCAACTTCCTGATGAAATAGTTTATTCTTTCCTGCTACCAGGATCTCTGGGGCTACCTGGGTTTAATTTATCTTCTGATATTCTTCATTTGTATGACTGTACCATAGCCTTCTAAGGTGACTTTTTATTAAGATATCTGGAATCAGTTCTTGTTTCTTGATATTAATGAATCTTAACACTGTTTTCTCATAGTTTCTATCTGCATTTGACTCTTCCAAGAGGATATTGCTGTGAAGATCCAAAAACACGTTTGTTTTCTAAAATCTATTTTAAAGGGTACTACAGGCTGTACTGCTGTCTCGCAGTGGGCTCTGTATATAATGGGGTGAGCCTGTGTGCATTCCTGGTGTATGAAGTCCTGCTATTCAGGGCAGGGTCAGAGCTCTGCAAAAGAACTTCTCTCCATGAATGCCTTTCTGGGTCAAAGGGATTGTTTGATTTTCCTAACTTCAAAACTGTGAGTTTGTTTCAGCTTTGACCTTGTTATATAATCCCAGCAGAAGCACACATCTCATCAGTTCAGGGGCTGCTGTCGGAATACTCTGACATCCCAACTGGAATATCACAGTTCAAGAGAGGCCAACCTGAATAAAGAAGGCAAATTTACCAATACCATCACTGTAAAGATGTTGTTTTCTCTCTCTCAGTATTTATGCCTCTAAAAATATATCTTCTATAAACCGGTTTATAGAAGATATATATTTAGAGGCATAAATACTGAGACAGTATAAAATAAAGAGCTCTTATTATTACTTTAATGGCCTTGTGCCCTTTCAAGAATCACCCCCGCCTCCACTTCATGTGCTACTGATAAGGCTATCAAGCCAGGGTCCTACTTCCCAGCCACAGAGATGGGCTAATCCAGACTGGCCAATTAGAACACAGTCTAATCCAGACTGGCCAATTAGAACACCCAATCCAGAACAGTTAGTGAAAAAAAAAAAAACAGACTCGTCCTCCAAACAGGTCCAATCAATGTTCGTTTTAAAATAATTGTTGCAGCCACCAGGAAGGAGAGGGTTCTTGAGATTATGACATGTTAGACTATAAATCTGGAGCAGTTTATAATGTCCATGCCATGGTGATGCGAGATCTAAAGAAGAGAGAAACCTAGGCAGAAGTAGAAAAAGGAGCAGAAACCGATGGCATCATTTGACCCTCCATATCCTACATTGCCTAAAGCCAGAACTACTACCTTGATTTCCCTATCATGTCCATTAGTTCCCCCACCTCCCTCCCTTTATCCTTTTTTGCATAAAGAAGTTTGAACTGGACTTTTGTAACCTGTAAATGAAAAAGTCCTGGTAAATCTTGCATGCCTATAAACTAGAATATATATTGAGAATTTTTAAGCATATTGTTTTTTTCCTTATAATGTCAACACAGTTTATAATATTTATCTATTGTATTATCTACCTATACACACAAACACATTTTATTTTTATAAGACCCCTAAACACTGGGGAAAATAAAGAAAAACTCAGTCATTTAGAAGTACGTTCCTACTATCTATTTGTTGCCATATGGCATAATCATACTCTTTAATGATTAAAACTGATGTCTTTTGAATTCTTATCATGAAAGTCTTCGGTATCTTCTCACCTAATTGACCCATCTCTTCCTCACTTACTTCCTTCCATACAGACATTTGAGATGTTTCCCTTCCTCCACAATCAAAATTCGTTTTTCCAAAAATTCAGTGGGGCTATCCAATATTTTAGTTAATTTTGGATCTCTCCTCTATTAAAAGACTTATAAAAAGATAGTCTTAAACTAAGCTGAAGGTTGCCTACCTCATTCACTGAGCATGGATCAGATTATCAGGACAATTTCCAGTAAGAATAATTTCCTATAATTCTAGAGCAGACATTTTTTTGTGATGCTGTCACATGTTACCTTATTTGTTTTTCAATGTATCTACCTTGCAATGGGTAAGTACATTGAAATTACCACTACAGAGAAAATGGATATTGAGAAATACAGGTTGCCTGCCCCCACTTTACTCAGCTATAAAGAGCCACAGTCTGGATTCAAATCCAAATCTTGCATCTCTAAGTTCAGTGGTATCTTCACTCAAAGCATTTGTTCTTTCATCTGATCCATATACAAGGGTTATGATTATATTTTTTAGAAAATTAGCTCCCATTACATTAAAAATTTGAACATAAATGCATAATTTATACTTTATATTGTTTTAAAACTTGAAGAGACAATATTATGATGATGTCCTAATGACCATGATCATGAAAGATGCATTTCTTGTCTGAGATTCAACTTAGATAAAACAAAGTTTAAGTATTATTTCTTGGGAGTTGGGAGAAGGGAGAAATCTTCCCTTTTTTCCAGCACATGGAAATTGGTACAGAACTTCCTCATGTGTCTTCTGTTATGACATATAATTCTTTCTATGTAACCTGGTCAGTTGAGTTATTCATGCTACCTTTTGTATTAGAAGCCACTTTGATTCCCAGCCATGTCTCTACAGTGTAACCGTTGTTGAGAAAAATATGGATTAGCTATGAAACTATAAATACATTCCTCCTCTCCCTGGTTAAATCGGTTGAACTTCAGCTCTGAGAGCATGCTTGATCTAACTTTATCTTCTATTATTTATGAATATCTGTGTTCTGTGATCTCAAGTCACCCCCCACTGCCTGTGTGTTCATGCTACACAGTGGAGTTTCAGACCAAAGCTGAGCTCCCCAGGTGGTCTGTGACCTGACAATAGTTTCAAAGTCTCTTGCCTCTCAGTGAAAAGGAATCAAATCTATCACAGGCTACATTCTTTTCAGGTGAACAGTATGGAAAAACCTTCCTGCCATTTGTCATTTCCAGCCTCTTCCATGTTGCATATTAAATAAATCTTTTTTAATGTTTCTGGCTTGTGACCTCCTGTCATCTGTTGAAGAACAAGGTGGTTTGTGGGGAGTTTGGCAAAGAGGTCATATTAATCTCAGTGGGGAATGTCACCAACCTGACTCCTTTTCAAAAGCTTCAGAAATGATGATCGATTATCTGTAGTAAATTGCAATGTATTTACAATCTAAGGGTACGTGACACGTCATAAAAGTTTGATTGAATTTTCACCTTCAAATTACTTTACAATGATATCTGAATTTGAAATTTGTATATAAAATTCTTGCTTTAGGTTCTTTCCTACATCCTAGGGTGAAGGAAAAATAAGTATAATGTAAGCATCCTGTTCTGAGTTATATCAGAAATGATAATGATTTTAAATCTTCTTGCTAGTATTACATCTAAACACTATTTTAATTTTTTCTTTTGCATGCAAGTAGAGAGAAAAAATTTAAGAGTGTGTATAATATATATGTGTGTTTTGCTACTCCAACATCCATTCAGTTTTCTTAAGCTCACAGCACCTGTGTTATCAGTTTGGGGACCACCAACTCTCTACTCTGGGTCCATGTGCTTCAGTTCAGGTTGACTGTATCTCTTATTCCTAGAAGAGAAAAATGATCCAGGTGTGGCCTATCAGAACGTTGTACCAACCCCAGCCCCCAAGACTAGCTCTAGGCAGGCAAGTGATCAACGTAGGCCAATGGCATTCCATCCCTGGACTTCTTATGGAAGTTTAAGTGAAACTCACTTTCCACTGGGATTACTGAACTGGTAGAATGCAGACCTGGAGATGATGCTATTTGTTTTGCCATCCCAAAAGGGAAAACCTGCCTGAAAATAAGCAAATAGGAAAGAAAGCAAAACTGAGAGATGGAACTGATTGTATCCCTTGATCTAGCCTTGCCAAAAAGCTTGAACTTTTCAATTACATAAGCCAAATTCTCTCTCTCTCTCTCTCTCCCCCCACTCTCCTCACCAAGCCAGTTTCAACTGAGTTTCTGTCACCTGCAATTGAAAATCTCCTAACATAATAGTTGAATAAAATTTTGATAAACATTTTTACCACAGTAATTCAGTAACATTAAAAAAAATCTAACGTTAATACACGATGGAGAAATATTTTTTGAGAAGGAATCATAGTAATGGTGAAAGGTGATTTGTGAAACAAAAGCAGCTTTTCTTAATATAACAGTGAGAATTATATGAGTGGTCTATGCAAAGCAATGGCTTTTAAAATATAACGTTTTTTAGTCAAGTAAAATTTTTTGTAGGGGAACTGACAAACAGAATTTACTTACAAAATAGATTCAGGATTTTACCCTTATCAAATCAGTTTGTGTTATATATACAGATTGATTGAATTGTGGGGAAATTTAGCTGACTTCAGCATTAAGACTTGCAAACAGGTAGATCTCGTGTGTGCTGCGTGCATATGTATCCGCAGTGCTAAATAACCCATTCTACTTAAGTTTTTGTGGAATACATATAAATATTTTTCCAGCACTATTCCATGAGCCATGGGGCCATTTATACTAATAACAGTCACCACTTACTGCATGCTTCTTGTGTGCCAGAAATCCTGCTTTGACTCTACACCTATCATCTCAAGTTCTCCTAAATAGTCCTCAAAAGTAGATACATCTATCTCCCTTTTATAGATAAGGAATTAAGGCCCCAAAGAGTTTTAGCCACCTGACCAAGGACATATTGGAACAAAAGGTAGATGTGAGACTTTTATCAGGTCTATCTGTGTGATATGCACAGGTTTGAAATATAACTTTTACTCTCATGGAATCAGAACTGTTTTAATTTTATTTTTTCTAAGCCTAGTGAGGGATGCCTACCAAATACAAGGCACTGTCCTAGGCATTAGGAATGCAGAGTCAAACAAAGCACATTTTTGTGCTCAGGAAACCCATGGTCAAGGAGCTAACTTTGAGGACAAAAACAAGAATAAGGTAAGCTGCTTGACATTGGAATGCTATTGCCTTGGATTTTACTGCAGGACACCACAATTCTATATGGAACCTGAAAAGCCCTGAGGCAGGAAAAATTGAGCAGAATGAAGGAACATAAGGGAAAGGTGCTCTGACCCGAACCTTTGCAGAAGAGTTGAGGCTGAATAGTAGATTTAGTGCATCTGGTCGCACCTCTATTCACCAGTTAACTGATATAAAAAGTAGAACAACAAAGAGATATCACTACACACCTATTCGAATGGCCAAATCCAAAACACTTAACGGTACTAAATGCTGGCAAAGATGGAGAGCTACAGAAACTCTCGTTTCTGGTGGGAATGCAAAATGGTACAGTCACTTTGTAAGACAGTTTGACAGTTTCTTACAAAACTAAACATACTTTTACCATATGATTCAGCAATCACACTTCTTGGTATTTACCCAAAGGAGTTGAAAACTTATGTCCACACAAAAACCTGCACATGGATGTTTATAGCAGCTTTACTCATTATTGCCAAAAATTGGAAGTAACCAAGATGTCCTTCAGTAGGTGAAAGGATAAATAAACTGTGATACATCCAGACAATGGAACTTATTTAGTACTAAAAAGAAATGAGCTATTAACCCAAGAAAAGACATGGAGGAAACTTCAATGCATATTACTAAATGAAAGAAGCCAATGTAAAAAGGTATATGCTGTACGATACCAACAATATGACATTCTGAAAAGGACAAAACTACAGAGACAGTGAAAAGATCAGTGGTTGCCAAGGTTTAGGAGGGAGGGAGGGGTGAATATGTGGAGCACATAGGAGTTTTAGGGCAGTGAAACTACTTGGTATGATGCTATAATGGTGGATACATGTCATTTTACATTTGTTAAAACCCATAGAAGGCACAACATCAGGAATGAATCCTAATGTAAACAATGGACCTTCAGTGATAATGAAGTGTCAATGTAAGTTCATCCATTGTAACACATGTACCACTGTACTGGAGGATGTTGTTAATGGGGGAAGCTATACATATGTGGGAGCAAGGGGTATATATAAAATCTCTGTACCTTATGCTCAGTTTTGCTATGAACCTAGTACTATGCTAACAAATAAGATGTATCTAAAACATAAGTATAAATAAATGTAATGGAAACAGTGTCATAAAGCAGCTAAGGCACAGGCTTATGAAATCAGAATTTGAATCTCATATTCACCACCTATTGGTGTTACAGCTTTGTGAAAGTTACCATCTTTTGACCATCCATCTATCTCGAAGTAACAAAAATAATTACTAGCTCAGTGGGTGGTTATAAGGATTAAATGAGATAATATACGGTAGAAGGCTTCTGTATTTCCCTGCTTAATATCTATTCCCTCTTTCTGGCGGTTAAAAGTAATTTGTTCCATCATGGACAGCCCTCCCCCAGCATCCAACTGTGGTTCATATAAAACTGATTAAGCCTTTGCTTGAAACCAGGCAAATCATTCATATTAAATGGGTCAAGGTTAAATATACCACCAAGATGGAGCAATAAGTGAAATTCTAGAACTTCTGCTGGAACTACTGGGAAAAGGAGCTATCTTTTTTCCTGAAGTTGCTCATTGTTACCGTAGATGTGGTGGAATATAAACCATAAGTTACTAGTAGCCATTTACCACAGTGTGGAAAGAGTTTGCCTGAGGTGGAGTTAAAAAATGGCAAAACATTGAGCCAAAAACGGAAAGACACAGTTTCTTTAAGACATTGATTGAACGTGTGGGTCCACCCATGCTTAAAGGTGGATGCATCTCTGGGTTTCCTTGGCCTGTGAACAAATTTGAATATAATTTATCTCCTTAGCCAGTGAAAAACTGTTGGTTAGTACCCTGCATAAACTACTTACTATAGTGAGTGTGTACTTATCACATATCTTCAATATTTTCTGAAACTGTTAGATGATTATCTAATCTTTATATTTTTATTTAGTTCTTATATCATTATAATATACCTTGCCAATTCTCTGTGAATGTTGTTTTGAAGACAGGAACTAATATTTCTGTGTATTTTTCCAGCCATATAGTACTTGGGTTTCAAATAAACACCTATAGATTATATTTGCTCTCTATTATGATTAACACATTGTCATTCCTGAAACAATAGGTTTCTGATTTTTACTCGTATCGCCCCCATGAAATAAATATTAGGTCAGTTAGGATTTAAAATGGCATCTAATGAATCTAAAAGAGTATTTGCAAAACATTACTCAGTCATTGAAAGGATTTTGCATGTTTAGGATTATGAAAAAAAGAGAGCAAATGCAACAATACTGATTTTATAGCTAGGATCTCGCACTAGAAAACAGGATTCATCTTTATAGATGGCTGTTTACCTTTGGACTTGAAATCTAAATTTGTATTATGTGGCCATTCCAGGACAAAATCCATTTACACGAAGCACTGGCTCAGTGTAAAATGGCAAGACCCAAATTTTTTACATTTGGAGGCAAATTCCCATTGACATCCTGCGTATAGAATAGGAGGACTATATTTAGTTACAATCCTGAGTATAAAGTAATTTTAAAACATGGAGTATGCAGAACCTTTAAATTGCTATTATCTCCTTCCAAGTTGTTTGTGACCTGCCAAAGAAGATCTCTTCAACTACCTTCTTCCTACCACAACATAATGCAACGGAATTACACCATCTCCTGACAAAAATATGTGATATGGTCTAGAGTGTGTTCAGAGGTCATATGTCATATTTAGCCATCAGGAAACCCTATAAGGCCAGAGTCTCTGAAAAGAAAACACCTCCATGACAGGAAGGACCTTTATCTGTTTTTCTTCACTGATATATCCGAAGTGCCTAAAAGAGTAGCTGTAACATCACAAGCACTAAATAATTTTTTAAGTGAATGAATGGATGCAAGAATAAATTTTCTTTTTAGAAGAACAAATGTAGCTAAACTGGTTAAACGTAAGAAAGACATCTAAGTTTTATACCTATTGTTCTGAGATGTGGACATCTTATCCTTCTACACTGTTGTGTGAGATTTCTATGATATCAGAGATAAAAATGGACTCAGAGAAGGAATAAAAATGTATACTAACTACATACTTTGTTTCACTGCAGGATAATTTATGGTAACAAAGTACTGGAAAATATCTAAATCCCCAGGAATAGGATATTGGTTAGGGAAATTATGCTACATACATATAATAAATAGAATACCCTACAGTCATAAAAATAGTACTCAAGATGCTAAATAAAATTTAAAACTATCATTATATAAAAAGTGGAAAAGTAAATTGAGAAACTTTTCACATATATTATGCCATATGTTTTAAACTGCATTGTCTATATAGTTGAAAATCAACATTAAACATTTTGATGGTTTCTAATTTACATAGTAAACATATCTTTAATATACTTATATCCCTGATAATTGAAGTTTTTATGAGCACAATGTTAGTGATTTTGGTTGTGAGGGGCACTGAAGAAGAATCTGGGGAATAAAATCTCAACAAATATATTTAAAGACAACACTATTAGTTCAAGCTCTCTTTTCTTCCAATCCAAAGATTTGGAGGTATTTATACTTGAAGCATGAATAGAAAGAGAATCAGGAAAGAGGACAGGAATGAAGAGAAATATGCTGCCCCAGTTTTCTCTTTTCCATAAAGAAATAGAAAGGCACAACGTACATCCTTCCTAGTGCAGATGCTCAAACTCATTTCTGTTCATTTAAGTAAGAAACTATGAGGATGATAATCACTGGGTTTGTGGAACTGTGGTCCTGAAGTTTCCACTGTGAGAATGTTGCAACAAAGAGTATTAATATTCTCTGAGATGCTTTTGTTATCATAAAATCACAACCAACACAGTGAAGAGTAATGCTCCTTTCAATTTCCTACATTAAAACTATAGTCTGCCATTAAATAAGTCATTCACACATTGCTGATACTGTGCTAACAAAAGGGAAGCATGTTGTGACTTTGCCTTTCATCAATATTTACTTTTTATCAATATTCATCTATCAGAAATCTGTAAATAGTCAATAAATTAACCTCTGATATAATCAGGAAATTTGCTTCCTTTTAAGAAAATTTTATAGTTGTCTCTATTAATATTTCAAAGGTCACATCAAGATTTTATGACCCAGGGACTTGTGAAAATCTCCTCCAATGTGAAAATTTCATCCTGGACTTGCATACGTGTTCATTATTTCTACATTATTACTTGTCTTATATCATTTTATGTGTTCATTACACTAGTTTTGACTATCTTAATAACTCTTGTGATGTGTCAAATATAAAATAATACTGCATTGAAAATGGTTATTTAAATTTAGATTTATAAAGTATCACTTTCAAATTATATTAGCGTCCAGATTCCTAATACATTTAATACTTGATTCCATGGCAGTAAACAAAATTCATATCACTATGAAGTTGCAGCTTACCTACCCATAAAGTCCTGAAGTAACATAGGTATCCAATACCACTGCACTTCAACAGTTAAGAAAGTAAGCTTACCTATCATTAAGTCATTTATGCCTTTTCACTTACAGTGAAAATGTTAGGTGAATAAAATCAATCAGGATGGTTTTAGCCCATAATCAATAGCTTGTTTTATTGTATCACTTGAGCTTCTCAAGCAGCATATACTTAGGTCAGAACTAAAAAAGAAAATTTGAAAATTAACAATGAGGTATGGCAGTTTTCTCACCAAAACTGTGAACTTTTTGAGGGCCATGACTGTGGCATACATTTCCGGAATCCAGTTAATAACTCAGGAAGTTTTATTAACTTTAGTCCAGCAGTCAAATAAACAGCAATGTCCCCATCTATTCTGTAGCTACAGGATGCATTCAGGACCATGGACAACACACAGTCCAGTCTTTCTTAATTATGACTTTAGCATGCTACCAACTAGCTGTGAAAATGTAAAGCTTACCTTCTCTTTTTAGATACACTGAAAGGAAACTCCATATTCATATTATAAAAGGCAGTGCAACTTTTGATGTTTGGAAAGCAGTGGGCTCACCGCTAAGTAAAAATATATGTCATTACTTGCCAGATGTCTTTTTTTCCTCTACAGATATATGTTTCACAATTGCAAGGACTTTATCATGTCTGTTGCTGTATCTTCATTGCTCAGCCAATAGTCTGGGACATAACATGTTGTTGAATAAGTGATCCATGTGGTGACTCTATGGTAAAACTCTCATTATTAAGCACTGCAACAACAAACCAACAACAACAAATACGTTGTTAAGATTTGTTCATAAGAAAGCCAGTAATGGGACTTTGAAAAGTGATGACTGTGTAGCCAGATTCAGTCAAATTAAAGTTCAACAAAAGACTCATAAATTCTACATAACCAACAATCTACTGTGCTCTCAATTCATAAATTCAGTGAAACCATTTTGTGTAACTAAAATGTTTCTAAAAAAGAACACCATTAAAAATACATGTTCTCCTCCCTAACACCATACACAGAAATAAACTCAAAATGGATTAAAGACCTAAATGTAAGGCCAGACACTGTCAAACTCTTAGAGGAAAACATAGGAAGAACGCTCTATGACATAAATCACAGCAAGATCCTTTTTGACCCACCTCCTAGAGAAATGGAAATAAAAACAAAAATAAACAGATGGGACCTAATGAAACTTAAAAGCTTTTGCACAAAGGAAACCATAAACAAGACCAAAAGACAACCCTCAGAATGGAAGAAAATATTTGCAAATGAAGCAACCGACAAAGGATTAATCTCCAAAATTTACAAGCAGCTCATGCAGCTCAATAACAAAAAAACAAACAACCCAATCCAAAAATGGGCAGAACACCTAAATAGACATTTCTCCAAAGAAGATATACAGACTGCCAACAAACATATGAAAGAATGCTCAACATCACTAATCATTAGAGAAATGCAAATCAAAACTACAATGAGATATCATCTCACACCAGTCAGAATGGCCATCATCAAAAAATCTAGAAACAATAAATGCTGGAGAGGGTGTGGAGAAAAGGGAACAGTTTTGCACTGCTGGTGGGAATGTGAATTGGTACAGCCACTATGGAGAACAGTATGGAGGTTCCTTATAAAACTACAAATAGAACTACCATATGACCCAGCAATCCCACTACTGGGCATATACCCTGAGAAAACCATAATTCAAAAAGAGTCATGGGGCTTCCCTGGTGGTGCAGTGGTTGAGAATCTGCCTGCTAATGCAGGGGACACGGGTTCGAGCCCTGGTCTGGGAGGATTCCACATGCCGCGGAGCAACTAGGCCTGTGAGCCACAACTACTGAGCCTGCGCGTCTGGAGCCTGTGCTCTGCAACAAGAGAGGCTGTGATAGTGAGAGGCCCGTACACTGTGATGAAGAGTGGTCCCCGCTTACCACAACTAGAGAAAGCCCTCGCACAGAAACGAAGATGCAACACAGCAAAAATAAATTAATTAATAAACTCCTACCCCCAACATCTAAAAAAGAAAAAAGATAACATTTAAATCCTACACAGTAATCTTTAAAAAAAAAAGAGTCATGTACCAAAATGTTCATCGCCGCTCTATTTACAATAGCCAGGACATGGAAGCAACCTAAGTGTCCATCAGCAGATGAATGGATAAAGAAGATGTGGCACATATATAAAATGGCATATTACTCAGCCATAAAAAGCAACAAAATTGAGTTATTTGTAGTGAGGTGGATGGACCTAGAGTCTGTCATACAGAGTGAAGTAAGTCAGAAAGAGAAAAACAAATACTGTATGCTAACACATATAAATGGAATCTAAGAAGAAAAAAAAAGGTCATGAAGTACCTAGGGGTAAGACAGGAGTAAAGACACAGACCTACTAGAGCATGGACTTGAGGATATGGGGAGGGGGAAGGGTAAGCTGGAACAAAGTGAGAGAGTGGCATGGACATATATACACTACCAAACATAAAAGAGATAGCTAGTGGGAAGCAGCCGCATAGCACAGGGAGATCAGCTCGGTGCTTTGTGACCACCTAGAGGGTGGGATAGGGAGGGTGGGAAGGAGGGAGACGCAAGGGGGAAGAGATATGGGAACATATGTATATGTAAAACTGATTCACTTTGTTATAAAGCAGAAACTAACACACCATTTTAAAGCAATTATACTCCAGTAAAGATGTTAAAAAAAAATACATGTTCTCAAAGATTTATATCTGTAGACAGAGTAAAAACATTATTCAGAGACTATGACAGTACAAATGTAAGAAGATAAGTAAGATGCATGGCAATGTATCAAATCATGAAATGTTTAAACCTCCACATGGTGCAGGGATGGGGCAGAGATTTATGTGCTGGCAGAACTGCACTCATGCCATTGGCACGCATCGTTAGAGAATGACTGCAACTATAAAACAGGTATTGATGACTAGAACAACTTAGTGTATTTCAGCCTAAGGCAAAAACAAAGAATGTTGTCACACGACATATCTTTGAACACCCAAGGGGGGAAAAACACTCTGGTTGAAGCCCAGCCGACTAAAAACATTACACATAGCTAAAGACTGGCAATTACCTGAACATAACTAGTCACCCTGCACTAAGTTCACAGTTACTATAGACTGAATCCCAGTCCTTTGCACCTTGAAAATAAAAAGAGATTATTAATATATACAGTCTTTTGCTATTAATATTCATGGCATTATTTAACTCTGACCTACAGAATTTCAAAGCAAATCCAAGCAACCAAATATAGAATGGTTTTGGGTTTTTTTTGATATAGAACCTGTGTAATCTGGGATGATGGAGAGATTGATAGTCTGCTTACCTTCCAGACAGTGGCTTCAAGTATCTCTACAAACTCTGATGAAATATGACTTTGGAAATGCTGACTGCAGCAATTCTGGATGAATGCAATCACAATATACCCTCCTTCCAACACACAAATATACACATGTCTCCTGCAAAACTGTGTTCTGTTTTTCAAACTAAGGTGCCCTTTTCATAAAATAAATATATAGTCTATATGGAACAGTCTCTGGTTGAAAATTTAAACAAATCAGCTAACCATTTACTGACACAATGTCGAGAAACTGGTTTCATTGATTTTTTTTTCTTTGCTGAGGTATTTATACAAACCCCAAACAGTATTTTATATAAAAAAACAAACAAACAGTTAAATCCAAACAATTTGCCAGTCAGACCATGTGCAACAGATTCAACTGTCCAAATAACCTGTATCTTCTGAAAGGGCTTCCATCAGATTTTTGTTCCAAACAGACCACTATGTAAAAATACTGCTGGAATTAACTGGTTGACTCAAACTCCAGTGGACAAAGAATACATTAGTAATAATTCCTACAGGTAGTACTAATTTGGGACAAAATGAGCATTAGCTCATAGAAGGAGGAAAGAAGGAAAGGGCCCATTTCGTTCAAAAGACAATGATTTCATTGGTCCGTTAATAGAGCCAGCATTTCATTTCCCACAATTAACATATATTTGTAAGGCAGCAAGATGACATCCAAGAAAGAGCATAAAACTAGCAGACAGGGGAGTTAATGATTAAAATACTGGGCTGTGAAATCAACCAGACAAATTTGTATCTGAAGTCTTCTGCTTCATCTCTGGGTTCATTTAGACCCTAGACCTCCATTTTTGTATCTGTAAACTGGATAGTGATATTATCTAACTCCTAAGTTGTGAGTATTAAAAGAGATAATATACAAAAAATGTAATTTCACATAGTGCATGATACATAATGAACACTCATAAATGCTACTTCTTAATTTTAGTAGACTTAACTGTGTCATTAACCAGCAATGTGATTTCTGCTGGTTGATAACAATAACAGATTAATAAATTCTTATTTGGGGCCAGAGTCTATACTAAAAATTTTATCTAGATTAAATTAACATAAAATTAAATTTGTGATATTAACACACAATTCTTTGTTCAGATGGAGAAAAATCAAGGCTCAAAGAGGTCAAGTAATCAAACCCAGGTGAAGGATCAGGTTTGACTGACATCAAACACTACATGTTACAGCCTGTACATTCATCTCCATGCTCCCCACTTACCAAAATAGAAAGAACAGAAAAAAATGCAGAAGAAAAATAAGTTCTACCTATAAGACAAACAGGAAAGAGAAGGAAACTGAAACTTAATTACTATCCTATATGTGTTTAACATGGTGCTAATTGTTTTGCCTGTACAGTCCAATTAATTCTCGCTAAATTCTTAAGAAGTCATTACATCTATTTTAAATAAGACAGTATACACATCCACTTCAAGAAAAAATGAACTAACAGAATTAAGATCTGCTGAAAACTCCATATAGTTCCCTTTCCTCTACCCACTGTCACAAGTAACTAATACTCAGAATTGAATGCTTAATCTCTCCATCATTTTTAATACTTTTACATGTATTTATCCCGAAAAATATAAAGCAATATCTAGTGTATTTCACTTCCATATATGGCATTGAACTTCATGTGTTCTTCAAACATTTTTTTCACTGAAATATATACTATAATATTTATCCATTTTGATATGCATAGCTCTAATTCCTTCAATTTCACTACTGTATATTGCTCAATTTTCATAAAACATCACATTTTATTTATCTATTCAATTTTAAGAAAACACCACAGTTTATCTATTTTTTTCCCCTGTTGAGACTTTTATCCCCACTACTACATATAAGTTTTCTGTTTTCTGTATATTACACAAGGGCCCATGTAAAGATGTACAGAATGTTCTCTAGAAACTATACCTAAGAATTGAATTGCTATGTAGGCAATGTTTGTTTTCAACCACTCTTATTGTTGCCAAATGTTTCACTTCTTCAACTTTTCTAGGTATTGCCAAATTGTTCTCCAAAATAGGTACACTAATGTATAAGGGTTTCTCTCACGCTACATACTCTTTGATTGACATTATCAAACTTTGACATTTTTGCAAATCTGTTGAGTGTACAATAGAATTTAATTGTATTTAAATGTCATTTCACTTATTACTAGTGAGATGGAGTACATTTTCTCCTATTTATTTGACATCCAAGTTGTTTCCTCCTTTACATATCTGTTCTTACATTTGTTCTTCTTGTAATCAGGCTACCACATTTTTCTTATAAATATGTTGGGGTTGTTTTTATTCTGGACATTTATCTTTTGTTAATTATTTGTATTGTTAATATCTTCTCCCAGTCTTTGGATTTTTAAAAAATAATTGTTGAATATACTTTTTGATGAAAACATTCAAATTTATAAACGTATTTTATGGTTTGTGCTTATTATGTCTACCCATTGCGGAGCACAGGCTCCGGACGTGCAGGCTCAGCGTCCATGGCTCACGGGCCCAGCCGCTCCGCGGCATGTGGGATCCTCCCGGAACAGGGCACGAACCCGTGTCCCCTGCATCAGCAGGCGGACTCTCAACCACTGTGCCACCGGGGAAGCCCATATTATGTCTATTTTAAAGTCATTTCCTGTCTAGACGTCATAAAGATTATCTCCCGTATTTTCTTCCTAAAAATACTAAAGTATGATTTTCATACTTAAGTCTTTTGTCCACAAAGAAATCATTTGGGGATATAATATGAGTTATTAATCCTATATTATTTATTTTCATATGAGTTTAAAATTGTTATATCACCAGTTTACACACTACTATGCTCAGAGCACACTTACGAGGTAAATACTAATATAATTCTGAATTAATTGGTACAGAAACAAACCTAGAGGTTCAGTAGCCCAGCCAGTGTCCCCAGTTAGTAAATGTTGGGGACAAGATGTACATCCAGGGAGTCTGACTCCGGGGCCCATGCACAATGGAATAGCATGTGTCTGGGCCAGGATTTCCACAACAAAGGAAATAGAAGCTGAGTATGGACTGAAAGAACATCAAAAAAATGAAACTCCCTGCTTCACAATACAGCTGTTGCATAATACTTTCCATTCTAGTACCTGACTTTTTGTCCTATACTCAGGCTGTTTTGTGTTTGGTGAGATTGGACAATCAAAAGCAAAGAATTCAATTAATTAACTCAATTGATCAATCAGTTATCTAATAACAAATGGTCCACTGAAAAATTCCATTAATCAATTGATTCAATTAAAGACTAATTAATGATCAGTCCTGACGATGTTTTAATATACCTGGCTGGTACTTGCACTCACTGACTTGCAGTTTAAGATAGACCTAACAGGGTAAATACAAATCAGTATGTCAGATGTAAAGAGTGAGTACACTGGATGTTACGGATCATAGTAGAGGGGCATTTATGTTAGGTGAGGTAGGAGGGAAGTGGAAGGAATTTTCAGACAAGTCTTCCTTAAGTAGATGTTTTGCGTGATTATGAGATGAGGAAAAATTCATCGGACAGGCTGGAGTTCAATAACAAGCAGAGGAAACAGCAGCAGCAAAGACATACAGATGATAATCAGCAGAAAGTATTCCTGGGGCATCGCTAACCTTTCAGTGTTGCTGCATTGCTAAAAATATAAGTGAGGTTTCAAGGTGAGACCAGGGCAGTAAGCAAGAGGCAAATGTAGAAGAACACGATATTTACCATGACAAGGACATCATATTTTATCCCAAGGCCAGTGAGAAACCTCACTGTGTGATGTAAACAGAAGGATGGTTTTTATCAGAAGGGCAGCAGAGAGAGTAATTGGGAGGCTGTTGCAATAGTGCAGGTAACTGACAACAGGGCTCTGACCCCTCTCTGCAAGGTTACAAAAATCATTATTATCACAGTTTACACTAGGGACTGACAGGCTGCTCGGGCCTCTGTGCAGCCCCAACTTCGGAGCCTTTCAGAATTTTTGGAAATATTTATTTGTATACCTGTATTTTTCCCCAAAGAAGTGTCTAGAAGACAGAAAAATACCTGAACTATTTTTGGACCTAACTTATAACATTAAACTCCCTTCTCCAATTACCTTCATTTATCCTCCCTGTCCAGGCAGCAAAGGCAAAAACAAAACCCCAAAACCACAAGGAGGTAATTTGAGAAATCTAATGCAGTAAAAAGGAACCTGTAAATGACAGGACAGTATCTTAGGATGAGCAACGTCAGGACAATACGTACTAGAAGTCCTGAAGGAGCAAGAGGAAGTGTAATGGAACTCAGAGAGAGACGGAGAGCTCAGTGGAGAGGCTGCCTTTTAGGAGTTGGGACTTTGGTCAAGAAATACGCCAAGCTAGAGGGGCTCTGCAAGAAGGGATCCAGGAGAAGAATATCCCAATTTCACTCTTCTCCCTCCCCCCAATACTCTGCCAGCGCCTACTACTGTCAAACCCAATAGGAGGCTAGAATACAAAGGAGCTTCATCTTCTTTTTTTTCCCCCCACAACCAAACAGGGTTTATTTTAGAAATGCAAAGGTTTTTTTTTTGTTTTTTTTTTATGTGTATCTATTCTTTTTCAAATTCTTTTCCCATTTAGGTTGTTACATAATGTTGAGAAGAGTTCCCTGTGCTATATAGTAGGCCCTTGTTGGTTATCCTTTCTAAATATAGCAGTGTGTACATGTCAATCTCAAACTGCAAAGGAGCTTCTTGATGTGATCTACCGGGATCAGCCTTGGCCTGGGAGGCACAGGCAGGGGGGAGGAGAGTGGAGAGTGGGTCTGGAGGTGCTCAGAGTTCTTTCCCCCACAAACATATCATAATGTAAGTAAAAACTGTGTTTATAATACAAATGCAACTCAAGACCATATCCTGCTTTCCTTCCAGTCAGATTCCAGCTTCTGAGCACCTGTCTCTATAGAAATTCTGGATCCAGCACTGTTGGTAGTCCCAACATTCAACACTGAAAGAGTTCACTAAACATATGCTTAGTCAATTTTTATATAACATATAACTTGCCATCTTTCTTCTTATTGCATTCTTCTTCTTGCATTCTTACTTCTTACTAATCTACTCTCTTAGATATTTCTTTAAACATTTTACAGATGAGGAAACTGTAAGAAAAAAAGAAGCTACGGAGGAGAGTTACAGGAAACCAAAGAGAGGTTAAGGGACTTGGAAATGCCACTCACTGTGATCTTAGGGCCAGGAACATACCCCAGGTCTTCAGACCCCAAAAGAGCAATAGTCATATTTCTACTGCACCATAACTGGCAATTCAGAGCAGCTGCCTTGCAGGGGAAGAAAAGTATTCTGGGGTCTGTATGATCTGATTTAACCCTAACTCTCAAGAGGACACCCAGGGTCCTCTACAAGTGGAAATAATGTCTTTACTTTGAGGAACTGGCTATTCTGGGAGAAGAATGGTAAATAAAGATGAAGAGGTCGGTGCTAATTAACTTCTGAAAATATGGTAATTTTCCTTAACCTGAACAAATAACAGGCACTTTTTATCCTGATTTATTACAAAAGGCCTATCATCCAAATAAATAATAGATGACTATGATGCAACACTTTCAAGATTATTGTCTCATGTTTGAAAGATTAGGGTCATCACAGATAATAAATATTACAGACAAGCCTATGAAGAAAAAGAGAAATATTAAGATTGCAAATTGAGAAAATTAAAACTCTGTATTAAGGGAAATAAAACACTGGAGTCTCTCCCCGCCAGCACACACAGATAAATTAATTGTGTGATAGGAACACTGGAACGGGGTATTATAAGCAATTAGGCAATAGGAGGAATACAAGTAATTCTGGGTAGGGAGGGGGTGGCACAGTGAAGCTGGACAAATACAAATTAAGGCTTACAGACAAAACAATTATAAGTAACCATTTGCAGGTTAAAAGTATTTTTTAAATAATACGCTTTCCACAAAAAAATTAGCATACCACAATGATAAGGTATTTTAGCGACAGCTCTGCTAAAGAATAATCCAAAAATAAGACTCAGGAAGCTTAGTAACAAGTATATCAAAGAGATAAGTTTAATGGAATTCCCAGTACTGGCTTAAAAGCAAAAATGTCTGTTTAGCATTTCTGTATTATTGGTAGCAGTTTCTGTTAGGCCAGGATAAAAGTACCAACAGAATGCTCATGACTTCCTTCACTGGTTAGGCATTTATTTCAGCAAAGATTTTGTTTTCTACAACTCTTGTTTTCATTATCCGGTGTTAGAGACAGCCACTAAATACATTTTCCCTATTTTTCCTGCTTGCTTAATCGCTGTTTCCACATAGATAAATCCCATACAATTAGCTCGAGCTTTAGAAAACAGTGTTGCCTGGCGCACATGAAATGAAATTTTATGCCGTGCCAGAGGAAGTTACAACCTGTTGTGAGAATAGAAATTCTTTATTGGGAGTTCCTTGCCCGTGGCTATACGTGAAATGAAGAGAGAAGAGAGGAAACTATTCAGCTGTGAAAATCCTTCCTTAGCCTAAAAAAAAAAAGAGTAAAATATTTTATTTTCATTCACTTTCTTTAATGTCTTATGCTGAAAACTATTATTTTGGCTATACCGTAATTATGCCAATATGACTGATTATAAGAATTTTTTAATTAAAAAACTAAGGCAAAATGTGCAATTCAGTTATGTCTCCTTAGGGTCTAGCACAGGACTTGGCACTCATGGATAACTGTTTTATGAAAAATGAAAGATAATGGTATCAACTCTCTGACAGCATTCAGAGATAATATGTTTTATTCTTCCCTTATGGATCCTGTATCCTAATGCCGTATTTTTTAATCCTTATTGTAAAACTGGTCAGCTGCATGGATATATTGTCCAGTGGCATAACCTGAATTTCTGAGGAGCAGATTAACAAGTTTAAAAAAATTAGGCAGAGTAACGGAGGTAAGATGGCGGAAGAGTAAGACACAGAGATCACCTTCCTCCCCACAGATACACCAGAAATACATCTACACGTGGAACAACTCCTACAGAACACCTACGGAACGCTGGCAGAAGACCTCAGACCTCCCAAAAGGCAAGAAACTCCCCACGTACCTGGGTAGGGCAAAAGAAAAAATAATAAACAGAGACAAAAGAATAGTGACGGGACCTGCACCAGTGGGAGGGAGCTGTGAAGGAGGAACGGTTTCCACACACTAAGAGCCCCTTCGCGGGCAGAGAATGCCGTGGCGGAGGGGGAAAGCTTCGGAGCCGCGGAGGAGAGCACAGCAACAGGGATGCGGAGGGCAAAGCGGGGAGATTACCGCACAGAGGATCGGTGCTGACCAGTACTCACCAGCCCAAGAGGCTTGTCTGCTTACCCGTCGGGGCTGCGAGATGAGGCTCAGGCTTCGGTCGGAGCGCAGGGAGAGGACTGGGGTTGGCGGCGTGAATACAGCCTGCAGGGGGTTAGTGTGCCACGGATAGCCGGGAGGGAGTCCGGGGAAAAGTCTGGACCTGCCAAAGAGGCAAGAGACTTTTTGTTCCCTCTTTGTTTCCTGTTGCGCGAGGAGAGCGGATTAAGAGCGCTGCTTAAAGGAGCTCCAGAGACAGGCGCGAGCCGCGGGTAAAAGCGCGGACCCCAGAAAGAGGCGTGAGACGCTAAGGCTGCTGCTGCCGCCACCAAGAAGCCTGTGTGCGAGCACAGGTCACTATCCACACCCCCCTTCCGGGGAGCCTGTGCAGCCCGCCACTGCCAGGGTCCCGGGATCCAGGGACAGCTTCCCCGGGAGAAAACACAGCGGGCCTCAGGCTGGTGCAACGTCACGCTGGCCTCTGCCGCCACAGGCCCGCCCCGCACTCCGAGCCCCTCTCTCCCCGCGGCCTGAGTGAGCCAGAGCCCCGGAATCAGCGGCTCCTTTAACCCCGCCCTCTCTGAGCGAAGAACAGACGCCCTCCGGCAACCTACACGCAGAGGCGGGGCCAAATCCAAAGCTGAGCCCCTGGGAGCTGTGAGAACAAAGAAGAGAAAGGGAAATCTCTCCCAGTAGCCTCAGAAGCAGCGGATTAAAGCTCCACGATCAACTTGATGTACCCTGCATCTGTGTAATACATGAATAGACAACGAATCATCCCAAATTAAGGAGGTGGACTTTGAGAGCAAGATTTATTATTTTTTCCCCTTTTCCTCTTTTTGTGAGTGTGTATGTGTATGGTTCTGTGTAAGATTTTGTCTGTATACCTTTGCTCCCACCATCTGTCCTACGGTTCTATTCGTCCGTTTTTTTTGTTTTGTTTTAAATTTTTTTTCTTAATAGTTATTTTTTATTTTAATAACTTTACTTTAGTTTACCTTACTTTATTTTATTTTACTTTATCTTCTTTCTTTCTTTTTTTCCTCCCTTCCTCCCTCCCTCCCTCCCTCCTTTCTTTCTTTCTTTCTACTTCTACTAATTGTTTCTTTCTACTTTTTCTCCCTTTTATTCTGAGCTGTGTGGATGAAAGGCTCTTGGTGCTGCAGCCAGGAGTCAGTGCTGTGCCTCTGAGGTGAGAGAGCCAACTTCAGGACACTGGTCCACAAGAGACCTCCCAGTTCCACATAATATCAAACGGTGAAAATCTTCCAGAGATCTCCATCTCAACACCACAACCCAGCTTCACTCAACGACCAGCAAGCTACAGTGCCTGACACCCTATGCCAAACACCTAGCAAGACAGGAACACAACCCCACCCATTAGCAGAGACGCTGCCTAAAATCATAATGAGTACACAGACACCCCAAAACACACCACCAGACGTGGACCTGCCCACAAGAAAGACAAGATCCAGCCTCATCCACCAGAACACAGGCACTAGTCCCCTCCACGAGGAAGCCTACACAACCCACTGAACCAACTTTAGACACTGGGGAAAGACACCAAAAACAACGGGAACTACGAACCTGCAGCCTGCAAAAAGGAGACCCCAAACACAGTAAGATAAGCAAAATGAGAAGACAGAAAAACACACAGCAGATGAAGGAGCAAGATAAAAACACACCAGACCTAACAAGTAAAGAGGAAATAGGCAGTCTGCCTGAAAAAGAATTCAGAATAATGATAGTAAAGATGATCCAAAATCTTGAAAATAGAATAGACAAAATGCAAGAAACATTTAACAAGGATCTAAAAGAACTAAAGATGAAACAAACAATGATGAACAACACAATATATCAAATTAAGAATACTCTAGATGGGATCAATAGCAGAATAACTGAGGCAGAAGAACAGATAAGTGACCTGGAAGATAAAATAGTAGAAATAACTACTGCAGAGCAGAATAAAGAAAAAAGAATGAAAAGAACTGAGGACAGTCTCAGAGACCTCTGGGACAACATTAAATGCACCAACATTCTAATTATAGGGGTTCCAGAAAAAGAAGAGAAAAAGAAAGGGACTGAGAAAATATTTGAAGAGATTATAGTTGAAAACTTCCCTAATATGGGAAAGGAAATAGATAATCAAGTCCAGGAAGCACAGAGAGTCCCATACAGGATAAATCCAAGGAGAAATACGCCAAGACACATATTAATCATACTGTCAAAAATTAAATACAAAGAAAACATATTAAAAGCAGCAAGGGGAAAATAACACACAAGGGAATCCCCATAAGGTTAACAGCTGATCTTTCAGCAGAAACTCTGCAAGCCAGAAGGGACTGGCAGGACATATTTAAAGTGATGAAGGGAAAAACCTACAACCAAGATTACTCTACCAAGCAAGGATCTCACTCAGATTTGATGGAGAAATTAAAACCTTTACAGACAAGCAAAAGCTGAGAGAGTTCAGCATCACCAAACCAGCTTTACAACAAATGCTAAAGAAACTTCTCTAGCCAAGAAACACAAGAGAAGGAAAAGACCTACAATAAAAAACCCAATGCAGTTTAAAAAATGGGAATAGGAACATACATATCGATAATTACCTTTAATGTAAATGGTTAAATGCTCCCACCAAAAGACACAGATTGGCTGAATGGATACAAAAACAAGACCCATATATATGCTGTCTACAAGAGACCCACTTCAGACCTAGAGACACATACAGACTGAAAGTAAGGGGATGGAAAAAGATATTCCATGCAAATGGAAATCAAAAGAAAGCAGGAGTAGCAATTCTCATAACCGACAAAATAGACTTTAAAATAAAGACTATTAGAAGAGACAAAGAAGGACACTACATAATGATCAAGGGATCAAGCCAAGAAGAAGATATAACAATTGTAAGTATTTATGCACCCAACATAGGAGCACCTCAATACATAAGACAAACACTAACAGCCATAAAAGGGGAAATCGACAGTAACACATTCATAGTAGGGGACTTTAACACCCCACTTTCACCAATGGACAGATCATCCAAAATGAAAATAAATAAGGAAACACAAGCTTTAAATGATACATTAAACAAGATGGACTTAATTGATATTTATAGGACATTCCATCCAAAAACAACAGAATACACATTTTTCTCAAGTGCTCATGGAACATTCTCCAGGATAGATCATATCCTGGGTCACAAATCATGCCTTGGTAAATTTAAGAAAATTGAAATTGTATCAAGTATCTTTTCCGACCACAATGCTATGAGACTAGATATCAATAACAGGAAAAGATTTGTGAAAAATACAAACACATGGAGGCTAAACAATACACTACTTAAAAACGAAGTGATCACTGAAGAAATCAAGGAGGAAATAAAAAAATACCTAGAAACAAATGACAAAGAGACATGACGACCCAAAACCTATGGGATGCAGCAAAAGGAGTTCTAAGAGGGAAGTTTATAGCGATACAATCCTACCTTAAGAAACAGGAAACATCTCGAATAAACAACCTAACCTTGCACCTAAAGCAATTAGAGAAAGAAGAACAAAAAAAAGAAAACCCCAAAGTTAGCAGAAGGAAAGAAATGATAAAAATCAGTTCAGAAATACATGAAAAAGAAACGAAGGAAACGATAGCAAAGATCAATAAAACTAAAAGCTGGTTCTTTGAGAAGATAAACAAAATTGATAAACCATTAGCCAGACTCATCAAGGAAAAAAGGGAAAAGACTCAAATCAACAGAATTACAAATGAAAAAGGAGAAGTAACAACTGACACTGCAGAAATACAAAAGATCATGAGAGATTACTACAAGCAACTCTATGCCAATAAAATGGACAACCTGGAAGAAATGGACAAATTCTTAGAAATGCACAACCTGCCAAGACTGAATCAGGAAGAAGTAGAAAATATGAACAGACCAATCACAAGCACTGAAATTGAAACTGTGATTAAAAGTCTTCCAACAAACGAAAGCCCAGGACAGACGGCTTCACAGGGGAATTCTATCAAACATTTAGAGAACAGCTAACACCTATCCTTGTTAAACTCTTCCAAAATATAGCAGAGGGAGGAACACTCCCAAACTCATTCTATGACGCCACCATCACCTTGATACCAAAACCAGACAAGGATGTCACAAAGAAAGAAAACTACAGGCCAATATCACTCATGAACACAGATGCAAAAATCCTCAACAAAATACTAGCAAACAGAATCCAAGAGCACATTAAAAAGATCATACACCACGATCAAGTGGGGTTTATCCCAGGAATGCAAGGATTCTTCAATATATGCAAATCAATCAACGTGATACACCATATTAACAAATTGAAGGAGAAAAACCATATGATCATCTCAATAGATGCAGAGGAGCTTTTGACAAAATTAAACACCAATCTTATGATAAAAACCCTGCAGAAAGTAGGCACAGAGGGTACTTTCCTCAACATAATAATAAAGGCCATACATGACAAACGCACAACCAACATCGTCCTCAATGGTGAAAAACTGAAATCATTTCCACTAAGATCAGGAACAAGACAAGGTTGCCCACTCTCACCACTCTTATTCAACATTGTTTTGAAAGTTTTAGCCACAGCAGTCAGAGACGAAAAGGAAATAAACAGAATCCAAATCGGAAAAGAGGAAGTAAAGCTGTCACTGTTTGCAGATGACATGATACTATACATAGAGAATCCTAAAGATGCTACCAGAAAACTACTAGAGCTAATCAATGAATTTGGTAAAGTAGCAGGATACAAAATTAATGTACAGAAATTTCTGGCATTCCTATATACTAATGATGGAAAATTTAAAAGTGAAGTCAAGAAAACACTCTCATTTACCATTGCAACAAAAAGAATAAAATATCTAGGAATAAACCTACCTAAGGAGACAAAAGACCTATATGCAGAAAACTATAAGACACTGATGAAAGAAATGAAAGATGATACAAATAGATGGAAAGATATACCATGTTCTTGGATTGGAAGAATCAACATTGTGAAAATGACTCTACTACCCAAAGCAATCTACAGATTCAATGCAATCCCTATCAAACTACCATTGGCATTTTTCACAGAACTAGAACAAAAAATTTCACAATTTGTATGGAAACACAAAAGACCCCGAATAGCCAAAGCAAACTTGAGAACGAAAAAAGGAGCTGGAGGAATCAGGCTCCCTGACTTCAGAGTATACTACAAAGCTACAGTAATCAAGACAGTATGATACTGGCACAAAAACAGAAAGATAGATGAATGGAACAGGATAAAAAGCCCAGAGATAAACCCACACACATATGGTCACCTTATCTTTGATAAAGGAGGCAGGAATGTACAGTGGAGGAAGGACAGCCTCTTCAGTAAATGATGCTGGGAAAACTGGACAGGTACATGTAAAAGTATGAGATT
Organism: Grampus griseus; assembly: GCF_964374135.1. NCBI lineage: Eukaryota > Metazoa > Chordata > Mammalia > Artiodactyla > Delphinidae > Grampus > Grampus griseus. Next base: position 120,776,658 of record NC_139019.1, on the reverse strand, counting down.
AGGAACTCCCTAACACCATACACAAAAATAAGCTCAAAATGGATTAAAGACCTAAATTTAAGGCCAGGAACTATCAAACTCTTAGAGGAAAACATAGGCAGAACACTCTATGACGTAAATCACAACAAGATCCTTTTTGACCCACCTCCTAGAGAGATGGAAATAAAAACAAAAATAAACAAATGGGACCTAATGAAACTTCAAAGCTTTTGCACAGCAAATGAAACCATAAACAAGACCAAAAGACAACCCTCAGAATGGAAGAAAATATTTGCAAATGAAGCAACTGACAAAGGATTACTCTCCAAAATTTACAAGCAGCTCATACAGTTCAATAACAAACAACCCAATCCAAAAATGGGCTGAAGACCTAAATAGACATTTCTCCAAAGAAGATATACAGACTGCCAACAAACACATGAAAGAATGCTCAACATCATTAATCATTAGAGAAATGAAAATCAAAACCACAATGAGATATCATCTCACACCAGTCAGAATGGCCATCATCAAAAAATCTAGAAACAATAAATGCTGGAGAGAGCATGGAGAAAAGGGAACACTCTTGCACTGCTGGTGGGAATGTGAATTGGTATAGCCACTATGCAGAACAGTATGGAGGTCCCTTAAAAAACTACAAATAGAACTACCATATGACCCAGCAATCCCACTACTGGGCATATACCCTGAGAAAACCATAATTCAAAGAGTCATGTACCAAAGTGTTCATTGCAGATCTATTTACAATAGCCAGGAGATGGAAACAACCTAATTGTCCATCATCACATGAATGGATAAAGAAGATGTGGCACATATATACAATGGAATATTACTCAGCCATAAAAAGAAACGAAATTGAGCTATTTGTAATGAGGTGGATAGACCTAGAGTCTGTCATACAGAGTGAAGTAAGTCAGAAAGAGAAAGACAAATAGCGTATGCTAACACATATATATGGAATTTAAGGAAAAAAATGTCATGAAGAACCTAGGCGTAAGACAGGAATAAAGACACAGACCTACTAGAGAATGGACTTGAGGATATGGGGAGGGAGAAGGGTGAGCTGTGACAAAGCGAGAGAGAGGCATGGACATATATACACTACCAAATGTAAAATAGATAGCTAGTGGGAAGCAGCCGCATAGCACAGGGAGATTAGCTAGGTGCTTTGTGACCATCTAGAGGGGTGGGATATGGAGGGTGGGAGGGAGGGAGACGCAAGAGGGAAGAGATATGGGAACATATATATATATGTATAACTGATTCACTTTGCTATAAAGCAGAAACTAACACACCATTGTAAAGCAATTATACTCCAATAAAGATGTAAAAAAAATAAAAGGTCAAAAAAAATTAGGCAATAGTAACTGTAATGGTTAATTTCATGTGTCAGCTTAATTGGTAATGGTGTGTCCAGATTAAACATGATTTATGCACGTGTCTATGGAGGTGTTTCCAGATGAGATGAGTATTTGAGTCACTGGGTTCAGTAAAGTAGTTGCCCTACCCAATGTGGGAGAGCACCACTGAATCCACTGAGGGCCTGAATTAAGAATGTGCCCCTTGTTTTCTTACTGCTTGTCTGCTTGAGCTGGGACATTTATCTCTTCCCTCAGACTGGGATCTACACCATTGGCTCTCCTGATTCTCAGGCCTTCAGACTTGAGCTAGAATTACAACACCTGCTTTCCTGGGTCTCGAGCTTGCAGATGGCTGAGATCATGGATCTTAGCATCCATAATTGTATAAGCCAATTTTTAAAAATAAATCTCTCAATCTCTCTCTCAATCCCTCTCCAGAGATATATATGGGGGCGGGGAGAGGGAGAGCTAGAGAGATAACTATATACAGATAGAGACATAATTATATACAGGTAGATATTAGATATATAGTGCCATTACTAGAGATATACTATAATAACTATAATAGAGAAATATTATATATGGGGAGATATTAGCATATATCTCTATCTACCTCTATATATCTATGTCTCACTCTTACTGCTTTTGTTTCTCTGGAGAACCCTGACTGATACATTAATCACACACAATGCAGAACAACAACAACAAAAAAATGGACACTTGACTCAATCGATTATTAAGCTCTTCCAAATCATGCAGAGAAAATATTAGTAATAGGCTGGAGTATGCACATTTCCATTACCTGGAAATTTGGTATTAAAGACATGTATAGCATGAGGTTAAAACAGAAAGTAAATTTCAGGACACAGGACAGAGAACCTTTGCCTCAGTTATTTGATGACTAATGTTCTTTAGCTTATATTATCTAGATCAATCACTCTCAAAGTGTGGGATCTGCCCCTGCAGCATCAACCATCATCTTGGAACTTGTTAGAAAAGCAAATTCTTGGGCGACTTCAGGTATCCTGAATTAGAAACTCTGCCCGTGTTCCCAGTGGTTCACAAAGTCCTCCAGGTGATTCTAATGTGGGCTTGAATTTGATACCATCTAATCTAGATAATCTTTCAAATTACTTGGTCTGTGCCACAAGTGCAGATTCTTATTTAATAAATCATCCATTATTTTAAAACATAAGGAATACAATATTTTTGAAGGGGGTGTTCTTATGTAAATAGCAAATAAAAATGTGAGGCAAAGTATATTTTGCTTCTAGGTAGTTTTTACACTTTGCACTGTAGTATAGAAACAGTTGCAATGTCTGTTCTACCCCATCTTCTGTTAGTTATCCAAGCCAGACCAATAAGAATCCCTACCTAGGATTCTCCTAATGGAAACTGCAAACGGAGAAGCTCTATTTCCTGAGCTAAAGGGATGTAAGTTAAGAATTGCCCTTAGTCATGTTCTTTGTTATGAGGATTTTTTTTAAAACGTTGATGTTTCCAAATCTCTATTCTCCAGTGCAGACTCTTTCTTCTTTCTTAATTTATTTTTTTAAACATCTTTATTGGAGTATAATTGCTTTACAATGGTGTGTTAGTTTCTACTTTATAACAAAGTGAATAAGCTATACATATACATCTGTCCCCATATCTCTTCCCTCTTGTGTCTCCCTCCCTCCCACCCTCCCTATTTCATGCCTCTAGGTGGTCACAAGCACCGAGCTGATCTCCCTGTGCTATGTGGCTGCTTCCCACTCCTTCACTGAACGTTAGACTTGGCTACAATCCAGTCACCATCCCTCCCTTTATGGACATCTTGAACTTAACACATTCAAAACTATGTTCTTAATTTCTCCCAACCATGTTCCTTAAACATGCCCCTCCCTCTTTTTCCCATTCCAGTTAATGGCACAACTAACCACCCTTCTAATCAGCCACCTGCTTAGGAGAAGATCTTCTGAATTGCATAGTTTATTTCTCTCTGAGTTCCCACATGCAATCCATCAGCAAGCCTTTTTTTTTAACTCTATCTTTAAAAATGTAGCCTGAATTGAGTAATTTCTTGCTGCTAAAAAAAAAAAAAAAAAGCTTTCACCTTAATCTAAACCACCCTAACTTTTTACTAGAACTGAAGTGTCTACCTACTAGCTGGTTTCTCTGCTTCCACTCTTGACCTCTTAAAGGCTGTCCTCCACTAAAAAGATATATTAAAAAAAATTAAACCTGATTCTTTCAGTTTCTGCTTAAAATCTTCCAATGACTTTCTAACTAAAGCTAAAATAAAATCCATACTCTTTACCATGGACTACTAGGCCTTGTCTATTCAACATTTACCTACTTTCCCCACCGATCTCTCTGTTCCACTCATATCAGCCTTGCCTCCACTTCTTACACATTCTAAGACCATTTTCATTTTAGTGGCTTTACATCTGCTGAGCCTTCTTCCTGGAATTTCCTTGCCCTAGAGCTCTCAATGACTGGTTCTGTCTAATCCTCCAGGTCTCAACTCAACCTCTGAAGAGGTCATCACCTCTTCACAGAAGCCTCCCCTATTTAAAGTAAACCACTCTCTTCTCCCAGTCATACGCCATTACTTTACCCTGTGCATTGATTCCTTTTATAGAATTTATTACTATTTGAAATAAGACTTTTTTATGGATTTATTTTTAATTTAAATTCTGTCTTCACCCTCTGTTAAGAGTATATAAGTCATGGAGCTCTGTATTCTCATACACAGAGCTGATCTGAGTACTACTCTGTCCCTTAACACAACATGGCACACACAGGTAGGCACCCACTAAATGTTTAATAATTTAAAAATCCATGTGGGACAAACTCAAATGCAGCAGGGAGAATCAAGTCTGTATGCAGACAGAGGGTAAGAGAGAAACTTGATGGTGTTCAACCTCTTGGATCCATTCTACACAAGACCTTTTCTGTTCTTCCCCTTTCCATAGGTTGGTCATGTAAACCAGTAAAAAAAAAAAAGCAAACAAACAAAAAAGACATGATTTAGTTTGAACTGGGTTCCTATATCTCTTACAACAGGAAGTTAAGACTGACAGAACTACTTATCCATGTGAACATTTTAGCCATGAACCTAAATTGGTTCCTTCTTGCGTGGGAAAATTTCTTGGGGTCCTTACACATCTTGGAAAGTGATTAATAGAAATTATTATTGCACATCATTAGAAAGGACTTAGCCAAAGTAGTAGAGAAAACCCAGCCCTGAGTTATTCTGTGTGATGAGGAATGGAAAATTACTTAAAACTTGCTCATCCTGGCCAATAACTACAGGCTAAATTCAGCTTATTATGCAGCAACTGGTTATTGAGATTTCCAGAAGAACATTTTCTAAAACAATTAGACTGAATATATATTAACTTCAAGTGACCACACGTAGTCTGGGTCTTGGTGGCCTTTTCAAAACTAATACATTTTTCTCTGTCAGAAAAATATTGGATTTGTTGAATTAGCAGTAATATAGTTTTGTCTAAATGGAATTATAGAAGGAAAGCAATATCCAAGTCATTTTACATTAGTTCCTTTCATACTCTTATACTGTCCTATAAAAAAAGCTGCAACCCCTTATTTATTAACTCATCTCCAAACACACTGACCTAGCTATTCCAGCATACCAAAGCTTGCTGAAATCTCTGACCTCTTGTAGACTTCACTGTATGGAATGGCCTTCCTCTACTTTTTTCATTGATGTGTTCTGCTCATCCCTCAGGTATTGACTCAAATACCACCTCTTTTGAAAGACTTTCCTGTCTATCCTAATTAGATCTCCCTGTTATCTACTTTAGCTGCCTCATTCTTTTCTTTATAGAACTTGTCACAATTTATAATTGGTCTATCATTTGTTCGCATACCTGTCCATGATCTTTTACTTTCTACTAGAAGGAAAGCTTGTCTAGAAGAGCAGAGACCATTTCTATGTTATGCCTCATTCTATCTCCGATTCTTGCTTCATAACAGACACACCAGAAATATGCATCTAATGAATGAATGATCCTATCCCAACCAAAACAGGAAACTGAGACTGAATCCTGTAGAAGATAGGGTCTGAGTCTTCTTAGTGGGTCTCAGTGTAAAACTATCTGTATGAAGGATTGGCCACAAAGTGACACCAACACAAAAAAGAGTTACTTTTGAATAAGTTATATGCAAGGCATGCAGCTCCACACTCATATCCAGAACTGATCTGACTGGAGTGCTACTCTATGTCCAGCCCCCAATAATACCTATGAGACCCCAGTACTACCCTATGGGGACAGCCCATGTGACCTCTGCTCTGCTTCACTGAGGATGACTAATAATGACGTGAGGAGTAGGATCATATACTATAGGGTTTTCTTCTCAGGAGATAAACTCTTCTATTCTCTTGCCCTGGCAAAGCTTGCTGTCCTTAAAATTGCTTCAGTCATTTTCAGCTAGGTAGCCATTTAAGTTAGTCCCTTATCTCTTCCAGGATTTGAATTTCAAGTTTGATCAATAAAGTACAGTGATTAAAAGCAAGCCCTCTAAGGCCAGAAGTCTTCGGAGTCAATCTTGGCTGTGTCACTTTGGGCAAGTTATGTAAATTCTGACTTTCAATTTTCATATTTGAAACTGGGATCAAAGAACACTTCCTACTTTACAGGGTTTTTGTGAGGATTAAATGAGCAACAAAGAATTTAGAACACAGCTTGGTTCATAGTAAACACTCTCCTGTTTATCTAGACCCTCTCCCTGGCTCTTCTAATCTAGTCCCATGGCCCTTAATTGTCAGCATTCTGTCAGATGCCCAGAATGCTCTCCTGGACTCCAAATTTGCATGCCCACCTGGTAGGGCACATAACAGCCATCCCAACCTAAACACATTCAAATATGAGCTATTGATTGTCCCACACTTTCCCCCTACATTACCAATCCTCACTGTCCTCTTCAACTCAATGAATGGCAATTTCAACTTTTGAATTGCTTAGGCCAAAAACTGTGCATTCATCCTTGATTCCCCCCTATCTCTCTCCTGTGTACATTTGATAGGCAAGTCTGTTGATTCTTACTCTGAAATATACACAGAATTTGACTACTCTTCTCCATCTTCACTGCTATGAACTACTGTGAAAGCCTCCATCAACTTTTCCTTGCATTATCACCAAGTGTCTCTTAATTGATTTCCTGTTTTCACCCTTGTCCGCTCTAGCCAATTCTCCATGGAGACAGCATTGTGATATTTCTAATATATGAGTTAAATTGCATAAAATATTTTCTTAAATCCACCCAATGGCTTCTTGGATCACTCAGAGTGAAACCCCAACTTGCCACTATGGCTTGCAAAACCTCACATAACTTGGTCTTGTCACTTACTGGCCCTCAAATCCTGCTACAGTCCCCCTCTCTCACTATACTGTAGTCACGCTGGCCTCCGTGTCTGAAAACACACCAAGCATGCTCCTGATTTAGGCTTTTGCACTTGCTCTTCCTTTGACCTAGAATGCTTTTAACAATGCTCTTCACATTTTCCTTTAGCCACACCCTAAATGCCACCAGAAAGGCCTTCTCTCATCACTTTATATGAACTCGCCCCCATCTCCACTAGTCCCACTCTAGTTCTCTTCATAGCAATTATTGCTACCTGGTGGTTTATAATTGGTTGTTTATTTTCTGATTTCCTTTACTAAGGTAGAAAATTCATGAGAGCAAAGACTTATAGTTGTGTTCACTGTAATGTCCCCAGTGCCTAATACAGTGTCTGGCTAATAAATATTTGTTAAATAGATAAATAAAAAAATTATTATTACATTTTTGTTGCTTTATCCATTAACCAAAAGCATATCAGGCATCATAAAACAGTATAAGGAAGTTATTTAAAGGAAATGTGGGGTCTCTCAGGTACTTCTGGAATTATACTTTAAAAAATTTGTTCTTAAAAAATTGTCCAGTTTTCCCAGCACCACTTATTGAATAGGCTGTCCTTTCTCCACTGTACATTTCTGCCTCCTTTGTCAAAGATAAGGTGACCATATGTGCGTGGGTTTATCTTTGGGCTTTCTATCCTGTTCCATTGATCTATATTTCTGTTTTTGTGCCACTACCATACTGTCTTGATTACTGTAGCTTTGTAGTATAGTCTGAAGTCAGGAAGCCTGATTCCTCCAGCTCCATTTTTCGTTCTCAAGATTGCTTTAGCTATTCAGGGTCTTTTGTGTTTCCATACAAATTGTGAAATCTTTTGTTCTAGTTCTGTGAAAAATGCCAGTGGTAGTTTCATAGGGATTGCATTGAATCTGTAGATTGCTTTGGGTAGTAGAGTCATTTTCACAATGTTGATTCTTCCAATCCAAGAACATGGTATATCTCTCCATCTATTTGTATCATCTTTAATTTCTTTCATCAGTGTCTTATAATTTTCTGCATACAGGTCTTTTGTCTCCTTAGGTAGGTTTATTCCTAGGTATTTTATTCTTTTTGATGCAATGGTAAATGGGAGTGTTTTCTTGATTTAGATCACTCTCTAACACCATACACAAAAATAAGCTCAAAATGGATTAAAGACCTAAATGTAAGGCCAGAAACTATCAAACTCTTAGAGGAAAACATAGGCAGAACACTCTATGACATAAATCACAGCAAGGTCCTTTTTGACCCACCTCCTAGAGAAATGGAAATAAAAACAAAAGTAAACAAATGGGACCTAATGAAACTTAAAAGCTTTTGCGCAGCAAAGGAAACCATAAAGAAGACCAAAAGACAACCCTCAGAATAGGAGAAAATATTTGCAAATGAAGCAACTGACAAAGGATTAATCTCCAAAATTTATAAGCAGCTCATGCAGCTTAATAACAAAAAAACAAACAACCCAATCCAAAAGTGGGCAGAAGACCTAAATAGACATTTCTCCAAAGAAAATGTACAGAGTGCCAACAAACACATGAAAGAATGCTCAACATCACTAATCATTAGAGAAATGCAAATCAAAACTACAATGAGATATCATCTCACACCAGTCAGAATGGCCATCATCAAAAAATCTAGAAACAATAAATGCTGGAGAGGGTGGGGAGAAAAGGGAACCCTCTTACACTGTTGGTGGGAATGTAAATTGATACAGCCACTGTGGAGAACAGTATGGAGGTTCCTTAAAAAGCTACAAATAGAACTACCATATGACCCAGCAATCCCACTACTGGGCATATACCCTGAGAAAACCATAATTCAAAAAGAGTCATGTACCAAAATGTTCATTGCAGCTCTATTTACAATAGCCCAGAGATGGAAACAACCTAAGTGTCCATCATCGGAGGAATGGATAAAGAAGATGTGGCACATATATACAATGGAATATTACTCAGCCATAAAAAGAGACGAAATTGAGCTATTTGTAATGAGGTGGATAGACCTAGAGTCTGTCATACAGAGTGAAGTAAGTCAGAAAGAGAGAGACAAATACCGTATGCTAACACATATATATGGAATTTAAGAAAAAAAAATGTCATGAAAAACCTAGGGGTGAAACAGGAATAAAGACACAGACTTACTAGAGAATGGACTTGAGACTTGAGGGAGGGGGAAGGGTAAACGGTGACAAAGCGATAAAGAGGCATGGACATATATACACTACCAAACATAAGGTAGATAGCTAGTGGGAAGCAGCCGCATAGCACAGGGAGATCGGCTCGGTGCTTTGTGACCGCCTGGAGGGGTGGGATGGGGAGGGTGGGAGGGAGGGAGGCGCGGGCGGGAGGAGATGTGGGAGCATATGTGTATATATAACTGATTCATTTTGTTGTGAAGCTGAAGCTGGCATACCATTGTGGGGCGATTATACTCCAATAAAGATGTTTAAAAAAAAAAAAATAAGCTTCACACATTTGTCCGAGTACTGTCTTATCAGAACTTTCCAAGTTCAGATTCTTAAAACATGCAAGACATCAGGGAACTACAAACACCCATACACATACACACAAATAAATGCATGTAAAACTGGTGAAATCTGAATAAAGTGTGTGGATTTTACCAATGTAAATTTCCTGGTTTTGATATTATACTGTAGTTATACAGTATGTTACACTGGGAAAAGTGAGCGAGGGGTACACAAAATCTCCATGAACTTTTAAAATCTCCTCTAATTCTATTATTATTCCATAATTTTTTTAAAAAGGTGCAAGGCTCCTTGAGTCAACTGGCATTCACTGCATATGAGGCTCCAAAGAGACCCTGAAGATGTTTTGGACAAGTTAAGAAAACTTCATCTCAAGCTCAAATGTCACCTCCATTGGGAAGTGATCAAAGAAAATATTACTCTCTAAAATTAGAACTAATTACAATTGATGTGAAAAAACTAAGCTTAGTGAACCATGGAAGCATAACTTTAACAAGTGATTTTCATCATTGTCAGGAATCTAGTGTTGATTTTTTACATGTCTACTCTAAAGAAGAGTATACATTTCATAAGAATTTTTGAAACAGAATAAGAGCAAAAACGTAGAAAGCCTTAGGTTTTAAAACAAAGTCAGGTGCTTGTATGTTTTCAATTCCCCCCAAGATTCACACAGATCTATCAATGACAAAGGCTCTGTGAAGCTCTTAAGTAAAAATTTGTTTATCCCATCACTTGCCAAACTCACTTGGTTACTGGAGATGAGGGTATCTTTTAGATTTCACCTGAGAGAATAGGGTAGAACTTTTATGACAAAGGAGGTGATATAATGAATTACAGATATATGTATGTATATATCTCAAGACAATGTTACCACAGGAGATATGGAAGAATAACATGCCAAGAGTCTTCTCCACTCTTTTTTTTTTTTTTAAAGAAAAACAAGTTTGTTAAACTTTAGAAACAGTTTATTTCTGGGATTTTGACTAGGATTACATTTAACTTATAGATCCAATTAGGAAGAACTGGCATCTTGAAAATATTGAGTGTTCCTATCCATGAACATGGAATATCTCTCCACTTATTCAGTTCTTCTTTGATTTCATTTAACATAGTTTTATAGTTTCCCTCATATAGACCTTGCACATATTTTGTTAGATTTATAGCTGAGGATTCTATATTTTGGGGTACTAATGTAAATGATATTATGTTTTTAATTTTTAGTTTGTTTACTGTTGGTACATAGGGAATCAATGGACTTTCCTATATTAACATTGTATTGGGTTGGCCAAAAAGTCCATTTGGGATTTTCGTAAGATGTTATGGAAAACCCAGACGAACTTTTTGGCCAACCAAATATCTTTCAACCTGCTATAGCTGTTTATTAGTTCCAGGAATTTTTTTGTTGATTTTTTTGGATTTTCTACATAGACGATCATGTCATATGCAACAAAGATAATTTTAGGTCTTCTCTCTCACTCTATATACCTTTTCTTTCCTTTTCTTGGCTTAGTGCATTACAAAGAGCTCCCATTACAATGTGGAAAAGGAGTGAGAAGGAGTAACCCTTTCCTTATACTTGATCTTAGTATGAAATTTTAATTTCCTCATTATTAAATATGATATTAGCTGTACATATTTTGTAGATATTCTTTATCAAGTTGAGAAAGTTCTCCTCCATTCCTAATTTACTGAGATATTTTATCATGAATGAGCATTGAATTTTGACAAATGCTATTTCTGCACCTATTGATACAATCATCTGCTTTTTCTTTTTTAGTATGTTTTTTGATGGATTACATTAATTATGTTGAACCAGGCTTGCATATATGGGATAAGTTCCACTTGTTTATGATTTATAGTTATATTTATCCATCATTGGATTGATTTGCTAATATTTTGTTGAGGATTTTTTCATCTACGTTCATGAGAGATATTGCCCTATAGTTTTCTTTTCTTGTAATGTCTTTGTCTGGTTTTGGTATCAGGGTGATACTGACAACACAGACTAAGTTAGGGTGTGTTTCCACTGCTTCTGTCCTCTGGAAGAGACTGTAGAAAATTGGTATAATTTCTTCTTTAATGTTTGATAGAATTCACCAGTGAACCCACCTGGGCTTGGTGCTCTCTGTTTTGGGTTATTAATTATTGATCCAATTTATTTAATAGATATAGGCCTATTTCGATCACCTATATTTTCTTGTGTGAGTTTTGGCATAATGTGTCTTTAAAAGAATTGTTTCATTTAATCTAGGTATCAAATTTGCAGACATAGAGTTTTCATAGTATTCTTTTATTATCCTTGTATTATCCTGGGATCTGTAGGATGTCCCATCTTTCATTCTGGACATTAGTAATTTGTATTCTCTCTCTTTTTCTCTTAGTTAGCCTGGCTAGAGGCTTTTGACTTTATTGATAATTTTACAGAACAAGCTTTTGGTTTTGTTGATTTTCTCCATTGATATCCTATTTTCTATTTCATTGATTTATGCTTTAATTCTTATTATTTTCTTTCTTCTGATTTATTAGGATTTAATTTACCCTTTTTTTCTAGTTTCCTAAATTGGAAACTTAAATTATTGATTTGCAATCTTTCTTCTTTTCTAATATATGCATTCAATGCCATAAATTTCCTTCTAAGCACTGCTTTCACTGCATTCCACAAATTTTGTTTTTTTTGTTTTTTTTTGTTTTTTTTTGTTGTTGTTTGTTTGTTTTTTTAGAAGATGTTGGGATAGGAGTTTTATTAATTTATTTATGCTGTGTTGGGTCTTCGTTTCTGTGCGAGGGCTTTCTCTAGTTGTGGCAAGCGGGGGCCACTCTTCATCGCGGTGCGCAGGCCTCTCACTATCGCGGCCTCTCTTGTTGTGGAGCACAGGCTCCAGATGTGCAGGCTCAGGAGTTGTGGCTCACAGGCCCAGTCGCTCCGCGGCATGTGGGATCCTCCCAGACCAAGGCTCGAACCCGCGTCCCCTGCATTAGCAGGCAGACTCTCAACCACTGCACCACCAGGGAAGCCCCCACAAATTCTGATAAGTGGTGTTTTCATTTTCATTTAGTTCAAAATATTTTAAAATTTATCTCGAGGTTTTTTTTCCATTGACCCATGTGCTATTTACAAGCGTACTGTTTAATCCCCACCTAGTTTGTGATTTTTCCAGTTATCTGTTATTGATCTCTAATTTAATTCCATTGTGGTATAAAAGCAGACATTGTATGATTTCTATTATTCTAAATCTTTTAAGGTGAGTTTTATGACCAAGAATGTAGACTATCCTTGTGAATGTTACATATGAACTTAAGCAAAATGTGCATTCTTCTCTTCTTGGATGAAGCAGTTCCTGTGATGGTTTCTGTTCATGAGTCTCTGCTCTAGTGAACCATGACTCCCTGTATTCGACTATCTCTCCAATCTTGGAGACAGAGTTTGGCCCTGTGTCCTCCCCTCTCTTATGGATTCAAGAAGAATTGTTGAGTTTTCAGTCTGTTCAGATTTTATTGTTGTTAAGACTGACTGGCAACTTCTAAGCTCCTTGCATGGGGAACCAGAAATCCTCTTCTTCACTCTTTTTAAGTGTTGGTGCATTTGTTCTAACAATTGGTATTAGATTATCTATCAGAAATAGTAGGAAATACATAGAAGTATTTTAGAATACTGCAGCTTGCTTTTTTAAATGCAATGTTTTTTGTTTTGATTTGGTTTAATTGCTTTTAATTTTACACATACTAACTCACCTCCTGATCTTCTTTTACTTTCCAGAGTACACAAGAAGGAGATCTACCATTCAAATAAATAACAATATTAAACTTGCGAGATAAACAATTCCCAGCGTAATTTTTAGTTAATAAATCATTAACTTGTGAGGTTAGTTAATGTATTTCCCTAGAACTTGATCACTTTTTGATGAATTCATCAAGTCAAATGTCTAAATATTGGCAATTATAAAGTCAGTGTTGAAGGAGATCAAACTCTGGAGATATTATTAATATAATCCTGCCTCCCCTTACCCCAACCACCACTACCAACAATACTGTTATTAAAGTCTTCAGTATCGAGTGGCTGGGTCTTTGGCACTTAGCCATAGTTTTAAATAAATCACGCCCAAATGAATATGTCATGTGTTTTACAGGTGATTATCTACATTTAAATATTGTAAATTGCATCTACCAGGGTCTACCATTTGTCTAGGGGCAACTGTCTCAAGAAGTGACTTGACTTATTTAAATATACCTTTACCCTTCTGACATATCCCAGAGATGAAAATGTGATACTTGGGTATACAAAACAACATCTGAATGTCTTCATATATATTGTCTAGGGGGAGCAAACCTGCCTAGCATTTTGCTTTGGGGATTTTATTCCATAGAGCATTAGCTGAGGTATTTATTAGAATGAGTGATATCTTACATTCCCAGACTTTTCAACAGCTCCCTCCAAGAGCTCGAAAAGTTGCCCCTTGTTTTCCATTGTTGCCAAAGCCTCATACCTCTGGCAATAGTTGAACAATGATTCCAAGGCTCAACTACTTTGATTGGTTCTAACATTATATTTATCTGATTTGTTGGCATTCTATGAACAGTAAGCATACTCTTTCTGGCTGTCCACCACTCATAAGATTCTAAGATGAACAATAGTAAGCTAACAAATTAGAAAAATATAATTTGGTCTATTTTATAGGCACAACTACCAATGAAATAATTCTTTGCTTTTGAAGTGGCTTTAAGGGCACATGCATCATTACATAGTAATATCATATGATAATAGTTTACTTGACAAAATAAAATTATCAGTTTCCAGGAAGTATTCTGAAATGAGTAAAATGTTGAGTTCATGGTGGAAAACAAGCCATTTTAATTAAGGACAGTGTAGGCAGCCTGAGCATTTGTGAATGTTCCAATAGGATTGTGTGAATCAGTAAGAACAATTTTGTTTGAAGTTTCAGAGTGTTTCCTTTAATAATATAAAAATCTGTTCTTTGTTCTCACGTGGGTAAATTGTACAAAAATTTATCTGGCCTAATGAGTAGCTGAAAGAATTTGCTCTTTTGTTTGAAAGACTTGGCCTTGACCTCAACAGTTTCACTCCCATAGACTGTTTGGAAAATATATTGCATCCATGAAATAGTACTCGAAAACAAGACTCAAAAAGCTTAAGTGGAGAGCTCTGTGTGAAAATTTACAGGCAATTAATCCTACCATATGTCACACCTTTGTCAGCCCTGGTCACTTTCTAAATTATAAGCACTGTCAGCCATCTCCACAACCTGATATTCTAATGTTCATACTTGGCAGTTCTTTCTTTCTCCTGACACAATCTCCCATGGCTCCTTTCTCTGTAATGCTTCTTTGGGACTCTCTGAAATCTCAGGAACATGGAAAAAATGAAAACTCCTCTCTATCTATATCTGTTTAGAGAACTTTCCTTCTACATTCTTCATAACAAAACCCTGGATTTCCACTGGAGATACAGTATATGTGGTGTCTGAGGAGAACTTCTCAGGAGGTGCTGCTCAATCCCTCACAAACCTCACACCTTAAGGCCAGGGTGTGGAGCCTCTCTCTCCATGACCTCTAACTCCTGAGTAAACATCCCAGATCTCTAGTGTCTACCCTCTGCACCCTCCCCTCTGAGGCATCTTCTACTGATTTCTTGGTCAGTCTGCAAACATCCCCTGAAACTGTATCCCCAGGGAAAGCCAGGCTGGCCAGGTGCAGCAGGGTGGGAGCAGCAACCCTTGTGAAACTTTGGCTTTATTTATTTGTCTATTTGTCTCTAAGTCTTGACTCTACGCTTCTTGATGGCAGGTGACTTATTTCCTTATTTCCCCAGTGACTGGCATATAGACTGACACTTGCATTTGATAAAGGATTGTTGGAAGGATTAATGCATGACAGAATAACATCACTGTTAATCTATCTGTTACAATAGCTAACTTTTCGGGAGTTCTTACTACATAGCAGGCTTTGCCCTAAGCAATTTACATGCATTGGCTCCAAGAAATCTTCACAACCATAAATCAAGTGAGGATTAGGAAATTTAGAGAGTTTAAGTAACTTATATCACTCATGTAACACAGTTCACATAGTGTGGAACTCGAATTTCAGCCAAGGCAGATTGTTTCCAGAGTCTACATTCCTAAAAACTACCAGCATGGCGAATGAAGAACAGCTCTGTACCTAAAAGAGTTCCACCTCTTTTTTAGCACAGAGGATGGGCCTATGATGATTGGAGCAGGTGTCCCACAAGAGCATCCACAGCTTTGGGACAGTATCAGCCTCAGAGAATGGAAGCTGGCATGGTGGAGGCCACATAACCTGGTCCCATGTAGAGAAGCCAAGGTCTTTAGGATCAGGAGGACAGCAGGAGGACAGTCGCCTCTGTGAGGGTATTTTAGATTCTTGCTACTTATCACAGGCTAGAAAAGAAGAAGGGAGAGTGAAAGAGGAAGGAGTTTGAAAAGCACAGAAACAATAAGAACAAAAGCAACTAATACAAGTAATATTTACATGTGGGAGGATGAGCAGAGTATAAAGTTCTAATAGCTAAAGTTGTCAGTGATCACAGAGGAAGAGATTGAAGGAGCAGAGACTCATGTGAGAGGCAGGAGTCTGAGCTGAGAAAAGAGGAACACGGGGCTCCTTCCACCATGTAAGGTCATAGCAAAAAGGCACCAGCTATGAACCAGGAGGAGGGCCCTCACCTGGCCAGGTTGGCACCTTGATCTTGGTCTTCCAGCTTCCAGAACTGTGAGCAATAAATGTCTGTTGCTTATAAGCCAGGAAAAAAAAAAAAAAAAAAAAAGAGGAACATGGAAAGACAGAGTCTGCGAGAGTGAGAATAAAGTGAGGGCCAGTGTTTGTAGATTATAGGAATGTAAAGTAGTGTTTGGAGATGGCCAATAAACAAATGAAAAGATGCTCAACGTCACTAATTATTCAAGAAATGTGAACCAAATCTACAATGAGGTACCACCTCACACTGGTCAGAATGGCTGTCATTAAAAAGTCCACAAATAACAAATGCTGGAGAGGGTGTGGGGAAAAGGGAACCCTCCTACACTGTTGGTGGGAATGTAAAGTGGTACAACCACTATGGAGAATAGTATGGAGGTTCCTCAAAAAACCAAAATAGAGTCACCATATGACCCAGCAATCCCACTCCTGGGCATACATTGGGAGAAAACTCTAATTCAAAAAGATTCAGGCAGCCCAATGTTTATAGCAGCACTATTTACAATAGCTAAGACATGGAAGCAACCTAAATGTCTATCAACAGATGAATGGATAAAGAAGAGGTGGTATATATGTATACAGTGGAATATTACTCAGCCATGAAAAAGAATGAAATAATGTCATTTGCAGCTCCATGGGTGGACCCAGAGATTATCATACTAAGCAAAGGAAGTCAGAAAGAGAAAGACAAATCCCTTATAATATCACTTATATGTGGAATCTAAAATATGAAACAAATGAACATATCTATGAAACAAAACCAGAGTCACAAATATAGAGAACAGGCTTGTGGTTGCCAAGGGGGTGGGGGGAGGAGGGAAGGACTGGGAGTTTGGGATTAGCAGATGCAAACTATTATATAGAGAATGGATAAACAACAAGGTCCTATTGTATAGCACAGGGAACTATATTCAATATCCTGTAATAAACCAAAATGGAAAAAGATATGAAAATAACCAATACTAAGGGAACTTGCACTGCTGGAATGCCAACCTCCATGTAATATATTGTTCACTTAGTGTATTACAGTGCTAAATTTATAAGTGTTTTATTTAGTATTTTTACTATAATTAATAAGGAAGATATACTTTTATTCATGTTGACAAATAAGAAATAAAGTCTCACCTCTCCTTTTCAATAAAAATAAAGTAGGTGTTTGGGCTCTAAACTCAGTGCACAGGCAAATTCACTGGGGATCACATTTATCTTTGAAAATTCTTAAAAATTCTCCATATATATATGTATATGTATGCAGTTGAGTACATTCAACCCTACAGAATCAAGTGTATATAGACTACAGAGTAACATAAGATGTAATAGTATGCATATAAAAGTATAATTTTATAATATTTTCATACCATGAGACAGAGGTCTGCATGCATTTGTTTAACATATGTTAACTGTTCCTCTGATGATACTCCTGTATTTATTTACGGTGTGCCTTCTGAAAACTCAAAATACTCACATTTAATGTACTCCCATTTGAAAATACTGGTGTCCCCTAAAACACATTTCTTCTGAGGGGAGACAGCCTGCAAAATATTTGCTTAAAATGTGCTTCACTCTTGACCCACTGGGTAGTAGGAGGTTTGCCACCTGTTGTGGAATTAATGTGGTGTTCAGGCTTCCAACATGGGGAGGGTGGTCTGTCAACTCAGTGGAAGGCTAATGTTTATAATGAGCCCTGTATGCCGTGGAGTTTGTATCCAGAAGTATTAAATCCTGCGGTTTGTAAGTTTTTACTCTGATATTGTTCAGCACTTGATGCGTGCACTCAATTACAAAAAAATATATACTACTAGTATTATTTGATTTTTTTTTTTTTTTTGCAAACCTCTTTCAATATCAGCTTGTTTACTGAAAATTCCTGGAAGCAGCAAAGTGCCATCTGTTTCCTTATCAAATTTCGCCCCCACGATCACAGG
Organism: Grampus griseus; assembly: GCF_964374135.1. NCBI lineage: Eukaryota > Metazoa > Chordata > Mammalia > Artiodactyla > Delphinidae > Grampus > Grampus griseus. Next base: position 120,758,773 of record NC_139019.1, on the reverse strand, counting down.
CAAAGATCGTTGCTTTTTTTATTCGTGAGGCTGCTTAGAAACAATGTAGTTGTATTCACAGGTCGGCTATGATTAAGTCTCTGATGATGGACCTGGTGAATGAATGAATGAATAAAAGAAAGGAAGAAAGGAAGGAAGGAAGGAAAGGAAGGGGAGGAAAGGAAAGAAAGAGCTTGCCCAAATTCTGAAAACAGCCTGAAAATCATCTTCCAATCCAGAAACACATCCAAGAGCAAACTCCTCCAGGAAGCATCTCACACACAGACAAACATGTTTAGAATGATGTCTTCTTTGGGGTATGTCATCAACAGCCACGTGACCTGATGGGTCAGTTTCCTGTCAGTTAGAAAATTTAGCACAGGGCTGCCTTTGCAGGTGATTTTCCAAAAGTGTAAGAAATGTACAGCATGGTTTTTCAGCCTCAGAAGATTGAGCTAAGACGAATCCTTCCAAAACGGATTTCTTAAGCTAAAAAGGGTCGGAGCATCACTCTGCCAGCCCGCTAGGGGAAAGTCAATTTTCCAATTCTATTAGCTTCAGTGGAAACAAAGAGAGACGTGAACAGACAGTGCAGAGAGTGTCAGAACATACCCTAAGAGAAAGGTGGCCTCTTGGGAAAAAGGAAAAGTGGAAAAGAAAGGAAAAAGCAAAAGCAATAACAACAAAACAAAACACTGTGATTGGTATGACTGTTTACTCTGAGAAAAATACCGGTCGGAAAACAAAAGTCAACTCAATGGTTTTCTTATGGCATTATTTTGCCAAATTGTTGATCAGACCAACCTATTCCATTTAAAATGACCAAGAAAATCTCTTGCTGCCTCCAAAACAGAAAACACTTTCATGAGTAGTTTTAAAATTATGCTGGACCTATGTTGACATAAACACTATTTCAAATATCTCGCACAGAACTGAAGTATCATCAATAAGCATGATACTTAACCTGTTCTGAATGATTGGATACATTATGCTTCATGTTAAGATTCCGATTCAGGTACAAACATCTTGCTAACCAATTATGTCCTTTAAAACATCAGCTTTATACGGTTCTGTTATGCTTCCTCCATACCCTAAAGTTTTGGCAATATCTGGCTTTCTATTTGAATCTATTTACTTTTAAAAGCCACTCTGGGCACCTACTATAAGCCTGACACCATGACAGATACTTCACGTCAATCTGTCAATCTTCCTAACTGCTCAATGGTACAGTTCTCATTAGCCTTTCCTTTGCAAATGAGGAAACTGACACCCCAGAGCTTACTAGTTTTCTCCACATCTGTTTGATTACAAAATAGATGGTTTTTACACCACCATTACAGAACAATCCATTCATCACGGTGCTTGGTAGCAGACAAAAAGGAGTCCTGTGCCCTATGCCTTTGAAAGTGTGAATCTCAGGAGTTTCCAACTGAAAGGTATAAGCAGAGTGAGTCAATCAAAGTGGAATACAGACAACCCAAGGTTGAAATACATGCCCTAAGCTACTACACCCTAGGAGTAGTCTAGACATGGGGCAAGTTGTCAAGTCAGGTTGAAACCAGATCAGAGACTGCCAGGAAATTAGCCTCAAAGTAGCAGAGAGAAACAGGCAAGACGACCTTTGACACCAGTCTAATCCTAACTGAGTGGCTCTATATGATGCTAGTCCCCACTCTTTCTCCTGTGCCCATACCTTCTGCAGGCTATCCAACAGGAGGAAGCAGAAGCAGGGAGGGTGGTCTTCACATACCAAAAGTCTGAATACACTGCAGTGTGTGTTTGCACCCAGCATTGTTTAATGTTCATCTCAAAGCTGCCTATAAGAATAGGATGCTAGCATATGTTCTTAGGAATCGAAGAAAGAATACAGCTTCAGTATTATAATGCTATTTAAAAGTGCCACGCTGACAATGTAACTTATCTCAACTACACTGTTTTGGTTTTTTCTCCTTTATCTGTTTCTGATGAAAACAAGTGGGAGGGAAAATCTGTTCTTTACTTATAGGCACCACAGTTGGACATGCCAGCATTTGAGTGGCCTTTTATTTTTAATGTTTTAGTTGTCTTGTTTGTCCAAGAAACAAAACCTTCTTTGCTTTTCCAAAAGAATCTTAAACAAGAGGCATGGTCAAAAGCATCCTGTAGCTTTCTTGATGCCTACCAAATCCAAGGGGTTGTTACCAATGGAGCAGCAGGTTGCTTCATCTCAATGCATGAGTGTGTTTTCCCTTCAATAGTCAGAACTTGTGGAAAAAAAGGTATGAATGCCTGGGCCTCTGTAACCTTGTCATTATGTCCTAGAATGTCTGAAAGGATCTGAACTCTTACTAGAGACAGCCCAATTGTACTTATCCTTGATTAAACAATACGCTGTGTCTGTTGAGTCATACCAAAAGGTGACTCTTCCCACTGGATCATATATCAGTGTAGGCGAAGTTCACATTAAATGACATATGGAGGATCCCCCACCCCCTGGTCTTCCTTTCACCCTCATTTTTTACCCTGTGCCATTTCTTCCAGCATCTTATTTTAAACTTCCTACCCTAACCCTAACCTGTCCATCACCTACCCATCTCTCTACCCACCTGCCTCCTACCTGTGTGTCTTTCTGTCCCTGTATCTGGATGGTAGCTTGTCCCCAGGGTCATCCTCCGTCTCTAGGAAGAGACAGAAACTCATGCTCTCAGCCGGCTCCTCCTTTGCAGTCCTGGCCAGGTACAGACGAGGCTCAAAATCCCATTAACATTGAGCCCTCCCACTCTTCAGAGCAGAGCATCTCCAAGACACACAAATTCTTCTCTTGCTAGAAATGACTGCCTCTCACTCTTACATAATGAATGAATTACTCTCTTCCAAAAGGGAAAAGAAGGATTAAAGAGGACTAGGGACAGAGATTTCTCTCCTACCTCATATGCCCTAACTCTTGGAGTTGCAATCAGTGTGAAGTACATGAAGCTGTGGGTGGGGGCATCCCAAGAAAGTAGTCCAGACCAGAAACCTGCCACCCCAGCATGAAATCAATCTGTGTCCTCTGGTAGCTGTGGGCTACATTGAATCACATGGCAGCAAAGTAAGTCAAGGGTCATATGTAATTTTTCTCTTATACACTCATTTATTCATTCTTTCATATACTCATTCAACATATATTTATCAAGTGCCTACAGTCTGTAAGATAACAAACCAAGTGAAAGAGAAATAATAACGAACAAGAACAAATAAGCAGAAGTAAAAAGTTAAATGACCTGGAAAACCAACAAGCTTTTTAGATACATCAGAGAAGTGAGGTCACAGGGCAAAGTGCGGCCCTAAAAGTTGGAGAGACAAAAAGATACATAGAATCACAAGTTACCAGAGAAGAAAAAACACAAGCAAAAACCTCTGCAGGAATCAGTGCCTGGGTAGGAAAACTTAAGCTGTAATCAATGAATTGCTGCAGGCTTAGTGTGGACAAATCTGAGAGATAAAAACTTCAGGGGGATCTAGTCACCTTTTTTGAGTTTTTACCTCAGGGGGCTCTACCAGTTTCTCACAGTGAATGGAGAAAAGTCCCTTCTGCTTCCAGGAGGGGGAGGGAAAAATAGCTTTTCTGCAATACATAAGAGCACTCTGTCCCCAACAAAACCTGCCCTAAGGAGAAACTATTTTACCGGAGACTAATAGGGTATTTTTTTCAGAGTCTCATCGACTTGGGAGAAGAGAACTACCCAAGCAGCCTTCTTTAGCTATCTGGTCCCACCTAAGAGAGGAAAAAACTAGACTACTGAGAAGCACTGGGGAAGTTCACAGTTCAGGGTTCCAGGCTCACCAAAAGACTAAGACCTAATCATAGGATCATAGAATGCTACCCCTCCACATTACCACTTTATGCCTAAAGGCCTAGTTACTACAGTGATTTTGTTTTTGATTTTCTTTTTCTCTTTACACAGAATATCATGTCTACCTTTCAACAAAAAGTTGCAGGGCAAAAGACACAGTTTAAAGATACTCAACAGGATGGAGAACAAGATGAGAGTGGGAGGACTCTAGACCCACCTCTTCTCATAAACATATCAAAACCACAACTACATATAAAGCAGCTCTGCTGAAATTGACCTGGGGACTAGCAGGACTGCTGTTCTACAACCAAAGCTGTCAAGAAATATCCACGTGGGGCTTCCCTGGTGGCACAGCGGTTGAGAGTCCGCCTGCCAATGCAGGAGACGCGGGTTCGTGCCCCGGTCCGGGAGGATCCCACGTCCCGTGGAGCGGCTGGGCCCGTGAGCCATGGCCGCTGAGCCTGTGCATCCGGAGCCTGTGCTCTGCAACGGGAGAGGCCACAACAGTGAGAGGCCTGCGTACCGCAAAAAAAAAAAAAAAAAAAAAAAAAAAAAGATCCACATGGAGCATGGTAGGAAGGAAGGAGAAGCAATACATTGAGGACCCACACCCCCAGCAGAAGTCACAGAAGAGGAGGGGTACATCACAGATGTGGGGATCCTTTCTGGGGAGCAAAGGGTTCAAGCCACATATCAGGCACTCTGGCCCTGGGGTCTGACACCAGGAAGACAATCCCTTAGCTGGTTTGAAAACCAATGGAGCTTACAGAAGGGCTGTAAGAAAACCAAACTCCACTCCTGAAATGCTTGCACAGAACAAGCTTGCTTACTCCCAGTCAGAGCTCAGAGGCAGCAGACTGAAAACCGCCTGGTGCTCTGCTGAGCTTGCAAGGGCCACCCCAGCCCAACCCCAAGCCCTCACTGGGATCCTGCTTCAGCCTTTCTTGCTCCTGCACTGCTCCCCACTAAGGCAGAGGCTGCCACTGCCAACAAGAGTGAGCACTTGGAGGGACTGGAGCCAGCTCCAATGCCAGTCCTGTCTCTGACCAGCTGGAGGCAGCCATTGCCAGTGCTCACGTCAGTATACACACTAGGAGGGAGCAAAACTAGCTCCAGCGCATAACCATCATTGCAAGCATGCATACCTGCACACACGTGAGAGGGAGCAAAACTACCGCAGTAGTTTGGCACCCATCCCTCTAGTCCCAACCCACGTGCTAGCCAAGGCACACACATCAGGGAAAAAAGTGAAACCAGCACAGAAACACAGGCCCAAGCCCTCAGACCCCAGCCATGTCCCCAACCCCCAACCAAGCTGGAGACTGCCATCACACCTGGAAGAAACCCAACTGCTCAGGGCTCCTGCTCCAGCACCTATGGCCCCAACCCCACTCCTGAAAAAGCAGTAAAGGCCACTGAGCATAGGAGAGGTCCCAGCCTGCACCTAGCTTTGGCTCTAGCCCCTCTAGCTCCAGCCCTACTTCCTGTCAAGGTGGTGGCTGCCAGCAGCTCCAATCAAGGTGGTGGCTGCCAGCACAAATGTGGCACATGCTTACTTCAGATCTGGCTCTGAGCAAAGTCAGCCTGCACAGGGATGCTCCCACACAGGGACATACCATCAAGACTTAGAAAGGTAACTGTTACACCAAACTTCATAGACACAGAGAAAGTTAAACAAAATGAGAAGACAGAGGAATATGTTTCAAATGAAAGAACAGGAAAAAAAAAACCCTGAACCCTAATGACATAGAAAAATAATTTACCTGACCAAGAACTCAAAGCAATAGTAACAAGAATGCTAATTGGACTTGGGAAAAGAATAGATGAACACAGTAAGAATTTTAACAAAGTACTAGAAAATATAAAAAAGAACTAGTCAGAGCGGAAGAATACAACTGAAATGAAAAACACACTAGAGAGAATTAACAGCAAGTTAGGTGATACAGGAGAATGCATAAATGATCTTGAAGATATAATAATGGAAATTGCCCAATCCAAACAGCAACAATAAAAACAAATGTTTAAAAAATGAGATTAGTTAAGGGGACCTCTAGGATAACATCAAGCATCTGACATTCTTATCAAAGTGTTCTCAGATGGACAAAAGAGAAAAGAGTAGAAAATGTATTCGATGACATTATGGCTGAAAACGTCCCAAGCCTGAAAAAGAAAACAGATGTCCAGGTACAGGAAGCACAAAGAGTTCAAAACAAATAAACCCAAAGAGACCCACACCAAGACAGAAGTTAATTAAAATGGCAGAAGTTAAATATAAAGAGAGAATTTTAAAGGCAGCAAAATAAAAATGAAGAGTGACATACAAGAGAACCCCCATATTGCTATCAGCTGATTTTTCAGTAGAAACTTTGCAGATAAGAAGTGACTGGCATGATATGTTTAATTACTGAAAGGAAAAAAAACCTACCACCAAGGATATTCTACCCAGCAAGCTTATTCAGAATTCCAAGATAAAGAATTTCTCAGACAAGCAAAAACTAAACGAGTTCACTGACACTAAACTAAGCTTACAAGAAGTGGTAAAGGGTCTGCTTTAAGTGAAAAACAAAAGGCTACAACAAGAAATAAGAAATTATAGGAAGGAAAAAAATCCCACAGGTAAAGGCAAATATATAGTAAACTCTGTGGATCAACCACTTAACTAGGCTAGTATGAAGCTTAAATGACAAAAGTTGGAAGATCAACTATAACTATAATAAACAGTTAAGGAATATCCATGAAGATGTAAAATATGACTTCAAACAATGTGGGGAGGGCAGTAAAAAATGTGGAGTTTTTAAAATGTGTTTGAATTTAAATGACTATCAGTTGAAAAGAAGTAGATATAGTTATAAGTCAACATACATGATCTCCATGATAGCCACAAATCAAAAGACTACAATAGATACACAAAAACTAGAGAGAAATGAACACCAACATAACACTCAAGCAAACTTTCAAACCACAAGGGGAGAGACTAAAAGAAGCAAAGAACAGAGATGAACTACAAAAACAACTACAAAGCAATTAATAAAATGGTAATAAGTACATAGCTATAAATAATCACTTTAAATGTCGATGAGCTAAATGCTCCAATCCAAAGAAACAGGGTGACTGATTGGATAAAAAAATAAGACCCAACTATATGCTATCTACAAGAGACACTTCTGAGCTAAAGACACATAAGACTGAAAGTAAGAGGATGAAAAAAGATATTCTATGCAAGTGGAAGGAAAAGAAGCTGGGATAGCAATACTCATATCAGACTTTGTTTTAAAGTATACTTTGACAAAAAAGAGCACTATATAATGATAAAGGGCTCAATACAAGAAAAAGATATAATGCTTGTAAACATATATGCACCTACTATAGGGACACCTAATATATAAAGCAGTATCAGTAGAAACAGAGGGAGAAATTGCCAGTAATACAAAGATAGGAGAAGACTTCAACAATCAACTTCCATCAAAAGACATATCAACCAGAAGAAAAGCAAGAAGGAAACAGTGGCTTTAAATGAAACATTAGACCAGTTGGACTTAATAGATATCTACAGGATATTCCATCTAAAAACAGCAGAATATACACTACTTTCAAGGGCACATGGAACATTCTCCAAGATAGATCACGTGACAGACCAAAAATCTTGCTTTAAACACTTTAAGAGGATAGAAATTATATCAAGCATCTTTTCCAGCCACAAAGGTATAAAAGTAGAAGTCAATTACAGAAAGGAACATGGGAAAAACACAAACAGGTGGAGATTAAATAACATGCTACTAAAAAATCAATGGATCAACAAAAAACCAAAGTGGAAATCAGAAAAAACTCAGACAAATGAAAATAAAAATACAACTTTCCAAAATCTGTGGGTTGCAGAAAAAGGAGTTCTAAGAGGGAAGTTTATAGTGAGATAGGCTTACCTCAAGAAACAAGAAACATCTCAAATAAACAACCTAATGTACCAACTAAAGGAATTATATAAAGAAAAACAAAGGCCAAGTCAGCAGAATAAAGCAAATTTTTTAAAAAATCACAGTGGAAATGAACAAAATAGGGGTGAAAAAAATAGAAAATATCAATAAAATCAAGAACTTGTCTTTTGAAAAGATTTTAAAAATTGATAAGACTTTAGCCAGGCTCATTAAGAAAATAAATAAAGGACTCAAGTAAACAAAATTAAAAAAAGAGTTCACAGAAATTTTTAAAATTATAAGAGAATATTACAGTTATACGCCAACAAACCAAAAAATCCAAAGGAATGGAAAATTTCTAGAAATATAAAATCATTCAAGACTGAATCAGGAAGAAACAGATAATCTGAACAGAACAATTACTACTATTGAAATTTAATTGGTACTCAACAAAACTCCCAATTAACGAAAGTCCAAAACTGGACAGTTTCACAGGGGAATTCTACAAAACACAGAGGAATTCTGAAGAAGAGTTAATACCTATCCTTCTTAAACTATTCCAAAAAGTTGAAGGGGAGGGAACACTCAAAAAGTAATTTTAGGGACATTCAAGATGGCAGAAGAGTAAGACGCAGAGATCACCTCCCTCCCCACAAATACATCAGAAATACATCTACACGTGGAACAACGCCTACAGAACACCTACTGAACGCTGGCAGAAGACCTCAGACTTCCCAAAATGCAAAAAACTCCCCCACGTACCTGGGTAGGACAAAAGAAAAAAGAAAAAACAGAAACAAAAGAATAGGGACGGGACCTGCACCAGTGGGAGGGAGCTGTGAAGGAGGAAAGGTTTCCACACACTAGAAGCCCCTTCGCGGGCAGAGACTTTGGGTGGCAGAGCAGGGAAGCTTCGGAGCCATGGAGAAGAGCACAGCAACAGGGGTGCAGAGGGCAAAGCGGAGAGATTCCTGCACAGAGGATCGGTGCCGACCAGCACTCACCAGCCGAGAGGCTTGTCTGCTCACCTGCTGGGCCGGGTGGGGGCTGGGGGCTGAAGCTATGGATTCGGTCACATCCCAAGGAGAAGATTGGGGTTGGCTGTGTGAACACAGCCTGAAGGGGGCCAGTGAGCCACAGCTAGCAGGGATGGAGTCCGGGAAAAAATCTGGAGCTGCCAAAGAGACAGGAGACTTTTTCTTGCCTCTTTGTTTCCTGGTGCACGAGGAGAGGGGATTAAGAGTGCTGCTTAAACGAGCTCCAGATATGGGTGCGAGCCACGGCTATCAGCACGGACCACAGAGACGGGTATGAGATGCTAAGGCAGCTGCTGCTGCCGCCAACAAGAAGCCTGTGTGCAAGCACAGGTCACTCTCCACACCTCCCCTCCCGGGAGCCTGTGCAGCACGCCACTGCCAGGGTCCTGTGATCCAGGGAAAACTTCCCCGGGAGAACACACGGCATCCTCAGGCTGGGGCAGTGTAATGCCTTGCTCTGCTGCCGCAGGCTCCCGCAGCACTCCATACCCCAACCGCCCCCAAGCCTGAGCGAGCGAGAGCCCCCGAATTATCTACTCCTTTAACCCCATCATATCTGGGCAGAGAAAAGACGCCCTCAGGAGACCTACACGCAGAGGGGCGTGCAAATCCAAACTTGAACCCTGGGAGCTGTCCAAAAAAAGAAGAGAAGTGGAAATTTAACCCAGCAGCCTCAGAAGCAGCTGATTAAATCTACACAATCAACTTGCTGTACCCAGCATCTGTGGAATACCTGAATAGACAATGAATCATCCCAAATTGAAGAGGTGGATTTCGGAGCAATTATATATATATATACTTTTTTTTTCCCTTTTACTATTTTGGTGTATGTGTATGCTTCTGTGTGTGACTTTGTCTGTATAGCTTTGCTTTTACCATTTGTCCTAGGTTTCTATCTGTCGGGTTTTCTTACTTAAAAACAAATTGTTCTAATAATTATTTTTTATTTTAATAACTTTATTTTATTTTAGCTTCTGCTTTCTTTCTTTTTTTTTCTCCATTTTATTCTGAGCCGTTTGGATGAGAGGCTCTTGGTGCTCCAGCCAGTTGTCAGACCTGTGCCTCTGAGGTGGGAGAGCCAAGTTCAGGACACTGCTCCACAAGACACCTCCCATCTCCACATAATATCAAAAGGTGAAAATCTCCAAGAGATCTCCATTTCAACACCACAACTCAGCTCCACTCAATGACCAGCAGCTACAGTGCTGGACACCCTATGCCAAACAAATAGCAAGACAGAAAAACAAACCCATGCATTAGAAGAGAGGCTGCATAAAATCACAGTAAGGCCACAACCACCCCAAAACACACCACCAGATATGGACCTGCCCACCAGAAAGACAAGATCCAGCCTCATCCACCAGGACACAGGCACTAGCCCCCTCCACCAGGAAGCCTACACAACCCACTGAACCAACCTTAGCCACTGGGGACAGACACCAAAAACAATGCAAACTATGAACTTGCAGCCTGCGAAAAGGAGACCCCAAACACAGTAAGTTTAGCAAAATGAGAAGACAGAGAAACACAAAGCAGATGAAGGAGCAAGGAAAAAACCCATCAGACCTAACAAATGAAGAAGAAATAGGCAGCCTACCTGAAAAACAATTCAGAATAATCATAGTAAAGAGGATTCAAAATTTTGGAAATAGAATGGAGAAAATATAAGAAACGTTTATCAAGGACCCAGAAGAACTAAAGAGCAAACAAACAGAGTGAACAACATAATAAATGAAATTAAAAATTCTCAAGAAGGGATCAATAGCAGAATAACTGAGGCAGAAGAACGGATAAGTGACCTGTAGGATAAAATATTGGAAATAAATACTGCAGAGCAGAATAAAGAAAAATGAATGAAAAGAATTGAGAGCATTCTCAGAGACCTCTGGGACAACATGAAACGCACCAATATTTCAATTATACGCATCCCAGAAGAAGAGAAAAAGAAAGGGACTGAGAAAATATTTGAAGACATTAGAGTTGAAAACGTCCCTAATATGGGAAAGGAAATAGTTAATCAAGTCCAGGAAGCACAGAGAGTCCCATTCAGAATATATCCAAGGAGACACACGCCAACACATATTAATCAAACTATCAAAAATTAAACACAAAGAACAAATATTAAAGGCAGCAAGGGAAAAACAACAAATAACACACAAGGGAATCCCCATAAGGTTAACAGCTGATCTTTCAGCAGACACTATGCAAGCCAGAAGGGAGTGGCAGGACATATTTAAAGTGATGAAGGAGAAAAACCTACAACCAAGAATACTCTACCCAGCAAGGATCTCATTCAGACACAATGGAGAAATCAAAAACTTTACAGACAAGCAAAAGCTAAGAGAATTCAGCACCACCAAACCAGGTTTACAACAAATGCTAAAAGAACTTCTCTAGGCAGGAAACACAAGAGAAGGAAAAGACCTACAATAACAAACCCAAAACAATTAAGAAAATGGGAATAGGAACATAAATATTGATAATTACCTTAAATGTAAATGGATTAAATGCTCCAAACAAAAGACATAGACTAGCTCAATGGATACAAAAACAAGACCCGTATATATGCTGTCTACAAGAAACCCACTTCAGACCTAGAGACACATACAGACTGAAAGCGAGGGGATGGAAAAAGATATTCCATGCAAATGGAAACCAAAAGAAAGCTGGAGTAGCAATCTCCATATCAGACAAAATAGACTTTAAAACAAAGACTATTACAAGAGACAAAGAAGGACACTACATAATGATCAAGGGATCAAGCCAAGAAGAAGATATAACAATTGTAAATATTTATGCACCCAACATAGAAGCACCTAAATACATAAGGCAAATACTAACAGACATAAAAGGGGAAATCAACAGGAACACAATCATAGTAGGGGACTTTAACACCCCACTTTCACCAATGGACAGATCATCCAACATGAAAATAAATAAGGAAACCCAAGCTTTAAATGAGACATTAAAAAAAATGGACTTAATTGATATTTATAGGACATTCCATCCAAAAACAACAGAATACACATTCTTCTCAAGTGCTCATGGAACATTCTCCAGGATACATCATATCTTGGGTCACAAATCAAGCTTTGGTAAATTTAAGAAAATTGAAATCATATCAAGTATCTTTTCCAACCTCACCACTATGAAAATAGACATCAATTACAGGAAAAAATCTGTAAGAAATACAAACACATGGAGGTTAAACAACACACTACGTAATAACCAAGGGATCACTGAAGAAATCAAAGAGGAAATCAAAAAATATCTAGAAACAAATGACAATGAAAATACAGCTACCCAAAACCAATGGGATGCAGCAAAAGCAGTTCCAAGAGGGAAGTTTATAGCAATACAATCCTACCTTCTTTTAAGAAACAAGAAACATCTCAAATAAACAACCTAACCTTACACCTAAAGCAATTAGAGAAAGAAGAACCAAAAACCCCCAAAGTTAGCAGAAGAAATCATAAAGATCAGATCAAAAATAAATGAAAAAGAAATGAACAAAATGATAGCAAAGATCAATAAAACTAAAATCTGGTTCATTGAGAAGATAGATAGAATTGATAAACCATTAGCCAGACTCATCAAGAAAGAAAGGGAGAAGACTCAAATCAATAGAATTAGAAATGAAAAAGGAGAAGTAACAACTGACACTGCAGAAGTACAAAGGATCATGAGAGATTACTACAAGCAACTCTATGCTAATACAGTGGACAACCTGGAAGAAATGGACAAATTCTTAGAAATGCACAATCTTCCAAGACTGAATCAGGAAGAAATAGAAAATATGAACAGAACCATCACAAGCACTGAAATTGAAACTGTGATTAAAAATCTTCTAACAAACAAAAGCCCAGACCAGATGGCTTCACAGGTGAATTCTATCAAACATTTAGAGAAGAGATAACACTTATCCTTCACAAATTCTTCCAAAATACAGCAGAGGGAAGAACACTCCCAAACTCATTCTACGAGGCCACCATCACCCTGATACCAAAACCAGACAAGGATGTCACAAAGAAAGAAAACTACAGGCCAATAACACTGATGAACATAGATGCAAAAATCCTCAACAAAATACTAGCAAACAGAATCCAACAGCACATACCATGATCAAGTGGGGTTTATCCCAGGAATGCAAGGATTCTTCAACATATGCAAATCAATCAATGAGATAAACCATATTAACAAACTGAAGGAGAAAACTATATGATCATCTCAATAGATGCAGAGAAAGCTTTCGACAAAATTCAACACCATTTATGATAAAAACCCTCCAGAAAGTAGGCATACAAGTAACTTTCCTCAATATAATAAAGGCCATATACGAAAAACAAGCAACCAACATTGTCCTTAAGAGTGAAAAACCGAAACCATTTCCACTAAGATCAGGAACAAGACAAGGCTGCCCACTCTCACCAGTATTATTCAACATAATTTTGGAAGTTTTATCCACAGCAATCAGGGAAGAAAAAGAAATAAAAGGAATCCAAATAGGAAAAGAAGAAGTAAAGCTGTCACTGTTTGCAGACGACATGATACTATACATAGAGAATCCTAAAGATGCCACCAGAAAACTACTAGAGCTAATCAATGAATTTGGTAAAGTAGCAGGATACAAAATTAATGCACACAAATCTCTTGCATTCCTATACACTTACGATGAAAAATCTGAAAGTGAAATTAAGAAAACACTCCCACTTACCACTGCCACAAAAAGAATAAAATATCTAGGAATAAACCTACATAAGGAGACAAAAGACCTGTATGCAGAAAATTATAAGACACTGATGAAAGAAATTAAAGATGATACAAATAGATGGAGAGATATACCATGTTCTTGGATTGGAAGAATCAACATTGTGAAAAGGACTCTACTACCCAAAGCAATCTACAGATTCAATGCAATCCCTATCAAACTACCAATGGCATTTTTCACAGAATTAGAACAAAAAATTTCACAATTTGTTTGGAAACACAAAAGAACCCGAAAGCCAAAGCAACCTTGAGAAAGAGAAATGGAGCTGGAGGAATCAGGCTCCCTGACTTCAGTCTATACTACAAAGCTACAGTAATCAAGACAATATGGTACTGGCACAAAAACAGATATATAGATCAATGGACCAGGGTAGAAAACCCAGAGATAAGCCCATGCAACTATGGTCACCTAATCTATGACAAAGGAGGCAAGACTATACAATGGAGAAAACAGCCTCTTCAATAAATGGTGCTGGGAAAACTGGACAGCTACATGTAAAAGAATGAAATAAGAACACTCCCTAACACTATATACAAAAATAAACTCAAAATGAATTAAAGACCTAAATGTAAGGCCAGACACTATCAAACTCTTAGAGGAAAACATAGGAAGAACACTCTTTGGCATAAATCACAGTAAGATCCTTTTAGACCCACATCCTAGAGAAATGGAAATAAAAACAAAAATCAACAAATGCGACCTAATGAAACTTAAGAGCTTTTGCACAGCAAAGAAAACCATAAATGAAATGAAAAGACAACACTCTGAATGGGAGAAGATATTTGCAAATGAAGCAACCAGCAAGGGATTAATCTCCAAAATATACAAACAGCTCATGCAGCTCAATAACAAAAAAGAACAATGCAATCGGAAAAATGGGTGGAAGACCTAAATAGACATTTCTTTAAAGAAGACATACAGCTGGCCAAGAGGCACATGAGGGCCTGCTCAACATCACTAATTATTAGAGAAATGCAGATAAAAACTACAATGAGGTATCACATCACACCAGTTAGAATGGACATCATCAAAAATTCTGTAAACAATAATTGCTGGAGAGGGTGTGGAGAAAAGGGAACCCTTTTGTATTGTGGTTTGGAATGTAAAATGATACAGCCACAATGGAGAACAGTATGGAGGTTTCTTAAAAAACTATAAATAGAACTACCATGACCCAGCAATCCCACTACTGGGCATATACCCTGAGAAAACCGTAATTCAAGAAGACACATGCACCCCAATGTTCACTGCAGCACTATTTCCAATAGCCAGGACACAGAAGCAACCTAAATGTCCTTTGACAGATGAATGGATAAAGAAGATGTGGCACATATATACATTGGAATATTACTCAGCCATAAAAAGGAGCAAAACCGAGTTATTTGTAGAGATGTGGATGCACCTAGTCTGTCATACAGAGTGAAGTCAGAAAGAGAAAAATAAATATCATATATTAATGCATATATATAGAATCTAGAAAAATGGTACAGATGAACCTATTTGCAGGGCAGGAATAGAGACGCAGATGTAGAGAACGGACGTGTGGACATGGGGGGTTGGGGGTGATGAATCGGGAGATTGGGATTTACATATACATACTACCATGTGTAAAACAGATAGCTAGTGGGAACTTGCTGTAGAGCACAGAGAGCTCAGCTCAGTGTTCTGCGATGACCTAGATGTGTGGGATGGGTGGGTGTCAGGGAGGCCCAAGAGGGTGGGGATATTATGTATACATATAGCTGATTCACTTTGTTATACAGCAGAAACTAACACAACATTGTAAAGCAACTCTACCCCAATTAAAAAAAAAAACCACCATAATGAGTTATCACAGTGAGCCAACCTATCAAAATAGGTGACATAAAAAATAATCAGACACCAAATGTTGGTAAGGATGCTGAGACACTGGCTTGATCATACATTGCTGGTGGCAATGTAAAAGGGTATATCACTGTGGAATACAGTTTGCTCTGTCTTATAAAACTTAAAATATACTTACCATAGGACCCAGCAATTGCACTCCTGGGTATTTATTCCACAATAATGCCTGTGTATTTCATATAAAAGCTTGAACACTGATATTTTGAGTAGCTTTATTCATAATGGTAAAAAACTGGAAACAACTTAGATATCCTTCAATGGGCGAATTGTTTGATCAAACTATGGTACAACCATATGATGGAATACTAATCAGCAATATATAGGAAAGAACTACTGATATATGCAACAACCTGGATAAGTCCCCAGGGAATTGTACTATGTGAAAAAAGTCAATTCCAAAACATTTATACTGCATGACTACATTGATATAACATTCTTGGAATGAGGAACTTTTCAGTATGAAGATCAGATTAGTGGTTACCTGTGGTTAGAAATGGGAGCACAGACATGGGAGGAAAGTAGGTATGGTTGTAAAGGGCAATATAAAGGGACAGGACATTTAATAGAAAGGTCTGAAGATTTTGACTACTCAGAATCTTCTGAACTTTCTGAGTCTTCAAAAACGGCCAGCGCCTTTCCTATTATTACTTGAAGGTACTGCAGATCTCTCTCTCACACACACTCAAGGCAACATGTTTCACCCTCAGTACCTGCTCCCACTTTCCCTCCTGGTCGGTAGACCTATTAATAAGGTTAAGTCATAGCACAGCTCAGCTGAGGATGTGCTGAGACTGAAAAAAGAGGAATGAGACCATATATATATAGATAGATATAGATATAGATATAGATATGAGAGCGATCAATCAAAGGAGCTGCAAGACCTACCCATGGCAAAGTAAACATGAATATGCTTGATCAAGAACAATGCAGATAAAACTGGAGAGGGATTTAACACCCTGGTGTATGAACTCACTACTAGGATGCTCCCAGTTGCATGGAAAAATTGATGCTCTGTACTGTGTTAAGTTAAACAGCTAAAATCACTGTGTGGCAGATGAAGGAGGAATGGATTAAGGGGATTAATGATATGGACATGCTGAAATACGTAATCTATGTATAATCAGAAGACTCACCAAATGATTCTGTTTCACAGGAAGACCCAGAGGACATACCAGTCACCAAAGCCATAACAAACGTGCTGATGAGAGGAGAATGAGCATTGCTAACATTTTTAGCAGTGGTTCTGCTCTAGATTGTAGGACTGACTGTAGGAGAAGCTATTACAGAATCTAGCTCATTCATAGCAACAGGATAAATTAATACGAGGTGACTGAAGTCGTGTAGGGTATGTCCTTAATCCAATATAACTGATCTTCTTATAAGAAGAGAAGAGACACAGAGGAAAAATAATCCTGTGAAGACACAGAGACACATGAAGAGAGAACTTCATGTGATGGTTGAGGTAGAGATATAACTGCAGCCTTGAAGCCAAGGAATGTCAAAGATTGCTGGCAAATCACCAGAAGTTAGGAAGAGGCAAGAAATGATTCTCCCTAACAGGTTACAGAGAAACATGGTTCTGCAGACACCTTGGTTTCTTTTAGCCTTCAGAACTATGAGAGAATAACTTTCCATTGTTTTAAGCTACACAGTTAGTGCTATTTTGTTACAGTACCCCTAGGAAAACTGTAACAGTTTTGTTACAGTGCCCCTAGGAAAAATGCAACAAGTTCAATCAAGGTAGTAATCGAGATCTCAGCTGCTACGCCGGATATTTTTCCTTTGCTAGAGAAGATCAGTATTGCCTCCAGTTGATAGGATATAACCAATGATTTGGTAAATTAATTCTTTTCTAGCCTAATAATTATATACAGAATAATAAACAGTTTATAACAGATACCAATATAATTATCATTTTTCTAACTCTCCTGCTTTCTGTCTTAATATAGTATAAAGAAATCTGGACAGTATGGGCACCAGAGTGCGTCACATTGATTTACTACCTCAATAAGAGTAAGTTGATGAGACTGCAGAAGCAAGAAGTGGCTAGTATGCTGAAGGCCTCGGTAAAACACATGCTGCCTAGAGTGGGAAAGATAAAGTCAATTCTGGTTTAGAGGCCAACCACATCTATAACATTTAGAGTTCAAGTGGTCATGATGGTGGAGGGGCATTGTCTCCTAAGTCAAAACTAGATCACTGCATCTCTTATCTCTTACCATGAAGAAGAAAGCACACTGCCTGGTGGGCCTCTTCAGATTCTGTGGGCAGCTCATTCCCCTTACACCTGAGGATGCTTTCTTGGCTCATATACCAGACAACGCGAATGGCTTTAAACTAGGAATGAGACCCACAGCAGGAAAAAACTGGGCATCAGTCCAGGCTGCAGTCACATAGTCTTGCTGCTTGACCCACAATATCCAGCAGACCCTACCGTGTTGAAGATATCAGAGGTAGAAAATAAATGTACACGTTTTGTGATAAGACAATCACAAATCAGCAAAGGACAATAGACCCTCCTTATCTTCCATAATCAGATGGATCAGCTGCATTCAGGGTGCTACGGCCAATGACTACTTTATGATACAGGAATCCCACTTCTGGACATTAATCTGCAGAAAATAAAATCAGAATCTTGAAGACACACCCTCACCCCATGTTCATTTAAACAGTATTCACAATAGCCAAGATATGGAAACAACCTAAATGTTTGTCACCAATGAATGGATAAAGAAAATGTAGTATATATACTATGGAATATTGTGCATCCAGGAGAAAGGAAATCCTGCCATTTGCCAGAACATGGACGAACCTGGAGGGTATTATACTAAGTGAAATAAGTCAGACACTGAAAGACAAATACTGCAGAATCTCACTTATACGTGTTATCGAAAATCATCAAATTCATAGAAGCAGAGAGTAGAATGGTGGATGCCAGAAACTGCGGGCAGGAAAATATGAGGAAATGTTGGTCAAGGGAGACAAAGTTTCAGTTATGCATGATGAGTAAGAACAATACTGTACTAATAACTGAAATTTGCTAAGTGGGTAGATGGATGGATGGATGGATGGATGGAAGGAAGGAAGGAAGGAAGGAAGGAAGGAAGGAAGGAAGGAAGGAAGGACGGACCTAGAGATTACCATACTAAATGACGTAAGCCAGACAGAGAAAGATAAATGTCATATGATATTGCTTATATGTGGAATCTAAGAAAAAAGATACAAATAAATTTATATATAAAACATAAATAGACAGACATAAAAAACAAACTTA
Organism: Grampus griseus; assembly: GCF_964374135.1. Taxonomy (NCBI): domain Eukaryota; kingdom Metazoa; phylum Chordata; class Mammalia; order Artiodactyla; family Delphinidae; genus Grampus; species Grampus griseus. Next base: position 120,740,105 of record NC_139019.1, on the reverse strand, counting down.
TAGTTACCAAAGGGGAAAGGCAGGGGGGAGGGATAAATTAGGAGGTTGGGATTAACACACACACACTACTGTATATAAAATAGATAACCAACAAGGACCTACAGTATAGCACAGGGAACTATACTCAATATTTTGTAGTAACCTGTAAGAGAAAATAATCTAAAAAAAAGATATATATGTATATATAACTGAATCATTTTGCTGTACATCTGAAATTAACACATTGTAAATCAACTCTACATCAATAAAAAATAAAAATTAAAAAAATAAATAAAAGAAAAAAGGAGTAAAGGGAAAGAAAGTAAAAGAAGGAAAAGAAAATCTGACTAAGATGATGGATATATTAATTAACTTGATTGTGATGATTATTTCATATGTATATCAAATTGTCAAGTGGTATACTTTAATATATACAGTCTTAAATTGTCAATTATACTTCCATAAATCTGGGGAAAATGCAGTGAGGTATTATTTTACACTCATCTAATTCCCCTCCTGCTATGCCACTTGCCCACCGCACCCCCCAAAAATCAAATCAAATAACATCAGGTGTTGGTAAGGTGAGAGAAATTAAGATTATCATACACTGCAGGTGGGGAATGTCATTTGCTACAACTACTTTGGCAATAGTTTGGGCATTAAGTAGTGAATATGACTTAGTAATTCTACCACTAAGTATACCTTAGAGAAACTCTTGCCCATATGACTGGAAACATATGCATATAATATATATATATATATATATATATATATATATATATATATATATATATCAGAAAGAAAACTGTAAAGGAAAGCAAGAAAATGTTCAAAATTCAGGCCATCTATTCATTACCTGTGAAGGGGGAAGGCAAGTTATAAGATTAAAGAGGGACACAGAAAGAGATTATTTACTGGTATGCTCTAATTCTTAATCTTGTTGATGATCACAAATGCTCATCTGATAAATATTCATTTACACACAAATATACATATTTTAATGCATTTTATAGATTTCTATATGTATGATACATCTTATAATAAGAGAATTCAGTGGAAGAATTGAGATTCAAATCTAGGGAGAATTACCCTAGAGCCCATGGTCTTAATAAATATATAGTCATATATATTAGTAAATAGATTAGTAAATAGATGAAGTATTAAATAGATGGAATTTTTGCTAACATTTACTTTCCTTTCAAAGTTGTTTTTTTTTTACTTTCTTTATGTCCTTTTAAAACAAGTTTATTGCAGTACAGCTGATATACAAAGAACTGCATACACACATTTAATGTGTACAATTTGATGAGCTTGTACATATGCAAACACCTGTGACAGCATCACCACCATCAAGGTAACAGACATATCCATCACCTCCCAGAGCTCCTGTGTCCCTTGTTTTTGTTTTGTGCTAAGAATGATTTTGAACCTACTAGTCCACAGTCACCAAGGTATGCTTCCACTTCTTAGTTCAGTGTTTGACACAGTTAAACACTTTGAATGAATGGCCTCTCAATCCTCACTACAAACTTATGTGGGAAACACCATTTTTATTTCCAATTTACAGATGATAAAAGACTGGAGCAGTCACACCAATGAGAAATACAGGAGTCAGGATTCAAGCTCTGCTGCATCTGTCTCCAAAATAAATGTTTCTGAGAATAGCCAGGTATTGCCTTTTAAAAAACCAAAGATTAATTTTATTTGTATTCCTGCCTCTTCATAGATAAAACTACTGATCCCTATGCAGAATTTACCACTAGTGACTATTTTAGTTCCCACGTTCCAGATGTGCCCCCTTAGGTACAGCTGGCTGGTGTACAAAATGTACAAATAATGAACTCCATCAGGCCATGGCCTTTATTTACTTTTGACAAGATTTTTTCTGCCATTTAAGCAAAAATTTGTAAAACTGAGATAGGAGTACATTTAATAAGTTAAATTAATGTCTATAATTTCTTGTTGATATGCAGATGAGGCCAAAATGATTGCAAAGTCCTGAGGGAACACTCCCATGGTGGCAACTTTCCTGTATCTCATTCGCAACTTCCTTTCCTAGGCCCTTTCAGTGCATTTCACATTGGACTAATTTTTGTATTCATGCATACAATTCCATTTTATCCTTTATGAGTATCTTTTGGCTAAAGGGATCACACAAGAAAGAGAATGAGACCCTTAAAAGCCTCATTTTTATCATTTTACTTAGTGGAAAATTTTGGGAACAATTTGATACAGTTGACTCTTCAAACACCCTGAAGTTCTATTTCTGAGATACCAATGAATATTAATAAGACTTCAAATGATTTGCTGGAAACACTAGAAAAAAAAAGGCAAAAGATTGCAGCATGCTGAAGATACAGTTCAAAATAAATAGTTATTTCGGTTTCATATTAACGTGTAAACAGGACTAAAGCTCTATCTCCTATGTTGACTTTGTTTTCTGATGCAAAACCTGAGAGTTTAAAATAAAACTCACAGACTTCCTTTAAGTAAGGTTTGGGGCTGAAGCTTCCAGACTTGGAAGTGTGTGTATGTATGTATACAAAACATACACACACTTACATGCAACTGGTATAAATTACAGATGGTTTTAGGGGTTAAAATAGCTCCAATGTGGCTTTACCAAGGTCTCAAATTACGTGACCTCAGACTCATTTTCTTCTTCTTTTAATCTCCTCTTAGCAAGATTTCCTATTTTCACAGGTTAACTCCCACTGTCTTTCATTCTCTCCCTGCTGCGCCCACCACCACCCCCACCACCCCAGCCATGCCATTTCTAAGCAATGCTTTCTCAGAATCAGCTCCTTATTCAGTAAGGCTCTTTCCATATGATTTCAAGACGGGTAGCAGCATATCAGCAGTCCCATACTTCCTTGTCCATGTTCAGCTGGGAAAGAATCAATCTGCTTTTTCATAGCTTAACTAAACACCTTTAATTGTATCTCCTATTCTGGGTCTTGTTCCTATGCCAGAGTCTATTGCTGTGGCCAGGAAGATAACATATGTTGAATGACTTAAGAAAATTGGGGCCAAGTAGCAGAACTGGGAGTGAGATCAATTCCATTCATGAACATGACTGGGAAATTTGGTGTACTGCTAAGAAGAGGGAAAGATGAAATGAATATTAAAGAGACAAACATCAAATGCCCATCACAACACTCATGTGGAAATTCAAGTCAAGTATGAGGAAATAAAAACTATCGCTCTGGGTCAATCCAAAGTGGGGAAAATCAGGATTTTTGTCTCTGAAGATGACACAAAGTGATACAGTTGGGACTAGTGAATGCTAATCACAATGTTATCTTCACAGATCAGGGGTGGTCCCCTACCTTCACTCTAATCAACTTTCAATCAATTGTTCAGATTTTGATTGACTTCAACCATATGTAAGTAATTTCTCACCATTGCACTTATTTGAAATGAAATATAATTTTCCTCTTTCTAGAATCTTTGCTAGACTCTGGTTAAAAGCCTAGTGATCAGATAAAAATTACTCATTTTGGATCATACTGAATTGCTTGCATCCAATGACTACATTAAAAAACAATATTCCCTCATTTAACACTAGCATTAGTTCTGAGTATGTGCCTCAGTGTTAAGTGAAGAGAAAAATCAGATCCTTGATATTTGTACATGAAATGGATGTAAGATATTATTGCAATTTTATTATATGTATTATTTTCCATAATTACCCAGCCACATAGAATATCTACACTTCAGGCACTTGTCCTCATCACTAAATATAATATTAAGCTTGTAGTACCAAAATTCTAAACTTATGAATCAAAAGATTATCTTGGAGAAAGAATCTTCATGGAAGGTTGCTTGAAATACATTGTTTGTCAATTCCTCCGAATATTTCTTGAATCTACCCAGATGGATAAAGGACAGTATACCTAGGCTACATCAACACACTAGCTATACCAACGGTGATTTTCGATGAATCGCGCCATATAAAACCCCCTTACCTCTATCTAGGGTCATTGTAAAAAATAATACTATAGCAATAATTATAAATTTGTCATTGTATCCCCTTTTAGAATGTTGTCAGATATGATGCTCCTTATACCGAACTGTCCACTTTACAATAATTGTCAGGAAGGATTCTGCCTCATTGACTAGCAAGAAAATTGGGCTACCCCTAAACAGTATGTATATTTTTATACTGTGGGCTCTTAAATTTGCATAACTAATAACCTTTCTCTCTTTTGCTAAAAGCTTAGATCCAAATTTTTCATTCACCTGTAAGCAAATATATTGATCAAGGCTAGCAAATTATGGCAAATTCTGTGTAATTAATCCTCCTTTCTGACTCCATTGCAGATACCACTAATCAAACATGGCACTATTTCCCATGAAATGTGGACTCAGAAGCCTTCTCAACCTAGTTCTTCAGGCAGTGTTGGAAGTCCAGGGCTAGTCAGTCTTTATGTATAGATGGATTAGTAATTCCTTTTTCTGAGCATGTTGATATATCCAGGGCAAGATGAGGACAGGATGGCACTCATGAAGCAGATCAAGGAAAGTAAGAATCAATAGAGACTGGCGTGGTAGAGCTGAGAAAAATGCAAGGCCTTCATTGGTTCTCCACAGAGGCCCACTTGGTCCACTTTTGACTCACTTTCTCCTTACCCCCTCTAAAACTCACAGTACTGAATTTTTATGTCTTTAAAAAAATAAAGAAAACAGTAGCCTCTAATTTGGGTTTTATCCGGCCTCTACAGTTGTAAGACGTAATTCAAAATGGATCAAAAATATACACTAGATAGCGCTTATAATACTGCACAAGCTCCCACTAAAACTTTGTTGCTGCTCTGTGACATTTCAAAAATAGTAGAATCTGATGAGATGGCCCGTTCTCCAACGTACAATTGCCAATCATATCAGAGTCCAGAGCCAGGAAATAAAAAGCAAGCATCTGCCTTTCTCTGCAGTTTCTGCAATGAGATATAGCAAGTTCTCCTTTGCTTATTTCTATGGATTTGATATATGATAGAAAGGAAGAAATTGTTCTACTGAAGCATAACAGAGTGGTACGCTACCTGTGTGCAGAGCTTCAGTTTACGTTTTATTACACAGAGTTTCCAATATAAATCTCACTGGAATGTAAGATTCCAAAGGGAGTCTGTGTCTCCTCTCTTTAGAATGGGTCCTGACTGATGATATGGACTCAAAAAGCATTTGATAATAAATATTTATTAGTTCAGTAATTTTGGCTGAAAATTAGAGAAAACTAAAACTGGCTTAAAACTGATAGGTTCAAAGGGCTAGAAATGCAGAGGTAAGATGGGCTTCGAGACTGACTTAATCTATGGTCTCTGGACCACTTCTCCTGCTAGTCTCCTGGCAATGCCTCCTTCTGTATCATAGTGTCCTACTCTGCCCATGAGCAAGACAAAGAATGATACTCAAAGGAAAAATGTGGTATTCATTAGTATTCGCCAACAGATATCTCTGGTTTCTTCCCTGGTGCCTGTAGATTGCACATCCCTGCTCCCTTGACGTTAGATGTGGTCATGCAACTCTTGCTAGTGAAGTGTGAATGGAAGCTATTTAAGTCACTACTGACTGTGGGCTCTAAAGGCCAATCTCCTCTGCTACAGTGATGAGCAATGTTCTAGAGAGTGGCTACTCTGCCAGCCCATGTCCATGGGAGAGGATGGAGCAGAGGAGAACCCCCATCCCACTTACGATGGAGCAGAGGAGAACCCCCATGCCAGTTATGATGGAAATTAATATAAAAAGTAGATAAACTTTTGTTATTGTAACCCACCAATAACCCAACCTATCCAGACCAATATAAAGGGAAAGCCATTCCTGGATGGTCTCCCAGAAAAAAAACAAGAAAGACCTTAATATGTATCCCCCAGATTCCCTCCTTATAACACATTGGTGTCAATTCCCATCTCCGAGTCAATCTTCATCAAGGGAGATCACTGCTGTAAAGCAATCCCTAGATCTTGGATCCCAAATTCAAATTCCCTTGAGCCTCCTGGAATGTATGGGGTATATAAAATCCTGAACAAAAGAGGGTTTCTTTAGGTAAGATGAAAAAAATTTTTATCCACAAATCAATGTAATTTTTGCTTCCTTCACTGGGTTTCAGAGGGTGCTTAGTAGTATGTCTTCTTAAGAATAGACAGTAGAAACCTCTTCCTGCACATTTCCTAGAATCTCAGCTGGACCATTTACAATAGAAAACCAATATCACAAACAGTGTGTTTAAATAATTCCCTCTTTCTCTTTTGGAACAAGAGATAGGGTAGAAAGGAAAAAAGAGTAATGGTAAATTCACTTTTTATTCACATGCTTTTATCTAACTTACTTTTTTATCTATACCCAGCATAGGTAAGAAATATCCACGTAATTAATTCCGAGTAACTGAGAAAGTTCAATTGGCTTTACTGGATTCACTAGTAGTATACTTAGTGCAGAATATCAGCAAACGATGGGGGTCATCTCTGCAATTACTCTTTATACATTTTAAATTATAATCTGTCTCATACAGTCATCCTCCCAAACATTTCCTAACAACTGAAACAGAACATATTTCTGACACACAAAAGATTACTTCAAAATCAAAAACTTCTTTTAGAATAAAATATAATGGAATTATTTGGTCCTTTGAGCATAATATATATTAACTCATCCCATGTTTCAACATTAGAATGAGTTACATGGGGAGAAAGTAACTGTGTAGTTGATTCTAAAAGTCTTATACTAAAATCTTCATCAATTTGCTTAATAACCTCTGTGTTTATTGTTCTAAAGCCCCAAAGGGAATAAAAGCACAGCAAACTATGCTAGAAACATCTTAAGGATATAAAAACCATTTAAAATAAAATTATGTAGCATGATACAGATACAAGTGAAGTCATCCTAACTCACTTTACCTTGAGTCTAATTTATAGCAAATAGTACCTCTAGTTTGCATGCTTAATTTGAAAGTACTGAAAGGTACAGAATTAAAACAAGACTGAAGTCCTAAATATCAGTAGCAATTCAGAGACTGCTAAACTTCTGTTCCCTATATCTTCCTTTTGGCACATGGTAAATCTTCCAACATTATCTGTTATATCAACCATGAATCTCCAATGTATTTGTTCATTTATTCATATGTGAATACATCTGGAGGCATGAGAGAAGAAAAGAGGAGAGAGTGTCTTGGTTATCAATGTTGTTAATTGGATAAGCACTACTGTGCCCAAATGTATATAATAAGGCCTTTGGAAAAATTATGTCCTGGATTGTATCTTTGAGTCATGGTTGCTCATTTTACTTCTTCAAGGTGTTTTCAAAATGGAACAGGAATTTTGAAAGATGTAACTACCTACAGCCAAGACAATAATCCTGTGCCAGGCATCAAGGTCTATAAAAATTCAGGGCAGCACACAAACGATTCATTTCCTAACTCATTTCATTGCACATCCTGCAGTAAAGACTACAGAGAGTCTTAACATCTGAAAAACAACTTACCCTCTATGCCTAGAGAGGAAGACTAAAATTATTCAAAAACTTAAGACACTACAGCAATCTAAAATTACATTAGAAACTTGGTTAACTAGAATTCAAGCAAATAGAACCTTAAAATAAGCTAAGAACTAGAAGAAACTCTAGGGGCCATTTAGTCCAACCTCCTGGAAACACAGTAATCTCTTCTTCAATATCCTTTTATCAGTGGTCATTTACCTCTGTAAATATATTTCCAGGAATGGAGACTTCCTTCTCGAGATTACCTATTCCATTCTCAAACAGTTATAATCATGAGATCATTATTTATCGTGATGGAGGTGAAATCTTTCTCCCTCTAATTGGCTATAGTTTTTGTTTTAAAATGACAAGAAATGAGTCTTATTTTTCTTAAATTAATATGATACTCTAGTTTTAGATTGTGAATAAAGGGAGAAGAAGCATTTAAAAAACAAGTAGAAATCAATTTTTAAGTCAAATATTCAACATCCTTGAGTATATTCTATGATATATCTATATTTCCTCTCAAATCCTCACCCTTGTATGTCCACAGCAGGAACAATAAACATAAACTTATTCATGTCACTCTTCTTTATAAAATCCTTCAAAGGACTTTACCTTACCTTAGGATAATGTGTAAACTTTTTACATGGTTTATAAAGCCCCACACACTCTGGCCTCATGCTACCTCTCTATCCTTCTGGATTCTTACGCTCACCTGAAAATCAATGATCCATTTATACTAAATGTATTTCAATACTTGGAAATATGATACTTTCTCTCTTTTCCTTTTACCTCCCAAGATGCTCATTATTCTCTCTGTCAAAAACATTCTTTCACATCTCTTGCTCTGCATAACGAATTCTAATCCCATATCAAACATCTCTCACAAAGCCTTCCCTGACCATCCAAATTTGGATTTGATGCCTCTCCTACAAGGTCTCATGGTATCCTGTAGTCCCATTAACATACTCCTTCATATACTATATCAATACACTACTCACAAGAACTGTAAGCTACATGAAAGCAGCAGCTGTAGTAACTCATTCATTAGTTCAGCCCTGGACTCTGTTATAATGCCTGAAAAACAGTTGACACTTGGTAAATACTTGTTGGATAATTAAATAAATAAATGATCAAATATGAATAATAAATATAAATCAGCACAAGGCCACTTATCCAAGAAGAACAGAATTATTTTTAGTATATTCCACCTAATAAAGCTGAGAATAACCTAGTGTATTTTGGAAAGTTTCCAACAACCAAAAATGATAACCGAAAAAAATTTTCTACCTAATTAAACTATGAGGTTATTGTGGTTAAGCTCTGTATTTTTTTGGTTAATTTTAACAGTTCTTGGCACAGGGGTAGTTTTTCGGTTATATCTTTGCTGGTGGACTTATTTAAGTCTTGTTTTCTGATTAAATTGTGGGACATGTTTTTATAAAATGATACAGTTTCATGACAATTTCTTTTCTTTAACAATAATTGTTAAAAGGCCTACACAGAAACAATTATTATTCTCAACACTAGAGGATGTAATGACTCCAAATCAATGTTTTTCTTCATTTGAAATGGGGTGATGAAAAAGACGACTGTTTCTAACTCTCATACCTAGGGTGGACCATTAAGCCACTATATGTTACCTCTTATAGGACAGGATCATGAAAAGGAATTGACAAGGGGAGTAAATAAATGACCAAGAGATGGACAATTTGCCTTGTAAATCATAAGCACACATCCAGCTTTCCTTACTACCTACCCAGTGTGTACCTACAAAACAGTGAGCCAGGAGAAAAGACTGGAGCTGGATTTTATGTAATCAATGGCATAAGTTACTGCCTGGCCCCATTACACAAGAGCTGTTTCAACCTTGAATGTGGCCTTTTGTTTGAATGTATCGCCATATGTTCCCAAATTGCTGTGCAAAGACTGATTGTTCCACAGTCTCCTATTAATATTTTGCCTGGGCATAATGTTCACTTTTAATTGTCTAAAATGTTCCAAATTCCCAAGCAATTTTTAAAGTAATTGTTAAATTTTGCAAGTAGAATCTGCTATTCTATGACTGAATTGCACAGTCGAAATATATGAAAACATAGTGATCTGAGTTAGGATGCCACAGTAAGACAGAGATGACAATTGTCACTTTACAGTTGAAGGAGTTGAGATTGAAATCCAGAAAGAAAACTTCAAAAGATTATTTTCTTTCCACTGCCATACTACTCATATTCAGCTCATTAGTCTTGAAATAACACAGTAGAATGATGTTTTAGGGAATTTAAATCACTTGAACAATTCTCATTCCAGAGTTTCTAGAAAGGATAGCATATGTCCCTAGTAAAAATTTTAATATTAATGACTTCATTTCTTCCTTTGTTTTCTTCAAGGACACAACCAGTGTGATTCCAGAACTCAAAGGGTAGGGAGGAACCAAACTGGAGAGGAGGTCTTCATCCCCCTCCTCCCCACACCAGCCTGCCTGTCCCCCTTCATGCTATTCTTCTCCAAAACGTAGTACCCAGTACACCCAGTAGTCTATGACAAAGGTGATCTACGTGATCTAGGACAATCATACAGCAGCATGCTATGAGAAGCAACAGCGGAAGATAAAAAGCATTCTCTCTCTCTCTCTTGCACAGGCACACACACGCATGAGTGCATACACACACATTAGTCATTTTTACAATATCCTTTTGGCAAAACATGAGATCAGAGGACATATGAGACATCAAATTGGCACAACCTTAATCTTGTATTGTCCAATTACAGTGTTGAAAATATTATTTCCATGTTAGTCTCCCTCTGTAGACTTTCCTCAGGGAATAGGAACTTTGGTTATTACTTATGTTTCTAGTGTCTCCTGGGGACAGAAAGGCATAGTGATTAAAAACATGAACTTTGGAATCAGACACACTTGGATATGAACCCTGGCTATACTACTTAATAGCCGTGTGATTGCAATTTTCCACAGTTGCAAAAGGGACTGAATACACTTGTGAATGCTACAGGATATGTTTATATTTTCTGTATCCTAAATAAGAAGGCACACATTCAGCCTATGTATAAGCTAAGACTTAGAGATTTGTGTCGTATTACCCAAGATCAGACATCTTATAAGTAAAAGAAAGATCTCAGATTTATACCCAGAGTACAGAGATTTATACCCAGAGTATAGATTTACACTCTGACTTTCTAGCCCACGTTCTTGATTGATCTGCCATACTTACGCCATGGTCCCACTTGTACTGGGAAAGTGAGTGAATCTCTTACAATAAATTAAAAGCCCTATCTATGTATTTGCTTCATAACCTGGCACATTTGCTTAAGGTAAGCACATTCTATCGTCAAATGCTAACCATGTGACCTTGGGCATACTTAAATTCTGCTTCCTCAAATGTGAAATGGGCATCATGATAACACTAATAACTGTTCTATAAGGTTAAAAGGATTAAATAAGTTAATAAGCCTAAAGTATTCAATACTTAGAACCTGTCATATAGTAAGCAAGCATTATATGCATAAATTTATTCTTATTAGTGTTTTGTTGTTATTATTAGTATTATTATTACTTAAAGCATATAATTAGTGACAGAGATCCAACTTTAAGTGACTTCAGCAAATAGTGATATAGTTCTTCCTCATGTAATTAGGGGCCTGGATATGGGCAGCTCTGGGCCGTGGTTCTGTGGCCCAATGATACCCACAGAGGACAGAGTTCTTTCTTTTTCCTCCCCTATGCTTAGTATATTGCTTTTTTATTCTCATAGCCTCAGAATAGTTGCCAGAGATCCAAGATGCATGCTTACATTCAATTCAGAAAGAAAAGAGAAAGGGACCAAAGAAGTAGTGAAAGCAACGACTTATCCCTTTCACCAGAAAAGTGAATTTTTTTGAGACTTGAAATAGTGGTGATGGGCTGGGGGCTGGGAGGGGGTGAGTTTATATAACAGGATTATCGTCACAACAGCATAAGTAATAGTGAGATAAACTTTTTTTTAATTTAAATGGTTAAATAATCCATGACAATAATCCTAGGATGGAACATGGATTTGCAAAATGCAATGTTCACGCAGTCTGTATAATACGGAAAATCCTTGTGATATAATAGTCACTGGAAAAAAAAGATAAAAATTGCATATAAAGAATGGACATAATTATGTAAAAATACGCATTAAAAAAGCCCTGAAGAAAAGACATTAAAATGTAAACAGTGAAAAAAAATTGGGTGTGATTACACAATGTAATTTTGTGCCTAAATCATTCATTGACTCTTTTTTTTAAGGATATATTCTTTTAAAAACAATTGGTTTAACTCTAAAACTCTGAGTCTGTCCCTTTGAGAACATTCAATGTTACAATGAAATTGTTCAAATATATTCTGACATTGCTTTTAGAAAATTATAAGGTACTTTTAACTTTAAAAAAAAAAAAAGTGAACTTTTTCTCAAAGGCCGTCCCTGCACTCCAAAAAGGCATCCACTATGTTTCCTCGATGAAACTACAGCGCATGGCCTCCAAGGTAGGCCGGGAGGGTGCTTTTTTAACTCTCTGAGCTTTTATGTTAGAGATGGCCGAAAGAATGGGTTTGGGAATGGATGTCAGGTTGGTGAATCACACCTGCCCACTGTGCTCACACAGAGGAGTTAAGAAGTCCTGAAATATGAATTAACCTGATGGTGAAAGTGTCATCAGTATTCATTCAATGTTAAGTTTTTATTTCAAAAGCACTGAATGCAATGCATAGCAATTCTATTTAACTCAAGTAAAGACAATGTTCTGATTTGTAGCAGCACATTCAAGCAATACTGAACATTTCAACTGTCCTGTGTCCTGGGAATTTATTTACAGAGATGAGCTCCAAAGTCAGCTTTGGAAGCTGGGATTACAATATGTAGAGTCCTGCAAATGGGCTCCCATTGATACATGGACACTGACTCTGAGAAACTGATCAAGAAACTGAAAGGTCATAAAGATGAAACTCAATCCAGAAAGAATCTTGCCTAACTTGTTTACAAAATAACTTGCTACACCAACAGTAATGTAACAAATAAAAACACACATTAAAATAATTTTTGGTTGACTTAGATTGAGTGTTTATGTGACCATTTCCAGTGGAAATACTCTTTGATTTGTGGATTTAAGAATTTCATTGTTTTGGTGGCTCTGACATAGCCTGCCCCCAGGACATCCTGCTGGCCCAGCCTTTTCCCACTCCAGGTCCAGCTGGCTTGCCAAAGCCAGCCAACACAAGCAATCTACACAGGTGATGCTCCTACATAAGGCCACACATTTAAGACTGGGAGAGGTAACTCTTTTGACTAATCCATAGAAATAAACACAGAATGTCAAACAAATGAGAAGGCAGTATATTTTGTTCCAAATGAAAGAATAAGATAAAACCCCAGAGGAATGAAACAGACACAAGTAATGTACTTGATAAAATGTTTAAAAAACAATGGTCATTAAAATGTTCAACAAACTCTAGAAAAGAATGGATAAACACAGTGAGAACTTCAACAAAGAGTTAGAAAATATAAGAACCAGTAAGAGCTGAAGAATACAATAACTGAAAGGAAAAATACACTAGAAGGAATCAAGAGCAAATTAGATAATAGAGAAGAACAGGTCAATGTTCTGGAAGACAGAACAATGGAATTCACCCAGTAAGAACAGCAATAAGAAAAAAGAATTTTAAAAAATTAGGATAGTCTAAGGGACCTCTGAGACAACATCAAGCATACTAACATCTGCATTATAGAGGTACCAGAAAGAAAAAAGAGAGATAAAGCAGGCAATAACTTAATTGAACAAATAATTGTTGTCCCTAACCTAGGGAAAGAAACAGATATCCAGGTCCAGAAAGCAGAGAAGTGTCCCAAACAAGATGAACCTAAAGAGATCCACAAGAAGATAAATCAAAATTAAACTGGCAAAAGATAGAGATAATTTTAAAGATATCAAGAGAAAAACGAAGAGTTACATACAAGGGAACCTCCATAAGACTATCAGCAGAAACTATGCAGGCAAGAAGGGAGTAGCATGATATATTCACAGTGCTGGAAAACAAAACAATTACAACCAAGAATACTCTAGCTGAACAAGGTTATCAATAAGAATTGAAGGAGAGAGAAAGAGTTTCCCAGACAAGCAAAAACTAAAGGAGTTCTCACCACTAAATAAATCATCCTTACAAGAAATGTTAAAGGGTCTTCTTTAAGCAGAAATAAAAAGGCAATAACTAGAAATAAGAAAATATATATATATATGAAAAATATCTCACTAGTAAGAGTAAATATATACTAAAGGCAGTGGGGCAGTCATTTAAAAACTTAGAATAAGATTAAAATACAAAAGTAGTAAAATCAACTGTAACTACAATAAATAGTTAAGGGACACACAAAATAAAATGACAGAAATATGATGTCAACAACTTAAACTGTTGGGAGAGGGGGTGTAAAAATGTAATGATTTAGAGTGTCTTTGAACTTGTGACTATCAGCTTAAAATAACTGATACACACACACACACACACACACACACACACACACACACACCCCTACCTCACAGTAATACAAACTAAAATTTAAAATAAGGTACAAAAAAATAAAGAAAAAGTAACCCGAATATAACATCAAAGAAAATCATCAAACCACAAGGCAAAAGAACAAGAAAAGAAGAAAGGATGAAAGAACTACAAAAGGAACTAGTAAACAATTTTTTTAAAAGTCAGTAAATGCATACTTATCAATAATCACTTCAAATGTCAATGAACTAAGTGCTTCAATCAAAAGACAATCAAAAGGTTGGCTGAATGGATAAAAAAGCAAGACCCATCTATATGCTGCCTTACAGGAGACTTACTTCAGAACTAGACGTGATAGATTGAAAGTGAAGAGATGGAAAACATATTCCATAAAAATGGAAATGAAAAAGAAGCTGGGTGGCAATACTCATATCAGACAAAATGGACTATAAAACAAAGACTGTAACAAAAGACAAAGAAGGGCATTACATAATGATAAAGGAGTAAATCTAAGAAGAGGACATAACATCTGTAAATATTTACACACACAACATAGGAGCGCCAAATATATAAAGCAAATATCAAGTGACCTAAAGACAAAGGAAAATGGAAACATAACTTTCCAAAATCTATGGAACACGACAAAAGCAATTCTAAGTGGGAAGTTCACACCGATAGCAGCCTAACTCAAAAAACAAGAAGAATGTCAAATAAACAATCTAACTTTAAGCCTAGAGAAGTTGGGAAAAGGTTAACAAACAAAACCCGAAGTTAGCAAAAGAAAGGAAATAATAGAGATCACAGTAGAAATAAATGAAAAAAGACTAAAATGACAGAAGATCAACAAAAGCTGGCTCTTTGAAAAGATAAACAAGGTTGATAAACTGTTAACCAGACTGAAAGAAAAAAGAGAGAGGGCCCAACTAATTAAAATCAGAAATGAAAGAAGAGATTTTACTACTGACACAATGGAATATTACTCAGCCATAAAAAAAGAAATAAATCTTGCCATTTGTGACAACATAGATGGACCTAGAGGGTATTATGCTAAGTTAAATAAATCAGACAGGAAATGAGAAGTACTGTACAATTTCACTTATGTATGGAATCTAAAAAAAAAAACAAATGAACAAACATAGTAAAACAGACTCATACAGAGAACAAACTAGTGGTTGTCAGAGGGGAGAGGAGTGGGAGAATGAGATAAATAAGTGAAGGGGAGTAAAAGGTATAAACTTCCTGCTACAAATAATCCACATGGATGTAATATACATCATAGAGGAAATAATAATATTGTAATAAATTCATATGGTGACAGATGGTAACTAGATTTAGGACAGCGATCATTTCATAATGTATATGTCAAATCACTATTTTGTACACCTGAAACTGATATAATATTGTAAGTCAATTATATTTCAACTAAGAAAATGAGGGCTCTTAGAACCTTATAAAAAAGTTCTATAGTTTTTGTCAAAAATATCTTACCATTAAAAATAACATGTAAAGTTGTGTCTTAGGCAAACAAACGTTTAAATGCTTAAGTCTAACACCTAGACACTTTCTAGACAGTTACTAGCCAAGTAAATATTTGAAACCAAATTTTAACAACAAAAGCAAACACATAATATTTGGGAATAGATGTATCATGAGTGTTCGAAATTATAGTCATGATAGAAAATATTTTGAATAAAGAAACATGATAAAAATTAATGACACCATTATTCAATATCTTTATCTTCATTGTGCTTATTTACTGACAAGTTATTGCCTTCCATATACTAAAGTGTGTGGAAATGGGCTGTTGGTCAAGGATGAGTTGGTTCCCTCTACGGCCATGAAGAGAGGACAATCCGACTCTGAGTATTGACTTCGTCACCTTCCAACTGCATGACTACACAAGTCACTTTTTCAGCCTTTTTCCTCATGAGTAAATGAAGAATAATACTTGCTGGCCTACTGGGTGTTCAAGAGGATTAAAATTTGGACATATAGATAAAAAGCCTTTACAAAAAGTCTCCATGCCTGCCATGGAGAAGAGTCTCAATTCATCTCATTCTCTTTGATATTCCCTCAGAAAAATCAGCAGGAATTTGATGTCACAAATCTATCTTTAACTGCTATTTTAAATTTCTCTGATTTGTCTATTACATTTTTACTTTCCCTTTGTTACTACCTGAAGATACATCCCTTTCAAACAAGCAGGAAAGTGTTACCCCAGTGGCACTATATTTCTACCAAAGAAGTGTAGTAGATAAGAGACTCTGGATTCAAATCCTGGCTCTATTTTTTACTCATAGGTGACCTTTGTCATATTACTTAATTTCTCTGCACCTTAGTTCCTCATTTGTAAAGGAAGGATAAAAGGGTATTAGTCTCATACGATTTTTTTAGGAGTAGTGGACACACCTGTGATGGTTAATTTCATGAGTCAAAGTGGAGAGCATTTTTGGAAGAGACTAACATTTAAACCAGTGAATTTTGGGTAAAGCAGATTTCCCTCCAATGAGAGGAATTCACATGCTCTTTGCAAGGCAAAGTGAAGCAGAAGCTAGCATTCTTTGGAAGGCTAAGAGAGCCAGAAGCAGTAGGCTTCCAGATCTCTTCACAAGCTCCCCTTCATGTCATGGTGCTATACAGACTGATTCATGATTGGTCACTTCATTCCCCAAATCCAGGGCTTCAGCCTGTGTAATGAACACAGATATAGAGACAGATATAGTCTCTCAGGTCTTCACTCCCCCAGACCTTTCTTCATTTGTATGAGTCTTAATTCGCATATTAAACCCCTTAGTCACATAAAACTTGTAGTGTATCTTTTGGTTTATCAAGTTCAGAGTGATGTAGTATGTAAAACATAGTGGACACTGTAGCAGTGTTAATTTTTACCATTTCCAAATCACACATTTATGAATAAATATATCTTGCCTTAAATCTGTCCTAAGAACTTCTTACTTTATTCAATAAGATACCAAATCACACACTAAAAATGGCTTTCTTTTCTATTAGAGGCCAAATCATTAAAGAAAGTCATGATTTGACTTCAATCCTCCCTCTTTCTGACAATATGATTTTTGTGCATGATTATAATGGAATGTCATCTACAGAGAAAGCAGACACTTTGGGTGACGGCTGAAGATTTGTCAAATTGAAGTTTCTCTTCTGTGACAAATCACTTTGGAGCATGAGAAAAGTTTGTGTTCATTTATTTTATTCAAGACAAGTTGACTCAAAAGGAGGAGAGCTCAGACCCAGAAAGCAAATCATCAATTGGACCAATCGGTAAAATATATCAAGGGATCCTGCAAAGTTCTTCCTCAGCAGGTAAGGCCTTTAATATTTGTCACAGGGCAGTGCTTCCTCCACTTATCTACAGGTGATCTCAATGAGTTGTTCCTTGGATGGGAGGACATTGCAAGAGTTGCACCATTTGATTGCCACACAATAAGTTAATACACTATAACAAGGGAATGGGAAGAAAATATGAGGTATCTTTATATCTTAATTTTTTTACAATTAGTAATATTACTATTGCTGCTTATTAATGCTGCTGTTAGAAAACAGAGGTAGCCTGTTTCTGAGTACCCCAAACTAGAGAAGGAAATTTGAATTTGAATGTCATTATGGAATCCTCTTGGATTTAAAAAAAAATGAAAAAGCAGTCTTCACTAAAATATAGTGAGCAGATCATGTCCACAGAACTTAGCGGTAAAATACAACAATTTTTGTCCATCTTTCCTAAGATAGAAAGAATCCCATTGCTCACAATTTCATGACAATTTAAAGAAATATTTTTTAACCAGTTAAGAAAAACAGTATGCTTAATTTCTGAACACTACTTAATACTAAAACAAATAAACGTGGTCTTAAAAATATAATGTATATATAAAAGTATAATAGACATAACTTACAGACTTCAATTATCACAAAATGAAACATCAGTTTAACCGCCATCCAAATCAAAACATAAAATGTTACAAGGATCTGAAAACTTCCCTCATCTTCCTTCCCATCCACCACCCACCAACTCCCTTAAAAGTAACTATTATCTCTACTTTTAGTACTAAAGATTAGTTTGACCATAAGGAGACTCATACAGTATATGTTCTTTATGTTTGACTTCTTTGCTAAATATTCTGTTAATAGGACTTACCTATGTTGTTCCATTTAGGAGTAGTTCATTTTTTAAATTGTTGTAAGTATTCCACTGTATAAATATATTACATGTTATTTATCTGCTTTAATGTTTATGGGAAAATGGTTTGTGTCTAATTTAGGGCCATTATAAATACTATCCTGGTCCTAAACAGCTAAAAATTAAGTTTCTGAATGCTGATCAGAGCTGAAAATATTTTAAGTCATGTAAAAGTATTTTGAAGGTCTCAATTCATGTAAGAATACAACAGTTTCCATCTCAGGGTCCCTCAGAAACTCCATTAGCTTCAAATAAAGGAGTTTCTATGTAGTAATTTTTGACATTACTTTTTAATTTGTTAGCAAAAAAAAATTAAGTGATCCTGATGGTTAAGTTCATAAGCAATTAGAGAAATCTGGCCTCACAAGGAGAGAATTAGAGAAATCATACTACCTTGTTCATGATAAAATCTCATCAGTCATCAATACAAGCCCCTTTTAAATTAATTATTTTACTTATCCACAGCTCTCTACTTTAATAATATAGCAAGCACCTACTATGAAACTAACATCCAACACAAAAGGTAGAATACTGGCAATAACTTATATCTACCTATAAGTTCTACCCCAGGAAGACTGAAACCCTCCCTACCTGAGCTACCAAGTATCCTAAATACTGTGTTTTCACCTTGATTACCTTTTCATCTATGCATGCTCTCCAAAAGTATGTTTTTAAAAAGATGCTTCTAAATTTTTATAAAAATATACAGGGTGTATTGATGTTTCAGAACTTACAGTTTCATTAAATATTATTTTCATGGACTTCTACTTAAGGCCATGATGTAATAACTGGTGTTGGGCCAGCCCTTTTGCTGTAAATATCTAAATATCAGTGGAATTTTTCACAGCACCAGAATAAATAATTTTAAACTTTATATAGAAACACAAAAGATCCCGAATAGCCAAAACAATCTTGAGTAAGAAAAACAAAGCTGAAGGTATCACACTCCCTGACTTCAGACAATACTACAAAAATACAGTAACCAAAACAGCATGGCACCAGCACAATTACAGACACATAGATCAATGGAACAGAATACAGAGTCCATAGATAACCACACACACTTATGGTCATTTAATCTTCATTTAACCTATCACAAGGAGGCAAGGGTATACAATGGAGAAAAGACAGTCTCTTCAATAAGTGATGCTAGGAAACCTGGACAGCTACATGTAGAAGAACATTATCTCACACCATATACTCATAAACTCAAAATGGATTAAATAATTAAACGTAAGACTGGAAACCATAAAACTCCTAGAAGAAAACATAAACAGAACATTCTCTGACATAAATCACAGCAATATTTTTTTGGATCTCTCTCTTAAGGCAAAGGAAACAAAACCAAAAATAAACAAACGGAACCTAAATAAACTTAAAAGCTTTTGCATGGCAAAGGAAATCATCTACAAAATGAAAAGACAACCTACTGAATGGGAGAAAATATTTGCAAAGGATATGACTGATAAGGGGTTAATATCCAAAATATATAAATAGCTCATATAACTCAATATCGAAAAAAAACAACCCTATTAAAAATGGGCAAAAGATATGAATAGATATTTTTCCAAAGAAGGCATACAGATGGCTAACAGGCACATAAGAAGATGCTCAACATCACTAATAATCAGAGAAATGCAAATCAAAACACAATGGGATATCACCTCACAGCTATCAGAATGGCTATCATCAAAAACAGTACAAATAATAAATGTTGGTGAGGATGTGAAAAAAAGAGAACCCTTGTACACTATTGGTTGTAATGGAAATTGATGCAGCCACTATGGAAAACAGAATGGAGGTTCCTCAGAAAGCTAAAAATAGAACCACTATATAATACAACAATTCCACTCATGGGTATATGTCTAAAGAATATGAAAACACTAATTCAAAAAATTATATGTACCCCAATGTTCATAGCAGTGTTATTTACAATAGGCAAGATATGGAAGGAAAATAAGTGTTCATCAAGAGATAAATAAAGTACACAATACTACTCAGCCATAAAAAAAGAATGAAATTTTGCCATTTGCAATAGCACAGATACAGCTGGAGAGTTTTATACTTAGTGAAATAAGTCAGACAAAGACAAATACTACATGATAACACATATGCAGAATTTTTTAAATACAACAAACTAGTAAATATAACAAAAAAGAAGCAGACTCATAGACATAGAGAACAAACTAGTGGTTACCAGTGGGGAGAGGGAAATGGGGAGAGCAATATAGGGGATTAAGGGGTACAAACTACTGTGTATAAAATATAATCAACAAGGATATAGTGTACAGCACAAGGAATACAGCTAATATTTTATAGTAACTATAAATGGGGTATAATCTATAAAAATTTTTAACTATACTGTACACCCTGAAACTGATATAATATTGTAAATCAACTATGCCTCAATAAAAAAATAAATATATACACACATACATACCTACATACTAGTCAAAATATTTAAGGTAACTGTTTTCAGACTGAACAGCAACAATACATGACCATAATCCCTGAGAGAAGAGAAGCTCACCAGTAAATTCCTCATTTTTTCCAGCTTTCTGTTCAGGGAATATTTCCTGAATCTTGCAGAGGGGGGTGAATCATAAGCACACAATGGCAGTCCCACTGACCTGAGAGGGCAGAGAGCAGAGTTCTGAAATGTCTGAAAACTGTAGGGGTAGGGAACTTAGGAGAGAATTACAGAGAGGAAAGAATCTAGAAGTTTGAGGGGAAGAGTTTCCAGGAAACTATTTGGCTGAGATTGGGCTGCCTATGTACAGGACTAGACTTTTTGAAGCTTACCAGGAAGTAACTGCTATACAGTTAAGGGCAGAATGGAGATAAGAGATAAAATAGGTTAGAAGATATTGCAAATCTGGACCAACCAGAGTAAATAAATCTTGTTAATATCCTAGCCATCTAGCTGAGACACCAAAGAGACCATGCATTAGGACTAAGGACCATGCCGAACACAGACCAAAACAAGCCTCAAAAAAAATAGCATGAGAGACAGAGTTTGGAGTTGAGTCTTGCCAAGTTTGAGACATCTGGAGGGAAACTTGGACCATCAGCATAAGTATTTCATTTATATAACACACACACACACACATATATATATACACACATATATACATATATATATATAAAAGATACTTATACCTGTAGTAAACAAATTATATGGTGGCCTTAGAATCCCTTATATATACATTGGCTAATTTAGGGATACATTGAGTAGATGGTTGATCTAATGGATATTCATTGCCTCATTTTCCATTATCCATTAATATTATTTTAGTAATACTACCCTGACGTTCTTTTGAATCAATTTAAATTTGTTGGCTGCAATTTTAATCAAATTAATGCATAAGACATCCGCCTCAACCCTGGATAAGTGATTATCATCTAAGTCAGTTTAGTTGGATTCTCTGTCTCCTAAGACCATGAATCCCAAGTGAAGTGACAGAAGTACAGAAAAATCACAGATAATTATGTCAACATTGAGGCACCAGGAATAGCCCAATAATTCTAATAGCATATTCTCAAAAGTGACATAATTCTCCCATTGTTTTGTTCTTTCTGAGTCTGGTTATTTAATTTTTTGTTTTGTCTTAAGATACACTGAATCTGGAGAGACCTTCAAGATGGCCGAGGAGTAAGATATGGAGATCACCTTCCTGCCCACCAATACAGCAGAAATACATCTACATGCAGAACAACTCCTATAGAACACCTACTGAACATGGGCAGAAGATCTCAGACTTCCCAAAAGGCAAGAAACTCCCCACGTACCTGGGTAAGGCAAAAGAAAAAAGAAAAAACAGAGACAAAATAATAGGAACAGGACCTGCACCTCTGGGAGGGAGCTGTGAAGGAGGAAAAGTTTCCACACACTAGGAAGCCCCTTTACTGGCAGAGATGGGAGGTGGCGGTGGGGGGTGGGGGTGGGGGGAAGCTTCAAAGCAACGGAGGAGAGCGCAGCAATAGGGGTGCAGAGGGCAAAGCTGAGAGATTCTCACACAAAGGATCAGTGCTGACCAGCACTCACCAGCCTGAGAGGCTGTCTGCTCAGCAGCCGGGGCAGGTGGGGGCAAGGAACTGAGGCTCCAGTTTTGGAGGTCAGATCCCAGGAAGAGGACTGGGGTTGGCTGCATGAACATAGCCTGAAGGGGGCTAGTGCACCACAGCTAGCCGGGATGGAGTCCTGGAAAAAGTCTGGAACTGCCTAAGAGGAAAGAGACCATTATTTTGGGATGTGTGAGAAGAGGGGATGCAGAGCACTGCCTAAACGAGCTCCAGAGATGGATGCAAGCCGTGGCTATCAGTGCAGACACCAGAGACAGGCATGAAATGCTAAGGCTGCTGCTGCAGCGAACAAGAACCTGTGTGCAAGCACAGATAACTATCCACACCACCCCTCCTTGGAGCCTGTGCAGAACACCACTGCCAGGGTCACGTGATCCAGGGACAACTTCCCAGGAAGAACACACAGCGTGCCTCAGGCTGTTGCAATGTCTTGCTGGCCTCTGCTGCCACAGGCTCGCCCTGCATTCTATACCCCTCCCTCCCCCTGGCCTGACTGACCAGGAGCCCCCTAATCAGCTGCTCCTTTAACCTCGTCCTGTCTGGGCAAAGAACAGATGCCAGATAGCAACCTACATGCAGAGACGGGGCCAAATCCAAAGCTGAACACCAGGAGCTGTGCGAACAAAGAACAGAAAGGGAAATCTCTCCCAGCAGCCTCAGGAGCAGCGGATTAAATCTCCACAATCAACTTCATATAACCTGCATCTCTGAAATACCTGAATAGACAACGAATCATCCTAAAATTGATGTGGTGGATATTGAGAGCAACTGTAGACTTTGGGTTTGCTTTCTGCACCTAATTTGTTTCTGGTTTTAGGTTCGTCTTAGTTTACTAATTAGAGTTTATTGTCATTGGTAGATTTGTTTATTGATTTGGCTGCTCTCTTGCTTTTTTATATATATATAGATATACAATTTTTTTTCCTTTTTCTCTTTTTGTGAGTATCTGTAGGCTTCTTTGTGTGATTTTGCCTGTATAGCTTTGCTTTTACCATTTGTCCTAGGATTCTGCCAGTCTGGTTTTTTTGTTTCTTAGTATAGTTTTTAGCACCTGTTATCATTGGTAGATTTGTTTTTCGGTTTGGTTGCTCTCTTCTTTCTTTATTTATTTCTTTTTATGACTTTTAAATTATGTTTACATTTAATAATTTTTTATTTTAATAACTTTATTTTATTTTATTCATTCTTTCTCTTTTTCTCCCTTTTATTCTGATCCGTGTGGCTGACAGGGTCTTTGTGCTCTGGCCAGGTGTCACGCCTGTGCCTCTACAATGGGAGAGCCGAGTTCAGAACATTGGTCCCCCAGAAACCTCTCAGCTCCATGTAATATCAAACGGCAAAAGCTCTTCCAGAGATCTCCATCTCAATGCTAAGACCCAGCTCCACTCAACGACTAGCAAGCTACACTGCTGGACACCCTATGCCAAACAACTAGCCAGACAGGAACACCACCCCAACCATTAGCAGAGAGGCTGCCTAAAATCATAATACAGTCACAGACACCCTGAAACACACCACCAGATACAGTGCCGCCCACAAGAAGAAAAGATCCAGCCTCATCCATCACAACACAGGCACCAGTCCCCTCCACCAGGAAGCCTACACAACCCACAGAACCAACCATTGGGGGCAGACACCAAAAACAACTGGAACTACGAACATGCAGCCTATGAAAAGACCCCAAACAAAGTAGTTAAGCAAAATGAGAAGACAGAGAAACACAGAGCAGATGAAGGAGCAACGTAAAAACCCACCAGACCTAATAAATGAAAATGAAATAGGCAGTCTACCTGAAAAAGAATTCAAACTAATGCAAGTAAGGATGATCCAAAATCTTGGAAACAGTATGGAGAAAATAAAGAAACGTTTAACAAGGACCTAGAAGAACTAAAGAGCAAACAAACAATGATGAACAACACAATAAATAAAATTAAAAGTTTTCTAGAAGGAATCAATAGCAGAATAACTGCTAACTGACCTGGAAGATAAAATAGTGGAAATAACTACCGCAGAGCAGAAAAAAGAAAAAAAGGATTGAGGACAGTCTCAGAGACCTCTGGGACAACATTAAACACACCAAAATTCAAATTATAGGGGTCCCAGAAGAAGAAGAGAAAAAGAAAGGGACTGAGAAAATATTTGAAGAAATTGTAGTTGAAAACATCCCTAACATGGGAAAGGATATAGTCAATCAAGTCCAGGGAGCACAGAGAGTCCCATATAGGATAAATCCAAGGAGAAACATGCCAAGACACATATTAATCAAACTATGAAATATTAAATACAAAGAAAAAATATTAAAAGCAGCAAGGGAAAAACAACAAATAACATACAATGGAATCCCCATAAGGTTAACAGCTGTTCTTTCAGCAGAAACTCTGCAAGCCAGACAGGTGTGGCAGGATATATTTAAAGTGAAGAAAGGGAAAAATCTACAACCAAAATTACTCTACCCAGCAAGGATCTCATTCAGATCTGATGCAGAAATTAAAACTTTTACAGACAAGCAAAAGCTAAGAGAATTCAGCACCATCAAACCAGCTTTACAACAAATGATAAAGGAACTTCTCTAGGCAGAAAGCACGAGAAGGAAAACAACTACAATAACAAACCCAAAACAATTAAGAAAAGGTAACTAGGAGCACACATATGGATAACTACCTTAAATGTAAATGGATTAAATGCTCCAACAAAAAGACGAAGACTGGCTGAATGGATACAAAAACAAGACCCATACATATGCTATCTAAAAGATATATACTGTCTATCAGACCTAGGGACACATACAGACTGAAAGGGAGGGGATGGATAAAGATACTCCATGCAAACGGAAATCAAAAGAAAGCTGGGGTAGCAATACTCATATCAGAGAAAATAGATTTTAAAATAAAGACTACTGCAAGAGCCAAAGAATGACACTACACAATGATCAAGGGATCAAGCCAATAAGAAGATATAACAATTGTAAATATTTATGTACCCAACATAGGAGCCCCTCAATACATAAGGCAAATGCTAACAGCCATAAAAGTGGAATTCAACAGTAACACAATCATAGTAGGGGACTTTAACACCCCACTTTCACCAATGGACAGATCATCCAAAATGGAAATAAATAAGGAAACACAAGCTTTAAATGATACATTAAACAAGATGGACTTAATTGATGGTTATAGGACATTCCATCCAAAAAAAACAGAATACACTTTCTTCTCAAGTGCTCACGGAACATTTTCCAGGATAGATCA
Source organism: Grampus griseus (assembly GCF_964374135.1). NCBI lineage: Eukaryota > Metazoa > Chordata > Mammalia > Artiodactyla > Delphinidae > Grampus > Grampus griseus. The sequence goes on along the minus strand of NC_139019.1, from coordinate 120,714,604 downwards.
TATCCTGGGTCACAAATCAAGCCTTGGTAAATTTAAGAAAATTGAAATTGTATCAAGTATCTTTTTCAACCACAATGCTGTGAGACTAGATATCAATTACAGGAAAAAATCTGTAAAAAATGCAAACACATGGACATTAAATAATACACTACGTAATACCCAAGAGATCTCTGAAGAAATCAAAGAGGAAATCAAAAAATTCCTAGACACAAATGACAATGAAAACACGACAACCCAAAACCTATGGGATGCAAAAGCAGTTCTAAGAGGGAAGCTTACAGCAATACAATCATACCTCAAGAAACAAGAAACACATCAAATAAACAACATAACCCTACACCTAAAGCAATTAGAGAAAGAAGAACAAAAAAAACCCAAAGTTAGCAGAAGGAAAGAAATCATAAAGATCAGATCAGAAATAAATGAAAAAGAAATGAAGGAAACGATAGCAAAGATCAATAAAACTAAACACTGGTTCATTGAGAAGATAGACAAAATTGATAAACCATTAGGTCAGACCCATCAAGAAAAAAAGGGAGAAGACTCAAATCAATAGAATTAGAAATGAAAAAGGACAAGTAACAACTGATACTGCAGAAATACAAAGGATCAGGAGAGATTACTACAAGCAATTTATGCCAATAAAATGGACAACCTGGAAGAAATGGACAAATTCTTAGAAAAGCACAACCTTCAGAGACTGAACCAGGAAGAAATAGAAAATATAAATAGACCAATCACAAGCACTGAAATTGAGACTGTGATTAAAAATCTTCCAACAAACAAAAACCCAGGATCAGATGGCTTCACAGGTGAATTCTATCAAACATTTAGAGAAGAGCTAACACCTATCCTTCTCAAACTCTTCCAAAATATAGCAGAGGGAGGAACACTTCCGAAGTCATTCTAAAAGGCCAAAATCACGCTGATACCAAAATCAGACAAAGATGTCACAAAAAAAGAAAACTACAGGCCAATATCACTGATGAACATAGATGCAAAAATTCTCAACAAAGTTCTAGCAAACAGAATCCAACAGCACATTAAAAGGATCATAGACCATGATCAAGTGGGGTTTATATCAGGAATGCCAGGATCCTTCAATATACACAAATCAATCAATGTGATAATTCATATTAACAAATTGAAGGAGAAAAACCATATGATCATCTAAATAGATATGGAAAAAGCTGTAGACAAAATACAATATCCATTTATGGTAAAAACCCTCCAGAAAGTAGGCATAGAGGGAACTTAACTCAACATAATAAAGGCGATATATGACAAACTCACAGCCAACATCATTCTCAATGCTGAATAACTGAAACCATTTCCTCTAAGATCAGGAACAAGACAAGGTTATCCATTCTCACCACTGTTATTTAACATAGTTTTGGAAGTTTTAGGCACAGCAATCAGAGAAGAATAAGAAATAAAAGAAATCCAAATCAGAAAAGAAGAATTAAAGCTGTCACTGTCTGCAGATGACATGATACTATACATAGAGAATCCTAAAGATTCTATCAGAAAACTACTAGAGCTAATCAATGAACTTGGTAATGTAGCAGGTTACAAAATTAATGCACAGAAATCTCTTGCATTCCTACACACTAATGATGAAAAATCTGAAAGAGAAATTAAGGAAACACTCCCATTTACCACTGCAACAAAGAATAAAATACCTAAGAATTAACCTACCTAGGGACAAAAGCCCTGTATGCAGAAAACTATAAGACACTGATGAAAGAAATTAAAGATGATATAAAGAGATGGAGAGATATACCATGTTCTTGGATTGGAAGAATCAACACTGTGAAAAGGACCATACTACCCAAAGCAATCTACAAATTCAATGCAATCTCTATCAAACTACCAATGGCAGTTTTCACAGAATTAGAACAAAAAATTTCACAATTTGTATGGAAGCACAAAAGACCCTGAGTACCCAAAGCAATCTTGAGAAAGAAAAATGGAGCTGGAGGAATCAGGCTCCTGGACTTCAGACTGTACCACAAAGCTACAGTAATCAAGACAGTATGATACTGGCATAAAAACAGAAATATAGAACAGGAAAGAAAGCCCAGAGATAAACCCACACACATATGGTCACCTTATTTTTGATAAAGGAGACAAGAATATACAATGGAGAAAAGACAGCCTCTTCAATAAGTGGTGCTGGGAAAACTGGACAGCTATATGTAAAAGAATGAAATTAGAACACTTCCTAACACCATACACAAAAATAAACTCACAATGGATTAAAGACCTAAACATAAGGCCAGACACTATAAAACTGTTACAGGAAAACATAGGCAGAATGCTCTATGACATAAATCACAGCAAGATCCTTTTTGACCCCCTTCCTATAGAAATGGAAATAAAAACAAAGATAAACAAATGGGACCTAATGAAACTTAAAAGCTTTTGCACAGCAAAGGAAACCATAAACAGGACAAAAAGACAACCCTCAGAAAGGGAGAAAATATTTGCAAATGAAGCAACTGACAAAGGGTTAATCTCCAAAATTTACAAGCAGCTCATGAAGCTCAATATTAAAAAAACAAACAACCTAATACAAAAATGGGCAGAAGACCTAAATAGACATTTCTCCAAAGAAGATACACAGTTTGCCAACAAACACATGAAAGGATGCTCAACATCACTGATCATAAGAGAAATTCAAATCAAAACTACAATGAGGTATCACTCACACCGGTCAGAATGACCATCATCAAAAAATCTACAAACAATAAATGCTGGAGAGGGTATGAAGGAAAGGGAACCCTCTTGCAGTGCTGGTGGAAATATAAGTTGATACAGCCACTATGGAAAACAGTATGGAGGTTCCTTAGAAAACTAAAAATAGAACTACCATATGACTCATCAATCCCATTACTGGGTATATACCCTGAGAAAACCATAATTGAAAAAGAGTCATGTACCACAATGTTCATTGCAGCTCTATTTACAATAGCTAGGACATGGAAGCAACCTAATTGTCCATCAACAGATGAATGGATAAAGAAGATGTGGCACATATATACAATGGAATATTACTCAGCCATAAAAGAAATGAAAGTGAGTTATTTGTAGTGAGATGGATGGACCTAGAGTCTGTCATACAGAGTGAAGTAAGTCAGAAAGAGAAAAGCAAATACCGTATGCTAACACATATACATGGAATCTACAAAAAAAAAAAAAGGTTCTGAAGAACCTAGGGGCAGGACAGAAATAAAGACGTAGATGTAGAGAATGGACTTGAGGACACAGGAAGGGAGAAGGGTAAGCTGGGCCAATGAGATATAGTGGTATGTATATACATACACTACCAAATGTAAAATAGCTAGCTAGGGGGAAGCAGCCACACTACCAAATGTAAACTAGACAGCTAGCGGGAAGCAGTACAGGGAGATCAGTTCGGGGCTTTGTGACCACCTAGAGGGGTGGGATAGGGAGTATTGGAGGGAGATGCAAGAGGGAAGAGATACGGGGATATATGTATATGTATAGCTGATTCACTTTGTTATAAAGCAGAAACTAACACACCACTGTAAAGCAATTATACTACAATAAAGATGTAAAAAAAAAAGATACGCTGAATCTGTATAATAAATTTGTGTTCAATAATACAAAACAATTTTCTTATATAGTGCTGACTTCCTTTCTGTTGCTTAGAATCAAAGAACTCTGGCTTATTAGAAGTAGTATTGGAGGAGTCTTCAGAATTTAATGGCAAGCATCCCACCATTATGAGTTGTCAGTACTCATTTCTCAGGAATTAAGGGCACCCATCCCCCATCTGTCTAGGTTCCAAGTTTATGTGTGAACTATTTGGTATGTGATAGGATTTGGACTTATTCCCAGTGACCCAAGCATCTCTTGGCAACTAATTTTATACCTTTCATTTAATTTGCCTTTGGATGAGTGGTTTAAGCTCCTCAGTCTGGTCCAGATTTTGCATGTACATAATGTAACTCTGGCAGTGGGTGTAGGCATTGCTTTCACATATCTTCAAAGATAAATGGACAGGTTTAGTGTGTCACATAGGCATTTTCCAATCACAGTCTATAAGTAAACCCAAATATAATTTCCCTGTCTTCGAGGTCTCCAGATAAAATACTCTTACAAGCACTGACTAAATTTGGACCAAGTAATAACAAGCTCTCAGAATCACTCTTAGCTGTCTACTTGAAGGATGGAATTTTCAATTATATGAGCTATTGTGGGCTCTAGACATGGCGAGTGGGGATGGCCAATTAAGGGGTAATTAGCACAGGCACTAGCCAAACTCCATGTATGTACTAATGAGACAGTGTTCAAGGAAAACGGGAAAAAGGGGCTTCCCTGGTGGCACAGTGGTTGAGAGTCCGCCTGCCGATGCAGGGGACACGGGTTTGTGCCCCGGTCACAGAGGATCCCACATGCCGCAGAGCGGCTGGGCCCGTGAGCCATGGCCGCTGAGCCTGCGCGTCCGGAGCCTGCGCTCTGCAGCAGGAGAGGCCACAACACTGAGAGGCCCGTGTACCGGAAAAAAAAAAAAAAACAAAAAACGGAGAAAAGTTCTTATCCTTTGTTTTACTTTCCCCAGCAGAGTTTGTTGGTCCTAAATTACATCTATTTACTGCTTTTTAAAAACCTTTTTTCAGTATATAAAAGTTACACTTTTCCGTATACACATATGACCATATGACTGCCTACAAAGCAGAAAGTGTAAGAAAGAAAGTACAGTTTCTCATCAAAAAGTCTTTCGGCAACTCCATATAGTGTATGTTCTCCTCCATTGTGCAGGAAAACAGTTCATCTTTTCGATGAGGCACAAAGACCTGTTATATTTGGCTTTGAACAACAGGCACAATCTGTTAGTACCATCTCTTCCTATAAGGGAGGAAAATCATCCCAGGAAAGTCTCAGATTCTATTTAGGGACCTGTCCTATATGTCTTCCAAATATTATGTCTGCCCATGGCGACTGTGGCTTTTAAAAAATATTTGCCCACACTTTCTCTTTTACATCATATGTGGGAAAGGAGAACATTCGTTATTGTCTTTGGATCTTACTACTTTCATTCCAGGTTAGAATAATAGCACATGATCCATTTGAAATATCTGATGCAGGTCAGTATAGCTGTTGGTACTCATTATAACCCAATTAATAGGGTTAGTGGGAACTGGCTGTATCTATGCCCGTCCATTTAATGTAATTCATATAGACTAGGTAAACACAGACAAAGGGATCCAAACATTGAAGGCAGTAGTTTTAATAATTCACAGACAAAGCTTCCAGGTAAAGAAAACCTGATATTATTTGACATCTACATTTCTCAAACTTAATAAAACTTGCCTAGTCCTCCACTTCATATTCCCTCTGTATATAACTGATTTACAGAGAAAACATGAGGTTTTAGTGACTCAACTGGAGTATTTTAACACAAAAACCCCATTGAGACTTCCTCCTTAAAAGTCTACTATACTCGGCATGTTCTAGGACGATGCGCAAAGCTAACAAATTTTTTAAATGTGGACAAATGACTAAATCTACAGTTTTTGTAAATAAACTTATAAGAATTTTGCTAAAGCGATGTGCCTGTAGAACAGATGTTGATATATTCATGTTCCAAATAGGTTAAGTTAATCCACCTACCTAGTACTACATGTCTAATCAATGCTTTTTTAGGGGTTATATTTTTAGAAAAGTTTCCTACCTTCAACAGAGAGAAACTTTTGACTCGCTGTAATTAGAATTTATATCATTCCACAAGCTTAAAGTGACTCACTGAAAATATTACTTTGATTAGTTACTGTTATCAAGGTCATATTTTATTATCAAGGTACTGTTTATTTTGGACAAGAGTAATATTCTTCAGATAGACTGTCTAGATGGCTACCATTATTACTTTATTTCTGTTCCTTTGCTTGAAAATAACCCAAGAATTTTTATTCACAATTGAGAAAAGGTCTAAAATATATGAACATTTTGGTAATCTGAGCATTTTTTTCTGGTTAATTTTGATACACCAAAAGGCTAATATAACTGATATATCAAATTGACTAACCCAGTTACAAGCAAATCCATCAAATAGGACAACTGAATGGCAAAGTCAATGACAGTATATTTACTTATTAGAACACTATGTATTGATGGACCTGAATGTTTTAAACACACAGACTATGTATCATTTACTACTCTAAGTGTTTTTAAACTCATTTAATCCTTAATATAAACCAAAAAAAAAAAAAAGTTTCTGAAGAACCTAGGGGCAGGACAGGAATAAAGACACAGACGTAGAGAATGGACTTGAGGACACGGGGAGGGGGAAGGCTAAGCTGGGACGAAGTAAGAGAGTGGCATGGACATATATACACTACCAAATGTAGAATAGATAGCTAATGGGAAGCAGCTGCACAGCACAGGGAGATCAGCTCAGTGCTTTGTGACCACCTAGAGGGGTGGGATAGGGAGAGTGGGAGGGAGACGCAAGAGGGAGGAGATACGGGGATATATGTATATGTATAGCTGATTCACTTTGTTGTAGAGCAGAAACTAACACACCATCGTAAAGCAATTATACTCCAATAAAGATGTTTAAAAAAAAGAAAATCATATTGTTTTAATATATACTCATTTTTATGAAGTCCTATATTTCATTAAATAAATTTTAAAATTATCTTCTAAGTAGAAGGTATTATACTAAAATGAAGATAAAAGAGTGTATAAGGGTGTATAAGTCTATGTTTACAAGGGATTTGTAATCTATTAAAAATAATAAATAAAAATAAATTAATTTAAAAAACCTATGAAGTAGATACTATTCTTATCCCAATTTTATAGATTAGGATACTGAAAGAGAGATTAATAAACTTGTCCAAATCTCACAACAGGTAAATGTGTGGAGACAGGTGCTGAACCCAGAAAATGTGACTCCCAAGTTTGCACTCTTATATTCTCATTGTTCATGTTTTATCACAGAAAATGTCTGTGTAATACAAACTAGAGCATTGCATTTGCTCATAACATGCATCATGGTGGCAGAAGGACTATTTCTAGGAATCTCTAGAAGCAAATGAACAGGATTAAGTCTTTTGCTTTGCTGTAAACATGATTTTCTATAGAATAGGGAATGCCTTTAAATTAAGAAAACAACAACAACAACTAAATAGCCTAGAAGGTAGAATCCAAACATGTTGGAGATATTCTAATATCTCTTCCATATCAGTAAGAACTGAAGGCATGCCTAGCTTCTGGAGTGCTATCTACATATAAAAAATGAGTAGATTAAGTATCTCTTCTACTCATTCCTAAGGCACACACCTGCTATAAGATACCTGTAACTCTAGAATGCTTACTATTTTAGCACAATGGTGTCAGAAACTTCTTTGGTGAATTAATTCAGTCTGAGAAGGAGTGAGTGGGGAAGATACCTCTGTTCAACAGCAAGACAAATATTTGGTTCCTTTAAAAAAACAAACAAACAAACAAAAAAAAAACCTCTGGCTTCTAAATCTTTCTAACTACCTTTCCTTCGTTGAATGTACAATAGTCTGCAGAGAAGGTGAGCTGTTTTCTTTGTTGGAACTGTCCTTATCCTTTCAGAAAATCACTATAACCAGTCAATTCACAGTACAGCTACCAAATAGTGTAATGGAAAATGTGTGAAACTATACTTTTCATTTAATTAGAAGTAGTGTTTTCTTTAAAGTGACAGTTGAAAGAGATTAAAGTAGTAATATCATGTAATAAATTTGATCTTAAATGTAAATATTTGTCTCTTTTCCTCCCTGTTCCCACATTATCAATAAATGTCCCCAACCCGAAATCCCAATGGTTCAAAATGGTTCCATGGATTTCTAAAAGTATTCTTTGCCTCCCTAAAACCTCCAGAGTGAAGGCAGCCCATCTCTTGAGAAGTTCTGCCGCACTGTTGAAATACTTTTCATCCCTGTTATTTCTGAGTTGTTCTTACACCAAAAATTGCAGTAATATTAGGAAAATCCCCTTTATTTCAGTGGAAAAACCTGACATTTTAGTGTCATTTAAAAAAAAATTAACACGAATTGTTCTTTTCCTTAACTTTTTACATCTGCTCATTTTTTGTATCCTTTTATATTATTCAATTTAGTTTAATTGCAATATAAATCCCAGTGAACATATATGAAATATATATGATCCAGCAAAATGCATTTCCCAGAATGATTCTTTTCAACCAGAGGGGAATATGTGAAATCTTCTTAAGCATATTTAATGCATATTTATGAAGGTATTTAACAAAGATTCAGTTCACACTTTTTCTTATCTACTGAAAACATTAATAAATTTTTGTCAGTTCACACTTTTTCTTATCTACTGAAAACATTAATAAATTTTTGTCAACACATTCATTCTTCAGTAAGTATCTATCACCAATTATATAAACATCTATATAAAATGATGTTGAGTGTTTAACCTTAATTTATTAGACTATTCATATACTCCAGAAAACTGTTTCCAATTTATTTCTATTTTTCTCTGCATTAAAATTGACTTTTCAAAAAATAAATACGTTCAAATTCTTTCTCTATAGTCACGATGATCTCTCTAGATTATAAGCTTTTTGAACACAGGGGCCAACCACTTCTTACTAAAAATTTTATTCCAAATTTCCAAATTTTTATATTCAAGGACCTAGCAGTTTTTAAATCTAACACGCTATATTTGGTAACTTGTGAAGTAGTCTTTATAGCTAATAGAATAGAGAAACTCTCACTGGGACTGCTAATGAGATGATGCTGCCGGTCATAAGATGATCGGAGGCAATGTAAGTGGTAATTAAGTGAGAATGACTTCGATTCCGACAGATTTGGGCTTAAATCTCACCTCTCATCACTTACTAGCTGTGTTTCTGGGAAAGTTGGTAAATCTTTGTGATCTTCAGTTTCCTCATCTATAAAATGTAAATGATAACAGTACCTACTTCATAGGGTTTTAATGAGAATCAATTGACGTGATGTTTGTACAAAACTTATCACAGCACCTGGTACACTTAATCAATGCTAATTAACTGTTTTTAACTGCTACTGTTATTACTACATTAGCCTTTTGCATTATCAACTATGACGTAATTTGTGGTGCTGAACGCCTTAACTATTTACTTATCTATTTATTTATACGTAAAATCATCCTTTTATTAACATAATAAGAACTTGTACACTATAGAAATGTTGAAAATAAACAAAAGAAAAATTGTTAAAAATAATAACAATCATAATACAAACTTACATTTATACCACGCCAAGGTCTCTGTTGATAACATATTCAGCTCATATCTTTCTGGGTTTCTTACAGGAGCATGCTCACATACACATGTAACTTTTATACTCTGAAGTAACATCATATTGTACATACTGTTCTACAACCTCCTTTTTTATTAATTAATTTCAACTTTTCCATTTTAGTAAATTTTTACAGCTTTGATATCTAGATCACATTGTACATTTCCCAACTGATCCCAAATAATCTTTATAGCTTATCTACACCAGTATCTAATCCAAGACAATACCTTGCATCTAGTTGTTTTGTCTCCAACCATTCTTCCAATCAAGTACAAATCCTTTTTTCCTTCTTTTTAAAATGACATGGACTCATTGCAGAGAACAAATAACAATACGATTTTTCCCCATCATTTTCTCATTTTTAAAGGAGCCCAACTTAGTAGTCATGGTCTCAAAATTTTAGGTAATAGAAAGAGAGAGAAGACAGCCTTGCCTTCATCTACCATTTTTAAACAACATAGTTTAACTGCTTTCTGTCTCTTTTTAAAATGTTATCACAGATAAAATTTATTCAGTAAATCTTAGCTGATTCTATAGGGTATACAATATGTCTAGAATACTGCAATGAGATAGGGGTTTTTTTTCCCCCAGCCCTGACTCAGCTAGAAAAATTCTCCCTATTTTATAAACGCTAGTATCTCAGTATTTTACACAAATGTCTCCTAGTCCCTGATACTTCAATCTTTCATCTATTAATGTGTGGAACAAAGGAATAAACTTATTGTTGTGCAAGTGTCTTCTTTCATCTTAGATTTCCAAATAAGCCAAGACCAGACATGTGATAACCCTTGGTGTGCCTTAAAAATCTTAAATTATCTAGATGTTTAGGTATAAAATGCTAATGATAATTCTCTATCCCAGTCTATATGCATATCCTTGGAGGCTTAAGACTAGACTTCAGCTAAGATTGTACCAGCCCTTAAGAAAAGTATTCTAATATCTAAGACAATTGAGAACAGAGAAATGCAAAGTAATTATGAAAATATATATCCACACAGAGGACGAGATAATGTCCCTTAAAGGGGGAAGGGAAAACAGTTTTTTTCCTGTTTCTCTGAGGGCTTTTTTTCCCCTTTTTGTTTTACTAATATAAAAGGGAGAAAACTCAGTGATTACTATCAAGATGCTGGATGATTGATTACATGATTCCTCATGAGATGCTGTAATTCTCTAGAGCGAGAGCCTTTCAACAGTTCAACAGCAAGAACAGAGGCTGACTGATGTGTGGAAGACCAGAGGAGAATGAAAGAGGTCTTCAGGAGGAAGAGATACAACTGTTCTGGGGATCCAATAATAAGTAAGTATTAAATGGGACATCACGACCACCTCTTAGAGTATGTGACAGTTAACAAGCCCAAGCTCCCACACCCCTCCCAAATGTGCTTACATCATTCCTAATTCTACTGAACATAATCAAGCCCAAATTAATGAACAAGAATGTAGAAAAATAATAAATGGAATGAAGAGGATAATTGCATAAATCTCTGTAGCAAAATCATATCTTTTTGACCCAGGAATTCTATTGCTAATTATACACTTAACAGAAATGCATAAGTATGTTCACCAAAAGACACTGTGCAAAAATCTTCATAACACCATTATGTGGAATCAAATACTTTTCAAATTTCAAACTGGAAACTACCCAAATGACATTCAACAGTGGAACATATGTTTTTAAACAATGATGATATATTTAAATAGCAAAATATGCTAAAGCCATGAGGATAAACAAATGATAATTACACACAATATTATTGAAAGTCTTGAACATAATATTGAGTAAAAGTACTGAGACACAAAAGACTACATACTACTATTTGTTTCCATTATATAAACTACAAAACAGAAAAAAGTCGATCTATCTTATTAAAAGACAGAATATTTTACCTTAGAGGGAGAGATTATAAAGAATATATACACACTCACGTATATAATTCAAAAACTTATTTTGCATCCCTTACAGCTCCAAGTTTTTGTCATCTACATAAAAAGCAGGGTTTTCTTTTTTTTTTTTTTTTTTACTTTTTTTCCCCCCTGTAATTGATTTCTAATTTCATAACGTTGTGGTTAGAAAAGATGCTTGATATGATTTCAATTTTCTTAAATTTACTGAGGCTTGATTTGTGACCCAAGATGTGATCTATCCTGGAGAATGTTCTGTGTGCACTTGAGAAGAAAGTGTAATCTGCTGTTTTTGGATGGAATGTCCTATAAATATCAATTAAGTCTATCTGGCCTATTGTGTTATTTAAAGCTTCTGTTTCCTTATTTATTTTCATTTTGGATGATCTCTCCATTGGTGTAAGTGAGGTGTTAAAGTCCCCCACTGTTATTGTGCTACTGTTGATTTCCTCTTTTACAGCTGTTAGCAGTTGCCTTATATATTGAGGTGCTCCTATGTTGGGTGCATATATATTTATAATTGTTATATCGTCTTCTTGGATTGATCCCTTGATCATTATGTAGTGTCCTTCCTTGTCTCTTGTAACATTCTTTATTTTAAAGTTTATTTTATCTGATATGAGTATTGCTACTCCAGATTTCTTTTGATTTCCATTTGCATGCAATATCTTTTTCCATCCCCTCACTTTCAGTCTGTATGTGTCCCTAGGTCTGAAGTGGGTCTCTTATAGACAGCATATATATAGGTCTTGTTTTTGTATCCATTCAGCAAGCCTGTGTCTTTTGCTTGGAGCATTTAATCCATTCACGTTTAAGGTAATTATCGATATGTATGTCCCTATATCCATTTTCTTAATTGTTTTGGGTTTGTTTTTGTAGGTCCTTTTCTTCTCTTGTGTCTCCAACTTAGAGAAGTTCCTTTAGCATTTGTTGTAAGCTGGTTTGGTGCTGCTGAATTCTCTTCGGTTTTGCTTGTCTGTAACGCTTTTGACCTCTCCATCGAATCTGAATGAGATCCTTGCTGGGTAGAGTAATCTTGGTTGTAGGTTCTTCCCTTTCATCACTTTAAATATATCATGCCACTCCCTTCTGGCTTGTAGAATTTCTGCTGAGAAATCAGCTGTTAACCTTATGGGAGTTCCCTTGTATGTTATTTGTCGTTTTCGTTTTCCCTTGCTGCTTTCAATAATTTTTCTTTGTCTTTAATTTTTGCCAATTTGATTACTATGTGTCTCGGCATGTTTCTCCTTGTTTTTATCCTGTATGGGACTCGCTGCGCTTCCTGGACTTGGGTGGCTATTTCGTTTCTGATGTTAGGGAAATTTTCGACTATAATCTCTTCAAATATTTTCTCTGGTCCTTTCTCTCTCTCTTCTCCTTCTGGGACCCCTATAATGCAAATGTTGTTGCATTTAATGTTGTCCCAGAGGTCTCTTAGGCTGTCTTCATTTCTTTTCATTCTGTTTTCTTTATTCTGTTCCGCAGCAGTGAATTCCACCATTCTGTCTTCCAGGTCACTTATCCGTTCTTCTGCCTCAGTTATTCTGCTATTGATTCCTTCTAGTGTAGTTTTCATTTCAGTTATTGTATTGTTCATCTCTGTTTGTTTGTTCTTTAATTCTTCTAGGTCTTTGTTAAACGTTTCTTGCATCTTCTCGATCTTTGCCTCCATTCTTTTTCCGAGGTCCTGGATCATCTTCACTATCATTTTTCTGAATTCTTTTTCTGGAAGGTTGCCTATCTCCACTTCATTTAGTTGTTTTTCTGGGGTGTTATCTTGTTCCTTCATCTGGTACATAGCCCTCTGCCTTTTCATCTTGTCTATCTTTCTGTGAATGTGGTTTTTGTTCCACAGGCTGCAGGACTGTAGTTCTTCTTGCTTCTGCTGTCTGCTCTCTCAGGGTTTTCTTTAATTTAAATTTTTATTTATGTCTAGTTATTTTTTTTCGCATCTTTATTGGAGTATAATTGCTCTACAATGTTGTGCTTGTTTCTGCTGTTCAACAAAGTGAATCAGCTATATGTATACATATATCCCCATATCCCCTCCCTCTTCAGCCCCAATCCCACCCTCCCTATCCCACCCCTCTAGGTCATCACAAAGCATCGAGCTGATCTCCCTGTGCTATGCAGCAGCTTCCCAGTTGCTATCTATTTTACATTTGGTAGTGTACATATGTCACTGCTACTCTCTCACTTCATCCCAGCTTCCCCTTCCCCCCTTTGCCCTCAAGTCTGTTTTCTATGTCTGCATCTTTATTCCTGTCCTGCCTCAAGGTTCATCAGTACCGCTTTTTTAAATTCCATATATATGAGTTAGCATATGGTATTTATTTTTCTCTTTCTGAGTTACTTCACCCTATATGACAGGCTCTAGGTCCATCCACCTCACTACAAATAACTCAACTTTATTTCTTTTCATGGCTGAGTAATACTCCATTGTATATATGTGCCACATCTCCTTTATCCATTCATCTGTTGATGGATGTTTAGGTTGCTTCCATGTCCTGCCTATCGTAAACAGAGCTGCAATGAACATTGTGGTACATGACTCTTTTTGAATTATGGTTTTCTCAGGGTATATGCTCAGTAGTGGGATTGCTGGGTCGTATGGTAGTTCGATTTTTAGTTTTTTTAAAGAACTCCATACTGTTCTCCATAGTGTGTATCAATTTATATTCCCACCAACAGTGCAAAAGGGTTTCCTTTTCTGCACACCCATTCCAACATTTATTGTTTGTAGACTTTTTGATGATGGCCATTCTGACCGGTGTGAGGTGATACCTCATAGTAGTTTTGATTTGCATTTCTCTAATGATGAGTGATGTTGAGAATCCTTTCATGTGTTCGTTGGCAATTTGTATATCTCCTTTGCAGAAATGTCTATTTAGGTCTTCTGCCTATTTTTGGATTGGGTTGTTTGATTTTTTGATATTGAGCTTCATGAGCTGCTTGTAAATTTTGGAGATTAATCCTTTGTCAGTTGCTTCATTTGCAAATATTTCTCCCATTCTGAGGGTTGTCTTTTCATCTTGCTTATCTTTTCCTTTGTCCACTCTAACCACTGTTATTCAACATAGTTTTGGAAGTTTTAGCCACAGCAATCAGAGAAGAAAAAGAAATAAAAGGAATCCAAATTGGAAAAGAAGAAGTAAAGCTGTCACTGGTTGCAGATCACATGATACTATACAGAGAGAATCCTAAAGATGCTACCAGAAAACTACTAGAGCTAATCAATGAATTTGGTAATGCAGCAGGATACAAAATTAATGCACAGAAATCTCTGGCATTCCTATACACAAATGATGAAAAATCTGAAAGTGAAATTAAGAAAACACTCCCATTTACCATTGCAATGAAAAGAATAAAATACCTAGGAATAAACCTACCTAAGGAGACAAAAGACCTATATGCAGAAAATTATAAGACACTGATGAAAGAAATGAAAGATGACACAGATGGAGAGATATACCATGTGCTTGGATTCCAAGAATCAACACTGTGAAAATGACTATACTACCCAAAGCAATCTACAGATTCAATGCAATCCCTATCAAACTACCACTGGCATTTTTCACAGAACTAGAACAAAAAATTTCACAATTTGTATGGAAACACAAAAGACACTGAATAGCCAAGGCAATCTTGAGAAAGAAAAACGGAGCTGGAGGAATCAGGCTCCCTGACTTCAGACTATACTACAAAGCTACAGTAATCAAGACAGTATGGTACTGGCACAAAAACAAAAATATAGAACAATGGAACAGGATAGAAAGCCCAGAGATGAACCCACACATATATGGTCACCTTACTTTTGATAAAGGAGACAAGAATACACAATGGATAAAAAACAGCCTCTTCAGTAAGTGGTGCTTCAAAAACTGGACAGCTACATGTAAAAGAATGAAATTAGAACACCTTCTCTAACACCATGCAGAAAAGTAAACTTAAAATGGATTAAAGACTTAAATGTAAGGCCAGATACTATAAAAACTCTTAGAGAAAAACAGAGGCGGAACACTCTATGATGTAAATCACAGCAAGATCCTTTTTAACCCACCTCCTAGAAAAATGGAAATAAAAACAAAAATAAACAAATGGGACCTAATGAAACTTAAAAGCTTTTGCACTAGTATGTCTTTACTGAGGCAGTCCTACCTACCCAATGCATCCTTCTCTTCCTTCTTCCTGCCCCATTCGTACTAACTCAAAGGGGTTAGTCTTTCTCTTCAGGGAAAAAAACAAAAAACTTCACCAGCCTACTTGGCTCAACTTTAGTCCTTCTACTTTCCCTTTCCTAAGTTTTTGTATAATAAAATCATATTCAAAACTCCAGTATATACAATGGGCAGGGGTAGAATCCAGAGTTTTCTTCTTGGCTTTTCTATCATTTCCTAGGGGATTTAGAACCACTGATGAAGGGAAGTAGACTTTTTCTGTAAAAGTTTCTGCTGCTACTATGCATCCCCTCTCCTGTAGGACAGAAACAGCCATAGACAATATGTTATCTATTGGGTGTGACTCTGCTCAAGTAAAATTTTATTTACAGATTTAACCTGCTGCCTATAGTTTGATGTAGATGATGGTAACAAGGATGATTATGATGATACTGAAGCAGTTAACTAAAACTTTTGGGCATTTACCACATGCCAGGTGTTGTACTGAATATTATTTAATTTAATAATGTTATAAGACAGCAATATTTATTGACATTTTATAGATAGGAAAACTAAGCCTCAGAAAGTCAAATACCTTCCCCAATGTCTTCCAGCTAGAATGTATCTGATTGAAGTATTTTTCTCTTCTTCTTCCCTCCTTACTGACTAAAGAAGGGTCCTAAGACCCTTTCCAGATTCAATAATATGTCATTCTTTGACAATTACTGCAGAAATGAGTTTATAGGAAATAATCTCTTGATCCTTACTTTAGTAAGTGCTTACCCTATTATGTCACTCCGTCATCATTACTGAGGCTGTGAGAGCCTTTACAAATGTATAGAGCCCCACATGGGGAATACATCTCAAATTCCAGAACCTTCGTTTGCTGACGCTGATTTTAGTAAATGGTAAGCTGAACTTTTTTATGATCTCTGAAGCAGAATGAACCAGTTAATGGATTTACTTGCATGCAAAAAGCCACTGAATCTTTAAGGAAATAGGGCCTGGTACATCTTTGTCCAGGTCTGAAGGCCATGTGACTTGAAAAGTGCTTTTAAAAATCACTCTTTTCAAATATGCCAGATGTGAAGAGACAAAGCCTCCCTGAGGTTTTTGGGAGTTTTTGTTTGTTTGTTTGTTTTGCAATGAGACTAGTAACAAAAGGAATGTTTAGTGATTGTAACACTTCTTGACACTGACTGATTAAGAGACAGTGTCTGACTCGGATTTCTTCAGTTAATGTCGAGAGAGAGTAAAGATAATGATCCCCAGTGCTCAGGGCTCACTCAGAGTGATAAATCCAGCATCAAAGCCACATCTGAGGCTGACTGCATTGCTGTAACACCCAGACTCAGGCCTACTTTATTACCTACCTCTATTTCTCTCCTGACGTGGTGGGCTTTGCCAAAAGTCAGCTTTCGGATTTATTGAAGTATATGAAAATGATTCAGAGGAAGAAATTGTGAAGGAATAGAAAAGAGAGGAAATTATGTACATAGAATGTTAGCCAATAACTGATTGAGCACAAGCATAATTAAGTCCATTCATAAACTGAAAGTTCAGATTCTCCAGAGAAAGTGGTAGTTTTCTAGATTCATGAGAAGGATACCAGAAACAGTGTTAATTAATTCCTCTTCCTTAATCTCATTATGATTATTAAAAGTTCCCTGAATAAGTGTTATCTTTCCCTCCTATATCTATGATACACAAAATATACTACTTTGGATTATTGTCATTTGTGGACTTGTCTATTTCTCAGTAATAAAGTGAGCCAGCAAGTCTTGGTGGTTAAGTATACGGGCTTTGAGGTCAGAGTTGGTTTAAGTACTGATTTAGTCTCTTACTAACTATACGATTTTGGGAAAAGTCACTTGCCTTCCCTGATCTCCAGTCTCCTTCCTATAAAGTGGGGATGACAACAGCACCTACACTGTAGGATTTGTAGGGAGATTAAATGAAATCGTGCATGTCAAATGTTTTAGCGCAGTACCTGGGATATACAGGGTAAGCAATCGGTAAATGTTAGTTATTCTTGGCATTAATGTGAAATCGGGACTTTATGTAAAAATAATCATCTTAGCATGTGCTCAGCAAGTTATTTATCTGTGTATATTCTGCATTTCATGGGGCACATACACCACATAGCCACATAGGGCAGGAGCTATAGGAATATTTCCAATACGGTAGGTTTCCCAACTCTTCTTTAAAATTGATGCTCTATCACTGTGTGAACCCTTTTTTCTAACTTCTCTGTAGTCCTCTTGAAAATCAAGTCCATCTACTCATCTACATAATAGATAGGTATGGATATGATAATTGTCCAAGATAAACAAAGCCAGATATTAGTTAAAGCCTTGAAAACAGATTTTATTCAATAACTACTGGCAGTAGGGAAAGAGCTGAGCATGATTTGATTTGATTTGCACTCAGGTGACTGGGCATTTTAAAGGGAGAATGAAGATGTAGGGAGGGGAAGTGAGTGGGGACTCAAGTGAAAAATTGCAAAGGGTTAGTAAGTATACATGTGATTAGGCCAGTGGGTCTGCTTGCTGGCAATTACGGAGGGTAGGATGCTATCCTTCCACAGAGATTGGGAGACAGAGGTCCTATCCTTCCTGATGATTAATTTCAAAGGAATGGATTTCAGGTCTTCTAGAAAGACACTTCCGAGTGGTAGAGGATACATACATGTCTCAAAGGGAGAGAAAAAGGACTCCCAATTATAAGCCCTTTTCAGTAAATGCTCTAAGAAAGGGAGGTCAGGGTCCTACCATCAGGCATTGACTAGAACAAAAAGTAAATTCTTTTTCCAGCCGTAAGCTTTTCCAGACAGAAACTCACGAGGAGGCTGGATGTCCCGGGGACATGGTCTTAGACTGCTGGAAGCTATATTAAGTCTGGAGTTGAATAGAATGTTCATGCCAAGAGATTTCTCAGTTCTCACAACAACCCTGGTATATAGGGCTTCTCACTCCATTCCAGTGGATGTCACTTAGAATGAGAAGACATCATTTTGGACCCAAATGAACACAGGAACCAGAGACCAAGGCTATGACTACAAGTTGAATTAGTCCATCCAATTCAAAATAGGCACTTTGTTTTTCTAAATTATATAGTGATCTTATATTAAGCTGGGCTAAAAGACTTCAATGGTTTCTGCTTAGCTGATTGACTGATTTACTTATCCAACAGTTATTTATTAAGAGCTTACCACAAGTAGTGAAAATAAAGGTATAGTTTCTGCCTTCACAGAGCTTAAAATATGGTAAAGAATATAGTCAGCATATTATGTAAAATAAAGCATGAAACCTGTGACAGGGCAGGTGCAGGCTGCTCTGGAAACTAATACTAGAGAAACGCAATTCAATGGAGGATAATATCTTGGATGCGGTAGAGTTCCCTTTCCATGTTACTTTTCCTCACATGCAGGCAGCTAGGCAGATATGTTCTCATTTCCTTAAGGACAGGATGATGCTACAGAAAGCAGAGGAAGAGGTAAATTTTCCTGCCTTTTGAGTGTCAAATATTCATACCCTGAGGAAAGAGAAAGGACTCATGGTTCATAAAAAAAAGATTCAAAAGAAATCTTCATGGGAGAGAGCTATAGGAGCAAAGGCCTCCTCCTGCCAGATGAGAAAATGATTCCTTAGATGTATGAATCTGAGTCCCAGAGAAAGATACCCCATAAACTAATTCATAGGACAAAATCCCTGGTGGATGTGTTGGATCTGAGAGCAGTTTCTTCCTTCCTAAGTAGAGCCCAACTAGATCCAAGAGAGAGGACATGACTCTTCATTGGCTCTAGACAGCCATAATGTTAGAAAGAGTCACAGTGACTCCATGAATTTCACTGTGATGCTGACAGACAGATTCTTATGCCCAAGAATAGCATGGAAATAAAGAAAAGAGTAGCTGAACCAAAAGGGAACATTTAGATGATAATGAGAGACATCTCCTTGGTTACCTATAAAGATGATTGGTCCAGGGCCAGATGGCATGATGGATTACTCAATGAATATCTGTGTAGACAGATAACATCAACATATCAGTTGAATACTGCCCTGCCACACTGATGCCTTGGCAATATACAGTGTCACAGAGTGATTTAATGCACAAGCTCTAAATTCAGAGTGTTTGGGTTTGCAACCTAACCAAATGAAAACTATTTAACTCTCTGTAATTTATATTTCAATACTAATATTTACTCCCAAGGTTGTTATGAGGCTTAAAGATGTGTTCAGTGACGATGATGATGATGAAAAAGAAGAAGAAAACCCGTTCAAATAAAGGGGGAAGGTCCACATTGGCTGAAACTAATTTTTTACTTCCATTTCAGACTGCAGACTACAAATAGAAAATAAACTGAATTATGTGAAGAAATGCATGTTTATAATATACTTATTTGCAGACTAAGATTCACTATTGGTCCACCAGCCTAGAGGTATAGGGAGGTGGTGTCAGGGAAAAAAAATACCTCTCTAATTTTTTTCATACGTGCTGGTCTTAGTACCCCAACGGCTTTCTGAGTGTCAGAGATGATGCACTGTCTTTCTGAGGGATCCCACACAGCACTTAGCAGCCAATGAAATCAATAAAGACTTCTGGGTTAATTGATTTTAGTATTAAAGGTATCTGTCAATTCTGTATGCCACTTGGGGTTTTCATAGTACTAAAAGGAGCATGAATTTAGGTAATCCTTCTGCTGGGTTTCTGTATGAAATGAAACAATTGAAACTTGACCAAAAAGAGGAGAAGGGACGGTAGAGTTTTCTTGAGTTATTAATTAGGCAAGACTTTGGACTAAAGAAACCCAAGGGGGAGGAAAGAGAAGTCTTTCTAGATGCATTCAAAAATTGGGTTGCACGGCAGTAAAGAAGGGAAATATGAATTGTACTGGTGTGTGTGTGTGTGTATGCCACTCTATAAATCAAAGCTACCTAAAATAAGTATTTATGTCATATGTTATATGTCAAACAAATAAGAGTGGGTTTGGATGATTTATCACCAGTTAGTGGCCAGAGACATAGAAGACAGTACTGATGTGCTATTATTATGTATTATTTATATGTCTTCTTTCAATCACAGACACAATCCCTTAGCAGATGGGGCTGCAGCTTTTCTGAATATTCAGAGTTCAAATGATAAAACCATGAGGAATCAAACAAGAAAGTTAAGGTAGATTATGGCAGCTTGAGATATTCTATCAGGAATACATAAAATAATATCATATTCACATACAGGGAAAGGAAATATCACTTATTAAAAACATTTTTTAATGTTAACTAATCTAAAACACTTGAGCATTCATTATTTTTGAATACTAAAATGTCTGAGTATCTATCATTTTTAATAAGATTTTATAACCAAAAGACTAATTCTGATTATACAATAAGTTAAGCTTTTTTTGAAAAACTAATATAGCATTCTTCTAATTTGCATAAATGGCTATAGGTGATAGAGAGAGAAAAGATAAAAAACTAGTTCTATGAGAGGAGACTATGAACCTCACACAAATAATACATCACATGTTAATTAATAAGATATTGTATTTGACCATCATAGTCAAGGTTATACCTGATAATCAGAGGTAAGGGTAAGATGAAAATTACTTTGGAAGAAGACAGAAAAAATGAAAGAAACTTAAAATGCTTTTGAAAAAAATAGCAATTTATTAATAGTAGAATCCTAATAACTACATATGAAGTAGGTACCATAGTACAATATAAAATGCCAGAAATATTTATGTAAATGTCCTTAAGAATAAAAGATCCATTGGGAAAAATTGAATATGAGTATTTCTGTTTAAAATAAAAGTTAAAATTTGTAGAACTCTCCTCAGGTGCCAAGCCCCATACAATTGTCTGACAGGATTAAAACATGGAGAAAGTTTCTTTAGATTATCAACTAAATATGTTTTGAAGAATATACTACAAAGTTTATTGCACTGAAAATTACATTTTAGATAATATTATTTTAGTAAGTGATTTTGAATAAATCCATGTCATTAATTTAACTGAGAATTAATAAATGATTCTCAAATAAATAAATAAATGAATAGGAGAATGAATGCAACCAGAGAAATAAGTACATGAATAACAGGGTAAATAGGTATCTCCTAACAGAAAGATTTCTACAATAAATAAATGAGAAAAACCACCTTTTACATTTGTGTGGTTGACAGGACAGAAATGTTAACCTCCATCTTCCTAACAAAAACTTGAGATCCAGAGAGATAAGGACGCCTCCTTAAAGTCACACAGTTAACAGCCAGGACTGGATCTTAAACCTGTATCTTCTAATTTTAGACTTAACTTTCTCTCTACATTTGTATAGCACTTTATAGTTTACAAAGCATTCCCACATAAGTCCCTCACTTGCACTTCATGGCAATGTTGTGAAGAAAACAAATGAGAAATAACGGGCAAAATTCTGAAAACATGGTCTAGTTTGAGGACTGACCTCCTGAGTAGACAGAGCCAGTAGTGCCGGTGAGGTTATGTGTGGGAATAGTGGGGATCCAGACCATTTAAAGAATGGGGCTAGACTGTGATGGGCCCTGAAATCCAAGAGGAAGGGCTTTCGTTACTCTTGTTTCTATATCAAAAATATATTTCTTTTTTTACTCTAGATTTATGCATTAGTTAGACCTAAATGCTGCAAACTATTCCAACCCTAATATTTTCAAAGATTTGATGGCTTTGTAAAAGAAGAGGTGAGCAAAGACCATCTTACAAGTGGTCAAGACATAAGTTGACAATCAAATCTGAAGCCCATTGAATTTCCCAGGTAGTTTTTGTTTTTGTTTTTTTTCCTGTTGTGCCGTGCAGCTTGTGGGATTTTAGTTCCCGGACCAGGGATTGAACCTGAGCCCTTGGCAGTGAGAGCTCAGAGTCCTAGCCACTGGACCTCCTGAATTTCTCAGGTATTTTGAGGAGACAGCCAAGCAAAAGAAGGAGTGATGTGGTAATGTCTAAATATAAGTTATAATTCAAGCTGCATTTCATTACAATATTTCAAAAGATAAAACTGGAGATATGAATAGAATTTAATCATATACTTATGTTTTTCAATTTGATTCTCATAAACCACCTGAGAGGGGTACAGAATAAGCATTAAAACTTATAATTAATAGATGGCATCCACAGACGTTAACTGCCTTTCCTGGTGTCATATAATCCAAGTCTACTAACTAACTCTAAATTTACTAAGTCTTTCAATCACTCTTCAGCTTCCCGTTGTGAGCTCTCAGAGTCAGAAAAGACGTTTGCTTTCACCACCCCTCCAAATCAGATCACTGACTGCAAGCGGTCCCTGGGTTACCCCCAGGTCCAGCCTGGAAATATTGCCAAATCTTGTTGTATTTGATGGCTTCTGGTCAGAGGCAATTTTCCAGATGTCATGACAATGATTCATTTATAACCTTTGCATCTAGATCTTTATGGCTTGCCCCTGGTCCACTTATATTTTGACAAACAGTTTCAAATTTTTTGGCCATCCAAAAAATTGCTACTTGATTCTTCAGCCTTTGAATTTTTCTGCCTCCAGTGAAATATCTTTATGAATTCTCTATTTTATATAGTCCCTAGACTCTGTCTTTGGGCCATTTGCCTCTGGTCAGTAAGAGGTACCACCAATTTCCTAATGGACATAAAGTGGCCTACCTAGTCTTCAACTGCTGACTCTTAGTTCAAGAGGGGCTTTTAGAGCAGGGCCACCATCTGGAGGAAATGAACTGCAACTACCCTACTACAAACTTGCGCCCCTCCAGAGACCTCGTTCTCCTGCCTTATTTCTCACAGTCTTCTATTCTTACATCTATAATTAAAGATCTCATTAGCTGGAAAAAACATACTGGGTAGCCTGATTTTGCACTTTCCTCAACTGAGCCTCAAACCCTGAGCTAGACTGGGAGAGACCATCCAGCACAGAGGCTGCTCTTAACAGAGCTGTACTAAGCATGTCCTGCTTGAAATACGTCCTTCTTTATTATGTTTAGTTTTTCTGTCCTTTGGAAAATGTGATCAGGGTATTTCTCAGTAATTCAACTTTATTGCTAACCTGAAACAACGACGTTAACATGAGAGAAAAAGAAAGGGGGTGGTTGGAGGGAAGGCAATCAAGTTTTAATCAACTAAACCCTTTTCGACAGCCTGGAGAGAATGATCAAATCCCATTCACCATGTTATTCAGTAAGACACAAGTTAATCAGGTATATAAACATATACATGTACTTACCATAACATTGCCAGCTACAAGTCAACAGGCATGCAAGACGCCACACGTGGGTGAATGGCACCATCTCCTCCCTGGAGCTAAAAAATACAACATTAAAATCTAGTCAAGGGTGAAATATCTTCTACATTGGTGTAATATTTCTCTGGCTTTCCCCAAGCAACAAAATTGGTATTTCAAAATCAGACACACTCTCAAGTCTGAGTTACCCAAAGTGTTAAAATGTATGTTAGAAAGATAATAAGAGGTCAAAAGGGTCTGAGAAAACGTCAGGTATTCTAGACTCTGAGGCTTTTGTTGTCACGCAAGGGAGCAGATAATACTACAAGTCAGCAAGGCCCATTTGCTTTTTTTTGAGGTCTCTGATCCAACACGTCCTCAATCTTGAGTCTAACTTGAATCTCTCTCTCAGGTGAAGCTGCCTTACAGCAGTGCACATTTATTCCTTTCTCCCTGCATTCAGTTGGCAATTCCGTCATCACTTTGTGATTGTTTTAAAAAAACAGGTCTCTAGCAGGGACCTCTGCCTCAGCTATCCTTCCCCAAACTGCCATGCTGTTCAGTGATGTTCAACTAACCATTTAACAATTCTAACTTCTCCAGCTTGTAAATATTTACTGCTTAACAAGCACTCTCAACCATATATTCGCTAAGACATAGAGAAATAAAGAACTGTGGCTCTCTCCAAGGAGATGTGAGATTGTAGAATTTGCTGGGTTGCCATTGAGAATTAAATGGAAGACATCAATTCAACTATACACAGATTATTCAGCATCAATGCCTAGAATTTCTCTGGGTGCCAGTGCAATTTACAATATGTACACTCGAGAGGTAGAAGGGGAACATTAAAGAACATCTTCTTGATATAGTTTACAAATACAAAAATAAGACTATCTTAGGAAAAGAGAACATATGTCATGAGTGCATCCACGTTCATCTCTATTTCCAGGTCAGACATCACTAATTGATTACTGCACACTTCTGAGCCTAGGTTGAGCCTAGGTCAGTCTGTCAACAGAGAGCTCAAGGCAACCACTGCCAATTAAACAATGTTAGTGTATGAGATAAAGCCTATTTCCCATCCTTACAGTGAGACTGTATATTTTCCAAATACCATGTAATAGAGACATTCTAAATCCTTTAATAGTCAGTCTGATTAAACACTATATGTATGTTTGTTTGATAAATACATGAATTCAAAATTCCACTGCCTCCAAATATTTACACACTATAATGTTTACATTAGTGTAAACATTATTTATCGCAATTTCAATGAATAATTCTCACTCTTATTTTACCTCTTTCTTCACTGGACACACCATTATTACTATTGGAGTCATCCTTCCCCCCACACTGGGTTTTTTTTTTTTTTTTCACTTCCAAACTGTTTTGTTGCAGATGAATTTTAAGTATCTGAAAGGATGATACACCTTCAAACAAAGTCTTCCAAATAATAGTCCATAAACCACTTGCGTTAGACTTACTTGGGCAGTATTTTAAAAACAGAGATGCCACTACAGACCTAGCAGACCAAAATCTTGGGGTGGGAAAAGGGAGGAGAGGGACTGTGGAAGTATGTGTGAATATGGGGGTAGGTAAGGAGTATGTAGTCTTAAAATGTGATTCTTACATGCAGTAGGATTTGCCCATTCTATGCCACTGATGCATGGTACAATATTTTTAAAAAACAGATTGATTTTAATGCTTTTAAAAAAGGTATGTGCCTGTTCACCACATTTTCAACTCAAACTATTTTCCTACCCTCACAGCCTCATACACATATTCATTGGTCTCCTCTTTGTAGACATCTGATTTTATGATCTCTAGCTTAAATCATATACCTCATTGTCCTTTTGGCAATCATCTGAGAGTCTTGCTTGACTTAAGTTGAGAAATGGCAAGTTTAAGGGTCAAAATTGAAGTCACTGGATAATATTATGTTTCCTTATTTCACTTTGGCTATTTCAAACTTATGCTGTATTCCAAGTTGGGACAAACCTAATCTCCCACACTAAAAAAATCAAGGTTCATATATAAGCTGTTGACTGAGCCATCAGCCCTTTAAAGACATACCCATGATTTTAGGTGTGTCTTGGACATATTTTATCTTCTTCACATTTACCCTCTTCAGAATTTAATCAGTCAAAAAATAAGGGAAGCGATTCCTAAATTATAATTTCAAGAGGGAGAAAGATACTTGTTGTACAGAGTCTGGGCCATTTATTGTAACTTCGGGGTATTCGTTGGAGATAGGTTCGAAAAAAATTCTAATCTAAGGGGTTGTCATTTTCCCATGATTCTGAATAAACAGTTCTTAATGATAGGCTTAATTGCACCAGAGAACTATCAATTAACATTAATTAAGCAAACAGACACTTGTTGGGTACTCACTATATATTAGGAATTATTCTGGGTGACTGAAGAAGAACCACTGAACAATGTAAACACCCTCCTCTCATAGGGTTGACTTCATAGGCTCAAAACTAAGAAAAATGTTCTTTTCATAACACACCAGAGACCCTCAAGCTATAGTTTCAATGATGTCTCCTCTAGTATCATGGGTACCCGATGTGTGATGGTAAATATCTGCAGTGGATAAACATTTTAGCCTTTC
Source organism: Grampus griseus (assembly GCF_964374135.1). Classification (NCBI taxonomy): domain Eukaryota; kingdom Metazoa; phylum Chordata; class Mammalia; order Artiodactyla; family Delphinidae; genus Grampus; species Grampus griseus. Next base: position 120,688,394 of record NC_139019.1, on the reverse strand, counting down.
TGGTATTAGTTATGTCTATACAAGATGCCTGTATTATTCCCACTTATAAAAATACCTGAGAGGAAAATGAGTAAGGAAGGATAAGAGGAAGGGATTTGCCTGGTGAAAATCTCAGGCACCAGAGAAGTGTTGCATAATCGCTTTTAATAAGAGCCTATGTTAATTTTAGAGTGGTTGATTTCCAGCATAATAAGATCTGTCAAATGCAAGTCATCTCATTGTCCCCACAATGTGAAGAGACATTCATATTATCTGGTATATAGCAGATAGATATTGCTGTTACGGGGAAAAGAGAAAAGGTGACAGGGATGCCTCATTTCTTGGTACGCTCCGGTCACATTTCATTTTAATGTGATTACAGGCCATTCGACACTTTAATCATGGTGATATCTCACATGCCTGGAACACTTAGCCTGGGACAGGAGACTGAACATTGACATTTGCTTTCTCCCCATGTTCAGTGCATCACTGTCGCTCCAAGCTGGTGGGTACCAATAGGTGTGTGGGGAAGAATTATGGCTAAAATGTTTTAGTGAGTTCAGCTTGGTCAGAGACCAGATGACAGACGTAGTGAGTCTTTTATAAATGTACTTCTTAATAATTAAGCCAATCCCACTTCATTTCATGCTCTTGTTAGCTATTGGCTGCTTCCCTGTACTGAAGCAAGTCCCCCTAACTGAAATCTAGGTGACATATGCTATTTAAGATGCTAATTCTTTTTTGCTCATACTGAGGTCAAGTTTGGCCAAAACTAATTGATGGTACAGATCCCCAGGCTGGTATTTTTTCTATATAATGTCACATTTAACCATTATTACTGTACTTAGAGATGAATATTTTTATTCCAATTTCACAGATGAGAAAACTGAGATTCAGACACACTGATTTACTTGCTTGAAATTATATAGCTATAAACAGTATGGGAACTGAACATTTCCTCTTGTGTCTTACATCACTGGAAAAATTTAAGCAGCAATAAGAAAACTTCTGCAGATGCCCTTCACGAGAGCACCAAGCATCTGAACCTACATACACTGCCTTCCTGCCTATAGACAAAATATCCACAGTCCTCTCCAAAGCTAATCCTCCACTTGCACACTAAATCCTACTTCCTCTCACCTACGACAGAACAACTCTCTAGAAACTGACCATTTTTACATCATCAATGTTTTGCTCACTACTGCATCATTCTCATCAGTGTGCACACATGCTATTATCCCCCCCCCCACCTAGCAACCCTTCTTTTTATCATGTTTCTCTTACCAGCTTCCAGCCCATTTCTTTGCTGTCTTCTTTCGCAAAACTCTTCTAAAAACATGTCTATATGCATGATTCCTGATTATTCTCTACCCATTCTCTCTTAAAACAATTCCAGTCAGGCTTTATTGAAACTGCTCATATCAAGGTCACAGTGATCTCCATGTTGCTAAATTTTATAATCTATTCTCAGTCCTCACCTTACTGGACCTAGGAGCAGCATTTTACACAGTTATTCTATGTCCTTGATACATTTTCTTCCTTTGGATTCCAGAGCAACACAGTTCCTTGGTTTTCCTCTTATTCTACTGATCCTTCCTTCATAGATTCATCTGAGGGTTCCCTCTCTTCATAACATTAAAGTGTCCCCGAGTTTGGTCATTGATCCTTTCCTTTACACTCAGTCCCTTGGTGAACCCAAATGATATTATGACTTCACATAGAATCTCTCTGCTGATGAATCTCAAATTTGGATTTCCTGGCCATGCATGCCTCTGTCACAAATTCTGGACTGGCAAATCCAACTACCTACTCACCACCTGCACTTGGGCGTCTAATAAACATTTCAATTTAACACAATCAAAACCACATCCCTGGCCACTGTCAGTCATGACCTTTCTTTGGTTCACTGATTGTCACAAACACTTAGGATAGAGCACTTAGTAGACATTCAATAAATGTACTGTGTGAACGACTTAAAGAATAAATACTGCCTAGCACAGTTACTGGTACAAAAGGTATATTTCAATACATGCTTTTTGGGTGAATGAAAGAGTGAATCAAAGAATGAAATAATGGCAGGGCATGATTTGAATCCTAGCTTGTTTCTTCTCCCTCAGACCTAATTTTAATCTACTTAAGGAGAAAAAAATACTTATGAAATACAAATTATTCAGGTGTGTCCTGTTCAGAGAGGGATTTCTGACCACAACATCTAAATGAGCCAGACTTCTCCCACTCCTAACACCCAGTCACTCTCTATCGCGACTGCAGAATTTCCTCACAGCGGTTATTACTCTCTGTAGTCATCTTGTTCACTTAGTCATTTACTTGATTATCTTTGTCTGTCTGTTCACCACTGCCTAGACGAGAATGCCTAGCCCACAGCATATACTCAATATTTGTCAAATGAATGAATCAATGTGCTAAAACATGTTATCTTTAGGAGTCAAATTGGATAATTTTGAGAAGAAAAGAGAAACAAGAGCTGCGGTTGATAAATTAAAGTCTTCAGAGAATAGGCATAGGCTGACCCAGAGATGAAACTGTCTGCATTTTTACAGAAAACAGTTTTTAACACCATGTACAATGGCTAGTGATTATTTTGCAACCCCACACCCCCCCCCCCACAAAGCCCTTCACTATTTAGCTCCTACACAGATCTACTAAGGGCTTTGGATTCCATCCTTGTGACCAAAATGACCCCTAATCATGGTTCAGGAGCTCATGTATATAATAATTGGAGACGCTACCAAAACATTAAAAGGATGGCGCCATCCGCCCCCCAAAAAAAACCAATCACACTCAGTGATGTCTTTCAGAGCATGGAGTCTTTTGTTTCTTTAACGTCTTTATTTGAGTATAAATGCTTCACAATGGTGTGTTAGTTTCTGCTTTATAACAAAGTGAATCAGCTATACGCATACATATATCCCCATATCTCCTCCCTCTTGCGTCTGCCTCCCACCCTCCTGATCCCACCCCTCTAGGTGGTCACAAAGCACTGAGCTGATCTCCCTGTGCTATGCGGCTGCTTCCCACTAGCTATCTATTTTACGTTTGGTAGTGTATATATGTCCATGCCACTCTCTCACTTCGTCCCCGCTTAGCCTTCCCTGCCCCTGTGTCCTCAAGTCCATTCTCTACGTCTGCATCTTTATTCCTGTCTTGCCTCGAGGTTCATCAGAACCTTTTTTTTTTTTTGATTCCATATATATGTGTTAGCACACGGTATTTGTTTTTCTCTTTCTGACTTACTTCACTCTGTATGAGAGACTCTAGGTCCATCCACCTCACTACAAATAACTCAATTTCATTTCTTTTTATGGCTGAGTAATATTCCTGTCCAAGCGTGGAGTCCTTATCTTCATCTTTCCTTTCCCTTCGTGCATTTCTTTTCAGACCTTTAGTCATTGATTTGGTTTGGACAGGTACATCTCTCACTTTCTTCTTAATGTCTGACTTCAAGTGAGTGATAAGAGGAGTGTGTGATCTTTGTTGTTGTTGTTCTTCTTTACTTTTGCTTTGATAAGCTAGCTTACAATTTGTTTAGTTTTTTTTCCCTTTTTGTGTCTCTAAATTTTCTTTGAGAGCTGTATTCTTTCTCTCATTCTGCTTAACATCTACTGATAGTTCTTGCTTGGGAACTGAGTCTGGTGTCTCCTGTAGGAATAGCCGGCCCATTAGAACGATTGGCATCAAGCAAAAGAAATATTCCCTCAAAATGTTTGGCAAGAAGTATCCAAGAAATGCTGACACATTCTTAAGAGCCAAGTTAAAGAGAGCTTTGGAGAACACTGGTATGTAGCTGAAAGTAATTTCTACAGTGCAAAATAGGCCCATTCTACCTATAGGTGTTATAGGTGATACCATCTATGGTATCAAGGTAGTTGCAGTGCAGTGAGTAAGAGCAGGGTCTCAAAACCAGAACCCGAGCCATTTCTGTTACCAGCTTTATGGCCTTGGGGAAATTATTTGCCTTCTCTGAGGCTCAGTTTCTGTGTAGGTTCTTATTTGTACAGTAAGAACAATTGTACCTACTTCATAGGGTTGTGGTACAGATTTAAGGAGCAAAATAGTCAGTACTCCATAAATAGAATCTATTGTTGTATACATTAATAAATATATGTATATATTTGTGTGTATAAATATAGTATATATATAATTATATATGTCATTTGTTTTATTGTCCTCTTAGCATTCATTCTGTCTTTCCTTTCTATGTAAGACATGTTTTTTGCTTGGGGATTACCTGAGAAATAATATGATCTTGGGTACCCTCTCACAATTTTTCACTTCAGTAGTGAACCAATCATCTAAAATAATCCAGTGGCTATGGTTATCAACTCAGGTCTGGACTGTCCCAATATGTATAAATCTCACAGCGTTTTCTAGGATTATTGGTAAAGTATTCCCAATATACCCAAGGTCCAGGCATAATGCCATAGGAGATAGTGGAGATTGGGAAACATTTGATGAAGATTGTATGTCCTAACTAAAAGCACCTAAATTAAAAAGTTCTCAACACAGGATGGCCAACTAAAAGAAAATTCAGGTCAGATTCTGGGCTACCCTGGTATATACCATGCCTTTTGTGAATGGGAGTGTGAATTTGTACATTTGTGTGATTATAAACATGAACCCATTTGGATCAATGAACTCTCCCCGGGATTAGATTGTTATTTGGAAAGCCCCAGAAGAGGATAAATGGCTACCTGATATGGTCTCATATTCCAGGACCTTAGAAGGTGTGTAAGTGTTGTGGCTGTTCTGTAAATCAGAGAAGAAACCCACCATAAGAACTACATCCTGGTCTTCTTCAGCCCTCCTCACTTAGCTTTTCCTACGACAAAGGCATTCTCTGGCTCGTGAGCCCCGGTACTTAGCAATCTGAAAAGCGCTCTTAATGGGCCTCCTAACCCAGGGTAGGGTAGCTGACTGCAGTATGTATCAATAGCTTAAGTGTAAGATGGCTTTGAGAAATATTTAACATGTATTGAATATCCTAACTGGCCTACAATTTAATATCCTTTTTAGAAGTTCCTTTATTTCAATTAAGTCCTTATCTCATCCATTCATACATTCATATTTTCAGCAAACCTTACTGGCTGTACCTTGTGAACATATCCAGAATTTGACTCCTTTGCATCACCTTCATTCATCATCTTCTATCACCTACAAGTCTTCTAACTGTGGCATCCTATATAGTAGCCACTAGCCACGTGTGGTTACTGAACACTTGAAATAAAGCTACTCCAAAGTGAGATATTCTGCAAGTATAAAATACACACTGGACTTCAAAGACCTAATGTGAAAATAATGTAAGATAGCTCATCAGGTTAAGTAAAGTATGTTAGTAATATTAAATTCACATAGTTCTTTTGACCTTTTATGTGGATACTAGAAAACTTAGAATTACACACGTGGCTTGATTTTGTTGTTTGCCTTACATTTCTATTGGAATTTCTCCTGCTTCCACCTTTGCTTCCTTTTATTCTATTTTCAAACAGGAAACCTACTGAAATGTTATTTAAATTGTGGCACTCCTATTCTCAGAGACGGATCTACCTCTTACTAAGAATAAAAGACAAAGCCTTTACCATTCGCTACAGGGCTCTGTATAATCTGACTCCCGTTTCCTCTCTGACCTCATCTCCCACTTCTCTCCTTCTGCTTCCCATCATTCCAGCAACTTTGGTCTTTTGGCGCGTCGCTGAATTTCATGTCTATTGCCTCCGTCTGAAATGTTCTTTCCTCAGAGAATTACATGCCTTGCTGTCTCACTTCCTTCAGTATCTCTCTATCTTTTCAAAGCCTCCTTTGCTCTATTCCCAAATTATTGTTTTAGAATATATCAATTATTCATTCCTGCCTACTTTTTCTCTTTGCCACTTATAACTAATTAACATTATATATGTGTGTGTGTGTGTGTGTGTGTGTGTGTGTGTGTGTATTTCATCTGACTTCTTGTATGTCTCTACCCCCAACAATGTAAGCTCTTCCAAGGCTGGAAAATGCATCTAATTTGTTTATAACTGTACTTTCACAATCCAGAACAGTCTGAACAGTGCCTGCTGCATAGTTAATATTCAATAAATACTTGCTGAGGGAGGATTTGTTCCAACTTCCTACTATAGCCTCAAGGCCCTCTATATACTCAGTTATGCTTACCTCACCACTGTGAATTCTCACCTACCATTTTCTTTTTGAATATCCCACTGCGCTAGCTTTATATTCCTTAAATGGGTCAAGTCCTCCTTGTCTCAAGCCTTTATTTGCTTCTTCTACTACCTGGAATATTCTTACCCTTAGATCTGACTCTGTTATTTTTATATTTCTGGAAACTACTTCCTGAGCATGTTATCGCAAGAGAATATCTGACCTCTTACCTGGCTTTATTTCTCTTTTTACACTTTGTCACTGCATGAAACTGCTTCTTACCTACATCTTTGTCTAGCTCTCTGTTTATTTACTGTCTTTTCACTTGAATGTGAGCTCATGCTGGGAGAAATTTGTCTCGTTCACCATCTCATTTTCAACGCCTATATCAGTGCCTGACACATAGTAGCACTCATTAAGTATTTGTTGAATAAATACAAAAAAATTGGGGTCCAGGAGACATTAGGTGCTGATGATTCAAAGTAAACAACACACATGAGGCTAGTTTTGTGGGGAGGACTGAACAGTCAGCAATTAAATTAGCGTACGATAAGCTCAAAGACAGAGGTAAGCACAAGAAAGTTCTGCTCTTTGAAATGGTAACTTGAAAGTGATGCTGCAAAATTGGGAGAAAATGTGACCTTATGATTTTCTTCCCCACACGCTCGCACCTTCCACCCTACTGTGCCTCCTTAAAGAGTCCTCTCTCACCCTGCACTGCACACTTATAGTCTTAAGAATGTTACAGGGAGAAAAAGTGATGCTCTCACCATACCTCCTAACAATCTCCAGTACTCCTCTCCAGTGAATGAATTAGGGGATTAAAAGCTGTGATTAAGATACTGGCAACCAAAGACTCCATGGCTGCTCTTGATGAGACCCAGGCTTCAGGGGAGCATATCATGGTGTCACCCTCAGGGGAAACCCACAGTACAAAGACAACATTCCCTCATTCACAAAGGACACAGAGAACTTCCTCATCTCCAGCACAGACTCATTCCCACCAAACATTCACCCATTCTTTGATCAATCCTGGTATGATGCAGGGTCTTGATACCTAGGCGTGGAACGAATGAACCAATAAAATGACCAGAGAAGTAGAGTCAGGTGGAACCCATGTCTGTACCTTGCTCAGCCCCCTAAAAGTCCAGTGACAACGGCCATGTTGCTTATTTTTGTTAGACTCATTCTCAGCATCTATAAAATGGAGTCAGTGATGCTGTTCTCATAGGGTTGCTATAAATGCAATGAATGCAAACACTTGTCATAGCTAGGGGTACATTCTAGGCACTAGATGAGGCTATTATTTCCAGCCTCCTTTACAGAGGTCACACTGTCAAACCTCTCCTGAGGTCTCTGGATATAAGGGCCCTCTCTTTCCCACATAGAGTCCAGTACCATATTCCACCAGTGTCAGTGAGTGGAACGAGTCTGGCAGAATTAGTCCAGTCATTACTTTTTATTATTCCTCAGGGAGGAAAGGTATTTCCCCTGAAACACATGGTCACAGACCTAAATGAGACATTAAAGATCCCTTAGTCCAGTTCCATTATCTTACGGATGAAGAATCAGTCTCTTGGGTGGAAAAGGAATATGGAAGTACATATTTTTTTCAAGGGTCTTAGCAGACCAATATAGAAAAGAAAAGAAGGTGGGCCAGGAGAAAAGGGCTTTATGATTAAAACTACTCTGAGTTCAACGTCGGGATTTTCAGCATTTCTAAATATGCCTATAGTTAAGCAATAAAATATTTTAATTTGTAAAGGAACCAGCAAGTGAGTCAGCTCAACTTACCTAATGAAATATTATGGGAAGCATCTATAAACAGACAGTACAACTGGCAGAGGCAAAATACCACCTGAATACACAGAATGCTAGACCCACGGTGTGATCCACTGAGTAATAAACACACACATAACAAACTTCTTGTTTAGAGCAAGGGATTGAGATGGAAAGGAGATGTGTTCTGGGAAAGTATCATATGTTACAAGCATTCATAGAAACATGCACATTTATCCTCTGGATGACGGTGGCTTTTTCCGTGTACTCAATTCCACCACTAAAACAGACATTGTTAATTGACTAATAGTGTAGCTAAATGGTTTCCTGAAATGCACAGCCAATGGTAGTAGTTTCGATATCTTTGATAACGTATGAGTATTACTCTGCAGTAAATTCTCAAAGAACTATGAACATAGTTTGGAGACTGGCTTATTTGGAACAACAGGAGGTACCCACTTTTGCTTCCACTTGGCTTTGAAAATCTAAAAGGAAAATTCAGCACTGATGTCTGTGCCATACGATACCTCCAAAAAACTTGTAAGCTGACAGTGGAAATCAGTCTTTTCCCCAACAGCCGACAAATAGGCGATCAGAATTTCACAGTTATAAGGGTATTTTGGAACAAGAAGAGAGTTATATGTTTCCCTACATTTTTTTATGTCTTCCAAACCTCCAACTTTAAGGAAAAACAATTAAATATTGCTTTGCACTAGGGGGATAGCAGTCAAAGATGCACACTCAGATTGCTCTTCAAGAAAGGACTTGCTACCCAGCTCTGGGGACTCTGGTTAGCTGCTGGCTTCCAGTTGTTAATTCCTCTGGGTCTGCTTCAGCTTTTCAGCCACGTATGACCTAAGCTGGTGACTGGCAAAGCCATGGTTCAAGCGCCAAGCCATTTCTGTCCAACATAGGAATCCTCTACTGGGTAACCTTCCTCTGAAGCATCCCCTTCCACTCTCAGCTCTCCCTCCCCAATCCCATCTTCTCCCCTTTCCTTTCACAGGTTTTTCTCCTGAGTACATTTTTTGCACTCCTAATTCAGTCTCAGAGTTTATTTCCCAGGAGTCTCAAAGACATATCTGGAAACGACTTCCATCCGGGAAAGAAAAACCTGGGACAGACAGAACAGATATCTAAGCCAAAGTTCTTAAAAAAAATTATTTACAAGGAAAATCTACCACCAATAAAAACAATAGAAAATAATTTAAATACTTCTAAGCCCTGCCAAACGTGTATAGGATTTATGGAATAGTGGAAGTAAACAGAAAATGCATAGAATGAGACAGATTGTAATTAATGAATGGTTTCCTAATGTCCTTTTAGGCAGAACAGAGCACCTAGCTGCTTCTCTCCCGCCAGAGCCAAAGGCCACACTAAGGATTACCACTGCTCACAGCCACATTTAACTTGTGCACCGACTCTCCTCTGCATAGGTGTGTCAGCCTCCAACAACAGCAATAAATAAGGGGAATAGATGGAAAACTTTATGCATCATAGAAAGGTGGTTCTTTAAGCATTATGTAAACTGGTGTGTATTTAAAATATGCTAGTGCACACGTCATGTTGATAAAATAACAGATAGCATTTTCATTTTGGGGAGAGATACAATGTGATTCTGCCCTATCCTTGATGGAATCCTCTGGGAACCAGTTGGGTTGTCAGGGGTCTCAATATTAAAATAAAAATGTATATAATTTGGAACGTAATGGACCATGAGACATCTTTTAAAATACTATGACTTAGTAGTATTCCAACTGTGGCTGTTCGCTGCTGCTAACTTTGCCCTGAGATAAAGAAATCCATGGGCACTTTAGCTCCACCAAGATTTCCTGATAATGCCTAACTCTGTGATAGAAGATCTCAGTTAAATGTGTTGCTCTTTTTAGAACTGTAATGAAAACTGAAAGCCCCAGCGTCCTCAAAGTAAAATTATTTTTTTCCTGTATAGAGTTATATTAATTCAACTCGTTGCTGATTTTGATGAAACCAAAGTAGACTAAAATTTTTCATCCAAATGCATCACCTTTTTAGACTTGAATACAGAAATCTGCCATAATAATTGTTATAAAATGGATCATTTGGTGGGTGCTATGTTCTAGGTAGTCTGATAAGTTTTATATGAAGTATCTCAATTAATTCTCATACCACTGCTATCCAATAGTTTTTATTGTCCCCGTTTGATAAGGAGGAAACTTGCACAAAGTTATACAGTTAGCAAGTAGTGAAGCGAGCATGTGAACCTAAGAATGTTAAATTTCATAGCCCTGAGTTTAGAAAGGTTAATAATGCAACTGCAAACAGGGATCCATGCAAGGAGTACCTAACAATAGAGCAGCATGAGCTACGAGCTGAGAAAAAAGAAATAATGTGCTCTTACGGGCAGAAACCCTGCCTAATCTCATTTTTTAAACTCCCCAACATCAAGCATAATGCTTGGCGCTCACTGGCTTCTGAAAGATTTAACATCCAAGTCTTGAACTGAGGTTGGGGCACCAATCTATATGTAAAGTAGAGAAAATAAAAGAAAAATGTTGTGTATATTATCCCGATATTATTCTAGTATTTCTAAACAAATTCAAAATGACTACCTGGCTATAACATAAGAGGTAAAAGAATGAGTAGCTTGAGCATGTGAATTTGGCCTGAACTCACGTTTTGGTTCTCTTCTTTATTAGCTGAGCAAGTTACTTAATCTCTGGGAGCCCCAGTTTCCAAAAAAAAGTTCTATACTACCCTTTTAGGGTCTTTGTAAAGACTGAATGAGATAATGCTTAAAAGGTATTTAAAATATCATCTAACTAGAATTGGCTCTTTTTTTTGTTTATACCTTTACTGGAGTATAATTGTTTTACAACATTGTGTTAGTTTCTGCTATACAAACAAAGTGAATCAGTTATATGTATACATATATCCCCATATCTCCTCCCTCTTGCGTCTCCCTCCCACCCTCCCTATCCCACCCCTCTAGGGGGTCACAAAGCATCAAGCTGATCTCCCTGTGCCATGCAGCAGCTTCCCATTAGCCATCCATTTTACATTTGGTAGTGTATATATGTCCATGCCACTCTCTCACTTGGTTCTTGATAGTAGTAATTATTTTCCTCCCTAGCTTTGGCCATGAGTACTTTATAGCAATATATCAATAACTTTCACATTAAACTTATTGCTTTAGTTGTAGTTCAATTATTTTGGTTATGGAATCCATTGACCCAAATGGAGTATGGTACTGTGATCAATAACTTAGCATTCCAAAGTTGCAAATGAACTTTCTGAATCACAGGCACTTTTTTGTTATTAATCTTCTTCCACAGGCAAAATGACAGAGGTAAGACAACCATATGAGTAAATTTAGAGGCCATTTCCTAAATCTAATTCTTCATATTCATAAAATATTGTACATGGTCTTTCTTCATTTTGATTTTATAAACATGCTGTGAAGCAGATAACATTATCCCTGTTTTAACCAATAAGGAGATTGCAGAGTAGAAAAGTAAGATCCATTGCTCAAAGTCCCCAAACTAGCCGGAGTAGAGCTGAATATTTGGAGATATACATATATATATACAATTGTATATATAGTTTCTTCTTCTGTGAATTACCTATTTCTTTTCCATGCCTACCTTTTATTGGTATTCAACTTTCAATTACTAATTTGAGAAAGCTGTTTATATATTAATAGCATTAATTCTTTATCCAATTTACTGTTTCATGTATTTTTTTTTCCAGTTTGTCATGTCTTTTAACTTTGTTACTATTTTTCTACATATAAAGGCTTTAAGCTTTTATGAGGTGAGATTGATCTTTTTCATTATAGTTTCTAGTCCTGGTAGAATACTTAAAAAGTCCTCCTTTATCTCAAGAGTACAGAAGTAATTATCTAACTCTTTCTCTAATCCATCTGGAAAAATCCAAAAGAGCTTAACATCTCATCAACATTGGAATGATTGATATGTCTGGGTGAGTGGGGTATGGGTCATTTTTCACTTTCTTCTTCAGATTGTTGTGGTTTAACTATATCAGTACTCTTCCTACCTCTTTAAATCTGTCTAAACCACCTACATAAAGAAAGGAAATTTACTGGCTCTGGATCTGGTGAGTTCAGGGGTAGTTCCTCTTCAGGAGAAAATGATTCAGGACTCATTGTGATCAGAACCAAGTTGGTTTTTTTGGCTTTTTCCTCCTTGGACTTGGCATTTAGTCACTCTGCTTCTTCTGCTTCATTCACAGATACAATCATACCTTATGGTGAAAAGATACTGTCTGGATCCAGCAAGTGGAGTGCTGTCATAGTTCCTTCTAAAGAAGTAAACTTTCATTTTCCTGGAACCCTCAGTTTCTTATGAGCTCATAGGCACCAGTTAGGTCATGTGTCCATCCCTGATATAATCACAATGGCCTGAGACACTTGGAGTGCCTTAAGCAAGTCAAGACCCAATCCCAAAGCTTAGAGTGAGGTCAATATCACAAAAACTATTCTAAGAGTGGGGTAAATTTCTTAAGAGAGAAACAAATACTATTTGGCGGGAGAAATTAACAGATGCCAGTGTTGCAACAAACAAATGCCCTCTATAAATCTATCTTCTATTTCTTTCTTTTCCTTTTTTTTTTTTTTTTTTTTTTTTTGGTAGAAAAGGAGTAAATGCTAAAAGAAAATAAAAACATTAATGAAGTCTTTTTTTTTTTTTCTTTCACCCAATCAGTGTCTTCCCAGAGTAAAGAGAGTAGTTATTTCTGGAAGTGCAAATTCTAACTCATTGTAACCACCATCCCTGGCTTTGCTGTAAGACTGAACATGTTAACCGTGTGGTCCTCCGAAATGTCTTTCATCAGCTTAATTGGCCCTAAAGGAAGCACTTTTTTCAAATTAGGAGAAACAACGTTTCTGAGAAGGAGATAACAACATTTACAAAGTCAACTTGTTTAAGGTCGAGGGCTTTTAAAGCCGATTTTTAAATGAGACTGACTGGACCAGAACTATTTTTTGCTCACTTGGCTTTCCAGATCTCACAAGCATGTGGATCTTCATCACCTCAAACCACAGCTACCACCCTCATCATCCAGGAGGAAATTAGTTCTGCAGTAATTGGTTGGCTACTATTAGAAGAGCAAAGTTGTGATAATACTGCAATCATAACTGTGATCCTAATGAAGAACTATTTAGGTTTTGTGCTTCCTTACGGTTTACAGGAGACCTAAACTAGTTTCTATCATCAGTATTTCCATGCAAATATTCACGTATGTTCGACAAAAATAATTGAAACTGAGAGGGAAAAGGGAGAGTTAAAGTAACAAAGTGAGTTAGCTGACTAAAAAGTGAAAGTGTGACTTTTTACTATTTGACCGATTCAAATTATTTTGATAATACTTCTTCCTGAAGAGTTAACAGTATCCATCCAGTTGAATCAATAAGTGAAATTGTGAATAGCTTTGTTTCACCTTTCCAGCTTCCACTGCTATTCCCCTAGTTTTCTGCAAATAAGCCTATTCTTTTTTATATTTGTGCTTTGATTTATGCTTATCTCTTTACCACAGTTTACTTAGTTTCACCATTATTTCCAGGTTCTTCAAACACTTTGGGAAAATATGTAAATTATTCATAAATAATTGCATATGTGTAGTGGACATATGCTGTTTGGCCAACCAACTTTTATTTGAGAACTCTCAGTAATGCTGTCAACCACAGGTATTGGATCAACTTCCAGCCATAGGAAGGAACACGTGACTGTGGTAGTTAATCAGTGCCGCATACTTACGGCAAAGAGATTAGCCCAAGGGTGAGTTGACATAGGCAAAAGCACTGGAGGAAAGTCTCTCTTTAAGATCATGAGTTGTAATCGTATAGGCTACAGGTGATCCCTTCCCCACAACATAGAAAGATACTACCAGAGAATGAAGCTTAGGGAAGCAGAGCTGAGTGATAGAAAAAAGAGAAAGAACCAAGACCAACGTTTTTGCACTCAAAGATTCAGAAGGGCCTAAAACTATTTTCCTGGATCTTCTAAGTGTACAAGCCAGTTATTCCCTTTTTTTGCTTCAGCCAGTAAGAGTTGGGTTTCTGTCGCCAATTGGTTATGATCAATACTACATCCCTGTGAAACTTATCTTTTTCTTATCTTTTAAAGCTTCATATTAAGCTGCACTTAATTGGTGCTTAATAACCATCTGTTGAATTTAAGCTAATAGCAGTTCTAAATCAAGAGCAGTATACTAAAAAGAATGTGGAAAGAGCCAACCATGAGGATGAGGATAATGGTGGTGATGGTGACCAGATGCAATGATGGTGACATCAAAGTTTTGAGGATGAAGAATTCATTAGCAATGTTGGAAGAGCCTGTCTTCAGGTGCTAAGCTCTTCCTCGAAGTCCTTATCCATAATTTTCTTGTGTTGCTAGTGTAATTGCAAAAAAAAAAAAATTGTTGGGTTCATGTATGCAGAGAGATTTTCTAGTGGAGATATTTTCTTTAATATACTTGTTTAGAGGAGAGGTTTTCTTTTAATACTCTTGTTTAGAGGCATGTCCAGTGTATCCAGATAGAGTCAGTTGCTTGTAATGTGGCTTAATGATTAAAAATCAATCCTCCCTGATCATTAAAGACCTTCCCTACCCCAAATCTTACCACAACAGAATGGCAAGACGATTATTTTCTGACTCTTCCTGTTAATTAAGAGATTCAAACCAGCAGTACAGAATATGTATGTTATCTGTCTCACCATAGCTACATAGGCCCAGTCTATACTCAATTATATATGTACCTCGAGGCAGTGCGAAAAATATTTTAGAGGCGTGGGCCATATAAGAATAATCATCTTTATAGCAGCATAAAATACTGCAGGGGCAGAAATATGTAGTGGTTAGAAGCACTGCTCATATGTTAGGAACTTGGGTTTAAGATTTGTCTACACTCCCTGGTAACAGATTAACCACGAGTAAGGTAACATAGCCCACCCAAGCTTGGTTCCTAACCTGTAGAATGAGGATGATAATAGCATCTCACCCAAAGGGTGAGAATTACATGAGAAAATGCTAGAAAGGCCTTTTGCTAGGACACTAACGTCTCCTTAAGTGCCTGAGTGTATAAATATGTACATGCACAAGATTTGAATTAGGGCCTACTGAGAGCTACGGAGGATAGCGAAAACCATGAGTTCTCAGTTCACCAACAGTGAAGCTGAGGCTCAGGGTAAAAAAGGCCACGGCCCAAGATAGTACCACCTGATGATGGCAGAAAAGTAGGGCAGGGTTCAGTCTTTTAATTCCCAATATAATGAGCACTCCACTGAACTGGAGGCCTTTCCTCCAGAGCCTAGGACCTAAACCAAACATCCTCCAAAGTACCAGCTGTAGGTTGGAAATCCACAGACTCACTTATGCATACACACTCACATTCTCATACCCATGTAAGTTAGTCTTAAAACTCATTTTTCTGCTTCGCCATCATAGACTTCCCGTTTTTCAGATTTCTCTTAAATGTAACCATTACTCCTCTGTTTTGTGTTCTGCCTATAGAATCCTCCCCTCTCCTTCCCTCCCTCCCTTTCAACCCGCATGTGTATTTGTGTGTGTATTATTTTAGTTCAATTCATATTGTAGTTATGCACACACACTGAACACGGGAGTACCACAACTACCACTAAGATATGATGAAGTCTCCAGTGGCCTTGCCAGGTAGGCTTGATACAAGTGGAATTGTGCAGGCTCTTCCAAAATGCTTTTCAAAGCACTGCTCTCCACCACACCTCAGCTCCTACAAAGCATGACTTCTGAGCTTGTTGCCACATAGAGAGGCCACGTGGCTATGGTCTATAAGCATCTACTTTCAGAATACCATTGTTCAACTTTCAGGAAGCAGCACGACAGCTTCAGTAGAGACTTGGTTGCCCTCCACAAATTTGATGTTCAGTTAATGAAATTTGCTTTTTGGTGGTAAACATTTTTATTCTCTTGAACCAAATGCCTTATCTGAGCCTAGAAAAAGCTTTTACAATTCCTTCAAAATGTTCTGCAATGATGAGGCAACTCTATTTTTTTTCCTTTCCAAAGCAATTGGCTTTGATTTCCTTCTGATTTTTTATATCTTGCTTAAAAAACCCAAGCTGCTGAATCAATAATACAGGCCTACATTTTCTGTCCGAAACAATTTTTTACAGAGTGTGGGAACACTTGTAATTTAACATGCCACTTAGGCAGTACAGGAGTTGAGCTGCTTGCCTTTTAACTCAGTAGAATGGGGATGAAAGAAGTCACTGTGGACAAGAGAAAAATCAGCTCATAAGGTACCAGTAGTCTCAACATCATTGCTTTAGGAACCAGAAGAAGTTTCTAGGTTTGGAGCATACGTATAGAAAGCACAATATTATAAGTTCAGGTATATTAATAGACAGAATGTCAAACCATGCAGCACTGAACCATGTTAAAATGTGTCAACACAAATAAATAGAACTGTAATTGTGGAATTGTTGGTTATCATAAAAACCCATGATATAGATCATTTGATGTGGGTATCCTCCATCACATTATGTAGGCAGTCACTCACTACATTTATGTACAAGGCTCTAATTTGCACTGAACAAAAATATCTCATTGTCTACCATTGCTTTGGTTAGTGGTTGATAGGAGAGGATTTTGGAAATAAAACAGGAATCAATGTTAAGGAAAGAAGGATAAAAATGAATGCCAGAAGTTTTTTGATTGCAGATCTGTCCTAAATGTGAATGAAGTCTTGCAAGATCATAGCACTGAGCTTGAAAACAGACCTCATCCCATAAGTCAACTATGATACGCTGATTCAGCTTTCTGAAGTGATATATTGAAAGAGATTCTGGGGCTGTTTATAGGCTTGATATAATCTAGTATTAATAATTTTTGTTACAGATGTGGAAAGGGGAAGAAGATAGAGTGTCCTATAAGCCACATTATCAAATTTTGTTCTGAATACTTGTCCTTCATTAAAACTTTCTCTATTAGCTGATACTCAATAACCACTCAGGGTTTAACGAACGTATAAACCAAGAACTGTACCCTGTTATTCTCTCCCACCTGAAATGTCTTTTCCCTATTTGCCTCTGAGTCTTCACTTACTTGAGTCCTTCCAGGGTCCACAGTAAGCAGATTGTGTGTTCCACCAAACAATGAGCCTCTGATTCTATGATGGCCTGACTACTTCACTAAACTCAAGTGTTTCTCAAACACCATCTTCCCACGGAGGCCTACCTGACTTCCCTATTTCAAGTTGCATCATTCAGTCTACTCTTTTTAAAATCGAATTCCCTCATACTGTACAACTAACTTCTTTATTAAGAGCATTGGTAACTACCAGCATCCCCAAGCTAAAATGTGAACTCTACTAGGGTAGGAATCTTTGTATCAGCATAGAGGAGAAATACTCCATTAGTATTTGTTAAATGAACAACTTTTCACAGGTAACCTTTTCCACCCAACTGCTATATTAGCGTCATGAAATTGAAGGCTGTTTTGTATTTCTTTTGTATTTTCCTGAGACACAAGTCAAAGCACTGGGAAGAGGCACTTCACCAAACATTAATAATTGATTTGACTTAACTTTAATAAACCATTTGTCATGCTGTGCACTGCTACCGCAGTAAGAGGAAATATGTTTCAGCACTTAATGTGTACTAGGCACCATGCCAAATGATTTACAGACATCATCTCATTTAATCCTCACAAAAACTCTATGAGACAGTAATGCTTATTATCGCCATTCCCACAAAGGAGGAGAGTAAGGATAAAGGGGCTACATCATTTCTCCTAAGTCAATATAGCTAGTAAGTGACAAAATGTGGGTTGCTTTGAGGCCGTCTGACCTCATAGGCCCAGGATTTAACCAGTATATGGATAAAGTATGGATTTGGGAAGGTAGTTTAAGAGTACCAAGTTGGAAGAAAGTTTCTAATTCTGGTTCGACTTGATGTTGAGTGATTCACTTTCTCCCTCTCTTGCCTAGGTTTTCCTACCTAATACTGGGTAGGACTACCTAATACTAATCATTGTTGCCCATGCTAAGAAAGCCGACCATCAATCAATCAAGAACGAACATTTGCCTGCAAAAATTATGGGATGCCTACAAAAAGCCTCCTCCACGTTTCTAAGGAAAATATTACTCTGGGCTATGAATAACCTGGTGCTGTGGGAAGACTGGATAGCAGTTAGCAGAAAAACAGCTCATAGAAAGTCACAAACTATTAACTCAGTGGGAAACAGAGTTCAAAGTGGAGGGATCCAGAGCAGGAGGGTGGTGCAGCCAGTGCTTTCTGAGAGACAACCATGGTACCAAACTGGAGGAAGGTAGATGTATTCAACTCAGCTGGATGAGCTGCGAACTCACAAAAGCCAGTAATATCTGAACCCAGTTGTTTCAGTGGTAAGGTATTGAAATAGCAAAGATATTCTTAGATGTCCTCTACAAATATTAAAGAGAAAACAAATGTCAGCTACTAAACATTAACTTCCAAAGCAGGGAATTAATTAGCACATTGATGAATTCAAGTCCTGTTTCTCTTTCTATCACCCAGAACCACTTGAACACACCAAATCTTTCATTTGGCTAAAGCCTGATTCACTGCAAAGAACAGAGGCTTACTCAGATACTCTATGAAAAGAGGTGTATTATAAGGAATAAGACCTCATACAAAGACCACCAGACAGGAGCCAGCATCCAACAAAACATGACTGGAAGTAGAAAGCTGACAAGAAGAAAAGGAAATTAGGGCTGGATCTCATACTTTCAAATGTTCTGCCTCTCTACATACATTAGATACATTTGCCTCTGCTAACCAACATCTCCTTAATCTTAATATTTCCTATTATTTTCATTGTTTTCTTCCAAAATTTCTAATAGATAGAATATTGTATCTCCACATTCCATCACATATGTGTCTAAATCAAAACCAAAATGAAATATCACTTCACATCTGTTAGGGTGGCTATTATTAAAAACCTAAAGACAAGTGTTGGCAAGGTTGTGGAGAAATTGGAACCCACGTGCACTATTGGTGGGAACGTAAAACAGTGCTGCAAAGAGTAAGGAGGTTCCTCAAAAAATTAAAAGTTGATTTACATTATGATTCAGCATTCCACCTTCTGAGTGTAAATCCAAAAGAATTAAAATTAAGATCTCAAAGAGATATCTGCTCATTGCAGTAGTATTTACAATGGCCAAGATATGGGAACAACCCAAGTGTCTATCAATAGAAGAATTTTTAAAATGTGATACATTTTTAAAATGTGTGTGTGTGTCTGTGTGTGATGTAATGGAATATTATTCAGCCTTAAAAGATAAGGAAATCCTGACAACACGGATGAACCTGGAGGACATTAGACTAAGTGAAATAAGCCAGTTACAGAAGGACATATGCTGCATGATTGCTAAAATACTCAGAGAAGCAGAAAATACAACAGTGGTTTCCAGGGTCTCGGATGTGTGGGGAATGGGGAGCTGTTATTCAATGGATGCAAAGTTTCACTTATGATGGATAAATAAATTCTAGTGATCTGCTGTACATAATAGTTAACCCTATGGTATTGTACACTTCAAAATTAAGAGAGTAGATCTCATGTTAAGTACCCTTACAAAACAACATCAAAAAACAACAATACAACAACAAATAAGAACAACAAAAAAATCCCAACAAAAAAAAAGGGACACACAAGGAAACACTGGGAGGTGTCTGTTACCTTGATTGTGGTGATAGTATCACAGATGTTTGCATATGTCCAAACTTGTCAAGTTGTACACATAAATATGTGTAGTTCTCTGTATATCAATTAACTACACCTTAATAAAACCATTGAAATTATAGTTGTGGTTTATTTTATCAAAAGATAGATAAACACAGATATAGTATTTTAGGAACATATTGAATATGGAAATCAAGGAAGTCTTCCTCCAGGATGTGAAGTGTAAGTGGTAGGTTTCATTAACTACTTAACAAATATTTTTTCAGTACCTATTACATGCCTGAAACTAAGGAATGATACTGAACAAGACAGATAAGTCCTCTCAGAAAGCTTACAATTTAGTTGGAGAGAAAAGTAATAAACAGTGAGAAAATAAAAGATAAAGTAAGTTCAGATAGTGATCAACACTTTTAAGCCAATGAAGAGATTGACTAGTGGTGGAGAGGTAATTTCAACTTCAACTGAGTAAAGGAGCCAATAAAGTAAAGATCTTGGATAAGAATCTTTCTGTAAAGGTAAGGACTTTGGCAACCCTGAGGACATAGAACGAAGCTGGGGACAGATCATGCAGATTTTTATAGCAGTATGGATTTTATCCTACAAAATAAAGGAGTATATATTTTATTCTAACTGCAATGGGAAGCCACTGGAGGGTTTAAAATGGGATATAATTTACCTAATTTTAAAGTTAAGTTGTAGTAAGCCCACGCAAAAGAAGAACTTGTTGGAAAGGATAAGCCAAAAGAATAGCCATGATAGTCAAAGAATATCATGATATTCAAAACCAAAAGAATAGGCATGATATGCAAAGCCGCGGATCAAAGAGAGGGGTGGATGAATCACAGCAGCGAAGAAGAAAGTGGCAAACCATAAAGCTTAACCAGTACAGGGACCAAGATGTGGTGCCTTGAAGGACATGTATACTATTTGGGTCCTTGGCAGAGTGAGAAGCAACATCATTGATTTCACCTTTCAAAGAGATTGCTTTGGAGGCAGTGAAGAGAAACGAATGTAGGAGAGCCGTAACAGAGGGCAGCGAGAGCAGTCAAATGGCTCTTAGACGTCCGGCTCAGAGAAGATAATGCCGCAGCCTAACGTAGGGCATGAGGATGGGAACTATGGGCGGTCTAGAGAGACATCTGGGAGCTGTAATCTATGAGACTGGGTGACAAATTAACCGCGGGTTATAATGACCAGATAGTCTGACTTGAATGACTGTGTGGTTGTTGGTACTACTGACTCAAAGAGGGAGCTCAAAAGGAGTGAATGCAATGGGGAAGATGAAGAGTTCAGCTTTACTTAAGCAGCAGTTTAGGCACCTGCAACACATCTAAGTTGAAACGTCCAGTTAATTGTTGGGTAAAAAGGCTGAATGTCAGGAGAGAATTAGAGATACAGATTTGGGGCCATCAGCATAGAGCTGTTAAAAGAAACAGTGGGAGTGTCTGAGCTCACCTTCCTCCTAAGGAATGCCACTGTCCCAAACGAACATTTTTAGAAATATAAGAGATCTTAGAAGTCTTTTAGGTCAACTCTATTTCTCAAATGGTCTATCCAGAGAGAGAAAGTGATTTGTAAGGACCATGTATGTAGTGCGAAGTTGGGGGCGGGTGGAGAGGGAGAGAGAGATGGGAAAGAAAAGGGGTGGAGTGTCAAAATTCATTTCTCCCCAATACAGTCAAACATCTTTATACTACCCTACACATCGAATTATATTGCAACATTAGCGCCCCATAAAATAAAATAGCATATTAGCTTACTTTACTTATATGTAAAAATTATCTGATTTCCAAAAGATCACATTACACCTATGGATTGGTAAAGGAATACTATGTGATTATGATTAATTACAATCTCTAAACGTTCTAGTTATTGTTATTCTATTAATTAGATTAATGAAGCATTAATTTAGATTGCAAATATTATACTAGTAAGATTTTAATTTTAGAAATCAATATCTCATTAACAAGTTATTGCTGTATCTATAGGCATCACTAGATTAATCTCCTCCTATGAAAGCAGCAAGACATATTATGAGGTGTTTTTAATTTATTTGAAAGGAATATATTTTCATTCTGTAGAAAGTATAGAATTACTCTGGTTCTGTGCTTCCCTTTGGCTCTAACAAGTCTAGGACACAGTCCTCTTCTTTGTCTTTATGATAATAGAAATATGTGAGCATTTTAATAATTAAAATTTAGCATAATACAAAAAAAAAGTTTCCAGAATACTGAACATTTTCCCGTCTCTGTTATTCATGGAACATGAAGGAATTAAGAAATCTTTTCTGTGAATAAGCCCAGGATGCATACCTATTAGTGAATATGCCATCTCATTTCCTTCTAAGCTATGAAAAAATCAGGATTACTGTCCAGTCTCAGAAACTTCAAAAATTACATCCGGAAAAGAGCTTAGGGATCACTGAAGGAACCCTATGTTCCTAACTTCACCCTTGACTTTCTCTTCTGCCCTAACCATATTCCAGTTACATTGATCTTTATTGTTTCTTGAGCAGGGCAAGTTTTTTCCTAAATCACTGTTCCCTCTGCCTGGCATGCTCTTTCCCTAGAGCTTTGCATGGCTAGACTATTTTCACCATTAAGGAACTGATTTGAACGTCACCTTCTCAAAGACGTTCCCTGCCCACCATGTCTAATGGAGATCCTTTCTCCCCTTATTTGCTCTCTAACCCGTTTTCTTATTTTACAGTAGCGATCACCTTGTAGTATAAAGTTACCTTATTTATGTATTTTTTCAACATATTGTCCCCTGTCTCTCCCACCACAATGGAAGCTCCATGGGCTCCACAAATATTTTTGAATAAGTAGATCTAGCATATCTCCTCCAATTTACAGTTTGGGAGCATGTGTCCCACTAACCAATGATAATGCTGAGGCAAGAACCCCAATGTTTTCATTTGAAGTCAAGAATCCTTTGTATCTCACACATTACTTTTTTCTACCTCATCTGAAAGAGTCCTCTTCAAGGCATTTAACTATTTTTGAAATTTTATAAATGTTAACAACAATATGACAGTTAACATTGACTGAACCCCATTTAGGTGTTAAGCACTAAGTGTTTGATATGTTTTAGCACATTTAATGTTTGTAATAACTTTAGGCTATAGTAAGTCTTATTCTTAGATTTAGAGAGAGAGAGAGAAATGGAAATAGAGACTCAGACGGATCTAAGTTATATGCCCTTGTTCACACAGCTGGGTTTTTTTAATGATTTCAAACACAATATCATAATTTTTTGCTATGTTATGTGTGTACATTTTAATAATTTATTGGGCATTGGGGGGGAAAGAAATCCTCTAAGAAAAGCAAACCCGAGGACAAATAAATATCAGCAAATCAGACCAGCTAGATTTGTATTCTTTGCAAGCTACAAGGTGATGACAACATCGGCAAGAGATTTCACTAGGTCATATCATATTGATCACTGGACCACTAAGCTGTTGGAAAGGTCTATGGCCTGAGGCTGACTGATAGATTGTCCATCACTGTAACTTCTCAGGCGCCTAATGGAGAAGTATCAGCATTTGGGCCCCAAGGATAAAAAGATTAATAAAACTCACAACCCATATTTCAAGTATATTTTCACCCTAAAATAAAATTAATCCAAACCCTGCATTCATCAAATTGATTTTTCTGTGTGTTAACGTCAGAATTTACAGATTTTCTTTCAAGGTGCTCAAAAGTTCCTAAATGTCACAATAAATAATAGACTTAAATAGATTATTTAATTTAGAGAAAAAGAGAGAGAATTTCTCTTTAAGCTCCTTTTTGAACAATGGACTTGTTGATTATTTTCAGGGTTGCACAATGTTTAAAAAATAGAAATATTCATCTTCTCCGAGACTGAAGTGGGAAAAGTGGGAATCCATTGAGTCCAGTGTTATTTGTAATTGAACTAGAGCAACAAGGATTATTATAAATATTTATATTGCCATTGATTTCAAACTTTGTTGGGTTTTTTATAGTGTTTAAAAACAAATAAGAGGATGGTGGGATGAATTGGGAGAGTGGGATTGACATATATACACTAAT
Organism: Grampus griseus; assembly: GCF_964374135.1. Lineage (NCBI taxonomy): Eukaryota > Metazoa > Chordata > Mammalia > Artiodactyla > Delphinidae > Grampus > Grampus griseus. Next base: position 120,664,729 of record NC_139019.1, on the reverse strand, counting down.
ATGTATAAAATAAATAATTAATAATAAAAAATAAGAGGAATACATGCATGTCAAATGTTTTTAATATCTTAGCTTCCTGTTTCAAAGAGCCTAAACATCTTAGATGGCATCCCTAAACACACTCCATTTCCTTAGTTCTTAAAGAGAACTGAACAGTTATTATTTTCCCATAATACCTTTTCATTCTTATTCCAAAATAATTCATTCGGGACTTCCTGTTGATAGTATATTTGCCTGAATCCATTTAAACTTGTCCTAATCTATCTGTTCTAATCTATCTGTTAGGAAGAGAGTTTCCGGTTGAATTAGGTGAAGGAAGGATGGCCATGTAGTAGAGAGGAGGGCACTAGTTACAGTCTTCCCAGGTGACCCTGCAAGAGATGTTAAAGTTTGTGGTGCCTCTATTTCCTCATGTATAAGAACACAGACATTGAAATAATGATCTCAGAAATGACTTTCTCCCTCAGGTAGCCTTAACCTTGAACCTAAGGTTCTCATCCCATGCAAGGTCTGTGAATGCTATTCAAAAGGTCAGGAAAACACTGAAATATATTCCAAATCCACGTGTATGTGCATTATAATTTTTTTCCCTTGGTTAAGAGGCAAAGGTTTTATTTCATTGGATTCCAAAAAGAGCCTGTGAACAACTTCCCTGTTCCAATTTTAAGAGCCACAGTCTGCTCTGTAGCTCTACCTATGAGAGTCTATATTTTATAGTGGTTAAGAAAACATATCCTGGATTGAAACTCCTAGATTTCATTCCTACTCTCAAAATACTAATTTTCTGAGCATGCACAAGTTACTTAATTTATTCTTAAGTCTCTCATCAATAACAAAGGATAATAATAGAACATTCCTTATAAGATTCCTTTTAAGACTTAAGTGAGATGATGTAAGCAAAATACTTGATGCTACTTTTTTTATGTTTTAAAATAAAATGTCCATACAGATCAGATCATGTGTTTACCTTTCTAATATGTAAGTAGAAGATAATAGAGTTCAATAAATATTTTTGGAATGAATGAATGAATGAAGGCTTTTGACTAGGCCAGTAAATTAACCTCGGTCAAAATCAGTGATGAGCTACTTTGTGTCAAATTGTGCTGAAAAATTAAAGGGAAAAAACTGAAAATGCTCAGTCATTTAATCTTTATGTCATTTCTCCCCCTAGTACCAGGGCTCTCATCTAACCTTATCATGTAAACAAGCAGCCTACTCAGATCATTTTTGTTTTATTTTTTTGCACTCAGAATATATTTTCCCCCAAATCACTGACCCAAATGTAATATCTAGGTAATGATTTTTAAACAGTTTAAATTATTATCTCCAACACATACTCTATCTTGAAGGTTTTTTCCTTAATTTCCTCAATCAGAATATTCACTCAAGGTGCTACACAGATGCATTAATACCTATTAAAAAAAAGCAAGTATAAAAACAGTGGGGTTTTTCTGTTGCTGTTCTTGTAGACTAATTGTAATACTGTCTTTACTATTTCAATTATTAGTAGTAAGTGTCAGCAGACATCTGTTGATGTTGGAGTTTTAGGCAGCTTGTTCTGTAACAGCTGGAGATCTGAAAGAATGATCTCTGAATACTAAGTTCACCTTTGAAGTGCATATTGTACTCAACCAATTTAAGGCATTTCTGACACGTCTTAATTATTCCAGAATTGAGACATGGTTTTGGTACATTAGAAACAGCCACACTCAAGGTGGCCTAAGTCCTAGTAACTGCTCCCTCTCCAATTAGCAGGGAGATTTCTGAACAACCTTTAAAATCCCCAGGACTTGGTCTGCTCATTTGTAAAATTAAGGGTGGGAGGAGTTGGCAGGATGATCTCTATGTTGCCAAATAATCCTGTGATCCTAGCTCTGTAAAGGGAGTTAATAACGTGAGTATTTTTTAAAAAGAAACCTCATTGAGTTGTTCTTAAACCAACCTGGAAAGTTCAACACATTTTTCTTTCAGTTATGGATGAACTTGGAAAAAATAGCATAACAATGGCAAATGTCACCTTAAATACTTATCCAAACAAAGCCTCATGTTATCCAAATAAGAAAAGGATGCCAAGGGTTTGTACTCAACCATTTTATGTCTAGCTTGATTCACATTTATATCCCTTCATTGAACATTTGATGAACACTCACTATGCAGCACCCATAGGATACAGAAATAAGTCTCACATAGTCCAAGCCCTTATGAATCCACAATGCCAGGGATTTAAGATAAGATTGACAGGTTGACAAAAGCAAGATGGTGAAACAGGAAGTCCCAGACCCACCTTTCCCCTACAGAAACATCAATTCAATTAACCATTCAGAGAACAATTCCTTTTGTGAGAAGTGCAGAGAATAGCTAAGAGGCTCCTGTACCCAAGGTGAGTGTGAAACCAGCCTTACTGTAGCCAGGAGGAAAATCTGTGGTACCCACTCACCACGGACACCCCACCCAGATCTGCAAGCATAATTGAAAACAAACAAACAAAAACCCAGATCTTTGGTTCTCTCCAGGGAGGGGAAGAGAAGACTGAAACATATGTGCAATGGTCTGGCTTTTCAGGGGGGGTTCCTGAAGGACTAGTCTGTGTCTTACCTAAATCTAAACACTGACAGGAAAAGATGCCAGGTTGGGGGCTGCAAAAGACAGGGGAGAAACTTTTGACTAGAACACCCTCACTCACCACACTTCGTATCCATGGCTAAATGTGGAATAAGATGGGAAAAACCTCCAACTCCCAGCTTCTCCCTAGGGAGGGAAAGCGTTGAAACATACACCCAACATTCCAGCCTTTCAGAGGAGTGCCCAAAGGACTGGCTTTTATCTCACCTGTTTTGGAGTGCTGACTAGACCCGGTATACTCTGGTTGCCTGGAGGCTTCTGAGAACAAAACAGAGCAGGACACCTTATGGCTACTCCAAAAGACCCCTGGTGCTGCTGCAAGAAACCCATGGAATATCAGAGGATGATACAGATAGAGACAGTGGACTCTTCCTGAGGTTAAAAAAAAAGAGCACGGAGGCTGCATCCAGTGTTCTGGGTTTTCAGGAGGCTACAAGACAGACAGGTTTCTTTCTCACTGTTAGAACACTGATGGGGCCTGGCATAATCATGAATCATGGGGGCCATTGAGAAAAAAGAGAGCTCCAGGGAAAATGCAATACCACAGACAGACACCACAGAGAACAAGAAATTATGAGCTCCTCAAAAAAGAAACTGGCAAAGCTCTCTGAGAATTAACATACACGAATCTAGAGAAAATATATCCACAGAAAAGGTTTGCAGGTCCTCAAAATCTCTAGCCAGGCTGAATGGTGAAGGTCTTTCCCTATAAAAAGCCAGTCGGTAATGACTTTGAGAGGTGGCTGTTTTTTCAAAAGTGTGGACCCCAACAAAATGTTAAGAAGCATGTGAAGAAAGAGGAAAACATGACACAGTCAAAGGAATAAAATCAATCTCCAGAAAGCAAGCCTAAAGAAATGACAGTATATGAATATCTGACAAATAATTCAAAATAACTACAGAGATGCTCAGTGAGCTCAGAAAAACAATACATGAACAAAATGAGAAGATCAACAAAGAGAAATGTACTTAAAAAACACAGAAATATTGGGGCCGAGAATACAATAACTGAGTTGAAAAATTCACTAGAGGGGTTCAACAACAGAATTGATCAACCAAAAGAAAGAATCAACAGACTCAGACAGGTCATTTATATTATCCACTAGAGGAACAAAAAAAAGAAAAAAAAACAATGAAAAGGAATGAGAAACCCTAAGGGACTTACGGGACACCATTAAAAAGACTAATATATGCATTATGAGAATTACACGTGAACAGAGAAACAGGAAAAAAATTATTTGAAGAAATAGCTGAAAACTTCCCAAATCTGGGGAAGGAAATGAACAGTCAGATTCAAGAAACCCAAAAAAATACAACTAGAATGTCCCCAAAGAAGTCTACTTAGAGACATATTATAATCAAATTGTCAAAAGTCAAAGCGAGAATTATGAAAGTAGCATCACAAAAGAGCCCCATAAGACTATCAATAGATGTTTCAGCAGAAACCTTGCAGGCCAGAAGGGAATGGGATGACATATTAAAAGTGCTGAAAGAAAAGGACTGTCAACCAAGGATACTGTATCTGGCAAAACTGTCTTTCAAAATTGAAAAAAAAATGAAAGACTTTCCCAGATAAAAAGCTGAGTGAATTTATCACTATTAGATTTGCCTTATACAAAATGCTACAGGAATTCCTTCAAGGATGCTAGAGAAAGCAACACAGAAGCATATGAAAGAATAAAGCTCAAATATAAATGGAAATATATAGACAAACACAAAATAATGTACTGCAGTAATGGAGGTGGGAAAACCACTTTTAATTCTAGCATCTAAGATAGAAGTTGAAAAAAACATATAAAAAACTAACTATAATTATAAAGATATGTTAAAAAATATAAAAATGTTATTTGTGATATCAATAACATAAATTAGGGAGGGAAAGGAAAAACAGCAGAGTTTCTGTATGCTACTGAAGTTATTATTAGCTTAAAATAAATTGCTGTAACTATAAGATGTTTTAGGTGAGCCTCATGGTAACCACAAAGAAAATACCTATAGAAGATACATAAAAGGTCATGGGAAAGAATTAAAACATGACACTAAAAATAAATCAATAAAACACAAAGACAGCAAGAATGGAAAAAAGGGCAAAAAGGTTATTAGACAGAAAACAATAAACAAAATGGCAACAGTAACTCCTTGCCTATCAGTAATTACTTTACGTGTGAATGGTTTTAATTTCCCAATCAGAAAACACAGAGTGGCTGCATCGATAAAACAAACAAAAACAAAAAAAGGTTCCAACTGTATGCTGTTTACAAAAGTCTCACTTTAGACCTAAGGGCACACAAAGAATGCAAAAAACGTATTCGATGCAAAGGGTAACCTTAAGAGAGCAGGGGTGGCCATGATTATACTAGCCAAAATAGACTTTAAGTCTAAAATTCAAACAAATGAGGAAGGCTAGTATATAATGACAAAAGGGTCAATTCATAGGGAAGATATAACATACTATATATATATATATATATATATATATAGGAAACTGGGCTTGCATGTGTGTGTGGAAGAGGGACACAATAATGCTGTGTAAATTAATAGTTGTGGTCTCAGGTGAGTAAGATGATCACAACTTGAAAGCCTATGAAATGGAAGAGGGATATTATGAAAACCTCCTTGGAATCCTGCCTTGCATTCTAGTTTTCAGCTGGAACTCCCACTCCCCTCTGCCTCCACAGATGCCCTCCAGTGACCCCTGAATCTCTGGGGTCCTGAACCTCTCAGTCCTTAGAATATCTGTAGCATTTAATGTTTTTATGCCTCATAAACACTATCTGTTACCATCTGTTATCTTGAGTTCTTAACTCTCTCTTATATGCCTGTTGTGCTTATTAAACTAGTCTGTAAGTTCTTTGAGGATAGGTATTCATGTCTGGCACGAGATTTACTCAGTTGCTTAGAGATTTTCAATAATATTCATTCTACTCACGCGATACTTGTTTTAATTCACATCGGATTATTCTCTGTTCTTTAATTAGTTGTTGGCTTGCACACCTCCATGTCTATGTTCATGGTGTTCCCTCATCATAGAAACTGCCCTCCTCTCTCCTTGTCTGCCTGAAAGATTTTTAATGAGCCTTCAAACTCAGCTCAAACGTTGCATCTTCTCTGTAACTCTCCCTGATGTCCTTACCTTGCACTCTTGTCTCTGCTCTGAAGTTCTGTGGAACCTCGTCACAGTGCCTTTTAGTTATTTCTTTGGGTGCATGTGTGCTTCAGTAGACCGTCAGCTCTGTGAGAGCAAGGCGTGTCCCTTTACGTTCCATGCCTCATATACAGCAAGTACTCAATGAATGTTTATTGAATTGAAAGGGAGTAGAAAGGTACAGAGACTCTGATAGAGATAAGCTAGTCATGCTTTAGACCAGCACTTTGCCTCTCTGTGACGTGATTCTCTATATTCTCAGCAATGAATTTAAAGCATGAAAGCATTCTGATTTGGGAAACTTTCAGGGGCAATAGTAAGCATCCTACTTGTCGCAGTTTCTTTTTGGTGTGGTAAGTCTTGATCTGAACTGATAGAGTATCAGGCAGATACTTGTTAAAATCGCTATCAAAATTTGCACCAATGCCAAGATTATTCTTGAAAACTCTGCTGTTTTAAATTAACCACTTCCTTCCATTATTAGAGATCATTGAAAACTAAAGGCAACCAAAGCAATACTTAAAATACACCAGGAAGATCTGGATACCCAAAAACACACGAACTGAGCTGCCAGCAGTTGTCCTAATAACTATCATTTCACCAAGATGTATTTATTAGACATCTGCGAATTGCTAAGAGCTGCCAGAAGTCTTTCAGAAAGAAGCACTGTGCAGTCAGGTCTCTCCTGGGAGGGACTACGCCAGGAGCAATACTGCTCAAGTCATTAGTGTGTGGTGAGCAGATGCTGTGAACCCTCTTTGAGAGGCTCACAGGGAAGTCGCTCAGCAACTCGCAAAGAGTCCTCATTCTCATTACTGGAAATGCCAGGCAGGGAGGGAAGTGGGTCAGGATGTCCCTCATGCTCCTTGAGATGACATCATGGCAGTTTCTGGTCTTTGTCATTCAATGACCATTTTAATTGCCCTTATTCTGTGATGAGCCATATGTTATATGACTGTGAAGTGGCACCTTTACAAAGCAGAAAGCTTTCTCTACTTCACTCTCATGAATCTGCTATGAGAAATAATGACTCTTACTTTGGTCTGCACCTTGGCACTGTCCTCTAACTGAGTGTTCTGAACGAGAATCAGGTCAGCAGCCATTTCGGCCACTTCACCTCTTTGTGTTTACCCCCAGACAAAATGCAGCAAGATGACACTGAATTCCATTACTACAGAGAAAACAGATTCTGAAAGACTCGTCGACTTCTGGACCTGGGTAGGTCCTCTTATGATGTTTAATTCTTTGAAATATAATAAACTTTTTCCCCACAAACTTTTCCTAAAGAGTTTATCTTAAAAGTAAGTATTTTATCCAGAGGCTTTTCCAAAACTAATTGCTAGCCCAAAGATAATAGGATCCCTTTTCAGGAAGTTACAGCATCTCAGAATTTTAGGGCTGAGGGCAACTCAGAAATAACCTTCGTCAATTATTTCCTTTCAAACCTAAGGAAGGCCAATTCGACAGGCTAAAGGGCTTTCCCACTTCCATACCATTAGTTAGTGGCAGGACTCAGTCTAGAACTTGAACCTCCTAACTCTGAGCAGAGAGTACATGTTTAATTAGGGTTTTGTGCCAAAGGGGAGAAAACTGTTTTATTGAACTACTAAATCAGTAGAATCATAATGTGCATCTGATTTTAATCCGCAATGCAAACAAAATAAACACATACAACCAAGAATGAATAAACCCTCTAATTTCCAAAGAAAAGCAGCTAATGTCAGAATAAATCCCTTGGCCTAATGTCATGGGTCAGGTTCAGAATATTGGTGTGGCGCACATGTTTTGATCAATTCAATGATTCATTAGATTCAGTCAGAGTTTGTTATCTACACGATGCCAAAAACAACCACTCAATTCAGTAAAACTGAACAAATCAGTGAGAAGACAATTCCAAATTGCTCTATTCAAAAGAACTGAATATTATGTGTAACTATACATCGCCAGAAATTAAAAGAGCAAAGGAGAAATGGGAACATAATATCAGAGTCCTACCCTAGGAAACCATAGATATAGAAAGGAAAGCAAACCATCTGGAGATGTGTCTTGACACTTTTTAGAGTGCACGCCTTTGCCCACACCCCCTTCATTGTCCCTATCCAAAAACGTGGGCTCTTGCCATGGATGCTGATATAACTCGACCCACTCCCCTAATGATAGTTGACTCTACCAGAGCAGGTCACCTGAACCAAGCTGGGACAACCAGTACCATCCGCTAGGAGTTTAGAATTGGGACAAGAAGAGTCAGTCTCGCTGTGTGAGTGAAACCCTAAAAGGTAACAAAAGATGATATAGACTCCATGTAGACTGAACAGCAGAGAGAGCTGGTTGACTGAGAAGCTGGCAAGGTACAGACAAACAGAGTTTATGACTGCCATCAGTGTTGTAAGAAAAATACACAGTATCATGTGATAGAGCATAATGGAGTGAGGACTGTCACAAGAGTGGATGAGCAGAGACAGCGTCTCTGAGGTGGTGATTTATAACCTGAGACCTAATGGATGCGGAGCCAGCCATGCCAGGAGCTAGGTGAAAAGTATTTTACATAAAGTGGATAGCACCTGCAAAGGCCACAAGGGGGGAAGCTTGGCACTTTTAAGGACAAGAAAGAGACCAGTGTGGTTGGAGCAGAGTGACTGAGGGGGATGGAGGGTGAGTTTGCAAACAGCTTTTAGTTAGGGTAACTATCTGCTCCCATTTGTCCAGAATTGTCTGAGTTTGTGCCTGTTGCCCAAACATAATTATTCATAGCATTCCTTTTACTCTCAAGATGCCCCATCTAGGACAATGAATTATATAGTCACCCTATAATTTCCTACCAAGAGGTAAGAATTCGTATTTTCTTCCTAACACAAGGAGAAACCACTGAAGGTTTTGAGCTGAGAAGTGTCAAGATAAGCTCTATATTTCTGAGAGATAATTGTAGCATAGAATATAAATTATATATTAGGAAGCAGAAACTATGGATAACTGGGCTTTTTTGGTCTGACATGGTATTGGTTTCTGTTCTATTCTGGTGTCCTTCGTGTACTTGAGCAGGAGTTCCTGGATAGGTTTGTGAAAAGACATACTGAGGAGTCTGAAATAGTATATGAGTGTAGCTGCTACCAGGGACAGAGGAGAACACCAAACATTCAGGCCACACCAATACAAAATAGAAAGTGTTGGGGTGCCTGGATGACGTAAGTAGTTGTCTCCGCTCTCCTCTCTGTAGGCACATCCTCAGAACAATTATGTAAGAACATTCACTCACTTCTATTCAATGCTGTCACTTAAAGATAATTCCTCTGAAGAAAATGCAAGCACAATCCCGCAGCCAAACCAGAGATGGAAGAAAAGATTAGGTGAGAAGCCAGGAAAGAATTCCACGTGTAGCTGCTGAGTTCTGAACAAGACCAAAGATCATTTTGAAACACCTGAAATAGGGGTGCCTTAAACAGGAAGCTTGCCTGGCAATCATCAGTCCCCAGAAGTAAACATAGTTATGAGGCAAGAAAGGTGAACAATTTAAAAAATATTGCTGACTTTCAATAGTACCAGAAAGCACGAATTAAGTAAAGTTGGCTACCTCTTTAAAATCAAAGACTGCTCTCTATGCCACCCACTGGTCTTGGACGCTTATGAAGAGTAATGAGGAGTTGCTTGGGCAAACGAGAATTACTGAGAGCTCTGCAGGGTTATCTCTAAAGAAGCAAGAAGGTCAAATCAATAGCCATCAGTGTGATGGCTATTTACACAGGAAGTAAACATCTATTACTGTGGTGGTTTGTAAACGTCTCCTCATATTATGGTGTCCCAAATCATGGTCTATTTCCCTAAATCCAATTTATAGATTTGAGCTATTTTAAAGACACATTCTTTCCCTAGTCCAATCTCTCCACTCTTATATTCCTTACACCCTGCCCTTCAACAAAAGAGACAATATATAATTTCCTCAAACATAGCTAAAAGCCTATCTACTTAATCAGGAACAGTTTTCCTTTAAAAAGTAGCATATTCCTAAGGGATGAAGGGAAAGCAAGAGAAATAGTAGAATTTCCATGGTTTAAGCATCATTAAAAGTGCATACTGATATATATATTTATTTAATATATATATTTATTGTATATATATTTATTTTATATATGTTTTTTCAACCTAAAAAATGCGATCTAGAATTGTGATAGTATATAAATATCATTCAATTCAATTAAATAAGTGTATACTAAGATGCCTTTTGCATGCCTTGCATAAGGCTAACCTCCCTGAGGAACATGGCAGGAAACTAAAAAATGTTCTGTGGTCTTGAGATTATGGTATATTTTGCGAAAGTGTCTGCAAGAAAGAGGGGAAGGAGCAGATGTACATGAGCCAGAGAAAGAGCCCCAAAAGAGATACAGAAATGGAAGCAGTGTTTGTCAGAGTGTGATGCAAAGACCACCTGCATGAGAATCAGTAGGGGTGCTTGAACACATGTAGATTCTCAGGCAGCTTCATGAACCTCATAAATCAGATTCTCTGGGGATGGCGCCAAGAATGCAACTAACATTCTGTCAGTCTCCTGATAAAATCCCTCCAAACAAAATGAGAATAAAATCCAAACACTTGATCAAGACCCACAATGTCCTACGCGATCTGTCACCTGCATGCTTCTCCTACCTCACCTCCTACCCTGTCCTCTGGGCCCCCTCCTCTTTCCTAAAGGCACACATCTCACTCTCTCATTAGTCGCCAGTTATACTGGTATTCTTTCCAGTCCTCAAATAACAAACCTTCCCTACATTGTCCTCTGACTTACTCATCTTGTTTCCTCTTTGGAAAGTTTTCTATCATCACCTTAGCTAGTGCAGTCACCTCACCACTTTGTATACTCTGTATTCCATAGACATATCATTTTCTTTAAAGTACTGTATTAGTTTTCTATTGCTGTGGTAACAAGTTACCACAAACCTAGTGGCTTAAAACATCACAAAGTGATTATTTTACAATTCTGTAGGTCAGAAGTCCAATACATGTCTTTCTGGGCTAAGATTAGTGTGCAAGCTAGGTTGCATTTCTTTCTGAAGGCATTAGGAGAAAATCAATTTTCTTCCTTTTTCCAGTTCCCAGACATCATCCACAATCCTTGGTTCATGGCCCCTTTCCTTCATCTTCAAAGCCAGCAATATTCTAGCTAAGCCTTCTTCTGTGCTCACAGCCCCCTTTGGAAAGGTTCTCAGCTTTAAAAGACTCATATTATATTGGGACCACCAGGTTAATGCAGGATAATCTCTCCATTTTAAGTTCCTTAGCTTAATGACATCATCAAAGTCCACTTTGCCACGTAGGGTAACATATTGACAGATCCTAGGCTTTAGGACATGGATATTGTCGGCAGCCGTTATTCTGCCTACCACAAATACTTAAACACTATCTGAAATTACCTTATTTGTTTCTTTATGCACTTACTGTATTATCTTGCTAAAACTAAAACTCATCCCAAATACTGAGTGCCTGGAAACTAGGCTAGCATATAGTAGCTATGCAATAAATATTGAGTGGATAAAGATTAAAAGAATGATGGACTTTCATACCAAATTCCTGAATGATTATCATTTTATTTTATGTATGCCCTTTTATTACATATAATACTTATACTTATCAAGGCTACCCAGTTAGTCTAATTTTCAATAATTCCAAACCTCTGACATAGTCTCATCTATACTAAATGGATGGGGCATATAGTCTATTCGTATTGTATTCTAGAAGTGCCTCGCCTTTCTTGGAAAGTGCCTATAATGGAGAAATGTTTCATGTCTAACAAAAATCTCTTTTATTGCCACTAAAACTGCTTTCTTCTACTGTGGCTTTGAAGAACAGAGAACATACTGTTCTCTCAATACACTTCAAGAGATGCAAAATCAAATGGTTACAGAGGGATGTACAGGTGAAAGAAATGAGTGAGGGTAGAAGGGTGAAAGATAATATAGAGTGGTGAAGACTGTGTGTTCTATAAAATGCATGCTGAGTTGAAAGGAGAAGGATTCTGTGTTACTGTAACTTGTTACTTTTCAAAGTGAAAAAAATCTGGATTTTCATGTGAGACGTACTGATGCCTAAAATAATGTGCAGGTAAGAATTCTTCTGCTTCAAGTTATTAAGGAATAGCACATCTCATTAACACAACTAAAAATCCAAACACACACACACAAATAAACATAGACACAACAATCTGTTTGAAGGTACACTAAAAACTGCAAAGACAACCAGGATTTGTGAGATCAATATTTCAGAAAAAGGAAGCTCATTGAGGTGAGGTGTAAATCCGGAAAATCACTTTTCTGCTCGGAGAATTTACCATTTTTGCAGAAAGTGAGAGTCTGAGAAGCCAAAAAGCAGGAGGCAGCAAATGCACAAAGGTAGACAAGTCATCAGTGTTTGGGCAGGACTGGGAAAACAAAAATTGAAGTTTAAGGCTGTCAAGGCTATAAGTATGAGAGGAAATAAGATTCCTGAGAGGAGGAAGGGTAGAGACATAAGCCTAAAACTCATATGTTTTTCCTTTGAAACGTTTGCCAGTCCTTAAGCTGTGTCTTACTTTATGTCTAGCACAAAACCATTTTACTGCCACTGAAGCTTCTTTCCTCTACTAAGTCTGAAGAACAGAGAATATCCTATGCTCCTACTTGATTTCAGGAGAAAGAAATCAGATGGTTACAGACAGAGACCATGCAGCTGATGAAAATGAATGAAGCTATCCCACTGCTGCCACAAAAAAAAAAAAAAAAGAAAATGAATGAAGCTACTTGTGTGCAAGACAATAGGGAGTGGTGGGGTTTGCGGTGAGCTGGAAAGTGCATGCTGCATCTAAAGCTGGCAGTCACTGAGCACCAAACAATTTTTGCTTTTTAGGAACAAGAATTCTGTATGTTCAAAATAGTACACATTTTTTAAGCAGTTCTGAGTAAACAAAATTGGAGTTGAGGAGGAGGGGTCACGATAAGAACTCCAGGCTTTCAGTTGGAACCCCTGGAGAATACCCTAGGAACATTTATTTTTACACTGATATTTAAAGAAACTCTCTCCCTGTTGTACTGACTGTATAAGCCCTATTCTAGCTAACTGCCAATGAAGAGGGTAAATAAATTTCTTGAAGAGTATACTATCATCCAAAACCTCTACAATTTCGCCTATGAATATTTAATCAAAAATTACCAAGCGTCTCAAGAAAAGTGACTAAGACAAAAAAGGCAATAAAACAAGCCTAAAGGTAGCCCAGACATTTGAGATATCAGGCATAGACTTTAAAATAACTATGATTACTCTGTACAAGAAAATAGGTAACAAGATGGAGAATTTCACCAGAGAACTAACTGTACTCTAAAAATAATCAAATGAATATTCCAAAACTGAAAAATATAATAGACATTATTAGTGACCCAGAAAGTAGTTCAGGAAAAAATTAGTAGATGCACAGACATATGTGTGTGTGTGTGTGTGTGTGTGTGTGTGTGTGTGTGTGTGTATATAAAAAAGGGCTTAAGACATATATGGAAAAGGTCTAACATAGGTGTAACTGGAGTCTCAGAGAGGATAAAGAATGAGATACCACATATTTGAAGTCAAATGGATGAGAATTTTCTAAAATGATTAAAAAGAAAAATCAACCCACAGCCTTAAGAAGCTCAGCAAATTCTAGGCAGGGTAAATACACTAAAGCCTTACCTAAGCTCATTATAGTCCAACTGTAGAAAACAAAACAAAAAGGAAATTTGAAGTACAGAGAGGACAAAGAACATTAGCTTCAAAGTGTCAACAATAAAACTAACTGCTTTTTATTTAACAGAAATAATGCAAACAGTAAGATAATGGAATGGCATTTTTAACCTGCTAAAGGGAAATAAATGAACAACAACAAAATCACTGACTTGGAATTCTGTGCCCAGTAAAACGTGCTACAAAAACAAGGGTTGAATAAAGACATTTCCAGAAAAACCTATAACTGAGGAAATCTGTCACTAGCAGACCCAGATGCACACACAATGACGTCATGCTGTGCTTCCATCATCCTTTTTGTTGACTTCTTTTTTTGGTGGTTCATTGCTGGTAGTGACCCCAAGTAGATTCAAGCTTATATTTTTATAATTATCAGTTGAGTGAATAAAAAGGGATCTCTTCCAGAAGTTCAAACTAGAATTGTGTCACTTTTTAACAAATCACTAAATCCCAGGAGTCCTGGTTATGATTATGTAGGCCTTGGTCACACAGAACATCTAGCTAGGAGTGAGTCAAGCTGGCTCACCCAAATCACACAGAAGATATGCTCCAAATGAAACAGGAGTTCTGTTATTCACAGACTTGGGAATGGTAGAAAAGCAAAGAAAGTAAGGGACCATGCTCCTGACTTGCGACAGATTTACAGATTCCTCTAGGGCTCCATACTTTCTCTTGTGTAAATCAGCAGCTCTAGAAAGGCTTGATGGGTCTGTTAAGCCTGGGAGCCTCAAATCATGTCTCAGATGCAAATTCAAGGGAGACAGCACAACTTACTCTTTGTTAGTCCTGGAAGGTCTGCATTTAGCCATCTCCTGATATATAGTGACCTGTGACTTTTGGAAACCCACATTCAGCTGGCTCCTTCCTTCCTTTCTTTCCCTCTTTCCTTCTCCGCCTAATCCCCTTCTTTTCTCTTGCTTTTGTTTATGTTTTCCAGCTTTCTATCCTGCATTTATCTGTCCAAGGTGGCTCCTCTTGAAGCCAAGGTTTCCTCCTAAAAAACTTATAAGAAAAATTCAACTTTTTTTCCTTTACTAGCTTTTGGTATTTTGTCCTGAATGTACAACCTTCTTGGACTTTTAAATGACTATAAAAACTTCCATTACTCTCCCCCCCAAAGGCACATGCCTGCTTCATTATCAAGATTATCCTAGCAACCTCCTCTTCACCTTCAACACCCAGATCAAACTTCTGTTGTAAAGAACAGAAGACAAGGCTTTTCTGAATGACCTAAGCAATAAGGTATACATGTACAACTTTCATTTCATTTATCATATGGCATTGCAATTATGGGATAATATTTCCCTCCCTAACACCTTTTGATCACCTCAATGGTAAGGAGCATGATATTAATTAGCGTAGCCTCAGTACCTGCCACAGAGCCCAGCCCAGATACTTGCTCAGCACATGTTTGCTGAGATGAATGGAAAGGAGACTGAATAGAAGATGCTGAACTAACTCTGTGAAGCAAAAGTTCTTATTTCTCTAAATCATTTTGACACTTCTTTCTTTCCCTTCAACTCCCCTCTCCCTTAAGAATTGCTTTATGTGTTTTCTGGGATGTAAAAATTTATGCAATAGCATAGCATGATAGCGAAGTGTTTTTTTTCCTATCAGATTTTTAGACCATTTAAAAAGTAATTATATGAACTCACAGTGTTATTAGTTATGTTCATTGAATTGGCACTTCCATTATGAATCCATTTTTAATTACATTGGACACATTTCATCAATATTTCTTCTGAGAGCGGCAGAATGTATAATGGCACTTGCAGAGACACATAAACCAGCCTAAAGGGAAAACTCTATACCTGTAGTTACGCCAGCCACGATTGAAGATTTGATAAGGCCTCTGAAGAACCTCATCACCTTAAATGTGGTCAACACTAGAAAATAAAATAGAGGAAAGCAAGGGCACATTGCCTTGGTCGTGCAGGTTGTTTGTATCATTCAAGACCCCTTCGGTTACAAGCGTTAGAACTCTAACTCAAGAGGCTTTGGAAGAATGAAGGGGATTTGTTGGTTCATGCACATGAAAAGGCAAGGGGGACATCTTGCCATAATAGAAGCTTAACTAAAACATATCTTGACATTTACCAGTACTCTAGTCCAGGAGTTAGCAAACTGTTTTCCGTAAAGATTCAGATAATAAACATTTTAGGTATTGAGAGCCTCATCAGGTCTCCCTTGCATATTTTGGGGGTTTTTTTGGTTAGTTTCTTTTTAACAACACTTTAAAATGTAAAAACCATTTTGAGCTCATAAGTCATACAAAAACAGACCCTGGGATGAACCTGGCTCACATTCTGTAGTTTGCCTATCCTTAATAATTCATAGTCCATATTCAAAATTTTGTTAATTATTACAACAGTATCCTTTATAACCTTTTTTTCCCCCATGCATAGAACCCAATTCAGGATAATTTGTTGTATTTAGTTGTCATAAATAATTCAGGATAATGTATTGCATGCATTTAGCTGTCATGTTTCTCTTAAAATAAACAGCACCACAGGTTTCTTTCTTTTTTTACCTTCATATTTTTTAAAAGTACATGTCAGTTACTTTGTTGAGTATCCCTCAATTTGGATTTCTCTAACGTTTCTTCACAATTAGATGAAACATATGCATTTTTTATAGGAATGCCACTGAAGAAGCATTCCCAGTGCCTTATGACAGAAGGCACTTGATGTCAGTTTATCTCAACATTAGGAGGATTAAATGTTATCTTTGTCATTTAAGGTGGTGTCTGCCAGGTGTCTTCACTGTAAGGTTACAACTTTTTCCCTTTGTAATCAAAAACGTAATTTGTGAGAACTATTTTGACACTACGCAAATAGCCTGTTCCTCATCAAACTTACACCTGCAAATTTTAGTTGCCATTGATGATTTTTCAACTTCCATACATATTAGCTGTAATTCCACTATAAGAAAGAGGTTTATTTATTTATTTATTTTTGCACCAAATCGGGGAATTCTTACTTTAATTAATGGGTTATAATTCACTGCTATCATTATTTATCTTGACATTTAAAGTATTCAAGATTTGATCACTGGGAGCCCATTCAAGCTGGTTCCTGTGTCCTTCTAACATACGTCTTCCTTACTTTTTGATAAAATAAGACATTCCTGCCTCTTCTTGTCCCAGTCCTGGAATCAGCCATTTCTCCAAGAAAATTTCTTGGTTCTTTACAGTGCAGAGTGGCATATAACATACATGACAAGGACACCCTTTGTGGTATCAGCGAAGGTGATATGGGAATAGTAACAAGCCTTCTTTAACCCTCCCAGCACTGGTGGTATCAGAAAAGAAGCCTGATGAGTAGTCTGAACTCCCACCCACCACCCAGCAGTACTGAGACATGACCCTACTCAGGAGTGTCTAGGACCTTGAGTGTGGAACTCGGGCTTCCAACCCTACCTGGTGGTTGGATAACCACCAAGCCAACCAGGTCATTATCTACTTGGCCCACTGCATAGTGTCAGTGCTAAAGCAGAAGGTTTAAACTAAATTAATAGTCTCATAACATAATACCCAAATGTCTGGAATTCAATGAAAAATCACATATACTACAAAGAACTAGAAAAATCCCAAAGACCATAAAACATGCCAACACTGAGATGACAAGAATGTTAGAATTGAGTGACATGGATTTTAAAGCAGCCAACTGAAAAATGCCCCAGAGGGCAATTATGAACATGCTTCAAAGTAATGGAGAAACAGAAAGTCTCAGAAAAGATGCAGAACATACTAAAAAGAATGAAATAAAAATTTTAGAACTTAAAAATAAAATAACCAAAATATAAAACTTATACATGAGTTCAACAGCAGAAGACAGAGAGGACAGAAGGAAAAATCAGTACACTTCAAGATGAAACAATAGAAATTATCCAATTAAAACAATAACAGGCTGAAAATCTATGAAAAGAACCTCAGAGACCTACAGACCTATAACGAAAGATCTAACGTTTGTGTCACTGGAGACCTCAGAAAGAGAGGAGAAAGAGGGTGGGGCTGAAAAAATATTCAAAGAAATTGAAAATTCTCAAATGGGGCAAATCAGATACAGAAATAAAAAGGTGAGCAAATCCACAGTGCATACTCAATAAGGGATCATTTGATGAGTAAACATCTACTCATAGTCAAAGGGTTTCAACAAAATCCGAGTACATCTGTTAGTAATCATCTAATATAGTGGACCCGTGTTAGGTCAGTAGCTTTACTGGCTGCCTTTAGATAAGATGTCAACAGTCTGTGGTCAGGAGAGAGGGGGTCTCATGATTCAAAGCATATAGATTTAGGTATAAGGGATCCCCTGGGGCTTTGTTGGTTAGGGACTATACGCTATAATAGCTCTCAGGGCACCATGTCTATTTCACATGTTTAATACTCAACTGTCGTAAATTAAAAATCAGAGTTTTCTGATAGTCCCTGTCCTAAAGCTGAACAACGTTTAACAGGTTACTCATAATATCCCTTCTGACTGAGAAGCCCTGGATGACATTGTGCAACTCTTGGATGACTCTCCTTGTAGTTTTAATTAACAGATTGATACCCAATGTGATAGGCCTCACATTAATGAAAAGACTGATGTCCAAGGAGATAAGGGCAAGGATGCACACAAGCTATTCAGTGAGAATGGAAAGAACGTAGGTAAAAAAAAAACAAAAAAAGATGGCAGAAATTGCAAAATAAGTAACATTTATAATGCTAGTTAAGAACATCAGTCATTTCTTAGTTTCAAACTTTTTCACTCTCTGTGTATATTCTTGTACCCTTTCCCAGATGGGTGCTTATCAATGTAGAAAGAATAACTGAGATAGTATTAATGGCATTCTGTTCCAGCACCTCCTTGGGAGCAGGAAGAGGACAGGGAGGCATTGCATTAATAATGTGGGAGAAGAAATGGAAAGAGGAAGGAGGTAAAGGCTGTTCCCTGGGGTAGCCTTCCATCTCCTGTACCTGCTGTCTGCATCTAGGACACAGGAAATCCACAGGAATCTCCTGATAATGCCATTACTCTCGGCACTCTACAAACATTATTATTATGGGGGAAAATTACTCTCCTTGGGGGAGTTATTTTTGTCCATTCATTGAGCGTGACTAACAGAAGAGTTACAGAAAGAATACCATCAGCTAAACTGAAGCTGCTCAATTCTCTTTGGCCATTAGACAGACATCTTCCTTTTTTGGCACAAAATAATCTGCTAATAGATGGAAAGTACATTACTCTTTGAAGGGGGGGTATGCCTTTCAGGTATGTCTTTCAGATTTTCCCATTATAAAAACATAATGTAGCACTCTGTACAAAGTAGCTGCTAAAAATTAATACTAAAAAAAAATTGAACATGTCAAGAGCTATAAGACCCACATCAGAAATTCTAAGAAATCTGCTTCAGTCACAACATAGGATTATAGCTTATATTTCATCATATTTGTGACCTTGACCATCATTATGTAACCAAAGGAGGTAGTTAATATTATTTTCCCCATTTTACATGAGTACACTAGGCCATACAGGTCATAAGCTGTGGAGCCAGGATCTGAATTTGATTCCACTGTCCAAGTCCTTAAACACTATGCAGGAACATAGGCTTCATGATCAAGAAAAGTTTTTTCAAGTCACTACTTGGGACCAAGATGGCTTTGAATACCAAAATAAGGAGTGGGTGTTTTATTGTCCAAGCATTTGGGAATGACTGAAGGTATTCAGCAAAGATGTGACATCATTAGACTGATGCTCTAAAAGGATTAATGTGAGTACAGTATACAGAATACACTGAAGGGAGAAAGAAGAGATATTCAAAAAAAAGTATGAAATCTACCATTTATTGAGCACCTTTTAAGTGCCCGGCACATGCTATCTAATTTAATGAAAGATATAAGGGCCTGGCATAGAGCAAAAGCAGTGGGATTCAGGCTAAGTGGACAAGCATACAGAATATACAGGAAGTAAAATCAGCAGGATTAGCAATGAGAATCAGCATTTGACACCCAGAAACTTCTCAAACAGATTTGCAGTAGCTCATTTCTCTTACCTATAACATGAAGAAAGGGTGATAGTGGCAAGATTCAAAGGCACTGGGGAAACAGGACACCGTGCTGTGAACTAATCAGCCCTATTGCTGACAAAAGCTGTCATGAAATGAAACTAGTGTTGTGGGTCAGCCTTGGCCAGGCTCGGTCTGCTTCAATCACAGCCTAGGATTATAGCTTATATTTCATCAATCAGTAAACAGCATTTATTGGGAATTCACAATATGTATAGCGCTGAACCTGCTGTATATCTCTTCTAATAAGATACTCAGAAAGTGGCAAGTAGCACATATTTATTGTGAGACATATATATATATATATTTAATAATGTATATAGCTCCACGAGGATATCTATATAAAACTTCAGAGCTCACCTCAAATTCCCTCAAAGAGATCCTTTTTGCTTGGATCTGCACATGAATTTTGCAGCATGGGGGCTTTGAACAAAATGTTCAAAATTCCAAAACTTCATGAATAACTTTGATGTAAAAGATTTTTGAAGCTCACTGAGCTGAACACATTAGAAGATTTCATTTACTATTTCCATTTTAGGGTTGATCCTAATTTACTAGAAATGCTGGCACAATGTCAGTCACTCTCTAGAAATTAAGCTAAATTCTCCTCTGATGGTTTCTGTTGCCCACAAGATCCCCAGTACCAGCTCTTTCCAGCGTAGTACAACTTCTCCCTTCCACAACGTTTTCTAAGGACTGAAAGTGTAGAAAGCAAGATGCATTTCAAGTAGAAAATTCAAATGTGAGCTAAGTTCTAAAAGAACAGGTGTCTTAGATGAAAGATAAGGGGTTGGACTGGGTATGGGAAGAAGTGAGTCACTGGGTTTGATTAGAGAGGAGAACAGAAAAATGGCACAAAAAAGGAAATTTTCTTTTTAGTAACTATGTATTTTATTTATTAACTGTGCTCCAGAGGTGAACACTTAATGCTTATATATTACTTCCAGGGCCTCCGTGACCTGTTATTTGGAAGACATCAAAAAGCTGGTTCTGCAACACAATGGCCTTTCCAAGGTTACAGGAGTTAGTTTTACATGGGCCAAAGATCAGGTGAGAAAATGCAAAACATGTAGAGAATATTAAAATGCTTAATAAATGAGTCTGACACTTAACAGAATTTAAATGTCCTGTGTGTATCATCTATCACCTTTCATGAGAGAAAGTTGCAGGTGTGCTAAGTACTGGATATACAAACTCAAATTAGAAAAGTCATTTCTTTCAAGGGGCTTATGGTTTTATGTACGGGTAGCAAGTTGTGGAATGGACAATAAATAAATCTCTTTAACTTACTATTATATAGAGGTACGTGCTAGAGGAGCACACAGAAAGGATATAACATAACATTCAGGAGATCAGGAATGCTTCCCAGAAGAGATGAAATTCAGTCTGAGTCCAACCAAAGTGATTAAAGAACTAGGGAGAGTCATGCAAGATAGAAAGAGCTTCCCAATTTTGATAACTATTGATATCCTGGAACAAAATAAACCCAGCTATGCGAAGGCTTTCTAAACTCTAAAAATGATGCTCATTTTGATGGCTTTCAGTTCCCCGACCTTCAAGAGAATTCAAGCATGCTCCTAAAAATACTTGTGTCATACAAAGAAGATCTCCTTACTACCCAATTTAAAGGAAACATACCTCTATCACAGTCACCTTCTATTAACCTTTCCCATTTAATTTTCTTTACAGCTGATATCACTTTCTGTAGGTCCTTTAGCTATTTACTGTCTAACTACACTCACTTGAACTCAAGTCCAAGGGAGCAAGGATCTTGCATAACTTGTTCACCCCTCTAATCGCAGTGTCTGGAACAGTCCTGGTCATATAGAAGTTGCTCAATAGATGCTGGTCAGATGAATGAATGGTTGCCTTCTGCACCAACTGGAACAAAGGTTTAGAGCATCTGGTGTACTTGTGCCCTGGCATTTCTAGCAGCATATAAATAGACCACATTTCTTGATTTTAGGGAAAACTGAGTCTTAAAGCAACATCAAATTATCTATTCTGTCACATTAGAACTTTTTTTTTTACATCTTTATTGGAGTAAAAATGCTTTACAATGGTGTGCTAGTTTCTGCTTTATAACAAAGTGAATCAGCTATACATATACGTATGTTCCCGTATCTCTTCCCTCTTGCGTCTCCCTCCCTCCCACCCTCCCTATCCCACCCCTCTAGGCGGTCACAAAGCACCAAGTTAATCTCCCTGTGCTATGCGGCTGCTTCCCACTAGCTATCTATTTTACATTTGGTAGTGTATATATGTCCATGCCACTCTCTCGCTTTGTCACAGCTTCCCCTTCCCCTTCCACATATCCTCAAGTCTATTCTCTAGTAGGTATGTGTCTTTATTCCTGTCTTACCCCTAAGTTCTTCATGACATTTTTTTTCTTAAATTCTATATATATGTGTTAGCATACGGTATTTGTCTTTCTCTTTCTGACTTACTTCACTCTGTATGACAGACTCTAGGTCCATCCACCTCATTACAAATAGCTCAATTTCGTTTCTTTTTATGGATGAGTAATATTCCATTGTATATATGTGCCACATCTTCTTTATCCATTCATCCGATGATGGACACTTAGGTTATTTCCATCTCCTGGCTATTGTAAATAGAGCTGCAATGAAGATTTTGGTACATGACTCTTTTTGAATTATGGTTTTCTCAGGGTATATGCCCAGTAGTGGGATTGCTGGGTCATATGGTAGTTCTATTTGTAGCTTTTTAAGGAACCTCCATACTGTTCTCCATAGTGGCTGTACCAATTCACAGTCCCACCAGCAGTGCAAGAGTGTTCCCTTTTCTCCACACCCTCTCCAGCATTTATTGTTTCTAGACTTTTTGATGATGGCCATTCTGACTGGTGTGAGATGATACCTCATTCACATTAGAACTTTATTGCAGTGCGAGTATTTGACAAAATACAATCACTGTCACTGTGTTAAATAATCTTATGATAGCAATCAATGAATCCTGTGCAAATATCGTAAGTCCCAATTGATGAGTTTTATACATAGAGACACATCTTATATGCTTACCTATCTTATATTAGAACAGATAATACAAAGAAAACTAACTCAGTTTTGTTGAGGAGTTATTATGTTCAAACTTTTAGGTAAAAGAATAATTACAGCATGATTTAAGGGCTTTTATAAAACAAATCTACATCTTTTTGGAAGACCCAATAAAATTCAGAAGCTTTTTCATTTGTAGACCTGCCTCATGGTACAGGAACAGATTAGAACCCCAGTGAAATAATATTCAATTTTCAATTGTCCAAAGATGTTACCATCTTCCTACACACTATTTCAGTGGTAATCATAGCGATAAATCATAGTTGATGATTAAAATGTATCAAGGCTCACAGCAGGTCAGGCCCTGTGTATAGGGAGCATTCCTATTATCCTCATCACTGCTTCATTGGTGCGTAGGTGTTACCATTATCTCCATTTTGTTGTGAGAAGACTGAGGCATAGAGAATTTTGTCCTGAAAAGTCATGGAGCTATCAAGTGTCAGGACCTGTAAATATTCCATCACTAAAGCTAAAGTTTCTGGATACTAACACCTAACATACTTGCATTTTTCTTTTCAAATGAAAAATCTACTCATCTAATTCTTACCTAGTTGCTTTATAATTCATATTAATTTTTGTTATTACTAGCAGCCTGTCTGTTTATCTACTTTATCATAGATTTAAGTGTATGAAGAATCAATTCTAAATTCATTTTCTATTGAGCTGGAATCTCACTCTCATTCTTGAGGCTCCTGCGGGGAACTCTGAAGACACAGTGAACATGAAAATGACAGACACCAAAGAGCCCTGATTGTACCTCAAAGCAATTAAAGATCAGAAGTCCTACTCACAACTCTTCTCTTGATGACTTTTCTTAACCAGCAGGTGCTATCCTACTCATATTATGTCATGAGTGAGTTATCAGATAGTGTGATATGTTTTCTTCTAGCTGTGAATGCATCCTCACAGATAAGGGGAAAGCGTTTTGTTAACCCACTTAATACTTTCTCTCGTTTGCCCTCCTCCCAGGCTCCGGTGATACTTCATACAAATAATGACTTAAAGTGATAGTGAGATCAATAATGTTCAACTGATCCAGCTTTGAGCTCAAACCTGTTTGTTAAAGAAGCCATTTGTATGCAGTAGAAAGCTCAAGAACATCAGCCTTACACAGACCTTGGTTCAATGGTGGCCCTGCCTTGTACCATCTGTATGTCCTAGAGCAGGTTGGCTATTCACTTTGACCCTCAGTTTCTTCTTCTAGTTTAAATACATACATACATACAATTTATACCTATTGCTGAAGGTTTTTTTTTAATTTTAATGAAAAAATTTTTTAAATTAAAGATCATGAAAGTACAGTGTTGTCCATGAAATAGGCACTTAATAAATAGTAATACACTTTGAGGACACAGCCAAGAATAACCTCAGAATGAATCATTACGGTAAAATTTCCATCATCTCTGACCCTGGAGTTAGTCCACATGAACCATTTACGGTAGGAGGAAAGAAAGTTGAGGGCCCAATAAATGTAGGTCTTTTCCTGGCAGACTCTAATCCCTCCTTTATTCACCATAGTGGCTTCCGCTATAAGATGTAGTCTCCTTGCTCCTATCTCCTGTGGTTGAGGCACAAATCTGACTAGAGGACAAAATCAGAGACCCAGACCAAAGAGAGCTCTTTTCCTTGGGCTGTGAACAATTCACTAATTAATTCATCCATTCTTGGCATTGAGGAGCGAGGAAACTCACACGTACCCAATGTTGTTGAGGGATAAATGGCCAAATCTAAGATCTACATACTGTTGCCAGCAGCTCCTCGACTAGTGAGTCATTAATAAGGGATGGAGGCAAATTTGAGCATCAAGATTCCTAGAATCTCCAGTGTTTTTCCATGGGTATAGCTTATTCATAAACCACCCAGTAAGAATTTGTATATTGTTTCCTTAGGGGATAAGAACTTGATAATATTTTTTTCTTTCAGTGGTATTAGAAGATAAACTATTCAGTTGTATGCATTTCTTTATTTAAAAAAATAACTTAGAACAAATCTTAATAAGATCTTATTTGGGGAAGAGGAAAATAAAACATCTCCCTACAGGCATAGCCCATGGGAAAACAAACTGGAAAAAAATAGTAAAACATTTTAAATCAGCTTTCCTTAAATGTCTCAAATAATTCAATTCAAAAAATTCATGTTCATTTCTTTTAATCATTACTTTTCTTTCAAAAAAGATTAGCCAACAATGTTATCTCCATTGAAACAGGGAGCACTATCTGGTTTTGCAGCCTGTACTGAGTTTAGTAGAGCCAATGAATTAGAAAGAGGTTGGTGACTGGGCCATATTTACATATGTAAATATGAGAACATCTTTGGGTTCTCCAACGGTGTGGCCACAAAATCTCCATCTCCACTTCCAGAACCAAAATACTACACGGAAATGTGATTGAAATCCAAAGGCACGAGTGACAGATAGGGAGACCAGATGACCGTGATGAGGGCAAGGGGATAGGGGTCTTGCTTACAAATCAACACCAAGTTTTGAGTAGTGACAATTCTTTCTCTTCAAAGCCAGATTAATTCTGTTAGCTGCTTACACTCCAGTGGCTGCTTTTTTATGGGCCAAATAACTCATTTAAAAATTTATGGTTTATCCATTTTTAGTCCAAGCAATCATCTAGGATATAAACGTGCTTCCATAAAATATATGCATACAACCATACACAAACACCCTTGAATTAATACAAACCATGGAGAACATGCCATCCATACACATGAATTATTCTAAGTTCACTAACTCATGTGTTACTGAAGCCTTTACCTGCTGTTGAAAGCCTTCTTTGTCTCGCTCAAGCTGTACCCACTCCCTCTGCATTCTCACAGCAATTTCACTTGGAATTTCAATGTTCGAAGAATTATTAAAAACATGATGATGCAAAGACTTAACCTTACTCACCCTAAGCTGGTGCCTGTCTGTCAAAATGCCTCATTCTGTCCCATGTCACACAGAACTTCAGTCAGAAATGCCACTAAAACACTAAGTTCCACTAAAACACTTAATTTTCATAGGTTGATCTATCACACAATTTGATTCAATCTTCTTTGTACCCCTAATTTTTAACACACTGGGTGACATATACCAGAAGTTTAAGCTCTGTTGGTTGAACGGAAGAACAAACGTTAGCCTTCAGAATTTTGAGTAATTTGTATACATCACATATAGATTTATTCAAAATTAAGCTATAGACACATTAAATCACCAATTTAATATATAGATATAGCAATTTAGTATGTTAAGTACAAAGCAAAAATGATAAATAAAATTCTACTAGAAGGTCTCCTCACTACCTCTACACTCGCAGCCCCAGGACCTTGCCACATACTCTTGCTTTGTCTTAAAGGAGTTTCCTCCTTCTCCAGTCATCTATGATCTGACTCAAAGCCCACCTCTTCCACAACATTTTCTCTGCTTGGTCTAGCTTTTGTTGTGCCTTTTCTTTGTAGGAATCTTTTTTTTTTTGGCGTTACGCGGGCCTCTCACTGTTGTGGCCTCTCCCATTGCGGAGCACAGGCTCCAGACGCGCAGGCTCAGCGGCCATGGCTCACGGGCCCAGCCGCTCCGCGGCACGCGGGATCCTCCAGGACCAGGGCACGAACCCGTGTCCCCTGCATCGGCAGGCGGACCCTCAGCCACTGCGCCACCAGGGAAGCCCTGCAGGAATCTTTTTTCACAAAAGCAGGGAGGGTCATCATATACTTACGGATCTTTTCAGTTCAAAACATGCTAGGGTTTGTCTACTTCTTTATTCTCCAACCTAGGAGAAGAAGTTTAAATAACCACATCAGAAAACAAAAGGGGTGGAAGCAAGGAAGGATGAGAAGGAGGATGAACGCAGGTAATATAACCTTTCTTTTATTTTGTTTCTTATGAAGGCACCCTGCAGCTATTTAATAAAAGCATCCCCTTGCAGTGATAAATTACTTGCAAATTATATCAACCCTAAATTGCTTCTCAAAGTTTCTAGCTGCTGATGGCAGCAATGTTTTATGGAGATTTAAACAAGGTGATTTAGCAAAGGAGCATCAACTCACACTTGTACAGCCCTGAAATGATTGTTGTGGTGGCAGAAAGAGACTGAGAAATGAGGTGAACGTCCCAAATACATGATTTGTCACTTTGTGTACTTGTGCTACCTGAGTTAGCTATGGCACAAACATTAGATAGTCAAAGATATTAACCTTCATTAGATATTAACCTGCTTCGGGGAAACCTGCTTAGGGGAACATTTGCCGATATTATTTTAGGCTAAAGAAAAAAAATACTTCTATTCAGATAGCTTCCGACCATAGTCTTCAGTGGGCTTTTGCTGTTTTGTTAGTTTGTTTAATGCCATGTAAAAATACTCCAAAGACAAAGGAGAGGTGAATACTCTCCTTCATTACAAAAGAGAGAAGTGACTACTTGAGTGAATACTTGAGTCTCTATTTGTCTCTGTCTCTGTCTCTGTCTCTGTCTCTGTCTCTCTCTCTCACACACACACACACACACACACACAGCTTCTTTTTCCAGAGTGACAGCCTAATAAAATTTTAAATGTTTGGTTCTACTGAACCCAAGTTGAATTGCAATCACGTGACATTTTTGTTTTAAAATGAGATGCAGTCACTGTGTCAGTAAAATATAAGAAGTATTAGACTTAGGAATCAGCTAACACAGATACCTTTCTGGACTCTTGTCTTTTGGACACAGTTCCTGCCACTTAAGTAAGTAGTCAGCTATGTCTCAGGTGCAGGGACTGAGCTGCAGTAGCTTGATTCAGACCACTTCAAGAACATATGCCCATCTCTTTAAAAGTCTTTATTAACAAAACTTTCCCAACATTTTGGATTTCCTGGAAGCCCTTCAAGTGTAAGTGGCTGCTTTCATCAGAAACTGCCTGACTCATGTATGGAAGAGGTGGCTTTTCATGCTTGGGCATCTGGTGTGAGGACACATAATTCCCTAGGGAAGGCACCAGCCTGATACAGTACAGATCCCCACAGAGCAGTTTTATAATCTAAAGCAAAAATTCAGTTTGGGAAGAGGGCTGTTCTGACTAATAGAGCTTTGCAGAAATGAAGTAGAAACTTCAGAGATGTCCAAAATTCACAGATGTAGGCACTAAGTTGCTTAGTTTCACTGACCACTTGCACTTCATTCATTCATTCATTCATTCAATTAATAAATATTTTAGAGTGTCCATTACTAGTGCTATTCATTTTGTCAGACACTCTAGCAATGCAGTGGGTATCAAAAGGACAAAATCTCTGCTCATAAGCTTATATTCTGGGAAAGGAAGGAAACGTACAAATCCGATCCTTTTACATTATTATAAGTGCTATAAAGAAAACACATAGGGTATGAGGTACTATGAAACATGGAATGAAGAGAGGCTATGTTAGGTTGACTGATCCAAGATGTTCTTTAGGGGATCTGAAGTGGCTACATTTCAGCAGGGACCTCAAGAGTGACAAAGCACCAGATATCCAGGAAGGGGTTTAGGACTGAGCCAGGCTGAGGCAAGAACATGTGCACAAATTTGAGGATCTTGTAATATATTCCTGCACTTGATTTGCTAATATTTTGCTAAGGACTTTTGGCCCTTTTTCATGAGGGTTATTAGACTTGGATTGGGGTGGGTTTTTTTGGGGGGGGTGTCAGAATTATGCTGAACTCATAAAACAGAGAAATGTTTCTTCTGTTTTCTAAAAAAAAAAGAAAAATGAGTAAGACTGCTATTACTTTTTCTTGAAAGTTCAAAAGAATTCACTAGTGAAGTCATCTGGGCCTCAAATTTTCTTGGTAGGAAGGTTTGATTTTTGTTATTTATGAATTCAATATCTTTAATAGATAAAGGTCTACTGGTGTTTTTCTGTATCTCCTTGCATCTATTTTTAAAAATTGTGTTTTTCAAAGAATTTCTCCATGTCATCTAAATTTTCAGTTACTTTCATGAATTTCTTCATAATATCCCCCTATCCTTTCATTATCTGTATAATATAAGCATATAAAGCAATAAATTTCCATCTAACTGCATAGGATATATTTTGATTGTGTTTTCTTCTGATTTATTTTGTGATTAATGAGTTATTTCAAGGATCTTGTTGAATTTCTAAATAATTGAGTTTTCTATATATCTTATTGTTATTGATTCCTAATTTATTATTGTTGTGACCAAAGCCATATTCTGTACAACTTCAATCATTTACAATTTGTTGAGACCTGATTTGTGGCCCACCATATAATCTGTCTTGGTGACTCTTCCATATACACTTGAAAAAAAACTGTATTCTGCAGTTTGGGGGCCATGTTTATAAGTATCAAATAGGTGTAATTATTGATAGCGTTAGACTGATTCATGCTGCTCCACTGGCCTCGACTGCTCTGGTTCATTTTTTTCACTCTTTTTTCTCCAAATAATTCCACTTGGATAATCTTTGAGCTTCTTTATCCTTTTCAGTTATGTCCAGTCTTCTGTTAGGATCTTCATATTTATTCTTTTCTAACAATTACTTTCTTTCTACTGTTTCCATTTGGTACTTTTTAATAGATTATTACTCTGCTGAAATTCTCAATCTGTTCACACAATTTGTCCACATTTTCCACTCTACTTTTTAACACAGTTATCCTAGTTATTTTAAAGTCCTCATCTGTCTCTAATTCCAATTATCTGAATCATTTTTCCATCTATTGACACTTTGCTTTCTCGATCACATTTCGTATTTTCTTGCTTCTTTATGTGTGTTATGCTTTAAAAAAAGCTAATGCTGGATACCATGTGCAGAAGAACAATAGAAAGCGAAGTAAGCAATATTACACCTAGACAAAAAGGCATGGCTCTTCCTTTGAGGTTGCTAATCTGTGATTGACCTGACTGTGATTTTTATTGCAGCTTTACGAAGATTCAGTTCACCCTTGGCTTCAAATGTTTATTCAGGAAGAATCAGGATTTTCCCTTTAGCAGGGCTTGAGATGCTAAGCGACAATGATTCTTCAGAAATCTTCACACATAACAGCCTATCTGCCATCTCACCCCACCCCCAGATTTAGGAACCTCAAAAAAACCTGTCTCCACCTTCTTGTTCTGTCCTTGGCCTTTAGCAACAACTACATTGCACATGATGAAGGAGTAGAGTGCCTTGAAGGGTCATCTTTAAACCCCCTCAAAAGAAAGAGGAGAGAATTCAGCAGAGAACATTTTAGTGAGTCTAGGCAGTTGACTAGAGATTTTTTCTTTTTTTTCAGTTTCTATGTCTTCCCATTATGGACAAATGGAAATAAGAAAGACATTTCACTTTCCAAAGTCATGCCCGAAGATTTTTTAACATCTAACATACTAGGTGCTTTGTGATCAGTAGACATTCTGCATATCTTTGTTTATTTCAGTTGAGTGCTAATGTAATTAGAACTAAAAAAAAGTTAGTTAGTAGATAAAAAGTTAACAGTTTTCAGAGCTCATCAATTTACACTATAGCCAATTTAGAGGCGTATGAACAAACAGTGCGTCCAGCAATTACAGCACAGGTGAACACACACATCCTGCATTCTTCCCTGTATAAGGGCCTTATTTTAAAATAAGTATAAACAAAGTATCAAGAGTTCCCTAGGGGCAGAAGCTGGGCAACACCCATTAGCAGTGTATTCCACTACAAGCATTCTTCATTTTGATACTGAGATCAAGGTGAGTAGGTTAATTGAAACGAGTATGCTTATGTGAACGTCAGTGAAGTCTGACAATTTTGTAACTAACTCTTTTATCTTTTGCATTTGGGGAACACATAATTCACTGTTCTTCCTCTGTCAGTTCTTAAGAGATACATGAAACCCACCTTGAATTCTCTAATAATAATACTGTAAAATGTACCACTGTCATTTCCCTTTGAAGAGTAGCTATTCCAATTTAAAGTGCATAAGAATCATAAGGTGATGATGCTAAAATGCAGAGACCTCCGTTTCTATCCCAAGAGTCTCTCTGGGTGATGAAACTATTATATAAAGCATTCAGGAGCTCTCAGGAGCCACTGTACAGATATAGCCATTGGAGAAGTATAGAAAGCCAGTCTCTAGAGAGAGAAGGATGAAGTACACATGCAGAGAGGTACCTGGGCAGATCATCCTGTTTACATTCTAGGCTGTGATTATGCCTGAGGCCCAACCACTTTCCTGTCTTTGAGCCTTCTGAGATAGTTATGTAGACCGAAAGTCTGACATGGGTCTCGACAGGCAAAAATCAAAGTGTCTGCAGGGCTGCATTCCTTTCTGCTGGCCCTATGAGAGAATCCAATTCTTGTTCTTTCTAGCTTCTAGGGGCTGTCCACATTCCTTGACTCATGGCCATTTCCTCTATCTTCAAAGGCAGAATGTCACATCTCTCTCTAAACTCAGCTGAGAAAGGATCTCTGCTCTTAAGTATTCAAGGGATTAGGCAGGGTTCATCTGGATAATCCGAAATGGTCCCATTCAAGGTCTTTAATCTTAATCACATCTGCAAAGTCCCTTGTGCCAGGAAAGGGAACATATTCACAGGTTCTGGGGGTAAGGACATAGACATCTTTGACGGACCATTATTTTTTCTACCACAGTCAATGTCCTTGAAACAAATTCCCTTGTGTGTAGAAACTAGGTCGGCCTGAATTTCTATAATAAAAAGAGTCCCCTCCATGAACTCTCTTGTATTTTTTGTCAAAATTAGTGGCAATGAAATTCCTAGCTTATAAACCCAGAACTTTCTTTAATGTCTTCTCTTCGTAGCATACATAATATCCAGTTATTCACTAAATCCTGCACAATTTATCCCTAAAATGGAGTCACTAAACTTTTTTTTTTTTTTGCCAATATCCTAGTTTAGAGTTTTAATTCCTTTTTACCTGCACTACAATAGCCTCCAACCTGGATTCCCTGCCTGTATCTTATTTCTTTTCCCAGCCACTCTTCCCACTGCTAATAGTGTTTGTCTTTTACTAATAATCATGTAATCACCTAATGCTACAAATTTCCTAACAAAAAGCATTTGATGACTCTTAAAGTCTTTAAGTCCAGACTTTCATAAAATGACCTAATTTAAACCATGGTGTATTAACTTTTGTTTCACTTTTTTCTTCTCCCACCCATCCGACATTCTGAGTGACCTTAAATATTTAATGAACATTCGTGGCATGAAATGCTTGCTTTATCATCTTTCATTTATGCCTGCACTATATCAGGTAGTATGAAGGGCAGAAAGATATGAAAATATAGACTAGGGAAATTTAATAAAAAGTTATTTGGAAGGAATTTGAAAAGTGGGAGAGAAATAGATACACCATCAAGGAGACTGGCAGGGCTTTCTATATTAGAGGAAGTCTTGATGATGAGACACATTAAAATACCTTTTATTAAAATGTATTCATTCATTAATTCAAATATTTTAGAATATTTACTATCAGTCCATGTTTCTAGGAAACAGCAGTGTAAAAACAGACAAAATTCTTATCCTCAACGCATCTACAGTCTAGTGGACAAATAGACAATGAACAAGTAAAAATGTTTTTTAAATATACAATTTTAGATAGACTTATTGCAATGAAGAAAATAAAGCAGGGTAAGGGGTTAGAGAGCAGGGGTTTCGGTAGGAAGCTCTTAAGATTGGATTATAGGAACAATCTCTGAAGAAGTGACTTTAGGATCAGATCTGAATGATAAGAAACACCCCACTACATGAAAACCTTAGGGGAGAAAATTCAAAGGCAGAGCTGTGTAAGTCATGTTTTGGAAAGAAACTTAGTGTATTTGAGAAAGAGAAAACAGGACAATGTGGCTGGAACAGAGAAAACAAGGAGAAAGCAGTAAAAACTGAAATAAGGGAAGGAAGGAAGCACAAATCTAAAATGGCCTTGTTCATCGTGAAATGGAATTTGAATTGTATCCTAAGTGCAACAGGAAAACACTGGAGGATTTTAATCAGGAAATTTGCAATCCGATTTGTGTTTTAATAAACTCACCTTGTCTGCATGAAGGGAATGGATTTTAGGGATGCAAGGAAGGACAAAGAGACCACAGTAGAGGCTATAGCAAGAGTCCAGGCAAGAGAGAAGGGTGGCTGAGACAAGGAAAGGGGAAAGAACTGTGGTTAGAAATAACTGGATTTGAGACTGCTGGAGAGGCAAAAAAAATTTCTTCTGCCCTTCTAGATTTTTATGACAGGTCTAAGAACTAAATTGACATAAGATGGTTAACAGGAGAAAATCACGCAAACGTTTAATAACGTGTACATGGGAGGAACCCAGGAAAACTGAGTTAACTTGCCAAAATGCTCACCTTAAATACCATCTTCGGTTAAAGACATAAAAGGATGTTGGGGATAGTGGTTTGGGATTTCAAAGGGAAGGAAGGCAATTCACATGGAAAAGCAAACTTTGGTAAACAAATGTTTGCTGGATCATACAGAGACAATAGGACACAGAGTGGACTCTCATCTCCAGGCCCTGCCTGTGTTTTCCCTCACCACACCTAGCTCATATTCTTGGCAGGTATCTCTGGTGGTAGCTCTATTCCAGGAGCCCTCTCTATAAATTCTTTTAGGCAGTTGGGAGAAGGTCAAAGGTTCTTCCTGAGTCTTTTGGGCCTTGATTGTTTTCAACTTGAAATAATCGGCATGCCAAAGACACACGTTTTGGGGTGGCAAATTTTGCTCCCCTATAAGACATGTTGAGGATTGAAGTGCCAGGTCTTAAGGAATGGAGTGTAAAGACAGAAGATAAAAGGTCTGAGGATGGAGCCTAGGGTGGCACTCCAGGGTGGCTTAAAACTTCGGACCTAAGGAAAAAGTCTGCAGAGGAGATTAGTAAGAAAGACAGTAAGGTAACCAAAAGAGTAAGAGACTGTGGTGTCCCAGAAGCCAGGTGAAGAAAGCGTTTACAGCAAAAGAGAGGGATCTGTCCTGTCAAAGGAGGCTGATACAACAAGGAAGACGAGCTTAGAGTTCATTGTTCACCTTCATAGGAGCCACTCTCTTATCAGGACAAAAGCCCTATTGGAGAGGCTTAGGAGAAAAGAGGAGGTGAAGATATGGCCTACTCTTTCAAGGAGTCTGCCTGTGAAAGGGAATAAAAATTAAGTAGTAGGTGACAGTGCACATAGGTTCAAGTGTGTCTATTTTTAACTGATATTAAGATGTTTGCATGCCTGCGGGGTTTCTGATAAGAAGCTGTATTATAATGGGGTTGACTCTACTACAAATGTTGGTAACATTTTGGATAACGCTTTTCTTCAAAGTCTGTTATTATAGTAGGCAGCACACATTGTAATTAAAATGCTGAGCCTAAATAGGAAATATGACCCTGCTATTGGTAAATGTATGAACTTAGACTAGCTAGTGAAGGTCTCTGAGGCATTATTTCCTCATCCACATCATAAGGATGATAATAATTTATTTGAGGAGGAGAAAATATAATTATATATATATGGCATCTATCACGGTTCCTGAGACACAGTAAGCACTCAGTAACTGAGAAGAGTTGTCATTATTTCTACTTCGTGCTTGACCATTAATCCCTTCTACAATCAGTAATAGGGCCTATTAGGATTTCAGTGGCCCGAAAAGAAACACCTTCTGTCTTGACTTCCTTCCCCATTATGCATATCTTATTGCAAGGCAGACCCTAATGCCTTTTCCCATTTCAAAGCACCACAGGGGTTATATAGCCAAAGGGATAGAACAACTGTGTGCCAAGCTGCACACAGAAACCGAGTGAGTTAATGTCACTTTAAACATGGTTTTCTTGTGTGTAAATTAGCTTGCAAATCTGCAAGCTCCCTACCACTAATTACTAGATTAGCCAGAGTTAACCTGCAGGGGAACAGCAGTGAGGAAGACAAACATGCACTCTTATGTGAATGTGCGTTTACATAGTTCATGCCACTCTAGGCTTGCAGAAAACAGTCCCCTGCTTCTCCTAGTTAAATCTAGTATGACATCCACAGTTTTGCACAAGAATATTAGACAACAAATTAGCCCAAAGCTGCAGTTAATCACAATCTAGAGTCAACCCAAGGGAACAGAGAACTAAACAAATAAATCTCTTAATATTTACCTCTCCTCTTAACCCAGGCAAGTTGGGCAAGATAACTTCCTTACTCAAGAAATGCTCGTTGAAATTGCAGCAAAGCAGCTTCAGTAAGAAAGTTGGGACATTCACAGTTTCAAATATATAGTCGTCTGAAATAGATATCTGACTTCAATCTCAATTCTCACTAACTTCTTGCACTGGAAAAATTTAGCCATAACAATCTTGTATGCAAGGAAGGGAGAGACACCTGATCCAAACCGGTTAAGCAAATATATTGGCACACTTAAAGAAAAAGTTGAGGAAGAGATATGGGAATATATGTATATGTATAACCAATTCACTTTGTTATAAAGCAGAAACTAACACACCATTGTAAAGCAATTATACTCCAATAAAGATGTAAAAAAAAAAGAAAGAAAAAAAGAAAAGAAAAAGTTGAGGGATCAAAGGACTGCAGGCCTGACTGGGATCCAAGAGCCCAAAGCATGTAATAAGCAACTGGTCTCTCTCTCTCAGTTCTGTTTTCCTTTCTGTACATCATCTTTAGTGCTAGCAGTCCCAGAAGAAAAAGAGATTCTTTCTTTCTTAACAGCTTGAAAGCATCCTTAGAATTGAATCACATGCCCAATATGAACCAATCACAGTGGGCCATGTTGTTATAAAGCTGATTGGCCAGGCCTGGGTCATGGGTGCAACACTGAGGACAGGATGGAGTCATCTTCACCTAAACTACACCAACAAAAAATGCTGGTGATTTCATTCCCCCAGGGAAAATCAGCATGTTGTTATTACCCTAAGGAAATAAAAATGAGTTGAAGCTAGAAAGGAAATTATAACAGATGCTCACTATTGCAAACGCTTCAACTCATAAATGGTTCAGTTTTTATTTTGTAAAAATATAAGTAACTATTATTAAAATGGTATCTACCTAATGGTATTACAAACATATGCATAAAGGATAAAGAATTGTGTTTTATTATCAAAGCTTTCTCAAAGTTATTATTCATATGTGCTGGTATTGGCCCTGACAACTGATTTACCATTCCATTACTGTAATTACAAATACATTATGTGTTATAAATTAATTATGTTTTCCTGTTTAGCAAGAAGTTCTTCAGTCATAGGAAGAGAAGTCATTTCCAAAGCCACACATTATATTACAAGCATGGTTAGAGTTAGCTTTCCAGTCACCCAAGCTCAGATATGCTCATCTCTACTTAGATGAGCAAAGAGAATTTTGTTGACTTTAAGGAGGTCAAACACCAGGACCCATCACCTATAAAACCTCTGATGATGTACCCCACATAAGGGTCAAGTACAGATACAGTTTATTTGTGAGGTATTATTTGCAGTCTGTGCCCAGATCATCACTTGAGAAAAGTTTCCTAATTCCTTGCTGTTTGTATGTGCTTAAAACAGTTCCACCGTTTATAATATCCCACAGAGGGAAAGAGTAATACCTCCACAAACCTTTCCTTGAAAATAATATACAAATTTCAAGTACAGTTAGATAGTTTAAAAAATCACAAGAGACTTTCATCCTCACTCTAACAATGCAAACAAACCCAATAATTTATAAAATCACAGTTAGCAAACAACAAAAAAATCCATCAGAGAGTTCAGGATGCAAAGAACTCTAAAGAAACTAATTCCAGAATGTAACAATTCCTTCACTGAGAAGAGATGGATAGAAACTATTAAAAAATATGAAAAAATAAACACTAGAACTGAAAAATTTGATATCAGAAATGGATAATTCATTTGGTAGGCCTAAGAGCAGGCTGAACACAGCAGAAAAAAAGGCAGAACTTGAAGATTGGTCAACAGAAATATCCAAATGGAAATACCAAAAACTAGGGAAGAGGGGGTTAAAAATCAGATGTTTATGGGACAATATCAGTTGGTCTAACACCTATATATTTACACAATATATATATTTTTGGTATATATAGACCTATATATATATATATATATATATATATATATAGGTCTATATATTTAGAGTTCCAGAAGAAGAGAGAGAAAGGGGTAAACTGTTTGTACAGATAATGGCCAAGGACTTTCTAAAATGGACAAGAGACATCAACTTACAGACACAAGAAGCTCAGTGAGAATGAAGCGGAATAAAGGCAAAGAATCTCACATCTCAAATTACCATGGCCAACTGACAGAAACCAAAGACAATGAGCAAGTCATAAAGGCAGAAAGAGGAAAAATAAGATAAAAAAATTTTTAAGGTCAGCAAATTAAATCCAAAATAATTAAATGATGTTTATCCCATGAATGCAAGTTTAGTTCAACATTTGAAAATCACTCAATGTATTTTACTACAATAAAGAATAAAGGATACAAATCATGCAAAAAATTTTGATAAAATTCAGCAGACACATAAAAATTCTCAGTAAGTTAAAAGTCAAAGGAAACTTGCTCACCTGAAAGAGGGCATCTAAAAAAATCCTGAAACTTAACATCATATATAACAGTAAAATACTGAACACTTTTCTTCTAAAATAGGAACAAGGCTAGAATGACTGTTCTAATGATTTCTAGGCATATTTTACAGGTGGTGTTGCCCAGTGCAATAAGTCTAATAAGGTTAGAAAGAAACAAATCTTTGTTTGTAGATAACATGATTGAATATGTAGAAAGACTGAATGGAATTTCTAAGAAAAAATAAAACTAATAAATGAGTTCAGCAAAAACAGAATATACATAGTCAATATACAAAAATCACATGTATTTTTATGTATTAGCAAAAAATAATTCAAAATTTTTAAAAATACCATTTATCATAGCACATAAAACATAAAATACCGAGGAACAAACATAACAACAAATGTATAAGACTGGTAAAAATTACTCAAAATTCCTGCAAAAACTCAAATAAGACCTAAATAAATGATGACAAATAGAATATTCCTGAATCGGAAGATTCAGTATTATTAAGATACCTATTCTTTCTAAATTGAACTACATAAAATTAGTATCTAAATTCCAACAGCCCTTTGAAGAAGAAATTGACAGGTTGATTCTAAAATGTATACGGAAATGCAAAGGATCTCAATGAGCTAAAACACTAAACACACACACACACACACACACACACACACCAAAAAAAAAAAAAACAAGAGAGAGACAGATGGAGAACTTAACATTATTTTATTTAATGACTTACTACAAAGCTTTAGCAATAAACAGTGGTGACTGGCCTAAAGACAGACAAATCCATGAATGGAATATTTTATAAGTAGAGAGACATTGTATGGTCAAAATATTCTCTAACAAGGTGCCAAGTCAAAATTTTTTTGCTTTCGCTCTGAATAATTTTAAATTTACAGAAAAGTTACAAAGACAGTGCGAAGAATTCATATATATTCCTTACTTGGTTGCCCCTATTGTTAACATCTTATATAACCATGGCACATCTGTCAAAATTTAAAAATAAAGGTAAAAAAACATTTGCAATTATTATTAACTAAACTCAAATCTTTCTTCAGATTTCATTTGTTTTTACACTACTGTCCTTTATTTTGTAGTTTCAGGATCCAGGTCAGGAAGCCAAATTGTGTTTAGTAATCATGTCTCCTTAGATTCCTCTGGTTTGTGACAGTTTCTCCATTTTGTTATTGATGACCTTGATATTTTGGAAGAGTACTGGTCAAATATGCTGTACAATGTCCCTCAATGTGGGTTTGTCTGTTGTTTTGAAGGTATATCATATGTAAAGTACTTTTCTCATGTCATCATATCTGGGGTACATGCTATCAACATAACATCACCTATAATATTAACTTTGATCACCTGGCCAAGGCAGTATTGCCAGGCTTTTCCAGTGCTGTTTCTCCATTCTACGCTATTCATTGGAAGCAAATCACCAAGTCCAGCCCATTGTTCAAGGGCAGGGAGGAGATTAAGCTCTACCAACTGGAGGGGGAAGTGTCTACATAAATTATTTGGAATTCTTCTGTATGAAAAACTTATTTATTTAGTTTTTATTTTGTGTACTGGTTTTATTACTAAATTGTTCCAGCTTTGGCCATTGGGATCTTTGTCAGATTTGCTCTTGTGTATCTTCAACAAGCTCCCATCCTTTTGACTTTTGAGCATGTTCTTACACTGAAGCACTACGAGAAGCACCAGGTTCATCGTGTATTTTCTTTTCTTCAGCCCTAGAATCAACAATTTCTCCAAGAGACCCAGGTACCTATTATTGGAGAATAGTGTCTAGAATCAAAGATTTGGGCACTGAATATCTTCATTGCTACTTGTAATGTCACTACTTTTAGGCTTTCTTGGTCGACAAGACTAAGACATTTATGTATGTATACTAACGCATGTATATATATGTATCTATAATTGTTTCTGGTTCTCTCCATCTGTATTAAGATAAATTAACTATATGTTAACACTAATATCTCCTACTCTAAATCCAGTACCATATAATTCATTCTCACCTCCCCTCTTGCTCGTCTGTAACTTTTCTCTCCAACAATGAGAAGTCTATCTTTCACCACCATCCATATCCATTTAATTGTTTTTTGACCTCAGTATACAAATAAGGCATTTTCAGAATTGTTTAACCTGTATTCCCATGATAAACAACTTTACTGACTAGAGTACAGTGTTCATGTTCAGTACATTTACTCTTTAGCCTTACGGTTTCTAGTTAAAAATCTATTTTCCAAAGTTACCTAAGTCAACCCCTATTTCCTCATCCCTTTCCATGAAGTCGTGTCATACATATGCAATATAGACTATTCTTTTGTCACAGTCAACATTTCATCCTGGGATTTTCTCTAACCTCCTGGTTGATTTTTAATTTAATTTGCATACATTAAAGTCTACTCTCTGGAATGTAAATTTCAGTGGGTTTTGACAAAGTCAGTCATGTATTCACCTTACCATACAGAATAGATCCACCACCCTAAAAATTCTTCTTTGTTTTCCTTTTGTCATCAACCACTTTCCCCTCCACCAACTCTTGGCAACCACAGATTTATTTTCTGTTCTCGTAGTTTTCCTTTTCTAGAATATCTTACGAAGGCACTCATTTGATATGTCGCCTTTGGTTCTTTCACTTAGCAAAATGTACTTAAGATTCATCTATGTTTGTGTATGAATCAGTAGTTCATTCCTTTTTAATGCTAAATAGAATTCCATTGTATGATACGTATCCATTCACCTACTGAAGGACATTTTGGTTGCCTCCAGCTTGGAGCAACCAAATTATGAATAAATTATGAATTTGAGAATTATGAATAAATCTTCTATAAACATATACACCTGGTATCTGCATGAACAAAATTTACAGTTCAAATGGGTAAATATCTAGGCATGTGGTTTCTGAGTCATCTAGTAAGAACATTTTCTTTATAAGAAAATTGCAAAATATCTTTCAAAGTGACTGTACCATTTTGCATTCCAACCAGCAATATATTAGAATTCCTGTATTTTCACCAGTGTTTAGTATTGTCTTTTTTTTTTTTTCCTTCGGTATGCAGGCCTCTCACTGTTGTGGCCTCTCCCATCGCAGAGCACAGGCCCTGGACGCGCAGCCTCAGCGGCCATGGCTCACGGGCCTAGCCGCTCCGTGGCATGTAGGATCTTCCCGGACCGGGGCACGAACCCGTGTCCCCTGCATCGGCAGGCGGACTCTCAACCACTGCGCCACCAGGGAAGCCCGGTATTGTCTGTTTTTTAATCTTTGTTATCCAATATAGGGATCTGCATACAGCAAACATGAACAAATATAATTCCGTGACTCTGATTTAAGTAAGCTGTATTGACTAGGATAAGTTAGGAAAATGCCAGTCTAAATTAGTGTCAGGAAACGTGCCTTACAAATGTTTTAAGAAATGAGATCTCATTAAGAGGAAGTAAAACCATTTAGGATAGAAATGACAAAATGGTTCACCTCATGTGATGACTTTGATCAATTGCTAGAGGAATGCTTGGAGCTTCCCATTAAGAAGGATTCCGAGACTATATTGGGTCTCAGTGAAAAAGAACACGGTGAGCAATTAGCAACGCCTATGTTATAAGCAGACAACCAGGCACTGTAGTACAAAGTAAAACATTTTGTTTCTAAGGTCTGGACTAACTCTCTGCTATCTAATGCAGGTCCTCCCGAACAACCTACTGTGGTAGGTAGAATAACAGCCTCTAAAGACGTCCATATCTTTACCCCAGGGTCTGTGAACATGTTCTGTTATATGGCAAGGGGGAATAAAAATTGAGGATGGAATTAAGATTGCTAATCTGAACTTGAAATAGGGGGATTATTCTGGATTACTGATATGGCCCACCTGGGTCCTTAAATGTGGAAGAGGAAAGCAAAAGGGTCAGTGTCAGTTTGGTGGCATGTGGGAAAAACTTGACTGGACATTGCTGGCTTTGAAGATGTAAGAGATCATGGGCTAAGGAATGTGGCAGCCTCTAGGAGCTGGAAAAGGCTAGAAAATGGGTTCCCTAGAGCCTCCAGAAAGGAATTCATCCCCCATAAATACCTTGTTTTCATCCCATTGTGATGCACATCAGAATTCTGACTTACAGAACTGTAATAGTATAGATTCTTGCTGTTTTAATCCACTAAGTTTGTAGCAACTTGTTACAGTGCTCATAAAACATAGATTCACCTACTTTAGTAATTAGAAAGCAGAGGTTGAACATTACAGTGTTAACTTTTTATCATAAAAACAAAAAAATTAAAGAGTTTAAAGTCTTTCAAATTCCTAGGCAGATGAGATAGTTTCTCAGCAATTAAGTCATTTCTTAGACAATTGTGGAAAAGTAAATTTAAGACTTATTCCTATTCTTTTAACACTATTTCACAACTGGTGTGGTAGAAAATAATGAGATTTTCTTGTACTACCAAATCAAGTCACCTGGAACAACTGAAAACTTCTAGAGGCATTCAGTCAGAGTGGCCTGCAAGAACAAGGACCAAACATCATTTGAGGGACACTGGGAAGATGAAAACATCATCATCTCTATCATGTCATAACTGCTCCTCTGTTGATGGAAGAAATCCATGTGTGGGGACTCAGCCTCTGCTTCCTGTATCCAGCTTTCAGAATGAGAACGGCATGTGGTCACCATTCAGCCAACCCTGCCATTCTTTTGATAACCTCTGCATTTTATTTACAACTCTGGACTGTGCCAACACATTATGAATGCTGCTGTTATTTTCTGATGGGCTCTGTGTGTTCGTGGATTCTACTGGCCTCCTATTAGTGATAAATTCTCCCTCCCTCACCTCTCAATCCACAGCTCCTCATGTTTCCCCTCCAGATGGCATTGGAGGTGAGGGTACAAGGAGGATTTTTCTCATAGCTATGAGCTGTATCCTTTTTATTAAATTCGAAATTGTACCTAGGGGAAAAAAGGCAGCATCATGGATGGATGAAGGAGGTGCTGCTTTCTTCACATGTAATAGAAAATAAAGTCCACGAAGCATGCACACTGGTAAAATGGCATCTTTACAGAAACATTTTTTTAAAAAAACCCAGAATAGCCTCAAAATCATAACTGGAGGCTATGTCCAAAAAAAAAGTTATTAAATAGATTCCTAAAAGTTAAAATAAAAGAAATGGATAGAAGAGAATGAGATTACTTTTTCCTCCAACATGGCTAAAAGAGTCCTTTTAACCACCAACAGAGCCAATCAAGAATAACAGAAACATTAATGTAGCCCCAAACCAGAACTCAGGGCAGCACAGGGGAAAGCATCAGGGAAGCTGCATTCCCTTCTGGGAGGCGGGAAGGAATAAGAGGGCCTGAGGGCCAGAGAAGCATCCCACAGAGCTGTTAAAAGATACTTTCGGAAGAAAAATCATCCTCTTTTGATCTTAGAGTTCACGTCCAAAGACATACACTTCTAGCTATTGAAACTTTTTGATGTTTTGTTTGTTTCTTTGATTTTGCCAAAAGTATTCAAGGAAAATCTTTTTTTTTTAACGTCCTTATTGGAGTATAATTGCTTTACAATGGTGTGTTAGTTTCTGCTGTATAACAAAGTGAAGCAGTTATACATATACATTTGTTCCCATATCTGTTCCCTCTTGTGTCTCCCTGCCTCCCACCCTCCCTATCCCACCCCTCTAGGTGGTCACAAAGCACTGAGCTGATCTCCCTGTGCTATGCGGCTGCTTCCCACTAGCTATCTATTTTACATTAGGTAGTGTATATATGTCCATGTCACTCTCTCACTTCGTCCCAGCTTACCCTTCCCCCTCCCCATGTCCTCAAGTCCATTCTCTACATCTGCCTCTTTATTCCTGTCCTGCCCCTAGGTTCTTCAGAACCAGTTTCTTTTGTTTTTTTTTTAGATTCCATATATATGTGTTAGCATATGATATTTGTTTTTCTCTTTCTGACTTACTTCACTCTGTATGACAGACTCTAGGTCCATCCACCTCACTACAAATAACTGAATTTCGTTTCTTTTTATGGCTGAGTAATATTCCACTGTATATGTGCCACATCTTCTTTATCCATTCATCTGTCAATGGACACTTAGGTTACTTCCATGTCCTGGCTATTGTAAATAGAGCTGCAATGGACCTTGATTCACGGAATATCTTTACGCTAATTATTTACGTGGCTTTCTTACTGCTGTTTTACATCCCTGATAAAGAAATGACAGGCATTATAACGACGTCATGAAATTTACATTATTGACCAAATATCTAGATATAGCACTTGTTACACAGTGCTCAATATTCAGAAACTTCGACTATATCTTTGTTACATCTTCCAAAAAGCAGAACACCTAGTCATTTTTGGTTGAAGTTATGAATGGGATATTATAAAGGCCTTAAAATGTAATGGGAAGGGGGAGACTTCCTTGTGTCTCATCACAGAAAG
The DNA here is from genome assembly GCF_964374135.1 of Grampus griseus. NCBI lineage: Eukaryota > Metazoa > Chordata > Mammalia > Artiodactyla > Delphinidae > Grampus > Grampus griseus. The sequence goes on along the minus strand of NC_139019.1, from coordinate 120,621,211 downwards.
ATAAAATAGGACATATCAGACAAGAAATGTTTGCTTGCAAAAAAAGTATTATCTGATATTTAACAACGTATACGTCAAACCGTATCAGTATCATCTTTCTCTGGTTTTGTCAGTTTAGTCAAGTCACATGGGATAGGCTTGCAAGAGAAAATCACAAAGACTCCGACTGGACTTACTGGTTACTGATCACTGGCAGAACGAACTTTGGCCAGTGGCTTAAACTGTCTGAGCCTATGTTTCCTCATCTGTAATATTTCTTCTGAAAATCAGTAAGAGGCACTTAATAGTTATTGAATGACTGAATGAAAAATGAATGAATAAATAAAAGAATGCATTTAGACATCAAGGTCTTCCTCCCAAAACTACTCCACCCATAACCTTCCCCATCTCAGTTGATAACCACTCTGTACATCACACTTCACAACAGATCTGTCAGTAAACATGAGGAACTACCAGAACTTGACCTCTTTCATCATCTTCATTGCTGTCACCTAGTCTGAGCCATCTCTTGGATTTCGGTAATAATCTACTAATAGATTTTCCTGTTAACACCTTTGTAATCCTATAGTCTAATCTCAGAGTGATTTGTTTAAAATAAAAGATAAACTAAGTCCCTCCTCTGTTTAAAACCCTATTTCAATCAAAATAAAAGAACTAAATTCTTACAAACCCTACATACACTCCCTGTTACGTCTTTTATCTCCTCCTGATCTGACCCCCTCCTCACTTGGCTTCTGGAACAGAGGCCACTTTGCTGATGCAAGAACTTGCTGGGCATGCTTCTGCCTCAGGGTTTTGGCACTGGCTGTCCCTCTGCATGGAATGTTCTTCGCTATCTTTATGCTTACAGCTCCCTCATCACCACTCTTTCAAGTCTTTGTTAATATCTCACCTTTTCAGTGACGCTTGCACTGACCATACTGCCAATATTGCAGCCATCTTCTACCCCAAATTTTTCTGCTTAACTTGTTTTTACCCTTTTTAATAGCCTGAGCACTAAGCAATATACTATTTTGCTTATTTATGTTTATTGTTTGTTGTCCACTTCCCCCTGCTAGAACGCAAGCTCTCTGAGGGTTTATTGGATGCATTCCAAGAGCCTAGAATATAAGCAGTGCTCAATAAATAATTGTTGAATGAATACTAATTATTATTATTATTAATACTATCACATAGTACTCATACACAATGGTCTCCCGCTCTTTATCTTGCTAAAGGATAACAATGACCGAAAGAAAGTGCTTAGGGTACGGGAAAAATTTTGGCACCCGTAGGGAATGGAGATTGATTTTCTCCTTCCTGGCACGTGAGAATAAAGCAGTTGTCTTCTGACGCATATCTGGGGGGATTTAAAAACACAGCACCAAACAATAAGCCAGGAAGAATCCAGCTAATGGAATCAAATCACATATCAGCATCAAAATCATCTCCAGGAAAAGAAAAAACAAGGAGGAAAACATCAAACTTTTGGCATCAGGGGAGAAATCTAATAAAGAAAAACCAGTGAAAACTTCAGGGCAAAATAAGAAGCAGAACAACTCTAATTTTTTTTTTCTCCAAGTTAAAAAATATTTTATAGTATTTCTTTCTATAGACCCTGATATCTGATAACATGCATGCTTGATGGAGAAAGACCATTGTGCAAAGATCTTGGGGGCAAAGATAAATTCGGGCCCTGAAATTTCACTGAGATGAGAATTATCCAAAAGTTTTGTTGCTAATGATCTTGTGATCAAAAGAGTGATGACCAGCGTAGTTCTTGGATCAGATTCCCTGTGTGACTTTAGGAAATCACACTTTCAGTTTCCTTATTGGTCATATGGGGATAGAGTTCTTGCAAAGATAAAATTAGGTAATGTTCACGAAGCTCTTAACACAGTGCTTACGCAGCACATTTTCAGTTCTAGCATGTGCAATACTCTCTCACGTTTTGTAAAGGCAAGGCTCAGAGTGTTAAGCAACATGCTGTCAGAGCAGTGCATTCCTTGGTCTCAAGGAGCCATTCTGCAAAGCAAGTGGCAAGGGGAATGCGCTTAGTAATCAGACACTGTGGCCGGGGGCAAGCTGTATAAAAATAATCAGATTGATCTCTTCCAAATTAAATGGGGATAATAACATCCACCTCACAGGAGTTTATAGTGCAGATAATACACACAGGGGTAGTGCTTAGTACACAAGAGGTGCTTAATAAATGGTGTTTATTTTTGTTATTATAATTATGTCCACTGAATGACTATATCCTGTGACTCCCTTCCCACCTGTTTCTACATATAGATCTCCTGTCTTCATTGCTTTCACTTTTGTGAGTTGTTGCTGAGCCTCTACTGGTTCTGATTTGCTGTTAGCACTTCTCTCTTTGCTGGTCAAGAGTTTTAGCCAGAACACTCTGCCTTTCTTCTCGCTTCTTTCACCAATGCCAACACTGCTGGCAGATCCCGCAGCTTTTGCTCTAACTCCAGTTTTCACTTCATGGTCCACTCAGAGGGCATTTCTGCTCCTACTTACAAGTATATCTAATCAGAGAAATGCTAAATATCAGGAAGTATAGGTAGAACTGGATCTACTTTACTTTTATGCCCATATGAAGATTCATCATTAGTATTCCCAGCTAACATTTGTTACGTTTACCCTCCCAGCATCCATTTCCTTTTATTTTGGTAATGAGATGCTATCATACCAGTTTTCTTTCAAGGATCCACATTTCTTCCACTGTTACACTTGTGATGTGGGTGGACATTTCCACACCACCTGTGTCAAGAGAGAATATGTGACTGCTTGAATATCCACATGAAAAAGCTTGAGAAGAGTGCAAAGCAGATGGAGACAGAGCTGAGAGACTGTGTCCAAGGCATTGTTTGAGTCCCTAGATGAAGCCATACCTGAAGCTGAACCACCCGTTTGTTAATTATATCCACCAATATGTTCCTTGATAAATTAATCCATGATTTCTGTCATTTTCAAGTGTACCTTAATTCTCCAACTCTGTATAATTCCTCTTTCTCTGTTTACTGTGATATTTACGTTTTTATGAGGTCCTAATAGGCCTCTTTGAGAATCAATAGAAGCTATGAATCCCTCCTTCACTCAAAAGGTATATAATACAGAAACACAAATGTTGCAAATATTTTCATGTTGTTCAGGACTGCCTGGAAACCCAGATGCAGAACCTTACTGCTGTAAGTATGAGGAGAAAAGAAAATAGCATAATATAGCTTTTGAGAGTGAGATAATTATTCCTTAATTATTTGGTGTTAGATTGGTTAAGATGAGATGAATTGTTTGGAGGGTAGGTGTGGTTAACGCCTTTTACAAAATCTATCAGAGCTGTATACTTGAGTCAAAGATAGAAAAACAGAGGGAAAGCTCTGAGATTGCAACCTGTTCTGCAATGGGCCGATTAAAATATGTAAAACCTATATCAGGTGCAGTATTAATTTCTGTTATTCTTGCTTTCATATAATTTTTATGGAAAACAACTAACACATACAAAATAGACAATAGTATATGAACCCTCATATACCTAGTATTTAAATCATGGACAATATTTTTTCCCCTATAACACCACCCACTTCCTTCCTCCTGTTTTTTATTCTTTATTTCCTTATTGAGGTGAAATTCACATAGCACAAAATTGACTATCTGAAAGTGAACAATTCAGTGGCATTTAGTACATTGACCACATTGTTCAATGACCACCTCTATCTAGTTCTGAAACATTTTCATCAGCCCAAAAGGAATTATGTGCCCACTGAGCAGTTGATCCTGTTTCCCACTCCTCCCAACCACTGGCAACCACCAATTTGTGTTCTGTCTCTTCGGATTTACCTATTCTAGATATTTCATTAAAATGGAATCACACAATACGTATTCCTTTATGTCTGACTTTTTTCACTTAGCATAATGTTTTTAAAGTTCACCATACTGTACCATGTATCAGTACTTCATTCATTTTTATACCTGAATAATATTCTGTTCTGTGGATTTACCACAATTTGTCTATTCATTCATCATTTATGGACATTTGAACGTTTCCACCTTTCGACTATTGTGAATATTGCTACTGTGAACATGTGTGTACATGTACTTCTTTGAACACCTGTTTTTAATTTTTTGGAGTATAAAGCCAGGAGTGGGATTCCTGAGTGCATGTTAATTCTATGTTTAACTTTTTGAAGAACTACCAAACTGTTTTCCATAGTGGATGAACCATTTTACAATTCCATCAGCAATGTATTAAGGATTCAATTTCTTTACATCCTCAACCAACACTTGTTATTTTCTGTGTGTGTGTGTGTGTGTGTATATGTGTGTGTGTGTGTATTTGTGTGTGTGTGTATTATAGCTGTCCTAGTGGGTGAAAAGTGGTAACTCATGGTGATTTTGATTTGTACTTTCCTAATGATTAATGATGTTGAACATCTTTTCATGTGTTAGTTTGCCATTTTTACATCTTCTTTGAAGAAATATCTATTCAAGTTCTTTGTCTATTTTTAATTGGATTGTTTGTCTTTTTGTTATTGAATTTTAAGTGTTCTTTACATAGTCTGGATCCTAAAAACTTATCAGATAGATGATTTGCAAATACTTTCACCCATTCTGTAGGTTGTCTTTTCACTTTCTTGATAATGTCCTTTACTGCAAATGTTTTTAAATTTTGATAAAGCCCAATATCACTATTTTAATTATATTTTATACAATATTTTATGTAATATTTTCACATTTATGATGGTATGATCCAAGTACTCCAAAATTCTTTTGCTCCTCATGCTTTTCATGACATATATAAGAATCTGTTGCCGAGTCCAAGTTCACAATGATTTATCCCTACGTTTTCTTCTTCTAATAGTCTTATGGTTTTAGCTCTTACATTTAGGTCATTGATGCATTTTGCAGTTACCATTTTGAGCACTTAGGTAGCAGGAACTTCACATGAATTATCTCATTAATCCTCACAAGAATCCTCAAAGTACCTTTAAGTTCTTTTATTATCTCTATTTTATAGACAAAGCAACTACGGCTTAGAGAGTTTAAGAACTGTAGCACTATTTACAATAACCAAGACATGGAAGTAACCTAAATGTCCATCAACAGAGGAATGGTTAAAGAAGATGTGTTACATATACACAATGGAATATTACTTAGCCAAAAAAACCCAAACAAACAATGAAATAATGCCATTTGCAGCAACGTGGATAGACCTAGACATTATCATATCAAGTGAAGTAAGTCAGACAGAGAAAGACAAATATGATATCACTAATATGTGGAATCTAACCAAAAAATGATACAAATGAACTTATTTACAAAACAGAAACAGACTCACAGATCTCGAAATCAAACTTAAGGTTACCAAAGGGGAATCATGAGGGGAAGTGATAAATTAGGAGATTAGAATTAACATATACACACTATACATAAACTAGATAACTAATAAGGACCTACTGTATAGCACAGGGAACTCTGCTAAATATTCTGTAATAAGCTGTATGGGAAAAGAATCTGAGAAAGAATGAATACATGTATATGTATAACTGAATCACTTTGCTGTACACCTGAAACTAACACAACATTGTAAGTCAACTATACTCCAATAAAAATTTTTTTTAAAAAAACAAAAGAACAAAATGTGCCCAAGCTCACAGAGCTAGTAAGTAGGAGCCAGTAGTTGAACGTAAAGCTGTTTAACTCCACAGCCCTTCCAAAACAATTGGAAAGGGGAAACACTGGAGAGGAAAATCGATTTTTCGTCAGTTACTGCTCACTCTTCGATGTGTTCTGTGCTCCCTTCATGTTTTAAATACTGAACTAAGCAATAAGAATACACAGATGGTCTGGAGAACTTCCTAGTCTAGAAGTAAAGGTCAGGGAAAGAAGAATTGCAAGATATATTCTAGCATTTATAATGATATAGTTCCTGGTACTCTGAAATTCTCACCCTGGACCTGTTCGCTGCAGTCTCTAATTGTATGGGAATTCTCTGTTTGTACCCTTTAATCATTATCCATCCTTCTTTCTCTTCTTTATGACCTGAGAGACGACCTTAATGAACCAAATCACCTGGGATCTTTTGCCCTTTCGATTCCACTTGGGTTTGACAGAATATCAGAGGTTGGGACTGGGATATTATTTCCCCTGTGTTCTTTTCTTGCTCCAGCACTATGTTAAGGCAGTGGCCACACCTCTTTATGACCTCAGCTCCTTTGGGTGGCCTGTGGTCCACACTCCAGCTCTCATAGGCACTGATAATGTTATTTCCTGCCCCTGGCTCTTCAGGTCTAGAGATGGGAACAGGAAAGGGTAATAAAGAGCACCATGTGGTTTATCCTATGATGCAGGTAAAACGAAGTTGGTGAGATGCGAGAAAACCAAACCGTTGTTTCTCTCATTGTTTCTATGGGTACTGATGTTCTGGATCTCAAATAACAAACATTGCAAGTGAGCTTTTGGAAATAAATCTGTTTGTTGGATCAAGGTTCCTCTATTATCTGCCTCTCTGCTTTTCCTTCTCTCTGCAACCTGCAGAAAAGTGTACACTGCACCTTCTCCCACAAGAAGTTGCCTTCAGAGAATGAGCTTAAAATATGTCACTATTTTATGGAGTTAGAAAAATTTCAAGCACAGCTGTTAACTTTGGGATATTAGCTGATTCTAAAATTAATAGACCTAGAAGGAAACATGATAAACACCACTAAAATATGGGAATAGAGAAAACCTTTATAACTATGAATCAAAAATCCAGAAGACATAAAGGAAAAAATAATAAGCCATATAAATATAGAACAGAAAATAAAATATCACAAACAAAGGAGAAAAATATATGACAAACCAGGGAGGGGAAAACTGAAATTTATAGTACAGATAAATGATCAATCTCTAATATATTAAAAATCCTAGCTGAAAATCAAGAAAGAATAACAACCTGATAAAAAAAAAAAACGGAAACAGACATGTAAAGACTGTTCGTAGAAAAACATGTTCCACCTATTTATAACAATAAAAATGTGACTTAAAATCCACTAAAACGGAGAAGTAGTGAAGATGGCAGAAGACTCAGACATGGAGATCACCTTCCTCCCCACAAATAAATCAGAAATACATCTACATGTGGAACAACTCCTCCAGAACACCTAGTGAACGCCGGCAGAAGACCTCAGACCTCGCAAAAGGCAAGAAATGCCCCACATACCTGGACAGGGCGAAAAAAAAAGAAAACACAGACACAAAAGAATAGGGATGGAACTGGCACCAGTGGGAGGGAGCTGTGAAGGACGAAAGGTTTCCACACACTAGGAAGCCCCTTCGCGGGCGGAGACTGCGGGTGGCGGAGCGGGGAAGCTTTGGAGCCCTGGAGGAGAGCACAGCAACAGGGGTGAGGAGGGCAAAGCTGAGAGATTCCCGCACAGAGGGTCGGTGCTGACCGGCACTCACCAGCCCGAGAGGCTTATCTGCTTCCCCGCTGGGACGGGTGGGGGCTGGGAGCTGAGGCTCGGGCTTCGGCTTCGGAGGTCGGATCCCACAGAGAGGACCGGGGTTGGATGCATAAACACAGCCTGAAGGGGGCTAGTACGCCACAGCTAGCTGGGAGGGAGTCCGGGAGAAAGTCCGGAGCTGCCAAAGACGCAAGAGACTTTTTCTGGCTAATTTGTTTCCTGGTGCGCAAGGAGAGGGGATTAAGAGCGCTGATTAAATAAGCTCCAGAGACAGGCGCGAGCTGCGGCTAACAGCGCGGACCCCAGAGACGGGCATGAGATGCTAAGGCTGCTGCTGCTGCCACCAAGAAGCCTGTGTGCGAGCACCGGTCACTATCAACACCTCCCCTTCTGGGGAGCCTGTGCAGCCCGCCACTGCCCGGGTCCCGGAATCCAGGGACAACTTCTCCGGGAGAACACACAGCGCTCCTCAGGCTGGTGCAACGTCACACTGGCCTCTGCCGCCACAGGCTTACCCTGCACTCCGTGCCCATCTCTCCCCACGGCCTGAGTGAGCCAGAGCCCCTGAATCAGCTGCTCCATTAACCCCGTCCTGTCTGAATGAAGAACACACGCCCTCAGGTGACCTACACGCAGAGGCGGGGCCAAATCCAAAGCTGAACCCCAGGAGCTGTGCGAACAAAGAGAAAGGGAAATCCCTCCCAGCAGCCTCAGGAGCAACGGAGTAAATCTCCACAATCATCTTGATGTACCCTGCATCTGTGGAATACCTGAATAGACAACAAATCATCCCAAATTGAGGAGGTAGACTTTGGGAGCAACGATATATATACTTTTTTTCCCTTTTTCTCTTTTTGTGAGTGTGTTTCTGTATGCTTCTGTGTGTGATTTTGTGTGTACAGCTTTGCTTTTACCATTTGTCCTAGGGTTGTCTCTCCTTTTTTTTTTTTTTTTTAAGTATAGTTTTTAGCACTTCTTATCATTGGTGGATTTGTTTTTTGGTTTGGTTGTTCTCTTCTTTCTTTCTTTCTTTACTTTTTTTTTATTACTTTTTACAAATTTTTTTAACAATATTTTTTTCACTTTAATTTTATTTTATTTTCTCCTTTCTTTCTTTCTTTTTATTCTCCCTTTTATTCTGAGCTGTGTGGATGACAGGCTCTTGGTGCTCCAGCCAGGCATCAGGGCTGTGCCTCTGAGGTTGGAGAGCCCACTTCAAGACACTGGTCCACAAGACACCACCCAGCTCCACATAATATCAAATGGCAAAAATCTCCCAGAGATCTCCATCTCAATGCCAAGACACAGCTCCACTCAACGAACAGCAAGCTACAGTGCTGGACACCCTATGCCAAACAACTAGCAAGACAGGAACACAACCCCATACATTAGCAGAGAGGCTGACTAAAATCATACTAAGGCCACAGACACCCCAAAACACACCAGCAGACGTGGACCTGCCCACCAGAAAAACAAGATCCAGCCTCATCCACTGGAACACAGGCACTAGTCCCCTCCACCAAGAAGCCTACACAACGCACTGCACCAACCTTAGCCAATGGGGACAGAAACCAAAAACCACGGGAACTACGATCCTGCAGCCTGTGAAAAGGAGACCCCAAACACAGTAAGTTAAGCAAAATAAGAAGACAGAGAAACATACAGCAGATGAATGAGCAAGGCAAAAACCCACCAGACCTAACAAATAAAGAGGAAATAGGCGGTCTACCTGAAAAAGAATTCAGAGTAATGATAGTAAAGATGATCCAAAATCTTGGAAATAGAATGGAGAAAATACAAAAAACGTTTAACAAGGACCTAGAAGAACTAAACAGCAAACAAACAGTGATGAACAACACAATAAATGAAATTAAAAATTCTCTATAAGGGATCAATAGCAGAATAACTGAGGCAGAACGGATAAGTGACCTGGAAGATAAAATAGTGGAAATAACTACTGCAGAGCAGAATAAAGAAAAAAGAATGAAAAGAACTGAGGACAGTCTCAGAGACACCTGGGACAACATTAAACATACCAACATTCAAATTATAGGGGTTCCAGAAGAAGAACAGAAAAAGAAAGGGACTGGGAAAATATGTGAAGAGATTATAGTTGAAAACTTCCATAATATGGGAAAGGAAATAGTCAAGTCCAGGAAGCACAGATAGTCCCATACAGGATAAATCCAAGGAGAAACACGCCAAGACACATATTAATCAAACTATCAAAAATTAAATAAAAAGAAAAAATATTAAAAGCAACAAGGGAAATGCAACCAATAACACACAATGGGATCCTCATAAGCTTAACAGCTGATCTTTCAGCAGAAACTCTGCAAGCCAGAAGGGAGTGGCAGGACATATTTAAAGTGATGAAGGAGAAAAACCTACAACCAAGATTACTCTACCCAGCAAGGATCTCATTCAGATTTGATGGAGAAATGAAAACCTTTACAAACAAGCAAAAGCTAAGAGAATTTAGCACCACCAAACCAGCTTTAAAACAAATGCTAAAGGAACTTCTCTAGGCAAGAAACACAAGAGAAGAAAAAGACCTACAAAAACATACGCAAAGCAATTAAGAAAATGGTAATAGGAACATACATATTGATAATAACTTAAATGTAAATGGATTAAATGCTCCAACCAAAAGACATAGACTGGCTGAATGGATACAAAAATAAGACCCATATATATGCTGTCTACAGGAGACCCACCTCAGACCTAGGGACACATACAGACTGAAAGTGAGGGAATGGAAAAAGATATTCCACGCAAATGGAAATCAAAAGAAAGCTGGAGTAGCAATTCTCATATCAAACAAAACAGACTTTAAAACAAAGACTATTACAAGAGACAAAGAAGGACACTATATAATGATCAAGGGATCAATCCAAGAAGAAGATATAAAAATTGTAAATATTTATGCACCCAACATAGGAGCACCTCCATACATAACGGAAATACTAACAGATATAAAATGGGAAATCGACAATAACACAATCATACTAGGGGACTTTAACACCCCACTTTCACCAATGGACAGATCACCTAAAATGAAAATAAATAAGGAAACACAAGCTCTCAGTGAGACAATAAACAAGATGGACTTAACTGATATGTATAGGACATTCCATCCAAAAACAACACAATACACATTCTTCTCAAGTGCTCCCAGAACATTCTCCAGGAAAGACCATAACGTGGGTCACAAATTAAGCCTTGGTGAATTTAAGAAAATAGAAATTGTGTCAAGTATCTTTTCCGACCACAACGTTATGAGACTAGATATCAATTACAGGGAAAAATCAGTAAAAAATACAAACACATGGGGGCTAAACAATACACTACTTAATAACCAACAGATCACTGAAGAAATCAAAGAGAAAATCAAAAAACCACTTAGAAACAAATGACAATGAAAACACGATGGCCCAAAACCTATGAGATGCAGCAAAAGCAGTTCTAAGAGGAAAGTATATACCAATACAATCCTACCTTTAGAAACAAGAAACATCTCAAATAAACAACCTAACCTTACACCTAAAGCAATTAGAGAAAGAAGAACAAAAAAATCCCAAAGTTAGCAGAAGCAAAGAAATCATAAAGATCAGATCCGGAACAAATGAAAAAGGAAAGAAGGAAACGATAGAAAAGATCAATAAAACTAAAACTTGGTTCTTTGAGAAGATAAACAAAATTGATAAACCATTAGCCAGACTCATCAAGAAAAAAACGGAAAAGACTCAAATCAATAGAATTAGAAATGAAAAGAGAAGTAACAACTGACACTGCAGAAATACAAAGGATCATGAGAGATTACTACAAGCAACTATATGCCAATAAAATGGACAACCTGGAAGAAATGGACAAATTCTTAGAAATGCACAACCTGCCAACACTGAACCAGGAAGAAATAGAAAATATGAATAGATGAATCACAAGCACAGAAATTGAAACTGTGATTAAAAATCTTCCAACAAACAAAAGCCCAGGACCAGATGGCTTCACAGGCAAATTCTATCAAACATTTAGAGAAGAGCTAACACCTATCCTTCTCAAGCTCGTCCAAAATATAGCAGAGGAAGGAACACTCCCCAACTCATTCTACGAGGCCACCATCACCCAGATACCAAAACCAGACAAAGATGTCACAAAGAAAGAAAACTACAGGCCAATAACACTGATGAACATAGATGCAAAAACCCTCAACAAAATACTAGCAAAGAGCATCCAACAGCACATTAAAAGGATCACAGACCATGATCAAGTAGGGTTTATCCCAGGAATGCAAGGATTCTTCAATATACGCAAATCAATCAACATGATACACCATATTAACAAATTGAAGGAGAAAAACCTCAATAGATGCAGAGAAAGCTTTCAACACCCATTTATCATAAGAACCCTGCAGAGAGCAGGCAGAGAGGGAACTTTCCTCAACATAATAAAGGAAATATGTGACAAACCCACAGCCAACATCGTCCTCAATGGTGAAAAACTGAAACGATTTCCACTAAGATCAGGAGCAAGACAAGGTTGCCCACTCTCACCACTCTTATTCAACATAGTTGTGGAAGTTTTAGCCACAGCAATCAGAGAAGAAAAAGAAATAAAAGGAATCCAAATCGGAAAAGAAGAAGTAAAGCTGTCACTGGTTGCAGATGACATGATACTATACATAGAGAATCCTAAAGATGCTACCTGAAAACTACTAGAGGTAATCAATACATTTGGTAAAGTAGCAGGATACAAAATTAATGCACAGAAATCTCTTGCATTCCTATACACTAATGAGAAATCTGAAAGAGAAATTAAGGAAATGCTCCCATTTACCACTCCAACAAAAAGAATAAAATACCTAGGAATAAACCTACCTAAGGAGACAAAAGACCTGTATGCAGAAAACTATAAGACACTGATGAAAGAAATGAAAGATGATACAAACAGATGGAGAGATATACCATGTTCTTGGATTGGAAGAATCAACATTGTGAAAATGACTCTACTACCCAAAGCAATCTACAGATTCAATGCAATCTCTATCAAACTACCACTAGCATTTTTCATAGAACTAGAACAAAAAATTTCACAATTTGTATGGAATCACTAAAGACCCCGAATAGCCAAAGCAATCTTGAGAAAGAAAAACAGAGCTGTAGAAATCAGGCTCCCTGATGTCAGACTATACTACAAAGCTACAGTAATCAAGACAGTATGGTATTGGCACAAAAACAGAGATACAGATCAATGGAACAGGAGAGAAAGCCCAGAGATAAACCCACACACCTATGGTCACCTTATCTTTGATAAAGTAGGCAAGAATATACACTGGAGAAAAGACAGCCTCTTCAATAAGTGGTGCTGGGACAACTGGACAGCTACATATAAAAGAATGAAATTATAACACTCCGTAACACCATACACATAAATAAACTCAAAATGGATTAAAGACCTAAATGTAAGGCCAGAGACTATCAAAGTCTTAGAGGAAAATATGGGCAGAACACTTTAGGACATAAATCACAACAAGATCTTTTTGACCCACCTCCTAGAGAAATGGAAAAAAAAACAAAAATAAATGGGACCTAATGAAACTTAAAAGCTTTTGCACAGCAATGGAAACCATAAACAAGACCAAAAGACAACCCTCAGAATGGGAGAAAATATTTGCAAATGAAGCAACTGACAAAGGATTAATCTCCAAAATTCACAAGCAGCTCATGCAGCTCAATATCGAAAAAACAAGCAACCCAATCCAAAAATGGGCAGATGACCTAAATAGACATTTCTCCAAAGAAGATATACAGATTGCCAACAGACACATGAAAGAATGCTCAACATCATTAATCATTAGAGAAATGCAAATGAAAACTACAATGAGATATCATCTCACACCGGTCAGAATGGCCGTCATCAAAAAATCTACAAACAATAAATGCTGGAGACGGTGTGGAGAAAAGGGAACCCTCTTGCACTGTTGGTGGGAATGTAAATTGATACAGCCCCTACAGAGAACAGTATAGAGCTTCCTTAAAAAACTAAAAATAGATCTACCATATGACCCAGCAATCCCACTACTGGGCATATAACCTGAGAAAACCATAATTCAAAAACAGTCATCTACCAAAATGTTCATTGCAGCTCTATTTACAATCACCAGGACATGGAAGTAACCTAAGTGTCCATCGACAGATGAATGGATAAAGAAGATGTGGCACATATCTACAATGGAATATTACTCAGCCATAAAAAGAAATGAAACTGAGTTATTTGTAGTGAAGTGGATGGACCTAGAGTCTGTCATACAGAGTGAAGTAAGTCAGAAAGAGAAAAACAAATACTGTATGCTAACACATATATATGGAAGCTAAGAAAAAAAAAAGGGGGTCATGAAAAACCTAGGGGCAGGACAGGAATAAAGATACAGACCTACTAGAGAATGGACTTGAGGATACGGGGTGGGGGAAGGGTAAGCTGGGATGAAGTGAGATAGTGGCATGGACTTATATATACTACCAAACGTAAAATAGATAGCTAGTGGGAAGCAGCCGCATAGCACAGGGAGATCAGCTCGGTGCTTTGTGACCACCTAGAGGGGTGGGATAGGGAGGGTGGGAGGCAGGAAGACGCAAGAGGGAAGAGATATGGGGACATACGTATAACGGATTCACTTTGTTATAAAGCAGAAACTAACACACCATTGTAAGACAATTATACTCCAATAAACATTTTAAAAAATAAAATCCACTAAAATACCTTATTTTAACCAAAAAGAGTGGCATAAATCAATAATCATAACAATACACTGTTATTGGCAAGTGTATGAAAAATGTTTAGACCATTTGTAAAAATGACCACAATGATTCCCCTCCCTATAGCTGCACCTCTTTGCTATGTGACTCTGCAACTCCTCCCATCAAGATATCGTTTCATTTGTGGGCTGCCCTTGTGACAGTGACTGAGTTTGACAAATAGAATACAGGAGAAGGAGCGTCAAGTCAGGTCTCTCCCAGGCCTCAAGCAGATTTCACTTGCTCTCTTTGTCCACTGCCCTGTAACCATGTGAACATGCCTGGGTTAACTTTCTGCATGAGAGACACTTGGTTTTGTCATCTCCCTTCAACCCAAACAAGAGCCTACCAATCTCAAAAGCTGACCTGCAGTTGATCTCAGAAACATGACAGCGCCCAGTCTAGAGAACAGAAGGTCTATTTAGTTGTGCCTAGCCTAAATTACCCACCTGCATAATTACGAACTAATTAAATTAAATGGTGATTCTCTTAAACTAGTGGCTTTGGGGTAGTATTTTATGCAGCACAAACTGATACAAGGAAACAGGCGTGCTCAGACATAGCTGGTAAGAGTATAAATCTTCCCTAGGAAAGGAACTCTGGCACTATCTAACAAAATTACACATGCATTTACCCTTTGACCAGCAATACCATTTCTAGAAATCTATACTAAAGGTATACTGGCAAAAGTATAATATGAATTATGCATAAAAGATTATTTAGTAGGCTGCATTTTGTTTAGGAAAAGAGAGGAAATAATATGTATGTATATAGGCTTCTGCTGGAAAAAAGAATCGGTGAAAAGATAAATCAAAAACTATTAAAAATGTTACCTATAGTGGGTGGGAGAGCTGACATGATAGCAACAGAGAAGGAAGTGAGATTGCCTGAGAGTATCATTTCATATAGAGTTTACTCTTAAACTGTGAAAATATTTTATATATTAAAAAAGGAACCAAAATAGTCAATAACAAAAATACCCTAATAACACAATAGAAAAATCATTTTGGGTCCCTTCAAAATGCAATTCTTGAACTGAATGTACAAAGTGAGATATGCACTAAGGACCAAAAAAATTTGCAAAAAGATAAAATTCATTTAGTACTTTTAAATGTAATCTGGAAATGTTTTACAGACATGGTTGGAAAATGTGAATCAATGATTATGTTAATGTAATTAGAAATCACGGATTTTCAAAATAAGAAAAAGGAGACAGAGACAGAAGTGTAAAATCAAAGAAATTAAAAACAAACTCAATATGATTTTTTCACAAACACAAATATATGTTTTTATGTTAAATATATTTATTTATACATATTTAACTGGGTTAATTAAAAGAGCCTAAAGGCAAAGTCATTCTAGGACCGGATTTTGGTTTCTAAGCACCATTCCTATTAGAATTTGAGTTCCTTGGAGAAATAGTTATTTCCAGGTCTAAAGAAGGGAAGGACCTAGATGTACCTGGGACATCTTTTGCCTGAAAGCAAGAAAATTTTCAGAGACTAATTGGATTGTATTAAACGGATAAAGTTGATACCTGGAAGGCGGTAACTCAACTGAGACAATTTGGGTATTAAAAATAAAACTCTAACTTATTGGAACACATTAATATGTTAAAATTCTTGATTCTATAATTATACCTAAAAAGAGGAGCCAAAACCAAAACAAACACATAAAAATCCTCGTTTGCCACCAACCATTACTCTAAAAAATTATGCTTAAAGGGAAACAATTGTTTATCCTGCCTTTACAAAGGATACAAGAATTCAGGGTAACAAAAACAGTCCTAGTGTTTTGAGAAAGAGATCTTTTTCACAGATGAATTATAGTGAATAAATGTATAAAGAATTACAGAATTAGAAAATCAATGCCTAATAAAATAATCAAATTAAGAAGAAAGCATTGATGAATATTGAAAGAATTAAATAAAATGTTACTGGAAAACTGCATACTCACAAGATGTAAAGTATCAACCATAATCTTTCCAGGCACAAAGTGTGGGGAATGGGAGTTTACAATGGAGGAATCTAGCCTTCTCAACCTGAACCCAGTGATCAATCACATAATCACTATTAATTAGTAGGAAAACCATGTGTTACATGCCTCCTAACATGATGCGTTATGAAATAAATAGTGTCGGCTATAGTATTCTTGCCAAAAATTTTTTTATCTGAATTTAGTCAAACCTTTAGATCTAACATTTACAGGAAAAAGGAAAACAAGATAATGAGACAACAAGGAAATAATCAGACAAATCCAGAAAGTGGGACATTTCTAAAGGATAACAGGCTCAAATTCTTCAAGAAGTCAATGTGGCTGGTGGGGCAGGGTGAGAGGGCTGTAAGGAGTTGGGGGGAAGGAAGAGGCTTGGAGAGAGTGTTCCAGATCGAAATTTTAAGAGGTATATTATCAACCAAATGAAATGTGTCATCAATGATTACATCCTGGTTGGAACAATTCAGCTGAAGAAGTCATTTTTGAGATAATTTTGAAAATATGAGTTTATTAAGAATAATGTATTTAGATTCTATAGGAAAAATCTTTATTTTTCAAGATGCATATGATGAATTTAGACATCAAATGTTGTAAATTCTATAAATTATCTTAAAACTTCAGTAAATATATATTTATATACATATATACATGTACACACATATCCATACGCATATATGAAAAAATTGTTAAATCTAGTAGACAAATATATGGTAATAAATTTGTTCTTCTATTTCCCTAACATTTAACAATGTTTATAATAAAGATATATATATATATATATATATATATATATAACAAATAGGTAATAATGAGTGGGGAAAAAATAAGAGGGTTGTCATCTAGCACTAATCCCATGATGTCCCGTGCTAGTTATAAAATTTTACTTCTAAGGAGGTCCTACTATAGTTTAATGGTATGGAATAAGATTTAGTTTAACACTAGCTCTATGAGCTTAGACAAATTAAGTAAAATTTCTGATATATAGTTTCTCAGTTTTGAAACCTCTTCATATAATCCATTAGGATTAAATGAGATAATACTATGTGCTTAGCAGATGGCAAGCATTCAATTAATTTTAGCTATAATCATTATCATCATCATGATTCTGCCAACTGTACCTTATTCCATTAGATATACTATTTTACATATCAAATATATAAATTAATCCTGCTGACATTTGCAAAGGTGGATGAATTTGCCAAATAGCTGAATTTAGCTCTAATTCTCTAGGCCAGTGTTTCTCAGTGTTTACATTCTGCATAAACCTAATTTTAGGAGATATTAGTGTTGACAGATGCATCACAAATCAAAACAATTCTACTGCAAACAAACAGAGATCACAAACAAAACATTCTATGCTCAAATAATATGGGAAAATATTATCTCTAGCCCTTCTCTGAGATTCATATTTCATGGTAGTATATTAGAAGCTCTTAGAAGTCTGTAATAAAGAAACCTGTGCATTTGTGTTTATCTGCATTTAAATCAGTGTTTTTAAACTTAGGAAGCATTGAACTCTTTGCATGCTGCTCACTTATTAATATTATGGAGGAAAGTGTTCTGTGAACACCTGTTTGGGAAATGGATCCATGTGAGCATCTGCATGAGGAATATAGAGTCAGCTGTGAATGAGAATTTCTGAGGGTTTCATTTTCTGGGTGTTCATTACCTACAGAGCTCTGGTATCTTTAGCTCCTAGCATCCACTAACTGTTTTCCAAGATCAGCTCTGAACTTGGATCCACAGAAGTGTCTATACTGCCACTCTCATTGCTTTTGTTTTGTTTTTTTAAAGTGTGTTAAAAATACATATCATGAGATCTACCCTTTTAACAAATTTTTAAGTGCACAATACTGTATTGTTAACTACAGACACAATGTTGTAGGGCGGATCTCTACAACTTATTCATCTAGCTTAACTGAAACTTTATACCCACTAAACAAAAACTTCCCATTTTCCTCTTCCTCTAGCCCTGGGAAACAATCATTCTACCCTCTACTTCTATGTGTTTGACTATTTTAGATAACTCCTATAAGTGGAATCATGCAGTATTTGCACTTCTGTAACTGGCTTATTTCACTTACATAACATCGTCCAGGTTCAGCTATGTGGCTGCAAATGGCAGAATTTCCTTCTCTTTCATGGCAGAATAATATTCCATTGTGCGCATAAACCACACATTCTTCCACTGATGAGCATTTAGATTGTTTCCATGCTCTTATTTTTAAGGAATTCAATATCCAAACCAGCTTCATTTCCTTCATTAAGGCTTATTTTATACATACATGTATTTATTCATTCATTTCTCACTCTTTATCTGAATATCCATCATGAGAAAGACACTATGCTAACAGTTCTGACAGAGTTTAAAAAGATGCACTATTCACCCTCCTTGCCCTGAAGAAGTTTGCAATCAAGTTATTTTTGTCCAATTGATTCCCTATAAGTGTAATTTTAATTTAAGTGTCATTTTTTCTCTCCCACTATACATGAATGCATTAGGCTAACAGAAATGTATACAAAGAAAAAAAGAAAATCTAAACTCATTCCAAGAAATGACTTTAATATTGAAGTATAATCAATAGTCAATTATCCTAGCAGAATGATTCATTCTAGTTTTGTTATTGTTCGTGTTTTTTAATGAGTAGGTACTTTGTTTAATGTTTGTGTAACTGGGTCTGGGAGTTTTTCCACCCAAATTTATGAGCATTTTCACAACATGTGATACACATCCTAAATGTACTGATTAACAAAAAAAAAAAAGGAAAATGTACCTCCTCGCTGAATTCCAAGCTCAAAAAATAAATCCTTGAATCCATTTGCTTTCAACCAACAAGGCATAATACCTCATAGCTCAAAAAAGAAGAGGGAAAGAGTTATTTTTAAGTCTTCCCTAACATTAAATAGCATTTTTCCACTGATATATGACATAGGCTATGGGGAAGATTGGGAACAGAAATTTAGGGATTAAAAAACTTAGGCAATTTTTTAGATTCCACACATAAACAATATCATACAGTATTTGCCTTTCTCTGTCTGACTTATTTCACTTAGCATAATAACCTTCAAGTCCATCTATGTTGCTGCAAATGGCAAAATTTCATTCTTTTTTATGGCAGAGTAGTATTCTATTGAGTATATATATACCACAACGTCTTTATCCATTCATCATGAATATTACAAAAAAGCAGATGGGTATATAGAGAACAAACTAGTGGTTACCAGTGGGGAGAGGGAATGGGGGAGGGGCAATGTAGAGGTAGGGAATTAAGAGGTACAAACTAATAGGTATAAAATAAACTATAAGTATATATTATATAACATGGGGAATATAGCCAATATTTTATAATAACTATTTATAGTTATACTCCGTTTGTGGAGTATAACATTTAAGAATTGTGAATTGTACATCAACTATATCTCAACAATTTAAAAACACCTTAGGTAAACCCTCATATGTCACTTCAGAGAAGTCACTTCCTCTCTGTATTTTTCAGTTCTATCATAAAATTGATAAAAATCTAAAATTATATTGATAAAAATTGCAGTTCAACTGCATTTTCTGTAGAGACATTTGCTACAATAGTCTAAACCTTCCATTGGTCTCACAATAAAGATATTAGGATAAGAGAGTTATTCTGCATTCAGTCTAATTCTATTGGTGCAGAATTCCACTTACAGTAGCTACTTAATGAATTCTCTCTGAATGAAGCTTTCACTGAAGAGAGAGGATTCTTGATTTTTAATTGAAATTTAAAAGCTTCATCCTGGAGTTAAAAGATGATAGTAAAAGCTGGTTGTAAAACAAAATCATAATTGGTTTCAAGATAAATAGCTTCTCATCAGCCAAATGTTTCTTGTAATGTTGGAATGTAGAAACTCATCATCAAACAATTTAATTTTCATTACAATACAGTGTACATCAGGTAGTCATGCCCTAAACATCTGAATCATATGCATCTAACCTGCATGAACTTTTATGAATATTATACTTGTAGAAAATGTTTTGAAGAAATTGGAGGTTTTCTTTTTCCAGTTAAGAGAGAGAATGTTCAAGGTGTGGGGAGATTTGGGGGGAGGAAAATTGGTATACAAATATGAAAAAGCTCTTCCTCAAGTAAAAAAAATATTTCTGAGTTGTCTGTGTCTAGGAATCCTCAGTTCCCTTCTGTAATAATCGCACAGTATAAAACCAGAGTGAAACACCTGCTCTGGCAAATACAAGCTTTGCATGCAAACTGGGTCATAAATGCCTTAGCCTTCATCAGAGGAAAGGAACACGATGCCATTGAAATCTTACTACATGACACACAGTTGACTGTGTTTTACCCCTGTCCCGTTTACAAAACAGTTCTGTGCATATTTTATATATGGAATTATAAGGATAAATAACATTGCATTTTCCTTTCTTCCCTCAGGGTCTTATTCTTAGCAAAAAATACATTTTTTAAAACTATTAGTAATACTTATGATTCCTTTTAAAGTTGGTAGAATTTCCTGAATAGAGTCCAAGGAACTAACAAGATACTGTGGGAAACTGGACTAGGATATGTGTTTGAGAAATGGTGAAGTCCAATATCACACCATCAAAAAATGAATTTAGAGTAAAACTTTTAAAGGTTCATTATAGTCTAGATATCTTTGGAATAAATCTAACAATCATCATACACTATGAAGAAATACATGTAAGTAAATTTCACATACTATGAAAAATACTTTCCACCTCCCATGAAGTGGACACAAATTGGGATGGCTGACTGACAAAATGTCCAACACTGTGTCACAACCCTATCCCTCACAGCTATTTCCAGGAATACACTCAAACTGGTTATAGGGGAAGGTGCTAACCCAAACTGATAGATTCATAGTACGCTCTTCCTTCCTCCATCACAGTTATTGGTCCAATGTGTGGGCATGTGGCCTAAGCAAAGCCAATTGGACACTGCCCAGAATTTTTCAAAATCTAGCTGGGATTAAGGAGATTCTCCCTAAAGAGATGGGAACATGAAGCCATGGACATTGCTGGGTGAACCCCCATCTACAGTAGAAGCGATAAAAAAGCTAAAGTTCAGAGATCAGCAAAGAAAGGAGAGAGGTCGGGAATGGGGAGATGTTGATCAATTCCTCTTATCTTTGATGTCAGTTCTCTCCTCTACAAACCTACACGAATTCATGTTTGACTTCTATCACTTCCAAATGAGAGCATCCTAATATGCTCAGCAGTTTAGAACTGTCTGTCAACACTGGCTAAATCAAGTGTAGGTTTGAAGCGTTTAAACAGATTTTTTTTCATGAAAACCTGGAATTTGATTCATTGTCAATAGCCATTAAAGTCACAGGGAAATCTACCATCACGGCTGATTTTAAAAATTCAAACTATAACTCCCATTATTATCTACGTATTTTTGATTTTTTGGTACACTAATCATCTCAATCCTCCATGTAATCAAGGTCTTTTTACTTTTGTTTACTCTGATCTATATACTTAAGTGATTAGACAATTGATAATAATATGACAAATTAATTATATTATACCATTACTAGCAGCTCGTATAACAAACATTAACTATAAGCCAGACACTATGCTCTGTTTTGATTGCCTCAATACTCTTATAAGTCAGTTATTAAAATCCCATATTATAAATAAATTGAGGCATAGAAAATGTACTCAAAGTTGCACAGCTAGTAAATGTAAAAGAGCTGGGGTTAAAACCCAGGAAATTTACCTCCTTTAAAGAGGGTATATTCAAACCTAAAGCAGCGTTTCCAAGACTGATGAGTTCTGAAGTCACAAAATAGTGGAAAATTCTATTTGTATCAAATGAGGTAGTGAGAAGAATAAAGGCAGTTCACTATCATCATGTCCAGGCTGTGCTCCCATCCCCACCGGAATTGTCAAAGTGATGTTGTGGGCTTTTGTTTAAAATCTCTCTCATCCCCTACACAGCTTCTTAGTTTTCATAGTATCCCTAGTGCCTGGCATAGAGTTTAGGACACAGTCCTCATTTAATAAAAACTACATGTATGAAAGAGTAGAGTCATTAAATGAATGAATCGATAATCTAGGGGAAAACAAGAGTGGAGAACAAGAAGTGTGTAATGAAAAATGAATTAAACGATCTGTAAAATCTGTGAAGGGCATTGCAGAAAATTAAATCCCTCCAAAAGAACTCAGAATCAGATTGTACTCCATCCCCCCACCACCACCACAAGGCCACTATCCTATTTTCCCTCCTCTTTGGAATATTGAAGAGTTCAAGGGTATCTTATTCCTACCTCCCCCTCCTCTTTTGCCCCCAGCACTTCCTTAGCTAGGAATGACTATATAGACGTAGTGTGCCTATTTTAGACATCGTTCTCTGGCTTTCCAGCTACAGGCTTCTGAAGACCTGCTTGTTTCTTGCACATTTAATAAAGCCCACAGGCAAGTGGAAAAACAGCATAGAAAGGAGGTCAGACCAAGATCCATCTTTTTTTCCCGTTTAGCAGTGTGCTTTAACTGTGATAGCTAAGCGATGAGTAAAACCTTAAAGTTCAGGGTCCTTTTCTATGTCCCTTCTTTAGCTACTTTGCCAAGAAGACATGAATGTTACACTGAGGATCTGTTCATTGCTGGACTTCTCTCCTCTTCTTCACTTGTCATTGTAGGAACTGGGGACAGAGTATTTGGGGTTGGAAGGGGGTGGGAAAAGCAGAGAAACTCTATCTAGTCCATCACTAATTTCTCAAGTGCTTACTTATTCCGAATTTTAACACAGAAGGGAATTATGTGTAAGCTGAATTAACCACTGACTCCTCTGCTTTCTGGAGACTGTTCTATTACAACAAGTGATTTTAACCTCCTAGGTCAGATGACACATTGGTGCTCTCTGCTCTCAATCTAGTCTGCATATGTGTTTTGTTTTCCTAGTATTGTCTTTAAAAATATTGTCAACATTTTTAAACTGAAAGGTTTTTTCCCCACTAAGATCAGATACACAGTAAAAATGTCCCCTTACCACTCCTTTTAAACATCACACTCAACGTTCTAGCTATTGCAACCAGAAAATAAAAGGAAATAAAAACAGACTGAGAAGGAAGAAATAAAACTGTCTTTGTAGATGATGTCTATGTAGAAAATTTGAAGGAATCAACAACAAAAACTCCTGTAACTAATAAGCAGTTACAGCAAGGTTGCAGGATACGTGGTTAATATACAAAAGTTAATCACTTTTCAATACACCAGTACTGAACAAGTGGAATTTGAAACACACAATGCCATTTACCTTAGCATCCAAAAAAATGAAATGCTTAGGTATAGATGTAACAAAATATATACAAGAGCTATATGAGAAAAACTACAAAATGGATGAATTAAATCAAAGAATAACTAAATAAATGGAGAGAGATTCCATGTTAATGGATAGGAAGACTCAATATTGCCAAGATGTTAGTCTTCCCAACTTGATCTGAAGATTCAATGAAATTCCAATCAAAATCCCAGGAAATTACTTGGTGGACATTGACAAAACAATTCTAAACTTTATATGGAGAGGCAAAAGGCCCAGAATAGCCAACAATACATTGAAGGAGAAGAAGGAAGTTGGAAGACTAACACTACCTAACTTCAAGACTTACTATAAGCTATAGTAATCAAGACAACATGGAAATAAGAGACAAATAGATCAGTGAAACAGAATGCAGAGTCCAGAAATAGACCTTCATAAATATAGTCAACTAATCTTTGACAAAAATGTAAAAGCAATAAAATGTAGCAAAGATATTCTTTTTATCAAATGGTGCTGAAACAACTAGGTATCTACATGCAAAAAAAAAAATCTAGATACAGACCTTATATCCTTTATAAAAATGAAGTCAAAATTGATTGCAGACCTAAAACTACATAACTAAAGCAAACAAACAAAAAAACCCTAGACAATAACATAGGAGACAACCTAAATGATCTTGAATATGGCAATGGCTTTTTAGATATAACGTGAAAGACACAATCTATGAGAGAAGTGATTAATAAGATGGATGTCATTAAAATAAAAAACTTTTACTCTGAAAAAGACAATGTCAAGAGAATGTGAAGACATGTCAGACTTGAAAAAAATATGTGCAAAAGACACATCTGATAAAGGACTATTATCCAAGATATACGAAATACTCATAAAACTTAGCAAACAACTCAATTAAAAAATGAGCCAAAGATCTTAACAGACACACCTCACCAAAGAAGAAATACAGATGGCGAATAAGTGTATAAGAAGATGCTCCACATACATGTCATCAGGAAAATGAAAATTAAAACAATGAGCTACCACTGTACACCTATTAGGATGTCCAAAAACCAACGCACAACACCAAATGCTAGGGAGGGTACAGAGCAAAAGGAATTTTCATTCATTGCTGGTGGAAATGCATAATGATACAGCCACTTTGGAAGACAATTTGGTAGTTTCTCACAAAAGTAAACATACCATGCCCATACAACCCAACATCACTGCAGTCCTTGGTATTCACCCAAAGACTTTGAAAACTTCTATCCACATAAAAACCTGTACACGATTTTACAGAAACTGTATTCACAAGTGCCAAAATTTGGAAGCAGTAAAGATGTCCTTCAGGAAGTTAATCAACTGCAGTACATCCAAACAATGGAATATTATTCAGTACTAAATATTTTGAGTTATCAAGCCATGAAAAGACATGGAAGAAACTCAACTGCATATTACTAAGTGAAAGAACCAATCTCAAAAGGCTACATACTATATGATTTCAAGTATACAACATTCTGGAAAAGGCAAAATCATGCAGTCAGTGAAAAGATTAGTGGTTGCCAGGGGTTAGGGAGGGCGGAGTAATGAACAGGCAGAACATGGAGTATTTTTAGGGCAGTGAAAATACTCTATAGGATACCATAATGATGGATAAAGGCCATTATACATTTGTCCAAAATAGAATGTACAACACCAAGAGTGAACTATAATGTAAACTGTGGACTTTGGGTGATTTTGATGTATCTATGTAGATTCATCAGTTGTAACAAATACACCAATCTGGTAGGTGATGTCAATAATGGGAGAACTATGGGTATAGGGGCAGGAGGTATAAGAGAAATCACTGCAACCCTCAATTTTTTGTGTGAACTAAAACTGCTCTGAAAAATTATCTTAATAAAAAGAACTGGGAAGTTTCACATACAACATTCTAATTCTCTTCAAAAATCAATCATTTTTCTCTTGATAAAACCTAGCAGTCCTTGGGAAACTAGGCTCAGAGTCACTTGCCCTTTGTCATCGAGCTTATAAGGATTTTTTTTCACACAGTAGAGAAATATCTCTGTCTCTCTCTCTCTCATCCTCTCTGTGTCTCTTAAAAGTAGGACTACAAAGGAAAGATTAAGATGGCAAAATGACTTCTTATGCCTACCTTACTTCACTCATACGTTAACCTGTTGGCCCCTATGGACTATAGAGTTTATGAGCCTTAGTTATGGATGGTAAAATGATGCCTATTCATGGAAAAAATAGTATAGGAGTCACAATGATACTGATAATAGATAACATTTAATAGAGCACTTACCCCTACTAAGTGCTTTATATACAACGTGTAATAAATACTATTATAACCTTCATTTTACAAGTGAGGTAAATAGAGGTTAGAAATGTTATGTAATTTCTCAAGGACACTTACAACTAGTTAGTAGTGGAGTTAGGAATCTAAACCAGGATTTTTTATATCCAAGGCCATACTCTGAACAAATATGTATCCAGTACTAGCTCCATAAAATATAAAGTGTTCGACTTAAGCTGGAGACTAGTTCTCTTTATAATTTTATATTAATGATTCCTAGGACTCCTCTCAGTAAGATTTCTACATGAGCATTGAGAGTGATAGTTATCCAAGATCAGCATACATGAAAAACATAAAACGTAAGAAATAAACGCTCAACAAGTTTCCAATATTAACTCTTTTGCATGATTATTTACTGGTTTGGTTAATTCGTGTGTGTTTAAGTGGGTTGTCAACAACATCGACCTGAATTCTAACTGGCGTTTTCCAGGGCTATTGGTTCTGGGATATAACTTGATAACTTGATATGTGGTAGGATTTCTTGGGCCAGACGCCAACGGCTGAGTCTTTGAACACTACAGGTTTAGACAACTAGCCAGAGAGTGGGAAAATACATTTCTCTGTATCACTTGGGATCTTAGGAAGAAGCAGATAGTACACACAAATGGGTAATCTAAGGAGAGTCTTACATGTAGGCAGAATACTAGGAAACCATAAGGCATCATTACCATTCCTAAGATAAAACAGCAAAGTAAGGAAGCAGTTACCAGAACCTGGAGATGGAGAGAGCTCTGTGGAAACGGTCACCTGAAGCACTATAGCTCTGGTTAAAGGAAGCAGTCAGCATTGGTGATGTTATAAGAATGGACCCAGGGAAATAAACACCATCACCACACTCTTCTTCAGGCCTCCATTCTCCTACCAGTTCTTGGCACAGGCCAGAGAACCCACTGATGTAATCTAACAAGTCAGCTCTCCTAAGGCACACACAAGGTGGAAAAGGGCAGAGAGTATATCTGGAGTGGAGGAAGAAATTCAACGCACAAATCCTGGCGGAAATGACTAGGGTTTTCAGGCTGACAGACATCTTTTCAAACATAAATCAGGGCAAACCATTAAGCAACTTACATTTTACTGGGTAAGACTCTGAAATAATGAAAAATACTGTATAGAATTTTAATATAGGAATATGCTTAGAGGTCTAGTTTTACACGTTTTCTGAAGCATGAGTCACTGTTAACAATACCCCCAAACAGTGGTCTCATCCATCCCCGGTCTGAGCATCTGAAATGATAAAGAACTCGCTTATCCCTGAATCAGACAAGACTCCTTAAGTTGCAAGAGATTGAAATCCAAGTCTGACCATTGACATAACCGGAATTTCAAGCGTGGCGTTCATGCAAAGGTGGATCTGGGGGCTCAGATAATATCATCTGGTACTGTTATTATTGTTATCTTATGAGGCACAGAGAGGTTAAGTGGCCCTAGGTTATTGAGCTAATAAAATAGAATATGTACAAGTAATTTTGCTTCCCAAGTTTGTACTATGATCCACTAAAAAATCAGAAGGCACCGTCATGGTATATAAACCCTCAAGGGAAATTTTTTCAACCACACTAGTAAGCAAAGAAATAAAAATTCTTCCAATATGAGACCACTTTCAGCTGTCAAACTGGCATGTTTCAATAAAAATAATACCCAAAATTAGTCAGCAAGAAATGCAAACTCTCTTCTGCTGCTGGTGGAAGTTGTGTAAGAATTCTGCAAAATAATTTGGCGTTATGTAACCAGAGTCTCAGAAACATATATTCTTTGGAAATACATAGCCTATGGATGTATTCAAATCTATAACTGCAATAATGTTAAATGTTATGAAAAAACAAATATCAGAAACAATCTAAACATTGAACACTTAGAAACTGATTAAATTTTGAGACATCCACCCTATGGAATACAAAGCAACCATTAAAAATGTTGACACACTTTGCTGTATACCTGAAACTAACACAACATCGTAAATCTAGTACACTTGAATAAAATTTTTTAAAATAGACAAAGGACCTGAATAGACATTTTTCCAAGGAAAACATCCAAATGGCCAACAGATACATAAACGATGCTCAACATCATTAATCATCAGGGAAATGCAAATCAAAACCACAATGAGCAATTACCCCACACCTGTTAGAATGGCCATTATCAAAAAGACAAGAGATACCAACTGATGGCAAGGATGTGGAGAAAAGGAAACACTCATGCACTGTTAGTGGGAATGTAAACTGGTGTAGCCACTATGGAAAATGGCATGGAAGTTCCTTAAAAAATTTAAAATACAACTACATTCCTCTTCTTGGTATATATCTGAAGGAGACAAAATCACTATCTTGAAGAGATATCTGCACTCCCATGTTCATTGCAGCATTATTTACAATAGCCAAGACAACATGGAAACAACCTAAATGTCTGTCAACAGAAGAAGAGATAAAGAAAATGTGATATACATCTATATCTATATACAATGGAATGTTATTCAGCCATAAAAAGAAGAAAGCCTGTTATTTGCCACAACATGGATAAATCTTGAGGGCATTATGCTAAGTGAAATAAGTCAGACGAAGAAAGACAAATAATGTATGATCTCATTTATATATGGAATCTAAAAAAGCCAAACTCATAGAAACAGAGAATAGAATGGTGGTTGTCAAGGACTGGGGGATGTGGGAAATGGGGACATGTTGGTCAAAAAATATAAACTTCCACTTATAAGATGAATAAGTTCTGGGGATGTAAGGTACAGCAATGGTGACTATAGTTAACAATATCATATGGTTAAAAGTTGCCAAGAGAATAGATCTTAAAGGATTTCAACACACATGCAGAAAAAGGTAGTTATGTGAGGTCTTGGAAGTGTTAAACTAGCCTAACTGCAGCAATCATTTTCCAATATATACGTGTATCAAATCATCACACTGTATAACTTAAACTTCCACAATGTTACAGTCAATTAGGTCTCAATAAAAGCTGGAAAAGATGTTAATGCCCTTAAAAAATAAATAAAATTAAAATGCTGATATACAATAATTAATAATACACAAATATGCTTATTTTATTTCACTGAATGAGCTAAAAAAAAAAAAAAGAAAAGTAAATTGAGAGAAATTGGAATTTCTCTCCAGAGAATTTCCAAGGGGCTCACTAACCCTCCTACAGATTCTCAGCAGAATTAATTTACACAGCAGACTCCCTTAAGAATTCAATTCAGAGAAACGTGATGCCTACAAATCTCTCTAGGAACATTTCTAGGACAGAGGGTAAGCATACCTGAACTAAGTGAGGGCTCTCGGTGCCTGCCCCCCACCTTGGCAACGGCCATGATTTATCAGCTTGTGTTATGCTCTAGTGGAAAGAGCATCAGTGATAAAGGAATATCCATTCTCTACCTTGATTCAGCAGGTGGGTGTGAGAGAAAATCTCCATTAGGTCTTCACAGCTTCCTCATCTCATGCCCTTTCAGAAAAAGACATGTGGAGGCCTAAAGTAAATGACTTCTGTCTTCACTCCCATGAGATATTCCTCCATTTCTCACTGAATTTAGCTGAAAAATAAAGTCTGAACCATATTCAAGGAGACTTTTTCCCTCTGCTTTGTACTAGTCAAGCCATACAACTTGAAGCACTGTATTTTTGGATACAAAGTAACACCATGTTCATCTTAGAATATGTAAAAAATAAGACAAACTTTTAAAAAATGGAAGAAGAGAAAATAATCCAAAATCTTACCACTAATAGTATCAATACCACTTTTAACATTTTGTGTATACATTTCTAGAATTTTCCTATGGAAATATACACTTTTTTTTTTTTTTTTTTTTGCGGTATGCGGGCCTCTCACTGCTGTGGCCTCTCCCGCCACGGAGCACAGGCTCCGGATGCGCAGGCCCAGCAGCCACGGTCCACGGGCGCAGCCGCTCCGCGGCATGTGGGATCCTCCCGGACTGGGGCACGAACCCGCGTCCCCTGCATCGGCAGGTGGACTCTCAACCACTGCGCCACCAGGGAAGCCCACACCTTTTTTATACCCATGAAATCACACTCTGCATCCTGTGCTATAAGGCTTTTACACTTACTGAAACAACATAAATATCTTTGCCTATCATTGCAGGATATTTACCACCCAGATGTGAATTTGTTGGTAAAAAAGAAAAGCTATGGGTTCTCAAGTGAAGAGAGCAAGAAAGCAAGAACCTTTAATGCTGCTGGTGTGCGCTGATGTCCCGATTGCCACTAAAAACAATTAGGGATGAGAAGGAAACAAGAAGGAACCTGATGTTTATTATTAACAAGACCTCTTACTAAGTACTTTACATTCACGAACTCATCCCAGTCAACACCCCTGGAGGCAGGAATGTTTATTCTCCATTTGCCATGTGAAGAAATTGAGACCCTGAAAGATTACGTGCCTTACCCAAGGTTGTGTTGCTATAAAATAGGGGCCAGGACAAAACTTGCTGTGCCTGACGCCCATCACCTTCCTACAGAATAGGAGAACCGGGACGCAAACTCAATTATGTCGATTCCGAAACTGTCATGCTATTTCCACTCTACCACTGCCTCCTGGAATTTCTTTACAAAGTTCACTTCTTCTTTTGGACAAATACCTATTGAATGCTTACTATCTTTCAGTCACTGGGTTAAGAACTGTGCATGCAAAGCTAAACTAGCCAGAAAAAGTCTCTCTCTGATGAAGCTGATGTGCCAGAGAGGAAGACAAGAAATGGACAAGTAAACAAATAAATAACTAACACTAACCAACAGGCCCTTCCACCAAAATACTCCCACAGAAAATGAGGTCCACAGTTTGGGCTTTTCTAGACAGGGTCTCTGAGTCAAAGGGCTGTGCCCTAGAAACACTAGGCATTAGGTCAGTTCAGATTTGGGGGCTTTCTTCCAGAAAGATCCTTAACTCTTTCACCTAGGGCATGATAGTGACTAATAATATTCACCCCCAACAATAGGTGCTCCATGATAGGAGCACCTATCATGAAAGGCTTTCTTCCAAATCAATGGTCATGAGACTTTTGGATCGAAAGACAGGAAAACACAATAGCCTGTATTGTCATGGTATATTACACACCGCCTCAGAGCATGAATTCTGGAGTCAGAGAATCTGGGTTCAAAACTTTCACCAGTTACTGTATGCGAGGGCTTGGGCAAGCTCTTCAAGTATTCTCGGCCTTGATTTTTTCCTATTTATGAAATGGGAAGAACAACAAGAACAATAATATTGTAATAATACTTATCTCACAGGTCATTGTGAGCACTGAATGAGTTCAAACGTGGAGAACTCTGAACAGGGCCAGGTACGCGGTAAGTGCTTTGTAAGTGTTATTGCTATAGCATCATTACATGATGCCCCGGGACCCAGAGCATTGGACATACACCTTGACATTATGAGCACAGGAGATGAGCACATCTTGGCATCATATGGGCCTTATCACTCACTGCCTGGGTGATACTGAACATTCCCCTAAATTTATTTTTCTCAACCTTAAAAATGTGGACTTTAACAGTACCTCCTCTTGGATATTGTTTTGAAAATAATATGAAAAAAGGACTAAGCACTGAGCTTAGCATATGGTACGATCCAACAAAATGTAACTATGATTAAAGTTATAATCACAGAACATATTAGAAAGGCACTTTCCCACCCACTTCTCCAAGCTGGTCCTCTTCAGGGGACATCAGGGCCTCTGGCCTTTAATTCACTGAAACCTCCTGTGGTCAGGAGAAAAATCTCATTTGCTGTCAGGTGAGACGCTTACTATAAGTAAGGCTAAAACAAGAAGTTAAGGCATGAGAATAGTGTGTGTGTGTGTGTGCGTGTGTGTGTGTGTGTGTGCGCATGCACATATGTTAAAGAAATGGATTAGCCTTGTAGTCTGAGAGTGTATCTTTCTGCTTGCAGACTTTCCTTACATTGTGCTTTCTATTGTCATACCATTTAAAAATTTCTCTGAGTATATTATAGTATCAGAATTATTTTCCTCTTTTGATTATCTGGAACTATTATGCAAAATAAGACAAGAAATGAGTTTTGCCATGAGATTTAATGTGTTGCTTTTCAGAAGTCCCCTTAACACCATGTTACACTAAACCTATGAGCCATTTTGCCAGTAATTCTCAGCCTGGACTGTTGCTTTCTTCGCTGTCTTATTATGCCAGGAAGGCATTTTCCCTTAGAGTGTCAGAGAGTCTCTGATAATTGAGCAAAGTCTACCCCTTGTTTTGCCTTTTTCATAAACCCCACATTCAGGCACTGATTCTCAAGTACGGATGCAACTGATATGCTAGAGAAGTGAATTTTACATGGAGTAATTAGACACACTGGCTCCCATGATATTTTCTTCTCACTACAATATTCATCTGCCCTTTTAACAAGGTTTCCTGAGTGCCTACTACGTACACTGCATTAGGCATTCAGCATTGACCAAGACAGGTGAGTTCTTACCTGAATGATTGCACATTTCAGTGGGGGATACTGACAATTCACAAATACACAAACAAATGTGAAAATGCTACCCTGAAAATTAAAATCTATAGGGAGTGGACAGCGTTGAAGTTTGCAGGACAGAAATATCAGGAAAGACCTCTCGGCAGAGGTAATACCTGAGCTATACTAAGATTTGGATGCTAGAAAGACACAGTAAAGTCCAGAGGGAAATGAGCCCAGAGAAAGTAGGAAGTGAAACATCCTTGAGGTGGAAATAAATCTGGCATATTAAGGCACAAAAAGAACTGTGCAGCTGGAGCATAGGGGTGGGAAACAATGGGAAGGATAGGAAATCAGAGAAGTAGGCCAGTAGTCCTGCTTGCTCAAAGCTTAGAAGGAACTCTGGTTCATGGTGTCTTGTTTCTGTTAATAGTACAGTAGTTGGAGGTGAGAGGGAGGACAGCTACAACAGTGAGGGTACATGTGTGTCCTAGACAATGCAGTACCACTTTTCTGTGACTATATGACACAAGCATAGATCAGTCTAGATTGGAGTCCACGCTCGCGGTCTCACACTGTAATCCTCAAAGGCAGGATACAGGAAACTTACACTAAAATGGGGTCCTTATAAGCCTTGGGTTCCTCATCTGCAAAACGGAGCTAATAATAATAGCAAATCAATACAAGCACATGATATCCACAGCACCAAGCTGCAACATTAAAACACATGAAAACCAAAGAGATATCTGCACTCCCGTATTCACTGCAGCCTCATTCACGATCGACAAGATATGGGGGAAGCCAAGTGTCCAATGACAAAGGAATGAATAAAGAAAAAATGTGGTATATACATACAATGGAATATTATTCAGCCTTAAAAAAGAAGGAAATTCTGCCATATGCAACAACATGGATGAACCTGGAGGACACTATGCTGAGCGAAATAAGCCAGTCCCAGAAGGACAAATACTGCAATGGTTCCACTTATATGAGGAACCTAATGTAGTCAAATTCAGAGAAGTAGAGAATACAACATTGGTTGCCGCAAGGTGGGAGGTGGGTGATGTGGGGAGTTGTTCAATGGGTATAAAGTTTCAGTTATGCTAGATGAATGTGTTCTGGAGAGATCCGCCATACAACATAGTGTCTATCTATACTTACCAATATAGTATCGAGCATGTCAATATTTGTGAAGCGGGTAGTTCTCACGTAAAGTGCTCTTACCACAAGGACACAAGGAAATTCTGAGAATTGATGGCTATCTTTATTACCTTGATTATGGTGATGGTATCGTGACTGTTTGCATATGTCCAAACTCATCACATTGTGTACATTAAATATTTGGAGTTCTTTGTATATCAGTTATACCTCAATAAAGCTGTGTAAAAGGCAGCTAGACTCTTAAAAGGTGCATTTCTGGGACAATGTGGTATTAATCTATATTTTAGTTTCTGCATTTACGCAGCAGCTGGAGAACTGCCTTCCTAGAAATCCAACCTTGTGTTCATGGCCATGCATGACTCCACAGTACATTTTCAAGGCATAAATCATTTTCTCTTTACCTTTGTTATGCTTCATAATGATGCTAGTGGCTGAAAGGTTACCAATTTCCTGGCTGTATATAGTCAGCAGGGTTAATTTTTTCAACTGGCCAGAAAATGTCAAGCCCATCAGTAGCGTTATTCACTTCATTAGCTAATGTAGTTTAATGTTTGGGGGGGGTCAAGAAAAGGCACTTTTAAAGAATACCTTGGAATAAGATCAAGGTTATTATTCAAAAGGGAAATTCTCCACTTAAATTACCATCATCACTACAGCTGATTAGCTTTTCTCGGAAAATGACCCCATATGTCTGTATGTCATTTCCCAGAGAGCCCAAAGCCATGCTTAAAATAATCCTTTATAACCATTATTATATAATCATTCTAACAGCAAATATTTATTAAGCTCTTAATATGTGCAAGGCTCTGAGATGAGCATTTTAAATAAATTGCCTCAGAGAATACTCATGACATTCTCATGAGGAAGGAACTATTGCTCTCATTTTGCAAATGAGGGATTGGATGTTTCCAAACCTCTAACTGGGGGAGAGCCACCATGCCTCTGAGGCCTCACCAGTTGAGATGCTAGGTGTGAGTACAGGCACCAGCCTCGGCTGGCTCTCGGTCATGGCTTGAAGTCAAGGGTAGTGCTATTTCAAGGTTTCAACAACAGTGAGAACACATGCCAACATTTTCAGCTTCATTCCCAGCTCTGCACCAGCTTTGCATCCAGCCTTTCTTGTTTCACTCAAATCTACTTTACTGGAAAGTTAACCATCGAGAGAAGAAATACATCATTGTCCTGGGTGCTCCCTACCCAGATCCCACATGATCTAGTCCATGGCTACCTCTTGGAACACATTTCCTGAAGCCTTCCTCTCCATGCAGCTAGCTCCAGCCACCGTGGACTCTGTCTCCAGCATGTGTTACAGTGCTAGCACAAAGAGGGTACTCAGTAAAATCATGTTACATGCATTATTCAATCCTAGAGTGGGAAACATTAACCTGGGATGTTACTTTTCGTCCTCTAATTAAAACACAGTGGTTTTTTTTAAATTATTTTGTGCTGTTTACTGTCCTTTTTTTTTTAAACATCTTTATTGGAGTATAATTGCTTTACAATGTTGTGTCAGTTTCTGCTTTATAACAAAGTGAATCAGCTATATGCATACATATATCCCCAAAACCTTCTCCCCTCTTGCTTCTGCCTCCCACCCTCCCTAGCACACCCCTCTAGGTGGTCACAATGCACCGAGCTGATCTCCCTGTGTTGTGCGGCTGCTTCCCACTAGCTATTTTACATTTGGTAGTGGATATATGTCCATGCCACTCTCTCACTTCGTTCCAGCTTACCCTTCCCCCTCCCCATATCCTCAAGCCCATTCTCTACGTCTGTGTCTTTATTCCCGTCCTGGCCCTAGGTTCATCAGAAACTTTTTTTTTAGATTCCATATATATGAAAACACAGTTTTTAGATCTTTATTTTCATTCTTACTTGAACACCACATCTAGGGCATAGAAATTAATTGAAAGACAAAGCCAGGTGCAAAATTTGCTCAGTGACTAAAGTAGAGATTGTCACCGAACACTCTAAATGAGAACTCATTTTTTGCATAATGTGACAGCAAAGAAAGTGATAATACTGACCTAAAATCAATAAGAAATAGACCTGCAAGTAAGAAATCCGCTAATTCAACATGATGCAATCTTACAGCTGCCTCAAAAAAAAAAGTCAAATAATGTCTTTATTACTTTAAATAGGATTGCCAGAATACGACCACAGGGGTAAATCATTCTTATAGCATAATTCCCAGGAGAAAAGTAACCAAAAATAAAATAATAATAATGTTAGAGAGTAGTATCATTTTCACAATTCTTTAAATGGGTTAGGGGAATACTTCAGCAACATTTGTCCCATTTTTTTGCTAATTATTTCTTCCCTGCTGATGTCATGGTAAGCCCTAAGCCGTTAAAAAAAAATGTTGTTGTGTTTTTCAATCAGTGTTATTTATAGCCCAGTAAATCTAATAACCCAGAGCTGATACTGAAATGTCTGCCCCAACAAAGCAAAAGTGAATTCCCTGCTTTCATATTCCTGTGCTGTGAGCAGGGGCAGACCACTCCTAAGTGCCTAGAGATGGCAAAGCTCACAGGACGGGATGAACACCAAGGTTGAGTGCTCAAGGGAATGCGGGAAGAGAAACTCTCCGTTTTACAATTTTCTCAAAAGTTAGCTTTCGGAAAACAGATGGGGGAAAAGTGCCTCTGGGCTAGATCTATGAATGAACCACATTAAAAATGAAAGGGGGTGGCCAGAAAAAAACCGCAAGAAAAAAAGCAAACCCTCGTCCACTGACATGGTGCCTGTGTTTGGTATTGGGAGTCCAGCAGACCTGCCGTCGGGATGCTCTCTGCCACTTATGAACTGTGAGGCTTAGCAACATAGTTTAAACTCTCTTGGTCCCAGATTTCACCCCTGTAAAGTGAAATAATAACAATTCCTATCTCAGAAGCATTTCTAGTGATGATCAAAACACACTATTTAGGAAGAAAGTTCTTTGTAGAATAAAATGTCAAACAAGTGCTCTTTGAAGCAGTTTCCAAGGCACTGGAGAGTCACTGGAATTGATCCATTTTCACTGAATCACCAGCCTGTGAGCTGAAAGACTTCAGGCAACTGACTCTTGCTCTCGGAACCTTAGTTTTCTCATCTGTCAAATGGGAGTATAACAGTACCCCTGTGAGCCAGCTGTTTTCTATTGCTACCTCGCAGTCCCTCTCCGTACTTGCCCAGGCTGCTCTCAGCCCTGGGAGATGATCTCTGTGGAGCAGATCAGTAGGCTGCCTTGCATCTAATTTCCAGCTGGATGTGGCTAACAGGAAGCACAGATGAGCAGAAGATTCAGGGAAAGTGAGATCTTGGTGTTTATAACTCTGGATCCCTTCCTATTATGTCTCGATGGCTTGCCTGCTGCTCTACCCAAGCCATCAAGTCTGTTAAGTGGTCCTCTCCTGTAACCACAGCTACTGTCTGAACTCTGCTAACTATTCCTTTCCCTTGTCCCTCTCCAGACCTAGAGGTGGCAACACATAGCAGTGTCCGCAATAGCTAGGGTGCTTCACCATCCCCTGTTAGCCTCTCTTAATTATGATCACACCTTTAGAGTCACTTTATTAAAATTTCTTTAGCCCACATAAATGTCTTATTTGTTTCCTTCCAAGACCAAAACCACAGCTGATACAATAGGAAGAGCCTGTGGAAACCAGCCCTGCTGACGCAATTCTAAGATGAGGTTGCCCATACATTTGAGGAGGGCACAGATACCTTCCTTCTAAGAGGTAAATGAAACAGCAGTATTCCATGGGACGCAGTGGCATTATAATTAAATGAGTAATCACTGAAGATGACTTGGCATGAAGTGCAAATGGAAGACAAGGGATGAAGAGATTATATAACTGTGGCATTTAGTTTCTATGGTAACAATTGTTGATCAGGATGTTTGGGGAGCTAGTTAGTTGCTTCTGACAGCCTAGAGAGCTGACGGACCCCCAGAGAAAGAGTCAATTGGAGTCTTTAACTGCCCAGCTCATAACTCAAGTGGAAAATCAGAAAGCCTTTCTGATAACTTTGCAGCAGCGCTTTGTCTCCTATAGCCATAGGGCTAATATGTCTGTGATGGAAACCAGAGTCTGATGGTAAGTAATGCTGAGTTGGGATACCAATTAGATGCTCAGCTCCACCAGATCTTTTATGCAATGGCTCTGATGGAGAAGGGTGAGACCCTGACAACGAGAAGGCTAAATGTGGACAGAACACAGATGAGGCTGAGAACTCTGTGTCCCTAAATCTCCCTGACAGAGGCAGGTACCTCTCTGTACAAAACAATACAAGGTAAACCCTAGCAGATCCAAGGCAGAGAATTCAAGGCCCCATCTGGGAGGAAATAGCTTATATGCCAAAAGAGCTGTCAAAACATTGCCAATTTATATCCAGAGGAGTAAGTGGGGGTAGGATGCATGAGAGTAGACACTAATGGTATTAGACCAAAGATGCCAAAATATAAAACTGCATTTAGGCCACATTTTTTGATACACTCACCTCACTGGGAACAGAATGAGAAGTCTTCTTGGTTGTCTAATTAAACTAGGATTCAGGAATGGCCTAAGGCCAACGAAGTTGTTATGTCAGAACTTTCCTGGCAAACGTATAGGGGGAGGAGTCAGAAGGCTTAGGGAGATGGGAACGGTAGACCAGGCCTCATACATATACCCTCTTCAGCCATGTCCTAACCATCACAACTCCAGGAGACCCATAGGACACTCCCTTCACCAAAGTCTTAAAAATGTATCCATGAACGGGCATTGGCTTTCTCTGAAAACAGTATGTTGGCCATTCTTCCATGCTAGAGATGACTAGAGGAGTTACAAAGAAAATTGCTTTCCTGACCTCAGTGGAAATAATGGGATTCTGGAGTAGTAGAGGGTAGGGGGAATAATAACTATTATAAGCTACACAGAGAACAGAGTGGTGGAGGGTTTTGATGTCCAGGAATAAAATGACAGTGGTTAGTGGGCTATTTGTCATCAGGCATTAAACAGACAGCTTTGAGTTCCACTTGACATACATGAGTAAGCAAATCCCAGGTATTGGTGGTGTGGTGAGAAATCCAATTCAAATTTTGGGGCTGATTATGACCTCTTACATAGTGTTCAGACCTAGGCTAATTTATAAGTCCAAACCTCCTTCCATCTGAGGACAATCTCAACAAGTGGCCTTTGGTGTATATTATAAATATTCATCCAAGCATTCCTTGAGGGAATCTGTGGACATTTGCAAACTTTATGAGAGTTATTAGGTACTGACTTCATACTGAAGTTAGCTCCCTGAGACCTAAAACACTACTGTGATCTACCACTCATAACATCAGTCAGGTGATAGATGAATTCTTGACCCAAGACCATCTCCCAGTAGGTCCAGTGGGACAACTGACCCATGTTGTTTCTTCCTCTAATCTTAGAACATATAGTGGAAAGAGATGGAACAGAACTCCCAATTTGGTTCTTTGACCCACTGAGAGCTATCACGTTAAGAAGGACTCAGTGGAAGCCCCCGGAAATGTTCCCCACTCCAATGTACGCTGATATACATTTATCCATGGTCAGGGGTGGGGATTGCAGGTGGGAGATTTGGTTCACCATCAAAGATGGTGAATGCAGAGGTGGGTATCACTGCCTCATCTGCATTTAATCCATATATTTGGCCAGAGCTAATTCTAATAAGATAATATTTAAATTTACAAGCATGTACAGATATCGCACCATTAAAATCATAGCAACAATAACAGTTATGTAATTGATGTGGCATTTTCACCTATCACCTAGGAGCCATAACTGGGGTCAATATAGAAAGGAAATAAAATCATCCAATTGAATAGAAGCTTATATTGTGGAGGGAAAGGAGGGAGGCTTAAAAAAAAATCTATTTCTAATATGTGTTCAAAGAATATGAACTCATCTGTGACCACAGTCAATAAAGCAATACTCCCCTTGCAATGCTTAGCCCAGCAACCATCACAGAAAGACCTTCCCTAAATGGATCATCCTTCCCCTGATCCAATTAAGTTTTTAATAGTAAATATAAAACCTAAGGAGGAGAGCAATAATTTTAGACAGATTAACTGACACAATCTAATTCTACAGAATTTTTTCATTCCACCCAATGAGAGACCTAGGAACTCTGATATTCGAGATCAATATTACATAGGTGACCCACCCAAATTTGTAGTCTTATCCATAATCTAGAGCTAATCACTATTTCCTTCTTTTGCCCACGGACATTTCTTAGCACATTTCCTCTGATACCAAATAGCAATTAGATACTATTTTATTCTCCTCTTGGTTTCCAAATCGACAGAGTGGATTAATGACTTCTTCAACTAACACTTGGCATCAGTGAAGACTTTTCCTTTCCTGACCTCCATTTTCCTAGAGGACTCTGTCTCAGGGTATTGCTGCCTCAGTCTTCCCACATGAGACTAAGGGGCTCAGAACAGATGACTTACTTTCTGGTGAAGCCTTGATTTCCAGTAAGTTCACTAGGAATGGAGCCTGGAATCATTTGGAATGTCTCTGAAAGCACATGTCCTTTCAGATAATCCATGACAACTCTCAGATGTGCCAAGAGTGAAAAAAGGATGGCTTCTTAGCTAGAAGGGAAATACAAAATAAACAAAACACTCAGAATCCCCAAGCTAAATCTTGTAAGGTTAAAAATGAATATAAGTTTCAGTATCAGGAAATTCTTCCCAGTTGCTAAAGAGCACGAGCTTTTGAAGTCACAGGTAACTGTTAAAAAGAGGTTTGGACAAAATCCTTAAGGTAAGCATAACATCAAATGCTTCATTTATGTCTTTCTGTAGTATCCAAACAGTTCTTAAAACCTATGACCTGAGTCCCATTAGAAATTAGGAGAGGGGAGAAAGAAGTCATGTATATAAGGAGAAAAGTAGGACCCTGTTAGGGTAGAGAAAATGCTGTTCTTCTTGACTAACGTATCTATCACCATTGCCAGGCATGCTGCTTAACAAAGAGTAGGTATTTAATACATGTTGCTTGAATGAACGCATGAACAGAAGAAAAATATGGTAGGCTGAAGATTTTGGGAAGAAAATTCCTATGTACATGATTCATCATTTCCCCATAAGCTGAGCTTCAAGCCATCATGAGGTACTTCCTCTGGAAAACTACAGCTCTTCCAGAACACTTTCTTATTTTGCTTATAACTCAAAAGGAAATAAAAAGCAGACGTGCAAGATTAATTATTATTTTTCATTATTTGTTTTAAAACAACTGTGCTCCATAGCATCTTCCCCAGGATTTCACCCAGGAGGTGGTTTATTTGTTTAATATATTATTATACTGTCCAGAAGATAATCTTAGGGAAATAAATATATCTTACTGAGTGTTCCAACCATATTCCTTGGTATCTTCAAATAAGTTTCTCCATCCTCTTTTTTGTCTTCTTTCCCTTAATTTTTTTGCCCCTTCTTTCTTCTCCAATCCCAGTTATATGGACCCATTTTGTTCCCTTCTCTGTTTCTGTATTTGTGATAAAACATTTCCTGTCTCTTCTGCTTCTTTGATTTAAATATTATTCATGTCTCCTTGATGTAACAATTTAATTACTCTTTCTAGAAAAAAACAGTGTCTAATCTTAATTTTCCCTCCTTCCTCATAAATGGATAATTGCACATTTGGTAGCTTAATCAGTTAATTATGCATGTGCAAAAAATGCCTTAATATGTTAAAGACACTGCTTTATTTCATTGTTAGCAAAAGGGATTAATTTGGGGGTTTAGAGGATTTGTGAGTAGATTACTGTATAGTTTCCACATCCTATTAATGGCACCTTGGGCCAAAGGGACTTCTGTTCTTAAGGAAAGAATGGCTTCTAATAGACAGACTTTGGAACCTAAGGAGAATTGAATGGAGCATATTTCTTAGAACTAAAAAGCCTGTGCTTTTACTGGCATGGGGGCATTGTGGTTGTTGTTGAATTGATTGTCCAAAGCAGGCACAGCTTTTGTGAAAATGGTAGACAGTGTATAGAAAATGACATATCTTATGAAGGTCAAAAAACTTGCTCAGGCCCTAATTTTTAAGGATTCCTTATTAAACTTTCATGATTGACCACCCTGGGCTCTAGAAGTTAATTGATTTTTTTTTTCTATCCACCATGGGTAAAACACATTATCAGAAAACTTTAAAGAGATCCTCCGAACACTAATCCCCTGGCCTAAGGAAAAGTTCCCGTAAGGAATGGGCTTGAAGGGAACCATTGGCTACTTCACCCTTCCTTGCAGTCAGTACATGTAAAAGTGAATTCAGATTTTGAGTACCAGGAAGCTCTGAGGAATAGCTGATGCCTCACTACAGTTGTAAAAAAAATCTGCCCTGACTCTATTCCACTCCTTGCTTCTTGAAGATGCTGCAGAAGATAATGGGTCAGTTGCCAACTCTGCAACTCCTCCAAATGACAAGAAGGGAAATTCTTTTTTTTTTTCTTTAAGCACAGTGAAATTTATTAAACCTTAAACACTCTTGAGCTACTGCCTGTGTCTTATTTGTCTTTGTGTCTCCAACACTGAGTGAAGATAACCAACATGATCAATGATCAATAAATGACAAAAGAAGAGAAGATTGAAAAACAGGCAGGAAGAAATAAAAAAATGTAGCGGACAGGATGGACCCAGGGTCCAATGAAGTGATAATGTAATGACAGAAGAACACTTAAAACACAACAAGAATAACTGTTACTGTCTTCTTCAAAGGCAGATGGACCCCTATCCAAAAACATGGTTCCCATATCAAGACACGATGCCACACAGAAACACACACACACACACACACACACACACACACACACACAAGGGTAAGCAAATGTTTGTTACTTAACATAAATTAAGTCTCTGGAGTGAGCAGGGAAGGCCTCTCAGGCAGATGCAAAATGGCTTCAGAGAACAAGAGGAGATGTCTCAGAGTGTGTGCCCCGGTAGCAAGTCAGAAACTAACATGGCAAATATACAACTACCAAGCAAACTTGACATTCACACCAAACCCTGGGTGGAGTCCATCTGCCTCTGCAGGTGACCATGAAGACAACCCACTATAGATTAATACACAGGAGTGCCAAAGAAGAAATCACAAGGCACTGTTTAGATAATAACTCTTGCAAGAATTCAAAGAAGTTAATACTCTCCATGACCTGAAATCATTAGGAGAGGCACCGGAGAAAATAACAGGAGTCAGACACATTTATTCCAAAAACATCTATTGAGTCAAGCCCTGTGCCAAGCATGATGGATAGAAAGTTAATATGTAGCACAGGTTTCCTTCTGAAGTCCAGTGGTGGACTAAAAAATACACAAATAACTGTAATAGAATAACATATACATTCTATGATAATAATCAGGACCTGTATAATAAGCACTGGAGCAGTAGTATGAAGTTGGTGTATGGAAGCCTGGTTGAGTTACTGATTAAAGAAAGGGAACAACTGAGGAGAGAATCTAGCAGAGACTCCATATTCATGACACGGGCTGGCTTTTGTAGGGAAAGATATGTCTGCTGAGCCCAGTGGTCACTCTGTCCACTTGGGCCACCCCTCACCAAAAACCCCCTTTGAGCTCCTACGACAGAGCTACATCTAAGAATACGCAAAATGAAAGTTTAATCTTTCACTCTCTGTAACCAAAATGTTATGTAAGGGCACATTAGTACCCTGACAATAGCCACATCCTCTGCTTATGGAATAACTACTACCTTATTGGAAATATCCTTCAATATAACAGGCATTTTAAATGCTCTCTCTTAGAACCTCTAAAACTGAAACTCTAACATCTGTGTGTGTGTTTGTACCTGTTCTCCAATTCACTCAAGTGTTCTTTTACTCTAAAGGTGATAAAAAGAAAACCAGTTCTGAAATACTCTAAAAATTTCCCACTACTGTGATCTAAACTCTTTCAGGTTCAGAGATGGTTGCTGATCATAATTTCAGGATTCTGCTCACTAACCACTTGATAATCTTACCAAATAATCATGTATTACTAAAAAATACAAAGTCTTGGCTGAATGGATACAAACAAAAGACCCGTATATATTCTGTCTACAAGAGACCCACTTCAGATCTAGGGACACATACAGATGGAAAGTTAGGGGATGGAAAAAGATATTGCATACAAATGGAAATCAAAAGAAAGCTGGAGTAGCAATTCTTATATCAGACAAAATAGACTTTAGAACAAAGACTATTACAAGAGACAAAGAAGGACACTACATAATGATCAAGGGATCAATCTAAGAAGAAGATATAACAATTGGAAATATTTATGCACCCAAAATAGGAGCACCTCAATACATAAGGCAAATACTAACAGATATAAAATGGGAAAATGACAGTAACACAATCATGGTAGGGACTTTAACAATCCACTTTCACCAATGGACAGATCATCCTAAATGAAAATAAATAAGGAAACACAAGCTTTAAATGATACATTAAACAGGATGGACTTAATTGATATTTATAGGACATTCTATCCAAAAACAACACAATACACATTCTTCTCAAGTGCTCATGGAACATTCTGCAGGATAGATCATATCTTGGGTCACAAAGCAAGCCTTGGTAAAGTTAAGAAAATTGAAATCATATCAAGTATCTTTTCTGACGAAAACACTATGAGACTAGATATCAATTACAGGAAAAACTGTAAAAAATACAAACAAATGGAGGCTAAACAATATGATACTTAATAACCAAGAGATCACTGAAGAAACCAAAAACAAAATCAAAACATACCTGGAAACAAATGATAAAAACACGACGACCGGGCTTCCCTGGTGGCACAGTGGTTGAGAGTCCGCCTGCCGATGCAGGGGACACGGGTTCGTGCCCCGGTCTGGGAAGATCCCACATGCCGCAGAGCGGCTGGGCCCGTGAGCCATGGCCGCTGAGCCTGTGCGTCCGGAGCCTTGTGCTCCGCAACCGGAGAGGCCACAGCAGTGAGAGGCCCACGTACCGCAAAAAAAAAAAAAAAAAAAAAACACGACGACCCAAAACCTATGGGATGCAGCAAAAGCAGTTCTAAGAGAAAAGTTTATAGCAATACAATCCTACCTTAAGAAACAAGAAACA
Source organism: Grampus griseus (assembly GCF_964374135.1). Lineage (NCBI taxonomy): Eukaryota > Metazoa > Chordata > Mammalia > Artiodactyla > Delphinidae > Grampus > Grampus griseus. The sequence continues at coordinate 120,576,708 of NC_139019.1, read as the reverse complement.
TCTCAAATAAACAACCTAACCTTAAACCTAAAGCAATTAGAGAAAGAAGAACAGAAAAACCCCAAAGTTAGCAGATGGAAAGAAATCATAAAGATCAGATCAGAAATAAATGAAAAAGAAATGAAGGAAATGATAGCAAAGATCAATAAAACTAAGAGTTGGTTCTTTGAGAAGATAAACAAAGTTGATAAACCATTAGCCAGACTCATCAAGAAAAAAATGGAAAAGACTCAAATCAATAGAATTAGAAATGAAAAAGGAGAAGTAACAACTGACACTGCAGAAATACAAAAGATCATGAGAGATTACTACAAGCAACTCTATGCCATTAAAATGGACAACCTGAAAGAAACGGACAAATTCTTAGAAATGCACAACCTGCCAAGACGGAACCAGGAAGAAATAGAAAATATGAACAGACCAATCACACGTACTGAAATTGAAACTGTGATTAAAAATCGTCCAAGGACTTCCCTGGTGGCGCAGTGGTTGAGAGTCCGCTGCCGATGCAAAGGACACGGGTTCGTGCCCCGGTCCGGGAAGATCCCACATGCCGCGGAGCGGCTGGGCCCGTGAGCCATGGCCGCTGAGCCTGTGTGTCCGGAGCCTGTGCTCCGCAACGCGAGAGGCCACAACAGTGAGAGGCCCGCGTACTGGAAAAAAAAAAAAAATCGTACAAAAACCAAAAGCCCAGGACCAGATGGCTTCACAGGCAAATTCTATCAAACACTTAGAGAAGAGCTAAAACCTATCCTTCTCAAACTCTTCCAAAATATAGCAGAGGGAGGTACACTTCCAAACTCATTCTACGAGGCCACCATCACCCAGCTATGAAAACCAGACAAAGATGGCACAAAGAAAGAAAACTACAGGCCAATAACACTGATGAACATAGATGCAAAAACCCTCAACAAAATACTAGCAAAGAGCATCCAACAGCACATTAAAAGGATCATATACCATGATCAAGTGGGGTTTATCCAGGAATGCAAGAATTCTTAAATATATGCAAATCAATCAATGTGATACACCATATTAACAAATTGAAGGAGAAAAACCATATGATCATCTCAATAGATGCAGAGAAAACTTTTGACAAAATTCAACACCCATTTATGATAAAAACCCTGCAGAAACTAGGCATACAGGGAACTTTCCTCAACATAATAAAGGTCATATATGACAAACCCACAGCCAACATCATCCTCAATCATGAAAAACTGAAACCATTTCCACTAAGATCAGGAACAAGACAAGGTTGCCCACTCTCACCACTCTTATTCAATATAGTTTTGGAAGTTTTAGCCACAGCAATCAGAGAAGAAAAAGAAATAAAAGGAATCCAAATCAGAAAAGAAGAAATAAAGCTGTCACTGTTTGCAGATGACATGATAATATACGTAGAGAAACCTAAGGATGCTACCAGAAAACTACTAGAGCTAATCAATGAATTTGGTAATGCAGCAGGATACAAAATTAATGCACATAAAACTCTGGCATTCCTATAAACTAATGATGAATAATCTGAAAGTGAAATTAAGAAAACACTCCCATTTACCACTGCAACAAAAAGAATAAAATACCTAGGAATAAACCTACCTAAGGAGACAAAAGACCTGTACGCAGAAAACTAAAGACACTGATGAAAGAAATGAAAGATGATACAAACAGATGGAGAGATATACCCTGTTCTTGGATTGGAAGAATCAACATTGTGAAAATGACTATACTACCCAAAGCAATCTACAGATTCAATGCAATCTCTATCAAACTACCATTGGCATTTTTCACAGAACTAGAACAAAAAATTTCACAATTTGTATGGAAACAGAAAAGACCCCAAATAGCCAAAGCAATCTTGAGAAAGAAAAATGGAGCTGGAGGAATCAGGCTCCCTGACTTCAGACTATACTACAAAGCTACAGTAATCAAGACAGTATGGTACCGGCACAAAAACAGAAATATAGATCAATGGAACAGGAGAGAAAGCCCAGAGATAAAACCACGCATATATGGTCACCTTATCTTTGATAAAGGAGGCAAGAATACACAGTGGAGAAAAGACAGGCTCTTCAATAAGTGGTGCTGGGAAAACTGTACAGCTACATGTAAAAGAATGCTATTAGAACACTTCCTAACACCATACACAAAAATAAACTGAAAATGGATTAAAGACCTAGATGTAAGGCCAGACACTGTCAAACTTTTAGAGGTAAACAGGCAGAACACTCTATGGCATAAATCACAGCAAGATCGTTTTCGACCCACCTCCTAGAGAAATGGAAATAAAAACAAAAATAAAGAAATGGGACCTAATGAAACTTAAAAGCTTTTGCACAGCAATGGAAACCATAAACAAGATGAAAATACAATGCTCACTATGGGAGAAAATATTTGCAAATGAAGCAGCTGACAAAGGATTAATCTCCAAAATTCACAAGCAGCTCATGCAGCTCAGTATCAAAAAATCAAACAATGCAATCCAAAAATGGGAAGAATACCTAAATAGACATTTCTCCAAAGAAGGTATACAGATTGCCAACAAACATATGAAAGAATGCTCAACATAATTAATCATTAGAGAAATGCAAATCAAAGCTACAATGACATATCATCTCACACCAGTCAGAATGGCCATCATCAAAAAATCTACAAACAGGGGCTTCCCTGTTGGCACAGTGGTTGAGAGTCCGCTTACCGATGCAGGGGACACGGGTTCGTATCCCGGTCCGGGAAGATCCCACATGCCACGGAGCGGCTAGGCCTGTGAGCCGTGGCAGCTGAGCCTGTGCGTCCAGAGCCTGTGCTCCGCAACACGAAAGGCCACAACAGTGAGAGGCCCGCGTACCGCAAAAAAAGAAAAAGAAATAAACAACAAACAATAAATGCTGGGGAGGGTGTGGAGAAAAGGGAACTCTCTTGCACTGTTGGTGGGAATGTAAATTGATACAGCCACTATAGAGAACAGTATGGAGGTTCTTTAAAAAGCTAAAAATAGATCTATCATATGATCTAGCATTCCCACTACTAGGCATATACCCTGAGAAAACCATCATTCAAAAAGAGTCATGTACCACAACGTTCATTGCAGCACTATTTACAATAGCTAGGGCATGGAAGCAACCTAAGTGTCCATCAACAGATGAATGGATAAAGAAGATGTGGCACATGTATACAATGGAATATTACTCAGCCATAAAAAGAAACGAAATTGAGTTATTTGTAGTGAGGTGGATGGACATAGAGGCTGTCATACAGAGTGAAGTAAGTCAGAAAGAGAAAAACAAATACTGTATGCTAACACATATATATGGAATCTAAAAAAATAAAAGGGTCATGAAGAACCTAGGGGTAAGAAAGGAATAAAGACACAGACCTACTAGAGAACGGACTTGAGGATACAGCAGTGGGGGGGGGGGGGGTAAGCTGGGACAAAGTGAGAGAGTGGCATGGACTTATATACACTACCAAACGTAAAATAGATAGCTAGTGGGAAGCAGCCGCATAGCACAGGGAGATCAGCTCGGTGCTTTGTGACCACCTAGAGGGGTGGGTAGGGAGGGTGGCAGGGAGGGAGACACAAGAGGGAAGAGATATGGGGACATATGTATATGTATAACTGATTCACTTTGTTATAAAGCAGAAACTAACACACCATTGTAAAGCAATTATACTCCAATAAAGATGTTAAAAAAAAAAATAGTCGAACACAGTTCCCTCTTACTTCCCTCCCCAACGCCCCCACACACATACCATGGATCAGAACTAAAAGAATACATGAAGAGGCAAACAATACTTAGGTCACTTGCCCCAACATCCATAAGAATATAAAATAAATTAAGAATAAAGAGAGCCCCAAAATTAAATATTCTGAATACCATGAACATAGCTTAATACCAAGAATCTGACAGGAATGTTTGTTAGATTGAGACAGAAAAAAATCCAGTGAGAGTCCAGGGTTAAATCCCTTTCAACATCCCAATATTTATAAGCAAGGAAAGAAATATCAAGGGCCTCCATCAGTCAAATTCTGTCCAGAGCAATCATCAAATGGCTGGATAATCTGTAGTCGCAGTTGAAGAATGGTACTAAAAATAAATCAGCAAATTAGCAAAAGAAATTCAAAGGAGGATAACTGCATTTTCAATAATGATGTTGGAGCAATTAGACATCCATAGACAAAACAAAACCAAGAAACAAAAACTTTTCACTAAACATCACACCTTATACAAAATTTTGAGTTAACTCAAAATAGATCATAAATGTAAATGTAGAAATGAAACTATGAAGCTTCCAGAAAAAAAGCATAAGAGTCTTCTATATCTAAAACTAAAAAGTTAGATTTGACACCAGAAGCACAATCCATAAAGAAAAAAATCAAAAAATTGGGCCTGATCAAAATTGAAACCTTTTGCTCTGCGAAAGATCTTGTCAAGAAAATGCAAATTACAAACCAGGAGAAAATATTTTTAATTATATGTCTCACAAAGTTCTTTTATTTAGAAGATATAAAGAACTCTCAAAAGCCAACATTAAAAAAATCCCCTCAGGGCTTCCCTGGTGGCACAGTGGTTGAGAGTCCGCCTGCCGATGCAGGGGACATGGGTTCGTGCGCAGGTCCGGGAGGATCCCACATGCTGCGGAGCGGCTGGGCCCGTGAGCCATGGCCTCTGAGCCTGCGTGTCCGGAGCCTGTGCTCCGCAACGAGAAAGGCCACAACAGTGAGGGGCCCACGTATCGCAAAAAAAAAAAAAAAAAAAAAAAAAAAAATCCCCTCAGAAAATAGGCAAAATACAGGAAGAGATGTTTCACTGAAGAAGATATACAGATGGCAAATAAACACATGAAAAAATGTTCAACTATTATTAGTCATTAGAGAAATGCAAATTAAAACTAAAGTGGTATGTTAATGCACACCTGTCAGAAAAACTAAAATAAAAAATAGTGATAATACCAAATGCTAGCAAGGATGCAGAGAAACTGAACCACTCATACATTACTGGTGAGAGGATGAAATGGTAAAGCCACTCTGGAAAATTGTTTAAGTTCCTTTTAAAACTAAAAATGAATGTATCATACAACCTAACTTTTGGATGTATATCCCCAAGGAATGAAAATATATTTTCACACAGAAACTTGTACACAAATATTTGTACCAGCTTTATTTGTGATGAAAACCTAGAAACTACCTAAATGAACCTCAAGAAATTATAGTGAGTGAAAAAAGCCAACTTGAAAAGGATATATATACGTCATGATTCCATTTATATAACATTTGTGAAATAACACAATTATAGAGATAGACAACAGATTAGTTATTGCCAAGAGTTAATGGGGGAGGCCGGGTGATTGTGTCCAAAAAGGGGTAGAATGAGAGTCTCATGTTGATGGTAAAGTTAAGTATCTTAAGTACCTATTATAGTGGTGGTTACATAAAGCTACTCATGAAGTAAAACTGCATAGAGCTATACATACACATACCACACTGGAGTGCATATGTAACTGATAAAAATCTGAATAAGCTCTATGACTTGCACCAAGGTCAAATTCCTGGCTTTGATATTGTACTATGGTCATACATGATGCTAACATTGGGGAGATTCGGTAAAGGGTCACAGAAACTCCCTGTATATTTCTTTGAAACTTCCTGCGAATCCATAATTATTTCAAAATAAAGTGTTCTTTGTTTAAAGTAAATTGGAACTTTCAGTCCAGACATGATAGTATAGACCCATTTTTATCCTGCTCCTCCCCACTAAGTACCACTACAAACCCTGAAAATGGATTAAGAGACAAGGGAGGTAGAAGTCTGAACAGGGTTAAGAAGGTGAGCTGGTTTGGGACCTCAGGACTGGAGATACAGCACAGTGGCAGGGCTTCCTGGCTCCCCCACCCAGCTGAAAGCCACATAGACCTAGTGTTTCTCAGTCCCTGACTTAGCAACCGAAGGCAGCTCATGTAAGCTCATTCCTCCCCTGGGTGGAAGACATTCCCTTGACAACATCAGGCAAGCCTAACACAAATGGCGTGAAGAATCCATTAGGAGTCTCACCAAAAATAAGCATGAAGGGAAAGCACTCTCTCTGCCTGGTCCAAGACTCCCTCTTTTGCCAAAAGATACCCAAGTGGCAAGAGGAATGAGCAAGAGAGATACAGCAGCTCAGGCTGAGAAGCCAACTTGCCCCGGTCGTCCAAAAATGCTCCTCCACCTCCCAGAGACAGCCGAGTAGGCAGATGGGACAGGAAACAAGGACCAGTCACAGCAAGTAGCCTGGCCCAGGAAGCTGCTTTGTTCTGTGGCCAAGGCTTTCATGCCCCACCAGAGATGTGGGGGCAACGGTCAGAGCTGAAAGCAGGATCCAAGTACATCAAGTCTCCAAATCTGGGAAGCCTCAATAGTAAAACAAAAACAAAAACAGACAAAGCAAAACAGAAAAAACAGACAAACAAAAGAAACACCCCACCCAAAACAACAAAAGTAACAATAACAAAAACAATACAATAATACAATTAGAAAATGGGGAAAAGAAATGAACAGCTATTTAACTGAAGAGGACATAGAGATGGCAAATAAGCACATGAAAAGATGCGCAGCAACATTAGCTATCAGGGACATGCATATCAAACCCTAATGAGATATAAATGTACGGCTATCAGAATGGCTAAATTAAAAAAAAAAAAGTGACAATACCAAAAGCTGACAAGGCTATAGGGAAACAGTCACTTATACACTGCTGGTAGAAGGTAAAATGGTGCAACCACTCTGGAAAACAGTTTGTTAGGTTCTTATAAAACAGAGCATACAACTACCATAGGATCTAGCAATTGCATGCCAAAAGAAATAAACCTATATTTTCAGAAAAGGTAAATCTATATTTACCTTTTAGGTTTATCCAAGAGAAATAAAGAGAAATAAAACTTATATTTTCAGAAAAGGTAAACATGAATGCAGCTTTATTCATAATAGCCACAAACTGTAATCAGTCCATATATCCTTCAACAGATCAACAGTTAAATTATGGTATACCCAAGCCACAGCAATCATCTAAGAAAAAGAAATAAAAGGTATACAAATTAGACAGGAAGAGGTAAAATTGTCATTATATGTAGATAACCTGATTCTATATACAGAAAACCCTAAAGACTCCACACAAGATCTACTAGAACTGATAAATTCAGCAAGGTAGCAGGATACAAGGTTAACATTCAGAAATCCGTTGCCTTCCTTTACGCTATCAATGAAATACCAGAAAGGAAAAGGAAAAGCACAAAAACAGATATACAGATCAGTGGAAAAGAACAGAGAGCCCAGAGATAAACCCACACACCTATGGTCAATTAATCTTTGACAAAGGAGGCAAGAATGTACAGTGCAAAAAAGACAGTCTCTTCAGCAAGTGGTGTTGGGAAAGCTGGACAGCCACATGTAGATCAATAAAGTTAGAACACTCCCTCACACCATACACAAAGATAAACTCAAAATGTTTTAAAGACTTAAATATAAAACAGACACCATAAAACTCTTAGAAGAGAACATAGGTAAAACATTCTCTGACATAAATCATAGTGTGTTTTCTCCCAAGGTGATAGAAATAAAGCAAAAATAAACAAATGGGACCTAATCAAACTTATAAGCTTTTGAACAGCAAAGGAAACCATCAACAAAAGAAAAAGACAACCTACGGGATGGGAGAAAATATTTGCAAATGATGCAAACAACAAGGACTTAATTTCTAAAATATACAAACAACTCATACAACTCAATAACAAAAAAGAAAAGAAAAAAACAACCCAATCAAAAAATGGCAGAAGACCTAAAGAGACATATCTCCAAGGAAGACATACAGATGGCCAACAGACCCATGAAAAGATGCTCAACATTGCTAATTATTAGAGAAATGTAAATCAAAACTACAATGAGGTATCACCTCACTCCAGTCAGAATGGCCATCACCAAAAAGTCTACAAATAATGCTGGAGAGGGTGTGAAGAAAAAGAAACCCTCCTACACTGTTGGTGGGAATGTAAATTGGTACAGCCACTACAGAGAACAGTATGGAGGTTCCTTTAAAAACTAAAAACAGAGTTACCATATGATCCTGCAATCCCACTCGTGAGCACATATCCAGAGAAAACCATAATTCAAAAAAATACACGCACCTCTATGGTCACAGCAGCACTATTTACAATGGCCAAGACATGGAAGCGACCTAAATGTCCACTGACAGACGAATGGATAAAAATGTAGTATATATATACAATGGAATATTAGTCATAAAAAAGGATGAGATAATGCCATTTGCAGCAATGTGGATGGAGTAGAGAATATCATACTAAGTAAGCCAAATATCATATGATATCACTTATAAGTGGAATCTGAGAAAAAGGATACAAAAAGACTTTAAAAAGGCAACATTACGAAATCAGGAATGTGGAATCCCCCCCAAAATTTCCCTTTACTGTCATTCTAGTGGTGTTTCAGGAGGGAATTAAATACACTCATTTGTTAAATTCATTACAGTAGTCAAAATGACCATCAATTTATTTTCATAAAATAAAATTTATTGTGTATTTTTTAAAAACTGCATGTCAATCTGCAAGTATCTAAATAAAAATGTCAATTTAAAAAGTTGATGCAAGGCCCATCATTAAAGTAGAATTGAAATGAACTCATATGGGAATTTTCAAATATGCTGCTTTTGTCCCAATCTCTCCTAAGCTCTGCAAAGCAAGATGATCCTGAATGGCAGCATGGATAGTGGCTTTCTTTTGATTTTTCTGCTCCCAGTTATTTGAGTAATAATACATCTGTGCAACAAACAGACCCACAGACACTACATGCAGTTACAGTCCTCTGTAAACAGGCTGGAAAGGTCATAGAGGTGAACAATGTCATTTTCCTCTATTTGATATATAAATTTTAGAAGATTTTTGAAGTTTAGTATGGTCTGGCAAGAAAGCTGATTGTTATTTGGTCTATTTGAAATAGCGAGATGAGAGAACATCTAAACGTGACATCTGTATCAGAAGGCTGCTTTTATCCTGCTCAGAAGTCCCTATATCATGATCCTGCCTCTCTCTTCTCTTTCTTCTTCCCTCCCTTACCTCCTCTCCCACCCTTTTCTTTCTGTGTCTCTCTGGCTTCATCTTACCCCAGTCTCCTTGCTTATTCTCTTCTAACCACCGTGCCCATTCTATAAATCCCTGAAGATGCATTCCCACCTCAGGGTCTTTGCATTTGCTGTTTCCTCATCCTGGTTACGTCTTCCATCAGTCATCAGTAGTCTGCTCCCTTCCTTCAAATCTCCAAGCAAAGTCATCTGATCAGACAGACTTCCCCTAAGGACACTAAATAAAGGAGCACTAGTTCTCCCCAGGCAACATCATCTCCCTGACTCTGTTTTTTCTTCACAACAGCTGTTAATATCAGCCATCTGTACATTTGTTTGTGTCTCCCCACTAGAATATATGCTCCTTGAGGTCAGGGACTGTGTTCACTGCTATTTCCCAACACATGGAACAGTGCCAGGCACAGAATTGGCATTAGTAAGTTTGTGTTTAATAAACTTTGTGTAAATAACATTCTCTTCTCCTTGCTGGAACTGTTATGGATGCAAGTGGTTTTATCATTAGGTTGTATGCAGGGCATGGAATTAGTGGGAAAGGGCTTGGGATTTTAGCATCATCTTGTAACTTGCAAGATGTTTGTGCAAACCTGTCTGTCTGAAACAGGGGTGGCTCCTGTCACTGATTCACCCGCTTGTGTGGTATGGAGGACATCAGACCTGAGTAAACTTTGCAAAGACGCTTGCCTTCTACATTACAAATTTTAAATTTACAAAGTGGTGTTATTTTAATTTGCATTATCCTAGACCCATGGGCACAACTGGAGGGGATATGCTGAGGGCTACATCCATAACAAAACCAAGGTTTGGGCAATACTCCTTTGTACTGTTTGATGATCATTTTGGATTTTTCTCTCTTGCACTTTAGCACAAAGTAAAAAGTGTCCTGTTTATGATTCTTAACTCCTCCTACCACCTATATTCAATCGGCATCACCTTTAGACTTTTGTGATTCAAATAATTTTCTCCTCCTCTCTCTCCCCTTCTAGAAAAATAAAAAAGAAGAGAAAACTCTTTTCCCTGGCAGCATTTGCCTTGCCACTCACCACTTAACATGTCTTCTCCCTTTCAAGGTCTACCAGCTCAGGAAAGATAGAGCTGCAGCTATTTTATTGGCTTTCTCGTTTCTGCTCCCTGATATTTACTATATTCCAGTTTCTTCTTCCTGCTAAGGTTACTACTCTAGTCTCTGCTTTTTTTTCCTGCAGGAAACATCATTTTGTCTTCTGCAGCCTCCTACTCCAGGAGATTTTTGTGAATATCATTGAGATTATCAGATGTCCAAGATGTGAAAGATGAAGACATTCCATCGATGTTCTCTTGGCTAATATACATGTGTCCCCTGGGGAACAAATTTCTTATCAAATTTCTTCACTTGTGCCTTCAAAGGACAAATGGAATGAGTTGAAACAATTATCAGCAACTCCAGACCTTAGGAGGAACAGCTGCTTCCAATAATGAAGTAGGATTTTGTTCCAAGTGATGTCACCACTAAGGATATTTCCTAGATAAGTTCCTGACTCTCTACTTGACCTCAGTGGAAAAAGACAGTACATAGGACACTAGAGTTGGGAACAGAGAAGAGTTAACCTGGGGACTTAAATCAATTGAAGTTGCTTTTGGATTTCAGCCTCTGAATAGAACAGTGGTGATCTATCACATGGAGCAATTCATTTCTCTAATAATTGTAAAGCCAAATGACAGCCATGTGTCTAACCTGCCTTATCTTGGGTATTTTCTTAAGCTCCATGTATACAGGTAAGTCCCAAAAAAGTAAAGTAACAAGAGAAAACGTGGAGCAATTCTAACCTGGGTTCTTTAGCTATTCCAGAAAAAGTGTTTTGGGGGCCTGGAATAGTTTGCTTTCTCTACCTCCTGGGACTAGAAATAACCAGTGCTAAGGCTAGATCGCAGCCAGCATTCTGCTTCAGCAAAGAGCAGACCTGTGCAGACGACTGTACACAATGCTTTCTTAATAGTTAGACCCGAGGTCCCCAGCAAGAAAGCTTCAGCCTGGAATCACTTGCACACTCATCAGCCACTTGCTAATATCATTCGTGCATCTGCATTGAAAGAAATGGTCACGAACTGCCAAATTAATACCGTCTAGGCTAGTTTGCTGAAGCTCAGCCTTCAACATCCAGGAGAAAGACAATCCTGGGTTGCCAAGTGGGCAAGAGGCTTTTAAAAAGATTTACACGTCAAAGGATCAGAGAAAGAATTTAAAATGACAAGTTTCCTAAAGGCAACGCTCTAAGAAAAAGGAGGTCAGGCCCACCCAAGACTCGAGAAAAAGCCTGTGAAAAGTTTAGTCAAGCTGAGGGGAATTTAAGGCGGTCTTGGTCAGTAGACAGCAAGGGGAAGAGGGGGATGGGATGAGGTTATGCAGACAGGCAGGGGCACTGCTGAGCACCACGGTGGCGGGAGAGAGAGAAACTACTCCGAGTGCGGCCGGAAGCCACTGAAGGTATTGAGCAGGACAAAGAGTTATCCATTTATACAGGTACAATATTTGCTATAAAGGAAATTTACATTTATCACCAAATTACAATGTACAGCACATGCGTTTTTTTTAATTTAAGCCTCATAATCTTGATGTTACGTTGAAAAGAAAAGCCTAGGTAACTTTAATTACATGTTGATTATTTAGCTATATGGCCATTTAAATAGCATCTTCACTTTAAAGTTGAAAGAATGGAGGCTCAGAAAGATTAAGCGACTAGCCCCAAGTTACCAAGTTGCACCTCATTTCCCCGAATTCTTAATATTGAAGAACTCTGATTGTTTGCATTTTCAGTCAACCTCCAGGTCCTTGGGGATCTCACCCAGTCTCCTGACTTTAAATGCCCTCTGTAGAGTGACGACTTCACACTCTTCTCTCCAGCTCAGACCCTTCCATCATAGCTAGGTGACGGCATTTAATGTAGGTGTAGCCACTGAGATATAGAGCGAAATCTTTCAGGAGGGTTTCTGAAAAGTAATTTCCACTCTGATAAAAAGAGAGAGAGATGTATGAAGACAACTTTCTAGCCCACCTCATTCTTTCTTTAACATTGCTGGATAAGGATGTGATGGTCACTGTTAATGTGATCCTTACCAGAACATAGAGGATGATGGAGTAGAAAGATCGGGACGTGCTGGGTCTTTGATGATTATTGAGCCATAAAGCACTCCAGGACCATTGTTCTGCAGAATGTTTATTGTGTAAGAGAATATTAAATACCAGTTGTTTGTCTCTTTTTTCTTGATTAGTCCGTCACTTTGTAGCTGAAAGCAACCTAGACCCTGGCCAACATAGTGATTAATCAGAGCCTGTGATCTGGCCAATCCAACTTTCTCACTATTCAGCATGATTATTGTATAATTTATTTACTGAAGCACATCCCAGAAAGTCCAAGTGCCTGCAATACCCAAAGCCCCCTGTGGAGAAAATAACCTCCAGGTGATTTTTTTCCTGCATTCATTCAATGAACATTGAGCATGTGTTACATACCAGGAACTATTCTAGGCTTTGAGGATACAGCAACAGTGAACTGAACAGGAAAACATCCTTGCCTTATGGAATTTACATTCTAGTAGGGGAAGACGATCATGCACGGTTTGGATTTCTAGAGCTCGCCCATACACCATTCTCCTCTTTGTGGCCATTTACTGCAACTCTTAGCAGGAAGGGCCGTGTGACAGGTTCTGATCAAGGTCTGGCTAATGTCTTGTGAGCAGAACTGACACTCCTTTCGAATGAAAACATTTCACTTTCAGGGCAAGAGACACTCTGTTCCCATGTCTTCCATGCTTGAAGAAATATGTATTGAGATGGAGGCAACACAAGTGGTCTGGGTTTCAAAGTCACCTCATAGAGGACAGCTGTCCTAGAGTCAGACCCTCAGTGCACTTTGCATGAGAAAGAAACAAGCTTTATTATGTTTGACCGCTGAGATTTTATAGTTGATTTTCATTGTCTATCCTAATACACTGTCCTGTTAGATAATGCATTTGACTATAAACCTTTTTAAATACTATAATTTTCCCATATAAACATAGCTTATGAGCATTTAAAAGTTTTTTTCAGCTATATTTAAGATTTATTCCCTCTCAACAGCACGCACCATTTTAATTTCAGTGTGTGATACATGGACACACATATATCGAACCAAAGTAAGCAAAGTCAGATTCTCATTCCTATCAGTCACTGGTCACAATTTCCCTCTAAACACATTCTCTCCCGTCCTGAATATCACAAGGTAAGAATTATAAGAATTCTTACATTTTTTTCAAAACAGTTCAGGGCACTGGGAGAGAGATACTAAAAAAAAAAAAAAGCTAGACTAAATTGGTTGTTATTTAGAATAGAAATTGGAATCAGATGACAAAGTGAATTTCATCCATTTGCTGTAGAATGATGATTGACTCTCCACAATGTTTTGTTTTGTTTTGTTTTCTGTGCTTTTTAATATGACTCTGAATGTCCCAGGAAACTAACTGCCCATCTGTCATCCCTGGAGATTACTCTGTTGTGAACAGTGTTCTTTTCCAGCTGTTTTCTGAGGTATTTGCTCTATAATTTTTTCACTCCTAATCATTTACCACTGTAGTCTTCCTGCAAGATTTCAAGTACAAAATTCATCATATCATAACATGTTTTTAAAAGGATTAGATTAACTCTCATAAGACACATTTATATTACTATAACCAGGATTTCCTCCTATCTCCATGAAGTCTCTAGGAAAAGGCCCCTTCATTGTAAAAACTGGATAAATTTTTCTTAAATGCTCTTCTGGAGTTTCTTGCATAAGATGTCACTTTGGGAGACTATGGGCTGTGGCTTCATGAGCATAGGGAACACACCTGCATCACCCACTGCTGTTATCTCCAGGACTCAGCTTAGTGTTGTACACAGTAGGTATTCAACAAAACATTATATACTAGCCCATCTTAACTCCCCTTAATTGATTATTTGCATAAAACCACTATAAACACACATAGCAGTGCTCAACTGTTTTAAATGAATTAAAAAGATGAATTAACATATAAATTCAGTTCCCTCTCTGAGTTGGAGATCTACTGCCATTAGTTTGATTTTATGGCATCCTGGCCCCATTTTCCAAAAGTAGTACCATTTTTTAAAATAATAAAAATTTGAATAAGAATCATGTTACACACCCCCGGAAAGACTATGATATAAACTAAAAGCCATCATAAATGATAACAGAAAATCCAGATTTATCTACATATCTTGAGTTATTTATGCCTTCATGCCTTTTTAAAAATTATTTCTTCCTTATTGCTGAAGTTGCAATGAGAGAAAAGAGAGAGCCAGAGAGACAAAGGGAGAGGGAGAAGGAGAGACAGGGAGAGAAAGAGTGACAAAGATTGCTGACAGTCAATGAATCTGGGTGAAGAGTGGGTGTTTTAGGTGTTCGGTGTACCACTATAGTAGTCAGAATAATGGGCCCTAAAGATGGCCATGCCCTGATCCCCAGGACCTGTGAGTAAACAGCAAAAGGACTTTGCAGATGTGATTAAGTTAAGGATCGTGAAGTGAGGAAATGATCGTCGTTTATCCACGTCAGTCCAATGTAATCACAGGCACCCTTATGAGGTAACAAGTGAGGCAAAAGAATCAGAGAAGGAGATATGACAACAGAATCAAGAGTCAGGGCCAGAGAGAGAAGCCACATTGATGTCTTGGAAGATGGAGGAGGCCATGAGCCAAAGAATGAAGGTGGTCTTTAAAAGTTGAAAAAAGGCAAGAAAACAGATTATCTCCCAGAGTATCTCAGTGGAACGCAGCTCTGTTGACTTATGTTTGATTTCTGTACTCCAGAACTTTAAGATAATAAACCTGTTACGCCATTAACAAATTTCATTAATTTGTTATAGCTGCAGTAGTGGTTACAACTACTATTTCAGATTGTTAGAGATTTAAAAATTGTCAGATTGTAAAGCTGGAAAAAATTATTGAACTTAACATTAGCCAGTATAACATAATCATTTTAGGACAAATTTTCCAATACTTTTTCCTTAATGATACATAATTTACATGATATAAAAAGATTATAAGGATAAAATTTGATGAGTTTTAACAAAAGTATAGAATTGTGTGATATTCCTGTAAAGATACACATTTCCATCACCCCAGAAATTTTCCTTGTGGTTCTTCACAGTTAATCTCCCCAGCTACTTAAGATGTTTTTGTCATTTTAGATTATTTTCCCTGTTTTGTATATGTTTTTATATAAATGAAATCATATTCTTTTCTGTCTGATGTTTTTCATTCAACAAAATTATTTTGAGATCCATCCACATAAGCAGTTTGGATTTTTTTTCTTAGAAGTTCTGTATTATATAAATATATCAATTTGTTTCTCCATTCACCTTTTGGTAAGCGATTTGGTTGTTTGGGGTATTTAGCTATTATCAATAAAGCTGCTAAAAAAGCAGTCTCACAGAAGGTTTTTTTGTGTGTAGGCACATGTGTGTGTAGGTACATGCTTACATTTCTCTTGGATACATAACTAGCCTAGAAGTTAAATTGCTGGGCATAACATAGGAGAGTATTTAACTTCGTAAGAAACTACTAAACTGATTCCAATTAGATGTTCCATTTTTACATTCCCATCAGCAGACACTTCAAGAAAATTTTTTTTAAATTTACTAGATAAATTTGAGATGTAACACTGTGTAACCTTAAGGCATACAGCATGTTACCTGACACATTTATAAGCTGTAATATAATTTCCATTATTAATGTTACATAACTTTTAGTACAATATTACCTATATTCATGATACTGTACAGATCTCTATGGCTTATTTATTACTCATTACAAATTTGTAACCTTAAATATGATCAGTCTTAACCTATTTCCTCATCCCCTCGTAACCACCATTTTACTCTCTGGTTTTGTTTGGTTTTTAACAAATTTGATTTTTTTATATTCCACATATAAGTGGTACTACACAGTACTTGTCTCTCTCACTTTCATAATGTGCTCAAGCCCCATCCATGTTGTTGAAAATGGCAGGATATCCTCCTTTTTCATAGCTGAATAATGTTCCATTTTGAATATATGCCACATCTTTTTTGTGTGTGTCATCCACTGATAGGCATTTGGGTTGGGTCCATATCTTGGCTATTTTAAAAATGCTGTGATAAACACAGCAGTGTATATAGCTTGTCAAAATTCTGTTTTAAAACAGCCCATGCAGCTCAATATCATAAAAACAAACAACCCAATCAAAAAATGGGCAGAAGACCTAGGTATTTCTCCAAAGAAGGCATACAGATGGCCAAAAGGCATGTGGAAAGATGCTCAACATCACTAATTATTAGAGAAATGCAAATCAAAACTACAATGAGGTACCACCTCACACTGGTTAGAATGGCCATCATTAAAAAGTCTGCAAATAACAAATGCTGGAGAGGGTGTGGAGAAAAGGGAACCCTCCAACATTGTTGGTGGGAATGTAAGTTGGTGCAGCCACTATGGAAAATAGTATGGAAGCTCCTTAGAAAACTGAAAATAGAATTAGCATACGATCCAGCAATCCCACTCCTGGGCATATATCCAGACAAAACTGTAATTCAAAAAGATACATGCACCCCTATGTTCATAGCAGCACTATTCACAATAGCCAAGACGTGGAAACAGCCTAAATGTCCATCAACAGATGAATGGATAAAGAAAATGTGATACATATATACAATGGAATATTACCCAGCCATAAAAATGGATGAAATAATGCCATTTGCAGCAACATGGATGGACCTAGAGATTGTCATACTGAGTGAAGTAAGTCAGACAGATAAAGACAAGTATCACATGATATTGCTTATATGAGGAAGATTAAAAAAAGGTACAAATGAACTTACCTACAGAACAGGAATAGAGTTACAGATGTAGAAAACAAACTTATGGTTACCAGGGGGTAAGGGGAGGAGGAGGGTTAAATTGGAAGATTGGGATTGACATATACACACTACTGTATATAAAATAGGTAACTAATAAGAACCTACTATATAGCACAGGGAACTCTACTCAATACTCTGTAATAGCCTATATGGGAAAATAATCTTAAAAAGAGTGGATATATGTATATGCATAACTGATTCACTTTGCTGTACACCTGAAACTACCACAACATTGTAAATCAACCATACTCTAATAAAAATTAATTTAAAAAAAAGAAAGGATACATTCACCCTAATGATCATTGCAGCACTGTTTACAGTAGCCAAGACATGGAAGCAACCTAAATGTCCATCGACAGATGAATGGATAAAGAAGATGTGATACATATATACAATGGAATATTACCCAGCCATTAAAAAGAATTAAATAATGCCATTTGCAGCAATGCGGATGGACCTGGAGATTATCATACTAAGTGAAGTAAGTCAGACAGAGAAAGAAAAATATCATATGATACAGCTTATATGCAGAATCTTTTTTTAAAAATGATACATTTGTAAAATGAACTTATTTACAAAACAGAAAGAGACTCACAGACTTAGAGAATGAATTTATGGTTACCGAGGGAAGGGTGGGGTGTAGGGACAGACTGGGAGTTTGGGATTGACATGTACACACTGCTATATTTAAAATAGATAACCAACAAGGACCTACTGCATAGCACAGGGAACTCTGCTCAATATTCTGTAATAACCTAAATGAGAAAAGAGTTTGAAAAAGAATAGATACATGTATATGTATAACTGAATCACTTTGCTGTACACCCAGAACTAACACAACATTGTTAATCAACTATACTCCAATATGATAAAATATTTTTTTAAAAATTCTTTAAAAATTGTTTTTATTTCCTTTGGGTATATACGCAGAAGTGGAATTGCTAGATTCTATGGTAGATCTATTTTTAATTTTTTTTCCATAGTGGTTGGACTAATTTATATTCCCACCAACAGTGTATAAAGTTTCCCTTTTCACCGTATCCTAACCAGCACCTGTACTCTCTTGTCTTCTTGATGATAGCCATTCTAACAGGTATGAGGTGATATCTTATTGTAGTTTTTGTTTGCATTTCCCTGATGATTAGTAAAGTTGAGCATCTTCTCATATGCCTACTAGCTATTTTGATGTCCTCTTTGGGAATATGTCTATTTAGTTCTTCTGCCTATTTTTTAATAGGGTTATTTGTTTTTTCTTTGTTATTAAGTTGTATAGGTCCTTATATATTTTGTTTAATAATTTCTATTGACCTACCTTCAAGTTCAATGACCCTTCCTTCTGTATTTTATTATATAATCTATATTTAAACCCAATCACTGTATTCTTTAATTTCATGTTTAGTTTTTTTAGTTCTAGGATGCTTGCTTGGTTCGCTTTTAGAATTTTCATATCTCTTTTGAAATTCACGTGTCTTACTTTCACAGGGATTCCTTTTACATATTTTAATTGCTATTTTAATGTCTTAGCCCAGATATTGGAATTAGTAGGCAATCTGTGGGTTTGCTTCTATTGCCTATTTCTCCTTATAATTATATTTTGTTGACTTTTATTGTGTCTGGTAGTATTTGACACTGAACATTATAAATGATACACTGTAGATACTCTGGATTATTTGTGCTCCTCTGAAGAGTGTGGAGTTTTGTTCCCACAGATACATAGTTAAATGATGAATCACCTTTATCCATGGCAGATTGGTCACTGAAGGTCTATTCTGGATTTTCCCTTAATCCTAGGGCACAGACCTTAGTTCTGTCATGTGGTTCTTATACCTAAGGCATGATGCTATTGGGATTTTACTCAAAACCTCCAACTGTTCACTAAGCTATTAAAGCTTGATAAGGAGTGAACCCCCAACTCTTCCCAACACCAGAAAACTGTTAAAGTCTAATTTTTTTTAGCCTTCCGGCTTTTAATTTTCTGGGAGCCTCACCCCATGCATGTACACTTTAGGAGTATATTAATATTGGGGGGAAAATATATATGCAGATTGTTGAAGCTTCCACCCCCTGTGACTCTCTTCTTTTACTGGATTCCTGTTTCAATTTCTAGCCATTCTCACAACTAGGGAAAAAAATAATTTAAATGTGGATTGAAACTGTCATATTTTCTTTTTTTCAAACATTTTATTCCCTAAAATTTCTGCCAATGTTTTATCATTCTTCTGTGCTTTCATATAACTATCATATATATCTTGTTTAACATTTATAATTGTTAATAGCAGAAATATTAGTTTAATGAAGACTACATGACGATTATTCAAAGTAAGAAGTCCTTAGGGAAACTTTTAAAAGAAATGCCTGAAATATAAAACTGAAGCAAAAATACGTAAAAATAAAAGAGACACACCACAAATGAATAGATTCTGAATCTAATCAAGTCTTTCTATCCACCTACAAGCTTACAGGAAAAAGAAAAGTAAGATAAGCCAAACCATGAGGGAACTGGTAAATTCATAATGTACAACATTCTATAGTACAAGTGACATGATTTCTCCAACAGATCAACTGTATAAAAATGGAATGGGGGGGACCTTCCAGATGGCAAAGGAGTAAGACGTGGAGATCACCTTCCTCCCTACAAATACATCAAAAATATATCTCCATGTGGAACAACTCCTACAGAACAGCTACTGAACGAATGCTAGCAGAAGACCTCAGACTTACCAAAGGGCAAGAAACTCCCCACGTACCCGGCTAGTGCAAAAGAAAAAAGAAAAAACAGACAAAAGAATAGGGACGGGACCTGCACCTCTAGGAGGGAGCAGTGAAGCAGGAAAAGTTTCCACACACGAGGAAGCCCCTTCACTGGCGAAGACGGGGGTGGTGAGGGGGATCTTTGGAGACATGGAGGAGAGCACAGCAACAGGGGTGCAGAGGGCAAAGCGGAGAGATTCCCGCACAGAGGATCAGTGCCGACCAGCACTCACCAGCCTGAGAGGCTTGTCTGCTCATCCAGCAGGGCAGGTGGGGGCTGGGAGCTGAGGCTCGGGCTTCGGAGGTCAGATCCCAGGGAGAGGACTGGGGTTGGCTGCGTGAACACAGCCTGAAGGGGGCTAGTGCGCCACAGCTAGCCGGGAGAGACTCTGGGAAAAACTCTGAACCTGCCTAAGAGGCAAGAGACCATTGTTTCAGGGTGTGTGAGGAGGGGGGATTCCTTCCCTGTCTGCCCACAGAAGGCAGAGAACTGCCTAAATGAGCTCCAAAGATGGGCGCTAGCTGTGGTTGCTTGGACACCAGAGACAGACATGAACCGCTAACGATGCTGCGGAAGCCACCAAGAAGCCTGTGTGCAAGCACAGGTCACTATCCACACACTCCCAGGAGCTTGCGCAGGCCGCCACTGCCAGGGTCCCGAGATCCAGGGACAACTTCCCCGGGAGAACACACAGCGTGCCTCAGGCTATTGCAACGTCATGCTGGCCTCTGCGGCCACAGGCTCCCCCCGCATTCCAACTAAAAGTACCTTACCCCTTCCTCCCCCAGCCTGAGTGAGCCAGGGACCACTCATCAGCTGCTGCTTTAAACCCTGTCTCAGTGGGAACAGAAGCCTTAGGGCGACCTACACGCAGAGGTGGGGTCAAAACCAAAGCTGAACCCCAGGAGCTGTGGGAACAAAGAAGAGGAAGGGAAATTTCTCCCAGCAGCCTCAGCAGCAGCAGATTAAATCCCCACAGTCAGCCTGAGGTACCCTGCATCTGTGGAATACCTGAACAGACAATGAATCAACCCAAAATTGAGGTGGTGGAATTTGGAAGCAACTGTAGACTTGGGGTTTGCTGTCTGCGACTAATTTGTTTCTGATTTTTATGTTTATCTTACCACAGTTTTTAGCACTTGTTATCATTAGTGGATTTGTTTATTGGTTTCGTTGCTCTCTTCTTTTTTTAATTACTTTTTAATTTTTTTATTATAATTTTTTTTTATTTTAATACTTTATTTTATTAAAAAAATTCTTTTTCTTCTATATTTCTCCCTTTTCTTCTGAGCCATGTGGCTCACAGGGTCTTCGTACTCCAATCAGGTGTCAGGCCTGAGCCTCTGAGATGGGAGAGACAAGTTCAGGAAATTGCACCACCAGAGACCTCCCAGCCCCACATAATATCAACTGATGAGAGCTCTCCCAGAGATCTCTGTCTCAACACTAACACCCAGCTCCACCCAATGGCCAGCAAGCTCCAGTGCTGGAGGCCCCATGCCAAACAACTAGCAAAACAGGAACACAAAGCCACCCATTAGCAGACAGGCTACCTAAAATCATACTGAGTTCACGGACAACGCAAAACACACCACCGGATGCCCCCCTGCCCACCAGAAAGACAAGATCCATTCCCACCTACCAGAACACAGGCACCAGTACCCAGTCCCCTCCACCAGAGAGCCTACAGAAGCCACTGAAGCAACTTTATCCACTGGGGGCAGACATGCAAAACAATGGGAAAGACGAACCTGCAGCCTGCGGAAAGGAGACCCCAAACACACTAAGAAAGCCCACCAGACCAAACAAATGAAGAGGAAACAGGCAGTCTAACTGAAAAAGAATTCAGAGTAATGATAGTAAAGATGATCCAAAATCTTGAAATAGAATGGAGAAAATACAAGAAACGTTTAACAAGGACCTAGAATAACTAAAGAGCAAACAAATAATGATGAACAACACAATAAATGAAATTAAAAATTCCCTAGAAGGAATCAACAGCAGAATAATTGAGGCAGAAGAACAGATAAGTGACATGGAAGATAAAACAGTGGAAATAAGTACCACAGAGTAGAATAAAGAAAAAAGAATTAGAAGAATTGAGGACAGTCTCAGAGACCTTGGGGACAAAATTAAACACACCAAACATTCAAATTATAGGGGTCACAGAAGAAGAATGGAAAAAGAAAGGTCTGAGAAAATATATGAAGAGATTATAGTTGAAAACTTCCCCAATATGGGAAAGAAAATAGTCAATCAAGCCCAGGAAGCACAGAGAGTCCCATACAGGATAAATCCAATGAGAAACACACCCAAGAGACATATTAATCAAACTGTCAAAAATTAAATACAAAGAAAAAGTATTAAAAGCAGCAAGGGAAAAGCAACAAATAACATACAAGGGAATCCCCATAAGGTTAACAGTGGGTCTTTCAGCAGAAACTCTGCAAGCCAGAAGGGTGTCGCAGGACGTATTTAAAGTGATGAAAGGAAAAAACCTACAGACATGATTACTCTACCCAGCAAGGATCTCATTCAGATTCAACAGAGAAATTAAAACCTTTACAGACAAGAAAAAGGTAAGAGAATTCACCACCACCAAATCAGCTTTACAACAAATGCTAATGGAACTTCTCTAGGCAGGAAACAACTCTAGACAGGAAACACAAGAGAAGGAAAAGATCTACAATAACAAACCCAAAACAATTAAGAAAATGGTAATCGGAACATACATATCGATAACTACCTTAACGGTAAATGGATTAAATGCTCCAACCAAAAGACAGAGACTGGCTGAATGGATACAAAAACAAGAGCTGTATATGTGCCATCTACAAGAGACGTGCTTCAGACCTAGGGACACATACAGACTGAAAGTTAGGGGATGGAAAAAGATATTCCATGCAAATGGAAATCAAAGAAAGCTGCAGTAGTCATTCTCATATCAGACAAAATAGACTTTACAATAAAGACTATTACAAGAGACAAAGAAGGACACTACATAATGATCAAGGGATCAATCCAAGAAAAAGATATAACAATTGTAAATATTTATACACCCAACATAGGAGCACCCCAATACATAAGGTAAATACTAACAGCCATAAAAGGGGAAATCGACAGTAACACAATAATAGTAGGGGACTTTAACACCTCATTTTCGCCAATAGACAGATCATCAAAAATGAAAAGAAATAAGGAAATACAAGCTTTAAGTGACACAATACACCTGATAGATTTAATTGATATTTATAGGACATTCCATCAAAAAACAACAACATACACTTTCTTTTCAAGTGCTGATGATCTATCCTGGAGAATGTTCCATATCTTGGGTCACAAATCAAGCCTTAGTAAATTTAAGAAAACTGAAATCGTATCAAGTATCTTTTCTGACCACAATGCTATGAGACTAGATATCAATTACAGGAAAAAAACTGTTAAAAATACAAACACATGGAATCTAAACAGTACACTACTAACTAGCCAAGAGATCACTGAAGAAATCAAAGAGGGAATCAAAAAATACCTAGAGACAAATGACAATGAAAACACAAAGACCCAAAATGTATGGGATGCAGCAAAAGCAGTTCCAAGAGGAAAGTTTATAGCAATACAATCCTACCTCAAGAAACAAGAAACATCTCAAATAAACAACCTACCTTTACACCTACATAAATTAGAGAAAGATGAACAAAAAAACCCCAAAGTTAGCAGAAGGAAGGAAATCATAAAGATCAAGTCAGAAATAAATGAAAAGGAAATGAAGGAAACGATAGCAAAGGTCAATAAAACTAAAAGCTGGTTCTTTGAGAAGATAAACAAACTTGATAAACCACTAGCCAGATTATCAAGAAAAAAAGCAAGAAGACTCAAATCAATAGAATTGGAAATGAAACAGAAGAAGTAACAACTGACCCTGCAGATATACAAAGAATGATGAGGGATTATTACAAGCAACTCTATGCAAATAAAATGGGCAACCTGGAAGAAATGGACAAATTCTTAGAAAAGTACAACCTTCCGAGACTGAACCAGGAAGAAATAGAAAATATGAAAATACCAATCACAAGCACTCAAATTGAAACTGTGATTAAAAATCTTCCATCAAACAAAAGAACAGGACCAGATGGCTTCACAGGCAAATTCTATGAAACATTTAGAGAAGAGCTAACACCTATCCTTCTCAAACTCTTCCAAAATATAGTGGAAGGAGGAACACTCCCAAACTCATTCAATGAGGCCACCATCACCCTGATACCAAAACCAGAGAAAGATATCACAAAAAAAGAAAACTACAGACCAATATCAATGATGAACACAGATGCAAAAATCCTCAACAAAATACTAGTAAACAGAATCCAACAGCACATTAAAAGGATCATACACCATGATCAAGTGGAGTTTATCCCAGGAATGAAAGGATTCTTCAATATACACAAATCAAACAATGTGATACAATGTGGTATTAACAAATTGAAGGATAAAAACCATACAATCATCTCAATAGATGCAGAAAAAGCTTTCACAAAATTCAACACCCATTTATGATAAAAACCCTCCAGAAAGTAAGCATAGAGGGAACTTACCTCAACATAATAAAGGCCATATATGACAAACCCACAGCCAACATTGTCCTCAATGGTGAAGAACTGAAATCATTTCCACTAAGATAAGGAACAAGACAAGGTTGCCCACTCTCATCACTATTATTCAACATAGCTTTGGAAGTTTCAGCCACAGCAATCAGAGTAGAAAAAGAAATAAAAGGAATACAAAGAGGAAGTAAAGATGTCACTGTTTGCAGATGACATGATACTATACACAGAGAATCCTAAAGATGCTACCAGAAAACTACTAGAGGTAATCAATAAGTCTGGTAAAGTAGCAAGATACAAACTTACTGCACAGAACTCTCTTGCATTCTTATACACTAATGATGGGAAATCTGAAAGAGAAATTAAGGAAACATTCCCATTTACCACTGCAACAAAAAGAATAAAATACCTAGGAATAAACCTATCTAAGGAGCCAAAAGACCTGCATGCAGAAAACTATAAGACACTGATGAAAGAAATGAAAGATGATACAAAAGACGGAGAGATATACCATGTTCTTGGATTGGAAGAATCAACACTGTGAAAATGACTCTACTACCCAAAGCAATCTACAGATTCAATGCAATCCCTATCAAACTACCACTGGCGTTTTTCACAGAACTAGAACAAAAAATTTCACAATTTGTATGGAAACACAAAAGACACTGAATAGCCAAAGAAATCTTCAAAAAGAAAAACGGAGTTGGCGGAATCAGGCTCCCTAACTTCAGACTATACTACAAAGCTACAGTAGTCAAGACAATATTGTAGTCGCACAAAAACAGAAATATAGATCAATGGAACAGGATAGAAAGCCCAGAGATAAACCCACGCACCTATGGTCACCTTATCTTTGATAAAGGAGGCAAGAATATACAGTGGAGAAAAGATCACAAAAATAAACTCAAAATGGATTAAAGACCTAGATGTAAGGCCAGACACTATAAAACTCTTAGAGGAAGACATAGGCAGAACACTCTATGACACAAATCACAGCAAGATCCTTTTTGACCCACCTCCTAGAGAAATCAAAATAAAAACAAAAATAAACAAATGGGACCTAATGAAACATAAAAGATTTTGCACAGCAAAGTAAACCATAAACAAGTCTAAAAGACAACGCTTGATTGGGAGAAAGTATTTTCAAACAAAGCAATTGACAAAGGATTAATCTCCAAAATATACAAGCAGCTCATGCAGCTCAATATCAAAAAAAGAAACAACCTAATCCAAAACTGGGCAGAAGACCTGAATCGACATTTCTCCCAGGAAGATATACAGATTGGCAACAGACACATGAAAGGATGCTCAACATCACTAATCATTGAGAAATACAAATCAAAACTACAGTGAGGTATCATTTCACACCGGTTAGCATGGCCAACATCAAAAAATCTACAAACAATAAATGCTGAAGAGGGTGTGGAGAAAAGGGAACCCTCTTGCACTGTTGGTGAGAATGTAAATTGATACAGCCACTATGGAGAACCGTATGGAGGTTCCTTAAAAACCTAAGAATAGAACTACCATGGGCACCCAGCAATCCCCCTACTGGGTATACATCCTAAGAAAACCATCATTCAAAAAGAGTCATGTACCACAATGTTCATTGCAACTCTATTTACCATAGCCAGGACATGGAAGCAACCTAGGTGTCTATCAACAGATGAATGGATAAAGAAGATGTGGCACATATATACAATGGACTATTACTCAGCCATAAAAGGAAACGAAATTGAGTTATCTGTAGTGAGGTGGATGGACCTAGAGGCTGTCATACAGGGTGAAGTAAGTCAGAAATAGAAAAACAAATACCATATGCTAACACATATATAGAGAATCTAAAAAAAAAGAAAATGGTTCTAACGAACCTAGGGGCAGGACAGGAATAAAGATGCAGACGTAGAATGGACTTGAGGACACGGGGAGGGGGAAGGGTAAGGTGGGTCGTAGTGAGAGAGTAGCATGGACATATATACACTACCAAATGTAAAACAGATAGCTAGTGGGAAGCAGCCGCATAGCACAGCAAGATCAGCTCGGTGCTTTGCGAGCACCTAGAGGAGTGGGACAGGGAGGGTGGGAGGAAGAATCAAGAGGGAAGAGATATGGGGATATATGTATATGTATAGCTGATTCACTTTGTTATTCAGCAGAAATTAACACTACATTGTGAACCAATTATACTCCAATAAATTTGTTAAATAAATAAATTAAATTAAATGACCAATAACAAGAAAAATTTGTTCCTAATCACACACAAAAAAAAAAAAATGGAATGAGGGCTTACAATATAAAAGAGACCAAAGACCCATAACAACCAAATGTTATAACTGGTCCTGGTTTTATAGTCTGATTTTTAAAAGTAACTATAAAAGAACATTTTTGAGATAATTAGAGAAATTTGAACGTTGACTGGGAATTAGATGATATTAGTAAATTATTGTTATCTTTCTATGTAACAATGGCACCGTGGTAATGTTGGCATAACTTTCTCAGAAATGTGTCCTGAAATATTTAGTAGTAAAATGATATCACATCTGAAATATGTTTTAAAATTTAACAGGGAGTAGAAACATGAAACAGCATTGAAAAAAAGTTTGATGTTTTATGATATATAAAGTTTTTGTTATTTTTTTATTTATTGTATTACTGTTTTAGGTATCCTTGACATTATTTATTAAACATAAAACAATATCTGCATAAGAGTGGATTCAAGACGTTTACTTAAGCCAGGAATGGAAGAAGTGTAGTATGTATGTCACTACTCCTGCGTTCTGTGCCTATGGAAGACACTGTGAAATGATGAAGACACTTTTCCTAATAAGCAAGGTTAGCTTTCTCAGCCAAGCCCTCTGGACAGCTAGAAAACAATGGATTGACGCTAGCATGAAGGATAAAACATCCCTGCAAATGTCCCTTCATTCCATTTTATTTTTTCTCTTTCTCTCTCTAAGAACCAGCCATTTTCTCTGATTTTTCCATGAAGTGTTTAATATGAGCACCTAAGAGTCTACAGGAGAGGAGAAGGTTGTGGAAGATAGGACTAGAGCTCCCTGATACTCATTTCACACTTTGGACCCACAGATGCCTCTTGTGTTGAGCTGGTGGAGAAATAAATTGCAACTTGTATTTCTGATTGACTGTACAGAGGACAGCTGACCTGAGGAGTTCTCTGGAACCACAGAAGACTTTGGATCAACAAGAAATAGTATTTTGTTGTATTAAATCTCTGATATTTGAAGGATCTGTTGTTATTATTGACCTGCCATTAAGCCCAGACTAACTCAATAAGGGGGTGGGTAGAAATGTCAGTAATTTTATATATGAGATGATCAAAAATGCGGTGTTTAAAAACTGTACACTACATTTTTACTGATAATAATAACAGCCATTTATTGGTACTTTTATGTGTTAGGAATTCTTAGTGTTTTCGAAGATTATGTTGTATTCACTACATGAATTACATTCATAAAAAACCTAAAAGGAGGGTTTTGCATTTTACACACAAGAAAATTGAGGTTCAAAGTTAATAAATAATTTTCCCATGATCATGTAGCTAAGAGACAAGGAAGCCAGAATTTCAAACGAAGTCTGTATAATTTGAAGCCTGTGCTCTAAACCACTGTACTGTAGACTCTGAGGGTAGATATGGGACCTTATATTTTTACTGTATCCTCCAGTGAACTCGGTAAAAAATAGTAAGTCCACATTTTATTCAGCATGAGTTGAATACAATGAATAAATACATTCTGATGCAGGAAGTGAAGAGGACAATTTGAGGAAATAGATTGGGTGAGGAAATTCCACTAATAACAAGTTTTCTCTCTTCCATATTTTAAAATTATTCGCAACATGTTGGAAGTTGCTGGTGTACTACTACATTGCCAAGTATACCTTGCTCTTAAAGGGCTTATAGTTTAAACAAGCAATATGTGTGTGAAGGTGAAAAGGGAATTGGGAATCTTATTACTTATGCTGCTTACAAATATTTGTTGAGTATTACAGGTATTATAGTAAGAGAGTCATGGCTAATATTTATGGAGCATTTTATAATGAACCAGGCAAGGTTTTCACATACTACCTCATTTAAAAGCCAAGTAGAGCTATGATAACAGTACTACTGTCATCCACATTTTATAGATGAGGAACATGAGTCTCAGGGAGGTTAAATGACAGATGATGTAAGTGGTCTAAACACTGATCTAAGTCCAGATTTCAAGTTCTTAACTACTATACACTCTGTCTTCACAGGTGTCCTTCCTGCTTCTCTCTGCCATCTAAATCAATGGCAAAATGTTTTGTTAAAAAGAGAAAGATTTCTGGTAGAAGTTGGATTCTGGTAAAAACCATGAAAGTTCTTGATTTTTTCATTTTTAGAAAGTTATCTTTTTCTGAAAAAGTCAGTCCTTGGCATTTCCTCTTTGGCCAAATTCATGGCTTCTTCTAAAAATTCTGAAAACTATGTCTGGGTTTCCAGAAACATCTCAATGGAGATGAGCAAATTTTAATAATTAAGGTTCCCATATGATGTAGAGAATTTGGGGCTCCTCTGACAATTAGCTCAGCAAGACCAAGACCTATATAAACACTGACAGTACCTTCCCAATCAACTTGAGCTTTGGCCAAAACCTTTCTTCAGCATCTGTTGTCCAATTCTGACCTTTAGAAAGATCGGTTGCAAGCAGGAATAAAAGACTTAAATATAATACCTATGAATCATAGCATCTTAAACTTAGAAAACACTGTACATTATCATCTAGTCTAACTCTTTCATTTCACAAATGACAAATCTGAGAGGAGGAAATTTGTGACCAAAATCTCAATGGCAAATTAACATTTTTTTTTTCTGAAACACAGTGCAGTGCTCTTTCTACCTCATCATAAGGGAGGGATGGGGAGATGGACTGTTTAAAGAAGGCAAGGTAAGAAGGTGATTATCTATATGAGGCCATTCTTATCAGAGGACTGAACAATAGGTAGTAAGCTTCAGTTTAAGCATTGGAGGAGTTCAATCAGGAAAAAAACACTCCAGTTATTCAGGGTAAAAATATTCTGGAGATGTCATGTATAGCATGGTGAATATATTTAATAATACTGTATTGTATACTTGAAATTTGCTAAGAGTTGATCTTAAGTGTTCTCATCACACACACACAAAATTGTAACTATGTGAGGTGATGGATATGTTAATTAGCTTGACTGTGGTAATAATTTCATAATGTACACATATATCAAAACATCATGTTACTAGAGATTATCATACTAAGTGAAGTAAGTCAGAAAGAGAAAGACAAATACCATACGCTATCACTTACATGTGGAATCTAAAATATGACACAAATGAACCTATCTATGAAACAGAAACATGGACATAGAGAATAGACTGGCGGTTGCCAAGCGGGAGGGGGGTGGGGGAGGGATGAACTGGGAGTTTGGGATTAGCAGATGCAGACTGTTACACAGAGAACGGATAGACAACAAGGTCCTACTGTATAGCACAGGGAACTATATTCAATATCTGATAAACCATCATGGAAGAGAATATGAAAAAGAATATACATACATATATATGACTGAGTCACTTTGCTGTACAGCAGTAATTAGCACAACTCTGTACATCAACCATACTTCAGTTAAAAAATAATAAATAAAACTATACAACTTCATCAATTCAAAACAAAAAAATCATGTTGTATATGTTAAATATATACGATTTTTATATATTAGGTATATCTCAACAAAGCCCAGAGGAAAAAAGAAAATAGAAGTACAGTGAGGCACACACATACACAAAAACCCTTCTACCGGAAGTAGTTAAATAAAGAAATAGATAAGGAAAAAAGTTAGAGTTTCCTTCTCTATAAGCCTAAGAAATTCAAGTGGTTTTCACCAACGTAAAATGACATCTTTATAATCCCCTCCATAGTCAATCAACATTCATTCCTTTCTTCATAAATATTTATGTAATGCTCTTGATCTCCCTAACTGCTTTTCAGTTTAAAGAAGCAAACAACACAGAACAGATACCTGTCCTCATGAAACATTTTAATAGGGGAGAAAGGTTCTTTAAAAGTACACACATCAACAAGATAAATGCACACTGTGATGTTATGAAGGACAAAATAAGGCAATGGGAAAGTACATGGGGAGGGTCCAATATATAAAAGGTCTTCAAGGAAAGTCTCTTGGGTTGGGATCTCAAAGACATAAACATGACAACTAGGGAAAGAGTCAGAGCAAAGGATTCCAGCTAGAAGGAACAGCAGCTGCAAGCAGAGGCAACTTGTATCCATAAACAATATGGTTTCAGGGGCAGCTAAGCAAGAAAATGATTTTCCCCTGGACTCAGCAAATTCTGCCATCCTCACCCTGGTCTTTCAATTTCCCTACCATTATCTGCTTACGTTTCTAAATTTTCTTTTCTCCCCCTGAATTTCTTTAGGGCTTTTATATAGATGACCATCTGGTCCAACTTAAAACCTCTAAGGAGACTCTAATCTTTTAATAATCACCAGAGAGATCCTCTGTAAACATTTAATTTCAGTACTTCTATACTGATCAATCTGATTTCTGACAGAGGCAAACAGCCAATATCTATGTGTGCGTAGACAGATGGAAAATAAGTGTCTAATATCCTACCCAACAGAGAGTCTCCTCAGTAATTCCCTGACCACCATACCCATGTGACAACAAGAATAAGCACTTCGTGATACCTGTGCCGTGTTGACAGAACACACTGATTACCATAGTTAGTGTGTATTGTCAGTATGTCAGCTTTGATTTTTCACTCTGACAGGCATTTACTACTATATATGGGCCTGTTCTAGGTACCACACAGATTTACGGATCAAAACTAAACTTATGGTTCCTTTTTTCCTTCAAGATTATATTTTTCTCCTCTGAGGGTAGAGAATGGGCTTCATATTCATGGCTATTCACAGCAACCTCTACTTTTCCTCTTTAGCATGTATGTTAATTGTAATATAATATCCTTGTGCATAATTATTTAATATTCTGCACTAAATGTTAAGTTCTTCAGGGAATAGGGGGCAGGTTTGTCCTGTGCACCATTGTATTAAGCATCTTTCACAGTGGGTAACCCATAATAAGTGCCAATCAAATCTTCTTGTATATATAAATAAAGAAATTAATTAAAGTGTATTCACAAGCTAGAAGGGTACTAGTCTGTTTGGATTTGGGAGAGGCAAGACATAAACTCATGAAATGCTTAGGAGGTGAGGCAGTATTCACTCATTCAGCCAATATTTGAATAACCATTACGTGATTGGCATTATGCTGGGGATAGATTATTGAGTAAAATCAGGAAAAGTCTTCAGTTTTACTGAGCTGAATTTCTGGTTGTGGATCCAGATGCTAGTCAAATAATCACACAAAACGGAAAAATAGAACTCAGACAAACGCCATGAAGTTGCTGTATAGTGATTCATTTAGATTTTAGGAGCTCTAAGCGAGGGACTGCCAAGAGAAAAGTAAGGACAATTGACCACAGTCAGGTAAGTATAGCTTTGATTTGCTCCATTACTGTTAATAGCTTCCTCTCTGTCCGTGGCCACAGGCAACATAGAACCTGTTAGCACATCTCAGCCAGTGAGACACTCTTTTCAGGCCCTACAGCCCACCCTCCTTTGGAACCTTTCTTCCTGACTGGTATCATGCTCCCTCACTCCTGTAATCTACCTCTTCATCTGGTCCCTTTGCATAGGTATCACATTTGGACAGTTAGCTTGGTTTGCTCGCACCCTACATCTAGGTACCTCCTCCAGTATTAATCCATCCCAGCAACCAATTTGTAGCTTAAAATCCCAATCTCCTGGTTTTTGTTTGTGTTGTAGGGGAATTGTGCCTTGTGTCATATACTTCCCTGCCTCTGTACCTGTATATGCTCTTCCACCCACCTTCCACCCATTCTTCCCAGCTTCTCCAAATCCAACCCAAATGCTTCAGCTCTATTTCAAGTCTGACGTCCTTGAGGAGGTTTCTGATATTCCATTATCTCTGTACTTTGCAGTTTTCTGTTACTTTACTCAGAAGTAAAAGTAAATCACTTCATGCCACTTCCTGCTCAAAACTCTCTAGTAAGCTTCCTTTTCTACTGAAAATAAAACCCAAACACCTCACTATGCCCTGAAAGGCCCTGCTCGAACTGCCCGTGCAGTCCTCTCTGATGACACTCAGTATTTGTTCATCACCCCCACTTACTGATCATCTGCACACTGGCTTTCTTCGAGTTCCTAAAACATGTCAACCTCATTCCCACCCAACAGCCCTGGAGCTTGCTATTCCCTTTCCTGCAGAACCTTCTTGATATTCAAGAACATTACCTGGGCTTCCCCGGTGGCACAGTGGTTGAGAGTCCGCCTGCCGATGCAGGGGACACGGGTTCGTGCCCCAGTCCGGGAAGATTCCACATGCCGCGGAGCAGCTGGGCCCGTGAGCCATGGCCACTAAGCCTGCACGTCCGGAGCCTGTGCTCCGCAACGGGAGAGGCCGCAACAGTGAGAGACCCACGTACCGCAAAAAAAAAAAAAAAAAAAAAAAAAAAGAACATTACCTGCCTGGCTACTTCCTGCCAGACTACAATTACCTGCTCTGAGAGATCGTCCCTGGGCATCCACTTTCAAGTTACTTCTATCTCACCCTTGTCAATCTCTATTAAATTATCCTCATTTATCTTCTCCATGGCTCTTACCACTCTCTCAAGATACCTTGTTTACTTATGTAAGTATAAATGGATACTCTAATAAGTACCTAACCAGCTGATCTTCATTACTGAGGAGTATGAATGCATGTCTATTGCACCTGGCCACTTACTCCTTCTTTGAACATAAGCATCTATTGGTACTTCAAGTTCTTTCTTCTGAGGTCTCTTCAATATTCCCTGCAGCCCTTCTAGACAGAAGTTAAATCATCAGCCCCTCCCCCGTGTTTTCATGCACAATTTTTCCATGCAGCATATTTATATGCTATGTTCCTCAACAAATTCAAGGACTACAGGCCACTCAATGTCCTTCAATCCACTATCAAAGCAGCTAGCCAACTTTTCACTTGTTGGATTTTCTAGAAGGACTCAGACTCAAGGGTACTGTGTTTCCCAAACCGAAGAAATATCACGTTAAACCCTGACTGGTCTCCTTAAAGTAGCTCTCTCTTAAGATGAAGAAGGAAGTAATAAGCCTATCCTTTCCATCCTTCGGGAAGGAGGGACACTCAGAGAATCCCCAGTGCTCTCAACAAAAATCCTCTGCTTTC
Source organism: Grampus griseus (assembly GCF_964374135.1). Classification (NCBI taxonomy): domain Eukaryota; kingdom Metazoa; phylum Chordata; class Mammalia; order Artiodactyla; family Delphinidae; genus Grampus; species Grampus griseus. The sequence goes on along the minus strand of NC_139019.1, from coordinate 120,543,049 downwards.
ATCTTCAACTGTTGACTTTTAGTTATGCTCATTGCAGGTGAGGATTTTCATAGATATGGCAGTGGATTTCAATACCACTTTTGAAATGTATACATATATATAATGACTTGCATGTCACTCTGGAGTATGGTATTTATTGTCATGGTGCTTCATCCAAAAAATTCCATTTCAACATCTTTATGAAGTATCTGTATCCAGAGCTGCATTCATCATCTTTAAAAATGACTATGGGGGCTTCCCTGGTGGCGCAGTGGTTGAGAGTCCGCCTGCCAATGCAGGGGACGCGGGTTCGTGCCCCGGTCCGGGAAGATCCCACATACCGCGGAGCGGCTGGGCCCGTGAGCCATGGCCGCTGAGCCTGCGCGTCCGGAGCCTGTGCTCCGCAACGGGAGAGGCCACAGCGGTGAGAGGCCCGCGTACCGCAAAAAAAAAAAAAAAAAAAAATGACTATGGCATGGGAACCTACAAAGCAGAATGGAAACTAGCTGAAAACAACTGGTACAGCCATACTATTTTATAACAGATTAACATCAGCCCTCTCTGTCTCTTCCCATTAGGATCTACACCCTACGGAAACAAGGCACTTGTCTGTCTTGTTCACCACTGTGGATCCTTAGAGCCCAAAACAATACCTGTCACGGAGTACCTGCTCAGTAAATTCAGCTGAATGAATTAAATGACGAAACATTTACTATATGCCAGACAACACTGATACAAGCTTTGTGTTAAAATACACACCTCAAAGATAGTTATTGTTCTTTGTTAGATAAACGAACTGAGGTTCGAAATGTCTAAGCTGGGATTCCAATCTAGGCAGTCTGACTCGGAACACTCAACTTTCTCTATCAGACTGTATTAGGTGCAAAGCTAATAGGTGCAGTATACTGCCAGCCCTCGAGAGATGGAACTGAGACTGACATTTCTTATATTCCAATGAAAAGAATAACACAGGGTACAGACAACTATGGTACAATGGAGAATACATGTGCAAAGAGAAATACATGTGCTGTAGAATTTCAGGATAAGGCACTATCAAATTTATTGGGCAAGACGCACTTTCAGAAAAGATTCTTAAAGTTGAAGGCTTCTCAGATTTCTCTGAAAAGATGTCTTTATTTTCAATAGCTATAGATGGGGAGTGAAAACATTCTAAGAGAATGAAAGGGTAGGGATGGAGTGAGAACAAAAAGAAGAGAATCAAGAGAAAATATAAAGCCAAATCCATCAATCCTGGTAGCGGATCAGACATTGTAGATAAAGAGAAAGAGGAATTGACTATTGATATAATGATTTAAGAGCTCCAAATTGACATCAGGAAGACAAAGGAAATGTTACCACCATTAAGAGAAATAGGAGCTTGGTGATGCTTTGGAGCAGAAGCTAAAGGGAATATGACAAGAGTCTGGAGGATCAGATGCATAAATAAAAGGACTAGCTAGATAGAATCTGGGGAGCCCACCCCAGAGAGTGAGTTTCACAAATTTGTAATGGTCCCAAATAGCATCTTTCAAGAGATGGATCTCTGTTCCAGAAAATGAAGAAATCAGTTAATTATGCTCTTTCCCCAGAAGGATAATAGGTGGTAATAGAGCCGAATTAATCTTTGGGGTACCCAATAGGTCTTTACCATTTCTGGGCCCTTCATTATAATGTTTGGCAGATATACACAGACCACGTTTGACTTCTTGGTATCTGGTTGCCTTCAGGTTATACACAATTTTGGCCTTTTATATGTGGCTACGGGAGATGCTCCCTATAAGATGAGTTGAGAATTCCCCGTCCTGCCTGTGGACAATGTTAAATAGACAGAGGCAATTCTCAAACTATATTTATATCTATAGCTATGTTTATACCTGTATATATTATTCTCTTCCCAAAATACTGAACAGGAATTTATTCCCCAGAATGTTTGACTCATTTGAATATGTCAAAACATAGAATAGTTCCAGCATCACCAAGGACAGAATAAAAGAAATATATCTAGATTGTATTTTAGGATTCACCTCAGGATTTCTAGTTCCAGAAATAAAATGATACTTGTGGTGCTGGGTTCTCAGCTCAAAGCTTAACTGTTCAAATGGGAGCAGCTACCCTTCATCAAGTTAAAAAGAGATTTCAGCATGCTTACAGTTTATTTGAAGGATATAAGTAGAAACTTTGGAAATTTTCCTGTCATTCTTGGCCTGTTCTTTGGCAATCAGCAACATTTGTCTTGTGTCTCAACTTATGTCTATAAAAACAAGAACAGGGTTTCCCTGGTGGCACAGTGGTTAAGAATCCACCTGCCAATGCAGGGAACATGGGTTCAAGCCTTGGTCCAAGAAGATCCCACATGCTGCGGAGCAACTAAGCCTGTGCACCACAGGCACTGAGCCTGCACCCAAGAGACCATGAGCCACAACTACTGAGCCCACGTGCCACAACTACTGAAGCCGCGTGCCTAGAGCCCATGCTCCGCAACAAGATAAGCCACCGCAATGAGAAGCTCGCGCACCGCAACAAAGAGTAGCCCCCGCTTGCCGCAACTAGAGGAAAGCCTGGATGCAGCAACAAAGACCCAACGCAGCGAAAAATAAATAAATAAAATTTAAAAACAAGAACATAAGGAGTAATAGCGGAAACTAAGGTTGACAGACCCCTACCTTACTTGGTCATATCAGAAAAATGAAGTGGAGCCATTGGAGAACGCAAGTTCCAGCTCCATGTCTGTAAGGTGAAAACGAGAGTTTTCTCGTTCTCTGCCTACTTCCTGAGAATAGAAAGGTTATAGTGAATGCAGAACTTTTCAATCAGCAAAATAATTTCATCCACTCATTTTCCTTTTTATTTGTTCCTTCAAATATTTACTGAGTATACATTTGTGTTAGATATTGCACTACTCTCTGGGTATACATTGCTGGGAAAAACAGAAATCGTCCCTGCTCTTATAGATTTTTCTTACTTTATATGTACAATGAGGATAATAATAGTCGCTCCATCTTAGGGTTGCTAGAACTTAATGAATTTTTAAATCACTCCATGTAAGCTGACACACCTAGAATCCTCTATAAATTATGGCTTAAAATTTTCACTTGGAGATGCTCTTTTTACCATGAAGCTTGTCACTGAGGGCTACTCAGCAATTTCTAAATACTTCAGATGGCTAGAGGCACGCCCAGACACAGGTTCAGGTACTTACTGCAGGCTGCTTGATTTCAGTTCGTTCCTATGCACAATTCTCAGGCCCTGGTGCCCCCATGAATGACTCAATGCATGGGGAAGGTATATCCCCCTCAAACGTTCCTGCCAGCTTCATGGGGGTGCGTGGCCCCTGCAGCAGCTGGGAGTGGTGGCAAATGAGGCAAATTCCACCTCAGGGAAACTTGCTAAGGAAACATGGCTGCTCCACTTCCAGAGGAAGCAGCTAACTTTCCACCAGCAAATCTCCAGAAACTTGGATGGAAAAGGGAAATGTGGTCAGCAGCACCCTTCCCCACCAGCCTACCAAAGAGGCTGGGGATGGAACCGCTGTGCTGCCAGCCCTCTGGTTGTCTAGGGCCCTTGTGCTGGGGTGTGACAGGCCACCTCAGAGGGCCAATTAGCAAAGCCACCAGGTCTGGTTTGGGAAGGATCGCTGCGGTAAGCCTGCAGGAGTGTCAGGGGCCGCTTCCGCAGGGTCTCACTGCATGCACCACACTCTGTCAGCTCCTGCTACTTGAAAGGAATTGGAGCAGGTGCTACATTAATATTTATCATTCCTCCTTTAAAGAGCATTTGATCTGAGAGTGTGAAATACCAGGCACAGAAACTTTCCCATGAGCCAGGTCTCCGGCGTCCTACTTCTCTCCATGACTCCCGCTACCTGAAATCTGGAGCCTAGAATTTCCAGTTAATTAGTTCAGGACTTGCCCATTCTGAACCATCACAGTGAGAGTGATGAAATGCCCATTTTCTGATAGGTCTATTTGGAGTTATTTTCTGCTGGTTCTTATCAAGGATACTACCTTAAACTTTAAAGAGTGTGTATTAGTTTCCTAGGAATGCTGTAACAAAGTACCACAAACTGGGAGGCTTAAAACAGGGGAAGGGCTTCCCTGGTGGCGCAGTGGTTGAGGGTCTGCCTGCCGATGCAGGGGATGCAGGTTCGTGCCCCGGTCCGGGAGGATCCCACATGCCACGGAGCGGCTGGGCCCGTGAGCCATGGCCGCTGAGCCTGCGCGTCCAGAGCCTGTGCTCCGTGACGGGAGAGGCCACAGCAGTGAGAGGCCCGTGTACCGCAAAAACAAAAAACAAAAAAAAAAACAGGGGAAATGTATTCTTTCACAGGCCTGGAAGCTAGAAGTCCAAAATCAAGGTGTCCACAGGGTCGGTTTCTTCTGGGGGCTATGGGGAAAATGTGTTTCATGCATCTGCCCTGGCTTCTGTAGTTCCCAGAAATCCTTGGTGTTACTTGGCTTGTGGCGTCATAAGTCCAACCTCTGCCTCCATCTTTACAGGGACTTCTCTGTGTGTCTCCTCTCTCTTTGTCTCCAAATCTCTCTCCTTATGAGGATACCCGTTATTGGATTTAGGGCCCACCCTAATCAAGTATGACCTCACCTTACATCTGCAAAGACCTTATTTCGAAATAAAGTCATATTCACAGGTACCAGGGTTAGGACTTCAACAGTTTGTTTTGGGGGAAACCATTCAACCCACAACAGGGTAGGATGAAGGAATAGCCAGAGTTCTCTTCCGTACTTAGACAAGTTTCTTTGAAATGTTTCCTGGTCTTCCATACGATGAGTATGTGGTGAAGCTAGAGCCAGAATTCAGAGTCATGCTATCTACTCTGTGACCAGAGAAAGTTATAGGAAAATGGTACAGTCAATTTTCGTTATTCATGGTAGTTAAGTTCTATAAACTAGTCACAAATACAGAATTTGCAAATATTAAAACCACTGCTCCTAGAAGAAATACAGGGTTAGGTTCCTGTGAGCTTCTGGTCACAACATTTTTGTCAACTGATGAATACATAGTCTTGTTTTTTGTGTGTTTGTGTTTAGAGCTACCTTATTTCATGTGTAATGTTAATTCATTAGCTTTGAACTCACAGCCAGCAGTACTATATCTCATATCTGAACAAAGCTTTTCTAACACACACATTTTGTCCATAAGTCACCTCACAACCTACTTGTACTTAGGGACACTAGACAGCACAACGCTTGGAGTCCATTTTAAACAGCAAAGTCACCAATGGAAAGCTCAAAAAAGTGAAAAACACAGAACTCAATAGACTCAAAAGGAGACTAACTTACAGTATGAGAGTGAAACAAAAAGGCAGAGTATAACTGTGTTCAGCCTCAATTGGGAATGTGTATGTCAAGCAATTTAAATCTTTTGCTGCTCTTCATATGTCTGTGTGTGACTGTGAAAGCACCATGGCTATTGATTTTAGATTATGAGTAAATTATAGCAAATAGGAAAATTTACAAATATGGAACCTGCAAATAATGAGGATTGACTGTTTATTGCAGCCAGTCCCAGTAGCTTTCATGTAGGAAGGTACACAAATCAGCCGCAGATGCCAAAATAAATGAATTGATTTTAGGATTTCAAACAAATTAAGTAGGCAAATTCATAAATATGGAATCTATGGATAATGAGGATAGACTGTATATTGCAGCCACTTCTAGCAGGTTTTGTGCTGGAAGTGCAGTCTCTCATCTGCAGATGCCAAAATGGATGGAGCCTCACTATCGGAGAGCACCACAGTATTACTGCATGTCTTGGTGGGTGCCAGGCTAGATGGACCCAGACCAAGCCTTGGAAGACCCATCCCCATCAATAACAATCTTGAATAAACCCTAGATGATACAATCTACATCAGGAAGAAGGACAGGGGAAAGAGACCCTGAATTTGACTGACTTTACCTATAAATATAAAAGTAATGGAATTACCTAGATTAATCAGAGTTATCTTTTTCTGCTGACAGGTAAGAACAATGGATACCCAATATGTACAAATGTGTGCCTAATACCTAGTCTATGCCCTGCCATATAATAGGTGTTTAGAAGAAATATCTTTGACTGTAGGTGTCAGTGAGCATGTCCTTGAGAAAATGATATTTAAGCTCATACCTGAGGATGAGCTAGCCTCACAGTTTAGAAGGAAGTGGTATTCCCAGCAGATTGACCAATGTTTGTGAAGTCCAGGAACTAGAGAGAACAAAGTGAGATAAAGGAACGGAAAGTTTAGAGCGACTGCAGTGAGTATGCAAGGAGGAGAAAGTTCAAAATGGGCCATAGCAGCAAAAAATCAAAACTGTCGGTGTCAGCAACATTAAGCAGTTTGGCATCAGAAGTGTTTCCTTTATAACGGAGTGAAATATCAACTTCTTCAAAATCCAGCTACTTAAATGAAGGGCAGCTTGATGTAAGGTAGCAATTCTTCCATGAACACCGAAGTCCCCAAGACCCTGCTAAGACACCCATGAGCTCAAAACTGTGTTCCTGATAATACTAAGACATTATTTGCCTTTTTCACTGGATTGACATTTGTACTGAAGGTGCAAAAACAATGGTGAGAAAATTACTCGTGCCTTTGTACAAATCAAGTCACTGGCACCAGCCTGTCCTAATAGTTAACTGTTATATACGTTACCATCACACACTCAAAAAAAAAAAAAAAGGCCAATTTCCAGCAAAGAATATTCTTGTGGAAGCAGTATAAATGATTAAATTTTTATATTTTAATCTTGAGTACACATCTTGTCAATACTGTATGTGATTAAATGATGGAATGGGAAGTATGCATGAGACATTACTGCCGTATAACAATGTATGATGATTGTCTTGAGGAATAATGTTTGTGTGAGTGTTTAACTCTAAGTTGAACTAGTTAGACTTTTTTCCATGAAATGTAAACTCTGGTTGTTCAGACTCGGAAATCTGACATAAAAATATTTTCTTGAGAATTTCTTGAGAAAAATGAAGTAAGCCTGGCACTTTAAGGAAAACAACTAATATTTGTTGTTAAAGATAAGATCTGAATGGAAAATGAGAGTTCTGAAAACCTTGTGTCTGCAGCCATAAACCTGACAGCTTCCCAATACATAAGAACTCTTCCTCTGGCATTATAGTGCCATTAACAGATGTGATTTTTTGGTACTATATAATAAAATGTGACAATATTTGAAAAATCCTCATAACAGTGAATCAATATTTTTCAAGTAACCATGGCATGAAGTCATAAAATCTTACAGTTGTAAAATATTCATTCAGAATGCAGGAATGCCATTGTATCACAATGTAACAGTGTACAAAATTGCACTGAAAAGCGTTCAGGTTGCATATCACAACAGATCTCTGAGAAACTATCACTCGTTGAGTGTTGGTATAGCATCAAAATATCCACAATTATCTACAAAGGTGATTAAAATATGTCTTCTTTTCCAACCATGTATCTCTGGGTGGTCAAATTTTTTTCACACTCTTCAACCAAAACGTCACCTTGTAAAAAATTAAATGCAAAAGAAAATATGAGAATCCAGTTCTCTTCTATTAATCCAAACACTAAAGAGATATTTTAAAGTGTTTAAGAATACAACTGTTCTCACTAATTTTTTTGTTTTGAAAAATGATTTTTTAATTAAAATATATATTGATATTATGATATAATTGGTTTATTAATGTTATTTTAAATGAAGTGGTAAATAGTATTTTAAAATTTCCTCAGTTTTAATAAAGGTGTTTTAAAAAAATTTCCTCAGTTTTAAATTCTAATATGGTAAACCACAGATATAAATCCCATGAACAAAAAGATCTCTGGGGTCCTCAATAATTGGGATCCTAAGGCAAAACATTTTAGAACCACTGATATAAGGGAAAGAAAATGGACTTGATAAAGTCAGTGGCCTGGACTCCCCTTCTCCTGCATCAGTAATTAACAGTGTGCGCCTAGATAAGTAACTGAGCTCTCCAATGCCAGGTGCTTCTTGCATACAATAAGAGTAATAATAATCATAAATGCCGATAGGGTCACTATAAGGATAAAGTGCACGCATATATGAGGAGGCACTTCGTACCCTCCAAAGCGCTATACAAACGTTAGTTCCTTACCATTACTCGTGACAATAACACTTTGTACTAAAATGTGACAAATCATGTTAATGACAATTACCTTTCTGTGATAAAAAACGAAAACATGGATCAGCTAAATCATAATGCAAAACATTTTTATCTCATCCCTAGCACAGATCTATTTGATTGGTTTTCATTATTTTTTAAAGTCTTTAGAAACCTCAGAAATTCTGATTACAGGTAAGACCAATCTGGAAAACGGTTCGTAAATAATTATTCTGGAGTGCGTGTGGATATTGCAGCAAAACTCAGGAAAAGACTCACGATGATCTGAAAGTCATGTACTAGTGTGGCTGCATGAACCATCTATGAGATCCAAACTAAAACACAAAGATAAGATACTCTGGGGCTTCCCTGGTGGCGCAGTGGTTGAGAGTCCGCCTGCCGATGCAGGGGACACGGGTTCGTGCCCCTTTTCGGGAAGATCCCACGTGCCGCGGAGCGGCTGGGCCCATGAGCCATGGCCGCTGAGCCTGCGCGTCCGGAGCCTGTGCTCCGCAATGGGAGAGGCCACAACAGTGAGAGGCCCGCGTACCGCAAAAAAAAAAAAAAAAAAAAGAAAGATACTCCGATCACTTACTTCCTGCTGATATGGTTAAAAAAAAAAAACATTCGTGTCTGAAGAAACTTTAGCAGCGCGTTTATCCAGCATCTCATCTAAAGCTAGAATCTCTTCCCAAAACCTCTGACAATTTATCCAGTCTCTACTTAAATACTTCTAGCAGTTGGAGATACAACACCTGATACAGCAGTTCATTTTATGTATTACAGTTTTTTCAACGTGCACATGTAATTAAACAAAAACCTAATGATCTTTCTGAATTTCTAACGAGTTCCCAAGTGATACTGGTGTTGCTGCTCAGGGGCCACACTTTGAGAACAGCTGACCTAGGTAGGGGTCTCACCACAATTCCTCACTCAGCTTACATGATAACATGTTGTGAGTTACATGCAACTGAATTGCAACATAGCCCGTTCATAGTTTTGAGGCTGTTTGGATGGTGAACTCTGAATAACTTGTTTGTTAATAGGAGAGCAGTAGTGTGAATAATCCACTACCAGGGGTAATCCAAAAGCCATTTCAGCTTGGTTTTGGAAGGTGTTCAAGTCAGATTTTAATTTTGCAAGAGCACTGGATTTGCCCTCCTAAATAGGTTTTTTGCTGAGGCCAATGTTAAAACTGAGTGACTGTTTCCTCGGTAAACACGTGCTTTCTGCAGTGGGGAAGGCAAGCCAGCCAGCCTGGCGTGCTGGCCATGGAGACAAACTTGACACTCATTAATTCACAAAGCAGACAAAAGATAACTGAGAGCTGAGTCCATATAAGAATTTTAAAACTCATAGTTCCTAAAAATATGCATGAAGTTTGGGAAGATTTGGGGAAAACTCATCAGTTCTTCTTTCTATACAGATTAAACTCAGGTAGCTTATGGAATTCAAACTATTTCCCTTGTACCCTGTGTTCAACCCGTACACACACGCACGTGCGCACACACACACCCGTGTGAGTGTATATGTTTATGATTTTGCCTTTAGGAGGTCATAAAAGAAAAATACTTCTCAAAAGCTCACAAATCGCATTGCTACAACTGATAGGCATGTCAACGTTTATGGTGAGAGGTAGTCATAATCTATAAAAGTGATTTCTGAACTTTAGCTTGTGGAGAGGCTGAATCAGAATAACCTGAGAACCTAAACAAAATACAGATTCCTTCCCCTCCACCCCACAGCTGAAACTCTGTGTTCCTAGGTGTCTTTATATAGACCTAACTCCCTGCACACACAGCCCACCACGTCACACCTCAGGTGTGCTCTGTGCACTGCTCACCTCTTTCCTCAGGTGTGTCCCTTGGATGCTGGGGTGGTGGACGCTGCTGGGAATCATGAGGGATTTACTGCCCCATGGGGAGAACCATGGACCAATGGGAGCCTGGGGGGAGCACATCAGTGACTGCCTTCTTGCCTTGCATGAACTGTCCTGAGAAGCAATCTGTGAGCTTCTCTGAAGACAGCCCTTCCAAGATGGAGCTCAGTCCCACTTCAAACCAAGTGGTTGCTAACTTGGTCACATGGCTTATATTGGCTCATTGGTTCCCACACCTTCCCTGCCTCACACCCCTTCTCCTTCAGTCAGGATCCCTGGAGTTGCATCCCCTTCGTAAAATAGTACCACAAAAGCCTTTTCTCAGGCTCTGCTTTCTGAAAACTCAGGCTGAGACAATATGGAACTTCCTAGCTCCAAGGTACATACAAAGGGCAGTGCTGCTTTTAGCTCCTGTAGGGGGTGGAGCAAAAGGGGAAGAAGAAAGCTAAGAAATGGAATAACTAGAGGATTTTGTTTTGACTTCTTTACAACTATTTCCAGCAAAAGCCCTCCTGTGCTCTAAACCGTTCAACACAACCATTGCCACAGCTTTGTAAACAAAGAGGGGCACAGGTGGAAACAGGCAAATACTGAATGGCCTGGTTTTTCTTCTAGGGAAGTTCTCCCTCTTGGTCTGCCTCCAGGCCTGAATAGAACTCACCGTCCTGAGAATCCAGTCTATTGAGGCTATCCCTTGTAAACGCCTGCCAATGAAAAGAGGAACATGAGCCTCTTGAAACCAACCTCAGAACTAACATGACCCTTCCAGGCCTCACTCCAGGTGGAATTTAAAAGCCATGGCTATTTCCCCAGAAATGAAGCAGTCTGGGGCAGTTGTGGCTCAGGTCCAGAGCGAGAAATGAGCAGGTGTGCTGCAAGAGACAGGTTCCCAGAACCTTCTCCAGGCAAACAAAATTAACATGTGTTTCCTTTCTTCTCTATCCTAGGAAAATCTGTCCAACAGACCCAGAAAAACAGAACAGATAAAGGGAGAATAGCTATTTCAGAAATCCTTAGAAAGCTTGTATCTATATATGCCGAGTGAAATGTAGAGCTGAAACATGTCTAAATAATACAAGCTCCAGAAACATTGACCTGGAATAAGTATTTAGATATGAAAGCACTAGATAAGTGCAGTTTCTATTGCATGTTCCTACACTTACCGCATTTGATAGCATGTGTAAATTCACCAGAGTTCTCCATAGTCATAACGATCTTATGTGAGCTACAGATCAGATAAATGGAGAAATTCTAATATGGCCACGCCAGGGGTAGAATAATAATAAAGACCCTTTGTGTGTCTGGGTGTGTGCGTATCCAAAGTCCATACTTATTTTTCTGAATGAACGTTTACTGGGTTTAAAAATGGATGGTGGGGGCTTCCCTGGTGGCGCAGTGGTTGAGAGTCCGCCTGCCGATGCAGGGGACACGGGTTCGTGCCCCGGTCCGGGAAGATCCCACGTGCCGCGGAGCAGCTGGGCCCGTGAGCCATGGCCGCTGAGCCTGCGCATCCGGAGCCTGTGCTCCGCAACGGGAGAGGCCACAACAGTGAGAGGCCCGCATATCACAAAAAAAAAAAAAAAAAAAAAAAGGATGGTGGGCTATTACGATATTACAATTCAGAAAACACATATTAAGTTTGGATAACATGGCAAGTACTATGCTGGGATTACTTCACAGTAATACAAAAACATACATAAAACATAATCCCTCCCATTTTACAGTGAAGAAACAAAGGCTCTGAGAGGGTAAGTGATACAGTCCTGTTCACAAGGTTAATGGGGTAGCTACTTGGACTTTTGTTCCTTTTGATTCTAAGTTTACAGCTCTTTCCTCCACCAACGTGCTCCCACTGAATCCCAGACTCTGGATTCTACGTTCAGTGCCTCCAAAAGTGAGTAACCCTGCAACCCTGCTCTGCCTTCCACTCAGGATTGCCCTGAGGCTTTATAATGGAAACCCACGGAGGTGATGACCAAGTATCCATCCTCCTCCTTAGGAAGTGTCCCTTCCTAAGGGACGGACCCTGCGTTGATTCATCTGTAGGTAAGCAACTAACTCAAGTCAAACTAACCAGTCCATTTCCTAAAATGTCTGTACCTGGAACCAGATGGAGTCAGACTCTTTTCTTTCTGGAGATTGAAGACATACAGGTAGAAAACTCAAAAGCTACGACACTATTCTTTGCTCCTTGAGGAGACAAGCCAGGCTGCAGTAAGAGAGAATGAAACTGACTTTGGAAAGAAGCAGTGCTGGGAGTCAGGGGGAAAGACTTGGCAGCATTTGAGTTCCGGGATCCATTTGTTCTGGTAGCTCAGTTGTCTATCTGCCTTTTTCTCGTGTATTTATTCAACCCTTTCTCCAATTCTGTGAATTAATAAATTTCCTTCTTGGACTGAATTTAATTCAAGTTTCATTCCTCTCACACACAATCAAAAATAACTTAACCTAATACAATACCCAATGAGAAAACAGACCAAAAACACCAAGTCATTTATGAATGTACATACTTATTTTACTGGGACTCGTTTTTGTGACCACATTGGACCCTCACTTGCTATCTGACGCACCCGGTCTCCGCCTCGTCTACCCAGTGGAGGCCACACGCCTTGCCTGTGTCTGTTCACACCATCTGACAGCCACAGGACAGTGCTTCCTGCTCCCTCAACAACCTACTCAAGCTGCATTTTCAGGGCCATCATGTTGGGTTGAGAAAAGATGTCTGTTTTGGCTCTGATGACAGGATACATACCAACTGCTGCTATTCCTGCCTGGCAACTTCCTAGGAGGTCCAGATATAAACTTTGGAACAAGAAGGTTTCTCTCCTATCCTTTCGAAACTGCTAAAGCCTAGAAAGGACAGCTCTGTGGATGGGGGCTGAGGAAGGGGTTATCTTATGTTAGATCCCTTAGATGCAAGCTTGAAATAAGGTTTTGGAAGGTCATGATTTATGGAGAGAGGGCTTTATTAGAGATCTCATTGATTCCCATAGTTCAGGACCCTTAGATGCCATTCCAACCTTGCCGCCCTTTAGAATAATTAAGCCCACCTTGTTCCTGATGACTAAGTGTTAGCCTCTGATACTCTGGAATCCTATTATCCCCACAGCTACCAGGAATCTCGGTTCTGTACCAGAATCTTGTACTGTCAGTCCCCGCCTATACAGAGAGCCCCCACTGAGATTCTGAAGGACCACATGCTGCAGGCACTGTCTTCCCCAATGTGTTCTGCAACACTCTGGTAAATGGAGTGTGCTCAGGGTCATCCCCAGGATACGACTGTCTGGTGGGTTTTCTGTTCTCATACAGAAGACTCATTCTAGCATGCCATGCTCTCATCTCTTCCGACATGTTTCTGCACTGTCTGCGTGGCAATTCTGCATCTCTATACCATTTACTGTGGGATGCCACTTTAACCAAGCTTCTAAGGCTTATCCTGGAAATGTATTAGGACCAGCTCTGAGCGTCCTAAGAGGGTGTAAAATCCTGTGACATGGGAGAGTGTTCCTGCATCAACAAGCTCTCCATAATCCAGTTCAATGTTCTCCCCACCTTAATTCTGCACCCTCAGAATCCAACTAGGCCTCCTCTGTACTTTCAGTTAATATATGACAGCCAAATCGTGTGGCCCCTTTGGCATATAATTCCTTCCACACCTTAGCAGATTCAGCATTTGTTACCATCTGCCTCTGGTAATTGGCCTGGTAACCAGGAGAGACGGAAGACAAGGCAGATCGTAAAGACCAGCATTATCTTGGAAGGCACTTGTCTCATTTGAGATTTCTCTATAGCCTCAAGCTTCAGGCAGGGGTTGGCAGGCAGGGTGAGTCCTATCTTCCAACAAGGGGAAGTGGGACACTTCTGCAGGCACAGAGGGATCAAGGGCACCTGGAAGTGCAAGGTGCTCAAGACCGTCTACCGAGGTATCTTTATTCCAGTCTCAGGACCACACTCCTCTATGCGCCCTGACTTGTCATAGGAGACCTGCCCAAGCTGAGAACTTCATCTCTCTACAAAGTTCTGTTGATCTCCCAGTCACGTTATCTGCATAGCCCTCAGCTCTGCTGCCCTCCAGCTGCAGGTGATAAAGGTCTCTTCAAATGCTGCCAAGGAGGACTTCCGACCCTCATGCGTTACTTGAAAATGGGTATTGATGCTCCTGGGCTTACCTTTTTCCCTCGAGGTATCAGTGATGGTCCACACAATAGGATCATTATAATTAGTATCTTCCTGCATCTTTCAAATGCTTGAGATACTGCATGAGATGGTGTGCTCCTTCCTCTTATATTGTACTAGTCTGCGGAGAGTCAAAGTCTTAGCTTAACAAGTGCACTGTAGCTTCGTGTAGGGGTTGCTGCTACTCTACCTGCCACCAGTGACAGTGTCCTCATCTCTAACTGGTGGTGAGTGATCCAACTCCAAACTCACTCCCAGCAAGCTGCTTCCTAGGACCACTCCTGCTATCAACTCTCATAGGCAGGTTCCCCAGAAGCAGAAACTGAAATAGGAATTCAGGGGCCATATTAAGAGAGTACCCATTGGGTTTCCTTCTTTTTGAGATCACACAACTTTGTGTTGTTGCTTCTCTGTACTTATCTACTTAATTGCCTCCTTCTCTACCATTCTCTTCTTATTCTCTCTCTCAATCTCAAGGCAAACTTTCTCTATTCCTGTGTGCACATAGCCAAGAATGCCAAAAAAAAAAAAAAGTTTAAACCTCTTCTCTTCAAATAACAAGTGGTCTTTTAAGTATCTCTAATTTCTAATTTCAAATTCTAGACTGAGAAAAAATCTGATTTACCTAGCCATGGTTAAGAGCCAATCAGCTATGGCCATGGGAGATTGAGAGGGTAATGTGACACCTCAACTTACTCTTGCAAGTGGCAGGAACTTACCAAGAGAAGAGAATGATAGGTTAAGCAGGCACTCCAAACTTCAACAAGACATGTGAGAGATAGCACAGCATTGTAAAGACCAGTAGAACGGAAGCTTCCTGAGAGAAAGAATTTTTTATTTTCCCAGCACATATAAAATTACCTAGGTCATAGTAAGTTGTCAGTAAATTTCTGAAGTGAACAAGTTAAGAAAAGCCTGATGTTAGAAAGATCTGTTTTACTGTCCTAGGTCTGTGCATTGAATTCTGGCTCAGTTTTCTTGTCTATGAAATAGGGATAATAATACCACCTATCTCACAGGGTTATTTTGAGGGTGAAGCAAATATTGACGTCATTGCATTGACCACAGCTCCAAGCACATAGCAACTGTTCAGTAAATGAGAGCTATTATTAACAGAAAGTCAGGCCAGGACACAATAATGGCTACTGAGAAAAAAGAAAGCTTACTTGGCGATGGCTTCTGCAATGAAAATGAACCATAGATGCAGAGTAATAATACATTCCGAGGGAAAAACACATTTTCCTTTTTTGGTGAATTGAGACAATAATACAGATAAGTAATTAGAGCAGAACGAAAGGTAGTCATCCCTGCAAAAGCAGATCCTTCCAATTGGTCACACACACACACAAAAATTAACTAAAAGCAACAGTAGCAAAAGCAGCAATATCAATAAAACCATTAGCATAAAACTCTCTTCTGACAGTGCCACCTCTAGAGAACCAGTGGTCTCTGCCTTACCTTCTCCACAAAAACTGTTACATGTTCATGGAGGAGTGATTGGATGAAAGGAAACGTACTCTGGATGCTACATCTATACTGTGCAAGTAAGAGGCCCTTAGGATACAGGAAAGAGAGTCTACATTTGAGCTCATCACGGCTGTAATGAAGGCTGTGTCTAACTCTTTCACCTGCTTTTTTTTCCCTTTTCTCCCCGCCCCTTGCAAACAGCACAGATGGGGAGGAGAGAAGCAGATGATTCAAACTGGTACATTATGTGGGCACAAACAAGTTAGGGAAAAACATCTTTGCATGGTGAGAAAAATTCCACTCTTTTCTTGGGAAGTATCGGAAACCATGGTAACCAATATAAATGTAGCCAGTGCATTGTGCATTCTCAGTCTGAAACAATAAAAAACAAACTTAATCTGTTTTTTTTAAAAAGTTAAAAATAAATGTAACTTGGACAACAGACTTCAACAAGCTTCTTATTCCCTCTGCCGAAAATGTTTGCAAAACGGGCATTTTGAAAGAGAAAGAGCTATTTAGATTTAGTTTGTCTAAATATATACATATATATACATATATATGTATACATACGTGTATATATAGCACACGTATAGTATATAGTAATGCATATAATTATGCTATATGTTATATCATACATTTTATTTTATACATTATTATATAATATAAAATAGTATTCTATTACACATTACATAGTATATGTGCATGTATATGCATAGTATATATGTACATCCCCAGGACTGGGTTCATGAAACAAAGTATTATTAAATAATAATCACATAATTATATATTAATAAATATGAATGGATTAATAAGCATATTTAATGTAAAATCCATATCATTCAATAATACCATGTTTCTGGAAAAAACTTGGCACTGAGAATATGGTAATACATGGACAAATATAATCCTTGTCCTCTTGGGGCATATAGTCTGGTGGGGAAACAAAGATATTAGTCACATAACCAAAGAAATGAATACATAACTACAAACAGCTCTAAGTTCAATGAAGTGAAAACACACAGTAACATGAATAAGTATGACAAGGGATCTAATTTAGGTGGGGGGATAGGAAAGTTGTCTAGAAAAATAAGGAACTAGCTTTGACAGCATGAAAAACAATTGTGTGCATTGTTTTGAAAACAGTTGTAAAATATCTCAAGGTGCAGAAAAAGATATTCAATTAGTAGAAGAGTGAGAAGACAGGCTGCTCCCTGACTGGGCCTCATTAGAGAAAGCAAGCTGAGGGATCAATTATTTCTATTAGAGGAAGGAGAAAAGTTATACCAGGTCTCTGTTGTAGCATGGAAAAACTCTACTTGAATACTTGGAAAACATCGTCAGAATCATTTGGCAATGGAACAAGCTGTTGATGGAAGCAACTTCCCTGGGGAAGCCAGAGGTAGTGAAAGGAGGAAAAGTTACTTGAAGAAATACTTTTTTCTCACATCATAAAAAATCTATTTTTTGTCTCAGGACCATGAAAGTCCTGTCCTGAAATACCGCCCCAAAATGCCAGGCAGACCCATGAGCCAATTAATTAAATTGCTCTGCCACCTTGCTTTTTTCCATATCTTGGTTTTAGATCTCAAAGCCCCAAATAAACTTTAACCGAAATTCCTCTCTTACGAGGAGGTATTTATTAATTGCATTTTTTGAACAATAAATGAAACAAATGATTTGTGGGGGTCATTCAATATAGTTGTTGGCTGGTCCAGAAACTGAGCTTATATATTTGAACTCTGATTTGTAAGTATTAGCCAAGATTGTATTCCATGCCCTATACTGGGAACTAAAAACTTAGTGCTTGAGAGAGAAATAAAATAAAGCAAAAACGGCAACTAAACCATACACTTGAGAAATTATCTTCACATTATGTGGAGATTTTCACATCCTGAAACAGCCTGTTTCCTACCTTTAATAAGTTTGAGTTTGCTGTGCTCAGCATAATTGGACACAGCTGTCTGCATTTTCTGCCAGGGTTTGAGAAAAAATGGAGTTATTATTAGAGCTTGTTATAGCAACCTGCCTGCCCAATGTAAATCTTAAGATTCAATTGTTTATTGGTTGTGAATTTTCCATTGTAAGGGCACCTAGGAAGTGTTTTCTCTAATAAGGGTCTGGAAAAATGGGCTGGAAAGTTCCCAGTATCCAAGAAGAAAATTAATTGTTTGACCCATCCATAATGTCAGAGTCAAAAATAGAGACATCAGACCACACAAAATTGGGTGGTCCTCCAAATGAATAACTTCAGGCAGCAAATTCCAGGACTTGCAATTGAAGGTCAGGATGCTTTAAGTCAGAGGTCTTTGTAAAAGCATGACTTCTATAAAGGAGTGGGTATGAAATCAGTCTTGGTTTGAGTTTCCCAGAAGCACACGCTGAGATAAGAATTTCAGTATAAGTAGTTTATTTGGAAGACAGAGAACGCCAGCAGCAAAGACAATGGTGTCAAAGGGAAGACAAGACAGAGAATAAAGGGCCATCATTTAGCCAGTTACCACGATGAGCAAATGGAGCTTAACCTCATGGGAAAACTCTGGGAGATTTCGTTAAAGATGCTTCATAACTATTCGACCCAAACGGCAAGGGAGCTGGGGTATTTATACAACGACTCCTGAGGCTGCTCCCAGGGGTATTAATTCATTGGCATTCCTGTCCTGCCATGTGTAGAAGTGGTACCAGCTTCAGTGACTTTGGAGAAAGCCCATGGGCAAGAGACACACAGATATTGGCAATGGAAGTCAGCTAAAATGTACTAGAAGCTTAGAAAGAGAAGATTGGGGGCACTAACGGAGACCGCCTCAACATTCTTTTAAGTATGGCTCTTCCATACAATGAAAACTTGGAGGCTAAAATGCCAACTCCACTAAATTGGTAATAACTTCCAGGAGTACTAAGTGGAGGGGGATCCTAAGGCAGATGGATAAGGATACTATAACCCACTAAAGATGCCTGCCATGGGCAAGGTAGAAAGAATCAGCACATAAGCCATGCATGTTCCATCCTTGATCTACATTAGGAGTCAGTGAACTTTTTCTGTAAGGGACCAAAGTAATACATCGGTAAATATTTTAGGCATTGCAGGTCACACGTACAGTCTCTGTCACACACTGTCTTTGTTAGTTGTGTGTGTGTGTGTGTTTGTTTAACAATTCTTTTAAAATGTTAAAGCCTTTCCTGGCTTGTGCGCTATACAAACACAGGCTGCTGGCTGGATTTGTCCCGGAGGTCATAGTTTGCCAACCTTCTACCTACAGATTAATAATTTCTAAACTTCTCCTGTATGAAGACCCTTTTTTTTTTTTTTAATTTATTTTTATTTTTATTTTTTTGGCGGTACGCGGGCCTCTCACTGTTGTGGCCTCTCCCGTTGCGGAGCACAGGCTCCGGACGCGCAAGCTCAGCGGCCATGGCTCACGGGCCCCGCCGCTCTGTGGCACGTGGGATCTTCCCGAACTGGGGCACAAACCCGTGTCCCCTGCATCGGCAAGTGGACTCTCAACCAGTGCGCCACCAGGGAAGCCCCCCCTTTTTATTTTTAAAAAAGTATTTTTAACAGCCAGGCTACTACAAAATAATCTGTGTGTTTTACATTACGTTTCTTGAAATTTATATTTTAAATATGATTGTGACGGTCTTAGAAACTTTAGCTGCTCTCCCATCCTGCCTGGGAGGTTCTTGGCACACAGACTGAAATCTACGTACCTAGTTCAAATGCTTAAGTTTACAAAAGAGGAAACTGAGACCTAGAGAGAAAAAAAGACTTGTCCAATAACAAATGCTTAGTGGTTCTTCAACCAAATATTGTTTAGTGGGTGCTAAGGTCCTTATTAACTCAGAACACATAAAACTATAGCAGAAAATCCAAACTCCATTATACATAAAGTACAAATTGGGTCCTTCTAGGAGCCTAGAGGAAAGAAGAATTCAATGCAGGATGAAAGAATAGGGAAAGGCTTCATGAATAAAGACTCTCCCAGGAAAGGAAAAATCACTTTTGTTTTATATTAATTCAACAAATATGAACTGAGCCCCTAAATTGTGTCAGGTACCATGTGGATGGAGGACATAGCATTCCAGGGTACAGGTACCATGAAAGAAATGGAAATGAATGCAGTGTGTTTCTGTTTTAGGTTCAGATTCATTAACATCCAGCAAAATGCTTTGCACATAGTCCTCAATTAACTTTTCAATGAATGAACGGTTCAAATAGCAGTTTGGGCTCAGAGAATGTATCACAACTGCAGTAACTCATATGCATGAGGAATAGGGTCCTTTATGTCTTTTATGTGTCCAAGCTTTGTAAATCTGTTAAGTTTTTAGTGATGCCTGGGACCTGGAAGAGCAAACTCGTATTCTCAGTCCGTAATATGATACACAAAGAACACAACCAAGTAAATCTATCCTCACTCAGGAGGAACGTCTGAGTTATCATTAATCATTCTTCACTTTCCGAAGGTCTGGCCACTCCTCAGCAAATCTAAGGGTAGAGTAAACTTACATAGTTGAGAAAGCTAGCCAATGCGCCCAGTTATGCGGAGACCAAAACCTCAGTACATCAGCAGCAGCGATTCATAACCAGTTGCAAAATAATGAGGGAAGGAGTGACAAGACTGCCAAGACTTGTTGGGCAAGAAGCCAAGAACACTCAACGCACTGAGCTCAGCAGAATATGGAACAAGAGATTCCATATTCCTGTGGCTTTCCTGGAAACAAGGAGCTGTCCAACAGGCCAATCTCTTTAAATACTTCCATCAGCTTAACACGCAGCACCGTCCGGTGTGGGGTATGTAACACATGACACATTTAATTGCTTCAACTAAATAGTTCTGGAGTATTATTATCAGAAAGCAAGTGGCCTCGGGATATGGGAGTGTTTAATAATGATTAAATCTCATTATTATGATTATTTTAGTGGCATACGTACAACAAGCATGTGTTATGCTCACAGGCTCTGTGAATCAAGGATACAGGCAAGGCACAATGGGGTTGCCTAATCTCTGCTCCACAGTGTCCAGGCCCTTAGCTGGGGACACTAGAATGGCTGGGAGTGACACAAACACCCAGGACAGGAATCTTTTGAAGGATTTGTCATTTACATGTCTGACAGCAAAACTGGGACATGCTGGTTACCAGAGGATAAGGGGGGGGAGGGATAAATTGGGGGATTGGGATTGACATATACACACTATGATATATAAAATAGATAACTAATAAGGACCTACTGTATAGCACAGGGAACTCTACTCAATACTCTGTAATGACCTATATGGGAAAAGAATCTAAAAAAGAGTGGATATATGTATATGTATAACTGATTCACTTTGCTGTACACCTGAAACTAACACAAGATTGTAAAGCAACTATACTCCAATAAAAAATTTTAAAAATATATTATACGGCAACTATACTTCAGTTTAAAAAAAGAAAAAAAAGGGAAGTTGTGTTTGTATGTGTGTGTTAAAAAAATATATAATGTATGGCATAAGTGGATGCCCAGTTAATGGTAGCTGAAAATCTAGACACTTAAAGACGTGAACAATGGTAATAAAGAGAAAAGTATTCAATTTCAAAAAAACAAAAACAAAAAAACTAGCATCAGGTGGGACAATTAACTAGAGGCACCTCCACATGGCTTCTCTAGATGGTTTGTGTTTCCTCACAGTTTGACATCGTCAAGTTAGTTAGATATCTTTCCTCTCGGTTCAGTGGTCTGTTAACAGATGTTCCAGGTAACAGGGTAGAAGCCGCATGGCCATTTATGGTTCAGTCTTGGAAGCCACATAATATCACTTTCACCAAACTCCCCAGATTCAACGGGAGAAGATATAAACCCACACCTTTCCATGGGAGGACTGTCAAAGAACTTGTAGCCATGTTTTAAAACAACTACATCCATTATTATTATCTGATTTTTATAAAATGGACTCAAATACTAAAAGACAGCAGAACATAGTGGCTAAATGAGTGCTGGGTTCAAACACCGACTCTCTCACTTCTTGGTTGTGGGTGCATTATTTCACCTTTCTCTGCCTCAGTTTTTTTCCTCTATAGAGTAGAGGTAATAATTACTATACCTAATTCATGAGATGGTTGCAAGGATCAAGTGAGTCAATAAAGTTATTAGCGTCTGAAACAAAGAAACTCTCAGTAAACGTTAGCGATTATTATGCATGGATTCACTTATCAAATATCAGCATAGTGGACAACCCTTCCCACTGTGGCTGTGACAGTATCTAGGGATACAAACATGAATAATAGATTCCTGATACTCATGAGCTCATACTCAAATTAGAGAGGGGACTCATTTAAAAAAAATACAGAAACATCTGATATGCATACATCCAAAATAATATTGTGTAAGGGGGAAACATTGATTGTGGAGTCAGAGACTAGAATTCTTTTTTTTTTTTTTTTTTTTGGCAGTACGCGGGCCTCTTACTGTTGTGGCCTCTCCCGTTGCGGAGCACAGGCTCCGGACGCGCAGGCTCTGCGGCCATGGCTCATGGGCCCCGCCGCTCCGCGGCATGAGGGATCTACCTGGACCGGGGCACGAACCCGTGTCCCCTGCATCGGCAGGCGGACTCTCAACCACTGCGCCACCAGGGAAGCCCCCAGTGACTAGAATTCTTGACCAGAATCTGACACTTTCTAGCTGTGTCAACTTCTTAATCCACTAAACTTTTCCCACCCTTATCTTTTCTTATCTATCAAGTCAGACGAGTACAGCATTTTCAACCCATCTCGTAGGATATCATACAGATTAGTGAAATAGAATTATAAAAGTGCTTCACAGACTATAATATAAGTCACCATCATTGACCAGGCAATGAATGCTGAACCCTACATGTTGGGATTTAATCACCAAGGGAACAGTTCTGCAGAGGGGCTCCCATATCCTGTCCCCAAACTAATTTCACATAAGAGGATCTATAGCATGGCAACATTTAAAATCCCATAGTTCAGTATGTCTATTAGTTAAAAATGTTTTTTACCTAAATATTTACAAACTATGTCTCTCTTCTGTCACAGACCAGAGATTTAATCTAAGTTCCAAGTTGAATAATTTGCTATGCAGAAGGGGATGTTACGAGAAACATCACTGAGTGACATCATCAAGTGAGTCACTTGAGAGACGGCAAGTCTAGTTTTTTATTTGTGATCAGTCATAAGAGATAAGTAAATCCCAGAATGTGGTTCCCTGAGAGTGATGAAAAATAAGAATATTTTAAGTTTACATCTTTTTATTATAAAGATGTAAACTTGCAACATTGCTGTCCTGGAATAGAAAGGAATGCGACTTGAAAGGAATATACTGTTATTTTGCAAGCAGGTATTTTTGCATCTTGAAACTTTTACATGACATGTGACTATGAAGAGAGCTTTCAGAATGTTTGCTCAAAGTAGGAACTGGTCTTGGATGGGCTTGTGCATATTTCTACTTATGAGAAGGCAATGGCAACAAGTTCAAGTCCTTACTGTATATGATACAAGAGTACTATATGGGATGGCTTTTAGCAGGGAGGGAAGAGACTCAAGGTGGAGACGACAAGATGAGTAAAAGGATAAAAAAAAAAACCACATAAAACCAATTTCAAAAAAAAAAAATGATGACAGTATTTGTTCACTGATGGATATAGGAAGAAAGAGGGAGGAGAGTCCCAGATTCTGAGCATCCAAATTAAAAGTCTTGGAGATAGTGTCTACCAGGTGGTTGAGGAAAACACTGGGATCTCAGGAAGAAGTGCTAGAAAAAGTTATAGATTAAATTGTCATCAGCCTAGAGATGAGGACTGAAGTGTCAAGACTGGATGACTTCACCAAGGAGGACACTATGGGAGGAGAGAGTTCATGGAAGTACAAGAGATCTTAGAGAGAAGGAAAAATCAAAAGAGCTACTAAAGCTGCAGAGGAATTAATCACAGAGTACGGAAGAGAAGCAGGGTAAACCTAGGGTGCCAAGGGTGGAAAAGATTTCTAAGATATTGAAAGGATGACTAATAATATCCTAGGTGACAAAGAGAAGAAAGAGAGTAAGGAAATAGAATACCCCTAGATGTATTATTTTCAAAAGAATTATTTTAGTAGAAAAAGCTTGGAAGTTGAGGCATGTGTGTGTGAAAATAAAGAGGATGCATCATGTGTAGACTACATTCTCAAATGAGGAATTTAGATAAATTTTCCATCTGAGGAAAAGGAGTGAGTACAGATAACTCAAGTTTCAAGGGAAGGAAAACATAACTGATGAATCAAACACTGAGAGAACCAGAAATGGTAATTGATGGTGATCCCTTAATTAGAAACAAAAAAGAAAGAAAAGAGGAAAGATAGTATAATCTGGGATATAGAGAAAGGGATGTTGGGGAAATTCATACTGAATTATCTTGGTCTTCTCAGTAACATGTTCTGAGGTCCTAAAGTGATTAGGAATGGTCTGGAACACATGCTATGTATACTGTCACAGCTACAGATTAACAAACGATTACAGATTTTTGTAAAAACATGTTGTGTATGTAGCATGTGTGGTGTGTATAGTATATAAAATATAATGTAATATAACAAATATGTATATTACAACATATTATAAAGTACCTTAAAACACATAACAGACAAGCACTAGTACCTTGTTCCCCACTTTTATGAATATTTCATATGAAATTTTTAATAGGGAAAATTTCCCATTAGGAATTGAAATATGAAAAATAGAAGGAATCAAGGAATGTTTGCTAAGAAATCTTCAGGAAGGAATGGAATGAAGGTAGAAAGAAAAACTATTGATGACTTCTCTCATGATAAAGAAGGCTTTCTGGAGAAGAACTGAAGGACTTCTACACTAAATTCCACTTCCACTTTCTAAATGAGATGAGAAAAGGTAGGATTGCACAACAATGATGGGATGGTTAAGATGCAGGATTTCCTCCCAGAGAACAGGACTTCAACAGGACAAAAAAAAAAAAAAAAAAAATCAGCTGAGTTTCTCCCAGTGAAGCAAATAGAGGAAATACTCCTAAATATAAATTGCAGGTTAGAAAAAGAGAATCACCTTGAAAACAGAAATCACAGGGATTCCTCTCCAACATAGCAAACAAACAGAAGAGCATTTTAAAGAATTCTGATGTGTGTTCCCCAAAAGATTCAAGAGGACACTTTATCTGTGAAAGTAGAGCTAAGCATTTTTTTTTAAATATTCTAAAATCAGTAAAGATTATATAAAGTTTTTAAAAATATCGAGATAAAAAACAGCAGGTTAGGTACTTCCCATAAATTAACGATTTACATGATAAATTTGAGATGATGATAAATGATGCCACAAAATATTAATATGATAGGAGAGATGAGAGAAAAAGTAAATGTAAACAAGAATCCCAAAAAGGAGATGGAGAATAGAAGGATAAGATAAAGATAATAAAAAATAATAAAAGAAAACTTTTCTGAGTTGAGGAAGGACACAAATTTGTAAAATGAACAAGCTCTTTATGTACCATAAAGTACTATAAGTATAAAGTATCATGAGTATTATATAAAATGCATATAGATCAAAAAATCTTTTGTGATCACTTAATTTCAAGGACAAAAAAAAAAAAACTCACATATAAGTAGCCAAGAAGAAAAAGCAGCTATTCATACAGCCCCAAAACACTCTTCTTGAAAAATAAATTACTTGAAGATGTATAGCAGCCTTCCAGAGATAAATCAAAATGAATATCTCCAAAAGGAATGGTTATTATATGAGACTGCACTGTGTGTAATAAAACTAAATTAAACAAGATAACATTGAAATAATTTTTGTCAATCTAAAGTAATTTTAGGCCTTGGCACATCATTTAACAGCTTATAACTAACAATAATTTGGGGTTAAAATCCAAACAAACATTGGGGTTATATGAACACTGAGAAGACAGCAGGTGGAAGGGAGAAGTAATCTTACACAGTCAACAATTTTTTATTTCAGTATAGATTTTGGTAAATTAAAAAATTCAGATGTATTTTTTAATTTAGAAGTAACCACAATTAGAATAAAATACGATATAACCTATTCCACAAATTTGGGGTTTAAAATATAGTCACATGCCTTGTTTTTCCAGTTAATTGCTCTAGCCAACAAATGTCCCATTGTCAGGAGGTTTGGTAGCTCCCTTTTGAGACTTTCTTCTCTCTCCAGTAATCTACAGAGCCTAGGGACTTACTCACACCCAAGAGGACTAGTCTGAAGGACATACCTAATAGAGAATGCCCTGGGGTGAGATGTGTTGACCACAGCTATTCCTCCTCACTTCCACAAGGCGTTGCTATTGAGGAGTGGTTGTTCACAATCTGAAAAGTACTCTGGCCCACCACTGGGAGAATTATTTATGGATTCTGATCACTGCACCAGCTGTCCTGATGCTTCAATGAGTATGATCCAGGCAGGACTGGGCAGGAGTACTCCTGGCTTGGGCTCCTGGCGTTATAGCTCTTAGCACTCAGCTCTCTGGGCTTTTATAACCACCTCCCAGGAAACCATCCCCACCCTCCTTGGGAGTGATGATACAGAAGTTTCCAGGCCACCTCCTCCTGGACTCAAAAACACATCC
Source organism: Grampus griseus (assembly GCF_964374135.1). Classification (NCBI taxonomy): domain Eukaryota; kingdom Metazoa; phylum Chordata; class Mammalia; order Artiodactyla; family Delphinidae; genus Grampus; species Grampus griseus. The sequence goes on along the minus strand of NC_139019.1, from coordinate 120,516,868 downwards.
CTCTTCCTGGAGAAAATTATTTTAACTGTTTTAAAGGTCCTTTTAACATCTAGTTTCCTTGGACAAATGAGCTTCCCAAGTAACCTCCTATGGAAGATCCCCTCAGCAACTCCAGGGAGCCTTAAAAATCGGAGGGAGCCACCTTGAAAGACTCAATGTTGGTGTACGTCTAAGGGTAACTCTCCAAGTGACCTGAGATGATGCTTCGTTCCACCCTTCAAAGAAAGAAACACATATATGTACATTTGCTATAGTCCTACTTTAGATGTATATGCCTCTCAAATTAATATAATAAAAGAAAAAAGTGTGCGTGCGTGCATTTGAGTGTCACATGACAAAAGATATGGAAGGAGAAAAGGCATCATCAAAAAAGAAAAATCTTAAAGTAAGATGACTGTAATAAGGCTATAGTTATCTGCTATCTGACTGAATATAAATGAATTAAATCCCCTACTAAAAGTAAAGGGCTTACAGGTAGGGGGACTAGGACCCAAATAAAGGAACTTACAAAGACATATCAAGGGGAAAAACGTGGGCTGGCAAAATAATCGAAGTAGGATTTAAATCAAGGTAAAATTTTAAAAAGAAGTCATTTATATTGACAAAAGTTAAATATAGGGTAAAGAAATTAAAGATGTGAGTCATGAACCTTCAAGTAGGGAATACAGAATTGAAATACAGTAATCAAAACTGTCAGAATTATAGAAAAAAATTGTCAGAAACACAAAGTGGGAAATTTTAATATACCACAGTCAGCTTTTGACAGAACAAGAAGAAAAAATAATATGTGTAAACAATATACAGAAGTTTCAAACATAATACATGATTATGCATACAACAGCTTTTTACAGACCAAGAATCCACCTTATTTTCCAAGGATTATGGAACATTTACCAAAATTGGTTACATTCTGTGGCATAATAAGAACTGCATAAATTCCCAAAGGTATAAATTGTATACCACTTTCTCTAATAACAACCCAATAAAGGTAGAATTAAACAATAAAGTATAGTTTTGAAATGTATCAAAGAAAACTTTTTTAAAAAGAAAAATCAAAACTATAATTATGAGCTATTTATAAAATAATGAGAATAAGATTACTATAATATAGGAAATGGCTAAAAGAAAAATTCATACCTTTGAATCAGATCAATATTTTAAAAGAAATGACAGGAAATAAACTAAACTTTTAACCTCAAGATTTAGAAAAGGAACACTAAAACTCATTTGAGGAAAACTATAAGAAAACTGTTAATTAAAATTAATCAGAAAAGTACATTCGAACAAACAAAAGCATAGAATTGATACATGAGTCTAAGATGTGGTTTTGGGTGGGTGCAGGATCTCAGGTCTGGTGAAATCAACAAAAGAGCATGAAGAAAACAGAGGAAAATGTGGCAACACATATTGAGTATTTGGATCTTTTTCTATTTATTTAGATATCTATTACCTAGGTACTTATTCTGTACAGAGGCATATACATATAAAGTATATAGGATTAAAAAAAAACATGAAAAATTTAAAGAAAATAGGACAAGTCCTAAAACAAAAGTACCAAAACCTGCCTAAAAAGAAAAAAAGCAGATGAACTGAAAAGAATGACAACATTGGGAATAACAGAAAAAGATGTTGAATAATTGCTTGTAAAATTAGTAACTTGCTTAAATGGCTTTATAAGTGACAACAATTGAATATTTAAGACAGGGATAACTCTCACTTCCATCACCTCTCCAATACACCATGGGGGCAAATATACAACATTTCACTTTTTTATTTCATTCATAAAATATATTACAACAAAATCTTACTGATATATTGAACTAGATTAAAAATATTTAATAAAATGTTAGTTAATTAAAACTACTACTACATTAAAATAATAGAACAATAAGATACAAGGTCAGTCAACCTAGTTAAAACTTGAGTTCACCATTAATACTAGCTTTGTGAACTTATGACTTAACCTTAAGGAGTCTCCATTTCCTCAAATGTAAAATATTAACAGTACTGAATTAATAGAATTGTAGTGAGGATTTAAAAAGATAATACGTATGTGCAAAGAATTTACTAATATTTATTGAGTGTATGTGGGTAAACACTCAATAAATATAATCTTTTCTTATTGTTAGCTTTTCAAACATATTTACCTGAAGAATGCAAAAAAGATTTAGTACTAAATGTGTACTAATACATTTCATCACATTAATAAGTCAAAGAATAAAAATTATGCGACCATCTTGATATATTCTAAAACAGCACTGATAAAATTTAAAGTGTTCTTCATATAACACTGGGTCCCCAAAATTAGAGATGTACAAGAAGCATTTTATAAATTGAAAATTTATTCATGAAATAGAAAAAGGGAAATGCTTCTTAACTACCTTCTGCTTGAAAATAAAGTCATTAAGTGAGCATTCCAATACTTCTAAGAAATCATCTAAAAGCAACAAAGAGAATGTGTACATTCGATTCTCAGATAAATATAGTGACAGCTAAGCCTCAAATCTCAAGATGTGTCAAAGGACAGCTAAAGCCATGGAGAGAAAGCAGGAAATCATGCAGGGAACATATGGAACAAGTTCCTGGCCTCCAATAGCCAATGTTTTGAAGAACACTCCTGAAGGTAAGAGGAGACACACATTATGCAGTGCCTGAATCCTTGGTCTACACCTGTCCAAAGGAGCACATGGTCTGGTATCAGAGGTTTCCCCAACTGAGGCTCCAATCAACCAGCCAGAGGAAGCAGCACATACATAGAAACTCATCACATGAACAAACGACATGTTCAGAAACTAGTCTACATCTTTGGAAGCAAAGAAGGTAGATGTTTCATTCTGAGCCACCTCCCCTCTCCTTGGTCCAAATTAAACTACTCTCAATTGTGAATCATTGCTAGAGAGAGAGAGAGAGCTAAGTGACCAAACACTATTGGCCCCCAAAGCACCAGACCCAAATTTTAGAGGGAAGTTCTACCAAATATTTGGAAAAAAATAATTACAATGGTGTTTAAAATTTTACAGAACATAGAAAAATAAGACAAGTCTCTAAATAATTTTAATTAAGTGAACATACTTTGATACCAAAAGTTCAAAAATAGACAATCATTAGAGAAATGCAAATCAAAACTACAATGAGGTATCACCTCACACCGATCAGAATGGGCATCCTCAAAAAATCTACAAACAATAAATGCTGGAGAGGGTATGGAGAAAAGGGAGCCCTCTTGCACTGCTGGTGGGAATGTGAACTGGTACAGCCACTATATAGAACAGTATGGAGGTTCCTTAAAAAACTAAAAATAGAACTACCATATGATCCAGCAATCCCACTACTAGGCATATACTCTGAGAAAACCATAATTCAAAAAGAGTCATGTACCACAATGTTCATTGCAGCACTATTTACAATAGCCAGGACATGGAAGCAACCTAAATGTCCATCGACAGATGAATGGATAAAGAACATGTGGCACATATATACAATGGAATATTACTCAGCCCTAAAAAGAAACGAAATTGAGTTATTTGTCATGAGATGGATGGACCTAGAGACTGTCATACAGAGTGAAGTAAGTCAGAAAGAGAAAAACAAATACCATATGCTAACAAATATATATGTGGAATCTAAAAAAAGAAAACGGTTCTGAAGAACCTAGGGGCAGGACAGGAATAAAGATGCAGACATAGGGGATGGACTTGAGGACACAAGGAGGGGGAAGGGTAAGATGGGACGAAGTGAGAGAGTAGCATTGACATCTATACACTACCGGATGTAAAATAGATAGCTAGTGGGAAGCAGCCACATAGCACAGGGAGATCAGCTTGGTGCTTGTGTCCACCTAGAGGGTGGAAGGGAGATGTAAGAGGGAGGGGATATGGAGATATATGTACACATATAGCTGATTCACTTTGTTATACAGCAGAAACTAACAGAACATTGTAAAGCAATTATACTCCAATAAAGATGGTAAAAAAAAAAAAAAAAGAATTCCTCCAGAAAATTAAAAAAAAAAAATAGACGGGGTCAGTCTATAAACCAATCTATTTATAAATGTCATCTTAAAACCTTATTAGCGGACAGAATTCTGCAATATATTAAAATAATTATGCACCATCAGTAAGTGGACTTTACTCCAGAAATGCAGGTGTAGTTAAACCTCAAGGCATTTATTAAAATATGCAACATATCTAAAAAGAAAATTTATGTTTATATTCATAGAGGCTGAAATATTTTTTTTAAAATTCAAAATAGAAAGATTTTTTTAAAAAAAAATAGGAACAAATTGCTACTTCCTAACATCATAAAATATGTGCCTCTCAACCCCAAAGTCAGCATCTCACATGATGAGAAATTACTTGAGGCATTCTCAATTAAAATCAGGAATAAGACAAAGGTGTCCATAGCCACCATTATTATTTAACATTGTTCTGGAGGATTAAAACTGCAATTAGGAAACACAAAAACTAGAGATACAAAAAACAAAAACAGAAAGGAGTTAAAATTACCATTATTTGTAGAGGATACTATTGCAAACAGTGAGGCTATAAGCAAATTAACTGGAAAACAATTACAAACTAAGAGAATTGAATAAAGAGACAATATATAAAAGAAATACGAACAATAAAGAGGCAAGAATACACAGGAAAATTTTGAAAAAGAAAAGTAATAAGGGAGACCAGCTCTACAGTATATAAAATCAAATCTTAAAAGTAAAATAATCAAAGCACTATAGTACTGCTAAATGACTAGAGAAAGTTTTATAACACTCTATTTTCAAGGTATTAGTTACTGAAGAAATGTTCACTGAAATTCCCAGATACTATTTGAACAATTAGTAATTATTCAGATAAAGTTAATGCGCACGGTTGGCAAGGGTTTAGAGAAACAGGAAATCTCATGCTATGTAAAATTGATACAAACTAATTATTACCTAACACTTTAAATTTATACAGTTGAATCTCTTGTACTTCTATTTGTAAAAACAAAACCAAAAAAAAAACCAGTGTTTAAGAACTAAATAGAGATGTACTCAAATGTACTAGAATACTCATCACACCATTATTTAAAATGGTGACAGGCTGATCCAATCAAAATAATCAACAATAGGAAATAGGTAAAATAAATTCTAATACTTACATAAAATAGATTATTTTGTAGTCATATTTGTGTAAGCTACTGAATATGAAAAATAAAAAGATAGAAATTCAGTTGAAAATGTGCAAAGAAATGAACAATCTGTAGGTAGGAAACTGCATATGGATAACCAAAACAAAGACTTTCTCAAATTTACTGCCTTTAGAATATGTCAGATTACATCCATCAGATTTTAAAAAGTTTCAAGATTTGGATTACATCTAGATTTAACATGGGGAAACGATACCCTCAAGCACTACTTATGGGAGGCTTAACTGATACAGGTGTTCAAAAAAATTATCTGATATCACTTGTAGAAATTCAATCTGCATATGCCTTTTGACTGAGAAATGACACTCCAGGAACAGAGCCCAGAGATATTTTTGCTCAATTCCATAAGGGAACACGTTCAAGGATACTCCTCACAGCATTGTTTATAACTATAAAAGGTCTACCAACTGAGGAATGGAAAAATAAAGTGTGAAGGATGATCATTATGGATAATATAAAGCAGTTAAAGGCAGTTAGAAATAAACATGCAGAGAGAGAGAGAAATCTTAAAGTATAGTGAATGAAAAAAACTAGAAAGGAGCCTGGTCTTAAGTAAATTATAATTTCAAAACTTTGGAAAACATACAAAATTTTTATTTTATTTTATAACATTTGTTTTATAAGACTATTCACATGTCTAGGGCCATATATTAGACATATAAAGAGAGAGTGTCTATATGAATTGAGGGAGGAGTGGGATATAATGTGAATGCAGGGCTTCCCTGATGGCACAGTGGTTAAGAATCCACCTGCCAATGCAGGAGACACAGGTTCGAGCCCTGGTCCAGGAAGATCCCACATGCCACAGAGCAACTAAGCCCACAAGCCACAACTACTGAGCCTGCACCCTAGAGCCCGCGAGCCACAACTACCGAAGCCCATGCACCTAGAGCCTATGCTCTGCAACAAGAGGAGCCACTGCAATCAGAAGCCCTCACACTGCAATGAAGAGTAGCCCCCCACTCGCCGCAACTAGAGAAAGCCTGCATGCATCAATGAAGACCCAACACAGCCAAAAATAAAAAATAATAAATAAAAAAAATAAAAGAATGGGAATGCAGATCAGTAATGACAGGCCCTGCAAATTCTGAAAATGATGATGTGCCCTGAATTCTCTGCACCAGAGGCTTAAACAAAATTGGAGAAGTCATGATGCAGAAGATGATTTAATGCCATTAGAACATGTGTATAATATAATTTAAATAATTTTAAAAATCAAAATACAAAACACTATATATAGATTATCTCACTTTTGTTTAAAATATATTAAGAATGAACAGAACAAAGAGTAACAGAATGTTTACAACAATGATAACTGAGTTGTGAGTACTTTTCATTCCTTTTTTCTTTCTACTTTTCAGATTTTTCGCTGTCTACTTAAAACCTTTGATTACTTTTATAATGAAAATAAACAGTAACTGTTAAGGAAAAGAAAAACAAAACAAAACAAAACACGAATGAGCAAAAAGCGAACAGAAAAGAATGCCTCATTTCAAATCCTAGCTCTCTAGTCTATTAGCTCTGTGATCAGGGACTTACATTTTAAACCTCAGTCTTCGTATCTGAAAAATGGGTGCAGCAATGTACTCATTACACCTCAGGATTGTTTTAAGGATTATACAAGGTAGCACAAGTGCAACTATTTATATCCCAAAAATCTAAGGGTGTACGGGTCCACAATTCTTTACCTGAAATACCTGGAACTGGACATGCTTCAGAATTCAGAATTTTTCTGTTTGAAAGACATAATAGTGTAGAAATATATGTTACATGCCATCCCAAGTAGGGTCGAGGGAACCATCTTGTAATTATGTTTTTCTTCAGTAAAATATTAATCTTCTCACTAAGAGACAAAGTATGTAAGTAGTCCCAGGTCAATTCAGGTTAAGGTGTTGTTGACAAATTATTTCAAGCTACATCAGGTTTTGCCACCAAGTAAATTACAAAACCATTTGATTTTCACATTTTTTGGTATTAGATAAGCAAATGAGACATAATCTTATTGTCTTGTCCCTGTGAAATTAGAACAGAACTCGGTATTTTTACATAAATGTATCTAGCTAGAGACCTAGATGTTTCAATAAAATTGAAAATAGAGTTTATTTCAGAATTGGAAGTTGGCAAGTAGATTGGGCAAAACTTGGAGGTGAAAAATATAGCAGGTGATAAAGGGAACACAGCTGAGAGGGAGGAATTAGACCCTTGATACGAAAGACTTGATGGCCTTAAGGCTGAGACCAAGTTAGTTGGGGGTGAAGAGAAATAACATCGTGCTGAGGAGGGATTTTCAGAGTTCCAAGCCTTGGCTGGGTGTAAAAATCAAGGAAGTTGATTCTAGGTTTGCCACTCTAACCACTGTTCCCCAGCTCTCCCAGCCATTCTTGATGCTGCATTTATCCTCCCAGAAGTGAATCCTGGCTTCTCCGTTTAGCAATGTTGTCAACTGTTGCAGCTGCCAAGCCAACAGATGGTGTGAGCGTGTGTCACCAGCAGCTTCCAAGTGTAAAACTATAGTCATTTAGATGTTTTCTGTGTACACCCATTTCCTCATTAATCTTCAAGTGCAGCTGCAAATGGGTAATTTCCATGTGAAACATAGTGGCACTCTGGCCACCTTCATTCACATACTTTTGGACCACGTGCCATATCCCCAGTATTATGCTACAACAGGAGGTGAGCGAACAACACAGGACAAAGTCCCTCTCGTATTTTTCTCTCATTATTTAGTGATTCTGTGTTTTATCTCACCAACTATACTTAAAGCTTTTTAAGAAAGGGCGCTATACTCATTTTTTTTTATCCCAGAGAACACAGGGCATCACTTATCACAAAAGAGTTAAGGAATGTTTCTAGGGGGATGGTGGAAAAAGGGAAATGTTGGTAAAAGGGTACAAACTTTCAGCTCCAAGTTGAATAAAGTGCAAGAATCTAACGTATAATATGGTGGCTATAGTTGATAACACCGTATTGTGTAACTGAAAACTGATAAGTAAAGCTTAAATGTTCTCACATCATATATATATATATATATATATATATATATATATATATATAGTGATGGATGTGTTAATTAACTAGATGGGAGAAGAATGCTTTCTCAATGTAGACATATATCAAATCATCACAATGTATATTTTAAATATCTTACAATTTTATTTGTCAATTATACCTCAGTAAAGCTGCAAAAAGTAATTCTTAAGTTGATTTAAAGTCAAAACTAATTTGTAAGAAGTGCCTACATTCCCTCCAAAAAAAAAGAAATAGGCACACACACGTACAAGACAGAAACAAAAACAGAAGCTGAAAGAATGACTCTACAAACTGTAAAGCCAAATATAAATGGTTACTGAATTGTTTACTACTTTTGTTTTGTAATCACTATTAAGAAGAACAAGTGAAAGCTGTAAATCTATTCATTAATTCTTACCTTGAGGCCAGCAAGAGTCTCAAATTAGAATCTATGTCACAAATGCCTCCCTTCTCCAATTTATCTGAGAAGTTCTGACTAAATTAATCTCCCTCAAGTACATACCCAATTTCTCCAGCTTAAAACAATAAAGAGTTTCTACTACCTATATAAAAATATTTTTTAAATCACTGTCCTAGCAATTTTTCATTATCTCGAGCCATACTGGCCTCTAATTACAGGAGAGAGAGCCATCTCTCATTACTCTTCTAGTTGATCCCTAGGCACCATTTACCAGGCAGTTGTTCACTCCTCTACTGTCAGCTGCCATTCCTTTCTGTGCACATAGTCTTGGAACACACTATTGCTTCTGCCTATGCCAGTTCCTGACATCTTGGAGGTCTCTATTCCACCAGCTCCATGAGTAAACAAGTGACCCAGGCCTGGCCAATTACAGAACACCTTCTTCCTAGCAATAAGCATTGGTTCAGTGACCCATGAAGGACCTTCGCAGGAACTTTTTTTTTTGAGGTACAGTTGACTTACAATATTATATTAGTTACAGGTGTACAGCATAGTGATTCAATATTTTTATACATTATACTCCATTTATACTTATTATAAAATAATGACTATATTTCCCTGTGCTGTACAATATATCCTTATTGTATCCTTAAGAGGTACATAGTATCTCTTAATCCCCTACCCGTCTCTTGCCCCTACCTCCTTTCCTCTCCTGTCTGGTAATCACTAGTTAGTTCTTTATATCTGTGAGTCTGTTTCTGTTTTGTTAAATATATTCATTTGTTTCATTTTTTAGATTCCACATAAGTGATACCACAGAGGATTTGTCCTTCTGTCTGACTTATTGCATTAAGCATAATACTCTCTAGGCCCATTCATGTTGTTGCAAATGGTAGAATTTCATTCTTTTTTATGTCTGAGTAATATTTCATTTTATATATATATATATATATACACACATATATGTATACATATATATATATATCACATCTTCTTTATCCATTCATCTGTTGATGAACACAGTTTACTTCCATACCTTGGCTCTTTTAAATAGTGCTGCTATGAACGTCGGGGTGCATATATCTTTTCAAATTAGTGTTCTGGGTTTTTTTTTTAATATATACCCAGGAATGAAACTGCTAGATCATTTAGCAGTTCTATTTTTAGTTTTCTGAGTAATCTTCATATTGTTTTCCATAGTGGCTGCACCAATTTACATTTCCACCAACAGTGTACTAAGGTTCCCTTTTCTCCATATTCTCGTCAACATTTGTTATTTGTGTACTTTTTGATGATGGCCATTCTGACAGGTGTGAGGTGATACCTCATAATGGTTTTGATTTGGCTTTCCCTGATGATTAGTGATGTTGAACATCTTTCCATGTGCCTGTTGGCCAACTGTATATCTTTTTTGGAGAAATGTCTATTTAGGTCTTCTGCCCATTTTTATTTACGTTTGGTTTTTTTTTGATATTGGGTTGTGTGAGCTGTTTATATATTTTGGATATTAACGCCTTACTGGTCATGTCATTTGCAAATAGTTTCTCCCATTCAGCAGGTTGTCTTATTGTTTTGTTGATGGTTTCCTTTGTTGTGCAAAGGTTTTTAAGTTTAATTAGGTCACATTTGTTTATTTTTGCTTTTGTTTCTTTTGTCTTAGGAGACAGATCCTAAAAAACAATGCTACAATTTATGTCAAAGAGTGTTCTGCCTATGTTCTCTTCTGGTTTCAGGTCTTATATTTAGGTCTTTTGTCCATTTTGAGTTTATTTTTATGCTAAATGTGAGAAAAAATGTTCTAATCTCATTCTCTTATATGTAGTTGTCCAGTTTTCCCAGCACCGCTTACTGAAGAGACTGTCTTTTCTCCATTGTATGTTTTTGCTCCTTTGTCACAGGTAAATTGCCCATAGGTGTCTGGGTTTATTTCTGTTCCATTGATCCATGAGTCTGTTTTTGTGCCAGTATCATGTTGTTTTGATTACTATAGCTTGGTAGTACAGTCTGAAGTCAGGGGATGTGATACTTCCAGCTTTGTTCTTTTTTCTCAACATTGCTTTGACAATTGGGGTCTTTTGTGGTTCCATACAAATTTTAAGATTATTTGTTCTAATTCTGTTAAAAATGTCATGGGTATTCTGATAGGGATTGCATTAGTTCTATACATTGCTCTGAGTAGTATGGACATTTTAACACTATTAATTCTTCCAATCCATAAGCATAGGGTATCTTTCCATTTCTTTGTATCATCTGCAATTTCCTTCAACAACATTTTATAGTTTTCAGAGTATAGGTCTTTTACCTCCTTGGTCAACTTTATTCCTAGGTATTTTACTCTTTTTGATGTAATTTTTTTAAATGTAAAAAATTTTTTTGGCCATGCCATGTGGCATGTGGGATTTAAGTTCCCTGACCAGGGATCAAACCCATGCCCCTTGCATTGGGAACACGGAGTCCTAACCCATGGACCTCCAGGGAAGTTCATGATGTAATTTTTAAATGGGATTTTTTTTCTTGCTTTCTCTGATAGTTTGTTATTAGTGTGTAGAAAAGCAACAGATTTCTGTGTGTTAATCTTATATCCTGCAAATTTACTGAATTCATTTATTAGTTCTCATATTTTTTGGGTGGAGACTTCAGGGTTTTCTATATATAGTATCATACCATCTGCAAATAGTGACAGTTCTACCTCTTCTCTTCCAATTTGGATGCCTTTTCTTCCCCAGAGTCTTCTATTGGAACCTTTGGGAAAAAAGACACACACTTCTCACAGAAGTACTATTTGTAACGCCCATGTAAGCCTAGAGCTGTCATTGGCTTTTTTTTCCCCCCCCACAAAGGCACCCTGAAATTAAGGATTTATTTCTTAAATATTCCTTACCTGCTTGAGAAGGAAGTTTTTATGGGAAAGTAAAGAGATGAAACAAAGCAGTGTCATGACCATACTACCTAAACCCTAGATTGTCTGATGCTAGATCCTTGATCTACCCAGTTAAGTGAGCCAAACAACTTTTTTCATGGTTTATTAATTAATTCTAATTGGATTCATTTCATAAGTACCAAAAGACTCCTAATACAGTGATCTTTATTGACTTGAATTTGAACCTTGAGATGAAAACAATTTGGAAAGCACAGGCTTTCCAAAGCATGAAAACCCAAACCCCAGCCTATTCGCAATAAAAATAACAGTAATAAAAATAACTAATACTTCTTGGACTTCCCTGGTGGTCCAGTGGTTAAGACTCCGTGCACCCAATGCAGGGGGCCCAGGCTCTATCCCTGGTCAGGGAACTAGATGCTGCATGCCGCAATGAAGACCTGGCACAGCCAAATAAATAAATATTTTTTTAAAAATAACTAATACTTCTTGATCTCATATTATATGCCAGGCATCAAGCCAGCCCCCTTACATCATTGTCTTGTAACCCTATACAATATTAGGGATGCCCCCACTTGGAAAGTGGGGAATCTGAGGCTCAGAAGTTGAAAAACTTGCTAAAACTTACAGAGAAAGGAAGTGCTAGAGCCTGACTATGAACTCAGGCAATGTAATTCAAGTTTCTCTAATTTTTTGTGGCCACTGCAGAAGAGAAATATCCACTGCCTCTTAATCTTTCTATTTCTGAGCAATCAGATGACACTGAGAGCCCCTTTATTAAAAAATAATAATAATAACTACCACATTCCTTCCGTTCCCTCTTGCCTTTAATTTTAAATATTTTAATCAATCCATTATGAGTGATTATGACTGCTTTAAAAAAAACTCCATTTAAAGAAATAAGGGAATATGAAAAGGAAAAAGAGAAAAGGCAACGTGGGTATCTTTGAGTCCAATCATCCAGTTTAGCCTGACCACTAACAGCTTAATGAATTGTGTTTTGTTGGTGGTGCTGGAAAAATTAGATCATTAAACACACAAATCTAAGATCAGAATTCTCACAATTGCTGAGTCATCCTATATCATGAATCTAAAAGAACCACCTAAAACTATTTGCCTAGTTCAGCAACTCCTATAATTTGTTTACTCTGTTTTTTATCCCCTACTTCAGTTACAATAGGTTAGGCGATAAAATAAATGTGCTATGTAAATCTGGCAAGAAAATATCCCAAATAGTATATGACAATTAAGAACTCTGATATCATTTTTTTCATTATTAATTGTCCTTTCTTTTCAATATAGGCACTGTATTGCTAGATACTGTGATCCCTGATAGCACGGATCATATTCACCACTGTAACAGTGGCTACGACAGTAGCCGGCGCAGAGGAGTCACTCACTATGTATACGAAGGAAAAAAAGACTAAGTGATATCACACTAATGATAGCCATGAGCTGTCCAGCCAAATCATCCTTTCTCTGATACGGCCATTAAGAGACAGTTTGTGCCATTTGCTTTCTTTGTCAATTTCAGAGAATAAAAACACACTGAAATATCCATTAATTGCTATTTTTAGCTTTTTAAAGATTTTTTTTGAAGTAGAGTTGATGTACAATATTATGAGTTACAAGTGTACAATATAGTGATTCACAAGTTTTAAAGATTATATTCCATTTATAGTTATTATAAAATATTGGCTATGTTCCCTGTGCTGTACAATATATCCTTGGAGCTTATTTTATACATAATAGTTTGCACCTCTTAATCCCCTATCTTTATATTGCCCCTCCTCCCTTTCCTCTCCCCACTGGTAACCACTAGTTTGTTCTCTGTATCTGTGACTCTGCTTCTTTATTATATTTACTACTTTGTATTTTTTAGATTCACATATAAGTGATATCATACAGTATTTGTCTTCCTCTGTCTGACTTATCTCAGCATAATACACTCCAAGTCCATCCATGTTACTGCAAATGACAAAATTTACTTATTTTTTGTGGCTCAGTAGTAGTCCATTGTGTGTGTGTATACACACACATATATATACACATACACACACATACCACATTTTCTTTATCCATTCATCTATTAATGGACAGATTACTTCTATATCTTGGCTATTATAAATAATGCTGCTATAAATATTGGGGTGCATGTATCTTTTCAAATTAGCATTACGGGTTTTTTTCAGATACATTCCCATGAGTGAAACTGATAGGTCATACAGTAATTCTATTTTTAGTTTTTTGAGGAAACTCCATACTGTTTTCCATAGTGGCTGCACCAATTTGCATTCCCACAAACAGTGTAGGAGGGTTCCCTTTTCTCCACATCCTCACCACATTCATTATCTGTGCTCTTTTTGATGATAGTCATTCTGATAGGTGTGAGATGGTACCTCATTGTGGTTTTGATTTGCATTTCTCTGATGATTAGCAATGTTGAGCATCTTTTTATGTGACTGTTGGCCATCTGCATTTCCTCTTTGGAAAAATGTTTATTCAGGTCTTCTGACCATTTTTAAACTGGGTTGTTGGCTTTTTTGACATTGAGTTGTATGAGCTGTTTATATATTTTGGATATTAACCCCTTATTGGTCATATCATTTTTGCTGTGCAAAAGCTTTTAATTAGATCCCATTTGTTTGTTTTTGCTTGTTACTTTGCTTTGTGGGACAGACCTAAAAAACTATTGTTATGATTTACGTCAAAGAGTGTTCTATGCTTTCCTCTAGGAGTTTTTTTGGTTTCTGGTCTTACATTTAGGTCTTTAATTCAAATGGTCTAATCTCATTCTTTCAGTTTTACCAGCTGTTCAGTTTCCTCAGCACCACTTATTGAAGAGATTGTCTTTTCCCCACTCTATATTCTTGCCTTCTTTGTCATAGATTAATTGACCCTACGTGTGTGGGTTTATTTATGGGCTCCCTATTCTGTTCCATTAATCCATGTGTCTGTTTTTTGGCCAGTACCATACTGTTTTGATTACTGTACCTTTATAGTACAGTCTGAAGTCAGGGAGTGTGATTCCTCCAGCTCTGTTCTTCTTTCTTAAGATTGTTTTGGCTATTTGGGGTCTTTTGTGGTTCCATACAAATTTTAAAATTATTTGTTCTAGTTCTGTGAAAAATGCCTATGGTATTTTGATAGGGATTGCATTGAATCTGTATATACTATGGTCATTTTGAGTAGTATGGTCATTTTAACAATATTCTTTCAATTCAAGAACACAGCGTATCTTTCCATCTGTTTGTGTCATCTTCAATTTCTTTTATCAGAGTCTTACAGTTTTCCGAGTATAGGTCTTTTACCTTCTTAGGTAGGTTTATTTCTAGGTATTTCATTCTTTTTGATGGGGTGGGTAAAATGGGATTGTTTCCTTAATTTCTCTTTCTAATGGTTCACTGTTAGTGTATAGAAATGCAACAGATTTCAGAGTATTAATTTTGTATCCTGCAACTTTACTGAATCTACTGGTGAGCTCCAGTAGTTTTCTGGTGGTATCTTTAGAATTTTCTATGTATAGTATCATGTCACCTGCAACAGTGACAGTTTTACTTCTTCCTTCCCAATTTGAATTCCTTTTAGATTCATATACAGTTGGAAGAAAGAATACAAAAAGATCTCATATAACTTTCATTCAGTTTCCCTCCCAATGGTAACATCTTACATAACTATTGTACAACACTGCAACCAGGAAATTGATGTTTACAAAATCCATCAAGTTTATTCAGATTTTTCCAGCTTCATGTCTCATTGTGTGTATGTGTGTGTACTTAGTTCAATGTAACTTTATCTTACATATAGATTCATGTGGCCATTACTTCACTCAAGAGACAGACCATCCTATCAAAAGGATCCTTGGTCCTACCTTTTTACAGATACTTTCTCCTCCCCCATTCTATCACTGTGCCCAATTCCTGGCTGCCACTACTATGTTCTTCATTTCTACAATTTTATTATTTAAAGTATGCTATACAAATGATGGATCATGCAGTAGATAATTTTTTGAGACTGACTTTTCTCTCAGCATAATTCCCTTGAGATTAATCCAAGTTGTAATATAGTTTTTTGGTTTCTGGTTTTTTGCTGTGTTCCATGATGTAGATATACCACTGTTTAACTATTCATCCACTGAAAAACATTTGAGTTGTTTTCAGTTTTTGGCTATTACAAATAAAACTGCTATGAAGATTCATGTACAGGTTTCTGCAGGAACTCAGTTTTCACTTCTCTGAAATAAATGCCTAAGAATGTACTTGCTGGGTCATATGACAAGCAAATGTTTAGTTTTGTAAGAAACTACCATATTCTTTCAGACTGGCTATACCACTGTACATTTCAAGTAGCAGTGTACAATGTGTTAAAATTTATCCATACCTTCACCAGCATTTGGTGTTACTAATATATATTTTATATATATTATAAATTTTATAATATATATTTTTATATATATATTTATAATATATATTTATATAAAAATATATATTATATATATTATATGTATTAATAATATATATATTATTTTATCCATTCTGATAGATATGTAGTATCATCTCATTGTGGGTTTTATTTGTATTTCCCTAATGACTAATGATGTTAAATGTCTTTAATTGCTTATTTGCCAGCTGCATATCTTCTTCAGTGAAATGTCCATTAGTGTCCTTTGCCTGTTTTCGAATTGGATTTTTTTAATTGTTTAGTTTGAGAGTTCTTTACATAATCTAGATATAAGTCCTCTGTTAGATAGGTGATTCGTAAGTATTTTCTCCCAGTCTATAAATGTTCTTTTCAGTCTCTTAACAGGGCTTTTTGTGGAGCAAAAGTTTTTAATTTTGATGGAGACCAATTTATCAACGTTTCTTTTTTATTGAATTTTTGTATGTCTAAGAACTAGCCCTAAATCCTGAAGATTTTCTCTATGCTTCTTCTAAAAGTTTTAGTTTCACATTTATGTCCATGGTCCATTTTCAGTCTTTGTATGAGTTTTGAGGTTTAGTCAGAGGTTCTTTTTCCTTCTTTTTTTTTTCCTTCCCTTTCTCTGGGTATCCAATTGCTCCAACACCATTTGTTGAAAAGACTATCCTTTCTCCATTGAACTGGTTTTGCACCTTTGTCAAAACTCAGTTTGGCATATTTGTGCAGGGCTATTTCCAGGTCACTCCACTGACCTATGTGTCTATCCCTCTGCCAGTGCCACACTGTTTTGATTACTCTTTGTAGCAAGACCTACCATAGGGTAGAGTGGTTCTCCCACTTTATTCTTTATCATAATTAATTTAGCTATTTTAGGTCCTATTTCTTTCCATATACATTTTTGAATAAGATGGTCTATTTCTACAGAAAACTTTGCTGAGATTGATAGGACTTGGATTAAACCAATAGATAAATTTGGGGAGAACTGACAACTTCACTATCTTGAGGTTTTAATTACTTTTAAATAATGTATTGTGTACCCGTTACCTATAATGAGAGGCTTTTTGATTTCCCCAAACTCTAGAAGAATGAAACTGTCATTACTACATCAAGATGAGTATCTCCAAAACAGAGCGGTATGAAGAAAATCAACTTTGTTACAGCCAGCCAATCAAAAACTTGCTGAACTCAGGTCATGGGAATGTTTGGCCAAACCATTTCTATTATGAAAAAGCACACTAATTAAATACCTCACCTTTTAAAAAGCAGCATAAGAGGTTTCTCTTGAATGCAGAAAGAGCTAAGGGTCAACATATCATTTATATTTCTAAAACCCTGTATCTTAAAGTGGTTAAAAGAAAGAGAAAGCTACTAATATGGAAACATTTATCTTTTAGCAGGAAAAATATTAATTTTTCCTGCCTTTTTTCCCCCAATAAAAGGCAAAAGATTTTTAAGTAACTTTTTTTCAATAACCTAGGGAGAAAATGCTTTAAAATATCTCTATTAGCATGTATACACACTGATATTTTTCACACATTTGTTAACGAAATACCACATAATGCATTCAACTGTTTTCTCTCATTTTGGAATCAAGGAAAAAACTGAAATTGAGTCAGATAACTAGGGGATAAAATAATACGAGTATATTAATATAAATGAAATATTATACTGTTAAGTAAACCACTGAAAGTATTATTAAGTAGCTGTTGAAACAATCAATGTAAGTGGTAGCATAAGGAAATTAGGTTTGATATGGTTTGGATAGACACTACAAGCAAAATATCGAAGGACCACAATCACAGTTACCACATACAATTTTCCCAGATCTGGTCCTTTGACAAGAGTTCAGGGGCCCAGATTTCAATATCTTCTGGGATAGAAAGGTTTGTTTACTCATACAAGCACTTTAAATCTTCAGATTCAACATCCCAAACAGAGTATTATTATATGCACATGAATATACTTCTGACTCCTAATTTCCTATTTCAGTTATTGAAATCACTATCCAAATGCTTGCCCCAGCCAGAAAACTTCGCATCATCTTTCACCATCATCTTTCACCACCCTCATTCAAAGACTGACTAAGCCACACAGATTCAAATTCAGGGTGATGAACTGTTAGCCCATGATCCACATTTTCCTAGAAATGTGGGGGGGGTTTTGTTTTTGTTTTTGACCCACAGGGTGTTAGCCCACACAGTCTTCCGCAGTTTAAAATCCAAGAGATTTTGCATAGAAATCTGGGTGTCTGACTTCTCTTGAAGAAAAATCAGATTTGACAGCACTGGGTCTGCGCTTCCATGGGAGAATATTTAGCTGCAGGTGAGAATGGCGGCCCTCTCTAGATAAGACAAGAATGTGCCATTTTTCCCAGCTCCCTCCTCCCCCTATGGTCTCATACCTAAACTGCTTCATACATTTATATTGTCTACCTGGACAGGGTAGGCATTTGAGCTTGAGGCCCCTGTCAAAATGTACTGATTTTCTTCTGTTTCCTCCTCATTGCCACAATCTCTAAATAATCTCCCATCTGCAGTAGTCCCCCCATTCTGCACATCCTTCACACACCACCAGAATTCTGTTACTATATACTTCCATCAAGATTCACCTCTTCTGTAAAGTCTTTCCCAGGCAAAAGTGATTGTTTCTTTGTGCTCCTGAAACACTTTTAAAATGCTTTTTGACCTTTTAAAATAGCACCAAAAAATTAAATAAAATAAAATACCTAGGAATAAACCTGACTAAGTATGTGAAAGACATATGCTGAGAACTATAAAACATTAATAAAGGAAATTAAAGAGAATTCAAAGGAATGGAAAGGTATCCCATGCTCTTGTGTTGGTAGAATTAATATTGTTAAAATGGCAATACTACCCAAATCAATCTACAGATTTAATGTGATCCCTATCAAAATACCCATGACATTCTGCACAGAACTAGAACAAACAATCCAAAAATTTATATGGAATCTTAAAAGAATGACAATTGCCAAAGCAATCCTGAGGGGGGTGCGGGGGAAGAAGCAGGAGGAATAACTCTCCCAGACTTCAGAAAATACTACAAAGCTACAGTAATCCAAACAGTATGGTATGGGTACAAAAACAGACATACAGATCAATGGCACAGAATAGAGAGCCCAGAAATAAACCCACACACCTACGGTCAATTAATCTTCAACAAAGGAGGCAAGAATATAAAACGGGAAAAAGACAGTCTCTTCAGCAAGTGGTGCTAGGAAAGCTGGATAGCTGCATATAAAATCAATGAAGTTAGAATACACCCTCACACCATGCACAAAAATAAACTCAAAATGGCTTAAAGACTTAAACATAAGACATGACACCATGAAACTCCTAGAAGAGAGCATAGGCAAAACATTCTCTGACATAATCATACCAATGTTTTCTTAGGTCAGTCTTCCAGGACAATAGAAATAAAAACAAAACTAAACAAATGGGACTTAAACTTACAAGTTTTTGCAAAACAAAGTAAACCATAAAAAAAAAGACAACCTACAGAATGGGAGAAAATATTTGAGAATGCTGCAATAGACAAGGGCTTAATCTCCAAAATACACAAACAGCTCATACAACTCAACAACAAAAAAACCCAATTGAAAAACGGGCAGAAGACGTTAATATACATTTCTCCAAAGAAGACATACAGATGGCCATTAGGCACATGAAAAGATGCTCAACATCACTAATTATTAGAGAAATGCAAATCAAAACTGCAATGAAGTACCACCTTACACCAGTCAGAATGACCAACATTAAAAAGTCTACAAATAAATACTGGAGAGGGTGTGGAAAAAAGGGAACCCACCTACACTGTTGCTGGGAATGTAAGTTGGTGCAGCCACTATGAAAAAACAATGTGGAGGTTCCTCAGAAAACTGAAAGTAGAATTACCCTATGATCTAGCAATCCCACTCCTGGGCATATACCAGGACAAAACTGTAATTCAAAAAGATACATGGGGACTTCCCTGGTGGTCCAATGGTTAAGACTTCATGCTTCCACTTCAGGGGGCAGGAGTTGGATCCCTGGTCAGGGAAGTTCCGCCTTCCGTGAGGTGCAGCCGAAAAGAAAAAAAAATACATGCACCCTTATGTTCATAGCGGCACTATTCACAATAGCCCACACATGGAAACAACCTAAATGTCCATCAACAGATGAATGGATAAAAAAGATGTGCTACATATATACAACAATACTACTCAGCCATAAAAGAAGAACAAAAGAACAAAATAATGCCATTTGCAGCAACATGGATGCAACTAGAGATTATCATACTAAGTGAAATAAGTGAGAAAGAGAAAGACAAATAACATATGATATCACTTATATGTGGAATCTAAAATATGGCACAACTGAACCTATCTACAAAAGAGAAACAGACACACAGACATAAAGAACAGACTTGTGGCTGCCAAGGGGGAGGGGTGTGGGGGAGGGATGGATCGGGAGTTTGGGATTAGCAGATTCACACTATTATATATAGGATGGATAAACAACAAGCACAGGGAACTATATTCAATATCCTGTGGTAAACCATAATGAAAAATAATATAAAAGAATGTCAGTATGTGTATAACTGAGTCACTTTGCTGTACAGCAGAGACTGGCACAACATTGTAAATCAACTATACTTCAATTTAAAAAAAACAAAAACAATGCTTTTGGTTTCCTTGTGAAAAAGCTTTGCCCACTCAAGTTTACAAAAATATTCTGTTTTCTCCTAGAAATTTTAAAGTTTTAGCTTGGACATTTAGGTCTCTGATCCACCTCAGTTTTTTTTAATTGTATATTTTTCAATTATGGAGTAAAAGTTTGGTTTCACTTATTTTGATCAGTATATGAGGTAAAATTTATAACCAAAAAGATACCCATTTTAAGGATACTGACCGATGAGTTCTGATTATCTTGTGCTGATGTAAATACCATTATAATCAAGATAAAGAACATTTCCATTATCCCAAAAGTTTCCTTTGCAGGCAATCCTTCCCATCAACTACTTATATTTTATCCTGTGTTCCAGCTATTCATAGTAAAAGTGGAAATATACCACTTACTGAATCATTGCCAGAGCAGGACACTCCTAAAATATTATATTCCTATCTTTATTACAGTATTTATCACAGTTTAACAATTATTGTTTTACATTCTGCCTATTTCAATTAATGGACCTCCTGAGGGGATGAACAGTACACTAGAACCCCTAATATAATTTTTGATGCATTATTGGTGCTGAATAAGTGTCTAAATGTCTACGATTACATAAAAGATGAATAGATCTACTCTTCCAAAACTGTCCTCAGTTGTCCATGGCTAGGTTTGATTAATATTCTCATCATTTCTCATTAAAATCAAATAATTTGTCAACAGTCCATTAAAGGGCTTCCCTGGTGGCGCAGCAGTTGAGTCCGCCTGCCGATGCAGGGGACAGGGGTTCGTGCCCCGGTCCGGGAGGATCCCATGTGCTGCGGAGCGCGGCTGGGCCCGTGAGCTATGGCCGCTGGGCCCGCGCATCCGGAGCCTGTGCTCCGCAACGGGAGAGGCCACAGCAGTGAGAGGCCCGTGTACCGCAAAAAAAAAAAAAGTAAAAAAAACAGTCCATTAAAGAAGGGGCAAACTTTACTAAGCAAAATGTGTAAATTCCCACAGTACAAATTCACCCAGTCTCTCACACCGGTCCAAAGGGCAGGTTAGAAACAGAAACAGACTCATAGAGAACAGACTTGTGGTTGCCAAGGGGAAGGGGCGGAGGGAGAGGAATGGACCGGGAGTTTGAGGATGGTAGATGCAAACTATTACATTTAGAATGGATAAACAACTAGGTCCTCATGTATAGCACAGGGAACTATATTCAACACCTTGTGATAAAACAAAGGCACTAAATTACTGGATCCTGAAGTAGTTTTTTGTGTATATTCCAAAAGCTCTTCAAAAATATCTCCCCACCAGAAAAAGATTCCCAGACATAAAAAAAATACTCCCCAAACATATCCCGCCTGACTTCAATAATCTACCCTGACTTTCCAGTTGTCATGTCCTTGGGCCTGATTTTAGGACCTTGGATTTCCTGCTCCCTAATGGATACTTCGGGTTTGGGTTGTGTATTCTGTCACATATATAACCCTAAGATTTAGTTACCGGTCAAAGAGGTTGCTTACTAAAGAGATCTATACAAAAATGAGGACTAGGTCCTGGCAAAATGTTTACACGTCTTTTCAATATATTCTCCTTTGACTCACCTCTGGCACCCCAAACGTTCACTGTACTGCCCAGGTTAACTCCTTATCTTCCTCTTGCTACATCCATAGGCCCAAATCCTGGAGATTTCCAAATCACCAAATGCAAACCTCGGACTTCCTCAGAGACAACTTATTGTGGATTCCACTGCAGATCATATATCCCCTTTCCACCCCCTCCTACCTCAACTGAACCACCACGTATTTACGTGACATAGACACACCGGGCTAATTCATTGAGAAAATCGGCCGAAACCTTTTTCTTTTGTTGGCTTAATGTAGGTTATCAACAAACAGCTGACTGACTCTTCACTTTCTATTCAGCTGGTTTCTCCCTGAGTAAGTAGACCCAGCCTTTGATCATTTATTTGCTATGCAATGATTTTGAAAAATGCCTTGCTATTTAATTCTGACCTGTATGTTCCTCTCAGGTGTGCCAAGAGAAGGGCTGAGCTGGAGCTGGGGCTGGGGTTTGGAAAGAGCTGCTTTGGCAGAAGAAGATACATGTAGGCAGGTAGTTGGCAGAGAGTGATGCTACCCAGCTGGCTGTGTTTGAATGGAAAGGTGGGTAGGTCTGGCTGTCATCGCCAGGGTTTGTTGGCTCTTGGTCAAAAAAGTGGGTGGAATTTTTAATACCAGAAAAGGCCAATCCAAGATGTGAAATAGAGACATAGATACTTGTGTGGGAGCCAGACGTGGACTCCACCAAAGTCAGTAGGCTGTGGAGCAGGTCCAGGTGGTCTGGAGGGAAAGAAACGTGGGCAGAACTCTACCCATGAAGAGCATTTATGGGGGTATTATCTTGATGAGTGGGCAAGTGGGGAGATTACATCATGGCACACTGGAAAGCACACAGGACTTTAACAAACCTGAATGCAAGCATCACCTTGACCAGCTTCAGCTTGGTCAGGGTATTTTATTTCTTTTAATAGCATTTTTTTCAACTACTGAATGACAGGGTAAAGAACACTAGCTCTTAAGGTTGCGGAAAAAAATTCACTGATACGCTGTATGCAAATGTTTTGTAAATGATATGATGTTTGCAAACAAATGTTAGGTGTTGTTATTTGGCACGGGCATAAGTAATTGCCTTTTAAAATAGAGGTTCTAGAAGAAATAGACAATTCAACAATGATTGCTAGAGATTTCAATATCCCATTTTCAGTAATAGAACTACTAGACAGAAGATCAGCAAGGAAACAGAAGACTTGAATAACAGTACTAACTAGACAGCTATAGAGCACACCACCCAACAAAAACGAAATACACATTCTTAAGTGCACATGGAACAGTCTACGTTATAGACCACGTTAGGCCATAAACTAAGTTAAAAAGTCTCAATAAGTTTGAAATCATAGAAAGTATGCTCTCCAACCACAATGGAATAAAATTGGCCACCAATAACAGAAGAATATTTGGAAAATTCACAACCAAATGATACGTAAATATATTCCTAAACAACCAGTGTACCAAAAAAAATTAAAAAGGAAATTAGAAAGTACTTTTATATGAATGCCAATCAAAACTTAAATGATTCTAATGAAGCAATGCTCAGAGAGAAATTTATAGCTGTAAAAAAACACATTAAAAAATGTGACATCTCCGCGTGACACTGTATAGAAAACCCTAGTCTCCAAAAAAAAAAAAATTAGAATGAATTTAGTAAAATTGGAGGATACAAGGTTAATATACAGAAATCTGTTGCTTTTCTGTACACTAATAATGAACTATCAGGAAGATAAAGCAAGAAAACAATCCTGTTTAAAATCACATTAAAAAGAATAAAATACCTAGGAATAAAGTTAACCAAGGAGGTAAAAGACCTATGCTCTGAAAACTATAAAACATTAATGAAGGAAATTGAAGATGATATGGTGTGTGTGTGTGTGTATATATATATATATATATATATATATATACACACACACACACAATGGAATGTTACTCAGCCATTAAAAAAAAGAATGAAATTTTGCCATTTGCTACCACGTGGATGGACCTAGAGAGTATTAGGCTTAGTGAAGTAAGTCAGAGAAATATAAATACTCTACATTATCACTTATATGTGGAACCTAAAAAATAAGACATGAATGTATTCAACACAACAGAAACAGACTCACAGATATAGAGAACAAACTAGTGGTTATCAGTGGGGAGAGGGAAGGGGTCAGATGGGGTAGGAGATTAAGAGATACAAATTACTATGTATAAAAAGATAAGCAACAGGGATATATTGTACAGCACAGGGAAATATAGCCAATATTTTGTAATAACTATAAATGGAGTACAATCTATAAAAATATTGAATTATGTTTTACATATGAAATTAATATAATATTGTAAATCAACTATACTTCAATAAAAGAAAAAATAGGAAGGGAGGGAGGCTGGGAGGGAGGGAAGAAGGAAGGGAGGGAGGGGAAGAAAGGAAGGAAGACAGAGACATCTTGGCTACTGTGAATAATGTTACAATGAACATGGTAGTACATGCGTATCTCTCTTCAAAATAGCCAAGACGTGGAAGCCAACTAAATGTTTGCTACATTGACTGATGGATGGATAAAGCTTATGTTAATGCAGAATCAAATGGATTCTATATTTAAAAGTAAGAAAGAAAAAATATTCTGAAAAAAGGGAGGGAAAATTGTTAAAGATGCATAAATAGTGAAAAAGTGCTCTCTTAGTATACCAAAGATTTAATAAAGGAAGACTAAAAATACTCATTGTCCTAAGAAAAACCTGTTTTCAGCTAAACTGGAGTTGGTCAAAATCACGTGCTCTTAAGAGAGACATATTAATCTTTTGAAAAATACTGACACTATGGATTATAAAGGATTTATTGCAAATTTACAAAGGAAAACATGTTTTTGCAACATCAAAATATTTAGCCAATTCATTAAACTATTTTGTCAGTGAGGTTGTTGGATACTATTCATAGAAAATGGCCAGGTGAGCAAGGGCAACGCTGAACTATATTCTAGCACCAAAGCAATGTTGATTGTACAATATTTTAATAAAATTGCAGAGTACAGAACTATGCCTGGGTGCTTATGCTATCATCATTAGTAAAACCAGGTGCTAATTAATCAACATTTATGCCACAATGACTGTAAAGGGTGTGGTAATTGCAAGTAGAGTTAGAAATAGACAGCAAACACATACAAAATATCCAGTACACGCTTGGCAGTCACCAAATGTCTAATGAATGGAATTAAATCCAGTCAATGAGATAAGACATATATATAAATGTGTGTATATATATATATATATAAAGATGTAGATTATAAATGTATATATAAGTCAATGATATAAGATAAATATATACATTTTTTAATACAGGAATTTGAGTTAGACCAGAAAAGCTTATCCAGTACAAGTGGGATTCACGCTGATCTTGAAGAACTCAGGCTCTTTAAACACGTAAATAGAAATAAAGAAGAGAGAGGAATAACGTGAACCAATACCCACTGCGGCATTGGCATTGCATGGTCAGGGTGCAACAGCGACTTAAACTCTTTTCACAATACAACAAGAGATGCCTCAAGTTGGCCTTGAGTAGAAGAACATATGAGCCTTCAGGACTCAGCCCTTCTTAAGATGCAACTAGAGGCAGGCTAGGAAGCCACTCCTGGTCCTTTCCCCTTAGCCATCCCCTCTATTCTGGAACCCTGGGTATTAGAGTCATCCTCAGAATTCTCACTCACAGAGGAGGCGGCCCCCATAAAAGTAAGCCTTATTTAAAAAAAGTCCAAGAACCCTAGAACCTTATGCACTGCAGTCTTAGCATCTTACAAGTCCTGGGGATTTCCTAGAATAAACAGATACAGCTGACCTACAATAACTTGGGAAATGTCACCCTCCTAATAAAGTCCAAAGACTGCTGGGGGAAATGCTGTGTGTCATCTCAAGCTCCTTACAAAGGGTTGTACATTAACAGCAAATCACCAACTACCTCATCCTCCCATGCACATCAAGAAGGATGGCTTTTGGTGTCAATCTTTTCCAGAGTTCTATATTCTGTAATGATATTCATGGAAAACATCTCTAATCATTTCCTGACACTCAGATTTTTGGTGAGAGAATAGTGAAATTCCTGCCTTTGAAGACTCCGAGCTGTCTAATTTCCACAGAACATTACAGAGTCCAGGTTTTCCCTTCAGGGCCATGAAAAGCTTTAGGCAGCAAAGATAAGGAGGATTAGCCAGAAGGTCTTAAAACAATTAGCAGCAGTAATGAAATGAACAAAAGGAAGGTTTATAAGTTATATGTCTGGGCATTCACCTTATTAGTCCTTCAAGTAATTTTCAAACCCCTCAAGATGACAGATAAGTTGGAAGAGAATCCTCCAAGGCTTTACCTTACCTATGTGGTTTACTTCATTCTGTGTTATCATCAAAGCCTCTACTACCTCAACACAGGTTAACTTATGTATCCTGAAGGAGCACCTCCTAAGCCCTTCCTAAACAGTAAGAACCCTGCTGGGGATTTCAGATACGAAGGTTGATAGGGCTCAGTGTCTGTCTTCAAACAGCTTACCGTGTAACACGGGAGACAAGTAAGTCGGTGCTGGGCTAGGAAGCAGCGTGGGAAGGGCCTCCATTTCAGTGGGTGACTTGAGAGCACAGACAAGCCGGACCAGGAGGAAAGCGTGAAACAATGAAGACGTGGAGAAGGGAGGGATATCCGAGCTGAGTAGGTAAGGTAGCCAAAGAAAGATGGAGAGAAAAGGGAGGAAGAACTAAATCAGGCAGAAGAGACAGCATGTGAAAGTGCAGGTGGCAATGGTGAACCTCCTGCATTTTGGAAGATGTGGGAGTTCTGAAAGGCTACATTGTAACTGCAAAGAGAGGGCTGGAAGACAAAAAGCCTGGGAGGTAATGGAGCCATTTATGGAGGGAGGGGATATGAGAGAAGGAGCAAGTTGGGAGGAAGATCGGCGTTGTAGTGATTATGAAGAGTTCAGTATCGAGAGACATCATTTAACAAAACGATTTGAATATAAAACGTCTTTCCTGAGGCTAAACTTAATATTCAATTTGTTCTATAGAGAAACAACTTTTTAATTTCCTTGGGGCTATTGGTTTCGACTTCATAAAAGTATTAAATTCACTGAAAAGTGTAAGTATAGCTATTGTGTAGTATAGTTATTGTAAATCTCCTGTTCTGCTTATATTGGCAAGCTGTTTTACAACCATGTTGACTCTTAAGAAATAATTATGAACTGTTCCTCATGGGGTTTGTTAATTGAATTATTGAGTGGTGCTGCACACAAAGGTCAAAAGCAGGATTTTCTATGCACAATACACACTCATTTCCATTGCTTGGACAGGACAGAATTATTTAGGTGTCTATTACTGCAATGGGGATCTACCAAGGAACTACAACTTTTAAATGAAAAAGAGTCATTCAGGCCAATAGATCCACAAGGGAAACTGATATTCTTCTCTACATTTCCCAAAGACACAAAAGCACAGAGAGGAAAGGTAATTGTTTTGAAACCATGTGACATGTTGAGATTCTCAGAGTTTATAAGGTGTTGCTATTATTGTAGTTTTGGTGCATTGAATTCAATAAGAAATGAAAAAGTTACACAACCTATATGATAAAGCTTTGATGGAGTTCAATGAAGACACAACTGCCTCCTAGCTAGAGACCACATGTTCCTCTGTGTCAAGAGCAGCTATGCATCATGTATAAAACCAAGGTCAAATGTGCAGATTTCATGCTAATCATCTCCCAAGAGATCATTTCGTACAGTTTTTAGAGGGAAATTGGCCTCAATTTGTTATTTTTTTTAAACAAAAATGTCAAGCTGCACATGTTTGAGTTTATCTTAAATTTGTCTGAATAAAGCAATCCCTCCAACATATTTCCAGCATTTTGCAACGTCAGATGTCGCTTCCAGCTGCAAGAAAATGTATCCTTTATGCTCCTTTATGCTCTAAGCAATTTAGAATGTTTACATCTGTAGCAACAGTAGCTCCAGGTGGAGTCCAGCACCAAGAGGTGGTTGTTTCTATGCACTATTGGACTATATCAAAGACGGCATTGTCACATAGGTAATGACTGGCTTTGCATGTGGGGCCCAACATTTCAACAGAGCCTTTATTATTCATACCAATCTGGCTTTAGTTCATCTTCCATAGACACTCCAGATTAAACTTTCTTCATTATCATTATAGAACTAGACGAATAAGTGGCACATCTGCTCATAAAGTAGTTTATTATCGGTTCTGATAAGGTTTGGGATGAATAGAAAAATAACTATGGAGTAGACAAATGCACCCAGGTTTACGCCCATTGTGAAAAGCAAGACTAGCTATGCTTTCTCTGAAAATCCATGGGTCTCCCCACTCCATTGAATGGGGAATTATTACCTAATGAGCTGATACAGTTTATCATGGCGGAAAAATGCAAAACAGACAGGAATCAAACCAAAGCAAATGCATAGAACCCTGGCATGTGACAAGAGCCTAATGAAGACCTTATATGGTTCAATTCAATTTCCAGCCCATCCTTCCGGAAGATAATTTGAAGATCTGTAAATGTTTTCCCAACAATCCCATATCAGATATTTCTGATGCAGAACAAGCCTGTATAAGTAATGTTATGAAGACATCAACACGTTACTGCTGTCCCATTCACATGGGGTTTACAATCAACCTTCTCTATTACTATAAGGCCCATGGTATCCACCTCAGGACTAGCACCAGGCCTACACAGTGTGAAGAGTCTCTGCCACTTCTGAAACAGCTCTGCCCGGGCCTATGTTCATGCAGTTGTTGGCATGAACAACAACTGACTGTACCTCCCATTTGCCACAGTCCAGCTGTAGAGCTTAGTGAAGCTGAGGGCATAGGTATGAACGTTTTCCCTCCAATACAATCTGCTGTAGACACTTTTTTTTTTTTTTTTTTTCAGTACGCGGGCCTCTCACTGTTGCAGCCTCTCCCACTGCAGAGCACAGGCTCCGGACGCGCAGGCTCAGCGGCCATGGCTCACGGGCCCAGCCGCTCCGCAGCACGGGGTGTGTTCCCGGACCGGGGCACGAAACCCCGTCCCCTGCAACGGCAGGCGGACTCTCAACCACTGTGTCACCAGGGAAGCCCTGCTGTAGACATTTTTTAATGCTAACACATTTAAATCGATATAATCATTTTTGCCAGCTGCAAATATTCAATTGTATGTATGTATCATAATTCAGAACCTTCCAATCTGTATGCCATGAATGGGCTTCAGATATGCCTTCAGATATTGATCTCCTTGGTCCTCAGGGCAGCCAGGTAGAACCAGGGGCTGCTCAAAATACAGGTGTATTAGAGTCATTTTCTGATGGCACTCCTCAGGCTTAAGCTTTGTGAAGACAGCCATTAACTTCCACTCTTTTTAGATAGTTATGCTCTTTCCAAACGTTCATTATTAGAAGCAAATCATTGTAAACATTGTTAGGCACATATATCTTCTCAGTTGAGGGATCTGATAATAGAAATTTAGACCCTTGTATTTTCAGCAGGTTTTTAAAGGCTGCAAGAAAAAGACATGCATAGAGTTTTATTGCAGAGATATGTGGAAATGCAGAGAAATAGTGGTTGTACCTCCATCAGCTGCATTTCCTTCCTTCCTAGGCCTATGAAATTCTCAGGGCAGCAAGCATCACAAACAACAGTCAAGTTCATTTGACACCACTTGGGGTAACAATTAGAACGGAAGGGACCTGTTTCACTGGGCTTACTGGGATTTATACATCCTAAAATAGAGCTATTGTCAAACTAAGACAAAGGAAGCTGGCTTCCCTCATGTTCAGCTCGAACATGGTTGCTTTGAGCCCGTATTTGATCCAAGGTACTAGAGGGGGTTTCACTTACATTTCCCATTGCTGTGTGTGTTTTGCATGTAGATGTGCGAGAGGAAGAGAAAAACAGACAGGTGAGCAGACAAAAAAGACAAGTAAGCCACATTTTCTAAGGAACTTGGCTGAAGTTGAAAAAGATTAAGTTAGAAACCGAAAGAAACATCCTTCCAAAAGTAGGCATTACTAGCCCCATTTTACAACAAAAGATAAATGAGGCTCAGAGAATAACAAAACCAGCAAGTTTTCAAAGCAATCATTGCCTCAAAATCTCACGTTCCTTTCTTTAAGCCAGCACTACCCTCCAGAAATAAACTATTAGCATAGTCTGCTTACATGCCAATTTAGGAATGTATGGTTAAAAAAAAAAAATGCATTTTGATGTAGATGAAACTTGATCTTTATAAACCAGATAAGTTCTCCATATTCAGTGTGAAGGTGCAATATACACGTTAGTAGGGAACCATCGCAACCGATTGCCAAGACAGATCTCTATGAAAAACGGTTACCTTATGATTACCCGCTGACCAGTCTAAGTTCTGGGAAAATATTTGCCAAGAATGTCCCCAAGATGCATATATAGCTCAGCACCATGTACTATAGCTTGGTTCTTTTGTAGGGCTTATCATTCTTACACAATCAGACTGCAGAAAGGTTGCCAATATACAGACATAGAATCAACTGGGTCAATGACATCTTGATGTTAAATTCTGTAGAAGCTGATTAATAAACTAGGAAGTTGTAGTAAGTTATTGGGATGATTAAAATATAATTTTATGCATCATTGGTTTGAACAAAATAGATGCTGCTTCTGAAAGAAGCCCATCATATACATCCCTGAAAAAAATCTGAAAAAAATCAGAGCTTTGCCTCCAATGTTAAATACATTCATTTGAAAAATAGATCTTAGATGAGCTAGACATGCGTCGATACTCATTTTATCCTGTATATAGTTAGCCACTTGTTTTCTGAATCAACAAAATAGTCCAGATCTGAACTTGTTCCATTATTAAACTCTTAAGGTCATTTTCTTCCACAGATATTGCTTTAGGTCATACCCTGGGCATACAACAATGATGCAACAGTGAGCAGGATGTATATGGCCTCTGCCTTCAAAGAGCATAAAGTCGAGATAGAGAGATAAACAGGTAAAAAGTCAACTACTACACATTGTAATAGGAAGGCTGGTTGGAGAACAGCAAGCATGGTGGCCCCTAACCTAGACTTAGGAGGAGTAACATCTAATCTGATCTGACAAAAGACTTAGGTGACGGATGATCTGTAGGGAGAACAGTATGTGAAAAGGTCAGGTGGTTAGAGAAGGTATACGTTCAGGGAACTGCAAATATCCAGACGTAGCTAAAACACGGTCTACATGGGAAATGGTGTAATAAGAGGTTGGAGAATTAAGCTGTAAACAGATTGCAAACCCTACACAAATTAAAGAATTTGAACTTTATTCTGAGTGCAATGGAGGGTGGGGTAGCTGTCATGGTCCGAACGCGGGTTGGAAAAGAATTTCCAGACACAAAGCAAAATGGAAAGAAGATAGAATTTATTAGAGGGAAGGGCTGCTGCCAGAACAGCAGGCCGACTTCCTAGTAGTCTGGGAGAGTTGAGCCCAAACATGTGCTACTGATCAGTTTTTATAGCCAGAAAACAAAAGGAATGGTCCAAGGTGGAAATTTCCTTTACTGATTGGTCGAGGCACATACACCTTCCTTCTATAGGGCGGGAGTGGGACAGGCCAGATGCCTTTCCTTATTTGGGACAGGTCCCCTTGCCCAGGTGGGCATTGCCCAGGTGGGCTCAGAAATTTCCTAACCATCGCAACAGGGTGGGGAGGGCGATTAAGAGTCCAGTAGGGGTATAACATGACCCTTTTTCAGGCAGGGTCGCCCTTTGTCCTTGAGGCACCCTTGTCCTTGGAGCACCACAGTAGCCAGATAAAAAGAGGCCCGGCTAAATTTGAATTTAAAATAAACAATGAATAACTATAGTGTGTCTCAAATATTGCCTAGAATATGTCACACTAAAAAAAAAAAAAAAATCATTGTTTATCTGAAATCCAAATTTAACTGGGTGTCCTGTATTTTTATTTGCTTACTCCGGCAAACTTAATAGGAAGCCACTAAAAAAGTTTAACCAGGGGAGTGACGTGATATAATCTGGGCCTTAGGAAGATACCACTGAGTGTGATACAGAAAACAAATTTCATTTTTTTTTTAATCTATGAGAGTATTTTTGAGCAGCTACCTTATATACTAGACAAAGCTTTAGATAAAACAACACACTTTCGTGATACCAGGTGAAACTTAGAGCAATGTCTCTTGAGCAGCAAGCTCCCTGTTTTTGCCAAGTAATTCCACCTATATTGATACTGAAGAGGTAACCGAGTGACTGTGGAGGAGAGTAACACTGACTGTGGAGCCAGAGCACCTGGATTCAGCCTTTGGCTTTCTCTAGGCATGAACTGTGCAACCCTGACCATGACATTCAACCTCTATATCCCAGGGTGTGTGAAGTGGGAACATAATAGCACTTTTTGCAAATTATGACCAAATGACAATCAAATACAAGTAAAGCCTGACACGGGAAGAAATGCCATGAAAGCATCAACTCTTGCTGTATTCATTGACTTTTCTTTCTACAAGCAGAATCATTTTAACTTAGATAAACTTACCTAAAATAAATGGAAAACCGATTTTGCTTACCATGAATATAAGGTAATTTAAAAACTAAATACAGCAGCAGCAACAACCACCAATCATACTGGACTTATTCTTTCATAAAATAGCAATGAAACATTTTAAAAATCTAACCGTTGCATTTTACAGAAGAGAAAGGGATTTGTCCCAAGGTCTCGGGGTGGCTTAAACACACAGCTGGGAATTTATGCTCTTTAACAAATACAGAGATTTCTCTAATATACTTACGGTTGCCCTATCCTATGCCTCTAGCATACACCCTCACCGAGTTGTGTAGCCTTGAACCTCCAATGATTCTAAAAATCTTGTAGCTCCAGTCTCACCACTTGGTTTCCCATCTCTGAACCTTTCTTTATTGTTGCCCATCTCTCTCTCCTCTCACCTTTCCAAAGTCCTTTTTCCCTCAGCTCTTTTTTTTTCTGCGGTACGCGGGCCTCTCACTGTTGTGGCCTCTCCCGTTGCGGAGCACAGGCTCCGGACGTGCAGGCTCAGCGGCCATGGCTCACGGGCCCAGCCGCTCCGCGCCATGTGGGATCTTCCCGGACCGGGGCACGAACCCGTGTCCCCTGCATCGGCAGGCGGACCCTCAACCACTGCGCCACCAGGGAAGCCCTTCCCTCTGCTCTTAAGGGTGGGTGAACTGGATGAGAAGCAGAGTTCTCTAATTAGAGTTTCTACGGTCATGGGAGACAGGCCCCCAATGGAGAAGTTTCAGAAGCTTCTAACACTCTCTCTCTCTCTCTCTCTCTCTCTCTCTCTCTCCCCTACATCTGTCTCTCTCTCTCTCCTACATCTGTAACTCTTTATATCTCTGGCATGACCCCAGGGTCCAATACCTCTCTTAGCATTGGGTCCCTTCTCTTTTCACTTCCTTTAGCTCCTCTCTTTACTCCCTCTTTTGTTCCTCTTTAGTTGTTTCTATTTCTGAACCTCTGGAGGCAAGGAAAGTAGGAAGTAGACTCCATCAGCAGGCTTAATGCAAAAACAGACAAATATTTCAATTGCTAAAAATCAAAATATTTGCTCATGTGCCACCTAAAATTATCCTGCCTGACACATTTCAGAAACCTCTGCCATAAAGAATTCTGTCCTGAAATACAGGGAAAAAGAGAATCAAACACAAACAAAGAGCAAACAGCTGAAGCCCCAGTCATCTGACACTAAGAAAGCAACACCTGTCCCAGGAGCCAACACTGATAACCAAGGACAAAGCTTTTACTTTTCCCTGGCAAGTCTTTACACATGGAGTGATGATTTATGAGCTCGCAGAATAAACAACGCCCTGATAATGCCGACGCACAAGCCTAGCACCATTTGCCTTCCCACATCGATTTGTCAGATTTTACAAGTCAAGGCGGCCCTCATAACGATTTTGATAAAACAATGTGATTCATACCTGGATGGCTGCAGAGAACATTTAAAATACAAAATCCATTTAGTACCGATTAGCCTTAGAACATTATGTAATCTGTCACAGTGGCAGATATCAGCGAGAACATTTTTCTCTTTCCTTTGCAACAGTTTATCAATCACCCTTGCTCCTGACAAACCCTTAGGAGGAGAACATTTATCAGGAGGTATTAGAAGACTCTAAAAATAAAAGCTGAAACTCGTGTTTTACAAGGAGAATACCGGCTGATTGTAAAAATTAAGAAGAGCCTGTTTAGGGGCCATTTCACTGCAGGCAACAGGAGAAGGTGAGCTTGCAGAGTGCTCTCGAGTAGAGGGAAGGACCCTTCTGGAGACTTGCTAAAACTTGTAAAGTGCAGAGTTGAAGGAGTTAACACAGTACAGTGATTAACACCTGGCTTCCAACAAGACAATGGAAATGCATCGATAATTCAGGGCTTTTCAAACTTTCAAATGTCCCAGAATTCAGGTTACCCAGGAGTCAAACAAGAAACAAAAGTCTTGTATGAGGAATGATAAGATTTAGTGCTTACACAATATTATGCTAGTCATCTTGAAAACGGGGCGGGAGGCGCATTTCACAGTGAGAGCAGCAATCTCCAAGTCCTACAGCTCAGTCCGTGTTTCTACTTGTCCCTCCTTTAATTCCACCAAGGCCTTTATTCCACTTTTGGGAAAACCGTTTTCCGGCGTGGCCTCCAGGAGCGGAAAAACAACGTTTCTCAGTGCTGGCAGCATATTAAAATTACTTGGGAAGCTTTAAAAAGGAAGCACTAAAACGCACCCCAAAGCTAGCTAAATACTTTCTGGTGGTGCTAGTTCCCAAACCGGCCCCCAATACACAAAGGACAAGAAGAGACCTAAGAAAGAGGCAGACAACTCCAGACTGTGGTAGGTGTCAGTTTTAAGAAGAAAAGCAACTTACATTCGAGACTTGTTGTAGACGCCGCGAGACGAGTCGATCTCCACACCTACCCACCAGCGTCTTCAAAGTTTATAAAGACTGCTTAAGTGGTTACCCTCCAGGTGGTTTCAATACCTCAATGCTCTCTCTGGGCTGCCTCCTTGAAAAAGGCTTCACCTGTGGGGACGGTGGGCGGGGCTTACATTCAAAGGACGGGGGTGGGGGGTGGGGGTGAGTAGCCTCTGATCGCTGGGGTCAGCCTCAAGGGGCAACCAGCAGTCCCAACCTCTCTAGGGCCCCCCCAACATCTTACCCCTTGGGACCAGCTCTTACCATTTTACTCGCCCCCCTGAACGGTCAGCAAGGGGTTTCATTAGCACAGTGGTGGCTCCTTTGCTGGCTGTTTGGCTGCATCGGACGCAGATGCCACAGCAGGAGTATAGGCACATGTAAGAGAAAATACAGATTATGACATTAATTCCCAAAATAAGTAACATTTTTTTTTCCACCAAAAGCCCCGTGATCCCATCCATTGACTTACGAAGTCCCCTAAGCTGGAAGTCTGATCACTTAAGGTATTCACTTGTGTCCTCATGTGATTTAATAAAGATGATACGTTAGCAGCCTTATCAAGTATAAACACACAACACTCTGGATAATGGCACGGGTGAATCCCTGCAAGGAAGTAATAATGTCTAAGGCCAACTATGATATTGTAATTTATAGTAAGAAATACAAATTTGTCTTCAGCCCAGTTTCCGGCACAGAGCTCCTAAAATTCTTGGAATTTCCTAATTGATGGGGGGGAATGGGGGAAGGAAGGTGTCTTTCATTATGTTAATGAGATGACTATTGGACCCTACTTAAGGGTGAGGTGCTGGTTGCCAGGGGAACCAACCACTGGATGAAAGGTCTGGAAGTTTCAGTTCCACCCTCTTGACCTCCAGGGAGGGGAAGAGGGGCTTGAGGTTGATTTAATCACTAATGGGCAAGGATTTCGTCAATCATGCCTATGTAATGAAGCTTTTATAACAGCCAAAAAGAATGGGGTTTGGAGAGGTTAGTGAACACATGGAGATTTGGGGAGAGTGACAGACCTGGAGAGAGCATGGAAGCCCTGTATTCTTCCCACATACCTTGCCCTAGGCATCTCTTCCATCTGGCTGTTTTTGTGTTGTAACCTTTTATAATAAACCGGTAAATCCCGTAAGTAGTGTTTTCCTGAGTTCTGTGAGCTGCTCTAGCAAATTAATTGAACTTAAGGAGGGGGTCTTGGGAGCCTCTCATCTATAGCCAGTGGTCAGAAGTACAGGTAAAAACCTGCACTTGCAACTGGCATCTGAAGTCCAAGGAGGAGGCTGGGAATCTCCCATCTATAGCTGGTCTGTCAGAAGCACGAGCACAGGTAACAACGTGGGCTTGTGACTGTCATCTGCAGTCTGAGGTTGGGGGGGTTGGGGGTGGCAGTCTTGTAAGACTGAACCCTCAGCCTGTGGAATCTGATGCTGTCTCTGGGTAGATAGTAACAGAATTGAGTTGAATTGGAGGAGAGCCTGCTGGTGTCTGAGCACTGTTTATTAGTGTTGCATATCCCTTACTCTTGTTGGATCATCCTATTTTGGAAGACAGCTTTTCTTATTAGAGACATTTCGGTGCTCAGTAAAGACAGGTTTGCCAGCTATCATTTAAGGCTTGTTGGGTGAATGTAGTAAGGGCTTCTATGTGTGTTGTCATGTCCTGCAGGCCAGTGTAGAGGACAAAGCAGCCACATGATCATACCAGTGGAAAAGAGAAGGTGCCCACCTAGCGTTGATGAGAGGAAGGCTGGTAATTTTAGCTATGGTGGAGTGGATTCTCCCCTGTGGCCAGGGAAACCCAGAATGCAAGCTGTTCAACCACTCAGGTAGAAGCCAGGACCAAAGATCTGTGCCACACAACCATTGGGTCCCATGTAGGACTACCCAGTAAATACCTGGGCGACACAACCAGCCAGTGCCAAACCAGTCACTAGCCTTTAGTGGGACAGAATGACTACACAGTTCCAGTGATATCCATCATACCACATCCCTAGTGCAATTGGGCTTGTTCTGTTTAGAGTGATTTTTTTTCTTCCCAACTTAGGGGTGCCAGATGCTCAAATGTCCATAACATGGAGTGAGCCACATGAACCCATCTCAAATCTGAGTGTAACTACCTGTGGCTCTGAAGGTGATATTTTTAGGACCCTTCCAGTCAGCAGTTTGATGGGCTGCCCATGTAGTTTCACTGACAGAAAAAGAATACCCATGCCCAGTGTTATTGATATTGTGTGCCACAGGCCAGGGTTTTGGAGCAATGTTGGTAATATCAGATGAATTAAGAGTACTAGTCTTAAGTTTTTCTTCCTTAGTGTATTGTTTTATGGCCTTCTAATCTTCTGCCTGGAATGGTGATATTCACCATGGCAATCCTGAAGTACTGGGAAGTTTTAAAATCCAAATCCTCTGGTCACATTCAACACCAATTACATCACAATCTGTGGGGATAAACCCAAGCATAGTGTTTTGTAAAGCTCCCCAAATGATTCTCATGTACAGCCAAATCAGTGGACCAGTGGTCGAGACCACTGCATCTCAACCTTTATTGTGCATACGGATGATTCAGGGATCTTATTTTTATATAGATTCTTATACAGTACATGGAAGCTGCACTTCCAGCAAACTCCCAAGTGATGCTTCTGTTGCTCCTCTGAGGACTGCATTTTGGGTAGCAAGAGAGATCCTAGAGGAATAAATGCAAACTACTTACGTATCCATTTAAAGCCCCCTGTATTCATCAGAAAAATAAAATTACATGCTTGGCCTAGAGAGCTACAAATTTGTATCTCATGAAGAGCTCTCTAAGACCTATAAGCTCTTACTTAGCACATTCCCATGTACTTTTCTACATCCTTCCTCTTAGAAGATACAGAAAATGGGAAAATGAAGGATGACTATTACAAGAGCAATTTGAAACCATCATTTGGTATCCAGTCTTACATCCTGCCTGGATCCATCCACCATTTCCCTAGAGGGAAATAGCAAAATGTTCTATGTCACTAAAATGTGGAAGCTATGAGCAACCCAGTCTAGAGACTTGAGCCCCAAGAGCTGCAGACTATAGGAACCACGCTGTGAGTCTCCCCTTGTACATGGCCTGAGAGTCTGACTGAGCTTAGAAGCTGTCCCAACTCATATACTGTAGTAACAGCAGAATTCGGTGTCAGAAAATCCTTAAAGTATATAACCATGGTGGGAAGTAGCTGAGAACAGCCAGCTCTTCAATACTCTTAGTAGATATTTCTTGTAATTATCTCCCTATTTTGATTTTCACACTAATCATCCTTGTCCAGACTTCTTTTTGTTTTAAATCCTAAGACTACTCTATCAATTTCCTAATTGGCCTCCCTATTCCATTCTCTTCTCTACTCCATTTCATACCCCAAATTTCAATGCAAGTAATGTTACTAGAAGACAGCTTTCATTATCATGCCATATTTAGAAATCATTAATGGTCCCCACTGCAAGTAAAGTAATCATTGTTGGATGACTCCAGTGGGTGAACCTCTGAGAAACCCACAAGCATGCTCTAAGAGCGTAACCAGCTACTAAGCTTCCAATGCACAGAGGACTCAATGTTGGATTAAAACTATACCGGCTACTGAGAAACCCCAGTAGGAACAAGCACAATGACCACCCAGATCCTGGTTTCTAATACTATTCTCCAGTGAAATAAATTACATCTCCTAAGAAATGGCTAATTCTCAGGCCAGGGCAGGGAAAATGCAAGATGAGCCTAGAGCATCTCTTAGCATCTCTTAGTGTGTAAAAGTAAAGAAGTACTCAAAAATCAAAGGATGGGAGCTTGTCAAAGGGCCACAAGAGCCAATCTAAAAGCCGCCAATGGCCAGAGGTGGAACAATTGAGCAACAAAATAAATCATGAACACAGTATCATATTACAACACAAAATATAAAATAAATATACCTGAATTCATGCTGATATAAATGAATGAATGGATGGATAGATAGATAGGAAGATACAATTGGAGAAGCAGCAAATCTTCCTTACAGAAGAGTTCCAAATAATTTATGTATAAATACCAGGAAGTGAAGCTTATCACCTCTTTCCCACCTCTTTGAGTATGGCTGGCCTTAGTGACTTGCTTCTGAAGAATAGACTATAAGACGGGAAAAAGCAACTTTACAATGCAGAACCTGGAGAACATTATCTTGGCCAGAGAATCAAGATTAACACCACCAGTAATATTGTAACCAAGCAGGACCCTATGAGGCCTTCCCAGGACATACCCCTGCCTCCCCATGTCCTCCACCTGCCTTTTGTCTGTAGAAGAAATTTAGTCAAAGAATAAATTTAATTAGAGAAGTGAGAAAATGCAGAAAGAAATGGAAACAGTCAAGCAAAACAAAATAATAGTTCAGCCATTAAACAAATTCAAGAACTTTTAGTTCCTCCTCAAGGGCTATAGAGAATATTCTGAGCCATGTCCTTTGAGCTGTTTTGCAGATACTGAAACCCCCACCAGGTGGAAGAAGTTAACTGTATGCTGCCTACAAGCATGTAGACCCCAGATGGGTTGAAACTAGGAAGTTGATGATGTTGACTCCCAACTACCCCACCACCAATCAATCAGAAAAATGTCCATGAGCTGATCACACACCCCACAACCCCCTCCCTCAACCTGTCTTTAAAAACCTTTCCCTGAAAGTCTTCGGGGAGTTTGGGCCTCTTAAGCACCAGCTACCTGGACTCCTTGCTTGGTGGCCTGCAATAAACACTGCACTTTCCTTCACCACACCTGGTGTCAGTAGATTGGCTTTACTACATGCAGGTGAGGAGACCCAATTTTGGTTCAGTAAAAATAAGTCATGTTCACAGCACTTACCCTGAGGTGATGTAATGAGAAAGGCACTTCATCTCTGTGGTCTTCTCAAAAACTCACAACTTCAGTCTAACCAGGAGAAAAATATCCGACAAACCCAAACTGAGGGTTTGGATTTGTCAGAAGGAAAGACACTGCACAAAATACCTGACCAGTAGTCCTTAAAACTGTGAAGGTCATTAATAACAAGAAAAGACTGAGAAACCTTCACAGACCAGAGGAGATTAAGGCTATATGCAAGTGGTGTCTTGGATGGGAACCGAAAACAGAAAATGGACATTAGTGGGAAAACATGTGAAATCTGAATAAAGTGTGAGTTTGGTCAATAGCAGTGTAACCATGTTGCTGTCTTAGCTGTGACAAATGTCCTGTATGATAATGTAAGGTGTTAACATTAGGGAAAACTGGGTGAGGGGTATATGGGAACTATCTGTACCATCTTTGCAACTTTTCTTTAAATCTAAAACTATTTTAAAATTCAAAGTTTCCTTCTTTAAGAAAATACCAGCCATGTCAGAGACAACACTCTTCACCTTAATTAGCCTCCTCCCCACCTGGACTCTGACCCTGAAGCAGCTAATAAATATGGAAGGAGATGGACCCAAAAGGAGAACAAGTTTTACAGTTACACAGAGCCTGGCACATAAAAGTTACTCAAATTTTTATTAAAGAAAAAAAAAAATAAAACAGAATTAAAGATCGTGCAAAGAGTTGTGGAAAGAAGGTGTAGAGTTGGAATAGACAGTCTTAAACTGATGTCACTGAGAAGATGGAAGGATAAAAAACTATACCACAGAGAGAAAGTGAATTGTGCCGTCAGTTCTCTGTGAAAATTGAGAGACGTTTATTCTAACTGGAGGGTTCAGATCCATTATCTTAATACAGTCTCACAAGAGTATCTGGACAGATGTGAGTATTTCTATTTCATAGTTGAGGAGACTCAGACACAGGAAGGTTAAATGCTTTACTGGATGTCTTCTTATGTCCTTGAAGAAAGATGTGAGCAGACGGCAATGAAGGTAAATGTGTTCTAGGCCCACAACTTACTGATGAAACATAAATGACATACAATCTCCCATCTCTAACACCTAAGGATTTATTAATTAGCAAGTGTAGAAGCTGCCAGATTGTGTTGCTCTAAATGACAATGGGCAGGATCTATGCGTTAACGTTAGCAGAGTGTTAAACCAATCTGGCTTTTGAAGTTTGCAAATTCTTTAACAAATTGAATAAATGTGAATAGGATTACCTAACAAAACAATCTGAATGCCCAGACTTACAACCATCCGCTGAGCCAAAATTCCTAAACCTTCTCCAGATCACAACTCAAACTCAAGCGTTAATTTTACCGTCTTCTTTTGTACTGAGTATCTCACCAGTAGGCTGTTGGGATCTCTCACAAGTGTGATACACCTCTTTGGGAGGAGGGAGAAGGGCAGTGCACAGGTGGCAGGAAAGCTCCCTCTAATGTGGTGAGTATCAATTCTGCTGCTCCACAAACCAGTGCCGGATCTCCACATTGTCCCTATACCTCTCCAGAAGGCACCTCCTTGGCAAGGACTTGCAGAGATGATGCCAAGCAAAAGGGCTCATGCAATGGTGGTCACCAGCTTTGAAAACTCTTCAGGTTAGCTGGCACTCCAGTTGAATCTATTTTTAAAAATCTCTTTTGAGACCAGGTACACTTCCTAAATGAAAGAGCCCTGAGTTCTAAAATTAAACATTGTCTGTTCTGGCTTGGGTCTTCTCCTCTATGGGTTAAAATGTTGCCCTCTTTTTTGTTGTCATTTTTGTCTAGAATCTCATCATCATCATCTTCATCATCACCACCACCACCACAATTAATCACAGCAGTATTTTACCGAGCTTCTGCTCTGTGTGAGATGTTATACTAGTCAGTCTATGTGCATTATCTCCTTTAGTCTTAAAAAAATGTTCCTATGGGACAAGTACTCTTATTAACCCCATTTTTTGCAGAGGGAGAAAACAAGGATACCACCAGGAAATAACAGGACCCTGATTCAAACCCAGCTTCGAGGCTTTGCTCTAACCATTTGGTTAATGTGCCTTCAGAGTTTAGGAGAAAACTTGTATGTTCTGTTCCTCATCTACATTAGGTTAGGTTAGATTAGATTCCTTCTCGGGGTCTTTCTGACTTTGACATCAGAACGTAAACTCCACAAGGGCAGATTTCGTCTTCTTTCTTTCTTTTCATTTTCACTGCTGTGTCCCCAGAGCGGGACAAACGCCTGGCACAGAATGGGCACTCAATAACTTTTTATGGAACAAACAATTAATAACACTCTGTGGAAGGAGTAAAATATATTGGGAAATCTTGAAACTTGGAGCCACACAAACTTTACACTTACCAAGTAAATTAATTTTAGGCAGATTACAAGATGTCTCTGACCTAAGAAAACAAACATAGCAATTCTTCCTCTTGAGGACTAATGAGAAAACCTACACAAAACCCCAGAGTTGGCACATGATGAGACTTCACGATTGCCACCTGTCAACAGAAGTTTCATTTCATTGCCTGTTTCTGTCTTCTGACCAGTTTTCTTATTAGAAATCATGTAAATGAATTCAAATTAGCCCCTCAATAAATCTGGCTCCATCATTCATTGGTCGAACCCCTTCTGTGAATATTCAGCAGATACATTTGGATTCTAGTTCCATAAACAGAAGTAGCCTCGCCAGAATCATCGGGAGAATCTGCCTGAATGGAGATGAGAAGCCCGAGTGATGACTGATCAGCGGAGAGCAAAGACGGGTCGGCTTTCATTTCAGGCAAGTAGGGACAAGGGCATTCGTGAGAAACAGAAGTTAGTGGTTTGGAGGAAAGAGATATTACAACAGAAGGGGTCATTATGGTTGACATGCTTCTACTGTAAAGTACTGCAGAGAGTAGGCTCTTACTTTTATTCCTCAAAAACGAAGCACCATGTGCTAGTTGGAATTCTCTGTAGACGTCTGAGTGTGTGTGTACGTTCCAGTCCAAGCTTTTGGCAAATGAAGAAAAAGTTTCAGCACAGATCACAAGACCAATGTTCTCCAAGGAGGGAAGAGAAAGCTAAAGTTTCCACAAAGCTCTTTTGTATTGCTAAGTACATCCAAAACTATTTGCCTTCTCCTGCTCCAAGAATTTTCTGTGTTCTTCTCAGCACCGGCACAGCAGACCTGGAAACCAATTTCCCTGGGGCCAGGGGCTGGCACTGAAGTTGATCAGTGTAATCCAGGTTGCATATCACCAGGCAGTTTGTGGACTCCCAACAGATGTTGCAAAAGGCAGTCCAGATTGGCCCTCCTTTCCCTGGCAGCTTTCCCGTTTGGTCTTCTGAGGTCTGATGCTTCCTTGCAGTACACGGTATCTGCAGAGCGGATGTGTTAGAGAGGGCTATTTTTCTAAGCTAACTCCCCTCTACTGTTTGCCGATTAAATCCCAGAATGTTCTCTGTAGAGGCTTCTCACCAAGAGGAGGGAACAGAACTTATTCAAAGCTGTCTAACATCTGACAATTTGAAATTATGCATTTGCCTTCCCTGGAAAGAAATAATAAAAGTATTTTATTTCACACCGAAAGTTGTTCAACTATGATATACAAGAAGGGGCACAAAATATGATTTACCTATGGCTGAAAATACTGAAGTTGGTCTGAACTACATTTAAAGGTGACTTTGAGTGCCTGTAAAACGCACTAGCTATGCTATGTAAATGGTAAAAAAAAATGGTAAATGTCACTACTTTATCCAAATACTAGCTGGATGTTCTTTTTCTGTGTTGCCTTCTGATTTTTTTGCTGATATACTAGCTCCAGAAATGCCAATATATAATTTCTCTGGAAGGCATACAGTGGAGAATATTTTCCATGGATGTCTTCTCACTTCCCACCCAAAGCATTTTCATGGATACAAGACAAACTTCAGAAGAATTCAAGAAGCAGTATCTTTACCATTTCACTGACTAGCCTGGACAATTTCGGTTGTAATGAACAAAGGTTTTTATAGGCTATGTTGAGGAAGGGGGGTTACTGTAAGGATACACACAGACTGGAGCAGAAGAGTGGACTGGTCCAAATCCAAGCCAGCTTGAAGGGCTGCCTCCTGTCCTGTCTCCTCCTCTACGGCTCCATAGCCTCTACCTCATGATAACCCACCTTATCCCTGTATGATGCCTCCACCTTCTCCCTCTACTGGATCCCTCCTCTGTTCTCTACCCTGGAGCCAAATTATAAGTAGATTTACCTTATGCATATTCAACTTTCAGTTCTTCCCACATACACACAGAAGTGAGCATAAGGTGGGTGTCCTAAAACTGCTGTTCTCTCCATCACTTTCAGTTTCCAGGTGCCTCCTGTACCATGATCGTCTCATGACACCAAGTGTAATTCTAGTATTTAGAGATACATATTTTCAGTAAAACATGGCCTCTAGATGCAAGCCAACTGCTTCATCTGGTACTCTACTGAAGAAGCAACAGTCTCTTCCAAAACGATAGAAAAATCATATTATATTGAACTTATCAAGAAACAGTATACTGGTCCCAAAGTGGCACCTCTGTAAGGGATTTCAAGGGTAAATTTGACTGCCTGTAACCCCAACTGCCTTTAGGTACCAGGCTCCAATCCATGACTGCACCGTACATCTTTTATGCATTCTTGTAACGCTGAGCCCTAATGCACTGCCTTCCAAATAACATCTCAGCCTCACCGTTCTCATTTCCAAATTCTGAAGGAGAATCTGATCGTCTTACCTCACTTTTTATTTCGGAAAATCATTCAAGTTTTACTGACCAGCATCAAGATTGCTTGTCCATAGATCACATGTTTATCTCCAGTCCATTTTCCTGGAGCACAGAGCCTCATGGATATGGCTGCCTGATATCAGGAATTGTAGACAGGACAATTTTCTATAAAAACCTGTATGAAAAGGCACATATGATATCATCAGCCAAAATATTTTAGTTTTTAGAAGTTTTTAATAACCCTCCCCAATAAAGTAGCAATAAGATTACTTTTAAAGGTAAGTGAGGGCTTCCC
This sequence comes from Grampus griseus, assembly GCF_964374135.1. Lineage (NCBI taxonomy): Eukaryota > Metazoa > Chordata > Mammalia > Artiodactyla > Delphinidae > Grampus > Grampus griseus. The sequence continues at coordinate 120,471,875 of NC_139019.1, read as the reverse complement.
TGGTGGCGCAGTGGTTGAGAGTCCGCCTGCCGATGCAGGGGACGCGGGTTCGTGCCCCAGTTCGGAAGGATCCCACATGCCGCGGAGCGGCTGGGCCCGTGAGCCATGGCCACTGGGCCTGCGCGTCCGGAGCCTGTGCTCCGCAACGGGAGAGGCCACAGCGGTGAGAGGCCCGCGTACCGCAAAAAAAAAAAAAAAAAAGGTAAGTGACTGTTTATTTCATAGAAAGACAAGCAGCTCAAATCATCATGTTCAGGGGTTCCATGGCATTAGCATCTACAAAGAGAAAGAAGCTCAGGGAAATAGTAAAATGGTCTTCACACTTATAAACAAAGTAACTTATGAAATAACTACTTAATTAGCAAGCCAACGCTAGATGCCGCAGGGGATATAGGCTATATTAGACATGGAACATGCCCACAAGGATCTTCTTTTCTTTTATATTCTTTCATTTTCATTTTCAGAATTTTCAGAGAATGACAAAGTGTGTATTAGAGATCAACACTAAAACAAAATAGGACCGATAGCTGTGAAAACAGAGAGAGAGATGCTTTGGGACATTGGGACTAGGGAGGTATGATTTCCAGCTGGGGAGAACCATACTAGACAAAGAGGAGAAGGAAGAGATTCCAGGCTAAGGCAGTAATAGAACAATTAATACTGGGGCACTGAGTGAGTAAAAGAGAACTGGTAAAATGAGTTTGGATTGAAAGTATTTGCAATTTTGAAAGGCAGAAGAGGCAAGGTTTTATACCTTATCCAAAAGTCCAGGGGATGCCAGAACCTGGAAGTGGTGGGATCAGCTGCATGGTGATAAACCTGGAAGGAATGAGAAAGACAGATTTGAGAGGGCAGGAAGTGGAGGTGAGCAAACAAGTTAAGAATTTACTGCAAATTTACTTCTAAGGAACTTATCCAACAGAAACAAACTCAAGTGTACAAAATATTTATTGTATTTCTATAATAGAGAAAAGAATGAGTTATTTTGATATAAGTACAGGTGTCTTTAATATGTGAAGTAAAAAAAGGAAGTTGCAAAACAACATGTATAAAGTCATCATAATTTTATTTTTAAAAAGCAACAAAGAATACAGTAAAGCGTGAGGTTCTGGAGTTAGCTAGGCAAGGTTAGAATTGTGGTTTAATCGGTTATCAGATAGTACAACAGGGGCTACATGAGAAAATGTATGTAAAGTGCATAACACACCACTGGCTCATAATAATTCCTCAATAAATATTAGCTAATTTGTGTTTGTGATGCATATGTTGATATGGATGTATTATATTGATAGATAAATGTATATATACATATATTTTATGGGCATAATAAAATCACGAAATAATCATTGTTAACAGTTGGGCAGTAAGGTTAGAGAAAAAGAAACTTTCAATTTTTACTTTATTCACTTTTGTTTTATTTGATTTGTTACCTAAAAAGCATGCATTATTCTTATAATTAAAAAGAAGTTGAACACTTACTTTGAAGAAAAAAGATTATATGATCTGAACTTGAACTTCAGTGGAAGACAAAAGGATACATAAAAATATCTCTAAATTGACTCAAGAGAAAACACTTACCCACTGAATGGAAACTAAAGGCAAAGAAGAGGAAGAAATTAAAGATGACATGGGTGCTTGGAAGCTGGATGCCCGAGAGAACAGCACTGCTTCCTAACAGTAGAGGGGAGGAAGAGTTGGGAAGCAAAGCGATTTGTACTCTATTAACTGATAATTCTGTAACGATTACACAACCATCCATTCTCTTTGTGAAAACTTCTCCCAGCAGGATTTTCACTCCTGTTGATGATGAACCTGGATTAGAGGGGGGAAAGTTTCTAAGGTTAGTTTCTCTTTTCTTTTTTCATCTTCAGCAGCTTTCAGTGTTGTCAGCATTCCAGATTTTGGCCATTGGAATAGGTGTGTAGTCGTACCTCATTGTTTTGATTTGTAATTCTGTAATGACATACGATGTTGAAGAACATTTCATATGTTTATTTGCCATCTATATATCGTCTTCGGTGAGGTGATTACTCAGGTCTTTTGCTCTTGTTTAAGCAGGTTGTTTATTTTCTTATTGTGGAATTTTAAGAGTTCATCATATATTTTAGATGATAGTCCTTTGTAAGATGTCTTCTGCAAACATTGCAAATATTGTCTCCCAGTCTGTGGCTTGTCTTCTCATTCTCTTGAGATTGTCTTTTGCAGAGCAGAAGTTTTAACTTTAAAGAAGTCCAGCTTATCAATTATTTCTTTCATGGATCCAGCCTTCGGTGTTGTATCGAGGGTCATTGCCATACCAAAGGCCATCTAGGTTATCGCCTATGTTACTGAAACCTTAGGTCAGGTGTTCATAAGAGAAATCCTCTATCTTCCTGAAAATATTTTAAAGAACCTAGAATGTGATTTTGACTAAAGAACAAATTCTTTTTTAATTCCAAACTTTCAAGTTTTCATATAGATCATACTGATTCACAGAATTGGTCCTACTGAATGAGGATGATTTTCCAAGCCCCACATCTTGAGAGTGACTTCTGTGTTCATCAAGTTAGTGTGATTTCAAACATCTAGATGTTTAAAAGAACATTCTGTCAGTTAGCCAGATGTTTCCAAATGTTCAGCTACTTGGCATTGTGTGTACAGCTGGTTCCAGAAACATCTAATTGATTGATGGACCCTTTTTACTTTTTATCTACATGTTGGATATCAGTATACACATCCACCTTCACTTTAACATCTTTGCTCCTTCTATGCATATAATCAAACAAATGAGGACTAAAAGTTCAGATTAAACAATGCAGGGCTAATTGTAAGTAATCAGAGATGCTACTTTAAGCCCATTAACTAAAAGATCTAGTGAAAGAACAGATTTTTCTAGAGAAAGGCAAACAAGAAATCTAATTATCAATTGCGTTGTTTTTTTTTTTTATATTGCTGTCATTATAGTGTTACCTTCTGCAAGTCTGCATTCAGATTTTGAATCTTTTATTTATGAAGTGTCTCATGGCATGCCAAGTGATAGTAACAATTTCATTAACAATTTTAGGCGCCAGGTTCTTGGAGCCTATAGTTGTCCATATAATAGACATGCAGTTGTTACACTGGAATAAACAATAATACAGGTACAGAATAAGGATCTAATTCTCCTACTGCAGTAGATGACGATACAGCTGACCTATGAAGCTATAGACCTTACAATGTGATAGATTAGAATACAGTTGATGTATAGAGCGGTAATCCTTATACTAGAGTAGTCTACAAAACAGTCAATCTGTAGAGCTATAATCTTTGCACTGGACATTACAACAAACATGAAAGAGTTAGACATTATGTGAAAAAATATAAGCAGCCCCTGTAAAGATAGTAGGATCCATATACAAGAACTGAAAAAATTAAAAGTGTATTACTCAGGGTTCGCTGGAGAAATAGAACCCATAGGATATATATAAGAGAAGATTTATTATGGGGATTGGCTCATGCAATTATAGAGGCCAAGAAGTCCCATGATCTGCTATCTGCCAGCTGGAGAACCAGGAAAGCCAGAGGTGTAATTCAGTCTGAGTCCAGTGGCCTGAGAATCAGGGGAATAATGGTTAAGTCCCCATCTCAGTCCAGAATCCCTTGAACCAGGAACACCCATGCCGAAGGGCAGAAGATGCATCTCAGCTCAAGCCCGGAGAGGTCATCAACCCTTTCTCCACCTTTTTGTTCTATTTGAACCCTCATTGGATTGGATGAAGCCCACTCACTTTGGCGAGCGCCATCTGATTCACTCAGTTCACAGATTCAAATGCTAAACTCTTCCAGAAACATCCTCATGGATGCACCCAGCCCGGTCAAGTTGACACATAATATTAACTATTACACAAAATAAATTAGAATTCTATCAACTCAGACTGGGGACGTGGGGGAAGGAACGGAGATTGGAAATATGGCAAGGTGTGATGGTCAAGAAGATTTCTAAGAGAAGGTGAATTACTACTTAAATCTTAAGAGAGGGCTTCCCTGGTGGCGCAGTGGTTGAGAGTCCGCCTGCTGCTGCAGGGGACACGGGTTCGTGCCCCGGTCCGGGAAGATCCCACATGCCGCGGAGCGGCTGGGCCCGTGAGCCATGGCCACTGAGCCTGCGCGTCCAGAGCCTGTGCTCCGCAACAGAAGAGGCCACAACAGTGAGAGGTCCGCGTACCGCAAAAAAAAAAAAAAAAAAAATCTTAAGAGAGGTCTTCATCTGTCTCTTCTGGCTGTGGTGTGTAAATGAAAACTAAGAATGGAATTAATGTAAGAAGGGTCAAATCTAGGCTGCCCTGGCTCACGGTTCACTGCATCTTTACTTAAGGATAGCTCTTTATGATCCAGGAATATACCCTGCCTAGCAATTGTGTTCTTAAGCACACATTTTTGGTAATTTTCTTCATCCCTAAAAATATCAAAGCCATAAACATTATTTTTTTAAAAAAGACAGAAATAGCAAACTGTACTACCTCTTCACTCAAGCATAGGTGTTATTAGAGGAAATATATAATAAAAAACAAGAAAAAGCACTAGGGATATGATGCAAGATAGTATTCAGTCAAACACTTGTTTAAATCTGGAAATATTTTGATTTGAGAAGTTTTTGGACCCTCACTCATCTTCCTAGGGTCTGAGTTCTTTTGTTGAGGATGTCTGGCCGGCTATATATAGTCAGAATCATCCAAATGAACAACTGATGGATAGAATTTTTGCATCCATAACATAAAGCCAATCTAGGGGACCTGGACAAGAGCAATTAGTGTAAAGCTTGCTGCTCTAGGCGTTAAGAGAGACCTTTAAGGTCCATCACTGGAAATTTCATGTTTAAATCATACCTATCACTTATGGAGTTTCCAGTCATTGGCAGACACTAAGCTGGGTGCTGTAAATTAGAATTGTATACGGCTTGAGTATTGAAAAACTTGAAAAATGGATACATGCTCAGCTTAACAAAATAGCCGTAAGAATATTTTCCCATCACCTCCTTCCAACAAGGATGTGACCATCCCAGAAGATAGACATTGCCATGGTTATTTTCTCCACTTTACAGATGAGGAAACTGATACTGACGCTCAGAGACATTTACCTTTCTATCTCTCAGGGCACCAAAGCTCAGGAACAGAGATTTGTCTAAGGGCCTGCTTCTCTGACTACATATTCTACACTCTTTCCATACTTCTCTCCTGTGTATTTAGAAATGCTCTTATTAATTTGGGTTCTCAAATACTTAGGCATCAGATAAGACACATTATTTGAAAACTAAAATTTTCAAATTGTTGTCAGCTTCAGTTAATATCTTATGTCCTGCTGATGAATCTAACATTCAAAGCCAAGAGAAAAGGATAGCTGTTTAGCGTAAGAAATCCCTAAAAGAAAATAGTTAGACACAAGTTTAAACACACAAACTCTACAACAATAATAAACATATTAAGGAATTATCTATGCAAACAATATCATGTTTTCTTTGCTTTTCAAAAGTCCCTTCCTTAATTGCCTGGTATGGTCCACTACGGTTAACCATCCCATTTAGATTAGCTGCTCCAGTGAAAATCATGAAAACCACTGCACTAGATTATATGTTAATAACTATGTAAATATTCCCTCAGACAAATAATAAAATTCTCATGGAGATATAAGATAGAAATTTTATAAAACAAAATATGGAGAAAATGAAGATCATTTAACTTCAATGTGGTGAAGCAATATTTTCTATCATTTAAATATCTGATCAGGGACTTGGAAAAGTATAACACAGAAGAAGTTATTAGTCGTATATCAACAATAAAATAAAAAGCACAGAATAAACATTGCAGCATTCTGTAAAAAAGTATAATGATGAAGAGCTTTGAAATAGAGAATATGTAACAGATCAGTGAACTATGAGATTTTTTTTTTTTTTTTTTTTTGCGGTACGTGGGCCTCTCACTGCTGTGGCCTCTCCCGTTGCGGAGCACAGGCTCCGGACGCGCAGGCTCAGAGGCCATGGCTCACGGGCCCAGCCGCTCCGCGGCCTGTGGGATCTTCCCAGACCGGGGCACAAACCCGTACCCCCTGCATCGGCAGGCAGACTCTCAATCACTGCGCCACCAGGGAAGCCCAACTATGAGATTTTTGACTGCAACCATTATGTCTTACCTCTGTATCCCCAGATGTATGGTTAATATTTTATAAATATTTGAAAAATAAAATAAATGGGATTTATAAAGATAAAGAAGTTGTGACATCTGGGAGATGGGGAGACATTTAAGGGTCAAAAACTACATTTCACCATATAAATTAAGTAGAGCATTAGAAATATCTTAGTTCCTTATTTGGGTCATCAGAAGGCAGGATACCATGTTGGGTAAAAAAGAGATTTAAACTTTGGAGTCTTAAAGACCTGGATTCAAATCCTAGCACCACCACTTACTATATGTAAGATTTTAAACAAGTTACTATGTCTTTACTTCATCATGTGTAAAATGAGAAAATATGACCACCCAGCACTGGCATCCTCCATATCTAAGAATCGTGTTTCCTGCCCTAGGAAACCCATGGGCTTAATTTTTTGGAAAAGCAATTACACAGGACTACTTCATTATTCCTGGAAATTAAGTTTGATTAAAATTAGGCAAAACATATTATATCACTTTGTGGCTGTCATACCAATAACCAAGCAGAAGCCACTTGGCTTTGAAAATATAAATGACATAAATGATAAAAAAGCCACTTTTTCTAGTTGCACTGAGTAGTAGTTTGTAGGTCATTTCAGTTTATTTCTCATCACAAGCATCCCCAATACAACAATGTCTCATTAAAGCAGATCCCATTCCAACCTGAAGTTTGGCATGACCTGGGTCTTAGAACTTATCCAATGTAATTTTATTGTTAAAATTCCAGAAGGAACTTATAAATTTTTTTTCACCTAGAAAATAGTCCCACAGCAGAGACAGCTTCCAGAGATATTATAGGCTTATTACTGAAAACAGAATTGATTCCCAAGGCATACAGCCACACCACTAACATCATATACAAAATAATCATCAAAAACAATAGGCAACTGACCTAAGGACATTTAGACAAGCTAGGGAAAAGGATTCCTATAAATTTAGCAACACATCTTCCCACTTCTATTAGATCTATTGGAGAGAAAGAGTGTTCCCTGCAGTATCCCAGAAAACAGTGGCTATAAACAAAGAAATAGGGCAGATTGAAATTGGACTCCGGAGAAATTCATTTAATGACGCTTCGAGTTATTTTCAGTAAATCGGCAAATGTGTGAGTTCAGTCAATCCTTAACAGGAGACCTGATCAAATAAGGAAATATCAGTTTCTTGACTTTCATTAGTAACTCACAGGAAAGCTCTTTAATAGAACATATCACTTCCAAGTCTTTGTCTTACTGACAGATCTTCCTGCTGTCTTTTCCTTATCATACACTATCAGTTAGCCCTTGTTGAGCCAGATTCCCCTTGGACCTAAGCTACTCACTGAAGAGAAAAGAGCAGCCTGGGATGCTGCCAAGCAGGCAGCCAGGTGGTCCAGCTGATTCCAGGCTATTGATGATCACAGTAATCAACCAGACTGCCTGGGATTCCTGTGGCTGCCTTAACAGCTCAGTCAGAACTACAGAATGCCTTAGTAAAGCTCAGATGGGTAATGCACTGTGTACACAGCTCATGTGAGAAATTTCTAGAGTTAGGCTGCCTGGGTTTGGATCCCAATTCTACTCTTTTTTAGCTGCTTGAAGTTGAATATAATTTTGTAACCTAGAGCATGCCTCCATTTTCTCATCTATAAAATGAGAGGTTATAACACTATCACATGGGTTGTGAGAATTAGATGAGATGATATTTTCTATGGCTTAGCGCCTGGTACATTGTAAGGGATCAGCAAGGTTAAGATGCTTATAGAAGTAGTCGTAGTGGTTGGTGGTGATGGTGATGGTGGTGGAAGTGGTGCTCATGCTGGAGGTCATGACAACAGTAATCGTGATGATGGTAGGAACAGTTGGTAGGAATACATTATTGAAGTGCTGTGATGTAGCATTAACTGCAATGAAAAGAGTAGTGATCTAGTCAGTTAGATGAGGATCCAAAGCCCCATTCATTCAACCTTTTAAAAACACTAAGCATTGGGACTTCCCTGGCGGTCTGGTGGTTAAGACTCTGTGCTTCCACAGCAGGGGGCACAGGTTCGATCCCTGGTCAGGGAACTAAGATCCCACATGCTGTGATATGGCAAAAAAAAGAAAACCCACAACAAAACAAAACAAAAACAACAACAAAAAACAAACAAAAAACCCCACTAAGCATTCTAAGCCTTCGATAGCCTCAGACTTAGCATAGTGGTCCTTAGTACTCCTCTTGGAAGATTATGAAGGCTCAATTAACTTACTTTTTTGGGGGCCATGCCATGTGGCTTGTGGGATCTTAATTCCCCAACCAGGGATTGAACCTGGGACCCAGCAGTGAAAGCACCAAGACCTAACCACTGAACCCCCAGGGAATTCCCTTAATTAACTTACTGGTTGCCTATTATATGCTACATATTTTAAATGTATTATCTAATTTAATCCTTACTATGATCCTGCAAGATATAATATTATCTCTACTTTATGAACAAGGAAACTGAGGGTCAGAGAGGTTAAGTGATTTTCCTAGGGTCACAGTAGTAGGGTGTGGTAGGTAATCTGACTTCAAACCCCAAATTCTTTCCCCCAAGCTTCTACTCACAATCCTTAAGGTACGTAAGAGTGTCTAGGTACAGAGCTTGCTCAAAGCAGTTACCAAATAAATACAATCCCTCTTCTCTAAGCCTATATTACCTTTGCTCTGCAGCCCCATGGAGGACTTGGGGGACATCCAGATATGCCCAACCAGCTCACTGTTACTAGTCGGGACTTTCTTGCTGCCTGTGGTAGAATCCATTTCAAGCTACCTTTGTCTCTGATGTGTTACTTCTTAAAACTTTGTTATATTTATATTGGCTTATTTCATTTTATATTTACTTTTTCTGTCTTCCTCCCAAAGTAAAATATAAGCTCCATGAGGGCAGAGACTTGTCTCTTGCTCTCATCCACACCCCCACCACCTAGCACAGTACATGACACACAACAGGTGCTTAATAACTACCTCTTGGTTGAATGGGTGAATGCATTTTTGCAAGAGCATTTGTAGACCAATGGCCATCCTTTTTCCAGGTAACCTACATGCCACGCTCTAGCTTGACAGAATGTGCATCCTCAATTTAAACAGCTCTGTTGACGTCCACCACCAACAAGAAAGGCAATGGGGAAAGTCTGTAACTTTCAGTTTAAGTAAAAATGCTCCGCCTTGACCCTGGCTCTTTAAAAATAAGGGCATGCTTTCCTCTCTCTAGTATGTTAGACTTTATTGCCCATCTAACACTGCACACCAGGCAGTTTTACATATTCCTTTTTTAAGGTCAATAAACAGGACAGAATTATATAAACAAGTCCTACTCCAAATTCGCTCACTGTTCTTTCCTACTACTAACACAACTGGATTTCAGTCTTCGGCCTTAACAGGGAAAAAACAATTCCTCTCCCATCAATAAACCTGGGCTGTGTATTTATACAGGATATCTAATGTCTTATGGACACTTTCTCCCTGTGGATCCATTTTGACTCCCAGCAGCCAGTTTACTGTATATTTCACTCAACTTGATAGAGTGCAAGTAGGTGGGTATTTTCAGACGATTTGTCAATATCAACTGATGTTTTCTTGTCACAGATAAACAGCCTCTGCCGTGAATCAATACTGTGTCGGCAATGCTGTCATAATCCTCCCTAATGTGTGTGTGGCGTATTGACAGCAGATGTATTACCCTGAATGTCTGCCGATGTGAAACAGCTTAGCTATTTGTGTGCCACGCTCCGTGCTTCTTTACAATGTAGACAATGTAGGGCATTTGTTTCAGTGGTGGCCAGGGAACATGACCGGGGCTGGTCTGCATGGACAACAGCAGACAGCTCTGGTCCATCCCATTGCAGCTGTAAGTTTCCATTGAACCGATTAGCTGAAATCCATCTAGGCTGTGTGGCTTTGATTACACAGCGGTGCCCAAAACAACGCTCTGATGTTTTCGTTCACCTCGGAGCTATGCAGTGTCCTGAACCACAGCCCTCCACATCAGCACTCTGTATATATCCCAACACAACTGGTAACATGTGAGTCAGGCCAAGATGTCCCCGGCTCAGACTTCTGGGTCAAACAGATTTTCTCTAAAGGGCTCCCAATCCCAGAGGTATCAGGATGACATCATTAATCCAAACAGAGACATCAACAGCAGGTGAGTCCAACCTGAAACCTTGATTGATGTCTTCAACAATCTCTATATTGGACAGTATTGGGCTTTGCAGTTAGACTAACCTTGTTTCTAGTCCTTTCATTCCCTATTTATGACCCTGAGCAAATCACTCAGGATCTGTTTCCTTATTTTAGAGTGAGAATCATAATAATGTAACCTGGTTGTTAAGAAAGCTTAATGAGATACTATGTGTAAAACTTAGCCTAGGGCCTGGCACTAAATATGTTCTCAAAACCTAGAAATTATTAGTTTTAAAAAATGAGCAAGATAAAGAAATGAGTAGACAAGATTTCAATGAATGGTCTGTCTCATTGCAAGATGCAGTTGATGATGCGGCCCTGACATGGAAATGAACAGCCAACCATTTATATGACTTGACGTTATGGGATAAATGCCACCCCCATTTTACTTTATACAGATGTGAGAATTTTTAATGTGCTTGAAGATAAGACAAAGAATAAAACCCTTCCAGAGTCCTATGCATGAAGGCCTGTCTTAGTAGAAATTCCTAGCTGATTGTCACTTGATACATGGTAATAATGTCTACTTAATTCACTCTGATTTTTTGTTAATAAATACACGAAAGAAAAAGAAATCCAGGCAAACAATAAACTCTATTTTTGCAAAGGTTTATGTTCCTTTAATACCACACTTTTACCAAAACTATAAATATATTCTTAGAAAGGCATGCAAATGTAGTCTTACTTTTCTCAAGAACACTGTGAGATAAGTAGATCGGGGGTAATGTTCCCATTTCTCAGGTGAGAGGAGCAGTTCTTAGCAAAGTGACTTGCCTGAAATCACGTACATGATAACGCCCTAACACCCAGGCAAGGGCAGCTGCTGCTCCAGGTTCCAAGCCTTGGAGGGACCTACATAACAAACGCACACACAAAATAAATGTAAGGATGCGTAGATACCTCAGCACTCAGAATCCAGCACACAGACCAGGACCCTGTGACCCTAAATCCTAAACATCCACCCTCCTGATTAATACCGTTCAGGCCAATGAAACATTTCTCCACCTGTCTTTCCTTATTCCCCCTAAAAAGGCAATTATGTCAAAAAGCAGTGAACCTTTGTGGTTGTCTGAGGTTGACATTGGAGACAGGGCTTCAGAGAGAGTAGTGTAGGATGTGAGCTGCAGAAGTGCTCGGGTAACAGGAAAGGCAAATTAATTAACTTGTCAAATCCTTTCTTTCAAATAGTATGAAAGCAATAGATTCCTGCACAACAAAGTAGCCTCTCCCAGAGTGCCTCTGTTTTCTCACTTCTATTTGTTTCACAATTCAGAGTTCCAGAGGCATTTAGGAATTAGTGCAGTGTGCTCTTCATGGTGGCTGGGAGTATTTGCAATATTAAACAATGCATATTACCCTGAAATTCCCACAGCATGCCGCCGATTCTTCCCATGTAATTAGGTGATTGAATGTGTAGGGGTTCGGAATGAGTCTCCCCACGATGTGCCACTCAGGAAGAACCTTTGACCTTCCCCCTAACTGCCTAAAAGAATTTAGATGGAGGACCTGGTCCGGGAAGGGAACTATCACCATAGACAGCTAGAGCATAATATTGTACAAACTAGGTGTGGTAGCCGGGGAGAGACCTAGCACGGCCTGTTTGATCAAAATCCTCCCTGTGTTGCTTAGGGATGGCCCAGAAAACATTTGTTTATCAAGCATTTACTCTTTTATTCTTCCTCTGAATTGCCTTCCTTTCCTTTGAAGTACAGGCCCCTAACCCTTTCTCCTGAGTCCAGAATGACGTCTATACCTCATTTTACCTGTCTTTGCAATTTCTCACGTTAATGTGGATTTCCAGTATGTACGTAATTAAATTTGATTTTCTCCTCTTAATCTGTCTTATGTCATTTTAGTTATTTGACCAGCCAAAAGGACAAGAAAAGAAGGGGGGTAGTTTTCCCAAATATTAGTATTACAAATAGTTTAACATAAAATTATTTAATGAGGTAATTACATTTTCATAATGGAATTAAAATTAAATTACAAGTTTTTAAATTTAAAAAACTATATTTTTAAGTGTTGATGTTTATTAATAATTTGAGCTTTTACTTTTTACAAATTTGCAGAATTTAGAAAACATTTTGAAAACACATGGAAAATATTTTTTGTGTTTTGTAACTTATTATTGATACATTTTCTACGATTTGCTTTTTTGAGAAAATATAGTCAAATTGTGGACATTTTGAATACAATTATATTTTTAACCTTTAAATAGTTACTCTTGAAAAACCAAATTATTTGGAAAGATCTTGATCTTAACAGCCTTTAGTGCTTTGGCTGAAATAAATCAAGAAAAAAAATTGAGGGAATGGGTATTAATAATTTATTAGTTATGCATGTCTTTATTGTTATTGCAGGGCTGTTAATAAAAAACACCCAGATATATGCAATAAGAACTAAATTCAGTCGTGTTTGATATTTTGCAGACTTTCGGTCATATAAAAGCCAAAGCTTTCCACATTTTGATTTTGTCATTATGAAAGTGAAGTGATAGAATATATTTTATTTAACGGTTTTAAGCTTGATTTACTGTCTTTGAACATTTAGACATACGGGTGCTGCTGTCCAAGTGTACTCTCGCCCCAGGCTCTACATTTTTAGGGCCTGAGTGCACAGTTACTAGCTACCTGAAGGAGGGTCAAGCCCCTCATATGTGAATCCAAGTCCAGGTCATATTTCTAGCATTCACCACTAGACACATGCACCTCCCACGTGCCAGGCCCGCTTACGCTAGGTGCTTTTTACATCGTTACACATCCAAACGTCACAGCCACTTTAGAGTCTAGGCAGGGATCCGAGGAGTGACAGATTTCTCCCAAGGCCAGTCTCACCTGGGGGGCAAAAGCAAGGGGTCCCTCCTTTGTAAAGGACCAAGAGCCCAGACCCAGGGCATGCTGCTTCCTTCAGGTGCAGTAACTAAAGTCACTGAAGGTTCTGGCAAAAGGACCACCCCCCCCAACCACACACACACACACACACACACACACACACACACACACGCACCTCGCCCTCTGAATCATACATTTGCACCTTATTCTCTGTCTTCCTTTAAACCAAATAATGTTGCTTGTTCTCTTAAATTCAAACCTTGTCAAACCCCAATCTTCAAACTCAAGTCAACATTTTTCTTTACCATTACCATTGGACCCTCTGTCTTCCTACTAACAACCACTGAGCTGCTAGCCTGGTTTTAGATTTAGAACTCCCAGCTTTCAGTGGAGGCCCAGCTGCTTCCTAGTCCTTTGACCTAAGACCAGTTCCCAACCTGTAGGGGCCAGGCTTCTGGCCAAGCCTGGAGCAAGTCTGTAAAAACCAAAGGATGTGATAATACATCCCTCTTAAATTCTATCTAAATCCGGATCAGACCTCCCTGAGAGATCCTTTTCTACGCTGATACAAATGCAAATTAGCTTCCATTCCCCTAGGGATCTGCTCTCTGAGGGACAGCTAATCTGATAAACAAACACAGTGTTAATATGTGCTAATATATTCATGCATTTATTGCTCCCAAGTAATATTTGCATTTTAGCAAGAGCCTTGGATGCCTTGACAGGAGGTGTGATTCGGGCCTGACAGGTGTTGGTGGAAGCGGGGGTCCTGGCAGAATGGGGTGCTAGTGGATTACAGGAATCTTAAACCTCCTGTTACAAGGGGTTGCCTCTAAGCACAACTAATGCCCCAGAGTCCCAGAGTGTCTCCCACACTTGTGTTTCTCCAAAATTTACCGCTAACACTGAATTGTTCATCCTCCCAGACTGGGATCATTTACTCTGAAAGTTGAGAATCCCTGGAGAGCATTTCGAGAGCCTGATAACCAAGGAGAAAGGCAACTGTGGAGCTCCTGGTGGAGGTGCTTAGCTCAGCGGCATTATTAGTGGCTCCATTTACCCCCGACCCACCTGCCCCGAGGACAGGAGAGCTCCCTGCTTGGTAAATGGGGCACTCAAGCCGGGGCAAGCCTGATTTCTGTCTCCAGGTCAGAATATCAGGTCCTGAGCCTCCCTTGAGTCTGCCAGAAAAGAGAAATTGGGGTGGGGAGGGGGGGTTATTCCAAAGGAGCTTTGTAAGTTTGCTTCATAATTGGTATCTAATACTGATGAGTGAATTTCATTTCTAAGCAGCTGTTTCTTACAAATAAAAGGGCAGTTTTTGAACAGGGAAGTGTCAAAATAATAATGATTAAAAATAAGGCTCAGCATTTATTAAATGTCTACTGCTCTTCTGAGGCTGTGTGCATTAAATCAATAAATCATCACACAAAAACCCATGAATCATCTCTGTTTTACAGGTTAAGGAAACAGGATCTGCGGAAAGGTGAAAAATGAAAGTGACCAGGACACTTAAGTTGAAATCCTGGCCCTACTACTTTCTGCTGTGTGACATCGAGCAGGTAACCTCTCTGAGTCTCATAAGTAATATGGAGATACCAATATTTACTTCATTGAGCTAAGAAGGGGACTAAATGAAAGAAAGTTACAAAGGTATCTAATAAATAATATATTCACCATAAATGTTCATTCTTTTCCTCTCCTTTGCTTTACAGATAAGGGGAAAAGAGTTCTAAGGCTATTAAATAACTTGTCCCTGAGTAAGTTCTGTGTGTCTCAAAGAGAATCTAGGTTCCCTGAGCCTTCACACTGTTCCCTTTCCAGGCTTCTCACTGTCTGCTTAGCGTGGTTTCAGCTAAGTGGCTCTTTCTCCAGATTCTTCCATGTGGTCTCACAAGGAGCTTGGGTGGTAGATGCCAAAGTGTCTCTTAGGAATAATGGACTTGCTGGTTTAACCACAAGACTTCCTCAGCTGTTACTTATTCTACTAATTTTGGTGTACATTAAGTGTATGTGTGTGCTCCCACTCTACGAGACAGAACCAATCCATCTGAATCATGTGAGTTTTGTGCCTAAAATCATTATGGAACGAACTAAACCATTGTCTGAACTTCAATCAAGAAAACTTCCCTAGGGAGGAAGAAAATTTGTCAAGGCCTGTTCATCTATATACCTGTTGGGAGGTCTGAGCTGAAACTAACACCTCCCCCCCGCCTGCCGCCCCGCCACCACCACCACCACACACACACTTACCCACTCGTATCAGCATCTCAGCATCTCAACCTTGGCACTATTGACATTTCAGACTGGTTAATTCTTTGTCATGGGGGCTGTCTCATGCATTGTAGGCTGTTAAGCAGTATCCCCGCCTCTAGTCCCCCGTCCAACAACCACAACTGTCTCCAGACATTGTGAATGTCCTCTGGGGGGCGGGGGGTGAAATTGGCCTCAAGTGAGAACCACTGGCTTACATGATTTCAAAGAGCCTTCTAGAAAAACTAGCCCACTAGTTTTTCTCAATGTCCACCCTTCCCCACTATCACCCAGAGCAGAGGGATACGTGGAGCAGAAGACGGATGAGACTTTAGGTCGCCAATTGTTTCTTCTTTCCCAGATTTCTGCCCTGAGACCTGGGATGGCTCTGAGTATTCAAAAGATGGTTCTTGGCTTTTATATGAGATGAGCAAGTCCCCGGGGGCCAGGGGTGTGATACTTCCAAACAGAGCTTCCTTATAGGATGACCTGTGGGTCCCAGTCAAAGCTCACCTCCCTTTTCCTATATCCCTTTTCTCAGACTAACACGTAACTCTATAGCAAAAGAAGGGAGATGATGGAGACTATGAGCTTAAATGAAGGTGACTCCCTTTCATTTACTGAATAGAGTTTAGTATATGGGAAGGCTGGAAAGGAAAATTAGTAAGACAAACCAACCAACCCCTGCTCCAAAGAAATGTCAAGTTAGCAAAAGCCCATTGATTTAACTAAAATATAAGATCCACTTTAAAAACTAACCCCTCCTGAATAAGCACTACATTTTACCAGAACTTACCTGTGTAGGATGGAGTTGCAGTGGTCTTTCCCTTTCTGGTTTACACATTTTGATCTCCGGGGGTGGGGAGGGCAGTTGATTTTAATAAGTATGCATTACGTGGGTTTAGGAGGAAAAAGAGACATTTTAAAACAAACAAAAAGATCAGGCGAACATATATCAACATGATAATAGAAACTGTCACTTTGTTTTCCAAATGTTCTAAAATATACAGCATCACTTTATAATGTTTATTAAACTACTTTATTGAAGCATATTTCTTGATCATCCAAGTCAAGAAATAGAACATCATTAACCTTCCAGAAGCCCTTGTCCTGCATTCCCTATCACTACCCACCTGTTCCTCCTTGATGGGAACCACTACCATGATTTCTAACAACAGAGCGTAGTTTTGTTTGAAATATTGCATAAGTGATTTCATTCAGTATTTTTGTTTGTATCCAATCTATTATGGAAAAGTATTTAGGCTACTTCCAGTGTGGAATTTTTGCTGATATTTAACAGATAATGCTGAAACAGCACATAACACATTGACCAGCTTAAATCGGTTTAGCCTCTTCAAATAGGTTGTTGATTAATCAAACCTGGAATTATTTTACGGAGACAGCACTACCATTGCACGTGTTCAGGACAGGAGCCCTTGTCGACAGGTGACCCGGGAATGGAGAATCTTCAGTCTGCAGCGCTTACAGAATACATATTTTGCCCCCAAAGAGCATTATGAAGCGGGACGTCCTTCAAGGAAAAGCTGGCTTCCAGCAGCACATGTAGCTTATTATGGACTGATTTGAGACTAGCCAATCAGCTTCCAAGTTTGAAATTTCCCCAACCCCTTAAATTTCACCCCAGCCCTGCACTGGGAAACAGATTTGAGCTGTGCCTTCTATCTCCTTTCTGGTTGACCTCACAATAAAGCTCTTTCTTTTCTAAAACTCGGGTTCCATAGTATTGACTTCTAGGGGCGTTGGGCGGCAAACCCTGCTTGGAAACAATGCTAAAAAGATTTCCAAGGTAGCTGTACTACTCTCTTCTCTTACCAGTAATGTATGAGGGTACCCACTGCTCTACATTCTTGCCAACATTTAGTATAGTCAGTCTTTTCAGTATTAACATTAAAAAAACCAATATTATTAATGAAAAAAATCTTTCCTAAAATTCATTTGCATAAAGTATCAGAATATGTTATAAACCAGAAATGAAAGTTACAGTTGGCACTTACATTCCCATCCCTATAAAGTTAATATATTACACCTAAATAATTGTATATCAATGTATTAATATATTATTATATAGTTTGGCATTTATTCATGTTTTGTAACTAATTTATATTCTTAATAATAATATTTTACCTATATGAATTATATATAATAAATATTTTACCTATATGAATTATATATATAACTATATTTACCTATATGAATTTTATATATATATATATATATACACACAGTACATACATATATACAAAGAAAGTGGAAGACAGGGTAAAATGTTAACTATGATTATAGCTGATGGTTACAATTATGGTTAACTTGTATTGTTCTTTCTGTTTATATTTAGATGCTAAACTTTTACATTGAAAAATTTTTATACAGTGTAAGAAATTTTTAAAATTTTATAATAAACATTTCTTCATTTAAGCACTTACTGGTGGTATTTTTATTGCCCACATGGCAACCTCCACATCACCTAATTTCATGGCTGCACTTGGAACAATCCACCTCTCATACATCCCTTCACCCTCAACATCTCCTTCTTACCTCTGAGGCTATCTCCACACATTCTACCATACCGTATAGACCAATGCTTCTCAAACTGTAGTGTGCCTGTGACACCTGGGTTCTGCTGAAATTCAGATTCTGATCCAGTAGGGGTGTGGGGGGGGTGGTCCTGAGATTCTTTAGTTGGTTCTAACGAGTCCCCAGGTGATGCCACTGCTGCTTATCCTCAGGACAGACTTTGAGAAGCAAGCTTCCAGACCTCCCTTCCCTTCCCTTCCCAGACCCTGTTTCATTCCAAGTCCTTACTGCCTATTTTCTGCCTCTTTTCTAGGCTACTCTGAGAAATTCCAATAAGATAACCAGAGCAGAAACAGCAGTAGTGTCAGAGGGAGGGAACGATCTTAAGGAAGGAAAAGTTCATGAAGTTAGGTTAAGGAAGTTGGTCCATGAGAAACATCCTGAGGTTTTGTAGCTATGGGAGATATAATTGTTTGACCTCTTGTCATTTTGTTCCATTTCCCATGGTTTTTGCAGAAACATCCTCAGAGCTCAGCACTTGCGGAGATGTCTTTCAGCGCCTCCCTTAGGGTTCCTTGCATCTGGATCTGTGTGTTTCAGAGGCCTCTTTTGTTTGGATGATTTCACTATCTTGGAACTAAGAAAATGGGATCTATATTGCCTAAATGTCATAAACCAGAAAAGAATCAATTTCCCCATTCAAACAAGAAGACACCCCTTGTTTATGTTTGTCTTTGGTTGACATTTACTTATTAATAAAAGAGGACTACAAAATATGGGAAACAACTGCACTGAACATATTTCTATGTTATCTTGTTAACTTTTATTCTGCTATATTTCCAGCATCTCCTCAAAGACTCATAAATATCAATACAAGGTACTCAATAGCTATATAGACCCATGTGACAGATTTAAGAGGAAAACGAGAGGAGAATCCTGACCTTTTGCTCCTGCTTTTGGAAACTTCAGATGAACAAGCATATTCACTAAAAACTTCAAGGTGCCAGATGACAGACAGTGTGCACTTAATCCCATTATGAACATAGAAACTGGGCTTTGGAAAGGGACCTGCAGGTAGCAGCTCCCTGAAGAGTAGATCAAGATACTTACCATGCTACTCATTGACTTCGGCAGAAAAAAACCCTCCCTTATGCCTCAGGTACACAGACCTGGTAGTTATTAACATCTCTGTTTCCCTCCTCGTATGCTGTCACATTTGTCAGTGTCAGGTGGCAGAGATAGTAGAGTCTATCTCCTTATTTTTAAAAACATCTGACAGTTTATTATTTCTAGGTACTAAGGGACACATTTTCCCAGGGACAAAGGGGAGGAAGAACAATTTGCTGTCAACTGTGTCACTCCCATCTCCAACTCCAGTTAGTTGACTATTTGTCCCGCTTGCCAATCCCTTCCCATCGATCCACAGTGAAGAGAAAATGGAAATTCACACTGGGCTTGCTGAAACAAAAGCTGCAGCCCTGGGTAATGCAGGAGGTGAGTCACTGGGTGTCCACTTCACCCCCTGGGAGGCCCACTGTCAGAGGGAAGGGTGAGGACAGCTCATCCATTCACAAGAACTATGGAACAACAAATTTTTTGTTTTAACATCTTTATTGGAGTATAATTGTTTTACAATCTTGTGTTAGTTTCTGCTGTATCACAGAGTGAATCAGCTATATGTATACATATATCCCCATATCCCCTCCCTCTTGCGTCTCCCTCCCACCCTCCCTATCCCACCCATCTAGGTGGTCACAAAGCACCCAGCTGATCTCCCTGTGCTATGAGGCTGCTTCCCACTAGCTATTTTACATTTGGTAGTGTATATATGTCCATGCCACTCTCTCACTTCATCCCAGCTTACCCTTCCCCCTCCCCATGTCCTCAAGTCCATTCTCTATGTCTGCATCTTTATTCCTGTCCTGCCCCTAGGTTTGTCAGAACCATTTTTCTTTTTTTTTTTTCCTTAGATTCCATATATATGTTAGCATACAGTATTTGTCTTTCTCTTTCTGATTTACTTCACTCTGTATGACAGTCTCTACATCCATCCATCTCACTACAAGTAACTCAATTTCGTTTCTTTTTATGGCTGAGTAATATTCCATTGTATATATCTGCCACATCTTCTTTATCCATTCATCTGTCGATGGACACTTAGGTTGCTTCCATGTCCTGGCTATTGTAAATAGTGCTGCAATGAACATTGTGGTACATGACTCTTTTTGAATTATGGTTTTCTCAGGGTATATGCCCAGTAGTGGGATTGCTGGGTTGTATGGTAGTTCTATTTGTAGTTTTTTAAGGAACCTCTTTACGGTTCTCCATAGTGGCTGTATCAATTTACATTCCCACCAACAGTGCAAGAGGGTTCCCTTTTCTCACACCCTCTCCAGCATTTACTGTTTGTAGATTTTTTGATGATGGCCATTCTGACCAGTGTGAGGTGATACCTCATTGTAGTTTTGATTTGCAGTTCTCTAATGATTAGTAATGTTGAGCATCCTTTTATGTGTTTGTTGGCAATCTGTATATCTTCTTTGGAGAAATGTCTATTTAGGTCGTCTGCCCATTTTTGGATTGGGTTGTTTGTTTTTTTGATATTGAGCTGCATGAGCTGCTTGTATATTTTGGAGATTAATCTTTTGTCAGTTGTTTCATTTGCAAATATTTTCTCCCATTCGGAGGGTTGTTTTCTCATCGTGTTTATGGTTTCCTTTGCTGTGCAAAAGCTTTGAAGTTTCATTAGGTCCCATTTGTTTATTTTTGTTTCCATTTCTCTAGGAGGTGGGTCAAAAAGGATTTTGCTGTGATTTATGTCATAGAGTGTTCTGCCTATGTTTTCCTCTAAGAGTTTTAGAGTGGCCTTACATTTAGGTCTTTAATCCATTTTGAGTTTATTTTTGTGTATGGTGTTATGGAGGGTTCTAATTTCATTCTTTTACATGTAGCTGTCCAGTTTTCCCAGAACCACTTATTGAAGACACTGCTTTTTTCTCCATTTTATATTCTTGCCTCTTTTATCAAAGATAAGGTGACCATATGTGTGTGGGTTTATCTCTGGGCTTTCTATCCTGTTCCACTGATCTATATTTCTATTTTTGTTCCAGTACCATACTGTCTTGATTACTGTAGCTTTGTAGTATAGCCTGAAGCTAGGGAGCCTGATTCCCCCAGCTCCTTTTTTCTTTCTCAAGATTGCTTTGGCTATTTGGGGGTCTTCTGTGTTTCTACACAAATTGTGAAATTTTTGGAACAACAGAACTTGAAAGGATAGACCAGCATCCAACTTACCTCCTTATCCTTTGTTCTCTCTTAGGTAGGCCAGCTGTTTTCATTCAAAGACAAGCTGAAATGGTCAACTTGTGGGCACCACCAAAGCCTCCTCACCCCCCTCTTACCCATGCCCTCACATCAGAGACCAGCTAGGGCCTAGGTAAAAATCAGTAGAGAGAAGGAATGGCAAATGGTACCTAGAAGTGTTTCCTCCAAGTTCTTCATTTACAGTTCAGATGAGGAAGCTGAGGCCTGGAGAGAAATGTGGGAGTCGGGGTGAGGGTGTTGAATAAGGGGTACTGTGGTTTATTCAACATGTTTTTTCTGTGTATCAGACATCCAAAGAGCAAACAGAATAAAAAGAGAAAAACAGAAATGCAGAGGTATGGAAGTGGAGAGGCCAGGAGAGATGGAGAGAAGAAAAGCTTTATTTGTGTGAAGGGTGCATGGAGTTTGTGATTTTTCTGTCTTGGAGGCGGTAGACTTCATTGCTTTACATCCACCAGGGATTTCCTAGGCTCGGACCGCACATTTGAGCCCAGACCTAGTCACAGACGAACAGTAAACCCATTTCCATGGTGATCTTCAAGTACATGGGATGTTTTGTCTCTTGGTACCGTATGGGGGCCGGGGGGATACAGTGAGCAAGAAGGAAGGAGAAAACAAGCTGGAGTTTGGTGCCCAGACTTTCTTTCTGGCGCTTTCATGACAAGATTTCTGAGACTAAGCAATGTGGGGTGCTCTCTGGGATTCTGAGCATTCGGAAAACCTGCCCTTCTGGGTTTCTGCTACCGACACATTGTTATTTGTGAGCCCTGGCTAGGGGCTGTCACCAGCCCCACTACTGGGATAAACACCTAAAGTGACTTGTCTCAGTGGTAGCTGCCATCAGGGCCGAGATTGACGTGGCTCTGGGTGTTTGGCAGGCCTGGGAAGGAATGCTACCTTTGGGTTGAACTTAGATGGGAGGAGAAGTGTTGTCTGAGAAGGTGGTGTTTTTCCCTATTTCCCTGACCTCATTCCAAAAGCTATGATCCTTCTGATGAAGTCCTGTTCGACTCAGTTTGTCAGACGGACAAGTTTTTGGACAGCAACTGTAAGCCTTTGCTGGCTCTTTGTAACTTCAAAGCTGAGATGGATGAAGCCTCCCAGAGACTCCCCAGGTCTCCTCAGAGAGCTCAAGGTGGAGTCTTTCTCCTGACTCACCACCACTACACTCCTGGCTGGGCCCCCTGACACACCTTCTTTTCCACGCAGGCTCCAAGCTAAGTAGAGAGGGCAGCCTCCTCGTGTCCTCATCACAGAGGCTCTTGGGAGTGTTCTCGGGATGCTTGATTTGGGGAGAACCTAGCTGCTCTACGAAGCAGAACTCATCTTTAAAGTTGCAGCCACGTTTTCCTCTTGATGTGGCTCCTTTACTGTCTGTATCATTCTGGAACGCTGGAGGCAATGTCTTTCTCTGTGACCTGCACCTGATGAAGTTTCAGCTCTACAAAAGCAGTTTCTGGGGCTGCAGAAGTCAACGACTTCACAGTTTCTCAACACAGGGGTCTTCTCGCTAATTTTTTTGGAGGAAGCTCACAGCCTCCCACATAAGAATTCATAGGAAAACTCCCCTCCAAACCCCTCCACCGCTTTGGTCCATTTAAGCTCTTACCCCTGTGGCGGGCGGAGGGATAGCCCGGCCCAGGGTCTGTGTCACGGTAGTGACTATCTCTAAAGATAGATTTGGGAGGCCCAAGCAGGCTCAGTGTCTGTCCCTCAGCAATTTCAGGGGTGACTGAGCCTAAGGAAGGATTCCTGTTCGCTGCATCCTTGCTTTTCTCTTGCTTGGGCTTCAGTATCTCATGCGACTCTTTACTTTGGGTCTGTGCTAGTAGGATGTTATGGATTTAGAAGAGTTTTTCAGATCAATGCCATTACTCTTGCCAGTCATCTAGATAAGACTTGTTTAGCAGGAAGTGTCCTAGCCTGCGTCCATAGATGGGGTTCTAGGCCCAGGATCATCACACCTTCAACACATCCCTTCCCCTCTCCAGGGCTCAGCTTTCTCTTCTGTACAAGGAGGAGACTGGGCTAAATTAGCTTTTCTGAAAATGCACACCTTAGAACTAGAAGCATCCTTAGTGAGAGAAGTCTGAGAGATTCTGGGTTAAATAGAGTTTGGAAGTTCCTTTACTGCATAACTCTCAGGGCTTTAAGTGTAACAAAAAAGCACTTAAAAACTACAGGGCTTCCCTGGTGGCGCAGTGGTTGGGGGTCCGCCTGCCGATGCAGGGGACACGGGTTCGTGCCTCGGGTCTGGGAGGATCCCACATGCCGCGGAGCGGCTGGGCCCGTGGGCCATGGCCGCTGGGCCTGCGCGGCCGGGGCCTGTGCTCCGCAATGGGAGAGGCCACAGCAGTGAGATGCCCGCGTACCGCAAAAAAAAAACTACAAAGAGGGGTGTATAAAAAGGTTATATTTCCCAAACTCTACTTCATCCAATTCCCTTCATTTTTTCAGCCCAGATCATGGGACAAGTGTTCTGCGGAACATACTTCACAGCAGCAAAAGGCTAAATTATTACTAAAGCACCAACCCAAGCTGTAGAATTCCCTTTTTTCCCTGTATAATTTTTCCCTCTTGATTAAAAAACACACTGAATGTTTAGCTCTATAGGCAATACTGTAAAAGGCTAAAGAGGAAAAAGAAGAAACATATTCAGACTGTTGAAGCCAAGCTCCTCTTTAAGGTCTGCATTTTGGATAATAGTAATGCAAATGGGTAGGGATTATTAAGCATTTATTTAGTGTACTAGATACCGTGCTAAATGCTTTAATTGGATTATCTAATTTAATTCTCACAGGAACCTCATGAGGTGTCTATTACTTTTATGCCCTATTTTCAGATGAGGAAACTGCAGTTCAAAGAGGCTTGATAAACCGTGTGAGGCCACCCAACTAAGAAGAGGCAGTGGCAAGGCTTCAGATCACTGCAATCTCATTCTAAGAATTTTAAATAACCAACTTATTAAGTCTCCTTTTTTGTACCCCAATCCAGCAAGCTGCCATAACAAACCAGAAATAAACTAATTGCAATGGTAATTACCTTCCATCTAAAATTCTTGAGTTAGCATGAAATAATGTTGAATCATCAGTCTCTCATGAATACTGAAAATAGATATCTCTAACAACTAAATGTTACCAAATGATTTATTATGATTGGTGCTAAATTACAATGTATATGAAATGGAGTCATTTATGGAAACACATAAAAAATAGTTACCTATTTCTGTAATTATATTCACACAAGAATCTGAAATATAGTTTCTGGTCTGCCTTTTAAAATATATCCACAGAATGACTTTTGTAGTTTTCACCACACAATTTTACAATACTGATACCGCACCTGTATCATTTACCATACTATAAGAACTAAACAGAATATGAAAGCAGTTAATAGCAAATTAAAATTTTTATATCCATCAGTGATTCCAAAGAAAATAGTTTGTTTCCACTGGCAGTGAGAATAGATGGTAGTAATTAGCATTGTAGATATTGCATACATAAATATGTATGTATATATTTATACGTTGCTCAGGGCCATTGTTCTATCATAGGCAGTTGCCTTTGGGGTGGACCAGTGATTGCCAAAACGATGTGCAATTCCACTGGGACAATTAGTAGTACTATCTTTTATCATGTTTCTCTTGCAAAACAAATAGGTAAGAAAGAAGTACAACAAGCCAAAATTTACAGTGTTACATACCAAGGTAAAAACAGTTACTGAGTTATTAGAGTCACAGTAGTTTATGTATATTTGCTATTCACAGACCGCAGACTTTTTGCTGGATAACCGAGCTGCTGGGAATTGACGACATGTAGACATGCATTCATGTGAGTCCATGATTAATGATGTTTATACTGTAATAAGCACATTCATTTTAACACCATTCAGTAAACAGATTAAAGTTTGAGCTAAATCTGCTATCACAATTACACACAAAAAGAACCTGTAAACAATTTGACATTACACTTATGTACAAGCAAACTGCATTGGAAAGGAGAAGAGGTAATTTCAGCGGGTGTCACTTGGTATGCATCAGTGTGCAACAAACTGACCCAAGTCATCAAGCACTTGAATGAGGTCAGGAAAAAGTAACATGAGCAAGGCCCCAGTAGAATACCACTCAGGGTTAGTACCAGTGAAATTCAGACTCCTTTATCTATGGTGACATCACATTCAAAGCATCCAAGATGGATATAAGAGGAGCTTGAGGATCCCTGGCAAACCGAGATCACAGGTAGCATAGTTAACAGGGTCTTTATAAGCGCCGATCGAGAGCGATGCCGATACTATTTAAACATGTTGATTTAATTTGGACAAATTATTTTGTTTGTTAGATTCTACCCCGTGCTCTGCTGGTTCTGAAAGATGTGGGGAACAGGAATTCAACTGAGATCATTCATTCAATTCCTTCAGCCAACACAAAGATTCTTGATGTTACAGACTAAGTTCCTATCAGAGAAACAAGTGAGATGCCATCACTAATATAAGTGGTGACCCACTTACAGGAGATCCCATTAACAGCTTTCAATGGGACTCTGAAATAGGGCCCCCTACGTTTCTGTTTTTGTGTTTTAAGTAGGGTACCACTC
Organism: Grampus griseus; assembly: GCF_964374135.1. Lineage (NCBI taxonomy): Eukaryota > Metazoa > Chordata > Mammalia > Artiodactyla > Delphinidae > Grampus > Grampus griseus. The sequence continues at coordinate 120,446,000 of NC_139019.1, read as the reverse complement.
CAATAATTCCTGAATCCATTTCCTTAGATCAGAAACAGGGTAATGAGGGGTCTGGCACACCCACTTCTCCACCCCTCATGTTATACACACACAAAAAAATTAATCTGTCCTTTTCTAAACTAAGCAGAATATTTTAAGCAAAATTATCCTGATTCAACATTCTCCTTTAGAATAAAAATGAATGAAAGAAAATGATAGGAGAACTTGAAGCCAAGGTTGATGTTAAACCTCCTCTTCTGCTCTAAAATTTTGGGGAAAAACAAACATTCCTTCCTCAAGTGTCCTTAAACCTAATTAGAACATGAAATTGCTACAAAATTAGTTTTCTTTCTTATGCTTTTAAGACCACATTTGCAGGGAGATTTGGGGAATAAAAAAAAGGAATGACCAAAAAAAAAAAAAAAAGGAATGACCATACTCGATAGGTTTGCAAATGTTTCTGACTGTCTGAGCAAACCTGACAGGTTCCTGGGAGGAGGAGTCTGTGCTTGGACCATCAGCTAAGACCTGGCCTGGGAGCCAGGCTGAGTTTCTGAAGGTATGGGCTGTATGCATACAAACTGCTCCCAAGGAGCACCAGGGAAGCCCTGTTTGCATAGGTTGACTTAAAACACTTTTCATAGTCTCCAAAATATGCAAAGCACATGCCTATGAATGAAAACATAACTTACTTACTGTATCCTTAAGAGTGCCCAAATTTCAGTCATTTGGTCATATGCATATAGGAAGCCAAAACAGATAAGTAACACTTTCTTTCATTTAACTTTATGCTGTTCCTTCTTTGAGCAACTATTTTGGTATCTGCATAAACAGGCTTAAAGGGTTACTTGCAGGAGTCTAGGAAATGTTTGGTTATTATTACAATGTGCCCTTGAGCTTTAGTATATGTTTACAATATGCATATTAATTATTTACTATAGTTTTAAAATAATTAAACATAACTAGCTCCACCTACAAATACATAAGGCCACGGGGGCACCCCCCCCCATGAATGATGAAGTAAAATCAATGAGAAGATAGTAAATTAACCAATAGGTAGGTGAAGTACCATTGGTATGGTAATCATTGGATTTGTGCTATCATAGACCTACATTTTCTTATTCTTTTCTTCCTAAACATCATCGTGTTCATTTGGTGGGTTGTTTGTGTGTGTGTGTGTGTGTGTGTGTGTGTGTGTGTGTGTGTGTTTTAATGAGCAAGTTTGAAAACACATACAGTAGTCTGAAATTCCAACAAATGGTTCAAATTAGAAAGCCAGCTTTTCCAAGTTTGGCTTTTCCTTAAATGCACTTTTATTTGGTTTTGCATCCATAGATGTTAAACCTAGGTATTCTAACCATATTCTCTGTACCATAGATATATACATATACTCATAGTGGAAGAGACTTTTGGAAATTAGAACTATTTTAGACTATCTAGGAAATCAAAAATAAATTATAAGTCCCTCAAACCCAAAATTCCAAACAGTTTCAAACTAAGATTTATGTGTGTATACAAATGTATAGATATAGATATATATACATTCAGATAGATGTACACTCATATATACATATATACACAAAATTTATACATAAACATACATACACAACACACAAGTATACACACACTCCTCACACACACACACTCACATATTTCAGTGCAGTTTCTTTTCTCTAGATGACTCTCTTTTTTCCAACTTAGAATAGTAATGATGAGATGCTAGGGGCAGTCAATCATATTTGGATTTCTGACCTGTCATGAACAAAAACTGAAATTGTTTAAAAAGCCAAAAAGTAAAAATGGCAAATACGTGCATGTACACGCACACACACACATATACAGACACATTTTACTTTTCGTGAAATTTGCCCCGGTCACCTGTGAACAGCACAGCCAGCAGCTGTGGGCGCTATCCTCCTGACGTGGAAGCTATCTTACCACCGTGGGTTTCATAGGGCTCAGTACTCACTAGATACCTGTTCTACAACAAAGCCCCCGATAGGGCTTTTACCATTAAGTACAGTCTGTGGTACCCCCCAAATCTTTTTTTCTTGATCTCCTAGGGACATGCACGTCCAGTGGAACTTGCAACTCAAAATAGCGAACAACTTGCAGGAAGGATGTCAGGCCGGAATCATCCTGGCTACCTTTTGTTTAGAGCAGAAGAAACTATAAAAAGGTGAAATCCAGAAAACAGAGAAGAGCTTACGTCACGAGGTGGTGAAGCTGTCAGCCTCGGGAGTCTAATAAACCCAGATGAAAATCTGTCTCTGCCGTTGTCAGGCTAGGTGCTACCTTACCTTTCTGAGTCTCACTGACCTCATCTGTGAAAAAGAGGAGAGTAACAAGATCTACCTCATTACGTTATTCTAGGATTAAATAAGGCATAGAAAACACCTAGTAGAGTTTCTAGCGCATAACAAGTTCGTAGTCTACATTGTTTATAACTTAAAATTTAAACCATAGGGCTTCCCTGGTGGCGCAGTGGTTGAGAGTCCGCCTGCCAATGCAGGGGACACAGGTTCGGGCCCTGGTCCGGGAGGATCCCACATGCCGCGGAGCACCTAAGCCCGTGCGCCACAATTACTGAGCCTATGTTCTAGAGCCAGTGAGCCACAACTACTGAGTCTGCGAGCCACAACTACTGAGCCCGCATGACACAACTACTGAAGCCCACATGCCTAGAGCCCATGCTCTGCAACAGGAGAAGCCACCACAATGAGAAGCCCACTCACCGCAACAAAGACCCAACACAGCCAAATATAAATAAATAAAATAAATTAATTAAAAAAAATTTAAACCATAAATCTAGAACGTTGATCAGAGTTACATACAAAAATAATGTTAGCCTAGGATGCGAACTTGATCTGAATTCAAGTTCTGTATCCCAAGTTCGATTCCCTAGTAGATTATAATGCTCATCACGGTGACCTGTACACGGTATGCACTAAACAAATACCTGCTGAGTGAATGCATGAACAAATGAATAGATGAATGTCTGACTTCAACTCTCTGGGTCTTCAGTTTCCCTTGTACGAAATGGAGGTAGAATGATTGGACCTTTACTCTATCACTGTGATGTTGGTGTGATAAATGAAAAGAAAAATGCCAAATTATTTAAGATACAAACCTGTTTTGTGTTCTAATGAGGTCAGTACAAGTAAATGAAATAATGAGGCTCGGTAGCCAGGGCCTTGCTTAGACTTGTCATAGCTCTGAAAATGTGCGCATGGGGGTCATCTGTGTGGGTCTGAGGATCATATTTTCCAAGACCTAGATATCATCTTTAGTGAGGATGTTCGACCCAAAGAAACAAAGTACACAACGAGCAGTTAAAGGTGGAATTGTTGGCCTGTTCTAAGCACTCTTGCCCCCGCTTTCCTGTTTCCTTTCTGAGAGCACCTTGCTCTCTACTGTTGAAAAGCATCCTTAATCGGGTCACACGAACTCAGAATGCTCCCAAAGTGCTTCACAACAAACGCATTTAGCTGTTTTTAGGTTGATAACTTCACTGAAGTATCATTTTTCTGAGGCAGAAAAAGATTTAAGTAGAAGACAGAGTTAGACCATAGGCCTGCTTCATCACTACTGGAACCCTGGAAAAAAATGACCTATTTGTCTCTAAATCTCAGCATTCACATCTGTATAAAGGGGTAATAAATAAACCCTATGCAGATTTCAGGTGGTACAAATTATTATCATTCATTTCATCCTATCCCTTGGCCCAGAAGTCTTTCTCTACATGGTTAAGAATGCCTTGGAAAATCCGAGCCAACCCTTAGCTCAGGGTTTCGCAGCCTCAGCACTATTGACATTTGGGGCTGGATGACTCTTTGTTGTGAGGGCTGTCTTGCACGTGGTGGGATGTTTCGCGGCATCCCTGGTTTTTACTTACTGGATGCCAGTAGCACCTCTCAAGCCACAACCATCAAAAATATCCCCAGGCATTGCCAAAAGCCCCCTGGGGTGCAAAATCATGCCTGGATGAGAGCCACTGCCTTAAATGCACATAACCCACGCAAATCAGAGCCTTTCCTGGAAGTGTTTCTGTCTCTCACATGTAAGAAAAACCACTGACCACTGGCTGTAGTTGAGAAAAACTGCTAGTGATCAATGTGAATTCTATGCATAGTTTAGCTTTCAAGGCTTCCTTTTTCTTTCCTTTTTTTTTTCTTTTCTTTCAGTATGATGTCACTAGTGACTATATAAATGAAAATGAGTTTGATTTTCATCCAGAAATCTGTAACGTTTGAATTTTGTATCAGGAGACCAGCTTTACTCAACCTTCTCAAGTATTGACAAACAACTGTGCTGAATGAAAAGCTGTTAAACTTTGTGACCAAAGACGTTTTCCCTGAACTTGGATAGCATTACCATGGGCACTAGCCACCGACCCAACATTGACCTAAAAATTGCACATGTATGTGTATGCAGAGACACATACACACACAGACACAATTATAAAGCAGTTCTCCTCCACTACTTAGTTGCGCATCAATCCTCTTCCATTTGTGGTGGATGCAGCCAACAACAGCAATAAGAGAGTCTGCAGTTATGTTGATTTTTATTGTGCAAGTGCAGGTAAATTAGCTAAAGGTCAATTCTAAGAATACTGACAAGATGGAAGAGGTCGCTGGAGAGAGGAGACTTACTTAATCCTCCAGTTGGCGTGTAAGCGCTTTTAGAAGGCTGATTAACAGGAAAATCACCTCCTCCCTCCCCCAGGAAAAACCCCTTGATAGTCACTGGACTGGGACATATTTTTCTTCAGGCTTTTCAAAGTAAATTCCCTAAATAAAGCAAAGATGACAGTCTAGGAACTAAAAATTCTTTATCGAATAAACAACACAATTTGTTCACAAACAAGAAGAACATTTTTTTAAAGGTTAGGAAGCTAGGGAATAAAGAGAAGTAAACTTCCCTTGGGAAGTAAAGGAGGGAAAAGAAACTGAATCAAATTTAAGATTTAAAAAAAATTCTTGGCCAAATAATCTTAATTAGTGGCAACAAGTGCATTCATTTCATTAAGCACTCTTTACTTTCCTTTCATAGTTTTTACTTAAATATTAACTAATATCATGACAAGCATGAATTTAAGCCATCTATTCTCTATTTCCCGTTGCATGTGGGAATCTGGTACATCTCCAGTTACTGTGTTACATGGATAGAAACAACTGGGTTGTTGAAACCTCCAAATTTTTTTTCTTTCTGAATAATCATAGTACGGCCACCTCTCCTAGTCAGAGCGACTGGAAAATCAGAGAATTTCATGTCCTTACAAATGGAATTTTGAAAACACTCCTTATTTCTTTTTAAAAAATTTATTCTCCCCCATGGATTTTGCTTGAAGTTTTTAGTTAATGTTGGGGTTCAGGGTCTTCAACTCTGAGAACTTCCTAGTCCTGCTTGAATCAAATTGGACACACTTAGCAATACAATGACTCAGGATTTCATCCGTGAAGTAGAGCTAACTTCACTAAACATTCCATATTCATTTTGGTGGCTTGTATGTGCAGTTACTGGAACCCCCTTTGGGGCCATACACATCATTACATTATGGATCACTCGAAAGTTCCTCTGACTCAAACTGTAAAAGGGCCTAGAAATGAACAACTTACTTTGGAAAAGGTCATTATTTTTGTTCCTTGTTGGGTATCATTAGGACACATCTCACTCAGAGATGTGCTCCCATCTACCCAGTCATAAAACTATATTGGTGTAGGTTTTCAGTTTGGAAAAAAAAAAAACAAAGGCACAACCATCAAACATACACGAAAGGAAGAAAATGTTATGATTGACAGGCAGATGAAAGGGCAAACGAATTATGGCAATCTGCTCTGCCCTAGTCCTAGAATGTTCTTTGGGTCTTTTTTCTTAAGATAATGAATCATGCATGCTTTGACTCATTTGTAGTAGAAAGAAAGTGAGAGCAAGCGCCACTAGGAAGTGAGAGAAATGTTCACCTCTGCAGAGTCCTTAAAGAGCAGAGTTTCTTAAAGGAAGGTCCACAGACCATCTCATCAAAACCATTAAGGATGATAGCCCAAAATGCAGATTCCCTGGCCCCGCTTGAAGTTTCTGAGTCAGACTTTCTGGGGTTAGGGTCAAGGAATCTGCATTTTTACGCAAGTGCTGCAAATGATTTTATGCACGCTGAGTATTGGAAACACTGCCAAAACTTCTGCAGTGGAGGTCACTAGGGGAAGAATCTCCATTCCAATGTATATGGCAAGATGAGAAACACAGACATTCCAAACAAATAAGCTTTGTGCTTGCATCACAAAGCTGTGATTATTAAAGTTTAACAAACACTCTTTTCTTTCATCAGGGGAGGAGAGCAATAATCATTTCTTCTAAAATCAGAATGATGAAGGTAATATAAATCAAACCCATTTCAGCAGGTTTCATTTGGTCTAATTTCTCTGCAGATATTAATCATTGTACAGTCCTGTTCAAACGACATCTAACTCCATATTACCTCAGAATACAGAATGCTCACTCTGATTCTTTCTCTCTTGTGTTATTTTGACAATATAAAAGAAAATAAATAAATTGGAACAGTGGGCCGTCAAGATTGCAAGATGCCAACAGTACCAAGACATTAAGAGAGAAATGGCCCATGCTAAACGTATAACCCAGCATGCAGATGGCAAAAACATTCATCTGCCACAGAGTCATGGGGGAGAAAATAACTCCCATCATTTTTCCTTTGAAAATTGCCATGTCACGTGAAGGTGACAAACGATTCTTCCTAAAAGCTCACAGAGTTTTAAATCTAGGAAATATCCTTCAGAAGACCAAGACAAGTCAAGTTGCACGTTATGATAGCTCGTGGCAGAAAATACCAGCACTTAAGTGTTCTGGATTGAGACACTATAAATACAAAGTTGGAACTTTGAAACTGTAACAGAGAAAAATATATGAGAATCAAAGTTTGTTTCCCATTTTGGGAGTTGGGGTCAAGTAATTTTGCAAAACACCATATATGCCTTTTCTTTGTCTCACTGGAGCATGTTTTGCTTGGCACAGACAAAGGATAATCAGAAAGGAATCTAAATCTAAAGGAATCAGAAAGGATAATCAGAGAAGCAAAAGTAATCCAGAAGCACAAACAGTGGGAACTAAGAGGACTCCAAATGAACAATACACATCTGGTCTGTGCCTATGGATAAAGGTGCCCCAAACAAGGCCAATGGAAAAGTGAAAAAATCCTTGTTAGCTCCCCTTTGATAGATGTAACCCCTGCAAATGAATTGGTTGGGGGTAGACATAGCTATGGAGGAGTAAAGAACAAAGGGAACACTTACGGTTTGTGAATTGTTCCCCTTTTAATATAATTCATCATGCATGTATTTCCAGGAAGGTAACTGTGCCTACAATTACAAAGGATAACATCACTGCAACTTTTGGAAACCACTTCACTTTCATGTTTTATAGCCATATCTCAGGGCAATTTCTTTCTTAGCAGGGGAAAGGAGAGCACACTACCACAATGACCCAACAGTTTTATTTTCCCGTCTTCCCCCTTTCCTGCTAAACACAGATCACTCCCTTTTTGACAGTGGGTAGGGGGACTTTATTTTAAATATAGTTCTGCCTTCAGAAGACCCATGTACCATAGAGAATGACCTCCCCAAGCTCAATGGATTTTAGCATTGCAGAATTTTCTAGGAGGCTACCTGAGTAGGGGCTCTGCACATATGATTCGTTATTCATTTGACCTATTTGATGCTACTAGTCTCTTCATATCAGCCCTTGTCATAACCAATATTCAAGAAGCGAGCCATATATATTGTTCTGTCCGGAAAGGAACTAAAAGTTCTTCAAACTATTTTAAGTTCAGGAAAATGGGCCTGATTCATGGTGCAGGGCCACTACAGCATTTCGTCTTCTAACTCACTTACCCAGAACTCATCTCCAACGTTGCAGGCCACACAGACCTCACTTGAACTCCACCTGAACTAGGACTGAAGATGTCCATGGACTCGGTGCCTCTGCAGAGGCACATTTTACTGATCAGGTCTACTGTCATCTCCACACCAACAACCACACAAATGAACACCATGTTGTTGTTTCAGCTACTTGGACTATTTGGTGTGAGTGTCAGTCTAGAGCTGACTCAGATTTAAAATGTTACTGTTGTTTTAAACAGACTTGCCACCACTGGTTTTGTTCACTGTGGGTATAAAGACAGCCTAAACAGAAACAAATTCATGACAGGTCAAAGAACAGAGAAATAATGCCATGAACATTTTCTTTCGCAGTGTTTAATTTCCTATTTAAAGTATGTAGTAGGAGTAGTGTGTTGACTGTCATCTTACTAGTTTTCTAATTCTTATTAGTGTGTTTCTATCTTGAAGGCATGACAATCAGGTCTGAAATTTAAGAAAGTTGGGACTTTGGCCATTTTAGTTAGACCCCCAACTCTTTGACAGAACTTCCAGTAGGACCATAAGAATCATTTGACCAAAGTGAGTTTGGGGATATTTTCACCAAATTCAACTTCTTGGCCCATTAAGTTCTATGATCCTTTGCAGAATCTTCTATTATTAATATGATATTTTGATGTGGTATAAAGAAACACTGAAAAGAATGAAGACATACGGGTAGGCTGTACAAAGCTAGGTTGTAGTTAAGATTAAACGTCTGCTAATATACTAGTGCAAAAAAGAACACCACTTAAACTCATAATTATAATTCTCTTGGCAACTCAGCTCCCCAAATGACCTTTCTTTTCCACTTCAGCAAAACTGTAAAGTCCATTCGAACCATTAGGACAAGAAAACATTGGCTGGGTCTGTTGCCCAGGTGTAAGAATTAATAAAAATTCAGAAAGATATCCATATACTAATGGGCAATAGTAACAGGAATCAAGACAGACCTCTTACATGATAAATGTGCATCAGTGAAAGATTTCAAAAAGGAGCAATTGGTCATTATGTTTCCCTCCTACAAACATCATCCAGTTGCCTTTATTACCTGTGATACACATACACACACACACACACACAGTAAAAAAAAAAAAAAATTAGTAGTGCTTGGCACACAATTAATGATGGACAAATTATATTTTCAGTTCCCACTGAAATGCACAAGGAATGCTGAAAGTAAAAACTTGCCCTTTAATCGTCACTTACCACAAGTCTATGAGAAAACTATTGGTACGTTAATAGAATACAGAGTCACGTGGATGGATGGCTGTTAACAGTACCTTTTTGGCTGTGTCTATATAGGTGAAGGATATACTCAAGAAAGACAGTTCAGAAAGCCAAAGTCTTAATTTCAGAGCTTCAGTTATCTAGCTGGGTTGTTCACAGACATCACAGAAACGACAGCCAAATCCTAGTATGGACACAGCCAAATCCCAGATCCAGTTTCAAAAAAAAGAAACTGGATATAAGGAAGTAACAGTGAAGCACTGCAATTTGAACAAGTTATGAGACATTACTAGGAGGGGTGTGGAATACAATTTCCTCTTAAAACAAAAGGCTGGACGCTCATCCAAGTGCTGTGTGTTTTTCTTACTTCCACAGCTACACGGGAATGCAGAGAACTTGATGTGGATTACGTGAAAAGGCCACACGATGAAAACGTGGGCAGTAAGGACTCTGAAAACACTGCGAGAAGGAAGGTAATTCAGCTCAGGGTAGAGAAGGCTGCACATGGGGTCGTTGTGCAGTCATTTTTGCGGATTAGGGATGTTTTGTTTTTTTAAAAAAAAACACAAAGAATATGTGACTAGCTCTTCTCACCTTCTCCTAGTGCAGAGAAAGAGCAACGCAGTAAAATGGAGCCTGAGGGTGTTAATTTTGAAATAAGGAAGGTAATTTGTTGATGATGAAGGTTCTCTGATGTTAGGAAGTGTTGCCAAGAGGTTGGGAAATCTTCCCAGAAGGGTTTTAAGATAAGAGCAGAGGCTCCTGTGTCTGAAGGACTCTAAGAGGGTGCTGCTGGGAGCGGAAGCACACCTCTTAGGATGCCCAGGCCCTGGGCTCATGTGCACTGTGTGTATATACACACTTTGTTGGGCTTGTGTTGCACAAATACTCATGCATACGGAGTCAATATAAACTGGCACATAATCGATTTGAGTGAAAAGTCATATAAATCTGCCATTCCCCCCTTACCCCATAAACAAAAGGGAAAAGGAAAATTTAAAAATTCAGACCTATGGCAATGGGTCAGATCTCTACCATATTCTCATTCAAAGGAGGGAGGTAGAAGAGGAGAGCAAAACCCAGTTTGGGATAAATGATTCCCAAGGCCTCTCAGCTATACTTATGTAGCTGGCTCTCATTATACGTAAGATACTCAGCACATGGGACCCAGTTAACAAACAAATAAAGAACAAAAAGAAGAGAGAGAGATTCTTATACTTCCACATCTGGAAAGAAATCTACCCTGTGGATTGACATGTTAAGGTGAACTAGGTAAACAGGCAGTAGTATATCAATGGGCTACTGTATTCTAACAAACGTGTATCGTTAGTTATTGTTTTTCTTTTCAGATATGAATTTCTTTTAGGAGGTTTACTTCAAAACGGTGACACGATCTGTTTCTTCTCCCACCTCCCCCGCCCTCCACTATAGATGATACTTCCGCAAAAGTTCAGATTGCCATGGATGTTTTCGCTCAGGGAACCTCTCTGGGATTTTGATCTTCAGGAAATCCTGGATGCATTTCTCCAGCTCTTCCTCAATTGAGAGCTTTTCCTTAACAGGTTTTTTTTTGCTGCTCACGTTCGACTCCCTGGAGCCCGAAGTCAGAGTCCGGAGCAGATCACTTTTCCGTCGCATCTCTGACTGCTGGATCAGTTGGACGGGGCCCTTCTTGATGGGACGGTCCAGAGTCTGGATGTTGGTCTGGCGCGTCACAGGCCCACAGATGACTGTCTCCTGGGGAGAGCTGGCCTCAGACTGGCTGTCGCAGCTGGAGCTGGAGAGGTCATTGCAAGAGGTGCCACTCTCTCCTTCTTTGTCACCCTTGCCATTCTTGCAGCAGCAATCACAGTGCGAGGATGACCACCTAGATGGCTCACCTGCAAGGAAGCACAGGACCCAAGGGATGAATGCCAGGCAGCTCAGTGCGGAGTAACAACACAGCATGTGAACACACACACACACACGAGCATCCACAACCATGTCTTTAGAAGAAATGGGATGGCACACGGAATGGGCTGCAACAGGAGTACCCAGCAGCCAAGCTCATCGAGCGAAGCAAGTTAATGATGGCGTGCTGCATGACAAGAAATATAGTGTAATGCTTCAGCCCATGGGCATTGGAGTCAGAAAGTTACTCAGCTATACCATCACTAACCTTGCTACGTTGGCATATCCCTTAAATTCTCAAAGCTTCAGTCTCCTTATCTGTGAGATGAGGATAATAATTTCCCCACTTCCAAGAGTTGTAGGGTGGATTTAGACAAGGCAAGTGAAACTCTTAATGCTATGTGTGGCATGCAGTAAGCGCTCAATAAATGCTAGCTGATTTTACTGTGGCTGATGTTAAACCCTAATCCAATGCCCCATGTTATTGCAGTCAGGTAAATAGGGGGAGTCTAGAAGAGTGGAATGACAGCTACCAGTCAGGGAGGGCTTACTTTGTGCTGGCCCCCATGTAAGCTCTGTGCATGCATCAATTCACCGGGTCCTCATGATAATTCGAAGAAATCAGTAGCTCCACTCCCAGTTTCCAATCAAGGAAACTAAGACCCTGGGAATTTAAGAAACTTGTTGTAGTTTGCACTATCTGTAAATGGCAGGGCTGGGATTTGAATACAGGTCTCCCAAATACTAGAACCAAGGCTGTCTGTAAAATTCCTGCTTCTCTTTCAAAACAATTTTCAATTGTTTTGATTTTCAATTTTCTCTGAATCCTTGTTTACCTATCCTCAGAAGTAGTTGTTACATTTTTCCTCTGAGTTATGGTCTACTTTTGTAAATGCATCTATTATTGCACATAGCATATTTTGTTATAGTTCTTTTCTACCTTAGGCATCCCAGCTACTATACCGTGAGCACCCTGAGGTGGACAAGGTGAAATGTTCCTTGTTGTCCTCCCAGAAAATAGCTCAAGTCACAGTGTAGAAATTCATTAAAATACTATCCTAATAATAACATTTAAATACCTGGATCCAGCCATACCTGAAGCCAGACCTGTCAATGAGCCTTCACTTATATGACCCACTACAATATATTTAAGCCAGTGTGAATTCCTCTCTCCCTATTTCCCTAAGTCTTGATTCATAGCATTGCGTTGAGCTATTTGGAGGCAGAGCCACTTTTCAGATACTCAGTTGGTGGCTCCCTAAACTAGGAAATCCACAATTATGGCACAAAGCAATTTCCTAAACATAAGTCACTGCTCCCAGCCTTCCACCCTTTGAACAGCCACAGTGTTCTTGGAGTCATGAACTTAATATTGTTTACTGATCATATGTTATACACCGGGTACTTCATATAGTTCATTGCACTTAAGCCATAAAAAAAAGGGAAATCAGGGCTTCCCTGGTGGCGCAGTGGTTGAGAGTCTGCCTGCCGGTGCAGGGGACACAGGTTCGTGCCCTGGTCCGGGAGGATCCTGCATGCCGCGGAGCGGCTGGGCCCGTGAGCCATGGCTGCTGAGTCTGTGCGTCCGGAGCCTGTGCTCCGCAACGGGAGAGGCCACAACAGTGAGAGGCCTGTGTACCGCAAAAAAAAAAAAAAAAGGAAATCAATCCCCTTTATAATGCTAATATTGAGGACAAGGATAATGTGGTACGTTTCTACGTTTTAAAGGAGACCTAGTTTTGATTTGCACTATATCTTATACTCATAAATAATAAGTCACATGATAATAAGATCTCACTTTATTGTCATTTCTAATGTGGTCAAAGTAGAGGAACCCTAGAATGGAAACCATTAGGAAAGTTATATCCTGCCGTCTTTTACAATGCCTGCCTTCTACATAGCTAAATGATTTAAATATTTATAGCAATTTATACATTTTTCCCCTGAGATAGTAAAAAAAAAAAGTCCCTGTAAAGCACAGTTCCAAAAGTCTCTCTCACATATACCTGCTCTTCTGAACCACTTTTTAAAATGTGACTGAGTATTCATGTACTTATATACCCATTAAACGAAAGGCAACAATCCCATTAGCTAAAAGGAATCACCACAGCAGTAATGTCCTAGTTATCTCAGGCTATTACAAACAAATCTCTTCCGTGCAACAGAGAAACTGTTCAACACGTGCCAGCTGGTAACAGAAAATAGCAGCAACAGAAAATGCTTTCTGTCTGCCAACCCAGACTCTGAGGTGAACGTTTTTTCTCCTTCAGAAGGCAGACTTTGCCTCTGCCTCTCAAAACCTGACCATCCCTATACTAATATGACTCGATGGAAAAATGGCTCCAGCTAATTGGACCAAGGAAAAGTAATCACCTCAACCCAGAGTTGATCTAGTTTTATTTTTTATTTTTTGAGAAAAGTTCAGAAATTGAACTTAGCCTTAAAAAAAAGAAAGAAGGGGAACAGGAGAAAGACAGAAAGGAGAAGAAGAAGGAGATGTGCTGGAGTACTCCTATTACCTTAAAACAAGACGACAAAATATTTTGGCCATAAAACCTGCTGTACCGGTCGAAATACAAGCCTGTGTTTCTCTGCCCAGCAGTTGCCTTCCCCTGAAAGTCATTCCATTCAGTGGACTTGGAGGGAAACCTTGAGGCTTTTCTAAAAGGCATTTTAACAACGCAAACACCATCATGCGAGGGAGTCCTGTGTATTCATGTGGAAAACCGCACGCAGCCCTCCAAGATCCGTCCAAGCCAAGAACCTGGCACAGATGCATTATTTCCTCCCTGGACTGCCAGGATGATCACGGATTTAAATGTCAGCTGGGATCCACCAGCTTCTAGGCAAACAGAAGTATTACTTTCCACTTATTCTAGGCCCTATCACTATTGAAGGGAAATGAAACAAATTAATTTTAGTGGAGCTTGTCATACTACCACGTTTCAATATTTAATGAGCACATCTGAATGTTTTACTATTTTGGAAAGATAATTCATAAGATGGCTTCTGAAGTCTACGTCTTAGGTTGAAATCAAGGAAGAATATGGGATTAACACAGTCTAGCTGGAGGTGCTTCGTGAAGAGTCATTATGAAATTTGAAAAATAATCAAACGTGAGAAGAGAACCACGCTGTTTCTTTTTTGGTAGCACTGTCTGGCGGATCACCCCCTTCCCGAGAATTTAACCACAGAAGACAGAGGTTACAAACCAGAACACAGAAAACCCTTTCGCCCTTGCAGTCCCACGGACATGTACTCACCTGTTCCGGAAAGTGTAAATACATCTATGAAAGGTATGTTCTGTAACTCTAGGTATTCTAGAATCCGCCCAATTACAGCAAAATATGATCTCCTAAATACTTCGGTACTTCAGGTTGCAACATACTTTTGCTCTCAATTTGCTGAGGTTTCAACGCTGGCTGGAATAAATCTCTCCATTTGAGGGGAAAATAGGTTACAATTGATTAGTCAGATAGAGGGAGAAAGCCATTTCATTGCCAGAAAAGTCTGATTTATTGATATTAAAAAAGCAAAACCTCCACTGCCTTTCGAGGGGTGTATTAACTAGTTGCTGGTCAAAGAGCCTAATAGCTCTTCCTTATTTTTAAATAAACCATTGCTGAATTTGCTGGATTTCTTTTTTGCTGCCTGGCACATAATAGAGGTTTGATAAATGTTTGACGATTAAATGAATGAGCCAGACACATGCGTTGAATTATATCAAGTTGATAATGTAGCAGACAGATGTCAGGCTCCAGAGTCAGGCCCTGAAATATGTCAGCTTGGATCAATTACTTTACCTCTCTGAGCCTCAGTTTCCTCATCTGAAAAATAAGGCTAGTAATAGTATCTTCCTCATAAGGGTTTCAGGAAAATTAAATGAGATAGTTAATGAAGGTAAAGATGTTTCACGGTTTGTGGCATCCAATACGCATTTCAATCAGTGTACACGTTCCACATTTGTTCTACCAGAAGCCAGACACTGATCTACATAAACGAAAAAGATCAGGAGCTTGTTAGATATGATGATTAGGTTTCCACTAACACGCCATAAAACCAATTCTTAGGTCTGGCTGGAGCATCATGTTGGGAAGAACACTGATGCTATAATTGGACTCGTCAGGAAAATGTACACCGAGCAATTCATAATGTCTGACTCTATTTGGGACTGGAGAGGAACATAGTATATGACCAGGGGATCATTTTGGAAGGAAGGTTCCTTCAAAGTGCAGTGCTTAGAATTTCACAAATGGATGAGTCTTCCAGGATAAAAATTTACTTTAGGACGCATCAGATAAATTTAAACCCAGAGCCCAGGGAAATTTGTAGTTTGGATTAAATGGTAAGGGGCAGGAAACTCAATAGCCTCAAGTCCTTAAACACTGAATCTTCCAACATTTTACAACTTGGAAAAATTGAGGACCAGTCAAGAAAATTATATGATTACACTCGCTCCCTTTCCACTGTAGCCCTAAGTCCGTACTGACAAAGAAGGAATAAAAGAGGAAAGACAACAGAATCTTTCTCCCCTATGAAAAATTCAAACCGGACTGAGGGAAGCACGACTTAGAAAACTCACAAAGTGCTTATGCATTTTTAAAAGAGGCAGTTCTGCAATCTACCCACACTTCAAATTCTCCACCTGCTAATAATGGTTGTGAACACAATGCACATCATTTACAGCAACAACTGGGAAAACTGCTTTCCCCTGTCTTCTCTGTCAATGATGTAGGAACCTGCCAGTCTGGGAGCTAGGTGGTCAGATTTAATTTATCAAGGCTGCTGAAACACTTTCTCGGTGTCCCAGATGAAAAGGCAATAATGCCCAAATTGATGCTTGTATAATTCTGCTAACCTTGGAAAAGATATTGCATAGTGGAGGTTGGGAATAGGCAGACCGTGCAAGCATCTGAGAAAAATACATCTTCCAGCTTGACAATCATCATTTCTTGCTTGTGGTTGACCTTTTCCACTCAGGGACATTTGGCCTTGAAGGGACCCAGCTGGGGATCCTCATTAAGACATGGCAAGTTTGGGCAACAGCAGACAGTTAAACCACCCATGCATCTGCCAGGGCCAGTCAGGAAAACAGACGTTCCACCTGTTATCTGAACAGGGAGAATTTAATATAAGGAATTGGTTAAACAGATGTTGGAGGAGTCAAAGATAGTGACTGCTAGAGGCAGATACCACCCTTAGGGCTGGGGAGACAAATAAAAGAGAGGGGGTTACTAGAACCTAGATGCTGGCAAAAGGCATCCTATGGGAGGTGAGACCCAGGCATGTGAGGAGGGCACCATGACTGCTGGTCCTGGTATCTCTGAAGGAGACTGGCTCTGGGGATTACAGAAAAAAAAAAAAAAAAAAAAAAAAGAGAAGTGGAACCAACTGCTTCTGGGGTAAATAAAAGCTGAGTTGATTCTGATGAGAGCAGGAAGCAAATAAGGAGTCCTTCTTCTCCCCCTGTTATTACGGTCTTCCTCTAGCGCCCCCTACAGACAGAATCTAACAGGAAGCCAGCTTGGCCAATGAAGAGGGTGGTTAGCTGAATCCCAGCCTCAGCGTCAGACAGCACAGTAGAGAGGGGTGGGTTTGAAGCCGAGAGACAACAGCTTAATAACAGCACACAGACCCCGCCAGGGATGCAACAGAAAAGAAAGACACAGCTCTCGACCTGCTGGACCATGACTGCAAATGGAGGAGTTAGGGAACGGAAGTAAGAACCACCATCTCGGGCTTCCCTGGTGGTGCAGTGGTTGAGAGTCTGCCTGCTGATGCAGGGGACACGGGTTTGAGCCCTGGTCTGGAAGGATCGCACATGCTGCGGAGCAACTGGGCCCATGAGCCACAACTACTGAGCCTGCGTGTCTGGAGCCTCTGCTCCGCAAGCCGCAAGAATAGAGTCCGCGATAGTGAGAGGCCTGCGCACCACGATGAAGAGTGGCCCCCGCTCGCCGCAACTGGAGAAAGCCCTCGCACAGAAACGAAGACCCAACACAGCCAAAAAAAAAAATAATAATAAATAAATAAATATAAAAATCATCTCAGTTCCGTTTCTGCCCAGCTGCCCTTTCTTTTACCTTAAGTGTTTTGCATCTGATCATCCCTCTACCAGCAGCTTATTCTTCTGACTTCCATCTGTTCAGCACTTTTTTGTCCATCCCTTTCTCAGAGCACCTTACCTATTCATCCCCCAACCCAATTTAAGCCAGTCCTAACTTCCAACCTGTTTCTATCACACCACCACAATGTGTAACTATGGATGTGTTTCTAGGTTTGTTTAATGTCCGTTTTCCTGTGTTAAAGCCTGGGTTTGTCCTCTTCTGAATTCTAATGCACACTCCAGGGTACATAAACACTAGGCTATCAGGGCAGCAGGAAATATCTGCATGAAAATGAACGGGAGAGGAAATGGATGATGTGTACAGAAAGTAATTTTTGGTTTACAGTGTTTGTGAGAGGCAGTAAACCTTCCACCAAAAGAAAAAAAAAAAGATAGAGAAAACTGACCTGCAAAACGGAAAACATTTAGGCATATCACTGGACATTTATATGCATGTGGCAAAAACATAAAACATGCTGATCAACAGAGATAACGGCAAAATCCATCCAGAACTGAATAACTGTATATACAGATTTTCTAATTGATCATCACTCATAATTACTTATTAATATCCAAAAATTCCCAAAGGCATTATACAACTTCAGTAAAAATGAACGTTCTTAACCACTCAACTATGGTCTCTAGTCACATAATTTTCCACTTTGGTGATGCTCAGACACCCTCCTAGCTCAGGCTTTTCACCTGTGAGGTGTCTCTCTAAATAAAGCAATGCGATCACGTGTATAAGGCTGTAATCCTGAACTTTAACTTTCTGGTCTACTGCCTTGCTCTTTCAAGTGCTCCTTGATGACACATTTATTTCACATTCTCCAGGGCCTTTTGTCCTTCTCTTACTTTCCTCCTCTTTACTGTATTTCCTCCTTTTAATTCTCAGCATTTTTCAGCTAAGATCATACTGAATTACTCCTGTCCCCAAAGTCCTTATTTGCCTATTTCATAGGGAGTTCTGTGGCCCATCTGATCTCTCTTCCCACCCAGTCTTGGGACTTGCTTTTATATTTTTCTTCACCAATTTTCATAAACTTGAACAAGTCCCCCAAATAATAAGTTCTGCTACAACTCCTCTCAATGAATATCTCAGAGTGTTTTATCTCTTAGAATGAAATGTATATGAAATTATTACAGGGTTTGCATGTCCCCCTTTTTCAGTAAAACCACCCTTCTTTTCCTTTAGGGAACTGCCTCTTCCCTATCACATCCTGAAGGGGCTGTCAACCATGGTGCCACGTCTGGCCATAAGGGGAGGACACATGGACCAAATGTGAACTTCCCATCTCCCAACTGTAGTGGATGATTCAGGCACGGTCAAGTGAGCCAAGCTGGGTGAATCGGAGTCCCCACTGTGACTGTTTTACTTGAACTTATGGGTAGTATCTGCCTTATGATGTGGGATGTACCAAACCAGGAGGATGGGAGTTCACTGGCTATTTTCCTTACCAGTTCGAGAGAGTATTCACGCATGAAGAAGCCAAGCAGGACAGGCAAAGCTGACAAAGAGACAGAGCCCCACATCTAGTGGTATCACGAGTTGGCCCCGTTCCCAGCATTATAATTTTACAAGCCAAGAAATTCTCTGTTGACTTAATCTAGTGAAAGGTAATTTTGTGTTACTTACAATAAAAGTCTTGAACACTATATCAAATTCATATTAACACCTTTAATTTCTGTCTAGTTTACCTCTGTCATCTTCTGAACACTTGTACAATTCTACCACTAATATTGGCCAGTGCTTTAGAGAACAAGTACTGTTAGTTGTCTAAGCTACTTTGTTGGTGACTTGTTTCTTTTCTGGAATCATAGCCTCTTTGCTACACTAGTCCCAACAAATTTGACTAACACTCTCAAGAGACATACTAAGGCAATACTGCCACCTGTTGTACATAGTTATTCCAACGATAAATAAAACAATAGTTGTACCTCCAAAACCAGAAACTTAGCATAATAATAGATATCATTTATTGAGGACTCCTATGTGCCTAGCATTGTGCTTAGCACTTTACATAATCTAATCTTCACAGTAACTCTACAGGTGGATTGTTACTCTCTTTCCTTTTTGTGGAAGACAAAACTGTAGCTCAGAGTGGTCAATTATCTGACCCAAAGTTGCAGAGTTTACATGTAGCAGATTAAGAACGCTGATGTTAGACTTCCATTCCCCAGAACTTAAGAAATAAATTTCTGGTTTTGATAAGAAAAAAAAGAATTCAAGTCGAGGTCTCTTTTAATGCAAAGCCTCTGCTCTTTTTGGTGGACATGTTATTCAATATCACGAGAATTTTCTACTAGACATATTTAAAAATACTAATAGGCCAAAAGGGTTAAAGTGTGGACTTTAAGACATGATAGTCCCAGTGGTAACTTTTGCATCCCTTTGGTAACTTTTCAAAGTAACCACCTGATCGAACAACTTGAAAATCCGGGTTTTCATAGGTTTCTAAAAAATCATTATATTTATATAAGAAATCTCAGCTCCCTTCCCCGAGTTCACTGGAAAGAACTGAAAATGACTAAATGAAGGATGAAGAGCTCTGGTACATTCCTGATGTGTGGGGTATGTCACGCCCCCTCCACCCGTCTTCTGTTCTACCCAGGCTGCCCTGGTAGCAATCAACAGTGTTTGAAGTATGCATTTAATTAGCACAGGAAAAAAAGCCCTTTGCCATTTAATTAAGATTTAATATTTGCTAATACTGTTAATGAATTTTCAACAACCAAGCAATATATGATACCTCCTCAAAGTGGGGAAAATCAAAACACAATAATATATGGCTTATGGGTAAATGCAAACATAAATGTCTATTGATTCTCCTGGTAAAAGAAAAAAAAAGCCAAATTAACCCAGATCAGTTGTCCACGAGCCAGAGTACCCTGGGAATGTTTTGAGAATCACAGATAAAATAACTGTCTTAGAACACTTACAAGTCATAAACTGCTTTGAAGTCGGAGTTAACCAGAAAACTTCAGAGGGTGAGAAAGCCAATCAGGATGCAGCGCAGAACTCACTGTAGACAGAATCACAGAGTGCGAGACCTGGAAGGGACCTTAGAGGCCACTGAGCATGCTTGTTTACAATGAGGAGAGAGAAAGAGTCCTAACAATAGTGTCAAAGCCCAGTTC
This sequence comes from Grampus griseus, assembly GCF_964374135.1. Taxonomy (NCBI): domain Eukaryota; kingdom Metazoa; phylum Chordata; class Mammalia; order Artiodactyla; family Delphinidae; genus Grampus; species Grampus griseus. Next base: position 120,425,729 of record NC_139019.1, on the reverse strand, counting down.
CAGGTCTGGAGCCTGTCTGAGACCTTGCCAGGGACAGAGCTGGGAGGGTGCAGAGCCATGCAGGCAAAATCAGACCCAAGTGGAGAGGTTTTCGTATCTGAAGAGTCTATCACCTGGGGGAGAAAAGCTCTCAGGAAGAGTCCATTATTGAGTACAGTGAAGATAAACACAGGGCAGAGCAATCTGGAGAAAGCAGATTCCTCTAATATGACCACATGCCTAACGGAGAGAGACAGACAGAAAGTCAGACAGACACTAAGTGATGCTAACACTGACCTACGCTTGCACCTACCCTATGCCGTACACAGTGCTGGACACTTTACCTGTATCATCTTCAAAACCAGTGAAAAGAGGTAAATAGTTACGGTGATGAATTCCCACCTCCTTGGGGGAAAGAGGAGGTGCATGGGGATCAAACTTCCCCAGGCGCTAGGGAGGCTGACGTTTCATCATAGAGATTTACTCAGAATCAGCATCTAAAAGGCCTGCTTTTAAACTGCATACACCCTTGATGGAAGAATGAGTCTGACACTTCCGTGTGAATGAGTTTATCACAATGCTTGGACCTGACAGAGGAAGCCTGGGAACTCACATTAGTAACTCCCTGCAAATGACATCAATGAATTATGAGCTCCAACCACATGTCAGAGGTGGTCTAAGTGCTTTACAAATATTTTTATTTTATTCTAGCAACAACACGAAGGCAGTTTCTCAACCTCGGTATTACTGATGTTTGGGCTGAATAATTCTTTGTTGCGGGGGCCTCCTGTGCATTGTAGGCTGTGAAGCAGCATCCCTGGTTTCTCCCCTCTAGTTGTCAGTAGCACCTCTGCCACTCAGGCACGACAACTACAATCACCTTTAGTTGAGAACCACTGCTCTGTGGTTAATATGATTCCCATTTCATTAATGAGGAAACCGAATTTCATAACTGTTGACTCATTTGCCCATGAGTCACAAAGCTAATAAAAGATGACACCAGGATTTGATATTTGGCAGATCTGACTCCAAGACTAACTTCTGTTCCATCAGTATATCATGATGCTTCAGTGAAATGATATCTTTTTGAAAGGAGCTTATTGGGCAGAGACCTAACCATTCCATTCACTATAAGTTCCAAAAGAAGGCCAATGAAAGGAAATGAAGGAAATGGAGTTGCCCTTTCACTTTTCATAAAATGAAAAGAGCACCTTATTCTCACCAGGCTGTCTTCAGATGATAACAGAAAAGAAAGATTAACGGAATTTAGCAACTCCAACTGAACATGGATCTCTGCCAATTGGCCACTGATTAATTACTCTTCTTTTAATTAGGATTTCAAAATGGGACAAAGATGGCTTTAATCTAGGATTTTCCCATATAGCCAGAGCCTATATTCCTATCATGTAATAATAATAGACAACATTAAATTGAGTGTTTACTACATGCCAGTGCTATTCTGCACTTTCCCTGCAGAATCTCCTTTGAGATTTACAGCATCCTTATGAAGGGAGCTCTACTGTCATTCACGTTTTACAGAAGTGTGAACTGAGGCACACAGAGGTTAAGCAACTAAAAGGCTTTAAGAGACGAGCTGTGATGCAGACTCGGGCAGTCTGATCCCACAGTTTCCATAGTGAGGCAGGAGTAAAGCCTAGTGGTTCAGAAACTGGGCTTTGGCGTCAAAGAAACAGGAATAGGCCACAACTCTGCTGGTGACTAGCAGTTTTTGTCATCTGAAAATGTTGGAAATAACAATACTGCTCCAGTAGGAGGGTGAGAATTTGTCTCTAGCATGATAACAGTGCCTAGAATATATTCAATACACATTGAATATTTTTTTAAAAAGATAATTACTTTGATACCCAAATTGACAATGTTCATATCAATCACAGTTGTAAAATATTTAAAGGGTACTTTTTTTTTTGCTGTACGCGGGCCTCTCACTGTTGTGGCCTCCCCCGCTGCGGAGCACAGGCTCCGGACGCGCAGGCTCAGCGGCCATGGCTCACGGGCCCAGCCGCTCCGCGGCATGCGGGATCCTCCCGGACCGGGGCACGAACCCGCGTCCCCTGCATCGGCAGGCGGACTCTCAACCACTGCACCACCAGGGAAGCCCTAAAGGGTACTTTTAATAAAGATACTTTATAGGTAATCTCCCGTTTTTCTGCTTTTCTTTCAATAGACAGTCTACCCATAGCCCAACTTCATATTACCTAACCAACGTCTCTACTTTCCAGTCTCATGGGCTATTTACCAAAGAATTGATTCCATTCGCATAATTTATAATATTTAGGAAAGCACTGCTGATGAACAGAATGATTAAGAGAAGTTTTCCTCCTCTTGGCTCTGGAGCAAAGATTGCCATACATGACCAGCATGTCATGTCTTGTTGCTCTAAGGGCAACAAGAATTCCTAAAACAGGGGGTAAATTATGTACTGTGATGATAGTTCACTATTACTCCTTTATATATGATTTGCCTTTTTTGTTAAATCATATTAATTACAAACAAATGCACAACTTCATAAGATTGCCCAACGCACCCTTCTTATAGGGAGAAATATCTTTCATTGTGGATCCCACCATTACTTTTATGGTTAATACACTTAAAACAGATATTCAAGTGGTGTGACAGATGTATCCAATAAGCAATGAATGCAATGGAGTGCTATCAACGTAAATTAGCACTAATGATTTCCAGACCAAAGGGGATGGAAAATATGATCCCTGTGATAACCACGGGGAAGTTAGATTATGAGATTCTTGAATACTACATTGCTTGGCCCCTGGTTATTAAATATAGTATTCCCTTTGCATTAATAATCAGACCCTTAGTAACACACTCGATTGTTAACATTTGGAAAATACTGTAGAAAGGAAAGAGCTTTTAAAAAAGATAACTAAAAGAGTGGTATAAGAAAAAGGTCCAATTTCATTCTCCTGCAAGTGGTTATAAAGTTTTCTCAACACCATTTATTGAAGAGACTATCCTTTCCCCATTGTGTTTTTTTTTTTTCTTTTTGGCTCCCTTGTCAAATTAGTTGACCATACATATGAGGGTTCATTTTTGGGTTCTTGATTCTGTTGCATTGGTCTGTGTCTATTTTTATGCAAGTGCCATACCTGTCATACTGTTTTGATTACTATTACTTTTTAATATAATTTGAGTTCAGGGACTGTGATGTCTTGATGCCTCCAGCTTTGTTTATTTATTTATTTTTAAAACCAGGATTGCTTTGGTTATTCAGGGTCTTTTGTGGTTCTGTATAAATTTTATGATTTTTTTTCTATTTCTGTGAAAAATGCCATTGGGATTTTGATAGAGGCTGCATTAAATCAAAATGGATTAAAGTATTAAGCATAGGGTCTGAAACTGTAAATCTCCTAGAAGAAAACATAGGGTAAAAGTTCCTTGACAATTGGTCTTGTCAATGACTTTTTTGGGTTGTGTAACCAAAAGCTCAAGCAACAAAAGCAAAAAAGTAAGTGGGACTACATCAAACTAAAAAGACTTTGTACAGCAAAACAACCAACCAACAAAATTAAACGGCAACCTACAGAATGGGAGAAAATATCTGAAAATCGTATATCTGATAAGGGGTTAATATCCAAAAAAATATTTAAAAACTCATATAACTTAACAGGTAAAACAAACAAACAAACAAAATAAACAACAACCAAACACTCTGATTTTAAAATGGGCAGAGGAACTGAATAGACATTTTTTCCCCAAAGAAGACATACAAATGGCCAACAGATATATGAAAAGATGCCAGGAAAAGGAAGAGACTAAGGGCAGAGGGGAGTGGGATGAAGATAATTAGTTAAATTTGAGAATTCTTATGGGCCTGTAGAAATTCCAAATTGATAAATCTTGCTCTCTCCCCACATCAACACTATTTCAAATTTCCTTTTTCCATGCTTCTCCTCTAATTCTATACAATAATTCTATGTGATATATATGCAACCATATAGTTACATGGGGTGGTATGGTACAAAAGAAAAAAACTGACCTTAGCAAATGAATATACGCTATCTTCAATTTTTTCATAAAAATAATTTATTTTACTCTTCATGCTAATCTTGTCTTTCATTAAATTGTAAGTTCCTGGAAAGTAAGTTCCCATTTGGAAGAGTTCCTGGCTGAAAATTATGCTTGTTCCATTTTGACAAAGATTTGAGAAGAGTCATGACTTAACAGGTGAGAAGAAATGAAAAAACCTAGTATTTGTATAACACTTGATAGATTATAGAACCATTTCCATTTTTTATACCTCATTTGATCCTCGCACTTATTCACTCAACACTCAACTAATATTTGACTGCACTCTTAGGCAATGGGTACACAGCTGGCCACTGGTATTTTACATTCTAGTAAGGAAGATAAACACTAAACAAGTAAAAGATAAAATTTCAGGTAGTGATGAGGGCTTTGAAGAAAATAAAACAGGATAATATGATGGAGTGAGTTGGGTGAGAGAGTTGTAATCAACAGATAGAACGGTCAGATGGCATCTCCAGAGAAGTTGATGTTTGAGCGGGAACCTATTGTCCAAAAGAAGCCAGTCTGTGAAGATCATGTAGAAGTCATTATAAGCAAAAGAAACATCAGATGCAAAGGTCTTGAAGTAGGAATAAGAATATGCAACGAACAGAAAGAAGACATGCATGGCTTGAATATGGTAAGAGAGGAAGAACTGCAGAAAACGAGGTTGAAGAGAGAGACAGTGGCCAAAATGTAAAGAACTACAAAGGTTACACTCAGGAGTTATGTAGGGCAATGAGAAGGATGGTTTAAACAGAGGAATTACATGATCTAATTTATCTTTGTTACAAGCTTACTCATGCTGCTCTCTAGAGAAGAGATTATAGGTGAGTAAGAATGGAGGTAGGAAAGCCAGTTAGGATGTTATTACAGAGTCCAGACATGACTCATGGGGGTGACTTCTAGGAACAGAGATGGAGAGCAGGGACTCTATGAGACAGATGTCCTTATTCCTGTCTTACAGATGAGGAAAATGAGGCTCAGAAAGCAAAGGATTTGTCTAGGCTGGGTATTAGATGGAGAATTTTTCTGTTTCTAAGTCCAGTTCTTCCCCCATTATGCCATGGTTGTATCAATGCTTAAGGCATCCCAATATACAGATTATTCAAATCTTCAACAATCAATCAGTTTTTGAGAGATGTCTCCAGCTTTATCCTGTACATCAGAACACTTACTTGGTTAGTCCTTCTGCTGATCTGCACCTGCCGGGGTTGTTTGGTTGACTTCACAAACTGGAAGCCTGGAGTTTAATTTCACCATCAGGAATCATTATATTGTTTGTAAACAATGACAGACTATGATAAATATGCATTCCAGTTAATTACTGCCTTCCCATGTGCCTTCTTCACTTTCTCATTTCCATCATCCTGTCACATCTTAATACCTGATTGTGCATCCTCTACAACAGGGAGAGAGAAAATAGCTGCAAACACATTGAAATGCAAGAAGACAGCCCTGCCTCCTGTCAGGTTCTTGGGAACAGAAGCCAAACCTGAAGTTCAAACACTGCTGAAAATTAACAGGTTTTCAGTGTGTTTAGCTTTATAGCATCCCTTTGGTTTGTACATTAGGTTTTTATTCAAGGGGCAGTTTCAAATAGATTTCCATGACAGCCCCACCCCTGAAGCTGAATTAAACAGTAAACCAAGTTCCATTAGGATCTGACACATTCGGCTTTTTGCTGTTCTCTCTTTCTCTCTTTCTTTCTGTTTTGACAGCAGGACCAAGGACTAGTTAGTAAACATTCTAGGATGGGGTTTCTTTAGTTATAGAACAGCAGCCTCTGCAGCAGAATTCTTGGAACAGAGAAAGAAATCTCCATATGGTTTATTTAATACCAACAATTCACATATGGTACAGTACAGGTGTTATATACATCAAGGAGCAGTACATGAGAAAGGCAGTTTCACACGGTGGTGATGAGCTTGGGCTGTGACGTCAACAAATCTCAGCGTCATTGCACTTCTACGTGTCGCTTGTGTGACTTAAGCAAGTGGCTGAACCTTGTTTTGCTCGCCTGTAAAATGGGACCAATAGCAGCCCTTGAGCTAAGATGCCTTGGTTGCATGGGCAGGCGGTATGCTGCACCAGTCATGGTACGAGACCCATGCCCCAGCCCTGCTATGGTTCCAACAATTTATAAGGCCTTGGCCAAATTATTAAAATCCCTATATTTCTCTCATCCCTAATTCTGATAGTATTATTACCCTACTTACAGCTTGCTAGGTTCTCTCTGTCAAATAAGAATATTCATGAAGATATTTTGCAAAATAATAATAATATCACGGCATTTAACTTTGAGGTAGAATTTGTACCTTTGGTATTGTTATCATTCTTATTTTCAGCCTTCAGTTTGGTCTCATTGACACTGGATTACTCTCCTTCACAGGACAAAAGGGACTCTTGATCTGGTATTTGATTCTCTCTTTAAACTGGTCTCCTTCCATGCTCGTTACTCATTCCTTAGTGTTTGTGTATGAGGCTTCTTGCCTCATTGACTTTACTCAGATTGTCCCTTCTGCCTAAATATCTTTCCTGTCTCCTCTTCCCTTTGTCTGAGTAACTAATCAAGGAAGAGTCAGCTTAGTTGCACCTTTTCCAGAAAGTCTCCTGATTTACAGCAAGCCCAACCCAATGCCCTTAGAGGTCGAGTTATTGACCCCTCATCTGCCCTTTCACCTGGGGCACCTCTCTCCTGCACTTACAGTGCCGTGTTGTACTCTGTGAGTGGCTCCCACATCAGACTGGGTCCCTTACCAGCAGGGACCATGCTTATTCATTTTCTAACCCCATAGAAAAGCAGAGTATTTGGCACATAACGGCCACTTCACTTCACTCCCGTCAATGGAGTGAACAAAGAGACGAATCATTTTTTAATCAACTAGGCTATCTGATGACACATTCACTAAGTACTCATTACATTTAAATACACATATCCCAGTGATTACTGCCTTTCCATCACAAGTTTGTACTTCATCTGAGCAAGCTTCATTATTTCCTTAACTACCTCACTTGAAGCTTAAACTACTTTCGATCTATGGCTATATGCATACTTTGTTTAGAAAATTCCTGCATTCCCCCTCCTCTCAGATCTTCAAACACCACTTTTGAATAAAAAGTCTGTATAGCATAAGGTGTAAGAGAATAGTGTGGGAAAGACAATTTCTAAGTGTCTATCTTTTCAAATACTCATCTGTACAGTCATTACAAGAGGCTATTTGTTTCTTTTCCCATTCACCAGGAAAAAAGTGTGGTATAGTATCACAGAAAGTGTTGCCAAAATAAATTCCAAAGCCAAGATCTACCCAACTCTCAATGGATCCATCAAAAATACATTCACAAAAGAAAGAAAAAATACATTCACTAGTCAAATAAGTCACTAAATCGTGCATTAAGGAAAATGAAGCGTAAACCTGAGACCACGGCAGTGTATCTTCCTCAGCTGAATGAGAAATAGGCAAGAGAAGTTTGATAGTCAAATTGTACTGTAACGTGCCCCTAATGAGTCTAGCCTGGGATACATTGGGCGTGTGCGTGTATATGTGTGTGTTTGTGTGTGTGAGGGGCGGGGGAAGGGAACGAATGGACAGTTAAAATAAAGCGATAGAGCAAGTCAGAGAGAAAACAGAAGTACACACCGAATTGAGAGGCAGGTTGCGTTTTCAGTCGTAGTAAATTTTAGTTAAAAGAAAAGCATACATGTATTTTAAGTTAAAATGTAAGCGTTAAAGGTCAAAAAGTCATACACTACTCTGATGCTCTCCCTATTGTTCTAAACCGCAGCACAGTTATACTTTTTTGTTTGTGCATACGACAGGAGTATATAAAGAATTAAAAATAGTGAAAATACATAAAGAATTTAAAATAGCCTATGCATATAAAGAATTATACATGCCTTTTTAGATATACCTAAAGAAAAGGGTTAAATTCCAAAAGAATCTTCTTGTTCCTATAATTTGAAGATAATGTGTATATACCAAATATTTATTTCTATGAGTAGAGGATCATGGAAGTTTGGCACAATTTTAAAATGGCATAATATGAGACATGGCAATGGCTTGCAGATTATCTGTGAATCAAGTTTGTATTTATAGTATTTCTAATGCTGCACACAAATTTCCCTTCTTTGACATTGTAGCAGGAGAATCAGGCACTGACACAGGGCACCAAGACAATTATGCCTTGAGAACTGCACCTATGTTCAGACATCCCCAGACTGATGCACTCCCATCTGTGCAAGTCCCTTTATTAAAAAGCAAAAGCTATCAAAGATTCTACTCCAATACTTAAATACTCTCTGAATATTGCCAGTCCTACCTAGAAACATCCCTTCCCCTTCCTTCACCCCACTACAAATCGTTTAAGCTGCTACAATCCCTGGCTCCCTTATTCAACCATCAAGGTCAACCCATCCTCCAAACCTAACTCTCTCCATTCCACTACTGGCTCAGCTCATCCTGCCCTCACCCCACTGCTTAGTCAGAGGGATCCCAGTCTTGTCCCACAGCCCCATACCAAATTCCATCACTGGAGTCCTCATTGGACTTCCTTCTCTGACTCTTCCCCTCTACATTGCCCTGGTCCCCAAATTACCTGCCACCACAATCTCTACCACAGCAGGAGAATGCTCTATTCTCCAGTAAAGATAGGTACGGTTGCAGAAGATGAATGTACCTCCTTCTTCTCATATGTTGCTGAGGTACCACACTCAGTAACCCAGGAGGCATGGAGATAAATTCTGGTTAAGGGGAAGGAGTCTCCTGCTTTGGAAGGGAGGGGGCCTCTCCCACTTGTATCTCTCCCATCTGCTCCAGACTCAGGGCTGTGCCCCTCCTCAATGCTGCCATGTTGACGGAAAGGAGGAAGGGCCTGCTATGAGTCACAGGGAAATGCTGGAGGTGGGGCCACTCAGACAGCAGGCAGTCTGTGACCTCGTATGATCAATGCTTGTAGCCGTCATCTCAAAACTGAAGGCTCCTGATATGCTCAAGAACCTAAGTTCCCTGAGACCAAGAGGTTGTTGTCTCTTTTATCTACCGCTGTATCTGCAATGCCTACAAGAATATTTGCACGTGCTAGATACCAACCCCCCAAATTTCAATTGAGTGAATCAACGTGTTGCACTGGCTTTGGCCATTATGTTTATTTCACCATATTCCTATTCCAGGAAAGCTTAGGTGGAGTAGTCTTTTACGGCTCTAAATTTCCTCAAAGATTTTACCAGATATTAAATGATACTTTATTAGTATCATTACTTTCTTCCTTATTAGAAAAAAATGTCAAGAAAAAAGAATAACTTTTACCTAGAGTCCTTAGTGAGGACAAACAAAGATCTGTGTGTACCTTTCTCAGAATGACAGATTCTGTATTACTGCACCAAAGAAATATACAACACTTTTAAAGGTTGCATGAGAAATATGTTCAAACGTTCTGCCTGCCTGTCAGCCAGGTACTCATGCTCCTGAAGAACAGAGACAGTGGTCCTGAGCACCAAGCATGCCTCAAATAAGGTGACAGAGCTCTGAGTGCATGATTTTATTACAGATTATATTTGCCCAGGTGCACTATGAAAGAGAATGAGAACACTTCACCCCCAGCTTGGACGCAGATGCCTGGTTGTCAACAAAATCCCTCAGATGATGAGGTGCAGGGTCCCCATCATCTCAGATAGTTGACAAGAAAAAGGAGGAAATCTCAAGCAGAAGGTGGAAACTGCTGCAGTGCCTTCAGAATGTGGTTACTTCAAAACATGGTGTCATGGTGTTGAGGTCTATGAGAAAATGGTAGCACAGTCACTCCCCGGATGGACCATTTTTGGTAGCTTGAAACTTCAAGTCTATTGTTTGTTTGTTAATTTACTTGCTATTATGAACATCTCTCCATCAAGACCATAAAAGCCCAAGCCCAATGCTCTCTTAAAAGGAATTAAAACATGGCTTAACCCAGAAAAAAGATATGACCCAGGCAAAGAAACCCCTGGTAAGGGGAAGAAGGCATCTCACACCACCAGGTTCATGAAAAGAGAATGAGCTTTGAGAGGAGCTTCCTTCTCAGAGTTGATCTATCAATGAGGGATCTTTATATATAAAATCCCAAGAATTCCCATAGAAATTGTAATGACTTTAAAAAGCTTCTGTCATCTAATTAGGGACCTAACCACAAACTTTAGCATTATTTCTATGAGGAAATATCATATAGATTCAATGTTTATATAATTGCAGAAATGTGACCCATTCATAATTTGGGCACCTCCTGAAAAAGCTGGCTGAGAGAAGAATCAACATTCCCTGAATATTATCAGGGGCAGAAGATGGAGTAGTAGTAATAATAATTAATAATAATAACAAGGACACACTCTCTTAGAAAACACAAAGTTGATTTGCACCATGTCCATGTGACGGAAACAAAATATAAAGTTGGTATGGGTACTTCTAGTTTTATGAATGCTTTGATTTTATGGAAGATAAGAGTAAAGATTTTTGTTTTTTTTTTCCTTTGCGGTACGCGGGCCTCTCACTGTTGTGGCCTCTCCCGTTGCGGAGCACAGGCTCCGGACGCGCAGGCTCAGCGGCCATGGCTCACGGGCCCAGCCGCTAAGCGGCATGTGGGATCCTCCCGGACCGGGGCACGAACCCGCGTGCCCTGCATCGGCAGGCGGACTCTCAACCACTGCGCCACCAGGGAAGCCCTAAAAAGGTAATTTATACTGAAAGAAAATGAGGTAGAGACTGGTTGGATGGGTAACTTCCTCAATTCTAACTTATGCAGCAAAATAATGCATAGCATAAGGATTTAAGACAAGCATAGAGTTGACATATACATGTATGTGCTTAGGGTCTACTGATCCACCACTGATTTCCCCAGCATGGCTAGAATACCAGTTAGAACAATGGTGTGTCAATTTCTTATCAAAAGAAATCTGAGCGTTCAATCCTCCATGTCTTCTCCCCATCTGCTAAGTTTACTGAGTCTGGGTTCAATAGTACACTGAATATCTTTTCCATGAGGTCATACTGAAGTCAGAGGGGGGCCACCTCTGAGACCTTAGAGAAATGAACTCTTGCAAAGGGTTGGTACATTTAAAAATGTCAGTCCTAGTTTAAGGCCAGCCTAAAACCAGTAGCGTAGGTAGCTCCTATAGGGTATGATATTAGAATTTTGATGTAAGCACCCCTCCTCTTCTGCCCAAAATACCTCTTTCACTGGCCCGTAAAGAATTCTACCATGATGAAAATGATAACACTAACAACAATTACTCAAGGCTTAATAGTTTGTTAGTGGATTTCATACAGATATAATCACACTTTAATCTTTAACCTGTGAAAGAAAGGATTCTTTCTTCCATTTGCCAAATTAATAAATTGTGATTCACATTAATTAAGGGCCTTTCCCAAGGTTCCACATTTAGTGTGGCCTCAAATTGGGTGCTTCTGACACTAAATTCTATCGTTGTTTCTCTTAAGGCATTTTTGCTTCAAGAGTCTCCTATGAAAATCCACACACACACACAGTAAAGACATAGTGAAGTGGGGAGGGGAGACTGACAACTTAGGGTGAAAGAGCTTCTTTCCAACATCAAGGTGAGAGGAAAACTAGAGAAGTGGGATATATTTCAAGTCCTTTTTTTTTTTTTTTTTTTTGCGGTACGCGGGCCTCTCACCGCCGTGGCCTCTCCCATTGCGGAGCACAGGCTCCGGACGCGCAGGCTCAGCGGCCATGGCCCACGGGCCCAGCCGCTCCGCGGCATGTGGGATCTCCCCGGACCGGGGCACGAACCCGTGTCCCCTGAATCGGCAGGCGGACTCTCAACAACTGCGCCATCAGGGAAGCCCTCAAGTCCCTTTTGATGGTGAGCGGGAAATGTGGTCAGACTAGGAAGTCAAAGCATGCTGGCTGGGGGACTTCAGCGAGAGACTCTGAAGCATCTTAAGCTGCCCTGGGCACCTGGAGCCTGAACATCAACTTAGAGGAGGAGGGACATGAGCCCCACAGGGCAGAAAGTGTGAGGATACAGAGAGAAATAGCTGTCCCTGAACAATCTGTCTAGGGTGAGTTCTAATTATGGATCATCTTCCCAATGATGCAAAAATTGAGCCATGGCCGCTGAGCCTGCGCGTCCAGAGCCTGTGCTCCACAGCGGGAGAGGCCACAACAGTGAGAGGCCCGCGTACCGCAAAGGAAAAAAAAAAACAAAAATCTTTACCCTTATCTTCCATAAAATCAAAGCATTCATAAAACTAGAAGTACCCACACCAACTTTATATTTTGTTTCCGTCACATGGACACGGTGCAAATCAACTTTGTGTTTTCTAAGAGAGTGTGTCCTTGTTATTATTATTAATTATTATTAATACTACTCCATCTTCTGCCCCTGATAATATTCTAGTTCTATCTTCAGGGAAGAAAGGGCCTACAGGACCAAATTCATCCCTTTAGATCCTTCTCCGCTTCCTCCCAGGTACCTCTGCCTTGGTGTGCATCTCTGGCAGCACTGGACTGAATGATTTTTAAGAGCCAATTCCCCCATCTCAGGTATGATCAGTGAGATACGTTGAGGGTAGCCTGTACCATTCTCAAATAATAGACTCTGAAGCTTGGAACTTGCGAGAAAAGCAGCCAGATTCTCCACTAACGTAGGCACTTAAAGAAGGTCCAGTTATCTTTCCTATTCTCTTGGGGTGCTGCTTGCTTTTCTCGGTTTTTTCCCCTCACTCAGCTTTCACATTCAGCTTTATCGTCACAGTGATGGGAGATGATATTTCATTTAGGTCTAGTTTTGTCACCTGATTTGGCAAATGACTAAGGTCAACTGGTCATTTTAAAATGCTCAAAGTGGACATCCCAAAGTAAACCTCACCATTTTTTTTTTTTTTTTTTGCGGTATGCGGGCCTCTCACTGTTGTGGCCTCTCCCGTTGCGGAGCACAGGCTCCGGACGCGCAGGCTCAGTGGCCATGGCTCACGGGCCCAGCTGCTCCGCGGCATGTGGGATCTTCCCGGACTGGGACACGAACCCGTGTCCCCAGCATTGGCAGGTGGACTCTCAACCACTGCGCCACCAGGGAAGCCCAAACCTCACATTTTTAAACGTGGATACTCTGCTTTCCTGTAGCAATGCTCTCTTCTTTCTCTTTCTGTTTTTCTCTTTATTTCTCTTCTTCTCTCTCCTTCTCTCTCTCTCTCTCATTGTATTAACACTTATTACATACATCTTCTGGGTGATTCACTCCCTTTCTCCCTTCCTTGATTCCTTTGGAACAAAGATTATTATGTGTCACTGGATAAAATGCCACCCTTAAGTCTGTACTGTATTTAGGTCTCATTCTTTTCCTTGTTCCTTGAGATGGGTAATTTTACATGGTATATTCAAGCTCAGATGATCTCAGAATTCACCATGTGATCAATCTCAGGGTTATGTTAGATCCAATGTTCCTCAATACCAAAGTATCTCTTGGAGGGTAAAAGGACTAATGTTTTTAAATGTGGAAGGGATGCAGCTTTCCATGCACTCTGGCCAATGGGGAAATATTTAGAACCAGCTAAAGGCTTAGATGGGAGATGACAGAGGTGTCCATTTGCAGTACCAAAGAGAACAGACCAAGAGAAATTAAGATGCTGCGACTAATACCAGTTTCCCTCCTGAATATTATATCTTTCCCTCTCTCCCTCCCTCCTGAAGATTCTCATTGTTAAGGGAGATGTCTGAGGTCCTTCTCACAGTTAATGAGTTAAGTGTGCTCAGGAGAAGTTTCTCAGAATACCTGCTTCTAAGCCAGGGTGTTGAAGTGATAAAACCCTAGTTCTAAATTGCCTCGGGAAGTGCAATGCATTCATGTTCAAAGTACAAAGCCCCTCAAACTCACTTTGAAAGTTTGCTTAGAGTCTAAATAAATCAAATTGAAAGACTTAATTATGAAATCCCAGAGCTGGTCATGAGGATAATAAAGTGCCTGGGCTTCTGTTTCAATAGATGTGTTAATATTTTAGCAGCTCCTAACTGCCTGTGTTCTATTCCACAATTCATGATTAAAGTTTGATTTTAATAGAGCTTCCAAAAAGAGCGAGATTTGTGTTTCAATGCCTTGTTACTGCACTGGTTTGTCCTTTCTAACATGTAATTAATGTCTCCCTCTTAGCCATTATCTCCTGGTGAGGCAGAACCAGCACAGACAAAGCTGAGCCCTATGGGGCAACCAATCCATGCAACATGAACACAGACACAGAATCACCAGTTGGCCTTTCCTGTGTCCTCATGTGCCATTTATCCCAAGTACAGGATTGGAGAGTAAAAATAATTTTAACAAATTAACTATCCAGTCAAAAAAATATTCTCTCTCTCCTTTAATTGGGAATCATAACTTGAGACCTCTGCAGCATTGAGAAGTGAAAGGAAGTAGGTTAAGCTGCTTTGAGACACTCTTTAGCTTCTCTGTTCAGATGAAAGATATATGAAAAGTATGAAAAATATGAAAAGTGATGGATTCTACAAATCCCTCAATAGTCTTGAAAAAGGCAATCTCTCCTACCATAGAAGAAAACTTTCTAGCTACACCTAACCTCTTTAAATGTACATGTATGAAGATATTCACCATTAGAAAATCGGAAAGATCTGATAAAAACACTGAAACAAACACAAAACCACCTGTGTGCAATTTCATCAAAAAGAGGTAACTATTTTTACTATGTTGGTTTGAATCCTTTCAGACTTTATATCATCATATTTCCTCAACTGTAAAGATGAATCTATGACCTTCTTTTCAACTGCTTCAAGATGGTTCATTGGTTGTACCGAAAGTTTACCTTATTCCAAACAAAGGTGAGTTATTTGGTATCTACTGGGACCTAATGTGATACAATAAAAGCCATTAGGAAGAAGTGGTTTCTCATTTTTCCTAAGGGTACAAGCATTAAGGAAAGGAGATTTGATTAAGAGAATATGGAGACAAATCAAAATCTTTAATCCAGGGCTTAGCATTTTGGAATCATGATTTAGCCTAAAACAGGAAGGCTCCTTAGAACTGTCATTTAAAAAATATGCTTGCTCTTGTCTCTGCTGCTGTTTTAATGCAACTGCTGATAAGAATCCACTCTTCACAATACCAGAGCCAGACCAAGCATATTTTAAAGTGGCAGGTCTAATTTCCAACTTCAGCCCCAGTATTATAAATATGACTCATCACTCAGAGAAGTAAACACCCTATAGAGGTCCTGGTCAGTAACTCATCCTTCTCAAAAAATTTCTCAAAGACCAGAACTCTGGTGATCTGGAGATCACCAGAGAGAGCTGAAGGCTCACCTCCGAGCAAGAAATGGTTCATAATATCACGCAGTCAGATCCCACACTGAGCATAGTATTAAGAAAGAGAACCTAAATTTACAAGAATCAGCCATCTCCCTTACTTTTTGTTAAAACCAGGTACCTGTAATAATCTTTAGATCTGCTACCATCAAGCTATATGGTGATCATCAGGTGAATAGTTATTTTAGAGGGAAAGGGTAATTTGAGGCAAAGAGAACAGTATATGCAAAGAGACAGGGTAATGAATTTTAGTACTATAAGTAATTTGATATGACTGATGTGTGGATATATGTGGGCTTGTCGGGCAACATCAACATGGAGAGATAGAGAAATAGAAAAATGCTGGATCAGATAGTCAAGGGCCTTCTAGTCAACGGTTCTTAAATATTGGGATCATCTGGGGGAGCTTTAAAAAATATAAATGCCTGATTCCATCTGCAGAGCTTCTAATTTAATTGGTCTTGAGTACAGTCTGGGCATCAGGATTATTAAAAACACCCTAGGTAATTCCAGTACCAAGCAAAGTTTGAGAACCACTCTTCTAGGCCATTTTAAGAAGCATGGACTTTATCTAAGGATAATAAAAATATATAAAATCATTATTTTTAAAGCACAAAAGTATCATATTTAGATTTATGTTTCCAAAAGATGGTTCTGCAGGATTTGGGAGAAATGGAAGAGGTGGCAGCATTGCTTTAAAACACTTGAATACCCACATAAAAAGAGGAATTGAAAAATCAGCATACGTAGGCAATTAATTTATAACAAAGACATCAAGAATATACAATGGGGAAAAGATAGTCTCTTTAATAAATGGTGTTAGGAAAACTGGACAGCCACATGTAAAAGAATGAAACTGGATCCCTATCTTACACCATATACAAAATTCAGGGCTTCCCTGGTGGCGCAGTGGTTGAGAATCCGCCTGCCGATGCAGGGGATACGGGTTCGTGCCCTGGTCCGGGAGGATCCCACATGCCGCGGAGCGGCTGGGCCTGTGAGCCATGGCCGCTGAGCCTGCGCGTCTGGAGCCTGTGCTCCGCAACGGGAGAGGCCGCAACAGTGAGGGATCCGCGTACGGCAAAAAAAAAAAAAAAAAAAAATTCAACTCAAAATGGATTAAAGACTTAAATTTAAAACCAGAAACCATAAAACTTCTAGAATAAAACTCACGGGGTAAATTTTTTCACATAAGTTTTGACAATGATTTTTTGGATTTGACACCAAAAGCAAAGGCAACAAAAGCAAAAATAAATAAGTGGGACTACACCAAACTAAAAAGCTTCTGAATAGCAAAAGAAACCATCAACAAAATGAAAAGGCAACCTATGTAATGGAATAAAATATTTACAAATCATATATTTGATAAGGGGTTAATATCCAAAATATATAAAGAACTCATACAACTTAATAGCGAAAAAACTGATTTAAAAATGGACAAAGGATCTGAATAGACATTTTTCCAGAGAAGATATATAAATGGCCAACAGGTACATGAAAAGGTGCTCAACACCACTAATAATCAGGGAAATGCAAATCAACAATGAGATATTATTACTTTACATTTGTTAGAATGGCTATCAAAAGATAAGAGACAAGAGATAACAAGTGTTGGTGAAGATGTGGAGAAAAGGGAACACCTGTGCACTATTGATGGGACTGTACATTGGAACAGCTACTAGAGAAAACAGTATGGACTTTCCAAAAAAACATTAAAAATATAAGTACCATAGGTCTAGCAATCCCATTTTTGGATATTAGCAAAAGGAAATGAAATCAGGATCTCAAATAAATATCTACACTCCCATGTTCACTGCAGCACTACTCACAATAGTTAAGATATGGAAACAACCTATGTATCCACCAATACATAAATGCATGAAGAAAATGTTATATATGATATATAACATGTATATATAATGGAATATTATCCAGCCATGA
Source organism: Grampus griseus (assembly GCF_964374135.1). NCBI lineage: Eukaryota > Metazoa > Chordata > Mammalia > Artiodactyla > Delphinidae > Grampus > Grampus griseus. The sequence continues at coordinate 120,408,464 of NC_139019.1, read as the reverse complement.
CAAAGAAGGAAATTTTGTCCCTTGCAAAAACATGGATGGACCTTGAAGACATTATGCTAAGTGAAATAAGTCAGACAGCCAAAGACAAATAGTGCATGGTATCACTTATATGTGGAACCTAAAAGAAACTCAAACTCAAGAAACAGAGTAGAAAAATGGTTGCCTGGGGCTGGGGGTGAGGTAAGTAGGGAGTGGTTGGTAAAAGGGTACATACTTTCAGCTGTAAGATGAATAAGGTCTGAGGATCTAACATAAGATAGCGACTATGGTTGATAATGCTGTATTGTGTAACTGAAATTTGCTAGGAGTAGAATAAAAATTGAACAAGATAGAACAGAAATAAATGAAACATACAGTGTAGGCCAAAATGAGAAGAATGTAACCAGGAAATCTGAGAAAGCAGCAGCCATGTTTTTAACATTATATTAAAACAACAGAAGGGAGAGCTCTGTAAAATTAGAACATCCCTGAACCTCACCTCATTCTAAAAGGTCAGGAAAGATCATTTCCCACAAAAATAAGCAACATAAAATTGTTGAGCTCAAATTCTATACAACAAAATAAGAAAAGTGAGAACAGGTGGCAGAGTAACAATTTCCAAAAAAAAAAAAAATTATAAGAAGTAGAAAAAAATAGCAAAATAACATACCTACAGACAATGAATACCTGTCAGAAAAACATGCATGTAAAGAAGATTAAAACTACAATCCATTATTTCAAAATAAGCTCAAATACTTTAAGAGATTAATACAAAATATTGAAGAATAACACAAACTGGAATCAGAAAAGACACAATTTAGATGACAGTGTTTATAAAAGAATAATAATAAAGAATACTTTAAGAAATAAAGGCAGCTAGAAGGAACACAAGAGTGCAAAAACACATGTCTTAACAAAAATAAAAGATGAAAAAAGGATACTTATAAAAATAAAAAATAAGAGATCAAGAGGGTTCTAAATGAAGTGACAAATACTGAACATAAGCAAAAAATTTTTTCAACAAATAGATGATAGACATTGCTAAAGAAGAAAACTGAAGCAAGGGAACAGAGAATATGTTAAGGACTATAAATCAAGAAAATTCAATTATTTCATATATGTATATTTGACTTTAAGGAAAATAAAAGAAACATCTGATTTATTAGGGAAAGAATATTAAATTATCATCAGACTTTTTGATAGAAATACTTCACACCAAAAGAAAATGGAATATCATATTTAGGGTGTTCAAAGAAAGAAGGTATAAGGCGAGATTTTATATCTAGCAAAACTATCTTACAGGTATAAGTGGCACAAACTGTCATCAACTGTAATTACTAAGGGAATATTCTCTTGAGAATTTTCTGGAAAATCTATAATACGACAAGCTTTAGCTAACCGAAATGACTAAAGAGGTGCCAAGATAAGGACTTGTGGTTAACATTAAATACATATCTATTTGAAGTAGTAGTTTACTGCTAAGTCCATTTAACCAAGCTAGAGTTGTGTTTTCCAGAATTCCTTTCCCTGTATACTCCTAGATTAGAGTTGTCTATAACAGAAATTTGCATAAAATTTGGAAAGCAGAAGTAGAACTGTAGCCATTATTCTGTGAATGTCAGTATGGGACTCCGTGTACTACTACAGCTTGCCCATGTAGTTGCTATCTACTAGTTCACCTTGTTGGTATCTGGCATCATCTAGGTCCTAACCCCCTTCAATTCCTATCAAATATCTTTCTTCAGGTTCTCTGAGTCCTCAGTCAAGCATGTGTGCAACTCTATGGCAAAGGGCACCAATTTCTTCTGCAATCACTACACTGCTGGGGTTGTAGGTAGTGAGAAACAAACATTAGACACAGATTCTCTTTGTGGGTTCCACTTTTTGCTTGCTTTTTTCTGCTTCATGTGCAGTGTTTCTTCCCTGCTTACCTACATCAGCTTCAGACCCAACACCAGACTCAGAGGAAATGGCCTTCAACAGACTTCTTCACTAGCTCTCACAATTATGTAAAACCTAACCCCCAAGACCCATCCCTTACTCCATATCATTCAAAATGGTCTGCTTCCCTGATCAAACTGATACACTTGTAGAACTAAGATTAAATGAAGTCTAGGAGAAAGAGAGAATAGTGTGCATTGATTATATACTATAATTTCTGATGTGGAGGAAAGGAAAACATATACTAGAGAAGAGCTTAAGTAAAAACCCTGAAGTTTTTAATCTGAATTGTAAGTATCAATATGAATCTGTAAGATATGTGTACATGACTACTCCAGTACCAATGAGCACTTTTACCACCCAGATTGTGATTTTGAAATACCATTTCTCACTAAAATAAACCAAACCTTCCTGGAGAAAATTAATTCCAGGTCAGAGGCAGAAAATACAGCAGATGAGCCTGGAATACCTCATCATACCTGACAGCAAGGAAGTCATCAATGACTACTAAAGTCATGTCAAAAAGACTCAGAAGACAAACTGAAGAAACTCCCACAGGCTAAAGATAGAACAATTTGAGCTTCATAATGATAATAAATGCAATAAATTTAAACTGATTATATAACTTTAAACCCATGAATTGATGATGATAATAAAAATATAGTCGGGCTTCCCTGGTGGCGCAGTGGTTGGGAGTCTGCCTGCTGATGCAGGGGACACAGGTTTGTGCCCCGGTCCGGGAAGATCCCACATGCCGCGGAGCGGCTGGGCCCGTGAGCCATGGCCGTTGAGCCTGCGCGTCCAGAGCCTGCGCGTCTGGAGCCTGTGCTCCGCAACGGGAGAGGCCACAACAGTGAGAGGCCCGTGTACCACACACACACACACACACACACACAAAATAAATAAATAAAAAAATATATATATATAGTAACATCACATATGGAGGATGACAGGGAACCAATTCATTATCTTGTCACCAGAATAGGTGTACCAGTAGGAAAGAAGAGAGAAAAAATACTTGAAGAAGTAATGTCTAAAACGTTTCCAAATTTAATTTAAAACATTAATTTACACATCCAAGAACTTCAGTAAACTCCAAATAGGATAAATACAGAGATTCACATCAAGGCATATCATAATAAAAGTGTTGAAAGACAATGACAGAATGTTAAAAGCAGCATGAGAAAAATAACTCACCATGTACAAAAACTCCAATACAGTTAACAACTGACTTCTCATCAGAAACAATGGAGGTCAGAATGCAGTGGGGTGGCATAGTCAAAGTATGGAAAGTAAAAAACTATCAACCAAGAATACTATATCCAGCAAAACTATATTTTAAAAATGAAGGCAAATTAAAGACATTCCCAGGCAAACAAAACCTGAGAGAATTTGTTGCTAACAGATCTTCCTTACCAGAAAAACTAAAGAAAATTCTTCATGCTAAAAAGCAAGTGATACCAGATGGTAACTGGAATCCGCATGATAAAACAAAGAGCACCATTAAAGGTAATTATATAGGCAATTTCAAAAGATAGTATAATTACATATTTCATTTTGTTTGTTCTCTTGACTGATTTACAAACAATTACATAAAACAATGTGATATAATTGTAACATGGAGCCTATATCATACAAAATTAATGTATTTGACAATAGCACACAAAGAAGACTGGTCAGAACAGAGCTGTATTGGAGTAAGAAAATGAAACCAGATGGCAACTCAAATCCAAAGGAAGGAATAAAGAGAACTAGAAAGGGCAAATAAAAAAGTTAACATAACAAACTCAATAAATATATACTCACTTTCTTTTCTTCTCTTAGCTTCTTTTAAAGATATAAAATTATGCAAAGTGAAAATTATAACAACGTATTTTTGGTTTGCAACATATATAAACATAAAATGTATAATAGTAAATGCACAAAAATGTTGGAAAGATGGGAGGAAATGGAGCCATATAAAAGTAACACTTCTATATTTCCCTGAAGCTATGAATAAATCTGAAATAAGGCTTAGAGCAACCACTATGAAAAGAAATACAAAAAGGAATTAAAATGGTACACTAAAAATTACACTTACTACAAAAGAGGGTAATAAAGGAGAATAATATATTTTTAAAAATACTCTAGACATATAGAAAACAAAAAGCAAAATCACAGATATAAATCCAAACATATCAATAATGTTATATGTTAATGGTTTACACAATGCAATCAGAACGCAAGGATTGTGAAATGGGATATAAAATAAGATCCAACTATATGCTTTGTGTAGGAAACATACTTTAGATGCAAAGATACAAATAGTAAAAGTTTATAAAAGATATGCCAAGTAAGCAACAACCGTAAAAGACCTGAGCTGGCTAGACTAATGTAAGAAAATAGATTTTATAATAATATGAGAATATTATTCTCACATACAATATATAATGAGATTGTATATTAATTTTATATAATTAATATATAATACGAGAATTCTTTAAAAATATTATTCTCAAATAATAATATGAAAATAAACTTTAAAAGAAACAAAAATTATTGGAAATGAAGAGAGACATAATGACAAAAGGATAAGTCCGTCAGGAAAATATAACTACTATAAACATACAGTTGGCCCTCCATATTCATGGTTCTGCATCTACTGATTCAACCAAATGCAGATAAAATATATCAAACAAAAAAACAAAAAACAGTTTTTAGGAAGATCCAAAAAGCTAAACTTGAATCTAACATACTGGCAACTATTTACATAGCATTTACATTGTATTTACACCTATTTATATAGCATTAACATTGCATCAGGTATAAATAATCTAGAAGGGGGGAGCTTCAAGATGGCAGAAGAGTAAGACATGGAGATCACCTTCCTCCCCACAAATACATCAGAAATATATCTACACGTGGAACAACTCCTACAGAACACCTACTGAATGCTGGCAGAAGACCTCAGACTTCTCAAATGTCAAGAAACTCCCCACGTACCTGGGTAGGCAAAAGAAAAAAAGAAAAAACAGAGACAAAAGAATAGGGACAGGACCTGCACCTCTGGGAGGGAGCTGTGAAGGAGGAAAGGTTTCCACACACTAGGAAGCCCCTTCGTGGGCGGAGACGGGGGTGGGGGAAGCTTCAGAGCCACAGAGGAGAGCACAGCAACAGGGGTGCGGAGGGCAAAGCGGAGAGATTCCCGCACAGAGGATCGGTGCTGAACAGGACTCACCAGCCCGAGAGGCTTGTCTGCTCACCCGCTGGGGCAGGTGGGGGCTGGGAGCTGAGGCTCGGGCTTTGGTCAGATCCCACGGAGAGGACTGGGGTTGGCGGCGTGAACACAGCCTGCAGGGGGTTAGTGCACCAGGGCTAGCCGAGAGGGAATCCGGGGAAAAGTCTGGACCTGCCAAAGAGGCAAGAGACTTTTTCTTGCCTCTTTGTTTCCTGGTGCGCCACGCAGAGGGGATTAAGACGGCCGCTCAAAGGAACTCCAGAGACGGGCATGAGCCGTGGCTATCAGCGCAGACCCCAGAGACGGGCATGAGACGCTAAGGCTGCTGCTGCCGCCACCAAGAAGCCTGTGTGCAAGCACAGGTCACTAGCCACACCTCCCCTCCCGGGAGCCTATGCAGCCCACCACTGCCAGGGTCCCGTGATCCAGGGACAACTTCCCAAGGAGAACACACTGCACGCCTCAGGCTGGTGCAACGTCATGCTGGCCTCTGTTGCTGCAGGCTTGCCCCACATCCGTACCCCTCTCTCCCCACAGCCTGAGTGAGCCAGAGCCCCAGAAGCAGCTGCTCCTTTAATCCCGTCCTGTCTGAGCGAAGAAGAGACACCCTCAGGCGACCTACACGCAGAGGCGGGGCCAAATGCAAAGCTGAACCCCAGGAGCTGTGCGAACAAAGAAGAGAAAGGGAAATCTCTCCCAGCAGCCTCAGGAGCAACGGAGTAAATCTCCACAATCAACTTGATGTACCCTGCATCTGCGGAATACCTGAGTAGACAACAAATCAGCACAAATTGAGGAGATGGACTTTGGGAGCAACGACACGCATATATTTTTTCCCTCTTTCTCTTTTTGTGAGTGTGTATGCGTATGCTTCTGTGTGTCATTTTGTCTGTATAGCTTTGATTATACTGTTTGTCCTGGGCTCTGTCTGTTTTGGGTTTTTTTTCACTATAGTTTTCAGCACTTGTTATCATTGGTGAACTTGTTTTTTGGTTTCATTGCTCTCTTTTTTCCTTCTTTCTTTTTTAATTACTTAAAAGTTATTATTTAATAATTATTTTTTGTTTTTTATTTTAATAACTTTTATTTTACTTTATCTTATATTTTTCTTTCTTTTGTTCTTTCTTTTCTCCCTTTTATTCTGAGCCATGTGGATGACAGGCTCTTGGTGCTCCAGCCAGGCATCAGGGCTGTGCCTCTGAGGTGGGAGAGCCAAGTTCAGGACATTGGTCCACCAGAGGCCTCCCAGCTCCACATAATATCAAATGGCGAAAATCTCCCAGAGATCTCCATCTCAATGCCAAGACCCAGCTCCACTCAACGACCAGCAAGCTACAGGGCTGGACACCCTATGCCAAACAACTAGCAAGACAGGAACACAACTGCACCCATTAGCAGAGAGGCTTCCTAAAATCATAATAAGGTCACAGACATCCCAAAATACACCACCAGACGTGGACCTGCCCACCAGAAAGACAAGATCCAGCCTCATCTACCAGAACACAGGCACTAGTCCCCTCCACCAGGAAGCCTACACCACCCACTGAACCAACCTAGGCTACTGGGCAGACACTAAAAACAATGGGAACTACAAACTGCAGTCTGCGAAAAGAAGACCTAAAACACAGTAAGATAAGCAAAATGAGAAGACAAAGAAACACAGAGCAGATGAAGGAGCAAGGTAAAAACCCACCAGACCTAACAAATGAAGAGGAAATAGGCAGTCTACCTGAAAAAGAATTCAGAATAATGATAGTAAAGATGATCCAAAATCTTGGAAATAGAATGGAGAAAATACAAGAAATGTTTAACAAGGACCTAGAAGAACTAAGAGCAACAAAAAATCATGAACACCACAATAAATGAAATTAAAAATTCTCTAGAAGGGATCAATAGCAGAATAACTGAGGCAGAAGAACGGATAAGTGACCTGGAAGATAAAATAGTGGAAATAACTACTGCAGAGCAGAATAAAGAAAAAAGAATGAAATATATTGAGGACAGTCTCCGAGACCTCTGGGACAATGTTAAATGCACCAACCTTTGAATTATAGGGGTCCCAGAAGAAGAAGAGAAAAAGAAAGGGACTGAGAAAATATTTGAAGAGATTATAGTTGAAAACTTCCCTAATATGGGAAAGGAAATAGTTAATGAAGTCCAGGAAGCACAGAGAGTGCCATAGAGGATAAAACCAAGGAGAAATATGCCAAGACACATATTAATCAAACTGTCAAAATTTAAATCCAAAGAAAAACTATTAAAAGCAGCAAGGGAAAAACAACAAACAACATACAAGGGAATCCCCACAAGGTTAACAGATAATCTTTTAGCAGAAACTCTGCAAGCCAGAAGGGTGTGGCAGGACATATTTAAAGTGATGAAAGGGAAAAACCTTCAACCAAGATTACTCTAACCAGCAAGGATCTCATTCAGATTTGACGGAGAAATTAAAACCTTTACAGACAAGCAAAGCTAAGACAATTCAGTACCACCAAACCAGCTTTACAACAAATGCTAAAGGAACTTCTCCAGGCAGGAAACACAAGAGAAGGAAAAGACCTAAAATAACAAACACAAAACAATTAAGAAAATGGGAATAGAAACATACATATCAAAAATTACCTTAAATGTAAATGGATTAAATGCTCCAACCAAAAGACACAGACTGGCTAAATGCATACAAAAACAAGACCTGTATATATGCTGTCTTCAAGAGACCCACTTCAGACCTGGGGACACATACAGGCTGAAAGTGAGGGGATGGAAAACATATTCCATACAAATGGAAATCAGAAGAAGGCTGGAGTAGCAATTCTCATATCAGGCAAAACAGACTTTAAAATAAAGACTATTACAAGAGACAAAGAAGGACACTACATAATGATCAAGGGATCAAGCCAAGAAGAAGATATAACAATTGTAAATATTTATGCACCCAACATAGGAGCACCTCAATACATAAGGCAAATACTAACAGCCATAAAAGGGGAGATTGACAGTAACACAATCACAGTAGGGGACTTTAACACCACACTTTCGCCAATAGACAGATCATCCAAAAAGAAAATAAATAAGGAAACACAAGCTTTAAATGATACATTAAACAAGATGGATTTAATTGATATTTATAGGACATTCCACAAAAACAACAGAATACACTTTCTTCTCAAGTGCTCATGGAACATTCTCCAGGATAGATCATATCTTGGGTCACAAATCAAGCCTTGGTAAATTTAAGAAAATTGAAATCGTATCAAGTATCTTTTCTGACCACAATGCTATGAGACTAGATATCAATTACAGGAAACAATCTGTAAAAAATACAAACACATGGAGGCTAAACAATACACTATTAAATAACCAAGAGATCACTGAAGAAATCAAAGAGGAAATCAAAACTTACCTAGAAACAAATGACAATGAAAACACGACTACCCAAAACCTACGGGATGCAGCAAAAGCAGTTCTAAGAGGGAAGTTTATAGTAATACAATCCTACCTTAAGAAACAAGAAACATCTCAACTAAACAACCTAACTTCACACCTAAAGCAATTAGAGAAAGAAGAACAAAAAACCCCAAAGTTAGCAGAAGGAAAGAAATCATAAAGATCAGATCAGAAATAAATGAAACAGAAATGAAGGAAACGATAGCAAAGATCAATAAAACTAAAAGCTGGTTCTTTGAGAAGATAAACAAAATTGATAAACCATTAGCCAGACTCATCAAGAAAAAAAGGAAGACTCAAATCAATAAAATTAGTAATGAAAAAGGGGAAGTAACAACTGACCCTGCAGAAATACAAAGGATCATGAGAGATTACTACAAGCAACTATATGCCAATAAAATGGACAACCTTGAAGAAATGGACAAATTCTTAGAAATGCACAACCTTCCGAGACTGAACCAGGGAGAAATAGAATATATAAATAGACCAATCACAAGCACTGAAATTGAGACTGTGATTAAAAATCTTCCAGCAGGGCTTCCCTGGTGGTGCAGTGGTTGAGAGTCCGCCTGCCAATGCAGGGGACACGGGTTTGTGCCCTGGTCTGGGAGGATCCCACATGCCGCAGAGTGGCTGGGCCCGTGAGCCATGGCCACTGAGCCTGCGCGTCCGGAGGCTGTGCTCCACAATGGGAGAGGTCACAGCACTGAGAGGCCCGCGTACCACAAAAAAAAAAAAAAAAAAAGTCTTCCAACAAACAAAAGCCCAGGACCAGATGGCTTCACAGGAGAACTCTATCAAACATTTAGAGAAGAGCTAACACCTATCCTTCTCAAACTCTTCCAAAATACAGCAGAGGAAGGAACACTCCCAAACTCATTCTACGAGGCCACCATCACCCTGATACCAAAACCAGACAAAGATGTCACAAAGACAGAAAACTACAGGCCAATAACACTGATGAACATAGATGCAAAAATCCTCAACAAAATACTAGCAAACAGAATCCAACAGCACATTAAAAGGACATACACCATGATCAAGTGGGGTTTATCCCAGGAATGCAAGGATTCTTCAATATACGCAAATCAATCAATGTGATACATCATGTTAACAAATTGCAGGAGAAAACCATATGATCATCTCAATAGATGCAGAGAAAGCTTTCAAAAAAATTCAACACCAATTTATGATAAAAACCCTCCAGAACGTAGGCATAGAGGGAACTTACCTCAACATAATGCTATATATGACAAATCCACAGCCAACATCATCCTCAGTGGTGAAAAACTGAAACCATTTCCACTAAGATCAGGAACAAGACACGGTTGCCCACTCTCACTACTATTATTCACACATTTTTGGAAGTTTTAGCCACAACAATCAGAGAAGAAAAAGAAATAAAAGGAATCCAAATTGGAAAAGAAGAAGTAAAGCTGTCACTGTTTGCAGATGACATGATAATACACATAGAGAATCCTAAAGATGCTACCAGAAAACTACTAGAGCTAATCAATGAATTTGATAAAGGAGCAGGATACAAAATTAAGGCACAGAAATCTCTTGCATTCCTATGCACTAATGATGAAAAATCTGAAAGTGAAATTAAGAAAACACTCCCATTTACCACTGCAACAAAATGAATAAAATACCTAGGAATAAACCTAACTAAGGAGACAAAAGACCTGTATGCAGAAAATTATAAGACACTGATGAAAGAAATTAAAAACGATACAAGTAGATGGAGAGATATACCATGTTCTCGGATTGGAAGAATCAACATTGTGAAAAGGACTATACTACCCAAAACAATCCCTATGAAATCCCTATGAAACTTCCACTCGCATTTTTCACAGACCTAGAAGAAAAAATTTCACAATTTGTATGGAAACACAAAAGACCCCGAGTAGCCAAAGCAATCTTGAGAAAGAAAAACAGAGCTGGAGGAATTGGGCTCCCTGACTTCAGACTATACTACAAAGCTACAGTAATCAAGACAGTATGGTACTGGCACAAAAACAGAAATATATCAATGGAACACGATAGAAAGCCCAGAGATAAACCCACGCACATATGGTCACCTTATCTTTGATAAAGGAGGCAAGAATATAAAATGGAGAAAAGACAGCCTCTTCAGTAAGTTGTGCTGGGAAAACTGGACAGCTACATGTAAAAGAATGAAATTACAACACTCCCTAACACCATACACAAAAGTCAACTGAAAATGGATTAAAGACCTAAACGTAGGCCAGATCCTATCAAACTCTTAGAGGAAAACATAGGCAGAATACTCTATGACATAAATCACAGCAAGATCCTTTTTGACCCACCTCCTACAGAAATGGAAATAAAAACAAAAATAAACAAATGGGACCTAATGAAACATAAAAGCTTTTGCACAACAAAGGAAACCATGAACAAGATGAAAAGACAGTCCTCAGAATGAGAGAAGATATTTGCAAGTGAAGCAACTGACAAAGGATTAATCTGCAAAATTTACAAGCAGCTCATGCATCTCAATATGGAAAAAAGCAAACAACCCAATCCCAAAATGGACAGAAGATCTAAATAGACATGTCTCCAAAGAAGATATACAGATTGCCAAAAAACACATGAAAGAATGCTCAACATCATTAATCATTAGAGAAATGCAAATCAAAACTACAATGAGGTATCACCTCACACCAGTCAGAATGGTCAGCATCAAAAAATCTACAAACATGGGGCTTCCCTGGTGGCGCAGTAGTTGAGAGTCCGCCTGCCGAATCAGAGGACGTGGGTTTGGCAAGATCCCACATGCCGCGGAGCGGCTAGGCCCGTGAGCCATGGCTGCTGAGCCTGCGCGTCCAGAGCCTGTGCTCCGCAACGGGAGAGGCCACAACAGTGAGAGGCCCACGTACCGCAAAAAAAAAAAAAAAAAATCTACAAATCATAAATGCCTGAGAGGGTGTGGAGAAAAGGGAACCCTCATACACTGTTGGTGGGAATGTAAATTGATACAGCCACTATGGAGAACAGTATGGAGGTTCCTTTAAAAACTAAAAATAGAACTATCATACGACCCAGCAATCTCACTACTGGGCATATACCCTGAGAAAACCATCATTGAAAAATAGTCATGTACCACAATGTTCATTGCAGCTCTATTTACAATAGCCCGGATGGAAGCAATCTAAGTGTCCATCAACAGATGAATGGATAAAGAATATGTGGCACATATATAATGGAATATTACTCAGCCATAAAAAGAAACGAAATTCAGTTATTTTTAGTGAGGTGGATGGACCTAGAGTATGTCATACAGAGTGAAGTAAGTCAGAAAGAGAAAAACAAATACCGTATGCTAACACATATATATGGAATCTAAAAAAAAAAAAAAGTTAAGAAGAACCTAGGGGCAAGACAGGAATAAGGACACAGACCTAGTAGAGGATGGACTTGATGACACAGGGAGGGGTAAGGGTAAGCTGGTACAAAGAGTGAGAGATGAAGTGGGAATTATGTTGAGGTAAGTTTTCTCCTTCAGTGAGAGAGTGGTAGTGTATATATGGACATATATATACTACCAAATGTAAAATAGATAGGTAGTGAGAGGCAGTCACATAGCACAGGGAGATCAGCTCGGTGCTTTGTGAACAGCTAAAAGGGTGGGATAGGGATGGTGGAAGGGAGGGAGATGCAAGAGGGAAGAGATATGGGGATATATGTATAACTGATTCACTTTGTTATAAAGCAGAAAGTAACACACCATTAAAGCAATTATACTCCAATAAAAATGTTAATAAATAGTGTAGAGATGATTTAAAGTATTTAGGAGGATGCACATAGGTTATATGCAAATCATCACCATTTTATATAAGGGACTTGAGCATCCTCAGACTTTGGTATCCACGTGAGGGTTCTGGAACCAATTCCCCCATGGATACCAGTGGAGGACTGTATATGCAATGAACAGCATATCCCCAAAACATATGAAGCAAAACTTGACAGACTAGAAATGGAAAAAAAAAAATAGAAGAAAACTCAACATAGTAGTTGGAGACTTCAATATCCACTTTCAAAAATTGTTAAAACAAACTAGGAAGAATAAATAAATAGAAAACTTAAACCACTTAGTAGCTTAAATCTAAAAATCTATAGAATACTTCATTCAACAACAGCAGAATATACATTATTCTCAATTGCAGAAGGAACATTCTCCAGGATAAACATATGCTAGGCCATAAAATGTCTTGAAAAATATAAAAGGATTGAAATCATGCAAAGCTTGTTTTCAATCATAATGGAATTTAATTAGAAATCAGTCTGTGAATATTAAACAAAACATTCTTAAGAAAGCAATTGGTTAAAGAAAAGAAATCACAAGGGAAATTCGAAAATACTTTTGGATGAGTGAAAATGAAAATACAACATAACAGAACTTATGGGATTTAGTTATATCACTCCTCAGAGACAGAAATTTATATGTAAATGACTACATTAAAAAAAGAAGATCACAAATTAGTAACCTAAGATTTTACTTAAGAAACTAGAAAAAGAAAAGCAAACAATGCCCAGGATAATTCAAAAAAAGGAAATAACAAAGACTAGAGCAAAAATAAATAAAATACAGAATAGAAAGAATAGAGAAAAATCAACAAAACCAAGAGGTTGTTCTTTGAAAAGATTAAGAAAATTAACAAATATTTAGCTCTACTAAACAAAAACAGTAGAGAAGTAGAGAAGATTCAAATTATTAAAATCAGGAATGAAAGAAGAAATGTCACTACCAACATTACAGAAATAAAAAAGGATTATAAGAAATTACCATGAACAACTATATGTCAAAAAATTAGATAATTTACATGAAATGAATAAATTCCTAGAAAGACACTAATTACTGAAACTGAGTCAAGAGGCAAGAGAAAATCTGAATAGTTTTATACCAAGTAAAGAGATGTAATCATCAGTTTAAAAATTTCCCACAAAGAACAGCCCAGGCTAAGATGCCTTTACTGATAAATTCTACCACACATTCACAGAAGTAATACCAATCCTTTGAAAACTCTTCCAAAAAACAGAAGAGGAGAGGACACTGCCTAATACAACCTAGGAGGTCAATATTACCCTGATATCAGACAAAGGTATCACAAGAAAGAAAATAACATAAAAATATCTTTTATGAATATAGACACAAAAACCTCAACAAATTACTAGGAAACCCAATCCAGCAACATGTAAAGAAGCATTATACATAGCAACCAATGCAGATATATCTCAGGAATGTAAGAATGATTTAATATTCAAACATCAATTAATGTAATAAATTACTTAATAGAATGAAGGCTAAAAACCATCTCACCATCTCAGTAGATACAGAAAAAGCATTTGACAAAATCTAATACCTTTTTTGATTAGAATGTTCAACAAATTAGAAAAGAACAGAGCTTTCTCAATCTGATAAAGGACATCTACAGAAAACCCACAGCTAGCATCATCCTTAATGATGAAAGAATAAATGCTTTCTCCCTAAGATTAGGAAAATGACAAGATGTCAACCCCCACTACTTTATTCAACATGTACTAGAGTTTCTAGCCAGAGCAATAAGACAAGAAAAAGAAATAAAAGCCATCCAGATTAGAGAGGAAAAAGTATTGTAAAAATATATTTATTTGAAGATGACATGATCTTATATAAAAAAACATTCAAAGAAATTTAGGGGAAAAAAAACTATTATACCTAATAAACAAGTTCAGCAATGTGTCAGAATACAAGATCAATACAGCAAAAAATCTATCAAATTCTCATATAGTAGCAATGAGTAATCCAATAATGAAAGTAAGAAAACAATTTCCTCTACAATAGCATCAATAAGAACAAAACAGTCAGGTACACATTTAACAACAGAAGTGCACGGCTTGCAAATTAAAGGAAGAAAAAGGGCTTCCCTGGTGGTGCAGTGGTTGAGAGTCCACCTGCCGATGCAGGGGACATGGCTTTGTACCCCGGTCTGGGAAGATTCCACATGCTGTGGAGCGGCTGGGCCTGTGAGCCATGGCCGCTGAGCCTGCGTGTCCAGAGCCTGTGCTCCTCAACGGGAGAGGCCACAATAGTGAGAGGCCCGCGTACCACAAAAAATAAATAAATAAATAAAAAATGAAGTACTGATACATGCACCAACATGAAAGAACCTTAAAAACATTAGGCTAAGTGAAAGAAATCAAGTACAAGATAACATATATTGTATGATTCCATTTATATGAAATGTTCAGAATAGGCAAATCTATAGATTAGTGGTTGCCTAAGGCTTGAGGATGGGCTGGGGTGGGATATGAAATAACTCCTAATAAGTACAGGGTTTCTTTTGAGAGGAGACAAAATATTCTAAAATTAGATTACGGTGATGCTTTCATAACCACATGAATATATTTTTAAAACTTTGTATTGTATATTTTAAATGGATGACTTTTATGACATGTAAGTTTTATATAAATAAAGGGTTAAAAATAAATAACTAAAAATTAAATAATAGAATCAGCATGTCACCATTTTACAAATCACAATGACTTAATAGAAATAGGTATTAAATATCAATGGCTACTAATCACAAAATGAAAGACAACCAGATATGTGTCATCATAATCTAGCCAAGGAATCTACACTGAGTCAGATCCAGTCTCTAGACGCAGCTACTATTTTGCAGAAAATACAAAGGGCAGAGGAGCGTATTGAATTATTTGATGTGTTTACATTCAGCCAAATCTAAACTCTGAGAAACTCCATAGTTCAAACAGCCTGAGGTTTTTTTTTGTACCCTTCATTTTCTTTTTCTCTTTTTAATTTTTAAAAAATTTTCATTGGAGTATAGTTGATTTACAATGTTGTGCTAGTCTCAGATGTACAACAAAGTGAATCAGTTATACATATATCCACTTTTTTTTTCTTTTTAGCTTCTTTTCCATTGTAGGCCATTACAGAATATTTTTCATATACCCAGAGAAAACCGTATCTCAAAAAGACACATGCACCCCAATGTTCATTGCAGCACTATTTACAATAGACAGGTCATGGAAGCAACCTAAATGTCCATCAACAGATGAATGGATAAAGAAGGTGTGGTAGTACATATATCCAATGGAATATTACTCAGCCATAAAAAGGAATGAAATTGGGTCATTTGTAGAGACGTGGATGGACCCAGAGACTGTCATACAGAGTGAAGTAAGTCAGAAAGAGAAAAACAAGTATCATATATTAATGCCTATATGTGGAATCTAGAAAAATGGTACAGATGAACCTGTCTGCAAGGCAGAAATAGAGACACAGACGTAGAGAACAAACATATAGACACCAAGGGGGGAAAGGGGAAGGGGATGTTTTGGGAGACTGGGATTGACATACATGTGCTAATATGTATAAAATAGATAACTAATGAGAACCTGCTGTATAGCACTGGGAACTCTACTTCATTGTACAGTAGAAACTAACAAAACACTGTAAAACACCTATACCCCAATAAAAAATTTAAGAAAAAGAAGCCTGAGTTTTTAATAGTTTAATTGTAATGCAAAGAAAGATGGAGAAATAACTATAAAAATGCCAAGGAAATGTTTAGTATAAAAGTTAGGGTGGTTTTAACTTTAGTATAAAAGTTACAGGGGGGACCAAAGGGATTGTGTTTGGACTGGGGCTCATGGAAGGGGCTTCTGGAGTGTCTGGCAGTGTTCAATTTCTCTCACCTGGTTGTGGTTACAAAAATGTTTGCTTTAGAATAATTCATTGTCATACGTTTTGTTTTGTATAGTTTTCTACACCCATGATTTTTTTTAAAAATATGTTTCATTAATTAAATAAATAACTCTGTAAGTAGTGTGGAAAGTAGATTTTGTATTTCAGCAAAATGAGATTAAAACTAAAGAGAACAGATAGGAAGCTAATGCAAGAGCAGGGGATGTTGGGTTACGTATGAAGCTGTCTAAGAGGCAAATGAACAGGATTTGGTGACTGACTGGATGAAGTATGTGAGGAAGAGTGGAAGATGATGACTTAGAGGTAAGCATGAGATAAAGAACAGAGGAAGAGGAACCCTCTTTCTCCCCCTGACAGCCTCTGATGATTGATTTTCCCTGCCCAGCAAGCCATTCTGACTAGTTCTAGGAACAGAAACCATATTTTCTTGGTGATCCTCATTCTCGGACCATGGGGTTCAAATGACTGTCTCCAACTATAATCCAGAGAGTGCCCGGTGACCCAGGTCTGGCTAATCAAAGCATAATACGCCATCTCACAGTGATTAGTGCAAGCATGGGCACATGACCCAAGCTAGATTTGTTGGAACTAAGGGGATGAGACCATCTCTTGTTCTCCTAGACTAGGAGGTATAAAGCTTTAGATGTATTAGTGCTGTGGTTACCGTGAAATGAGAACCTGCCTAGGAGTGAGGCCAGCACAGTGGAAAACAGAGCAAAGAGATGGACACACAGAGTTCACATATATGCTCACACAGGATGTTAATGACATAGATTTAGTTCTTAGATTCTAGTCAAGTCTGAAGATAGGCTATTCCTGTACTTTTCAGTTATGGATGAGCCATTATATTCCAAATACTCCTATGTTTTAGAGCAAATTGAGTTGGATTTCTGTCCGTTGAAAATGAAAATATCTTGACTAATATAGGGCTCAAACATTAAACTGTTTCCAGAGTATTCAATTATGTAACTGCTCTAGCCCAGCACTGGCCAATAGATATATAATGTGCACCACAAAAGTCATTTTAAATTTTCTAGTAGCCACATTAAAAAAAAGGTAAAAAGAAATGGGGGGATTTAATTTTAAGAGTATGTTTTATTTAACCATATATATCTATGTATATATATATGATATCATTTCCACATGTAACCAATAGTTCAAAAATTCCTATTATAATGACTTACATTCTTTCTTTTTGCATGAAGTCTTTGAAGTCTACTGTGTATTCTACTCTTACATCACATTTCAGTAGAGACTGGCCTCATTTCAAATGCTCGACAGCCACAGGTGGCTGGTGCCTATCTTAACTGGCAACAAAATTGCACCACATTCCCCATCTTTTCCCAACAGTCTCTCTGCCTTTTCCTGAGTCCCATTCATAGTATTTTACAATTGTCAAGATACCTTAAATGTCATTTTACAGATGAAGAAGGTAATAATAGCCCAGGCTGTTGAAAACAAGCTAGTTGCAGAGCTGGAATTCACAAATTGCAATAAGAAAAACTGCTATCAGTATTGAATGTTTACTATGTGTAAGTGTTGATATCGGTGGGGTAGGTTTGTTTGTCAGTTTTTGTGTTTGTGTTTGGCTATCCGGTATTAACTCCTTCCTATCTGAGAAAATTAATAATATTAAGAGACAACTCTGGTGAGCTTACTCTATGTCAGATATTGTTCTAAGAATTTTACACCTATCAATGCATTCAATCCTCAGGATAATTCTAATGAGGTACGTATCTTAACCATCTTCATTGTACCCATGAAGCACAAATGGATTAAGGACTGGGGCTAGGACTTGAACCCAGGGCATCTAGATCCCAAATCCATGCTATTAATCACTCCGTTATTCTTCCTTCACGGTCTTGTTGGAGGCAGCATCATGTTTTCCGTCATAGAGGACAAATGAGGCAGTTACTCCTTTTCCTTGTCCCTGGCAGCCTGGGTATCACAGTACTTAATTCAGCCTGGGCCAACTGATTACTACCCTCAGAAATTCGAACCTTGGTGAAATGGTGTAAATATGAATAATGTATAAGTATTCATAGTGGAGACCAAGGGCACCCTAGCCAGATTGTGCCTGTGGCCAGCATTCCAAGGAGCCCAAGTCTTGCCTGTTTTCTAGAACTGAATCTATAGCCTCCTATTAATCTGAGAAGTCCTGATACATTTACAGAAAAAGTCCTTCTGCTTAAAACGGCCAGATTCCATTTTTATTACCTATAATCAAGAATGTTGATCGATAGCAGTAGGAAATGTTATTATAACCATTTTATGCAGGCAGAACCTAAATCTTCAAAAAGTTAAATATTTTCCCCAGTATTTCCTAGGAAGTAATGGGCAGAGTGGAATTTGGACCCAGACCTCTAGTCTCTTAACTACTTGCTATCCTGGGACTAGAATCGAGGTCTCCTGACCCCAAGATCAGTTTTCTTTCCATGATACCGGTTCCCTAGGCCAAAAACAATAGCCTTTTAAAGGGAGGACAAAGAGGTAAAGTGTAGTTTTTCATACAGTCCCTGAAAATTAAATCCTAAGGGGAGAACGTTCCACACTACGGCAGAGCAGTGCAGGAGATATTTAAGGAACCAGATAATTGTAATTGGTGGTTGGCAGTCAACTCCATTTGCCACCACACTAGGTCTGCCTCTTCTAAAGAGTAAACACTCATTAAAGTCCCATAGGACTTTAGCTTTAGAACAGCAGAGAGGAAGAGAAGAGTCAAGAAGTGGACTGCTTCTACTTTGGAGTCACATCCGTACAACAGGTCACTAAGTTAAAACCAAAGTTGTTTCCCTGGAAAACTAGATAGAGCAGCTCTATAAATATGCTCCTACAAATACAGCTGCTCTCTGCCCTTTGGGTGTGTGGATGGCTGAAAGCAGTGTGCCAGAGAGTGGAGTCAAAATAAAACTACACACACACATACGACAAGGTACTCATGAGTACCGCACAACAAAATCACTTCCCTTGATGCTGGCAAAAGTGTAGAGAAAAGGGAAGTCTCAGATACTATTAACAGAAGTGTAAGTCAACTCAGCTGGTTTAAAAGACAATTGGTAATATTTATCAAACTTAAATACATAGATCCCTTGTCCTAGTAATCCCATTTCTGGTAGTGTAGAAAGGGTATATGTGTAAGGATATTTATTGCAGAATTTTGTTTGTAATAGCCTAATAATGGTAATCATGTAAATATTCATTAAAAGAGGACTGATAACTACAGTGAGTTCACATTTTGAAATATAAAGCAGATGTTAAAAGAATGAGATAGTCTCTACGTGAGAACGTGAAATGTTATTCCTGATACATTGGTCTGGTGAAAAGCGAGCGGAGGAATAAGATAGCAGATAAATTAGATCAACAGACAGAGAGATACACTGATCTGAAATGACATTTCTATAAGCTGTTTCCATACATTAATTCATTAAAACCTCACAACAAACCTATGAAGGTGATACTACTGTTACATCTGATTTACAGACAAGGGTACATAGCAAATTACAGAGAGGTAAAGCACGTTAACCAAGGTCTTGTCTGTTTGGCAGAATGAAGAGGGTAGAAGACCAATTATCAGTTTTTCCTTTATACAATTTCATACGGTGTTATTTTTCTTCAATAAACTACCATTTTTATGAAGCTAAAAAAAGGAAGAATGAACGAAAAACAATAGCGTGAACATCTTTTTAAGAGAGCCAAAAAACTGTGAACCCACAGATTCTCTGTTGCTCACCTCTGGCCCCCTCCCCACCTAAACCCCACGGCACATTTCTCAGCTCCCCTCCTCACGTGCTTCCCTTTTCCACTTTGAAATGACACAACGAACTCTGCTCTGCTTATTTCCCCAGAGACATCTTTAGGGAATATGCGTTGATACTCCGACTAAAGGCACCTTTGCTTTGTTGCCTCTCACAGCATGTGCTATATTAAAAATGCAGAATGACGTGTTTTATGTGACCTACTGAATAGTAACTACCACTATATCCAACCGTGTTATGACATGTATTTCAGATACTAATTAGGCCAGTATTCTAATCACTTCAACTAGAATGAAGGAATCGGCTTTGGGTGATGCCTGCAAAACATTATCAGCTCCTTGTACCAAATCCAAAAGGGTGTCATGTAGAGCATTACGTGAAAACTGATTGAAAAACAGGGGTGTAAGTAATGAGATGAAGCATGAGGCCAAGAGACCTTAATCCTCCCTCCCTCTGGCCTTTTAAGAGGATTTTGCCATAATTCACATCAGCAATAGTGCTTCATGAGCCACACACTCCTCCCTCATTTAACATCCATGTACTGAATATGATGTTTATGAATATTGTTTCCTCTGTGAAATGTAATTAATTTAACTATTAATCCCTGCATCAACCATAAAAACATGACTACTAACATCAAGTAAAGGGAAATCACTTCTCACGCGGAGAGTGGATTCCGGGTTTGAAAATAAGAGACAAAGATCGCTCAGAAAGGTAAAGTTGCCCACGTGGTCAGCTCACTCTGCAAGGTTAATTATGTCCCAACAGTTAACATTTCTTTAAAAACCCCAGAGATAAGCCCACTGTCACAGGTGAGTAATTTCCCAGCTCAACAAACTGGCTCAGTGGATAGTTTTGTTTCATTGAAGAAAGCAATTAGTGCTTTTAGTATGCTGGAAAGTGGGAAACAATTTCACAGGTTAGTAGAGCTGAGGGCTCTGTCTACCGGTGAGGTCCGTGGGTGGGAAGAACCACTTCCCACACGCTTTCTGGGCCAGCATCATCAGCAGATGATAACGCGGCACACAGGGGCAGCGGCTTCGGGTGACAGGCTCTTAACCAAGAGAAGGCATTATTTGAAAAACCTGATGACAGCGACTACAACGACAAAGAAATAATTTACACTGCCACATTGTTTTTCATAAGCAAAAGGGCGTGACATCATATTTAGAACAAGAAAGACCAAGTTTTAAGGACTTCAAACATCATCATTACTGTAGACATGTTAACTCTACCAGGCACATAACGAAAGAACGGGGGAATTTAATAAAGCAGAAGGAGGAGGAACTTATCATGGTCTACTTGGAAAGTCAAAAAAGCTGACTGCTATGTCATACACTGGTTTTCTATTTATTTTTTAAATGTCAAATAAGTAATAATTACAGAGGTAGAAAATAAGTGGTCTAGAAATTTGATTTGGCTGGCAGACTTATTTTACTTAGCTGACATTTTAAAATTAAAAAAAAACAGACAATTTTAAAAAATTAAAAGATGTTACATAAAAATCTAGAGTCCCAACTTTTCTTGAAAACTCAGAGAATCTGGTCCCCCTAGATCATTATGTTCTCATGCAGCAGTTGGCTTGGGAGGAGTAATGGCTGCTCCTCTAAATGGCGAATTTCAGAGCAGTGCCGACTCCCCATCGTTTCTCAATGCCAAGGATGGACATCGCTTGTCCTTTATTACTGCACTTGACCTGTAATTTTCTAATAGCAGAGAAACACTTCTCTGTTCCCAGGTCTCTATTTAAACTGTAAAAACAGACAAGTGACCAAAAGAGCCAAGTAATTTCTTCTTTTTACTCCTGCCAGGTACACTCATTTTCATGACTAGTCTGGCATTCGAGTTTGCGATACCTGCTAGAGCTCGTAAGAAGCTATGAGAACAGGCTTTCAAAGTCAGGCAGACTCGAGAACAAACCCTGGTTCTGCCACTTAATATGTTTGGCCTTGAATAAATCATCTGATCTTGCTACAAATCTGTTCTTCCAGGAGTAAAATGGGAATAATTACGGCAATAATGTCTACCTCCTATGTCAACTATGAAGACTAACTGTATGTATGTATGTGTGTGTATGTATATGCATATATTGGTAGCTAGCATATAATGAGAACATAAAAAGTGATAGGAAAAGAAAACTGAGGTAATGCAAGAAAAATTGGGCTTGACTTAGAAGATAATACATATAATAATAAAATTAAATTAGCAGATGAAAGCAATTTGGATAAACTGAAGTCTTATCAGTAACCTATTTTTTCCCCTAATATCAAGGAGATTTATACACACACACACACTCACACACACACACACAATCAGGCTTTGTTTTAGTCTTTGCTACTGGAGTATGAATCTGATCCAATACAAAACATTCTCTCTGGCCCAGGTGGACCACTGACAAATTATAGTCATGATACACAAAGTTTGTTCCAAGGAATCACTTCAGTAAGTCCTGATAACACAAGTCCGCTGGAAAAGGGTCATTAAAATGTTAAATAAAGACAGTTTCCAATTCCACTGGCTACTGGCTGGGTGACTTTGAGCAATTTACTTCTCTGAATCCATAACTTCAGCCATAAAATGGGTATAACAATTGCTTCTTAAAGGGGTTGTCCGGGAGGCTTAGTCAGCACAACGGCTATAAAGCACTTATCAACGTTCCCAGCACATAAAAGGAGTGAACACATGTGATTCCATTTACCTTTAGTCTAGTGATTCATTTGAAAAGCATCCTACTCACAGTTTAAAAAGAAAAAAAGAGACGATTTTGGTTTTATTTTTAAAAGAAAACCAGGCCAGTTTCAAACATTGATGAAATGGCACTAAGGTGACCTCAATGTCCATATCATCGAAAAGCATCTATTTGCAAGGTGAATTAGAATAACAGAAAAAAAAGGAAGTCACCACATCATCTATTGCATTTTTACTGAATTATAGAACGTTCATGGCTCCTTTTTCAGGATTAGAAAATGAGCAGTTTAAAATGATCAACATACTGAAAAAACATCGTGTAGGAAATTTAGTTGGGATTCCGAAGACATATGGTGCTAACATTTTCCATTGCTTCGTATGTTATGGTATGCAACACTCTGCCAAACGTTTCTGAGCCCAGGCAATTTTCCCATGATTCACTAAAGCAGGAATAATTCAAGTTAATGAGCACTTATGATCTACTTTATACAAGGTATTGTCAGAACAAAACACGATCTTTGCCTCACACGAGTGCCATGTTTCTCAAAGTGGGACCTCGGGACCACTTGCGTGAGAATCACCAGGAGAATGTTTTAAAAATGCCTATTTCTTGGCCCCTCTCACATACTCAGAGATCCCAAATTTTGTGATCTGGACCTGGCAATGTGCATTTTAACACACCAGGTGATCTGTATGCCCACTAGGTTGAAGAGCCACTCATCTACTTGCACAAACTGAGCTAAAGAGTTGAACTTGATTCCATTAGTAAACGGTGTGCCGGTGAATTAGTTAACTGTACACTAGAACGTGAAGTGCATTATAACCGACATCAACCTTAAGGGGCCATTAGTCTAACCACCTCCTTGTACTTGTGAAAAAACTAAAGCAAGTCTCTTCACCTCTAAACTGACTGACTGGGCTTCCCTGGTGGCGCAGTGGTTGAGAATCTGCCTGCCAGTGCAGGGGACACGGGTTCGAGCCCTGATCTGGGAAGATCCCACACGCCGCGGAGCAACTGGGCCCATGGGCCACAACTACTGAGCCTGCGCATCTGGAGCCTGTGCTCCGCAACAAGGGAGGCCACGATAGTGAGAGGTCCGCGCACCGCGATGAAGAGTGGTCCCCGCTTGCCACAACTAGGGAGGGCCCTCGCACAGAAACGAAGACCAAACACAGCTGTAAATAAATAAATAAAAATAAAGTGACTAACTACTTAACTCAATTGCTATCCTACTTAAGTGAAACAACGAGTCATTTAAAAGAGAAATCCTTGAATTTTTCCTACTGAAGGAGCTAAACACGTAGCATGTATAGGCAGTGGGCTGCTACTTAGTTTTGACAGAGGTAACTTGATTAAAATACATAATATTTTTTTCTAATTTCACAATTTATAATTACAAATGTTTTGACATGATGTTAAAGTTTTATTTCATTTAATATCAGTGGTCCTGGAAGGCTACTTTGGGGCTATATGTTTGGTCTTTAGGAGGGCTATGAAACCCCTGAAATTTTATGCAAAAAAAGGGGATATTCATGCATTCTGGTAGGAGATCCACGACTATAGTTAGATTCTCAAGGAGCTATGTATCAAAACACAGCTTCAAACCACTATAGAGTGTTAACTGGGAAAGCAATATACGAAAATCTCACTCCAGAGATGTTGCCAGTAAAGATGGAGAGACCCTCGGTTTGGTTGCATGGATGGGAGCCTGGACCAGTTTCCTCATACTCTTCCCCAGGAGGGAAATGCCTCATCTCTCACATGGAAAAATCCCAGCAAACCAACTCCCACTGAAGCACTAATGACAGCTGATGGTTTAACATGTTATCTGTCTCGTTGCTTGAAATCTTTCTCACTGAACCCAGACATAATCCTTCCCATAGTTAATTGATCAGAATTGGCACTTACGAGGAAACAGTTTGCCATCCATGATTTAATTCAATCTCTCTCATTTCAGAGATGAGAAATTTGAGGTCCAGAGAAGTGAAATAACTTCCCTGAGGCCACATAGCAAGCTGGTATCACAGCCTGGCATAGTAGCCATGCCTATGGCTCCTAGTAAAATGCACCTGCCACAGCCAAACTGACAAACACAGAGACCTCGCTGTCTCTCACTCTGCCTGACCTAGCCCCACCCCTTTCCTAAGCATTGTATCCTGGGTGTCCTCCGCCATTTTGGTTTGTCAGCAATTCCTATTCCAAATGTTTCATCTTTTTATTTTAAGGAAACAGTGAGTTGTGTCCATAGAATATAAAATAAAGCCAACTAGTGACTGGAAGATAAGCTTATCTGCAAAGTAAGAAGGGAAAATGAGGTCTCTTGTGTTGCTGTTTTGCTTCGTTTTAAAAAGATGACCACACAAGGAACTTGCCCAGGGACCATGTCCTCTGAGATATTGTGTAGACTAGCTGAGCTTGTACATTTCATATTATATTTACTGTTTTTTTTCTTTTCCCACTGCTATCATTTTAGTCATCTTACAACCTCATGCATTCGTTATTCTATAAAAGCTACGCCTATCGGCTCTCTCCTCAACACATTTCCTTCTTTTCTCTTGTCTATTTCTCCTCATTTTTCTCTTTTCTTTCACTTTTTGCTTTCATCTCTGGATGTTAAAGGTATTTGTGAATATGTCTTAGTTCCCTGGCAGTACATATATTCCTTGAGGACAGTGTCTATCTCTGTATCTCTGTCTACCTTACTCATCTTTGTATTCTTCATTTTCCCTTCAGTTGTTGTTCAGGGAGAGTTTGCTATCACTTCCCATCCCCACTCCCACCTTTCCTTGTAATACTTCTTTCCTTGAGGAATATCTTCTCTCCAACTCAAAACATGGTTCTCATGGTAACTGTCAATCATGGTATCCTGCCACCAGCCAAAGATGGGTGCATGACTCAGATCTGGCCAATCATAGCCTACCATTCCCCCAATGCAACATGATTGGTTAAAGGGAGGTATGTGACTCACGCTGGGCCAGAGTCCATCACAAGATTGTTTAAGCTGAGCTGTCAAATCTTGGGTCACTCAAATAAAGTGGTGTTAGTTCACTGCCTGAGGCCATGTTCCCTTGTGCTCAGGGAGGAACCTCCTGTTGCTAAAGAGAATAAAAGCAACTTACAGAGGGAAACGAAGCCATAGGGAACCCAGCTTTCTTCTCTTCTCTGTATTCTGTAAGCTACACCAGTATCCTTCCAATAAACTCTACCTTTTATGTGAGCTTGCTCACGTTTCATTTTTGACACTGTCAACCAAATACACTCATAATGCCTTGCCCCAAATAAGTGCTCAATAAAGATTTACTAAAGAATTTTTCTTCCAAATCAGTCTATTCCATTTTTCTCATCTCAGCTTCCTTCTATTTTACCTTCCTTCCTGCCCAACTCCTGTCTTCTTTTCTGTTTTCTCCTTCAGGAGAAGCTCTTTTACTGCCACCTGCTGCAGATGTTTTCATGCAAGGCGTCAGTGGCAGGTAGCAAGCAGCAGAATACCCAATCCTGAAAAGGCATTTCAGGAAAAAAGAAATATTATTCTTGTCAACTAGTTTTGGCAGAAAGTAAAAGTTGGGAGAGGGGAGGGAAAAGACATGGTGTTCATCTTAAGAACATCCAAAACGATCATTTAGGGAACAGCATCTGCTCTTCTCACTGGCTCCTTCTCTTCCTCCAGACCCTAACTGTTGCTAATTCCACTTTCCGCTGTGCTCGTGTCACTGGTTGTGCTCTTTCCAAGTCCGTAAGCACCTTGGGAGGTTATCTCCCTTTGGAAAGCAACCACTTTCAGCTTCAGCCTCCTAGACTTGCTATTTCCCATGCTGTATCCCAACAATGAAGTTAGTAAGGCTTGAAAACAATATTGCTTATTGTTCACAGAATACATGAAGAATGGCTTGCCTTGAAATTTCAAGAAAGGTAATCCTTGCAAAATGCCAATTTGATTTAAGTCATTTACTCAGGTGAACATGGTTCCTGGAACACCCCGCCAAAACCACACAAGAATTAAAGGTCTTGTGATGGATGAGGGAGCAAGATCTAATTGGTATTTTAATAAATGTATTCTGACTTGGTAATCTACCTAGATTTATCAACACAAAATGCCCCTGTCTAAATAAAATTATCAAGTTATGGTATAAAAACAATGACAAATGCCTTGTAATTGGCTTTTATACAAGTGCTGGCATGCAGACGATAAGCAGGATATTGGTGCCTACCATTGTTTTCAAAATTCTGAGTAACAGATAAGTGACAAAGGAGAGGATGGCTGACCACCATTTTATCTATTTCAAACGGTCCTGAGTCAGAACCGGTGGAAATGCAAGCTCTGAGGAAGTTGTACGTGGACTAATGAGCTTGGGAGGATACTGCCAATTAACTCAGCGTCCTTCCAGGTAGTCTAAGGAAAAGAAAAGACCTATTGCATCTATAAAAGGAGCAAGCACAGCCTTAATGCTGCCACATATCAAGGGCTAGGAACATCCCATATGGAGGTATATATTCATCTTTGTAACCTACTTTTTTGACTTCACATTACACTACAGGTATCTTCCCATGTTATTAGATATTCTTCTTACACATGGCATCATTTTAAATAGCAACATATTCTTCTATAGAATACCATAGCCTACTTAATAAATCTCCTATTGTTGGGTATTAGATTGTTTTCTTCCTCCCACCCCGTTATATAAGCTTCTTTATCATTCACTTCGTAGACAACGATGATGGGTGAATTTGACTTTTGATGTTGTTCAGTAGCATCATTCATTTCTCCAACCAGACATCCAAATCAGACACACAGGGCTGTACTACTTGGACACAGAGCTGAGACGGACCTGTGCCACGCAATAAGCAGAAATAGCACTTGCTGAAAATTTTCAGTACAGCCTGTTGTATTTTTCACAGAAATAGGGGAGCATAAATACTTCCATTTGTGGATCTGTTTGAAATTTTTAAAATGTGGATGTTCTAACTTTCAAGCTTCCTAAGTAAAGTGGGAGGATGAGTGCATGGCACACCAGTCAGATTCCCAAATCAACACACAATCAAACAGAACATTTAGATGGAAATCAACAGCTCAGAGAGTCTGGTCTTGGCTTCTCTTCCACAAACGCTAGACCACAGCCTTGATGATTATCAGCTCAGCAGAGCTAATGGCACTTTCAGAGTTTACATAATAAGCAGCCCAGAGTTTAGCCAGGCAATTTGTTTCTAATCTCACATTCTTTGCTTTGTCACTCAGAAAGCAGAGATTTTCAATGACATTTAAGAGTCAGAGAATGTGATAAGTAGATGGGGGACGTTGACTGAAATTCTACCAAGGGACTCACTCCAGGTTTTTGATTAAAGTTCTACTGCACATATAGATAAATGTTTTCCTGCCCAGGGCTTTTATGGCGAACCTAGTATCTCAGATGCCTTTAAGTACAAATGAGGTAAGATGACTCAAACCCTACTCAAACTTATTCTGGAAGGCTTCAGACCCTCCTCATCAGAGTCTCCCACAGTTTCGTCCTGGGGATCCCCAGAGTTGACTCTGATGTGCTCAAGTCTACTTACGTTTCTCATGTTTATCATTTCTGCAACCAATGTCCATGCTCCGTATGGATGTTCCCTAAGTTGCCAGTCCTAGATCTGCAAAAGTAAGTGTAACGTCCATGCAGTGATAGTGACCTTCTCTCTGTCTCTCTGCCACACCCTCTCACTTAAGCCTTTGAAAACAAATTCCTTCAGCCCTGGCTCACTCTCTTACCCTACTGGCATTCCAACCCAGTCCAAGGAGTAAGCTGGAGTACTCATGACATGTCATTCTATCTTGTTCCAGACCCTAGGCACCCATGCAAAAATACTTCCTACTCCTTTAGCTAACATACAGAAGCCTCCTTATAAGTCAACCCATGCAAATAGATGCCTGCCTGACTCCCCAGGCCAACAGACTCAAACACAGCCCAGGTATGAACACAAGTGTGGGCTCAGATGAACACCCTCTTCAAACATATCATAAGTCATCTCCTTGCAGGGAGAAGCGGGGCTTGGGAGAATCATTTGATTTCACTTTGAGATCAAATGATTTGTCTGATTTTAAGACCCAGTCAGGAAACATCCACATTAAGTCATTCAGAGTTAAAGGACAAATAATTTCTTCATGTATATTCGGAACAAGATTTTCCAACTAAAAATAAGTGGCTAACGCAAGCTTAGACTTGCCCTTGTGGCCTGCCACACCACAGCTGGGAAAAGGTCTGAGAAACCAGAATAACAAAGTAGAGCTTAAAACCACCAAGGAAAAGAAGCAGGGAGAGTTGCTGGAGATGCTAGAAGAGAACAGAAGCCAAAGCAGATTACACAAATCTCATTTCCTCTGCCCAAATTCTTTCCATGGGTTTTGAGATGACTTACATCAAGCACGAAATTCACATTCAGGGGGCAATCCAAATCAACGTCATGAGTGAAGTTATTGTGAGGGTTATCAGTGAGCACAAGACAGCTATTTCCCCCCAGTCTCTCTCCTTTGATAGGGTCCCCAAGAACATAGCCCTCCAGGATATATTAAGGCTGCTATAAGCAAGGTGTTTTCTCTTTGTATTTTTATCAGCCTTCAGGCAGAGGCATCAGCCACATATATGCATCTTTATAGGATACATCAGGTTCTTAAAGTGCAGCCCCTTCCCAAGGTGGAAATTAAAGTTTATTCCCCTTCCTGAGAACACCCAAATATGGATTGAGTTCTCAGTCCCCACGAGAAAACCGCAGCTACCCTGTTTTAACCATGGTATCTGGAAAAGGAACAGAGACACAGACACACACACACACACACACACACTAAGAAGAACTTCAGAGCCATCTCTGATTCCCTTCTCCCTTACCCCCAGATCTAATCAGTCACCAAGTCTTGTCAAGACCACTTCCTAAATATCACCATAATCTGCCTCTTTCCTCTCTATTTCCATAACTATTGCTTTAGTTTAAGCTATGTTAACTTTCACTAACTTACTGCAGCAGCCTCTTAACCAACCATGCCCTCTCTAGCCCATCCTCCACTTTGAAGCCAGATACTGAAGAACACATCTAGCAAGATACAGTTCTACTTAAAACCCTTCAGAGGCTCCTCAAAACCTATAGGATAGGTCTGAGCTGCTTAGAATAGCATACCAGATCATGTTCTGGCCTCTATCCTCCACCCCAGCCACAGTTCTGACCACTTCCCATCGCTGGCTGCTCACTTCAGCCAGACCACGTACTATAATTCCCAGAAACACCATGTTCTCTGCCACCACCAAGTCCACCAAGTCTGTGCATATATGGTGCCTTTTGACTGCAATGGTCTTGTCACCTGTTTCACTTCACTTAGTCCTATTTATAACTCAGCTTGAACTCAGTCCATTCCCCAACTGCTTCCCCACTTGCCCACCCTGGGGTGGCTGGGTACTGAGTGTAGCATTAGGCAGACTCTATTTCAGTTTCATGTTGACATGTATGTATATGTCTTCCCCACTAGACTGTGAACTCCTAAGGCGAGGACTGTGTTATATTGAATACTGCATCTCCAGAGCTTAGGTCAGGGCCTGGGAGATTATACTAGATAGCTCGGGCTACTATAACAAAATACCACAGCCTGGGTAGCTAAAAAAGCAGAGACTTACTTCTTACAGTTCTGGAGGTTGAGAAGTCCAAGATCAAGGTGCCAACAAGCTAGGTTTCATCCCAAGGCCTCCTCCCTTGGCTTTTAGGTACCTGCCAGTCTGCTTTGTGGTCACATGACCTCTTCTTCGTACAAGGGGAGAGAAAGAGCAAGCTCCCTGGTGTCTCTTCTTACAAGGGCACCAATCCTATCACGAGAGCCCTCCCTCATGACCTCATCTAACCCTAATGACCTCCCCAAAGCCCCACTTCCAAATCAAATTGGAGGTTAGAGGTTCCACATATGAATTTCAGGATGCACAAACATTTAGTCCATAACAGAGAAAAAATGAGCGTTCCATAAAATGTCATAATTGAGTTAACAGATGAAATCTTTGACTTCACGTGTCCATTTCTTTCAGACGATTAGGTACAATTATCTACCCATCCACTAGACCAGTGATTCTCTTTTGGAGGAGGGGGACAACTTCGCTCCCACAAAGAACATTTAGCACTATCTGCAGACACTTTTGATTGTCACAACTGGGGTAGGGGGTGTACTGGCATCTGGTGAGTAGAGGCCAGGGATGCTGTCAATCATCCTATAATGCACAGGACAGCCCCTCACAACAAAGGTTTATCTGAACCAAAATCGTTTTGCATCCCATGGTTTCCTTTAGGCCTAAGGCATGAAATAACAGAGATGCGTATTTAGGTATCACGGACATAGCAGCTGCCAGTCAAAACACTGTTCTGCAGCAACCTTTACAGTCCCCACTGTCAAAAATTTAATAGCTAACAGCAGTAAAGAAGTTTTACATTTTACAAAACATTTCAAAAACGTGTTTTCCAGTTTGATCCCCTTAAGAACATAAGGAATAGGACTGTCTAGAATACTTGGTCCCATTTTCGAAGAGGTACTTGCCCAAAATTAAACAGTCAAGAGTTTTGTCCACGGATCAGGATTTTTTCCACTGTCCCTCAAAGCTCACCGTAGGCCTATGTCTATAGGCATGGTTTCTGTTGAAAGTGACAGAAAGTGCAACCCCAAGTATCGTAAACAACAATGGAATTTATCGGCTCATAAAATTGATAAGTGCAAAGGAAGGTCTAACTTCAGGAGTGGCTCAAACAATGTCACCAGGTTCAAGTCCCTGCCTATCTTTTGGCTCTGCTTTGCTTCCAATGACTGCATCCTCAAGCTCCATTGATGGCAATACGGTTGCCAACAGCTTGAGACCAATCAACACTCAGGTAAGACCAGCTAAAGAGGGATGTGTGCCTCTGTCTCTCAGCAGTGTATCTCAGTATAACTGGGTCACATGTCTATCCCTGAATCAGTTACCACGGACACAAGGATATAATGCTTTGATTGGCAAGGCCCAAGTCATTTTCCCACTCTTGTGGCTGGTGGCAAAGTGACTTTAACCCAAAACCCACTGACAAAGAGTTGGAGAGGGAATGACATCCCAGAAGAAAACTGGAGTGTAAGTAAATGCTGGTCAGCAAAACCCATAAATGTCGACTTCACTGTGATACATAAGACTTTCCAAAGTTAATTGACTTTGTAAAAGTCTTTTTTTTTTTTTTAACATCTTTACCGGAGTATAATTGCTTTACAATGGTGTGTTAGTTTCTGCTTTATAACAAAGTGAATCAGTTATACATATACATACGTTCCCACATCTCTTCCCTCTTGCGTCTCCCTCCCTCCCACCCTCCCTATCCCACCCCTATAGGTGGTCACAAAGCACCGAGCTGATCTCCCTGTGCTATGCGGCTGCTTCCCACTAGCTATCTATTTTACGTTTGGTAGTGTATATATGTCCATGCCACTCTCTCAAGTCTTTTATGTTGGGGGTTATGTACCAGCAAAATTCTGATATTTATTCATTTATTTATGTAAAAATCATGTACTACGTGCTTACTTTAATACAATGCCTAGAGATTTAATGATTATAAAATATCATCTCGGACTTCCCTGGTGGCGCAGTGGTTGAGTGTCCGCCTGCCGATGCAGGGGACATGAGTTCGTGCCCCGGTCCGGGAAGATCCCACATGCCGCGGAGCGGCTGGGCCCGTGAGCCATGGCCGCTGAGCCTGCGCGTCCGGAGCCTGTGCTCCACAACGGGAGAGGCCACAACAGTAAGAGGCCCGCGTACTGCAAAAAAGAACAAAAACAAAAAAAAAAACAAACAAAAGAAAATATCATCTCTGCCCAAGCTAAGCCCATAATCTGAAGATTTGAGTGGGATAACATTCTATCTTCACACCATTCCTGGCTCCAGCTTTCCCACTGCAAAAATAACATGAAACGGTTTGCAGGGACACACAGGCCATGTATTCCCAGTACACTATGCAGGATAGAAATGTCATCAGTCGTCATGACAACCCATTTGGGCTCTGAGGCTATGTAGCATTTTTCATACTATCAACCAGAAGACAGATTTATTTTACAATACTACACAGCATTGACCCCACGGAGAGGAAAATGTGGATGAAATAACCAGACGGACATTGAAGGAACAATGGTTTATAATGCTTCTATTAACACCTTAAAAATTTGGAAGCAGAGCTAAGTTTTCTACAGTTTGACTTCTATAACTAGTAACTGGATGGATTGCTTTTAAACCCACCAAAGAGTCAAAGAGGTGTGAAATGTTTTTCAACCACATTTACCCACTGGGGACACTCAATAAATGTTAAGGATAGAATGGACCTACAAGATCATCTAGGACAATCCCTTTAACTCAAGGATGACAACTGTGAGATCCACAGAGGAAAAGTAGAGGGCCCACTAGGTTCCACAGACCTAGTGACAGATCTAAAACCCAGCTCTCCAGATTTCTCCATCGATGCTCATTCTACAACACCAGCTACTTAAACCACTGAAGACCTGTCCATTCAAAAGAGTACCTATACATTTTGTAAATTATACACTGTATATTCATTCCAAAGCCTATGATACCATTTCAGCTCCCAGTTCTCTATCCTGACCATGCTCCGAAGATGGGATGACTCACCAGTCTCATTATCATAAATACCACAATTCCTGATAACTGATGCATTTGCTTTAACCCTTCTTATATTCCCTTATTTCCTCCCCTTCAAGGGGGTCTTGTAGACTTGTCAGGGGAAGCTGATAACACTCTGGACAGCAAACCCTGATAATACACTCCTAAAAAAATACATGTAAACATTCCTCCTCAAATCAATCAAAGATATAGTAGGCTAGTTCATAAATGAATGAATTATGTGTAATCTTCAACTTCTCCATATAAAAAAGGGGACAGAGTTTGTATTAGTTTGTGAGGACGGTCATAACGAAGTACCGCAGACTGGGCGGCTTAAACAACAGAAATCTAGTTCCTCACAATTCTAGAGGCTAAAGTCCAAGATCAAGATGTCAACACGATTGTTTCTTCTGAGGTCTCTCTCCTTGGCTTGTGGGTGGCTGTCTTTTCCCTCCGTCTTTTCATAAACTTTCTTCTGTGCATGTCTGTGTCCCAATCTCCTCTTCCTATAAAGACACTAGCTAAATTGGATAAAGGCAAACTCATATGACCTCATTTAACCTTAATCACCTCTTTAAAGGGTATCTCTAAATACAGTCACATTCTGAGGTAGCTTGACATATGAATTTGGGGGGGGGACGAAGAGCCCTAAAACTCAGTCTATAGCGAAACTGTATTCATATGTCCTTAGAACAAAGTTTCAAATCATCAGACTTTTACAAATTAGCACAAGATAACTTCTTGGGTGTTCACAGGCATGACCAACATACTGAAAGGGAAAAGATATCAGAAATGCCATTTTTCCCAACAGTATATTGCCTAGTACCCAATCCCTAGTACCATGACAACATGCGCTGAGAACCTGGGGAACTCGACACATCATATTAAGCAGAATAAAAACCGAATGTCACAAAACTGATGAATAAGCACATAAGGCTGTTAGTGGGAATTGGCAAAGTTTGAAAATCCACTGTATTATCTAGTGCTATTTTCTATATTCCGTAAGGGAAAAAAAATGGAACTTCTCTGCAAATAGTTCTCTGAAATCATCCCAGTTAAATATGAGATTATGTGTAGGGTATTATGATGAAAGTCAAATGAAATCACGAGGTGGTACCAATCTTGTATCTTCTATAGAAATGGATTTAATATGCTAGTGTCGTGGAGAATACGTCATTTAACAGGTGCCCAAACCAAACAATTTGTCCTTTTCTAGATCTTGTGTCTCAGAAGACACTTACGAAGGCCTCTTCCTTTAGGAACCAGAGAACCAAACAACGTAAGATGACCTTGGCTTTACCACAGCAAGGCTCAGCTACATTTCTCAGTCATCTCCCTGCAGCCTCTGCTCCATCCAGTCTAACCGCAAAGTTTAATGGAAACATATCATGCTCTCTCTCCCTCAGAGGCCTTCACACATGTTAGAGCCTCTTCCTGGAATACCCTTCCCCTCCTCATCCTCACCAGGGTAACATGAGCTTTCTGGTCATGTTTGAACTGTCACAGTATCATGGAAGTATCCCTGATACCTCCTATTTATGTTAGGTGTTCTGCTAATGGGCCATCAGAGAACACTCCCCTATCATGGTTCTTACCATCGTATTGATATTGCTGATTGTAGCTGTTCTCTTCTTGAGAATGTAAGAACCTTGAGAGCAGAGGTCTGGCTCATTGCTGTATTCCCAAAAGCCTAATTTGTGCCTGTTTCTCAAAGAATGCTTGTTGAATGAATGAGAGATAATAACATTGTTGTCCCGAGAACTATGTCAAAGTCTCAGTCAGTGGGAGCTGTTCGCAGCTGTAAACGTGAAATGGTCTTGTGGAAATAGTCTTTTAGGCCCATAAAGTGAAACAGGATTCAATGAAGCACAGCCAATGTAAAAACTTAAAATCAGATGTGAAACTAACCTTGGAAATCTGGCTCAAATGTTTTCATTATACGAAAGGTGAAGTTGAGACCTAGAGAGTTCTAGGAATGAGCACAGCTTAATAATGGGAAAGACGGAACAGAACATAGATCTTTTGACTTCCAGTTCATTCAGCTACTCAGTAGTGCTGATTAAGCATGTCTATGTGCCAGTCATTGGAGATA
This sequence comes from Grampus griseus, assembly GCF_964374135.1. NCBI lineage: Eukaryota > Metazoa > Chordata > Mammalia > Artiodactyla > Delphinidae > Grampus > Grampus griseus. Next base: position 120,372,990 of record NC_139019.1, on the reverse strand, counting down.
TACAGGTGAATGAGAGAAGGACCTCACGCTCGTAAAGCATATATTCTGCTGAAGGAAGACAGACCATAGACCGTTAAAAAAGGAATTACAGAGAAATGACATAATAGAGAGCTTGATGCTATATGAAGTGGTCAGGGAAGGCCTCTCGGAAGAGGTAGCATTTGACTTGAAGTTCAGGAAAGTGTCAGCCATGTGAAGATCTGGGGAGGCAAAAAAATGGGACGAAGGCTGGAACACTGAAAGAAAAGAAAGGAGGCTGAGATGGTGGAAGTATAAGGAGCAGTGAGGATAATCACGTAAGATCAGGTTGGAGGCGCAGGCAGGGGCCACAGCATGTAGGCCTGGGACACCAGGATAAGCAGTGTGGATTAATTCTGAGTGCATGGAACACTCTGAGAGGGAGTGATGCATAGATATATCTCCACCTCCAAGGTCTTCTTCACCAAAACAGTGTCTTTGCTTTACCCAGTCATCATTGTTGAACTGATGTGAACCAGGGTGAAAAATTTGAGAAATAATGTAGCAAAAGAGCCAAGGATTTGTTTCTAATGTATTATTCAGAAACAAGAGGAAGCTTTTGTAGTTGTCCATAAATATATTTGTGTTTATTCATTCCAAGAGCAATCTGACTAAGGCAGGGTGCTGAAACCGTACAGTGGAGCTAGGCCTTCCTTGCAAATTCCACCAAGTTATGGCAGCCGAGATGGTGTTCCAGTGAGGACTCTCTCCACCGGTGGGGTGCAGAGCTGGGGACTGTTTATAAAGATTTTTCAAACACTAGCCCTTCTGCTCCTGGCTTTGGGCTTTATCCCAGCTGGTCAATGTGCGGAACAGCAATGGTAAGAAAATGTAGCTGAGATCTTAATATCTTCCCTTAAACATACCTGATTATTCAAGGCCCCAAACTTCTACTTTACATTAAACATGAATTTAATGAGTTTGTAATGAATTTCTAAACAAGCCCTAAGCGAAACTGCTTTCTGCCTTATCTATTCTAGGGTTTTCAGCTCAAAATTCGGTTGGTGGAATAGAAAAAGAAAAAAAAGAACAACATTAGGAAAAACAGGGTGAAGAGTTTGGAAACTCTGAGAGCCCTGCACATGGCATTTTCCCAGCTGTCTTTCTTCTTCCCAGCTGCTCCCATCAAAGGCACGAACTTTACAGTGAAATGTCTATTGGAGGGCCCTTGGTTGCCTTTGTCAAAGGCCTTCCTCCTGTTGACTCACCTAACTGCAGGGCCAAGGGAACCAAGGTTTTCCTTTAAAGATCATCTAAAAGTCCAACTTTTGTGCCCTGCACGAAACAGTTAAATAGTGTTTGATGATAAAGAGTAATTGGTCACTTGGAAGTGGATAAGGAATGAGATCATGTCAGCCTCCAAATCCTAGGAAGTATCAAACTGTAGAATGACCCATGAGTTTCTCTGCCATATAACTGCATAGAGAGGTAGGTGGCAGATAAAGAAAAGATCCTAGGAGACGCCTGCATGGATTGGCACATTGCTGGCTTAGCTGGAATCTCCCCTATCTAAACCCTTTGTCTTTTTCTATTTCTAATAGCTTTCACCCTCCATCCCCATCCAACCATACTTGCCCTCTATTGGTTGTTGCCTAATGAGCGCTGCTGGCCAGGCTTTGTGAAACAGGTGCTGCTAGATTATTTGCACCCATGTGATGTATGTGTTATTATGGAATGAGATGAACCATAACTAGTGCATCTGGACCACAGGATAAAAAGGAGGGGAAAAATTCTTGCCTTTTGACAACTAGGGGAGAAAACGGTCACTTACAAATGAAGATGTTTTTAGAACGGATCATTGGTAAGGCACTTAAAGAGGCCCTACCATGGAGTTGATTTTTAAATCCTTTCCTCAGTTAAAATGATTAATAACTATCTGACCTTTAACGACTTTTTTTTCCCTTCTTGGCATATTGTAACAAACAAATGTCCTTCCGTGACAATAAATTTGAGATGAAGTAAGGAGCTAACCAACTGTGCTTCATGATGGGAACACATCAATCACTGCCTCCCAGCCACTGCTTAGGGCTAAAATAACTTTGGCCAAACTAAAACACTGTGTACTTGGTGTGGGTTTCCTTTTACTAGCCTGAAATAGCTTTGGGAATTCTCAGGGTACTACCTAGTTATCTAAGTAATTCTCACTGTGGTCAGGCACAAGGGCTACTATAGTCACATCATTTGTTAATGCAAGTCGCCTTGTTTGTAGGGTACTTACAATACTGTTATGAGCAACCAGCTCCAATATTTCACCAGAATAAAACAAAGTATCAACCATTTTCCTACTTTTCAGCAAATCCATCCTATAAATAGAATTAAGATCAGCTTTGTTTTTCATCCACTCCCTTGGAAACTCAAAATTAACTGGGGTCGCCAATGGTGCTTAGGGCCACCAATGGCTTCCACGTGGCTACTGAGGAGAGAGAAGACTCACAGCAGGAGCAGACAGCCCTACTGTCCTGGGTCTTTCCAGTCATTTGGCTGGAGATGCCCACTGTTCCCTCTGCCATCCCAATCAATGGTGCGAAAAAACAGAGCTGTTTGCCTACAACAGCCCAGCGAAACCACCATCATCAGGGAAGCAGCTCCCAGCAGATGAGATGCTTGCTAGAATGCTTAGCCCAGGAGCTACAAGTTCAGAGCTACCTGGTGAGCTATGAAAAGGAGAGTATCTAAGTTCCCACCTTAGCAGGATGACGCTTTGCATGCGTTACATAGAAAGGAAACTAAGACAGGAGTCCAAAGAAGAATCTTCAGGCACAATGAAGGCTTATTTTGAGGAAATAGTTACTGGCAGATCTCCATCTCTGCTTAAGACAGACGAGAGGAATGAGGTTCATACTGTGAGAGCAGGGATTAAGGCATCCTGGAAAGTAATTTTCTAAACATCACAGGGTCCCAGCAAAGTCTTTTCAGCTCATGACATTCTCATTGGCCTGAATTCACCCCAATCTCCAGCAAAATGGGGTCTGTAGGAAACCATGCTTAAACTTTCTGTTGCTTTTTACCGTAATTTCCATACTGCATGTTACAGAAAAAGTACCAAAACCAAGTGGGTTTTATTTAACATGGAATATGAATTTCCAGAGACAATTACAGTAAGATGGTTTAAAGCTTAGCCTTTGGAGTTAGAAAGTCCTAGGTTTAAATCCTGACATTGGTATTTTATATCTGTGATAGTGGACAAATGACTAAACCTCAGTTTCCTCAGAGGAAAATAATAGTGTAAAGTAGTTAAGAGAGCACCTGTTACCCCAAAGTACTTAATCAATATCAACTAAGTATTATTATTACTATTCATTTCTGAACTCTATGCATGATCCAGGAAAGATCTGGCTTAATGTGTTCCTGTTATAGAATGGAAGCTAAATGCCTGCATTCCATGATAGTGCTCTGTGCTCTGGCCGCAGTGCAGCCTCAAAACACCCTGCATCCAGCTGTGTAGATGGGATCCAGGGACTGGAAAGATACCCCTACCCCTGTCTCAAGTGAAAGTTTCCCCACCAACAGAAAGACAACCCAGTAAACCTGTCACCTCTCTACCACAGCAAGATTCATAACAGAACACTCCCAATATGTCATGAAGCCAAATTCCCCGTTCTGGCTTCTCAACAAAGAATAAGATCCAATGGGTTTGCCTACTCAATTTTCCTCTATAATTACACATTTCTGCTTTTTTCTTTCCAAAACAGGTCCAGCTCTGCCAGCTCAGATGGATCACAGTCTTAGTGTTCTTGTGACACAAAGAGGAAATAAGAGACCATGCACAAATGATGGTTGAGGGATATCCCCCATTATCAGAAGATTGACCAACCAGATCATGTACAGCTTCTCCAGATTGACAGGGGGAAGTATTCATTGACTATGAAGGATAGTCAGATAGCTGACAATCCAGATTATGGGGAAAGGCAGAACACAGCTGTGAACACGATGAAAATAATACCAATATGCATTGCTACTTATTGTATGCTTATGACTACTGGTGGGGTTGGGATGGGGGGCTCTGCCCATTTTGCACTCCATTTCCATATCAGTCCATAAGGAGTAGCATTTTTTCCCTTCTTCCAGTGGGTGGGGTGGTTGTTACACTGAAATTTTCTAAATTCTTTTTTCCATCCTCTTTCTTTCCCCAGAAAGAAGTGTTGTTATTAAACAGATCCAGAAAAGGCTAAGACAAGTTTCAGGCTCCGATTTTTAGTGGTGAGTGAGAGTGCTGTGTGTTAAAGATTGGGTTCTACTCTCTGCCCCTTCGGGGTACACCCCATGCAGTAAGGTCCTTGGGGGATGCACAAGGTCTATCTCCCAGGCCTAGCCGACCGCCTCACATACTGTGAGATCACAGCATGTGCACATGATGAAGTCAGTGGCCCTGAGTTTACCAACTCAGAATCAGTGTGCAGTTTAAGGAAGCCTAATCTACCCTCATTTCCAGAACTACAGCTTGTACTTTGGTACCACTTATCAGAGAGTCCTGTATTAAGGGAGTGGCGGAGGGAGGATGGAGCAATATGCGTGGGAGGTGGGCTGAATAATGGTCCCCAAAGATGTCTACATTCTAATTCCCAGAATCTAAGAATGTGTCATCTTACACAGTATAGTTCCTAGGGTTACTGTAACAAGTTACCACAAACTGGTAATTTATTCTCTCACAGTTCTGGAGGCCAGAAGTACAAAATCAAGGTGTCAGCAGGGTGACTCCTTCTTGGAGACTCAGAGGGAGAATCTGTTCTCTGCCTCTCTCTCTTAGCTTCCAGTGGTTGCTGACAATACAATCGTTGGCCCTTCGATGGCTTATACACACATCACTCCAGACTCTGTCTCTGTTGTCATATGGTGTTCTCCTTGTATGTCATTTCAGTCTCTGTGTATGCACATGGTGTTCTGTTCTGTGAGTCTGTGTCCAAATTCTCCTTGTCATATGAAGACAAGAGTCATTGGATTAGGGTCCATCTTCATCCAGCATGACCTCATTTTAACTTGCAAAGACACTATTTCCAAATAAGGGCACATTTGGTTATACCAAGGATTAGAACTTCAACATATCTTTTTTTTTTTTTTTAATTTATTTATTTTTGGCTGCATTGGGTCTTTGTTGCTGCACGCGGGCTTTCTCAAGTTGCAGCGAGTGGGGGCTACTCTGTTGCAGTGCGTGGGCTTCTCATTGCTGTGGCTTCTCTTGTTGCAGAGCACGGGCTCTAGGCGCGCGGGCTTCAGTAGTCGTAGCTTGCGGGCTCAATAGTTGTGGCTTGCGGGCTCTAGAGCACAGGCTCAGTGGTTGTGGAGCACGGGCTTAGTTGCTCTGTGGCATGTGAGATCTTCCCAGACCAGGGCTCAAACCTCTGTCCTCTGCATTAGCAGGCGGATTCTTAACCACTGCATCCCCAGGGAAGCCCAACGTATCTTTTTAAGAGACACAATTTACCCTATAGTACACGGTAAAGAAAGACGTTGCAGATGAGATTAAGGATATTGAAATGGGCAGAGTATCCTGGATTATCCAGGTGTGCCCAATGTAATCACAAGAGTCCATAACAAAGGAAGACAGGAGGGTCAGAGGTCAGAGAGGAGAAGGCTATTTGACCACAAAGGCAGAGATTAGAGTGATATAGCCACAAGCCAAAGAATGCTGGCAGCCCCAAAATCTGGAAGAGGCAAAGAAAGTATTCTCCCCTGGAGTCTCCTGAAAGAATTAGCTCTGGGATACCTTAATTTTAACCCCTTAAGACTCATTTCAGACTCTGACCTCCAGAACTGTAATAGAATAAATTTATTCTGTTTTAAGCCACTACATTGGTGGTAATTTGTTGCAGCAGGAATAGGAACTAAATATACCAGATGATTTTAAAAATTAATTTTCCATTAATACTTTGGGCCCTAGTTGCCTTAAAAAAGCAAAAATGAGTTACTGGTAGAATTTGAACACCAAAATTATGCCACCAACCTGTAACAACTTGGTTACACCATTCAGCTAAACTCTCTTGAGGGATTATCTCATGAACTCTTCAAAACAACCTTTTGCAGTAGGTACTATGATAATTCCTAATAAAAAAAGGCTGAGAAAATTGAAGTCAAGGAACATTAACTAACTTAGAGATGGTAAGTAGTGGAGTCAGATTTTTTTTTTTCCCTTTGCGGTACGCGGGCCTCTCACCGTTGCGGCCTCTCCCGTTGCGGAGCACAGGCTCCGGATGCACAGGCCCAGCGGCCGTGGCCCACGGGTCCAGCTGCTCCGCAGCATGTGGGACCCTCCCGGACTGGGGCACGAACCCGCGTCCCCTGCATCGGCAGGCGGACTCTCAACCACCGTGCCACCAGGGAAGCCCCCGGAGACAGATTTTGAACTCAGACCAAAGGGTTCTCTAAGACATATTTTTCTTTATCGCTAAGTCATACTCTTCTCCCACCCATATGTAGTCAGATGGATGACCTAATTGGGCACAGGACATAAAACTTGGTCTACAAATATGGCAAAAGTATCACATTGTCATTTGTCTTCATGCAAAAATAACAGCCACTCTTTACCTGTCCACCTAAGAGGAGGCAGCAAAAGAGAGGCCAAGTAAACATCTTCCTGCCTCAAATGCTATTGTGAGATAATCAATGCAGCAAAGCCTCGTCTAAAGCCAATGCCAGTATCCAATTGGCCAGAGAAGAACAGCCTTGGGCATTGCACATGCCAGGAGATTCTGGCTTGTGCACAAGCTGACCTGTCCTGCTCTTTTGAAAACTGAATATGAGAAAATCATCTGCTCCTCTCCATTTCCATGGGCTATTTCTGAGACACTGGAAGGTTGTCCAGCATAGACTGCAAACTCCATAAGGGCACCATGCCTGATGTCTCACTTCTGCTCTCTGGGCCTTAACACAGTCCCTGGGATAGACGTGCTCCACAAATACTTGATAAACGAAGAAGAGGGGAGTCAGATATGTTTGGATCCAAACATCAGTTCTATCATCTATCAGCTGTGTTAACTTGAGTCATTCGCTTCACTTCTCTGAGCTTGTGTCCACATCTGTGAGAGATGTAAACTCTAGGCAGCAATGACTTTGTCTTATGGAGCAGTCCGGAGCTCCGCAAGATGTGCAGCATAGAAGTTATTTCTTAGTAAGTGCCCATGATTGAGTCAACATATGAAAGGATAGACAGATGGTAAAAGCAAGCTAAACACATCTTTGTTGCCCCAAAGTGACGCTAATATTGCACACAACCATCTGTTTGCAAGTGCCCGGGAAGCCCCATTTTTCAATGCTGGTGGTAGACTCAAGGTGGCCACCAGCTAGGTCAGGGTTCTGTGGAACCAAATTAGAAGTACACTTGGAATGAGTTTACCTCCTCTTCACGTGCATTGCTTTGTGTGTCTGCTTTTGTGTCCATGCATTCTGTACATGTTTCATACCCCATGAAGAACTAAGGAGACAATGCTGGTTTGCAGTGTTTCCCTCGCCTCTGGGCATGGTCTCTCTTCTTTTGTTTCTTATCAATATTGCTGTTAAGAATTTCATGCGAGTGGTGCTATAACCCCCCATTATGACATGAAAATCAATATATAACATAAGAGTTTAAGTGAACCCCTCTTTTGGCAGGAGTGTGAGTGTGATGTGGAGGTCAGAGCAGTAATCAGAGCCCGGGCTGCCACTAAGCACCCTGGTCAAGGCATTTTGCCTCTGAAGTTGAGCTCTTTCAGCTTTAGAAGGAGGGATGCACATTGATCTTTGCCTTGGCCTACAAGGTGTCATGATATGGCTCCTACCTACCTTTCCAAACTTTGGCCAACCATTCTCTTCTCTTACTCTGCTCCAATCACACTGCTCTTTTCTCTGATCCCCAATACATAAAGCTTTTCCCACAGCTCATGGCCTTTGCACTGGTTGTTCCCTCCACCTGGAAAAACTCTCCCTGCAAATGTTCATCCCACTGGCTCCTTCTCTCTCTTCCACAGGTCTCAGCTCAAGTGCCTCCACCTGGCTAAGTCTTTTCTGATTGTTCAATCTAAAGTTGTCATCCAATTACTGTCATATGATTGTGTTTTGTTTTCTTTATAGTATTTGTGAATGTCTCATATTTTCTTGATAGTTATTTATTTGTCCTTTCTTTAGACAGTAATATCCGCCTAGGGAGGGACCTTATCTGCCTTGCCCATCACTGACTCTCCAGCACCCAAAACAATGCTTGGCAATATAGAGGGTGTTGAATGAATGATTTCCAAGGTTCCCTCCAGGTGTACTGTTCCATATCATGTTATATTATACTGCTATTCATCCCACATTGCTATTCCAAGTAGTAAAACTAGACAAGCATGCTGATGCGTTACACAAGGGTTCACATGGTGGGTGCCCTGGACAAGAGGTTCTGATCCAAGTACTGTGGTTTAGAGCTCTACCTCACTGGCTGCTAGAGTGTTCTAGTTGGCTACCGCCTTCCTCCCTCTTGGGCTTTAGATCCCTTCCTTGTTCCAAACCAGTAGGGATATCACACCTATGTGAGTCAACTGTGTGAACACCTCTCAAAGGCCTCCCGCTGCTCTCCCTTCTTCACTGCAAGGCCCTTGCCCCGTCCAGCTGGCACCTACCCACCCAAGAATTCTATCCCAATTTAGCCAAACTATCTTTCCCCACTTGAAACAGAACTCAGAGACACTCTTCCTGCTCAAAGCCAAGGGTGAAGTTGTATCATGCACAGAAAACAATCACAGCATTTAGAAAGTAAAAATATTGAAGATGAAGAGGTGCTGACGTCATAGCTATGTCTAGTTTACGGCTATGGCCTTCATGGGAAAAATGGGAGCAGCGCAAGTGAAAGGAAAAGGATTTGGCCTCAAATTTACAGATCCTCAGAGGAGACGTTCTAGCATCCCAAATTCCTTGGTTCCTGTCTCTACCACCGAGGTAGAATCAATCTTTAGATCTTTTCTCATGTGGAGATTTAGAAAATATGCAACTGCAGTACACTTTTGGTACTAGAAGAAAGGCAGAGGATGAGAAAACAAAATGAGTATAAGAATGTCATAATAATTGTTGCTATATTCATGAGAAACTCATTTCTATGTATGAAGTGCTGTTTGTTTATCTGATTTATCAATCAGACTAGTGAAGACTACAATGAATGTATTTCATGGACTGGACTGGCTATCAGTGAAATCTATCTTCAACATTTCAATAAAATTTCTAGCATGAGGAAAATGTTCATATAGTTTCATTATCTATTCAAATGATTGCACTTCAACAATTGTACCCTAGTAATTGACAGGGCAGCCCCCCAAAAGGTAAAACATGCCCACTTAGCTCACTGAAAACTCATTCTATTTACAAATGATCAGAAAGAACAAATTACAAAAGCCAGAGAAGCCTAGTTACTGTCTTTTTATAAAACAAAAAAGGGATGTTCTGATTTTGCACTAATACTAGATTCCACATACACACACACACACACACACAAATTCCAGGAGAAAAAATTCCCAGTTAATAGTGAGCTGCTTATAACTGAGGGAAGGGAGAAAATAGCAGTAACTTAGATAACTTGAGGGCACAACATAATTTTATGTGAACCATCTTCTAAGTTAGATAACTCTGATAAAGCAGTACATCTAGGTCGTGAGTGTCCCTAAGGCTCCGTATGCACAGCACCGGTGTCGCTTTAATCTTCAGATTCTCCCTAGCGCCAGGTATCACACTCCACACATAGTAGGAATTCAGTCAGTGCTGCTTCAAGAGAATGTTCATCAGCACACTCCTCCTCTACATAAGCAGACTTGCTGCCGCTTCTCTCGGGTACCTACAGTAGAGATGCAGGCTGGAGACTTTAAACCACAGGAACCGAGTGAGAATCTCATATTTTACTCGTCCAGCAAAGGTTTTTAAAAAAGTTATGCTATATAGGATATAAATGCAAGGAACTACTGAAATACACCACCAGAAACAGCATGGTTTTTTATTGCAGCCCTTTCCTAAATCTTGAAGAAATAAAAATATTTTGGAAAAAATAGTACAAATACATAGCTAAAACAAGGAAACTGTACTGGAGTCTCTCTTTGGGGTGAATCTCTATAAACGTGTGCATTGTATGTGTGTGTGTGTGTGTATAATGTATTCAGAAGTATGTATACCAGAAGCTTACTTGTATTAACTACTCTAAACCTTTTTACAGAAGGAGGCATTTTCACATCGGGTCAAGCTTCAAAACTTGTGAACACATTTTAAAAACAACTTGAAGATACAAGATAACTAATATTTTTAGAGCTTCTGCTGAAAGGACTTAGTGGGGAATTAGCCATGAAGTAAAGAAAATTCTCACTTTCTCTTAACAATCTGCCTGGTACTCTGGCTATGTAAATTAGCATGAGCTCAAAATCATGTCGGGCTAAAATAACTCAGACTGGACATAAACATAAGAAAACTGAGGAAAAACAGGATTTCTTAAAAATGTTAAAGTGTATATAATAATAATAGGTGCAGGCAGCTCTTCTCTTTATTATCTGATATGTTCCAATGTAAATATCAAAAACAGTAGTAAATATATTACCTAATACTTTGTAAAACTATCGATTAGCAAAATACCTACTCATTACTGGAAAAAGAAAAAACACTGAGCAAAATCCAACTGATGTGTTTTGCGGTGGGATTTCCATTTCAAGCATGACACCCAGTCAGTAAGTTCACCACAGAGCTCTTTGGATTCGGGTATTAAGAGCACAAAATAATCAAAACCATGGTTTCATGGTTCAGCCTTTTTGATTACTTTTTCATCAAACGAGCTCACCTACGGGGTTTTGTAACCAGTTGCTAGAGCGAGCACCGGGCTTTAAGGCCTCATGTAACATGTTCTAGCCACATGGTCATTTTACCTTCTTGAACCGTCTCAGTGGGAATCTGAGACATGTTCTCCCTACTACCATGAGGATAGATTCTTTTTCATAAACTGTTTTCTCTGTGTTTCCATCAATTCCAAAATAATATAAGACAAATACTTCTGTAAAGCGAATCCAACAATGCTAAAAATAAAAGTACATAAATAACAAAGTACTGGACTGGGAGATGCTAAGTCAGTTTCCATCTCAGAAACTGGAAAGCAGGCTGATTTTTCTCTGACACCTAGGATCATTGATCAGCATGAAAACTATCTTGAGTCTGTTGGAAAGAAACAGAGCAATGGTTGGATTTTTTGATTTGCAATGTTAGGTTTGATCAGAAGGCCTGATGGGGATCTGAGAAGTGACTAAAATATATTATTTGGGCAAGTCATCAGTAAACAAGCTCAGAAAACCTCTGTGCTTATCTCTTTAATGGAGCCTCTGACCCTCAATTATCAATGATGCAAGAAAATACCAGTTAAGTGTTCATTTAGTCCACAAAGAACTCTACCGCATCTCTTCAAAATCAAGATCTAGGTATGTCATCTGCATTTTATTTAACTACCTAAACACAAATGTCATTGGAGGTAAATCATGAATTTTGGCCAAGGAGCTCAGGTGGTAAGTATCAGACACCAAAATAAGGTACTGAATCAAATTGTGTGTTTTCAAAAGGTGAGGCTAAGACCGGCTTTATGACTCTTAGACTACTCACTTCCTTCAGGGGAACAAAGGTGTTGAGAGCTGAAAAATAAAGACAGGACTTACACTGGGATTTCTTGGATAGAGCAGCTTCCATGTGGCTACCTCCTTCCCTTAAAGGTAAAGGAGGAGTAGGGGTGCTGCAAGGAGCCTACCTAGAGTTCTTAACACTCCCTGGAGTTTGAGAGGCAAAGGGGACTGACTTCCCATTACCTCCTCCGGTTTCCTTCCCCTTTCTCCCCTCCTCCACGCCCAGAAATCTAGAACAGGGTTGGCAAACATTTTTTGCAAAGACACTGTAAATATTTTAGGTTTTGAGATCCATGTAATCTGTACTATGTTGTAGTGCAAAAGCAATCATGGACTACACATAAAAGAATGGATGTGACTGTGTTCCAATAAAACTTTATTTAAAAAAAAGGGCAGCAGGCCAGAGCTGGCTCATGGGCCATAGTTTACTGCCACCTGGTCTAGATGCTGACAGACATCTCAGGTGGCAGAGCCTGGAGAGTGGCTGCTGCGTTGAGGTCAGTCTACTTGACCACAGCTAGATTAGCACCATGTTGGGAAGAGAAAGGCAGCCTAGAACTGCTTGAATTCTGCCCAAATGGACTACCCAGGAGGGCACTAAGACTCCACCAGGGAGATTACTGTGAAGGGAGTTGCCAGAATATAAGGTTGTAAGCAGGGAAAAGAAGTACTGAGTAGGGAGGGTGTGAATGAGGAAGAACAAAGAAGCCTGCAAGGGGTTCCCTCTGCAGCCAGCCCAGCTGGGGTGGAGCGAGGACTGCATTGAGGCCTATTTGCCCTTAAAGTGTCCATAGACTTTTATTGCCTCAGAATGCCTGGAAAAGCCTCCAGGAGCTTTCCACTCAAGGCAGGGAAGACCCTCTTTCAGTGAATAAATTTTAAAGGAAGCTTGGAAAATGAAAATAAACTTGCATTTTGATTTCATTCCATGTTATCTGATTCAATATATCAGCTCCAGAAACTTCCTCTCCCCATCCCATACATGAAAAAATAAATAGATAATTGAAGAAGCTATCTGGGTTTTCAACCCAGTTAAATAATATTCCCATACCCACTTTAGTTTAAATCACTGGTTCTCAAACTTTAGCAAACATCAGAATCAGCCGGGAGGCTTCTTAAAACACAGATTTCTGGGCCCCATACCCAGATATTCTGAGTCAGTAGGACTGGGTGGGGCCTGAGAATGTGCATTTCTAATGAATCCCCAGGTGATGCTGATGTTTCTGGTCCAGGACCACACTTGGAGAACTAGCGGCTCAAGCCAAGCCTGGTTTCCAGCTCTGAGTTGTCCTCTCATGAAGAACAGGAAGTTCTAGTGTTAGCCCAACACTCTACTTGTTCACATGGGCCATTAGTCAACCCCGTTCAGTTTTCGGAGAACAGCTATGGCTACAAAATGATTCGTTTGTGTTGCCAACACCATCCATCTCTTCTGTTACTATGGGCAATTTTTCTCAAGGAACCTGGATTTTCTGGCCTTGCCTCTTCTTTGCTCACATATGACATGAAGGTAGTTACCTACCAAGAGCAAGCATTTTACATAATGTCACCAATCTATCCAGTGCAAAAAAGGATACTGAAGGGAGTTTACTGACATATTGTCTGACATTGTCATGATCCATGAGTGGCAGAAAATAGACACCCGGTAAGTAGGCAGATTTCCATCTGGCAAGTAGATGGCTGTAAGGAACACCAATGTGAAATGACAGGTAGTAATAGAAACTAGAAAGTCGATGGGAAAATTAGCTTTCCTCATTTCACATCTGCACAACAGGGGGAGCTGCCAATCACAGTCTCCAGAGAGAGAGAGAGGCTTATCTGGGTTCCTGACCACGTGCAAAGCCATGTTCTCCTAAGTTAAAAAAAAACAAAAAAACTCATGGGGGGAAAAAAATAGAATCAGTCTGTTAGAAAGCTTTAAACAAATGTGGGGCTGTGAAACAAGCTGTCACAAATTGGCACAGAGAATGCAGAAAATCAATGTGAAATGAAAGCTGCCTCTCCCAACAAATAAAGCAGGCAATTAACTCTTCCTGTTCCTGCTGCAGCCTCCAAGCCATTTAAACTGTAGAATGCAGGTTGCTAGGGAATGGGCTGGTGCTTTAAATATGCAGCCTACTCTCTCCTATAGCATGGGTGGGTATGTGGGTGAAAAATAGGCACACAGGTGGCAAGGAAGAATCAACTTGGCTTTTATATCTACATACCTAAATACATCTATATATTTTATATATAGATATAGTTTATATATACACACATATACATACATAAATGTGTATGTCTATATGTACATGTATGTATATATGTACGTATACACACACACATTAATCACATGAGACTAAGAACAGATACTTGAATCCTCAAAATTATATGTGTTGCCTAGGTTGAGTAGGAATGACACAGGAATAAGAAAGCATCTCACAAGAGTCTTAATAGTCACATAGAGAAACATACAAATTCACCACTTTAAAAAACAAATTAGAGAATATACCAATTCAAACCACCTGTATGCTTTGCTGTTCAACTCTATCTCTGTTTTTAATGATCTACAAATGGTAACACATAAAAGGAGGTAGCTAAAACAACTACAAAAGTATTGAAAATGTACTTCTTAAAAGGCTAGGCTATTGATATAGTTCATTAATTAATGTTATAAGAATATTGCTCTGAATCAGAATATAAAGCAAATACAACAAAGATGAGCTATAATTCTGTCAACAGAATTCAAAAGGGTCATTCGTTATAGTATCAACGTATTTGTAAAAATGCAAAGTTTATCTGAACATTAATTAGTATGCTTATGTGTAAGCACAGGACCGGTCAAGACACTTGCTGCTGCAGTAACAAACAACCGCCAAAACTCAGTGTCTCCTACCCAGCAAAGGTATACTCTTTCCTCATACTATATCCAGTGTTTCTCAGCAGGGGGCGCTCTGTTAATCATAGTGATTCGGGGGCCCACACGGATGGAAGCTCTTTATGAATGTGTGTTTCCAGGAACATCAAGGAGGAAGAGAGGGAACACAGAAAACCACAGTCTGTTCTTAAATTTTCTGTCCAGACGTGACAAGTTACTTTTCAGTCTCATTGACCAAAGTTTGAAAAAGTTCATAACCTAACTTTAAAAGGAGTTGAGGAGTGAAATTTCCTGTGTTCTCAGAAAAAGTAGAACCAGGAACACGTGATAAGCAGCACCAGGACAACCACATTCATCCCCATTTCCTGCCCGGATACTGCAATGAACTCTTTGCCAGTCTGTCTGTTTCCACATAGATTCACCTTTAATCTATTCACACAACATCCAGAGACTGAAGTCTTTTTAAAAAAACATAAATCTAGTAGCCCTATCAGTTTCACGCTTTAATACCCTTTAGTGGCTCTCAGTGAACTTACAATAAGATTGAGCATCTCAACCACGGGTTATAAGGCTTTGCCTGATCTAACCCCTACCCACATCTATGACCTCACCCTTCTATCCACTATTTGACCCAGTCAAAGCACTTTCACCACCCACCTCACTCATAGGCACATTGGTTTTCTTTACCTTTTCTGAATTTATGAAGCTTGGTCTATGTGTTATTCCTTCTGCCATTCATGACTTGGCTTTACTCCTACTCATTACTTCAACATCAAGCTTTCACTCTCCAGCCTCTCCCTCTCACAGACCTTATAGTTTTTACTCCCTAGCAACTCACATGCTTTTAATTATAAATTTATAATTATATAGTTATTTCTGTGTTTATTTAATATCTTCCTCCATCTATAAATTCCGTAAAGGAAAAGATGATGTGGTTTTGTTGTCACTGACTATACATAGCACTTAGTACACTACCTGCCATTCACTAGGCACTCAAATGCCACACGAATAAGTAACTGCCACACAATTTTACCCCTAATGACTAATAAAGATCAACAAGTCAGTTGAAACATGTGCAGCAGAAAGCCATTAATCTGGGACTCAAAGTGAAATCCAAATGTTAGAACTGAACATGCCTTTACGTCTTGTCTACACTTCAGAGTTTGGAAAGAAGATGTACATCCAGTATGACAATGATCCTTCCGAGCTACCCTAGGTAGGTCAGTTAGCGGAGTGACCATTTTCCAATGAGAAAATAGAAGCTGGGAGAAATGAAGAGACTCGCCCAGTATCATACTGCTAGTAAGGGGCAGAGCCAGAAGGTGAATGAGACACTTCTGACTGTACATCTGCTTCACTTTCCACATGCCAACCTGTCTCTTCATTCAAGAAGGTCAACCTTAGAAGTATTCATGTCGGGATGGTGTGAATGAAAGGTAAATTATTAACATAACACCTGGGCCAGATTCTGAATAGATATACAGAGGATGATGTTCAGTCTCACTATGCATTTCAGGATCTCTGCCCAAAGGAAATGACTGGGCAAATGAAGAACTTCATTGAGGGTTCAGCTTTATAATACATTTCTCCCTGATATCACTAAGGACCTTGAAAGCTCCAACTTTAGATCATGCCACAGCATGTTTCTAAGGAGTCTTTCCAAAGTACCTGTGGTATTTGGTAGGGGTCACCTATTAAGCTATGGCCACATTTATTCAAGAAGTATATTTGGAGCACCTACTATATCCCAGAGGTTATGCATGATACAATACACCAGATCAGCTGGGAATGGAGTCAGGAGGCTTATGCTTTAATGAGCGGAAGGATTATAGTACAAGTACAGGGTAGGTCTGGGTGGAATCCCATGGGAGAAGATGGAGGGAGAAAATGAGCAGTCATTGTTGAGTGTAGAGGGTAAGAGGAAGCTCATAAAGGCACCAGCCACCTTGGAACAAAAGGAGAAAACACCAAAGGAGAGAAAGAAGAGGAAAAACAGAGAACTAGAAACACAGAAGATAAATGTCACAATTACGTCCTAGTCGTGACGGATCAACTCAATCCTGGTTTGAGAAAAACACTCTTATAGCCTGTTTGAGCTTTTCTTGTGAGTTGATTTAATGATTTAATGACCTAATTTTTAGCCACTGTAAAATGAGCTGCACTTCCAACTGCCGTGCACAGACCCTTCCAACACTAATTGGAGCTAGACTCTCTTGTCCCCTCTCCCTTCTCCCTGTGGGTTCCGACTCCAACCTTTCCCTTTTTCTTTTGAACATGTCACCATTTCCAGCTTCTGTCACGTGGGGCCCCAAATACATGCTTCTCCTTGTTCTCAAAAAGGAGATTTAATAATCAGTGTTAGGTAGTGCTGTGTTAGAAACAAGGAAATCCACCTGGCTGGGCAGATAGCCACGATAACTTAACACACACAGAAAAACGTACTAAATAGTTAGATTGGCTATGATTCCATTCACATCTATATGAAAGAGCCACATAAAATATTAAATGTGTGTAGCCACTTGCTTCAGAGATAAATGATAAGACTCATTAGTCATGACAAAAGAATTTTTAAAATATGAGATTATGTATGAATATCCTCAAGAGGTTCTATAGAAGATGACACACATTCACAGATAATCTACATTCTGGAATCCAATTTTAATTAGGTCACTGTTCCAGCAATCACCAAGACCTTTAGAAGACAGAGAAACTAACTTTTCTTTCTCTCATGCAGGGAAAAGATCAAATTACTTCTGAACTTAAAACTTTCATAACCAACAGAAAGGGCAGCTCGATACAATCAAGAGATTTTTATAAGCATATCTATACATCACACCCTGTACATATTTCTTACACTTTTTCTGGTTGTTTCTTACTTGATGATTTCTGCCTTTGGCAATCATTTATTTCTAATGACTTGTTCGCAGAGCAGAAATGTCCATTTACCCTGGGACCCTCTTAGTCTGCTGCGATAGGCAACTCCAGAGGTAACGTGCCTGTTGGGAAGGAGGAAAGGAAGCTACCCTCAGAGGCTAACCTCCCATAGCTCTCAGAGGTCCTCCATGACTTCCTGTGTGGAATACCCACCTACATCTACTATTCCTCATCACTCTTACCTAGCTTTCTTCATCTGTGCAGCATTTACTATCCTTCAAACACTCACGTATAAACACACACATTCACACACATATATATGCATATACTCTTATCTATTTTATTTACCAGAATGAAAATTTCATGAGAACAAGGTCTTTGTTTAGGTCACTGTGTCTTGAATAGTACACCCCAAACATTGTGGGTATTCAACAATTATTTGTTGAATAAATAAATACTTTCCCCATGCTGCTGCTTCTCAGTGTGGCTGGGAAGAAGAGATGGAGTAAGAGGCTCAATAAATAGCTGAGAAACAATTCCATTCTACTCCAAATCATGAAGGCTGAAAATGTAAACCTACCTGAGGTTTTCATGGAGAGCTGAGACTGCATACATTAGGGTTCCAGGTTCTAGGGTTAAACCTGCATACATTAGGGTTCTAGGTTCTAGTTCTAGGGTTAAAATGAAAGTTTTCTTCTGCACTAAATGCTGGATATTCTATGGTATCCAACTCTCAAATAAGACTAAAGTTGAGGATAACAATCTCAAGAAAGGGTATTAAATTAAATTAAATCCAAGATAATATTCAGAGTGAATTAATAAAGGAAGAGGTAAAGATTAGTAATGAGAAGAAAGCAATGATACATAAGAAGTTCATTTATTTTAAAGGCTTGCTCTAGAGTTGAAATGTGGCTTATTTTCTTTTCCTGATTAATAATAAATAATGTGTTCTATGTAACATTTGACCTAAAAAAAGTGATAACAATTAATGGAGAATAGAAATGCTAGCTTTGCTGCTTACTAGCATTGTGTCCTCAGGTGAGTTATTAAACCTCTCTGACACCAGGATTGCTGATTGGTTAAATAAAGGGAGAGGGGTCACTAATGAATTCCTAATGTACAGGGTCATTGCTAAAGCACCTATTGCTTATAGGCTAGGCTGAAGAGTTGTTTGTTTAATTTTTATTGGGGTATAGATGCTTTACAATGTTGTGTTAGTTTCTACTGTAGAGCAAAATGAATCAGCTAAACGTATACATATATCCCCTTGTTTTTCTATTTCCTTCCCGTTTAGGTCCCCACAGAGCACTGAGTAGAGTTCCCTGTGCTATACAGTAGGTTCTCATTAGTTATCTATTTTACTATCAATAGTATACATATGTCAATCCCCATCTCCCAATTCATCCCACCCCCTTTCCCCCCTTGGCATCCATACATTTGTTCTCTATGTCTGCGTCTCTATTTCTGCTTTGCCAATAAGATCATCTATACCATTTTTCTAGATCCCACATATATGCGTTAATATACAATATTTGTTTTTCTCTTTCTGATTTACTTCACTCTGCATGACAGACTCTTGGGCTGAAGAGTTGTGTCCACCTGGTGGCAAAGCTATTGCTGGGTCATGTTTCAAGAAATAAAGAAATCTCCTTTTAAGCTACACCTACATAGGCATTCATGTGATTGACGTAAATTCTCACACTCCTAAATCTTTAATACCTCAGCTCTCACCACAGACCTCCATGCCTAGCCCAGGGCTCAGACGTAATTCCAAAACCTGTGGGTTGGATGATTTCCTTGCTGATAAAGCAAAGGGGTACCCAATTCTTCCTTAAACTTTGAATAAATAAGAAACACCGGGCTTCCCTGGTGGCGCAGTGGTTGAGAGTCCGCCTGCCGATGCAGGGGACACGGGTTCGGGCCTTGGTCCGGGAAGATCCCACATGCCGCGGAGCGGCTGGGCCCGTGAGCCGTGGCCGCTGAGCCTGTGCGTCCGGAGCCTGTGCTCCACAACAGGAGAGGCCACAACAGTGAGAGGCCCATGTACGCAAAAAAAAAAAAAAAAAAAGAAACACCATTACTCATTAAAACAGTAGATTATTACCCTGGGATATTTGTTCTACAATAGAGGAAGGAGTTCAGACTGAGATTCAGAAAAACAGAGCTTGAACCTTGACTTCACTATTAAGTATGTGACCTCAAACCAATGATTTTCTCTCAATGAACCTGTTGCTTCACCTGTAGCATGGAGATAACAAAACAGCACCCTCATGAGGTTGTTGAGAAAACTGATAGGGATACTACATGTGAAAGTGCTTTGCAACAGTAAAGGACTCTACAAATGTAAGCTATATTAGTTGAGATGAGCCTGGTGGTGTCTTTTGTGATAACAATCATACCCCTTTACAGCTTATCAAGTACTCTCCTGTGCATTAATTCATTCAAATCAATGTAGTCTGAGTTCCTGTGATTAGTTCTAATTCTTTGAGGAATGGCAGGAGTTTTTTTTGTTTGTTTGTTTTTCCCCCAAATAAAGCTTCAAAAGCACTTTGAAAGTGTCTACTTTTATTCCTTTCTTCCTTCATCCATTATGTAATAATTGAACATTCTTACAAGCACTGTATTAAGCTAAAAATCTGGAAGATATTAAAAATGGAGATATCTTCCTTTTGTAAACACATATATTCATTCATTTAGTAAATGTGTATTGAGCATTTCCAACGGACTACAGAGTCATATAAGCAAATACAGAGTCAAAGTAAGAACTCATGTAAATGAAAGAGAACAAATGTGACCACAGTACCATAGCCCTACCACAGAGGGGTCAGTAACTACCTAAGAACAATAAGAAGTACTACATCAATCTCAAATCACCAATCACTAGTCTTTTTACAATGCCTAGAAATCTCCAGAAATAAATGCTCAAGAAATTCCTCTTGCCACTAACTTCATGAGGGTATTTGGGGTTGACTGGGATTGGTTACAATGTAGCTGGAGTGCTTCAGCGGTGGAACTGCCATTCAGAATATGTGCGGTGCCCATCCTACACACTCTCAATTCAGAGGGCCTTTTAAAATCAGCTGAGAGGGAAAGTCAACAGTTATTCAGCTCTGCAGAAGAGAAGAGATTAAAAAATATTTGCCTTGCCCTTAACTGAGCTTTTCTGCCAATCCAGGAGACATACCCATTTTATCATTTTCTGTCTGTACACATTCCTAGGGTTCTATCTCTCAGTGGCAGCTAGATGATGTGAAAACCTTATCAGAACAATATTTAGAATCCCAAACAGTGATTACTAGGTAGCTCAGCCTCACTCTCCACCAATAATATTTTTAATGAAGAGCAGATGGCATGTGAAAATTTTTAAAGGCAACCTGGATGCCTTTTTAAAATAAATGTCACGATGAGTCCCTACTAGACCCACATAGGAAGTGGTGGACATCCCACTTTGGGGGAGCCACTTCCCCTTTGGGGAAACCTGTCCCTAACCACCCCCCCAAATGCACCACACATACCCTTACATGATTTGAGTGGAAGCAACATTTCAGTGCAATATGAGTACTACTCATGGAACAGCTGAATGGTCCAGAGATTTATATGCTTGAAAATTTGGGACTGGGGTCAGGAGTTGATTCAGTCTCTTCTGGGCGGCTGGACAATTAATACATGAACCTGAGACCTTATGGTGGTCATATTTTGTATTGTGAGAATGGGAAGCAGTGGAAATCATTTTATAGTGATGGAGTGGCATGAAGCAGATATCTGGAGGAAAAAATAAGAGATTTAATATAGAAGAAAGAGGATTATATTTGGTCCATTCCACCCATTGTCAGTGAAGGTGGAATAATATCCCAAACAAGAACAGGGAGCTGCACACAGAAGAAGCGGAAGTGGTTGTAAAGGAAACAAACAAACAAAAAAACTAAATCCGTATGGCTTAATTCCAAGCATATTAAGGAAGACTATTCAAAACTAAATACAGAAAAGTAACAGATACATATGTCATGTACCTCATTACATTTATGTTTCAATGATTTGTTGATAAAATGCAATATATTGTCTTCACTAAAGTCATCAGTACCTATGAGTAAATGAAAATATTTTTCTGAATTTGTGTGCCTTGTATTTTATTGAAAGGTTATGGCCTCAATCAACATTTCCCTTTAGTGACAGCTATAATCAAGGCAAATGGTTATTTATTTATTTAATATATTTATTTATTTTTGGCTGCATTGGGTCTTCGTTGCTGCGCACAGGCTTTCTCTAGTTGTGGCGAGCGGGGCTACTCTTTGTTGGGGTGCACGGGCTTCTCATTGCGGTTGTTTCTCTTGTGGAGCACAGGCTCTAGGCGCACGGGCTTCAGTAGTTGTGGCACGTGGGCTTAGTTGCTCCGTGGCATGTGGGATCTTCCCAGACCAGGGCTCAAACCTGTGTCCCCTGCATTGGCAGGCGGATTCTTAACCACTGCGCCACCAGGGAAGTCCCAAGGCAAATGGTTTTTAAGCCCATGTATTATTATTTCACAATGAACTGTGAAGGGAGTCATGATTCATGAGCTTGCTGCTTGTTTGTTCCCAGCTGCAGACAACATCCCCTTTAGCCAAAACACAAACTATAATGCCCCACTTATTGGAATGCCAGGCTTTCAGCAATGAATTCAAAATGGAATGAGCTTTTAAATAGCCGACATAGACACCAAAATGTCTGCACTTTGTTCCATGAAAGAGACCATCCAACAGCTATATTGAATCTCACTTAAAATGTCACCTTATTTTACACATCTGATTATTTATCCGTCCAAAAGCTTTAAAGGGTAGTCAAGTGACCATCATTAGAAAGCGTAAACTGGAAGCCAGAAATACAACCCTTTGAAACATTGGCCACAGTTACTATAAAACTCCATTAGTTTAGTAGCATTCAGTCTCCACACTAAATAAATAACACTGCAAATAACAGTAATGCCCACAGAATTACTGGATGTTTATAAAATCCAACTTCAGGCATTAGAAAAAGGATAAGTTATGTTCAATATATTTTGTGTTAAGATGAT
The DNA here is from genome assembly GCF_964374135.1 of Grampus griseus. Classification (NCBI taxonomy): domain Eukaryota; kingdom Metazoa; phylum Chordata; class Mammalia; order Artiodactyla; family Delphinidae; genus Grampus; species Grampus griseus. Next base: position 120,350,612 of record NC_139019.1, on the reverse strand, counting down.
GGCAAAGTGGGAAATATACATTGGAAGATGTACATTCTGAGTGGAATTTTATTTTAAAGTTACTTGGAAAAATAGACCTATGTTGAAAACGTCATTGTGAGGTATTAGTATGTTCAGAAGTAATGCAGCTAGTGCTGCTGTTTCCAACAGATGTTTGATGGAGACAAGAGAGGAAGGATTTCAAGCACGGGCTGGCCCATCTCCTTTCCCACCCTCTTCCTCAGCCTCCAGTTCTGAAGCCTTACCTTTGCCTCCTTACCAGCTTTTCATGCCTGCAAGGATGCCGAAAAGGGCCTAAAATTTGTATGTCCATTACAAGGAAAGGATGGATACCCATTGTGCAAAGGTTTGAAATGAGCCAGCAGATGCTACCTATTCATGGGGGATCATGAGAGAAGGCTGTGAACCGTCTAAACTCTCCATCCTAATCCCTCTCCCATTTTATTAGCTACTACTCTGCTTGAAAATCAAACCCTGGGAGGAAAAAGTGTTATTTCTTCCATTGCAGAAGGACTAATACTTCACTAGGAGAAATCATCTTTTCATAACTGTCAAGTCATAGCTGCCACATTTACTATTTTCGTTTTTCTGATCAAAGAGATGTCTACAAGTCACCATTTTTCATGAATAGATTTTTACATAGTTATCATAATACTGGTTCGTAACCCAGTGTTTCACACCCTTGAGAACTGCCGCGAAGGCTTCCGGCTCAGTTGGTCTTGAAGGCAGATGATATAACTGGAACCAAATACAAGATTAGCAAGACAACCCTAGGGTGGTCACCATAACACATCTGGAAATTTCTGATGTGTGACTCTCACTCAGCTCTACGATGAAAAACTACCAGCCACAATTTGCTCGGCAAAGCGCTGATCCTGGAGCCTCATGGGCTATTGTAAAACAAAAACAAAATCTCCTGAAAAAATATTGCAGTTTCAGGAAAACAGTGTTTTCAGCTGCTGTAATCATTCTAATTACTTTAGAATGTTTCTTTTTTTTCCCCTTCACCCCCCTACGGCCTTTTTGCCTTCAAATCAGCTACAGAAACAAAGCAATTTAGCACAGTAAAAAAGTTTATGAACACATGATGCAGTTCAATGGCATGAGAAAAAGCTAGGGAGAAAACAAGTAATCCATCCCATGAAAAAAGGTAGATCTGAATATTTCAAATAAAAGAAGCTGAGCTGGGGAGTGAATAACTCAACAAAATGTGAGACGAAAGGTCATGACAGCAGCTCTGACTGCAGAGAAATCTCAGCTCTATGAGATGGAAGACGGCAGTTTAATTCCTCAACTTGCGCAGCAAGTGCAGTTTACGGTTAAGGTGGGCAATTTTCTAAATCCTCATTTATCATTTAGGAGAGTCCCCAGGTTCTCATCAACTGTGATTTCTTCTGCTTTTCGCAAACTTATTTGTGAGACGCCAGGGAAGGTGAGATGGCTCCACTGACATACGGAAAGTGAATTTGAAGGGTTGTGCTTCTCTGCAGAGGTAATAGGAAGGAAGGGTGAGGGTAGCGGCAAATTGGCAAGGCCATTTTATCAGAGTATGGTGGGAAGACAATCTGATGCTGCTAACCAGAGAATTTTGGGTGCTTATGGTAGAAAAGAATAGTGTGCAAGATATGCACGAGTTGGACAGAGCCATGTGAGAACTGAGCGGTGACTTTATCATCAGAGTCTTATTTTCTTGAACCAAGTAGACTTCACCTTGAACAACATGAACATGGAGGGTCTTGCACTGGATACAGAGATGCTTTGTCTCCCCCATGAATACATATGTATCCATTCACCACTTGGCTATCACGTATCTGCTATACGTTGGGCATGGTGTTAGCGGTTGGATATGTGGATATGAATAAAATAAATTTCCAGTTTTCTTGGAGCTCATAGTATAATATGGGAGAAAGGCTACCTATCTACTCAATATTCATTCATTCAATACATGTGTATTGAGCAACCACCTACAGTAAGCTCAGTAAAAGGAGTCTAAATATGACGTCAAAGGAGAGGGGCATGGGATACAGGGAGCCTTCCCGGAGTTGCTGATGTCTGCGCTGGGTTTTAAAGGTGGATTCTGTATTATGGTGAACGGTATTCTAGGCAGAGGATACCACACTCACAAATGCATGTATGCATGAAACTGGCACATTGCTGGGGCATAGAATTTGTATGTGAAGAAAATGAGAAAAATTAAATATATAGACCACTTACATGACACAGTACATATAAGTGTTGAAAACACTTGGATAGTTGGTTTACTCTTTTCGCTACACTTTGTTTGATTTGAACACAACTTCCCTGGCATATTTCTGAAGGCACTGATGCAGTGATGAGGATCTGAAGCTACAACCCCTGATTCACTCTAGCTAAAATTCTCAGTATCAGACACTAACCATAGGGGAAAAAGCATGGGTAATCTTATTTGGCGCAGTTTGTAGGCGCTATCTTTGTGGAACTTTAAAAGGAAGGGTAAATAATCCCACATTGGTATTTTCTGTCATGCCTCTACAAAGAAATCTATCTGAAAAATTGTCAACAGTATTATCTTTGAAAATAAAATAACAGTATTTAGGACTGTAGCATGTCCCAAGTCCCCCTAAGGGACTCCTGGTCTCTAATCTCTCATGATCATGTCCTTAAAGATATCCTCCAACAGTATCTTCCAAAGCCTCCCTCAGCAACGTGCTCTGTTCGCTCATGGTCTTTATGGTCACAAAGCTTACTTACCGAACACCTAAATTCCTCTCATTACAATTCCAAACCCATCTCAGATTAAGTCCATCTTCTTCCAAGACATGAAAAATCTCTTTATTTATTAATTCCCCAGTTCTCATCCGAAGTCCAACCCAATGTGTAAACACAGCCTAAAAGAAAAAAAAAAGAGCCTCCTTCCTGTGACTGTCTTGTCATCAGTGGAAATGCCTGTGGAGTGCAGCCACTGAGTAGTCATAAAAATGGGAAAAACTAATGGGCAGGAGAGAAAGCATGGTTAGGTAGGGGTAAAAGTCATATAACTGTCTTGAACATTTCATGTTAAACCGAATCTCCTTTAGAGGACAAAACATACTAAGGGCAGAAAGTTCTTCTGGCAATACCCAAAGTGTGCGTGGTAAATGAATATTCACTCTGAAGCTAGGCACCTAAGAGAAAGCCCGCAATTAATATAGCAAAATCCCATTTCATAGACGCTTGCATCTTTTCCTACGATGAATTTTAGTTTAGGATCAATGCACTGTAAAAAGTCATTTAAGACAAAGCAATCATGTGTCTATACGCAGTGAAGTGGAGAGAACAGGCCAAATAATACCTTGGTCCAGCTCAATCTATGCCTGAGACATTAGCTGTTTCCTTGCATAATTTAAAAACACAAGTCTGTTCCGTGGCCTTGACCAGTGCTAAACTTCATGAAGGTAAGCTGCCATCTATGACACATGTGGGATGATTCTTTCTAATGCACTTAAAACATCTTATTTAATTTATACATGAAAGCAACAAAGGCATAGAAATGACACAGCCAATAAAGTCGGATTCTGAAGCTGTTAAAAAGAAAAAAACCACTGCAAATCAACTGTAGCATATCTGCACACATCTGAAACGAAATAACTATTTCTCTAACTTCACTACAGAAATTAAAACCACTCTGTGATGAGCGAGATACAAATTTTCAGCAGAAGAAGAGCTTATAAAGGCTCAGATGTGTTATCAAAGAAATTTTTAAAAGAAGATTGACTTAAATCCTATAAACCACTTAATGATCCGACAAAGCGAAGAACTAGATTTGGTGTATTTTTTACTTGACTGCATACTGATTTATCCACACACACAACAGTCTCATTTCAGTCCTGTGTCTGGAATTCTTAGCTGTTAAGTTCTTGTATTACTTTTCACTACAGGTTTTTCCTACAGCTCTAACATACCTCTCCCCCACCTCCACACCAGCCTCATGGCTAGTAGAATCCCCTTCTCTGGAGAAAAAGAGAGAGGGCAAGAGAGGAGGGAAGGGCGTGTCCTTTGAAATTCATGAAAACATTCTTAAAAGTCCAAACTAGGGCTTCCCTGGTGGCGCAGTGGTTGAGAGTCCGCCTGCCAATGCAGGGGACACGGGTTCGTGCCCCGGTCCGGGAAGACCCCACATGCCGCAGAGCGGCTGGGCCCGTGAGCCATGGCCGCTGAGCCTGCACATCCAGAGCCTGTGCTCCGCAACGGGAGAGGCCACAACAGTGAGAGGCCCTTGTAAAAGTCCAAACTATACTTGGAAATCTGGAGAGCTGCGGAGTGTTCAAGTTCTTTTTATTTTTTTTAAGTTTAATGCCCCCCCCCAACAGATTCTTGTCAATGATATGTATGTATGGGAGAGGATACACACCACACACACAACACACATGCACACCATACAAACACACCATACACGCCATACACACACACACACGCACAACACAACACACACACCACACACTCCCCTGCATGTAATGAAAGTAAGAAAAACAAAGTCTGTATAGAAAGAGATGGGAAAGATAATTACCCAGTGAGCTGCACAAAACCGTGGCATTGTGGAACGAGAGACGGAGGTTTGTGTAAGTATTTTTCTAATCCCTATGCTCCTACTCATTCCTGAGTCTGGGGACTTACTGGACCTGAGATAACACTCTTAGCACGATAGCCTGCAAAAGACTTGTCAGTAGGATGTTTTATTAGCTATGAAAGGTCTGAGTGATTTCTGGATAATCTTCCTAGATGCCTAAACCTAGGGGAGTCTTCTCCTCTCCCTTCTTCAACTTGCAGCAACTTAAATGTGTGTGGCAGCTTGGGAAGAAAGTATTAAACCAAAGGTCATAAATTGATGAAATGTAGATTGGCTCTGGCCCCAATGCTGTAAAATCAGTAATATCACATACAGTTCCTAACTGAATATTCTGTTGAAAATCAGATCTGGCTACACTAGATCTGGGTTTATAGTATAGTTAAAATATATACAATTGCTGCCTGGTAGGAATCAGCTAGAGTTGAGCGTAAGTTGTGCCCTTTAGCCAGGATAGAAATTCACCAGTTTACCACAGGCCTCACCATTCCTTATAGTCTGACATCCAGCCACTTCACTCATGTGTAGTATATACAGGATCTCCAATAACACTTAATTTGAGGATGTTATGGTTAACATGATCAAGGAACCCCAAGGGAAAGTAAAAAGAAAGTTCAACAGGGGCTCGTTCTCCTTTAACAGAGAAAGGCTCCATGAAGGATGGCCAAAGCACCTCACGGGAGAGCTAAGATTACAGGCCTGTTGGGAAGGTGAGGTAGGAAATGAGTTGAATAAAGTAGAGCAACCACTCCCCAGACTCCACCACCTCATCCAATGTCATCCCAAATCTGAATGGGCAGGTACGTGCCTCCAAGCCTCCAATAAAGGATACTCTGCTGGATTTATTCTGTGAGCTTAAGTGGTTAACAGAAATACTGCTCCATTACGGATGGCATAAGGAGCATAGATAGCACCGTGGTCACACCAAAGCATGGATCACCTCTCATTTTTACTTTGTTAGTGACAAAAGCCCATGAGATGATGATTTCCAGTTTATAAATGTCAATATCTCACCTTAACACACAACTCAGCCTTTTAATAAGCTTCTATTAGAACGCTAAACAGACCAAGAATATTGTAGGATTTTTTTAACTGAAAAAGTACGGCTCACAAGAGGGGTTCATATTCTACTGTATAATGCATTTCACTTAAAAATATAACTATGATACATGATTCTTCTTTCAAGAATCCCGGCTGCTCTGTAAATCAGGGCCCTTAACTCATCTCCCCCTGTCCTTTTCCCTGTATAAACCAGAACCCTCTCCTTTTTCCTCTCACTCCTTTATTACACAGAATAACCCTCCTTTTCTGCATGAACTTGGGTGCCAGTTTCACGCCTGGAACCCAGAGGCTCATTTCTCCTCTGTGGAGGTCTTATCAAATCATTTTCTCTGCAAAACCAATCTCTCACTATAAGAGAATCACTAAGCCAACTATCAAAATTACAACATTTTATGAATATCATTGCACATGTATTCAGTATATTCCTTTTCGATAAAGAGTGTACCTTCTATATATACAGTGTAAAATGAATACGCTTGAAAACATGTATCTATAATGAGTTAGCTGTCAACCAGCAGAAAGCTAAATCGTAAATGAAAAGAAGGGTGTGGGGGTCCAGACGTCCCAAGAGAAGGGAAAAGAATTTATAATAAGAGAAGAAAAAAGTAGAAATGAGTCAGAATGAAGAAGATTTAGCCAACAGAAAAGGTTTAATGTGGCGGTCCTAGAGAACTCCCCCTAGAAAGAGACTCTTGGGGATTGACTTCTCCATTTCCTGATGGGAACACTGAGGTGAAGTTCTCTGTAGTAAAAAACACCAATACAATTGCTGAAACAAGAATTTTCTTTCTCTCACACACCAGTAGGGGCTACCCCATAAGCCCTTCTTGTACTCAGGTTTCACCCATCTCATGATTCCACCATCACTTAGGACGTTGTTCTCTTCTGCAAGGTCAACATGGCATGACATGTCATATATACGTCCTTGATCATGGGAGAGGAGAAAAACAGGAAGTCCAGGTCAAGCGTTTTCCTTTTAAGCAAGTAACTTTTTATTACATGTGCTTACATTTCATGGGTGAGAAATAGGACATCTTCCTATATATATCTGCAGAGAGATGGGCAATTGTAGGACCCAGTCATTCAACTGGAATTCTATTCTAATAGGAAAAGAAGGAACTATGCTTTTGGAGAGACTGAGCCGACTGGTGTAGATATCAAGAATGTAAGATACTTGCCAGAGGTCCTGTACTATTCCAACTAGTCTAGGGTCCAAACCAAGGGTTATGGCAATCTTCTCTGTGATATCTCTCTTCTCAAAGAGCAAGGCAAAGAATCCCACGAACTGGGAAGAAATGAGACTTCAGGAAGTGAATGAAGAGATTCTAAATGAAGGCCATTCCTGAGAAGACCATAGCTGGCCCATCTGAACGTAGACAATGCTCTTGTCAAGAACAAAGCAGTGCTGAGTTTTGCTGCACAACTGACTTAAGAGGTATTGCAGTTAAATGCATTACTGCTGGGGCGCATCACATAAAGCAGTGTGGACCAGGAGACAAGAGCAGTCCCAAAGCGAAAACCCCTGAGAAGGAGGCTTCCCATTATTTTGTGTTGGGTAGAAACCAAGACAGCAGAATCAAAATAAACCTGTCTCCAGGAAAATCATAGCACAGAAAAGAGATTGTGGTGACAAAGGCTACAGGCATATCATTCACATTAGCTGAGTAGAACTTTATAAGGAAAGAAAATAGCTATTTTTGTTTCTTGGTAGAGCGTAAAGACCACAAGACTGGCCACAGGCTATTGAAAGAAATTAAGAGTCAAAGGGATTGTCATCCCAGACTCCTCTGCTTGCCTTTCTACCACACACAGGCAAATTCCATTTTCATTAAAAAGAAATGAAAAACTAAAGGTTCTAGTGTGAGATCTCATTTCAGCAAAAGCAGTTAGATCTATAAAGAAATCAGAATTCGTTTACCTTCTCTCTTCCACTTAGTCTACACTGCAACATTATGAGGTGATGCTATTTTATCTTGTGACTCTTCCTACCATTTCAAATATTAACCTTGCTCTCCAATCTCACTCTCCTAAATTGCTAAAAATGTTAGATTTTAATGTCTTCAGAGGTTGAAGTTATAATCTCTACTACATTCCAGAGTACTCAGAAGAATGCATCAGATATCATTCATTGCTATCTCTTCCAAAGCATGAGGATGATACAGGTCCTAATTGAGAGGATGCTTCCAATCTCAATCATTTCTTACTGGAATTCTAGCATTTTGGTTGTGAAATAATTGTCATGTTATAGGCTGAATAATGCTCCTCCCCGCAAGATGTCCACATCCCAATCTCCAAAACCTGTGAATATGTTACTTTATGTGGCAAAAGACACTTTGCCCATATGATTAAGTAAAGCTCTTGAGATGGGGAGATTCTCCTAGATTATACATGTGGGCCCTAAATGTAATCATAAAGGTCCATATATGAAGGAAGAAAGAGGGAGAACACAATGTAATGACTAAAATAGAGACTGAAGGGGGATTCAAGATGGCGGAGGAGTAGGAGGACGTGGAGTTCATCTCTCTCCACAGATGCATCAGGAATGCATCTATAGATGCAACAATTCTCACAGAACACCAGCTGAAAACTAGCAGAAGACCTTGGACACTGGAAGGACTACAAAGATCCCTGCATAACTGGGTAGGACAGAAAAAAAAAGAGAGAAGGAGGAGGAGAGGAAGTGGGACAGGACCTGCACCCTGGGGCAGCGGAGCTGAAGCAGAGGAGAGATTCCCGAATTAGGGAAACCCCTCTCTGACTAGGAAATCAATTGGGACAGAAGGGAAGCATCTGAGGCTGTCGGAAGAGGGTGAAGCGACCAATGGGTGGCAGACAGGACAGAGTGAGAAATATACAGATGGCCCATACCATGCTCCAACATGCCCTGGACTGGGACGTGTGTTCACAGGTGTGCAAGGGGGCTGGGAGCTGGTGCGTGGGGACTAGAGAACAGGCCCAGAGTGAGAACTGCTGTTGGCTGTGGGGAGACGGACTGAGGGGACAGGAGGGAGGAAATCTGCAGCAGGGAATGCCTATGGAAGAAGACGACTGCCATGGAAGCAGGGCACCATTGCTGAGTCACATGCAGGGCGAGGAGCCACTATTGTAGCCCCTCCCTCCCCACACGCTGGTGCCTGCCAATGAACAATAAAAGAAGCCCCCTCAGGACTGGCCCTCAAGTGCCGGCTGCAGGGCAAAAAAAAAAACAAAACCCTCTCAGGCCTGGCCCTCATGCACCTGCTACCGGGCACCACAAAAGGCCCTCACTAGGGCCATATCTCTTGCGCCCGTGGCTGCCAGCTTCCCTGTGCATTTGGTGCCGCTGGGGCTCCCGCGTTCCAAGCAGTCATACTACTTCTGTACCCTGTCCTCACTGGGGCAGACCCGAGAGCTCCAAGGCAGCCTCAGGACCAGACTCCTGTGGGTGGACCATATGCAGGGGTGGGGATAAAACCAAAGCTGAACCCCAGGTATGGGGCGACTAAGGAAGAACACTGAAAATCTTTCCGTTAGCTGTACGAGCTGCAGATTAAATCCCTGCAATCAGCTAGGTAGACCTTGTGTTTATGGAATATGTGAGTAGACAATGAGTGTTCCCACAAATGAAAATGGTCTAGCTCTGGCAGCTGTGGACTTTGGGGGCAGCACACGCAGGAATTAGACCGGATCAGAGTCTAAGTGGTCCCCACAGGGCCCACAGCAGGTCCAGAGATCAGCCCAGAGGCAGAGGAGAGGCTCTTGGGGAGCTGGAGGTGGGCTGTGTCTCATGGCATATGCAAGGACACTTACAGCTGAGACCCCAGGGAAACATAATTATTACTATTAATTTTATTATGTTTTAATGCATTCTGTTGTTGGTTCTGGCTTTTTTTTTTCCTAGTCCTTTTTTCTTTCTTTTTTTTGTTTGTTGTTGTTTTAGTATTTTATTTTTTTAGTCTTTTGAGATCTTCATGTTCTATAACATATTTTTTATTTTTTTATATATTTCTATTTTTACTTTGCTTTTCTGTTGTTTGTTCTTTTCCGTTACTTTTTTTCTTCTTCTTTAATATATTTTTAATATTTTTTATATTTCCATTTCTACTTTGCTTTTCTGTTGTCCTGTGTTTTTTCCCTTTATATGTTATTTTGTTTTTTTAATCATTTTCATCAGTTTGTTCTTTTTTCTTGCTTTATTCTTCAGGTGGCACACTGCTTTGGTTTGCTTTTAGGTTTTGTGCTTTTCTTAGTTTGGACCCTAATTGTTTGATTTCGTTTTGGAGTCCTTCTGTTTCTCTGGTTGTTCTCTTGTTTCTGTTTTATTTGGTTCTGTTTTTATTTCTTCTGCATGTTTCCTTGTTTCTGTTTTTGTTTGTTTGATTTTGTTTTTACCATTTCTCTGGAGTTTTGTTTGTCTTTTTTGCTTTGTTTTGTTCTCTTTTTCCTTAATTTATTTTCTATATACTTTTTTATATTTCTATTTCTACGTTGCATTTCTTTCGTTCTGTCTTCTTTCCCCTTTCTCTTTTTTCTTTTCTATCATTTTTGTCGGTTTGTTTTGTATCTTTGCTTCTTTCTTCAGTTGGCACTCTGCTTTCATTTTGTTTTTTGGTTCTGTGTTTTTGACAGTTTTCTTTTTAACTGTTTGATTTCATTCTTGGGTTCCTTTGTTTGTCTGGTTGTTCTCTTGCTTTTTCATTTATTGGGTTCTGTTTTTGTTTCTTGTGTGTGTGTGTGTGTGTGTGTGTGTGTGTGTGTGTTTCCTTGTTTCTGTTTTTGTTTGTTTGATTTACTTTTTACCATTTGTCTGGCGTTTTGTTAGTCTTTTCTTTTTCATTTCGTTTTTTTTTTTTTTTAATCCCCTCTGTTACAGGAATGAGCAACTGGCGGGGTCTTGGTTCCTTGACCGGAAGTCAGGCCTGAGGGTCTGGGGTGGGAGCACCAAGGCCAGGACGCTGGACCACTACATAATTCCTGGCCCAAGGGAAGATTAATTGCTCTCACAGAGACCTCTATCTGAATCCAAGACCTGGCTCCACCCAACTGCCAGCAGCTCCCAGCACTGGACGTCTCACACCAAACAACAAAGAAGACAGGAACTCAAACCCACCCATCAGCACACAGACTACCTAAAGTCATACTAAGCTAACAGACACCCCCAAACACACCACCTGACACGGCCCTGCTCATCAGAAGGAAATGACTCAGCTCCACCCACCAGAACGCAGGCACCAGTCCCCCCAATCAGGAAGCCTACGCAAGCCACAGGACCATTCTCAGAGAGCAGAAGCAAGAGGAACTAAAACCCTGAAGCCTAGGGAAAGAAGACCTCAAATACTGTAAATTAGACAAAATGAGAAGACAGAGAAACACCTTGCAGGCAAAGGAGCAAGATAAAAACCCACAAGAACAAATAAATGAAGAGGAAGTAGGCAAACTATCTGAAAAAGAATTCAGAGTAATGATAGTAAAGATGATCCAAAGTCTCAGAAATAGAATACAGAAAATACAAGAAACGTTTAACAAGGACCTAGAAGAACTAAAGAGTAAACAAACTGTAATGAACAACACAATAACTGAAATTAAAAACACTCTAGAAGGAATCAATAGCAGAATAACTGAGGCAGAAGAACAGATAAGTGAGCTGGAAGATAGAATGGTGGAAATAAATGCTGCAGGGCAGAATAAAGAAAAAAGAATGAACAGAATGGAGGACAGTCTCAGAGACCTCTGGGACAACATTAACTGCACCAACATTTGAATTACAGGTGTCCCAGAAGAAGAAGAAAAAAAGAAAAGAGTCCGAGAAAATATTTGAAGAGATTATAGTCGAAAACTTCCTCAACGTGGGAAAGGAAATAGTCAATCAAGTCCAGGAAGCACAGAGAGTCCCATACAGGATAAACCCAAGAAGAAACACGCCGAGACATGTATTAATCAAACTAACAAAAATTAAACACAAAGAAAAAATATTAAAAGCAGCAAGGGAAAAGCAACAAATAACATGAAAGGGAATCCCCATAAGGTGAACAGCTGATCTTTCAGCAGAAACTCTACAGGCCAGAAGGGAGTGGCAAGATACATTTAAAGTGATGAAAGGGAAAAACCTACAACCAAGATTACTTTACCCAGAAAGGATCTCATTCAGATTCGATGGAGAAATCAAAAGCTTTACAGACAAGCAAAAGTTAAGAGAATTCAGCACCACCAAACCAACTTTACAGCAAATGCTAAAGGAACTTCTCTAGGAGGAAACACAAGAGAAGGAAAAGACCTACAAAAACAAACCCAAAACAATTAAGAAAATGGTAATAGGAACATACATATAATCACCTTAAATGTAAATGCATTAAATGCCCCAACCAAAAGACACAGACTGGCTGAATACATACAAAAACAAGACCCATATATATGCTGTCTACAAGAGACCCACTTCAGACCTAGGGACACATACAGACTGAAAGTGATGGGATGGAAAAAGATATTCCATGCAAATGAACATCAAAGGAAAGCTGGAGTAGCAATACTCATATCAGACAAAATAGACTTTAAAATAAAGACTATAACAAGAGACAAGGAAGGACAGTACATAATGATCAAGGGATCAATCCAAGAAGATATAACAATTGTAAATATCTATGCACCCAACATAGGAGCACCTCAATACATAATGCAAATACTAATAGCCATAAAGGGGAAATCGACAGTAACACAATAATTGTAGGGGACTTTAACACCCCACTTTCACCAATGGACAGATCATCCAAAATGAAAATAAATAAGGAAACATAAGCTTTAAATGACACATTAGACCAGATGGACTTAACTGATATTTATAGGACATTCCATCCAAAAACAACAGAATAAACTTTCTTCTCAAGTGCACACAGAACATTCTCCAGGATAGATTGCATCTTGGGTCACAAATCAAGCCTCGGTACATTTAAGAAAACTGAAATAGTATCAAGTATCTTTTCTGACTACAATGCTATGAGACTAGATATCAATTACAGGAAAAAAAAACTGTACAAAATACAAACACATGGAGGCTAAACAGTATGCTTCTAAACAACCAAGAGATCACTGAAGAAATCAAAGTGGAAATTAAAAAATACATAGAAACAAATGACAATGAAAACACAATGGCCCAAAACCTATGGGATGCAGCAAAAGCAGTTATAAGAGAAAAGTTTATAGCACTACAATCCTACCTCATGAAACAAGAAACATCTGAAATAAACAACCTAAACTTACACTTAAAGCAATCAGAGAAAGAAGAAAAAAAATCCCCAAAGTTATCAGAAGGAAATAAGTCATAAAGAAAAGAAAGAAAAAAATGTCATAAAGAAAAAAATGAAAAATAAATGAAGGAAACAACAGCAAAAATCAATAAAACTAAAATCTGGTTCTTTGAGAAGATAAACAAAACTGATAAACCATTAGCCAGACTCATCAGGAAAAAAAAGAGAGAAGACTTAAATCAACAGAATTAGAAACGAAAAAGAAGTAACAACGGACACTGCAGAAATACAAAGGATCATGAGAGGCTACTACAAGCAACTATATGCCAATAAAATGGACAACCTGGAAGAAATGGACAAATTCTTAGAAGAGTACAACCTTCCAAGACTGAACCAGGAAGAAATAGAAAATATGAACAGACCAATCACAAGCACTGAAATTTAAAATGTGATTAAAACTCTTCCAACACACAAAAGCCCAGGGCCAGATGACTTCACAGGTGAATTTTATCAAACATTTAGAGAAGAGCTAACACCTATCCTTCTCAAACTCTTCCAAAGTATAGCAGAGGGAGGAACACTCTCAAACTCATTCTACGAGGCCACCATCACCCTGATACCAAAATCAGACAAAGATGTCACAAAAAAAAGAAAATTACAGGTCAATAAAACTGATGAACATAGATGCAAAAATCCTCAACAACATACTAGGAAACAGAATCTAACAGCATTTTTTGGGGGGGGGGGTACATGGGCCTCTCACTGTTGTGGCCTCTCCCGTTGCAGAGCACAGGCTCCGGACGCACAGGCTCAGTGGCTATGGCTCACGGGCCTAGCTGCTCTGCGGCATGTGGGATCTTCCCGGACCGGGGCACGAACCCGTGTCCCCTGCATCGTCAGGCGGACTCTCAACCACTGCGCCACCAGGGAAGCCCCTAACAGCATATTAAAAGGATCATACACTGTGAGCAAGTGGGGTTTATTCCAAGAATGAAAGCATTCTTTAATATACACAAATCAATCAATGTGATACACCATATTAACAAATTGAAGGAGAAAAACCATACAAGAATCTCAATAGATGCAGAAAAAACTTGACAAAATTCAACATCGATTTATGATAAAACTCTCCAGAAAGTGGGGATAGAGGGAACCTACCTCAGCATAATAAAAGCCATATATGATAAACCCACAGACAACATCATTCTCAATGGTGTAAAACTGAAAGCACTTCTTCTAAGATCAGGAACAAGACAAGGGTGCTCACTCTCACCACTATTATTCAACACAGTTTTGGAAGTTTTAGCCACAGCAATCAGAGAAGGAAAAGAAATAAAAGGAATCCAAATTGGAAAAGAAGAAGTAAAACTGTCACTGTTTGCAGATGACATGATACTATACACAGAGAATCCTAAAGATGCTACAAGAAAACTACTAGAGCTAATCAATGAATTTGGTAACGTAGCAGGATACAAAATTACTGCACAGAAATCTCTTGCATTCCTATACACTAATGATGAATAATCTGAAAGAGAAATTAAGGAAACACTCCCATTTACCATTGCAACAAAAAGAATAAAACACCTAGGTATAAACCTACCTAAGGAGACAAAAGACCTGTACACAGAAAACTATAAGACACTGATGAAAGAAATTAAAGATGATACAAACAGATGGAGAGATATACCACGTTCTTGGATTGGAAGAATCAACACTGTGAAAAGGACTACACTACCTAAAGCAATCTACAGATTCAATGCAATCCCTATCAAATCACCAATGGCATTTTTCACAGAACTAGAACAAAATAATTTCACAATTTGTATGGACACGCAAAAGACCCCAAATAGCCAAAGCATTCTTGAGAAAGAAAAATGAAGCTGGAGGAATCAGACTCCCTGACTTTAGACTATATGACAAAGCTACAGTAATCAAGACAGTATGGTACTGGCACAAAAATAGAAATATAGATCAATGGAACAGTATAGAAAGCCCAGAGATAAGCCCATGCACATATGGTCACCTTATCTTTGATAAAGGAGGCAAGAGTATACAATGGAGAAAAGACAGCCTCTTCAATAAGTGGTGCTGGGAAAACTGGACAGCTACTTGTAAAAGAATGAAATCAGAACACTCCCTAACACCATACAGAAAAATAAACTCAAAATTCATTAAAAACCTAAATGTAAGGCCAGACACTATCAAATTCTTAGAGGAAAACATAGGCAGAACATTCTATGGCATAAATCACAGCAAGATCCTTTTTGACCCACCTCCTAGAGAAATGGAAATAAAACCAAAAATAAACAAATGGGACGTAATGAAACTTAAAAGCTTTTGCACAGCAAAGGAAACCATAAACAAGACGAAAAAACAACCCTCAGAATGGGAGAAAATATTTGCAAATGAAGCAACTGACAAAGGAATAATCTCCAAAATTTACAAGCAGCTCATGCAGCTCAATATCAAAAAAACAAACAACCCAATCAAAAAATGGGCAGAAGACCTAAATAAACATTTCTCCAAAGAAGATATACAGATTGCCAACAAACACATGAAAGAACCCTCAATTTCTCTTAAATCTCTATTCTCTACTCCCATTATTAGTAGTAAATTTAGAACAGGCTGCCTGGTCATTTCTTCCCCAGACTAATGTAATACCCTTCTAGCTGGGTTGAGTGACTTTAAACTGTGTTCACACAATTCCCCTCATGAGAGGCAAACAAAAATAAAGTCATCGCCCTCCTTCTTACAGATCTTCACAGGCTCTGCATTCTGGGCCACGAGTCCTCCAAAGGGCCTGAAACAGGTTTTTATGATCTAGTACTTCCAATCTTTCTGTCTTCTTTTACTTACTGTTCTCCGACCAGACCCCTTGGATCCAATGATGACAATAACACAGAACTTCTTTTCCCATCCTATCACCAAACCTTTAAAGATGCAGTTCCTTCACCTGGCATGCCCACCTATCTATCCAGTAATACCTCTTCACCCTTCAGGATTTGTCACAGAGGTTGCCTCCTGGGTCACCTGAGTTCGATGTCTCAGTCCCTAAACTCTCATGGTACTTTATAACATACCAAGGGTACAGCTGTAGGCTACAGCATTTGCCATTAGAATGTATTTAACCACTATGGAATCTGCAGCCCCACTTCTACGCAATCTGTGGACTCCTAGAAAATACCACATTCTATGTATTTCTGTATCCCCCAGCACATGGCACAGTGACTGGCACAAATAGGTAATTAATACATGGTTGTCAAATAACTTCACAAATGAATGAATAGTTAACTTTTATTGGAGCCTTACTCTATAGTAGGCATAGTGTGAATATTTTCCAACTGAATCTCAACAAAAATCCTATAAGATAGGTAATACTATGGTTTGCATGTCATAGATAAGGAAACGAAAGCACACAGGGGTTAAATAAATTTCCCAAATTTACCCATTTAGAAATTGCAGAGAAACTGAGGCAATCTGACTGTAGGACATTAGCTTCTATGCTGGAATGAATGAATGAATGAATGAATGAGAGCGCTAGCAACCTCCTGACTCTTCCTGTTAGTGTCCAACATGTAAGTCTCCAGCCTAATCCTTAACCTGTCAGTGAGACAGACATATCCAATCCATCGTCCTTTATTCCCTCTTGCTTTGATAATGGGGTGAGAAAGTGAGGAGGGATGTTATTAAACAGAACATAGGTGAGAACCCATGACAGCTAGAGGGAAGAGAGGAAGGGGAGGTTTGGAGTTATTTAGTAGAGTGTTAATTATTCATTAATAGTAAGTTGTGGCTCTTGCCTAGCAGCTATCCCATAAATGGCAAGACAGGAGAAAAAACAGCAATGGTTTTGATCAAATATTTCTTAGGTCTAAATTAAGAAGACAGCCTTCAAGGTGAATTTAATTCCTCACCACATTGTAAGCTTCCCTGGGGTCCATGAACATCAGTGCTATGGAAGCTAAACTAAAGAGAATGTTTTTAATTGCAGCAGAGTTCAGTAACCATTTGGACTTGGTGACATATATAGAATCAGCAGCTTCTGGTTGCTGTGCTTAGTGTCTAGGAATGAGGAACATTCAGAACCCTTCCCCGATACATATGCGGGAGACACAGATAATAGATCTTCATCTTATGAGAGAGAGAGAAACAGAGGGCTCGAGAGGCTGTCATTTGGGCAAAGTTACACGGCAATTTAGTGTTTGACTCTCAAATCTCCAAACAGTCCTGAACTACATGCCTCTCAGTCACAGCAGAAATGACCAAACAGGGACAATTTCCATTATGCCGTATCACTGAAATCATTATTTCAGACTTATGGTTGAAAAAAAGTATATTTCCAGAAATATCTCAAAAGCCTAAAATCACTGTACAATATAGAGAATTCAGGTAAAGGGAAGAGTAAATATGAGGTTAGCATGCCCATCTTGTCAAAGCAAAATGAGGCAGAAACTTTCATTTGCTACTGGCAAAAACCACTCCAAACTGTCTTAGATCCCAAAGGGACAACTTAGAAGTTCCTATCACTAAACAAAAGGGAGAGAAAGGGCAGGGCTGGTCAGAACCTGAGACTCAACTCCAGTAGGACCTTTGCATCTTTGTTTCTCAAATGATAGCATTCATGAGGAAATGGACTGGCCCCATGATTAGGACTGTGATGGATGGCTGACGGAATAATGGAGTCCTCTATAGCTTTTCAGCAACATTTGTATTATCTTGAAAAGATGTTTGTATCTGAAGTTTAACAGAGGTAATGTCAGTAACCAAGGGAGCCGATCCAAGACATTAGCCATCTCACCTTCCATCTTTATTGCCTAATAAATACGATTTATATTCACACGAATAAGAAACTGTGGAATACATTGTCTCCAAATAGATGCCTAAGGATTAGCAGCAGATTCTTTCCTTTCTAAACAACTGTTCCTACAAGCTACAGAATTCCAAGCCTTTGAAATATGGGAAAGGCAAATACGGGGAAAAGGCAGCAGAAAGAGTATTATTTCTAATAGGACTCAGGCACATGCATGCAGGTTCCCCAGCTTAGGGAGTTTTTAAAACTCCCTACAACAAATATATCAAACACCCTTTAAACAAAGTTTTACTAGGGTGGATATGTAGAATTGTAACTAAGGGGGCTGCAGGAAGAGCAACTGCCTACCCTGAGCACATCCTCCACAAGTGGCTTTTCAACTATTAAAAGAATTTAAATATGTAAGGTTATAATGGCTTTTAAGATTATGGTGATAAAGCGTACGAGGGAGTAGTATAAAAGCAAAAGCACAAGACTGGCAGAAGAGAAGTCCAGGATTGGCACCCTTCTCTGGATGTGTTCTCTATCAAATATCCACACAGGGCCTGGGGTCTAATTCCTTGTCTGCCTCTGACAAGCCGCATCAGGATGAGTACCAGCTGAGAGGGAGTCAGGAGTCAAGGACGGTGTCTGCGAGACCTTGGAGAAGTCATTTACCTTCTCCGTGTCAGAGGTTTCTTATCTGTAAAATGATGAGGATGATCATGGTCCTTTGGGCTCCAAAATTCCATGAAGACTACGTAGACTCCATAATCTATCCAATGGAGCCACAGTAAATTCTGCCATCACAAAAGAAATAAAAGACTCTCTCGGTGCACAGCCTGCTTGCAGGTAAAGCAATCTGGAAGCCACAGTCACTCTCTTAGGCCAACAGGAATTGCATTCATTTTTCCATCAGTCTGGGTAGAACTAGAAAAAAAAATTTGCAGGCAGCTATATTTGACAGGAAGGGTCTAAAACGTCACTGTCAGGGGCTCTATCCCCTCTGCCAGGGCTCCTGGCAGCCTTAGCACTAACCTCTCCTCTGTCCTCATTTTATTCCGCGGGGGACCAGGATCTTTTTCTCTCTTTGCTTCTCCTAATGTCTGCTTTGGAACTAATCTGATGAACTGAAGAGAAGTCACACTATGGCAGACATCCCCAAATATCCATCACCCACAAACTGCCTTCCTATTGCCTCCCCTCTTTGTACTCCCTACATATAATAATAATATTTTCCTTTCGACAGACACACTATTTTTACTTACTACTAACTTTAGCCTTGTTGGAAATCATGCACTTAACATGCCATGTATGTTTTCTTACAGTTCATATTAAAATATATAATTATTCAAACCGTATGTTCATCTGTGAATCACGTAAAATCATTTCACGTACCCCCAGTGGTATGCCTTTAACACCTGAAAAATGCTTTATTAGAGTATGAATGACAAATGCCTTTTACCCGGGGTATTAGGTTTAGATTGAATGAAAAATCCCTGACATCTTTTAAGCTACTTGCTATTTTCTTATAACAACGTGCATTTCAGAAGTGTCAGGGAACGGATGCCAAAGGTAAGAAAACATTTCACAGGACATTAATCTTAAACCAAAGGAATGGGAAGATCCCTT
The DNA here is from genome assembly GCF_964374135.1 of Grampus griseus. Lineage (NCBI taxonomy): Eukaryota > Metazoa > Chordata > Mammalia > Artiodactyla > Delphinidae > Grampus > Grampus griseus. The sequence goes on along the minus strand of NC_139019.1, from coordinate 120,331,327 downwards.
AATTGTAATTCCATACATCTTGGAGGCTGGGAGAATTTCTCCATGGCCCTGAAATAATCATACAATAATAGCGTGGTAATAATAACAGGAATGACTGCTACATACTGACTGTTGCCGGGCTTCAGAGAGCTGCCCTGTCTTCCCTTTATTTGTATGCCCGCCTGCATCACTGGATCTGGGAGACCTTTTTCATGCCTGCCCTTATTTCATCTTTAAAAACAAACAGTAGGGGGGAAAATAGCCAAACCAAGCTTGATGCACCGTGTCTCTCAGGCTTCAGCGCAAAACCCCATTTCACGCTTCAGAGCCTTGACTATGACACGGCACTCAGGTTGCCAAGCAGGGTGGGAGCTGGGCCCCAGATGAGCTCCCGCCACAGACTGACTGCGGCTAAATGGGCCCTGTGGGCAGCACGGCCACGTCCTGCAGGTGCAGAGCTGCTGTCTGGCTCCTTCTGTTTCTCAGAGGAGCAAGCAGAGAGGGGGTAATATGAGCTACGTATCCAGCACAATGGTTCCTGGGACTCACTGTATCTTCCAGGATGATGGGGCAGTTCTCAGTTCCAACTGGCTGAAGTTTAACATCTCATTTGATGAACAGCTTGGGTTTAGGTCTCTTTCAAACAGACCAGGGTTCAAATCCTGGCTCTGCTGATGACTGATTGGTATTATTTTGAACCAGACTCTCTAAGCCTTAATTTCCTCCTCATTTGTAACTGAGACACGCAAGAGTCTCTACTTCCTAGGACCCCTTGATGATTCTGGTGGAGTGACTGTAAAGCACGGTGCCTATTGCATAGTGACTTGGTTTCCTATGACTGTTGTAACTACCTACCAGAAACACAGTGACTGAAAACGACAGCCATGTATCATCTCACAGTTTGCACAGGTCAGAAGTCCAGGGTCAGAAGTCCAGGCACAGTGAGGCTCAACTAGGTTCTCTACTGAAGGTCTCACAAAGCCAAAATCAAAGTGCTGTCTGCACTGAGTTCTTACCTGGAGGCGCTGGGAGAGAATTCACTCCCAAGCTCATTCAGGTGGTTGTAGAATTCATGTCCTTGTGACTGTAGGTCTGAGGTCCCCATTTCCTTGCTGCCTGTCAGCTGGGGCCACCCTCTGCTCCATCTAGAGCATCTAGAAATCAGCCCTTCCCAGTACCACGCCCCCCTGCCTTTCTCCTCTATTTTTAAGGGCTCATGTAATTGGGCCCTCCCAGATAATCCAGAATAATCTCCCTATTTTAAGGTCAACTGATTCATTTTAATGCCACCTGCAACTTCCCTTTGCCATGTAACTAACATATTTGTGAGTGTAACACCAGGGGCAAATGTTATGGGGGCCAAAAATCTGCCTACCATCATCATTCTATATTAATTATTGTTCATAGGCCAGCTCTACAAAGCAGCACAGTTTATGTACCATGACTGCCTACAATGCATAGAGATTAAAAACCATAATCATAATCCCTCACTTTAATCTTTGCAATAGCTCCTGAGTAGGGGAGGTAGCGTTGTTATTCCCATTCTACAGATGTTAGAATGTATTCAAAGGGTTTAATATCTGGAGATTTGAAAAGATTCTGGGGATATGGTGAAAAAAAAAAACCAAACAGATTACTCTCCTCAGTGGGAATTTATGGCAAGGAACATTGGGGCCATAAGTCGTGGCCTCCTTAGGGGCACACAAGGTTACTCTGGGTCTCAGAGTACCTTCTGAGACTGAGATGCATGGCAGTGGCCAGTGTAGAAAGCCAGCTCTCCTGGTTGTGAGTAATGGAAATCCCCTTGACACAACTTAAAAAAGGAAAAAAAGGGTTTGCAGACTTACTATTAGAATACAAAGGACTCTCACATAACCCATAACAAAAGACTAGAACCAGGCACAAGAAAGCCTCCGAAATACAAGCAGCCACTCCTGCGATGTCACTCATCTTTACATAGATGCTTCATTCTTTACTTTTGGCAAAGCTGTCTCCTTGCATCATCCCACACCCACCCTTCCCCCAGATCCAGAGTTTACGCGTCTGCAGTTCAAGTGACCAACTTGATGAGGGCTTCTAAGTTCGAATTCTAAATTCAGGGGGGGTCGTTTAAGCCAGTTGTCCATCTCTGTTCTAATCAGCTACAACCAGAGGGCCAGTCATGCAGGACGGACATGGCTGCCAGGCCCAAATATGTGTGTGAATGTATGAAGCAGAGGGCACCTCTCAGAGAGGCAGAGATCATGAGCTGGGTAGCTAATGCCAAAGGGCATTTCTCAGCATTCTTCTCAATACAGCCAGAACTCAAAGGATCCACTTGTTCTATGTATTTTTCTGAGCAATCTCATTTCCTACAGTGAGGATCTGACTGGATCTATTGTCACCATCCATGGGATCAGGCTAGAAACTTGTGCTGAGTAGCTTTGGGTGACAGGCCTCCTTCATAGCCAGCCCACATATGATTGGTTTGCACCTCTGCTCAGTCTTTTTTTTTTTTTTTTTTGCGGTACCCGGGCCTCTCACTGTTGTGGCCTCTCCCATTGCGGAGCACAGGCTCTGGACGCACAGGCTCAGCGGCCATGGCTCACGGGCCCAGCCGCTCCGCGGCATGTGGGATCTTCCCAGACCGGGGCACGAACCCATGTCCCCTGCATCGGCAGGCGGACTCCCAACCACCGCGCCACCAGGGAAGCCCTGCTCAGTCTGTTTTGAGTAGGGCAGCAGGTTTGGTTTCCTTCCAGACACAGCGTAGACTCCTGAGAGACCTCCTTCTGGTCTACAGGCACAGCTGCATCTTGAAGCTCCATAGACTGCCGACGAATAGAGCTGGACCTTTATCGCAGGTGTTAGAACTCCAAATTCCTTATTCCTCCAATTCACTCTCTTAGAAAAGTTATGGGAATTCATGGAAACATCTCACAACCACATGATCCATTTAAAGCAAATAATGATAGTAAAGGATGTCAGGGGACATACTTACATTGCTTAAGTAATGTCTGGCACAAAAACCAGTGGTCTGGTCATTTAATATCCTTACACTCCTCTTTGGGATCTGCAGCTCAACAAGACTCCGACAGTGAGTTTTCTGAGCACTGGTGATTTCAAGCAGGCAAATCTTTGACAGGGTACTTGGAATTATAGATGTCAGCATTATTTCAGTCATGAGCCAGCTTTCCATGACTAAGTACAACAGTAATAATAGCTAATCTTCACTGAGCATTTTTAGTATCAGGTATACGTGTTTGTATGTGTATGTTCCAAGTAGGCGAAACATGCATACGTAAAAATAAATATACTAATTAAGCAGTAAAAAGTGTACCTCCTCCCATCCTAATCCCATAAATCCATCCCAAAGGCAAACTCTGTTACCAGTTTCTTGGTACACTGAGAAACTCCACTGTTCTGTCTAATTGCTATTCACATCCCACTGCCTTTTACATTACCTGCAACACAAGGATTTTTCAGGAAAATAACAGACTAACCTCAAGCAACTAATAAAGAGTACTGATCCTTATTGGTTTTGTTCCTAAAGATGCATGCAATTATGTTACCTGAATTTCAAATGGGAATAGGAAACAAGTACAAAAAGAAACATTCTGGCAACATGGGCTTAATGGGTTTCCAACTGTCTTTTTTTTCTAAACTAACTTGAGAACAAAAAAAAGCTCCCTATTGATCTAATGAGAAGTAGTAATTAAATGAATAAATAAGTACTAAATAAATAAATTGGATATTTGTAGAATACAAGACAGTTTAGAAGCCTGGCTTGAGTAAATGAATGATCTTTCTCTAACCCACCCCCTCCAGTAGCAAATAAATTAGTGGCTAGAGCAAATCAGAATGCTCTCCAATGGTAATCTTTTAAAGATTTCCTTTTCTAGAAAGAATGTCTCCCTACAAGGAAGTGTAGGTATGAAAAAGAGTCGTCCTACCAATTATTAAAAATAGCAAACAGAAATGCTCTTAGGACTGATAAGCTCACTGCTGAGTTTGTGGTCATGACAACTTGTCATCAACGAAACAACTAACAGAGACATTAAAAAAAAAAAAAAAAGAGGTTTAGCTCTGTTTTGAATTAACGTGCACCGCAGTTTGAAAGCAACCACTAATGATAACCACTAAAAGAGCCACACGTAGGATTTGTTCTTTGGAAATCATTCTCTTGTCCATATTGCTTCAAGTAAAATAAATAAATGAATGAATAAAAATAGTATGGAATTTGTCTCGATATGACTGCAGGGCTGCTGATAGCTAGCTCGCATCACCTATCAAAGGCAAGATTCATCTGTTTATCTCACTGTTTTACTTGGAACAATTCCTTTCCCAAAATAATTATAAAGCAATTACTCGCCTGTTTTCACTTTATTGGTTACTACTTTTACTCAAAGACTAGCAATTACTACATAATTACAGTACATGGTTATCTGAGCAGTCTTAACTGTGCCTACCAAGGATAAATTATACAGTCAGTGTAGCTCTAATTATGTATCCTATAGAGCATAAATATGTAATGACTGTGTAGTTACATATTAATAAGTCCCTCTTTATTTTTCAGAGCCTAGGACAATAAAAGGCCATTTGATCTACTTCCATGAGGTTACCTCTGGAGTCAAGCGCGTTGTTCTGCTTCGCTTTCTGGAAGCCGACGGACTACCATGTGCATTTAGCCCTTACCACCGGTCCTCAACCTCATCCGAGTACATCCACCAGGGCAGAGAGAAAATGGAAACAATGAGAAGTAAAAATTTGTTTCTAACCCTCCTTTTTAGCATGTGTCCTTTTTGATGGAAGCTCAGCAGCTGTGGCTGAGATTCAAGACTTGCAGGTGGAGGAGCTTGAGAGTGCCACCGCAGCCTTACCTACACATAATCACCGCATGCAAAAATGCCCCAATTCAAAAGCAGGGAAGAGGCTTGAAAACGTGCTTTTGAGCCATGAATGTGTTGTTTATAGTCTTAGGATGTTATTTTGGTTCTTAGGCTATAGTGTTGGTTCCAAAAGTGACTGTAGGGAATCATGTATCTGAAACCAAAGGGTTTAGAAGGGCAATCCTCTAATGAACATTTAAAAAATCTTCTCTGTTTAATCATGAAACCAAATTTCAAAAAAAGTTTTGAAATAAGCATGTTACCCCCAAACTAAATAAAGCTAATCAAACTGCATTACATCTGAGCTACAACACAAAATTCAATTGTACAAACAATGGAAGGGAACGGATAGCAAGGAAGAGCTTCAGGGAAGCAGAAGAGAAAAGACAAGAAATAGCTCTCCCAGGGACCTCCCTGGTTGTCCAATGGTTAAGACTCTGCACTTCCACTGCAGGAAGCCTGGGTCTGATCCCTAGTCCGGGAACTAAGATCCCCACAGGCACAGAGCGGCCAAAAGAAAAAAGAAACAGCTCTCCCAGCCACTGTCATGCTGAGGGATGGATCCTGACACGCACAGGTGAGGTGTGAACAAAATGAGGATAGACAACTTAGCAACATGCCCTCCTGCCCTTGGCCACACACCCTCTCCTGCAGCCATCGTTCTCTGAAAAATTGCTCCTTTCCTGTGTGCCCCTGATGTTCCTGGAGCAGAGATCATGCTGACTTGCCAATCATTCCTCTCATAGGGAAGAGCCTGTCACAAAGGAGGAGGAAGAGACAAGGGCAGAGAACAAACACGCATCCCCAGATAGACAGCCGACGCCACTACTACTTGGGTCACCACAGAAGACAGGCTATGATAAGTATTAGACCTATCCTCCTGGAACAATGGCCTTGAGGTCTGGATTCAGGTTAGTCCACAATAAACAGTTTTTAACTGAATAATAAGTAAATGAGTGAATGAGGAGCTCTATAGAAATTTTCAGTTGGGAGCAACGTAAATCAAAGACACTGAAAGGAATTAAGGAAAGAGAGAAGACTTCTAAAGAAAATATTACTCAGCACCCAACACTCTACATACACTCTCTTCTTTAAAATTAATTTTTATTGAAGTATAGTTGATTTACGATGTTGTGTTAGTTTCTGCTGTACAGCAAAGTGATTCAGGTATACATATTCTTTTCCATATTCCTTTCCATTATGATTTATCACAGGATATTGAATGTAATTCCCTGTGCTATACAGTAAGACCTTGTTGTTCACCCATTCTTTGTATGAGAGTTTGCATCTGCTAATCCCAGCTCCCACTCCATCCCTTTCCCAACCCCCTCCCCTTTGGCAACCACAAGTCTGTTCTCTACGTCTGTGAGTCTGTTTCTGTTTTGTAGATAGATTCATTTGTGTTATGTTTTAAATTGCACATATAAGTGAGATCATACAGTATTTGTCTTTTTCTTTCTGATTTACTTCACTTAGTATGATAATCTCTAGGTCCATTCATGTTGCTACAAATCATACACACTCTTCTTTAATCTTTGCAAGAACTCTGTGTGGTGGATATTATTATTCTTGTTTAACTGATAAGGAAGCTGAGGCCGGGACTGATGAACTCCCGGTATCCCACGCTAAGTGAGTGGCAGGGCTTGGATTTGTACTCGAGTCTGCCGGACTCAAATATCCCATGCTCACTCAACTGTGATGCCCACATCTAATAACACCTGAGAGTACTAAGAACCAAATTTAATAAGTACTTACCAGAGCCAGGTGCCTTACACACATCATTTTATTCAATTCTATGAAATAAATCTGTTAAAGAATCAGTGATAACTCTATTTTCATTCCCAATCCACAGATGAGGAAACTTAAGGAAGTACCTTAAGGAAGTGAACTCTCTTTCCCAAGATGATATAGTAAGTACTATATCATCATGATATAATGTATGATGATGATATAAGTACTATATCATCAGCATTTAGTACTTACTATGATATAGTAAGTACTAAAGCTGGGATCAAACTCAGATCAAATAGCAAAGCGTGTGCTCTTAATCACCACCCTCTACCACTCTTATTCCACAGAACCAAAAAGAAGAGGTGGTGTTCTGCCCCAAGGAGGTTTATAATCTAGCATGGCTCTGGCCGTCCCACAGGAATCATACCTTGTCATAGGAATTCATTACCGAATTACATGCAAGTGGTAAATGAACACATTTTTCTTTCCTTGTCTGGATCACCTTTATTTCCCCCCCCCCCCGCCATACTAGGGGATTCACCTCCACGCTCCCATAGCACCCTGAATATGGGCTTGTCTTCTTTCCCTACTGGGTCCTGATAGATTTTTAGGTCTAAAAGTGTAATTCTTATTTCTGTACCTACAGGACCTGGCTGGGAGCAGGTGTTCAACTGCTTTGGAGTGATGAATGAGTAAATGAATGAATGAATGAACAGACATAGAATTCTAGACTGGAAGGGCCTTTGGGAAAATTTATTCCAGCTACCTGATTTTACAGAATTCTTCTGGATTCAGAAAAGTGTTAAGTGACTTGACCAAGAGTAATTTTTATATAAATATGTTAACATACATACACGTACATACACACACCACAACCAAGAGTAAAGTGTATAAAATGTAGCTCTCTTGGGACCAATCTTTATGCATATTTTGAATTTCTTACAGATTTTTTAGCTATATAGGCCACAGATTGTGATAAGAACACACCCTAATTTGGCAAGTGTTTTGTATCCATAATGAGATTTCTAAATGTTATCTGTTTTTAGTATATAAAGATATCCTAAGTAAAATATTTAATGTAATTGTGGCACTTGTCACATAGACTTTCCTCCTTCTATACCCCAAAGGATTACATAACCTGAGGTGGAAGTCAGCAAGGAAGAGGTTCTGTATATTTGTGTATTTTTCCTGAAAGCACTTTTTAAGCATACAATTTATGCCTCAGCAGTGAGGAATTCCTGAAATTGAAAAAGAGTTGAAATGGACACAGTACATCTGATTAGCGACCTGGTAACTCACCAGGTCAACCCAGGACCGGATGAAAATGAAAGGGGATGTCATTAATAATTAGGTCTGATACAGATGGCCAACAGGCACATGAGAAGATGCTCAACGTTGCTAATTACTAGAGAAATGCAAGTCAAAACCACAATGAGGTATCATCACCTCACACCAGCCAGAATGGCTGTCATCAAAAAGTCTATAAATAATGAATACTGGAGAGGATGTAGAGAAAAGGGAACCCTCCTACACTGTTAGTGGTAATGTGAATTGGTGCAGCCACTATGGAAAACAGTATGGAGGTTCCTTAAAAAACTAAAAATAGAACTACCATATGATCCAGCAATCCCACTCTTGGGCATATATCCAGAGAAAACTTTAATTCAAAAAATACGTACACCCCAATGTTCATAGCAGCACTATTTACAATAGCCAGGACATGGAAGCAACCTAAATGTCTATTGACAGATGAACAGGTAAAGAAGATATAGACACACACAATGGAATACTACTCAGCCATAAAGAAGAATGAAATATTGCTACGTGCAGCAACATGGATGGACCTAGAGAATATTATACTTAGTTAAGTAAATCAGACAGACAAAGACAAATATATCACTTATATGTAGAGTCTAAAATATAATACAAATGAATCCATATACAAAACAGAAACAGGGTCACAGACATAGAAAACAAACTTATGGTTACCAAACTGTAGAGGGAGGTGGGTAGGGATAAATTAGGAGTATGGGATTAACAGAAACAAACTACTATACGTAAAATAAATAAGCAACAAGGATTTACTGTACAGCACAGGGAACTATATCAATATATTATAATAAACAATAATGGAAAATAATCTGAATATATATATATATATATATGAATCACTTTGCTGTATACCTGAAACTAACACAATATTGTAAATCAACCATACTTCAATAAAATAATAATTATTAGGTCTGTCATGGCCCAAGCATCTTAGGACAGATAGTCACCCTACCTGTCATCGTCCGAACACATTTACAGAGCAATGTTAAACAAGTTTCCAATGAAGGCGACAGGCATGGTTGGAAAACAAGTCACGTGGAAAACATTCTTGGTATGGGAAACGACAGAGACAGAAGGTTTGTAATCTGTCACCTTTGAGGGATATGAGAATGTGATAGAAATCATAGACTTCCTGCAGACAATGTATGTACACACAAACTTTTGCCCAAATTTTGGAACGTTCATAAATTCCTTGAAGTCCATCCATAGTTTCCTGGACTGTGGAATAAGACCTTCAGATTAAGAACCCTGGCTCCAGAACAGGATTTCTAAAACTTGGCACTATTGACATTTTGTGCTGAATAATGCTTTGTCATTGGGGGCTGTCCTATGCAATGAAGGTCACACAGCAGGATCCCCAGCCTCTACCCTCTAGATGCTGTTAGCACCCCACCCCCAAATATGACAATGAAAAATGTCTCCAGGCATTGCCAAACGTCCCCTGGGGTGCAATACTGCCCCTAGTGGAGCTCACTCTTCTAGAGGTATGAACGTGAAAGCCTCACATAAAGGATAAAAATTAGGCATAACATAACTCCCCTTTGAATCTGCCTGTGCTCTTAATTCACAACAGAGATAACCATTCTCTTTACAGAGGAGAGCTAATGACACCTACTTAGGAGAATCTGGCTCCTCAGAAGAGCTCCTGGGCCCTACCGCCTCACGCCACCGCCTGACAGGTGTCGAGCGGAAATGATTCTGCAGGAAACATTCTGAAGTGTTTGTAATGAGGAGAACTTGTAACCCAAACTGTGAGAAACATTCTGGGAGGCTGTTCCAATTATAATCAGTCCTACAGAGACAGGGCATATTAAGCACCTGGAGAAGAGTAGTTTCCAATTCAGTAAGTTTATTTATGCCTATTTATTAGGCATGCACTGCATCCTCAGCATCTTCTCTCATTTGGAGACACGGGATCTCAAAGATCCATTTAGCCATAAAGTTTTGTGATTCTATTAGTGTGTGTGTGTGTGCGTGTGTGTGTGTGTGTGTGTGTGTGTGTGTGAGAGAGAGAGAGAGAGAGAGAGAGAGAGAGACGGTATATATACACACACACATATATAAAATATATATCTAGATATACGTATATATCATATATATGATATATATGTCACTTTCTGAACCTTCTGAGTCTCAGTTTCCTCTGTATACTGAGGGTGGATAACCACACAGCAAGCCCCAAATGTGGGTCTACAGATGAGCACTTGGTACCCACATAAGACGCCCCTGAGAAATCTGTTAATAGGGCTAAAGGGGAGGGGGCAGGGGCTTGAAGTGTCATTTGCCTCAAGGCCCCATATTTTAAAAAGGCCTCAAGTGTTAACTTTTTGTGCTATCACCAATCAAGCTTATATATACAATCATTCTATTTTGAACATGGGTTAAAATCAATTTGCTTAATAGAAACATTAAAAGCCACAAATTGGGCCCCCTCTTGTGGAATTTCTTCAATTTGAATATACCAGGAGCTTCAAAAAGTAGAAGCAGCTTAAATCCCTCGCTACCTAAGAGTCTCTGCTTATTATGAAAATAAATGCCTGTGTCCATCCCCTATAGGTTCTATCTCCGTAGCTCTGTGGTGGATCCTGGGAATCTGCATCTCAACAAGTACCCTGGGTGATTCTGAGCTCCTGGGTGGCAGCAGACTTTAACTTTAAGCAGGGATTTAGCTAAACAGAGGAAAAGGAAACACGTACCTTTCCCAGGATATTAGACAAAGAGGAATGCACAGAATTATGGGTGACCTGAGAAGTTAAAGCTAAAACATTTTCCTTTGCTTCCTTCTTATTCTTCTTATCAACCACCTGCTGCTTATTCTTCAAGGCCCAAGTCAAATACCACCTCCTCTGTGAAATCTTTAAGACAATCCCCTGTTCCATTAGTTATTGCAACATCCATTGAGCTGTAAGCTTCCAGAGAGACAGAGAACACCTTGGTTCTATCTTATTTATACAGTGCCTGGCACCAGACATATTTAATACATTTGATGGCTATAGTATTTTATTTCATCATTTTCTCCCTATTATAATTTGTCCCAGGAGATTTCAAATTTCAAGAGAAGGCCATAGCTTCTGATCCTACAATGAGCATAATTACATTCTGGAGCAAAACCTGAAATGAGAGGGAATTGCCAGCATGGTCAGGTGAGGGCCCTCTTCCGGGTTGCAGACTTCTTTTGTATCCTCACATGGCAGAAGAACTAAGAGTTTCTCTGAAGACTCATAAAAGCACTAATCCCGTTCCTGGGGGTTATACCCTCATAACCTAATCACTTCCCAAAGGCCCCACCTATCACCTTCAGAGGTTAGGGTTTCAGCATGTGAACTTTCGGGGACATAAACATTCAGACCATAGCAATGCATGTTTCACTGAGTAAAACTGTGGGAGATTCTAACCATGTTAAGTTATGCGGGAATTACAGAAGTATAAGACATAGTGCCTGCCTTAAAACTTTTGCAATCTTCTTAGGAAAAGTACATTCATGTATGAAACAAGAGAGCAATAAACTCAGAAAAACTGAGAATTTAATTGTGTTCTACAAGCTCCTGAGAGGGAGGTCAACAAAGGCTAAAATTTCTCCTTTCAATGTCTCAGAAGCTACAGAGATATTTCTCCCAAATGGACTGACCTTACTAGACTTAAGCTGATTTAGAAAAATAGAAGGGATTTTAATAGAGAGAACAGAACAGGAAGGGCACTCTGGGCAAGGGGAAACAGCTAGAGGGGGGGAAAAAAGGCAAAAATCAGCATGGTGTGTTACTAATACATGCCTGAGACTGGTCTGAACAAATCTGGGTAAGAGAAAGGAAGGAGCAGAGTAGAGAATGATCATAAAGGACCAACTGTCAGAAACCACAGAAAAATAGTAGGTTAAAAAAAGAAAGAAAAAGAAATGACATGTAGGAGGACACATTAATATGAGAAATGTAAGCGATATTGGATTGTATCACCACTCACCATTTTATGGAAGGAAACCAAGGACCACAGAAGGTGAGAGAAACGCCATGTCAGTGGGTCTTCTGGCTAGCCCGCCATGCTTTCACTACCTGTCTCTTCCCAATGGGTAACACTCTTCCAGAAGCGTCACATTTCCTAACATAAAAACTGAGCTTGAGAGTTAGTTTGGAGATCTGGTATTCCTTACATGTAAATGGCCATCTTCTGAAAATCGCTTCTGTAAGCCTCTGAACTGAACAGCAAGAACTTGGGGGATTTATTTTTCTATTTCAATGTTGTTTATATATTTGTTTTGATCTGCAAAGTTAAGGTCATGTGGACAGGAGCTAACCAGACAACTATATCTCAAATAATATGTTCAATATTGTTGTCATCTGAAAGTGCCAATCTATAGAATGGGCAGAGGGCAGGCCATAAACGTGGCAGTCATAGGTTTGTTTTCTGACTCCAGAACTTTCTACATGTGTAACACTGGGCAACTCACTTTATCTCTACAAAATGAGGTTCCCTCCTCTATAAAATTAGGTTGATAAAATCCTGGGAATGTTGTGGGGACCAAACAGGATAAGGCAGGCAAAGTACTTAATAAAGATCCAAGAGCATGTTGAGTCCTCAGTAAATATTAGGTATTATTGGCTATAATACTTTCAAATACATGGTGCTTTAAAAGAAAATTTGGAAGTTATACCTTAGAGTAGCAGAGTATGCACTGATTTGTAAGCCTTATATTAAATTCACTTAATATAATTCACTGTGCTTTCTGGTTCACAGGTGAAGTTAATTTTTATATTAACCAAGAGATAGACTGAGCACATATTTCACACCCAGCAGAGAAGGAATCCTCATAAATGACTTCATTCTATTTCAATGAGTGTATTCCAAATTTTGCAATCATAATATCTAGAACTAAGGTATTTTAATTTCAACGTATATTAAAGCTTTGTGTTTTACAGTTTATTATTGTTTTATGTGTGATTAAATACGGCAGGTAATTTTTACATAGTTTAGGGGCTCTAAGGGTTTTAACTGGTCATATAGGTGGCGGGGTAGAGAGGGGCTAAGGGTGAACTCTAGGGGGATCATAAAGTCCCTGAAAATGTATGCACATCTTGGATGCTTAAAAGGGTCCAGAGCTATTATCAGATTCTCAAAAGAGTTCATGATAATAAAAGCTTATGATCTACTGAACAATATCAATGAGAGAATGATAAAATCAATCATTTCACACATATATAATAGACTAATCATAGCAGTTCTTACATTTGGGTGTGGTACAGGGTGCAGTGGTTAGTGAGTGATGCTGACCTAAATCCTCCTCTTTTTAGTTCCGATTCCAAGGAGCCATGGCATAGCTTTCTACTGGGTTGGCCAAAAAGTTCGTTTGGGTTTAAAAACCCAAACGAACTTTTTGGCCAACCCAAAAGAAGGTTGCAAAGGCCTCTCAAACACTGGTTAGCTTCTGTTTTTCAACGTAAAAGACATTGATAAAAAGTCTATGATAGGGCTTCCCTGGTAGCACAGTGGTTGAGAATCTGCCTGCCAATGCAGGGGACACAGGTTCGAGCCCTGGTCTGGGAAGATCCCACATGCCACGGAGCAACTAGGCCCGTGAGCCACAACTACTGAGCCTGCGCATCTGGAGCTTGTGCTCCACAACAAGAGAGGCCGCGACAGTGAGAGGCCCGCGCACCGCGATGAAGAGTGGCCCCCGCTCGCCACAACTAGAGAAAGCCCTCACACAGAAACGAAGACCCAACACAGCCAAAAATAAATAAATAAAATAATTAATTAAAAAAAAAAGTCTATGATATATTGTGATAAAAGCAAGTTATAGAATTATTTCTTTTAGTTGCAGGATGGTGTTCATGGTACATATCTTTATATATACTAAATAAATTTAGTATTTCTAAGCAGACATCCTGTAGTACATGTTTTTATAAAATAAACTTAAATTGTGTATATATATGTGTGCATGTGTGTGTGTACTATGTATGTAATTTAAAGAGCTTAGAAAATATATTCCACTGGTTAATAATGGTTATCTTTAGGTAGCAAAAATAATATATGAGGTATTCATCTTTCCTATATTTTCTCAATTATAAGTTGTTTTTCTCCATATTTTAATATTTATGAAATCAGAATTCACTATATAATCAAAATATGTATCTAATTAAGTATTTCTTTGCTCCCTCTTGCCAAAAAAAGGAAACCTCTTATTAATATATGATAAGTCTTGTAATTGCAGGAGAGTTCAAGTCAAGAAGATACAGCATGTATACATCTCTGAATTAATTAGATTCTTTTCAAGAGGCAAATATCTGTTTTATGACTTTTTTCTCTAAAACAACTACTGGGAGTTTACGTTTTTTGAGCACAAACCACCTGTTCTCCTTGCTTGGCCCTGAAATAAACCTTTCTCTGTTCCAAAAAATGAAATGAAATAAAATAAAACAAAATAAACTACCAGAGCACATAAGTTTTAAGCCCCTTACTTTTATTCCATGTTACTATTCAAATAAACTAGGTCACAGGAATGTTTATCTGCCTATAGAAATTCAGTATTTGCATATATTTGCATACTGCTCAGTATCATTAAATGTTAGTTCCTTAAACCTAGGAAAGCGCTCCAGTGGTAAAATAGCACTACCAAGAAATGCTGTAGCTAGAGGACTCTTGCTCTGCCCTCTCATATAATACATAATAATATGTACATATTTATAGAGTTCTAACCATCTGTGAGGCACTGGTGTGTGCCCTTTACATGCACGATCTTATTTAATTTTTACAATAATGACACAAGATAAGCTCAATATACTAAACCCAATTTCAAGTGAAGAAACCAAGGCTTAGAGTTTGCAAATTATGCTGAGTTGCATAGCTAGTGTGAAACAGGGGCAGAAATGCTACAGATCTCTGCCTGCCTCTGAAGCTTCATTTTTATCTATTGCACTGCTACATTTACACTTCTTCTAGCTTCACCCTCTTGACCAAAGAAATAGTATAAATGTACCTGGAAATTATTGTTTGTGGTCAACTGTGATTAAGCCAGAGTGCTCCCCAAACAGGGGGCATGAGCAATAACACAGGGCAGACCAGCATCAGGAGTTCATTCAAAGATTTCTCAAAAGCAAAGTGCTTACTGGGCTCTATACTTCCCCCAGAATGTATCAGGGTCTAAATACGGCCCACTGGGGCAGACACTATTTTCAAGGGTTCCTTCACATTTGGCAGAAGCAGGTGGCAAACATTAGCCCTGGTCTACATTTAATTAAGATTTTATCAGGTCTGTTCTTATTTAGATTACCAAGGTTTGTACAGTTTAAAAGACATGTTACCATCTTAAAAGCTAAGTGGAATGAACAAAGTCTAATTAAATGTGATTTGCTGGTTGACTCAGTATTTATAAGCAGACAATGCACTGGCTTCAGAAGTGAGTTGCTGGTATCAGCAGAGCAGAAGACATTCAGAGAGGTTAAAAATAAATGGCTGGAAGATGAAACAAAAACCCATTAGTGCCAAGTAAGATGATTTATTTCCATAAATCATTCCAATGTTCAGATTTCATGTGTTAAAATAATTCAAAAATAATTTTGCACCACCTTTTGATCTGAAATCATAGCGAGTGCTGCCATTGAAGCAGATGAAAAATTAAGGGTCTCCATTTCTTCAGAACAGGGCACAACCAAATTGCTCTATCGTAAATTTTAACATCCACAACTCAGTGCTTTGTGGGGACTGTGCTCAATTTGTTAGGTTTTGCTACCATGGAAACTGAAGAGCAATTAGCTATAGGACAGAAAACGTGGAATGAAAGCCTTAAGGACAGAAAGGACAATCAAAAGAATTTTTCAAGTAGCTCAATTTCAGGGGCGAGAGTAAGAGAGTCTATGTGTGTCACAAGTGTTTTGGGTGTGAGGTTATCAGCTGACACCACTGATTCCCTTATATTTGTTTAGCTGTCATCCTCTGCCTGTATTTCTCCTCCTGGTACCCAGTGTGAACGTTCAAGTTCGCTATCATCTGCACTCCCTTCACATTTTTATCCTGATGACCTGCCTCCTTTCCTTGATATCAGTCCCTAAATTAGATGGAATCAAGGTTATTGACATTATTGTATTTTTAAGAGTAGACGTGATTATATTATGCTCCTGCTTTCAAACATTTGGCTCCTCATTACCGGCAAAATCAAGTTCAAATCCATTAGCCTGGCATAGACCTACCTTTGCATTTGGCCTTACCCTCCCTTTCCAGAGTCATTGCTCACCACCCTTTATCAAAACACTTCCTTCTCTCTCGGTACAAGGAATACCTCCCCATTCTCCAAACAGGATTTGCACTTTCATGTCTTCAGATCATTCTTCGTGTTATTCTTGCAGCCTAGAATGTTCTTTTCCCAACCTCTCCTTCTGTGTCTGGTGAAGGCTCATTGTCCGAGGCCCAAGTCCAATGTCAACTCCCTGGAAAAGCTTCCTGGGGAAGAATTACATGGTCCCTTTCTTTATCCAAATAGTACATTAATCATATCACAGCTACTGTGTTGGTTACATCATACTGTACTGTTTGTCAGCCAAGCTGAGCAGTGCCTCTGATCACTAAAGAGTAGACGCCTTGAAGGCGGGGACCCATGTCATGTCTGACCCAAGAATATACAGCACTGCACCTTGCACAGGATGATCAAGACGTGCTTATAAAAGAGTCAAAGAGGGAGAGATGAGGACAGAGAGAACAAAGACAAGGATCACAAATCTCCATAAAACGTTTTGAATGGCAGTGACGTGAGTTGCTGACCATAAGCATTCTCGCCCACGATCCACCAGACGCGCACACTCTACTCCACTTTGCAACCTATTTTTAAAGTGCATTTTACTTCAGCGGTGTCCAGACTCTATTTTTTTAGTGAAATACATTGCCTTGCTTCTTATCAATAAGTTTTTCTTTTTTTTTTTTTTCGGTACACGGGCCGCTCACTGTTGTGGCCTCTCCCGTTGCAGAGCACAGGCTCTGGACGCACAGGCTCAGCGGCCATGGCTCACGGGCCCAGCCGCTTCGCGGCATGTGGGATCTTCCCGGACCGGGGCACAAACCCGTGTCCCCTGCATCGGCAGGCGGACTCTCAACCACTGCGCCACCAGGGAAGCCCTCAATAAGTTTTTCTTGGATCTAGGGGTAGTCTTATTTAGCATGGAACACTTATACAAGCTCCATGCCACTCTAATAAGCAAACAAAATATCTGAGGGTCTTAGCACAAAAGCAGCCACGTGTAACAGAGGGGACCAATAATAACTGCAGTCTGTGGAAACATCAAGAGGGTTTTAAAGAAAAGAAAAAGAGAGAAAACTGAACCATCCATGCTGGTTTACCTTAAAAGAGAAATAGCATGATCTCATTAAGATATTAATTGCTTAATGCTGCAAGTAATGTTTCCTTTTCTGGACATGCTTACCCACAGCTCTGAGTACCAAGATTCAACAGCTCCCCATCAAGTGGCTGCAATTCAGAAGTCCTCATTTACTGGGAGTTTACTACAGCAATGAGGGACAGCATGGGACTAAACACTGTACTCCTTACCAAGGAAATTGGGGAAAGTCACTAACTTCGTATAACACAGAGTTCTGCAAAAAATTAGTATGTCAGCGTGTTATAAAACTGAGAAACCTGCAGACCCGTCTTCACCTCTCCCACGGGATTTCTATCAGCTGCCTGCGTCCGGGCCACTCTCCCTTCTATTCTCCAGACAGTGCAATTACAATTATAAAAGGAGATAGTGGGGCTGATAGATATTGGTCAGGGCTGCTAGAGAAAGAGTCTGCCTTCTCCGAATAGGGTTGTCAACCAAAATAAACATCAAAAATACCCACAAATCAGTATTTTTCAAGCTCTAGGAATCTACAAAAAATGTACTTTGAGATCCAAGAATTCTCTAGGAAAATTTTTTAATTCAGTTTTTTAACATCAGTTAAGTTTTTTGAAATAATAAAGCATGTTCTAAATTATTTAGAATACCACCCCTTTGCAACTATCCTGGGCCACGTGAGTGATCATGGAAAAAGCAGATGCTACAGAGCTTCTCACACTGGGGAAAAAGGCAATTTATTTGGCTTCTTCATCGTCCCAAATTTGAGAGGCAGTTCAATGAAGGATAACAGGTTGAAGTAACAAGATGAGGATGAGTAGAGTATTTGGGAAAAAACACTGAATTGGAAGTCAAATATTTGGGCTGGGCCATGGAGCATCTTGGTGATTTGGGTCAGGGCATTGCAACTTCCTAGCATCATTTTTTCTTCTCCTCTATAAAAATG
The DNA here is from genome assembly GCF_964374135.1 of Grampus griseus. Lineage (NCBI taxonomy): Eukaryota > Metazoa > Chordata > Mammalia > Artiodactyla > Delphinidae > Grampus > Grampus griseus. The sequence goes on along the minus strand of NC_139019.1, from coordinate 120,313,160 downwards.
GGGACGGGAATGGTGATGATAAAGACTATGATAGTCATAGTAATACTGATAGTACCAGCCACACCTCAAGTGTCAAATGCGTTCCTGCACCTGCAAGTGCTTTGAAGTGCTATGAAAAGAGAACACTAGAAACAGAAACATAGATAGGCCACTGGGAGATGCTGCAGGGAGAAGAGTCAGTGAACAGATTAGCAAGGGAGGGGTGGGAAGGGGACAAATGCAGATGGTGGAAAGACAAAGAGTTACAGGCATTGGAACACGGATAAAGAAATGACTTCAGGGAAAGGAATTTTCTTCTCTTCCCAGAGAAATCAGAAAAGATTTAGATGCGGAAAGTAGGTTAGGCAGCAAATATCTCCTGTGCCACCTGGGGACACCTGGAGTGTGAGAAGCTGAAAGGGCATAGCCAGAACCACTGGGCCATGGGTCAGCTCCACCATCAGCTGTATGGCAGGGAAGACATGGCTCTACTGGGAAAAAGCAGAATGGGATCTTCCTGGCCGGTCTAAAGCCTAGCGATGCTCCCAGGCAGAACCGGTCGTCCTGGAGGAGAGGCTCAAAGAAAGTAGATGCCTCCAGCCCAGGTGTGGGTCTGGGAAGGGGCAGGCATTCAGCAGGAAGAGACACATTCATTCAGCACATTCAGGGCACTCCTGAGAAAACTCACGCCAGATCTGTAAGCCTGCCGTTCCCTCTGCCTGCCATCCTTTTCCTGCAGCTCCTCGCAAGTCTGGCTCCTTGTCACCCATCCCTCTCTAGTCCCTCTCTCTGAAGTTCGGCCCATCGCATCACCTGTGTATTCCCTCCCAGCACTTTTCACAATCTGAATAGACATCGGTTCTGCATTTACTTGTTTACAGTCAGCCTCTTGCACTAGAACTGTGCTTTCTAATACGACAACCACTAGCCCTGTGTGGCTATTTACGTTTAAATATAACACGTTCAATAATTCTAAAAATTCAGCTCCTCAGTTGCACTATCCATGTATTAAATGCTCAGTAGCCACATGAGGTTAGTGGCTACTCCAGTGGACAGCAAATCAGCCCCTAATCTAATCTGATCACACTCATGTCCATCATCACAGAAATTTCTGTTGGAGAGCACTGATCCAGAAGGTAAGCTTCATAGGAGCAGCGCCCTTACCTATTTTGTTCACTGCTGTGTTCTCCTTGCTCAAGACAGTGCCCAGCACATATAGAGGCTCAGGAAATATCTTCCAAACAAATGAGTGAAAGAATGAGGTAATCCCCTGGCAGTTCAGTGGTTAGGACTCCATGCTTCCATTACAGGGGGCATGAGTTCGATCCCTGGTTGGGGAACTAAGATCCCGCGAGCCACACAGTGCGGCCAAAAAAAAAAAAGAATGAGAGCCCCAAAGTCTTACATCAGTCCTAGGTAAGAATAAAACATAAATAATATAGTTGAGGAAAATGGGCTTGCAGACTGAAATCACCCAGGAATTTTCAACATCTAATTTGCATGCAGCCTATAAAAATTAATGTGTGACATGTGTGTTATATTGCATTTTCTGCTAATTAAATTTCTTAACATAATATAACTTTGCGGCCAGTCCCATACTGCAGATATTCCCAGGAACTCTCTGAAAGGAAGGTGAGGTAATAACATACTACTGAAAATTTTCTATGAAATGACTTAACATAAGAAATGGCATAAAACCAATTCACGAATCCCATGGTTACAGAAATGTGTGCTGTTAATGGGTGACAAAGAATGAGAGAAAGGTACTTACATTTCCTATGGGGCTAGGCAAGCTCAGCTTGTTTCTTCAACAAATACATGAGCATATGCTACAGGAAAGTGAGAATAGCCTGTTCCCTAAAATCCAAACTCCATGTCCTACTGTGGCTGAGAAATACAAGCTCAGAGCTGCAGGGGTGCCTTTTCACAATGCACTGAATCAACCAGTTACTAGTGGGTGAACTGACGCAAGCTGTTCTGCTTCATGAAGTTAAAGATCAACAATATGAATACTCTTTTTTTTTAACAGTTTTTTTACCAATTTTATTTATTTATTTTTAAAAATTTTTATTGGAGTATAGTTGCTTTACAATGTCGTGTTAGTTTCTACTGTACAGCAAAGTGAATCAGCTATACGTATACATATATCCCCTTTTCTGGATTTCCTTCCCATTTAGGTCACCACAGAGCACTGAGTAGAGTTCTCTGTGCTGTACAGCAGGTTCTCATTAGTTATCTATTTTATACATAGTATCAGTAGTGTATATATGTCAATCCCAATCTCCCAATTCATCCCACCCCACCCCTTTCCCCCTTGGCATCCATACGCTTGTTCTCTACGTGTCTCTATTTCTGCTTTGTAAATAAGATCGTCTATACCAATTTTTTCAGATTCCACATATATGCATTAATATACAATATTCGTTTTTCTCTTTCTGACTTACTTCACTCTGTATGACAGTCTCACTCTTCTGAAGGTGTTTTTTTGCTTGTAATGAAATTAATCCACTCTGTCTAACGTGGAGTCTTGTTCATTGCAGATATTCAAATCTCTGTTGAGGAAATACATCTTTTGCTATGCTCTCCATTCAGGACAGAGAGGGGTCCATGAGATGGGCTAAGGGCAGGCATGAGAAGGAATGCCATTTTAGAGTCTATCGCCTAATCCTGATACCAAGCAGGAACCTGTGGAGCTCCTGGGCACAAAAGCCTTTCTGCGTCCCCCACTTCTTGATTATAGGAAATAGGCTTCATTCAGCCTCCATGATCTTCTCTGAGTTCCAAGGGGCAGGTTCAAACAGTTGCTAATTAGGGAAGGGAGGGGATGCGGAGACAAGGGAGGAGCAGTCAAAAGAAACAACAGTGCAGCCTTGGGGCAGGGTCCTGATTCACCCCTCAAGGGATATATATAACAATGTCTTTGAGCTGTATTGCAGATACTGAAACCGCCACCAGGTAGGAGGAGTTAATGGTACACTGCCCACAAGCATGTAGATCCCAGACCAGCTGGAACCAGGAGGTTGATGATGCTGACTCCTCCTTACCTCACCACCAAGCAGTCAGAAGAATGTCCATGAGCTGATCACGCCCTCTTTGAACCATTACTAGAAAACTCCTTACTACCCCCTCCAGGTCAGGAGACACAGTTTTGAGGGCATTAGCCCGCTGTGGTCCCCTTTGCCTGGCCAAGCAATAAAGCTATTCTTTTCTATTTCACCAAAACTCTGTCTCCAAGAATTAATTTGGTGTCGGGCTACAGAGGCCAGATTCAGCTTCAATTCCTAACAGAATGTCCCTTGAAGTGTGTGTCTGATTTGGAAAATACGATTTCTCCCCAAGTGAGCAAGGTGTGATCGTGTCCTGTTATCACCCTATCTCCATCTCTACCCCTCAGCCAGAGGAAAAAAAGAGAGTTCCCTGTTCCTGTTAGCCATTTATGAAGCCAGCTAGTCGCATAGCTAGAGAAATTTGGACACATCCAGCTGGGCGATTCATGCCCCAGGGCAGCTTCATCCATCTCCCAGGGTTCTCGTCAAACTCCTCTCTCTAGTTCTGCCTTGCAGATCCTGATTTGCAAGCATGTATCCCACCCGCCTTGCTTCTAGTAGATGAACAGAATGCATGAGAATTACCCAAAGCCCCCTCCTCCTTCATTTAATCTTTGGTGCTGCCCTTCTTGCCCAACAGTTTAGTCCTTTTTGGGATTTTTATAAAAGGCATCAGTGAAAGCATTATCTTACTAACTGTTGAGTGGGGGATAAGCATTGACCAGAGGCCCAGGAGACATGCATTACATCCTCACAGTGGATCAGAAACATGTTTTAATTATATTCATCTCACTCTGCACTTCATCTGTACCTCAAACACCTAGCACAGTATTTGGTATAGAACACTCATAGGACAAATATCTGTGGAAGGAAGGAAGGGAAGGAGGGAGAAGGGGAGGGAGAGAAGGGAAAGCAGGCAAAAGTGCTTCCCATCTTGGGGAGTGTCAGCTAAAATATGGCATTTATCGAAGTTCTCGAGGGCGCTGGACCACACCTAACAACACCATATAGTCATTAAGTACTTTCTGCCAGTACCACATCAGGCATTATAGAGAAACAAAAACACAGAGCAATAGGATCACTCTGCAGAAAGCTTGGCACGCTATATGTATTCCATAAACGTTGAGAGATTGAGCGCGCCACCAAGAGCTTGGGCGAGGACAAGAGTAGGAGGGGAGAGGTGGTGAGGAAGGAAATGCAGTACGCTGGGGAAGTAGGGGGAAAGGAGAGAAGGTAGCAACTGAACAATAACTGTGCAGAGAGGTCATGTAAAGCTAACGTCAGAGACTGCAAAGAGCAGTGGCTTTGGAGACAGGCAGTCCTGGATTTCACTTTGACCTCAGCACATATTAGCTGTGTGAGCTCTCCAAGCTTCAGCTTCCTCGTTTGTAAAATGAGAATAAAAGTAGCACATGCTTTTAGGGTTCTTGAGAGGAGTAAATGAGGTAAGGCACATAATGTACTATGCAGAGAACCTAGCCCTGAGGAAGTGCTCCATAAGGTAGACGATGAAGTGGAGCCTAAGTGATGCTAATCTAGGTGGCTCACCCTTCTTCTGTGGATGTGTCCAAGTATTCCTCTGGAACAATTCTCACCGGAAGACCCAGGGGATGGATAAATGGAGATGATCTCTCTTCAATGGAGAGCACTGTGCTAGCATCACTCTTGCTAACCACCAGGAAATCGGTCTACACGTTCTAAGCGCCTCTTTGCCCAGATTCCAGGGGCCCTAAAAAAAGTGAGGGGAAGGAGACTCATCTCAATGCATCTCAGAGAGCAACCTTTGGGCCTTCCACCATCACAACCCAGGCCTGCCTTTTCAGCTCATTTTCTATCACTCCTATACCTGAGCCACCAACTTCACTTGAAGTAGATAGTTTTCATCCTATGTTTCCCCGTATGCCTGCATATTCCAATGAAGAAGTTGGGGTTAATGTCATGCTACCCCAACTGCCTTAACTCTACATGGGGAGGTCAGGATTGCTCTCTCTAAGAAGATGGCATTTGAGCAGAGAGCTGAATGATGAAGAGAAGGAGCAAGTCTTGCCAAGATCTGGGGTAAGGACATTTCTAGGAAGCAAATTGTTAATGTCTACAAATGTCTAATATGGCATACAAGTAGTTAAAAACTTCATGAGAAAAATCCAGACACCAAATATATGCAAGATATAAACAATGTACATAAAAGAAACTGTAAATATTAAGTAAGTGCTGGAAGAAATAGTTCATGCTTCCTACTAATCATGGAATTTCAAATTAAGGCAACTTTGCTGTACTATTTTACAGCTAACGGATTAATAAAATGACAAAAAAATTCTTAAAATCATAGCATACGACTGGGAAAATTCTGGTGAAATTGGTATGTTCACACCCCTTGTGACATAAAAAGTGTGTACTACCTGTTTTAGAAAACAACATGAAAATAATTAGAAGCTCTAAATTTTTTTATAGCCTTTGCCCCAATAATTCCACTCTATGACCCTTATCCTGGAGAAGTGTGCCTACAGCTAACAATGCAAAGATGTTCATTACAGCTTTGGTTATAATCACAAATACTTGAAATTGAAATGTCCGAAATTAGACTAGAAGTAATTGAATTACGATACATCAATCTATGCAGTATTATGTAGTAGTCACTAAGACAGTAATTATGAAGACAATGAAGTAACTTGGGAACATGGTTGTAAACATTATCTGAATAAAGCAAAAGGTAAAGGTATATACACAATAATGATTACCATCACGTATTAATATGAATACCGACACCCACCCACACGGACTTCTTTCCCTTCTTGAGTTTCACACAACTTTGAATTTCCCAGATCTCAGTAACCTTCCACAGTTTTCCAAATATAAGGGACATGCGTGATTGTGTGTGGGTCAATGTGTATATCGGGGTAAGTGAAGCAGGTTTCAAAGGGCAGAAGGGAGCATATGAATGAAAGAGGATTCATAACATGCGAACAAGCACTTTCTTTCTCGTAACTCTTGCAGAACAGTTTGTCTTTTTCATCTAGAAGAAATCATAGAAACAGGCTTACCAAAAACCTGGCAACGTCTTTAATTTAAACAAGTGGGAAATTCCCAGAGCTTTAAATGAATGCCCTGGATGGAACCAGAGCCTAGCAGTGATGACCAGTCAAGCGTGGGGCCAGAGGCAAAGAGACTTCTGAAGTATTTTCAGGCTGATAGAAGCAAAAGATGGCATTAGGGGAATCCACAGTGACAGCTTGCTTACTAATTCACAGCATGAAAATGCAGATGCTCTTCTTGGCTTCCAAGTTGCCTCGTTCTTTCACACCATGTTCCAGTCATGGAATAGCCGACTTTGTGGACTGAGGTGCAGGCCTGCATACACCTTCATGATTTGCTCACATCCATACTGTTGTTACAGGTGTCAGAGGATGAGGTCAGCGGCTGTGCTAGGAGCCTGCTCTGTCAGCATCCCAGCTTCTCCAGCACCAGCAAAAGGGAAGAAGAATTAGAACTTCTCAGAAACAGATTTTGTAGCAGCTCTGCTTTTGCAAGGGCCAGTGCACAAGACAGCCTGTCTTCCCAGATTCTGTCAGTGTGGGGATGCCACGTGGTCTCACAGGAAGGTCCTTTCAGCTAGACGGATGGCATCGGACAAGTGGCACCTCCGCTCTGTGCCTCTGCTGGTCCTATTGGAAAACAAGGGCAAACCCTGCCCGACACAGGTACTGAAGCATTTCACCATTGCAGCTTTTACTTAATGATGGATTTTCAGGTTCTTAAAAATCGATGGCTCCCATTTTCTAAGAAACATCTCCATTTTCTCAGCATGACCCTTCAGGATCTGGACCCTCTCAACATTCATTTCCCACCATGCCTTCACCCTCCCACTCTGTCACGCACCTACTGTGGTTGATCATATCAAAGAGCCGTTCCGACTTTTGTGTTTATGTATCGGTTTTCTTTCTGAGGAGATTCTTCTCATTCTTCATGACTCAGCCAGATGGCCACTTCTTCCACGAAGCCTTCCCTGGACTCGGCCCTTGTTCCTCACCCTCACATCCAAACCAAAGCCAGTCTCATCACAGAGATCTTTGCTTCAGCCCTTTCCCATGCCCCATATCATCATTGTGTGTGTGTGTGTGTGTGTGTGTGTGTGTGTGTGTGTGTGTCTTCTTCACTAGAACCTGAGCTCCTTCAGGGCCTGCCTTACTCATTTCTCTAACCTCTAGACCTTTCTTAGAGTAGTTTTCCAATAAATGATTGTTGGACAAACAAATAAAACTAATTTTCATATGTAGAGCCCTCCAGGGTCCTCTCAATGGCATCACTCCCCTGCCTTCCACCCATGCTGGCTATAAGCTATTTACTTTCTATAGGTCTGGACCACACTTTTTCCAAAGTCTTTAGCAGTATCATGGACACACTAAGGGCTTAATAAAGATTAGTAGTAGTATAATAACTTCTGTTGAATGCGACCTGCTCCATCATGGGAATTAGTTCTGGGGTGAACACTCTGGAGAATGCAGAAGGTTGACAATTGCACAAGACTGGCAAAATGTACTGCATGAGAAGAGTAATTCAGAAGACAGTTTCCGGAATTGTACTGCCAGATTCCTTTTGTTACATTCCCTTCAATACCATGTGAAATTCGGTAAGTTATCTGACCTTTCTAAAACTTGGTTTTCTATAAAACAGGGATAATATTAACTTCCATAGCATTCCCATTAAGATTAAATAAAATTAAGGAGGTAAAACATGTATCAACGTGATACACACTTGGCAAATGAAAGCTATTATTGTTGTTAATGCTGTCACAGGGTAAGTTAATAATAAAATAGGTTTTGCCATAATGATAATATTTAAAATTTTAATGATCTATAATTGTATATATTTAGATTAGGTGGCATCACCCATTTGTCATTTAATCATTAAGTCTACTCTAAGGTAGGTTTTCTTTAAAAAGCATTATCACCGCACTTTCTCAGAAAAGGAAACAGAGTCAAGTGATTTGTCAAGGTCAGCCAGCTTGAGCCCTGAAACCAAGTGCTGACATGTCTCCTCCACCGGGACACCACCCTAAATATGGCCCAAGAGTTTGGACTTTGAAGATGGATCAGAGGAAGCTTTAAAGCGACTCTATCAATTCAACTCTGAAAGGGGATTTGTAAACCCAGTCCCATTTTGGATAAACCCTTCATAACCACACTTCAAAGAACAGGAAGTCTGCTGTCTAAACTAGTTTCCTTCAACGTCTAAGGGATTCCTTTTTATGCCAGTGGCTTTCTAAGGCGAATAGATTCTTGTTTCGTGCTGAATTGTATATTTCAGTAAACTGCTAAAAAGTGTATAGCTTGAGGTCCCTGAAGCCAAGAGCAGACTGTGGGCTGAAGATAACCCCCAAAATGTACACTCTCTAAATTGCAGAGTGGAGTCCATATATAATACAAAGGGGAGATGGAGGAATAAGGTGGAGCCAGATGTGGCAGACTGATGGCATTGATGGACCCAATTCTTCACCTCCCGTGAGTCTGGACTCAGCCACATGACATGCTTGGGCCACTGGGACATTAGCAAACATGATGTGAGCAGAGGCATGAAGATCACATACACATTGGGGTGTGTTTCCCTTTTGCTCCTCTGCCTTTGCCAAGAATGCATCCAGAGGAGACTGCAGGAGGATGAGACACTGAAGCAGAACTGAGTCGCCCCAGTCATCATCCCAGCCTGAACAATCGGAGACCAGCCAACATTCTGCTGACCCCCATAGACACCCAGAGGCTCACAGAAAGAATGCAGCTGAGAAATGCAGAGCCATCAGGTCACCTGCAGCTGCCCACACGCAAACGAGATGAGTGAGCCCAGCCAACACCAGAACAACCACCTAGCTGACTGCACACTCTTACATGAAATAAAGCCTTATAGTTTTAAGCCACTGAGATTTAGAGTAGCTTCTTTTGCAGCATTATTACGGCAATACCTAACCAATACACCAGGGACCAAGTGTAGAACAGAAGAGAAGAAGAAAAGCTGCATTACAGTAGCAAATATCTGTTTATTATTCAAGATTTTTTGACCGGGGAACTCGTAAGTAGACGCTCCTTCGGCACAACTGCCCAGTGATTTCAACACTATGGAATAGTCACTGAAATCTTCTAATATTAACGACATTATCCTGGACGTCCGAAAGTACATAAGGCAATTATTTTAAAAAACTGCACTGGTTAGGAAAAAAGTGCAAATAGCCATTATAACACATTTACTGACAGGTTTTCCAGTAACATGAGCAAACAGAGATCTGGCCCTTTCTTTGAGGAATGTCAAGCGTTAGTCTTTTAGTGTCCCCCACTGCTTGTTGGGCATATGAGTTTATCTCGAAAGGAATTCTCCAATTTCTTGCCCAACTATTTAGAATTCTGAGAGATACACACAGGACAGACATTAAGGGTCTTGTGAGTCAATGAGTAGCTTTTAACTTAACTCCCTACTTTCAGTATAGTATTTCAGCATTGCCCTCTGCTGGGTTTGTTGTCTCTGAGTCCAAAGCCTCTCATTTACCTGAAGAACACCCTCCCTGTGCCTAGCAGGGTGAGGAGGGTAGGTTACTTGGCTGCACAAGGTGGGTGATTCACTGGGTAGCCTAACCCTACGCAGGCTTTCAGAGGATGCCTCTGTTTCCAGCCCTTTCCCTTTGGATGTCCTTAGCAACCCGGAATCCTCAGTCCCCCTGGGCCTTGCCAGAGTCACAGACTCAGCCTCTTCTTGTCTTTCCCTCCACGTAGCTTCAGCTGCCTCCTCTCCACTATGTCAGTTATCTCTTGCCCATCCACCTTCTAACTTCCAACACGTTGTTGACATTTCTCATCTGGTACCATCTTGCGGGCCACTCTCTTTGTCCTTGTAGTTTTATGCATTTTATTCCTCTTTTGTCATGTTAGGGGTGTTTAATAGGGATCAGAAGGGGGGAAAACCTGTGCATCCAATCTTTTACCAAAAGGCCTTCTCCTTTGTTTAATATGCACAAGCTTCCTCTAAGAATTCAAGCATCTTCTTCTAGACGTGGTGGTCCGTAGGTCACAATTACATATGCTCTCAGGATAGGAATTATTCTTTAACCTCAAAAGGCACAGAGGAGCTTTCTTACTTGCTTCCTAACTAGAACATAAGGGGCAGGAAAATTTCAGTTTGAAAATAAAAGTTGAATTCAACTACACCAAAGCATTCCTCTTCTTTTTTCCAGTAAGCTCTGGGACTCTCCTACTGCTCCCTAAGGATAGAGAGTACTCTAGGATGTTGTTAGGATTTTCTCAGACGCTTTTTCTTTTCCTCTTTTTTTTTTTTTGCAGTACACATGCCTTTCACTGTTGTGGCCTCTCCCATTGCGGAGCACAGGCTCCGGACGCGCAGGCCCAGAGGCCACGGCTCACGGGCCCAGCCGCTCCATGGCATGCGGGATCCTCCCGGACCGGGGCACGAACCCGTGTCCCCTGCATCGGCAGGCGGACCCTCAACCACTGTGCCACCACGGAAGCCCCCTCAGTCTCTTAATGATATAAAATTCTCAGACTCCTAATGATACGATATCACTATTGGTGAGTGACAGTAACATCGTACCTTCAATTAGAGACCTCAAAGTCTTCAACTCTGTAAAGAAATGGACAGACCCTCCACTCCTCCCCCTACCTGAAAGGATATATCCCATCTAGGGTAATACATTGTTTGCCAGGTGACAGCTCTCATTCATTCTGCTCCTGGGTGATTATATTCTCCCTGCTTTGCAACCTATGCTACATTCTCCTGTGTGAATTAGATGAAGACTTGAAGTCTTTTTGCATATTTAAGTAGCAATCGGCACATTACAGAGGGCTGATAAAGACCAACGCATCGAAAGGATACTGCTGTGTGTTACCAGAACAACTAGTCCAGCCATGGTGCTGTTCTCTGTGGTCTGATTACTGTAAAAGTTTGAGGAGCTTTTTTCAGTTTAAAGCAAGAGTAATGACAGGACCGTGCCAGGGTTATAATCAATACCTCAAGCAACTGAAACAGCCCCAGGAACTCCATGAGGATTCAATACACTTTTGGTAACCCATGAAGACTCTCTATGCAATATTCATTGTACAAACAGTGAGTCCTCTCTATGCAGTATCCAAAGTTGAAACCCTTAGATGTGACTCCATGGTTTTGCTTATGTTTTCCTTTCTTCCTAGAATGCCTTTTACTCTCTTTGCACAGAAAAGTTCTCTGGCTATTTTAATACCTTACTTAAGTTCCACCTACCAAGGCCAATCCTCTCTAATTTTCCTCACTTTGTGTTCCTACAACACTTCATTCATTCCTTTGTTATTGAACTTCCCCTAGTTTATTGCTACATTTTCTGTTCCTGTGTCTGGTCTATCCCAGATCACGAGCCAGGGAGCAGAACATGGAAAGGAAGGGTCACAGAGAGGCTAAAAAGTATAGGCTTCTGGATCACACCAGCCCTTGAATGGAATCCAGGTCGGCCTCTTACTGCTTACTTGGGATGTGAGCCTCAATTACCTCATCTGCAAAATAAGGATAATAACATACATAAGGGGCTGGTTATAGATAAGTGTCACAAAGTATTTTAAGTGTTTAGCACTTTGCCCAAAATACCATAAGCTAGCATCAGGAAACATTATCTAATATTGTTATTTTGTTCTTAAAAGCAGGGATAACGTGTTAGTCATTTGTGCAGCTACTATAGCATATACAACGCCTGGTGCGCAGAAACTCTAAGTAAATTTTAAATGAATAAATGAAGGGATAAATGAGCAATCCTGTAAGAATCAGAATGTTTTTATAATCCAAGTAAATAAGTTGTAGATGTCTTTTTAAAAAGTGATTGAACTATGAACTATCTGTGTGGATTTTCCATATTATTCTAATAAGCTGAGTATCTTACAAATGGTGACTTTATTTTTCCCTCTTGATGTTCAGCCTACTTCTGTGGCCTTGGTGGATTTAGAATGGAAGCAACTACAGCTTTGCTGGTAGTTTTGAAGCCATGTAGTATAACACACAGGAGAGACACTAAAGCCACTCATGAAAATTTCAACCTCACATCGTTCAATTTCTTTGGACTTCAAATGCCCTCATCTCTAAAATGGAATGACTACGAATTACACCTGGCCCTTCCGAGGGCTGGTGGATTGAACATATGATATATGTGAAAGTATTTTGCCAACTGGTGAGACCTATGCAAATACTTCTGTCTGTGTGTTTGTTTATTTCATTGATTGTTTATTTGTAGAAGCTTATTTCTTGGCACCACCTGAAAATTCCTATCCAACTTCACTAATATCCACATTCCTCCAAATATATCTAACAGATTGACTCAAGGCCACCAACAAAATCTGTTCCTGTTTTTCGTGCGTAAGAGAGCTTTGCAATCTTCCGTAGTAAAACCCAAGAGGGCCAATAAAATGTTTTCATTGACTGCAGTGTCAGTTTTAGATGCTGCAATGGTTCCAAACAAGAGTCATCTTTTAGCACTCTGTTGTGGATTTACTTTTTATGGTCCTGGGATCTAGGGGGGTAAATATGGCCTCTGCATTAACACTAACCTGAAGAGACAAACCACTCAAGAGGACCATTTCATCTTTATGCTTTTCCAACCCTGGAGCCATAAATCCTATCAGCCTGCAGAGAGGAGGCATCCTAAAGATTACAGTGGCACAGAGGTGCTCTCTGAGCGAACCAAGCTAATAAAAATTCAAGTTCAAAGTCACTGGGTAATCTAAGACATGCATTACACCCGCCCTGAGCCAGTTAGGGTCGATCTGCCAAATGGATGTCAGTCCGATGAACAGCCAGGAGAAAGTAAATACCTCTCAGATTCCCCTCCCCTCCCCCCAGGGTGTCAGCATTGTAGAGTGCACACAATATTTCAAGTAAATGTGCCTTGGAAAGCGCTGGAGGTCTGAAAAAACTTTTCTGAGTCTCCAGGCTGGAATACAGATGGGTGGCATATTTACAGTTCATTCACTGAACAACTAGGTGCGGATTAAAATCACTATGGCAACCAATCTGAACTAAGAATGATTGGCATCCATGAATCAGACAGTAAGAAATGAGATGCTGGTTCAAAAAAGAAGGAAATGAAAAAATGGGGGCAACAGCAAAGGTCCTCCCAGCCAGAAGACTCAGGAAGATGAAAATTCTTTTCACAATGAAACAAGACAGAATGATCCTAAAAAAACAGGCTGGCAAAGCCCACGGTAGGTCTTAAGCTGTCTGGAGTAGCCGGGAACAGCAGGACACACACTTGAGGCTGGATGAGGGAGGGCCTTGCTGGTCAGGCTGCAGAGTTTAGAGTCTCTCTGTTAGGCTCTTAGGATCCACAATCAGTTTTCACGTTCATCATGGGATGACAGGAAGAAATGGATGTTGCGTCACTGAGTCTGGCAGGAGTGCACGCTCCCTGCCTGGGGCACAGAACAGAAGATTCTCCCCTTCCCTCTTTTTCCCCATCCACACACTCAAATCACCAGTCAGCAAGTCTGCTGGCCCCAGGGGATGGTGACCCCTGAAAGAAATGGGACATAGATGGATCCTGGAACTATCCTTTCTTCCTCTTCCTGGGCCTCTAAGTAAGATGAATGAAGAGATGGTGTGTAATTGCCTGGTGAATTCACAACTGCATCCACACCTTTCCATGAATTATCAAACTTGTCTGAGTGTCACATTAACGTGTGACTTTAATATTACCACTGGCATAACTCTGACAGTGTTAACACAGGCTAAAATATGAGTAGAACTTTCCATTCGTCATTTCTTCCTTCTGCAAATATTTACTGAGTGCTGGGCTAGGTGCTTTGGGGATGAAGAGATAAAAAGCACCATCCTACTTTCAATTTTCTCACCTTCTAGGTGGGGAGAGAGAAAAGTAAACTCATTTTTTCAGACAGTGCTGTCCTGATAAAGTGTGAAACTAATTTTTTGTAGAGTTAATCCACCAGTATTAAATAGCACATGCCCTGTGACCCTGAAATCTCAGTGTTTGGGATGCATCCTGAAGACATACTCGCAGAAGTTCACTAGGGATCGTCACTGCAGTGTTTGTAAAGACAAGAAGCGGCAAACAATCAAAGTGTTCGTAACTGGCAGCCTGGGTAATTATAATTTATAAAACATCCATAAAAGAGAATTACTCAGCAGCTGTTTAAAAGAACGAGGCAGGCCTGCATGCATTCATAGAAATATATCCAAAACAGAGTAAATAAAAGGCAGAGTGAAAAAGATTGCCTAAAATATGGTCTTTTATGTGATTTCTTTAAAATCCATGTTTATGTTTAGTTTCATGTGCATCAGTAATATGCAAAATTTACGTTTTAGGGAAAGAAACCCAAGAAACTGTTAACTGATTATCTGTAGAAAGAGGGATTGAGGTATGTATATAAAACAACAAAAAATTATTTCAAAATACAGTGTGGCAGCTGTACACAGCTCTATAGTGGATACCATGAAAACACAAGGAAGGGCTCTTGAATTCTAATGGGAAAGAGTCAGGGACACCCAATAAAGCTCTCTAAAAAGGTAAAAGTGGGAGAGAGGGCCAGCGTTATGCTCGGAGGAGCAGGCAGAAAGGCACAAAGGTATTCTAGAAGAGGATCTTTGGAGAACCACCGAACTTTCCAAGCAAGTAGGTGTACATCTCTCAGAGCAAGCAGAAAGGCTCAATTGGAAACAATTTCCAAATTCCATAAATCACTAGAACATGTGCTCTTAGGTCAGGTCACCAGTGTCACACAGTTTTAGAAACCATGACATACTTCTGTCAGAGGAAACACTATCACGCACAGACCCAAAGGCCAAAACTGCCGCCAAGCTTCCTGCTCTAAATAGTTTCGCTTCCATAAATAAGCTCAAAATGGATGGTTTAATTCCCTCTTCCCTCAAAACTCCTAAACTTCCTCAAAACTTCCTGTGAACTCCTAAACGATACTGAATTTAAGCATACCCTAAACACTTCAAAAATGTCAGGGCTGACCATAACAATATATTGAAACTATGGGAACAGGAAAGCTTTTGATTCTAAGTACAATTTATCTATTTTATAGAATCTATTACTGAGGTTAAAGATTCTTTGAAAATTTTTTATTGGAGTATAGTTGATTTACAATGTTGTGTTAAGTTTCTGCTGTACAGCACAGTGAATCAGTTATACTACATATATCCACTCTTTTTTAGATTCTTTTCCCATATAGGTCATTACAGAGTGCTGAGTAGAGTTCCCTGTGCTACACAGTAGGTCCTTATTAGTCATCTATTTTATATACAGTAGTGTGTATATGTCATTCCCAATCTCCAATTTCTCCTTCCCCCGCTTCCCTGGTAACCGTAAGTTTGTTTTTTACATCTGTGACTCTCTGTTTTGTAAATAAGTTCATTTGTACCACTTTTCAAAGTTAAAGATTTAAAAAAATATTTTATTAAAGCCTGTTTTCTGAAATTCTTTCTTGGGATAATATATTTTCCAAAAGATAACGAGTTAGGCCCTGGAGGCAGATGAACAGAACTGGATTTTTTTCTTTCTTCTTTTGAGTGAATCTAAACTGATTTTCAAACTAGGTAAAAGTCTGGCTTACAAACATCTATAGAAATCTCCTAGCCATCATCTACTGTCAAGAAGAGAACAGTGGGGCTTCCCTGGTGGCGCAGTGGTTGAGAATCTGCCTGCTAATGCAGGGGACATGGGTTCGAGCCCTGGTCTGGGAAGATCCCACATGCCATGGAGCAACTAGGCCCATGAGCCACAACTACTGAGCCTGCGCGTCTGGAGCCTGTGCTCCGCAACAAGAGAGGCCGCAATAGCGAGAGGCCCGCGCACCGCGATGAAGAGTGGGCCCCGCTTGCCACAACTAGAGAAAGCCCTCGCACAGAAACGAAGACGCAACACAGCAAAATTAATAAACTCCTACCCCCAACATCTAAAAAATAAATAAATAAATAAATAAATAAATAAATAAAATAGTTGGGTAGGAAGATATCACTCTTCATAAAAAAAAAAGAGAACAGTGGAGGTACTGAAGTTAGGAAGCACAATTAGTTATAAGGTCCAATTTGATCCGTGACACAAGTGTTCCCATTTCAATTTTAATATTTCGAGTCATACTTATTGAGTGGAGTTTCATAAGCTAGATGGTAAAATACCTCAACTCATCACAAATTTACACTTGACAGAAAAGACAATAAGCATTCAAAACACTCAAGATGTATTTGCTCTTCTACTGGATAATTATTTTCTGTTTTTCTCCTGCCAGTCTCTGACACCCATAATCTCTGATCACATTGACATTCTATATTTATTTACTGTTACTCTCTCAAAGCTGATTACTTTATAGACTTTATCATCATAGATGTGGGCATCCATCTTAGAGAGGAGGTTTTTGAAGGAAGGTATCCCATGGTAACTGATGGGATAAAATAGTCACATATTTATACCACTTGGTGTCTTTCTTTTAACAAGTGCAAAACATTTTATAAAACAGAATTGACTTTATGGATGGCCTTAGGTCTATGACAGAACAGGACATTTAACCATATCATTAAAATAACCATATGAAAAACAAATTTTGTTGAGTCTCTTATTATTGTCATTAAATACCATTCTGAAAGGTCTGTCTATAAAAATGAAATGGAATACACATAAAATCATTTGTACACCATGAAGCCTCTACACAAATTCTTTTCTTATCGAACAAGCATTTATTGAATGCCTACTGTGTGCCAAGCCTTGTTCTACACATTGGAGCTGTGACAATGAACAAGTCATAGTTCCTAAGTTCATGGTCTTTACAGCAGAGGGGAGAGGGGAAACAGGCAAGTCAAGAGGCAGCTATGACACAGTGTGCCAAGGGTTTTCATAGGGAAGGTACTTGGTGCTCTGGAAGCTCCTGGGCAAGGAGCTTCTTCAGGATGCATTGCCCATAAACGCCTCCTGAAGGCTGGCATGTTCAAGCTGAGACTTGAAGGAGAACAACAAAGAGCTAGGCTGAAAGGAAAGAGAGAATGAGAAAAGAAGGAAGAGAAGAGTGCTCCAGTCAAAGTGAAGAGTTTATTCCAGGGTCCAGAAGTGGGAGAGCAAACGACATGCAATTCAGTGGGCTGTAGCATGGAGTCTAAGATGGGAGAAGAGGACGTGGGGAAGGAACACGAGGAGATGGAAACAGAGGGCACGAAAGGCCTTTGAATGCTGTTGAAGGGCTTAGACCATATCCTGAGGGCGATGAGGAGTGAGTGCAGAACCTAGATCTCCCACTGCACACAGGGAGGTTCACCTGGAACCAAAGAGGCTAGAGGAGTCCACCAGAGACATCTCAACAGGAGATGGTGGAAGTCTGGACCACTGTAATGGGAGGCGTGAAAAGAACTCTGTGTGTGTGTGTGTGTGTGTCTGTGTGTGTGGGTGTGTGTGCGCGCGTGCGCGCATCTAACATAATCACCAACATTTTTCACCCAAGTAGTCAAAGGGAAGCAATCTGGTCTATAAATGCTGCAAATACACCCATGGATAGCACACAAAAGCAGTTTTTTGGGCCAGTGTATTGAAAGTCCAATTAACTGGTCACTGCTGGGAAATGCAATCACTGGATAGCTTCATAGGTGGAAATTCAACAAACACATTGACTCTCAGGCTGCTCAGGGAATACCAGCTGGAGTCTGGGGTCCTCTTTAGCTACATAGTGGCAAATGTAGGAGACGGAGGGCAGTTGAGAGAGAAGACAGTCCTGTCTCATGGGACCACTTCTGTATAAAGCATGCCCAAACTTCAACCCATGGGAAGAGACTGACTTTGGAAGCAGGTAAGAAACAAAAGTCACACAGACCTTGTTTGTCACTAATGTGGAGAAGCAAATTAGAGCATTAACCTAATATCGTGAATCCCTAAACACAGCACTTTCGTTTCAACAGTGGTGAGGCCTTACATACTATTTTACATGAGGACATAATTATAAACTGTGAGTGAAGCATCTCTACAACTTGCAGTTGCAGGTGAAACTCCTATAGGATCTATTAGCAGGTACAGGACAGACTGAAGGACTGCACTGTAGGTAAAAGAATAAATGTCTGGTTACTAAAAGCTCTGTGTGGAGTGTGAGGTCTAGAGACAGATGACAATTCTCACTGTTCTAAACTCTATTCAGGAGAAAACAAAATTTATTAGTAACAGAAAGTAAAGAATAAGGCAAAATGCAGACATGCTGAGGCTCTGTCTGCCCTGGTCATCTGGGAGACAAGGAATGTCAAATAAAGAGGCTTTTAGTTACTTAAAAAAATAGGCAAGGGCTTCCCTGGTGGCGCAGTGGTTGAGAGTCCGCCTGCTGATGCAGGGGACACGGGTTCGTGCCCCGGTCCGGGAGGATCCCACATGCCGTGGAGCGGCTAGGCCCGTGAGCCATGGCCGCTGAGCCTGCACGTCTGGAGCCTGTGCTCCGCAACGGGAGAGGCCACAACAGTGAGAGGCCCGCGTACCGCAAAAAAACAACAACAACAACAACAAAAAGGCAAAATGGCAGTCATACAAAGCTAAATGGACATAAGCTCAGAAACCAAAGAAGAAGTAATCATGATGTGAAAATCCAACCAACATGGCTGCTTTGCCCACAACAGAGCCTGAGAAAAAGGTGACAGAAAGGTTCTTGGTCACCCCAGTGACTATGGTAGATGCTAATCAGCTTTATGGTTGAGACACAATTTACCACACTGACCCATAGCCTGGACCAGTGGTTCTCAAAGCAGGGTCCCAGAAAAGTGCTCAAAGTGCTCCAAAATGTGAACCCTTTCTTCATTTCATCAGCAAATGGCACACTTTTCCAAATACTTTTGTTTTTACGTATAACTAAAGAATAACCTACTAATAATCTACTGTGGGAAATAATTAGGGATTAATAAAATTAACCCACGATTAGTATTTAGGGGCTGGAGGTTACAAATTACATTGCAAATTGCAAAGCCCCTGTTCTGCACGTGTACCTACAGAGAGCTGGAACTGCCACAACTTGAAAGTAAAACACTGCACTGTCAGTATGCTAAAATATTTACTGAGTGCTTACTATGTGCCAACTGCAGTGCTTAGCTCGGTGATATAACAGTAAGCAAGAATGGCATAGTCTCTGCCTTCCTAGAATATATGATCTGTTGGGAGAGTACATCAGTGTTATCTAAGTTGATCATGATAGGTTCTGGCCATAGATGTGTCATGTTCGGTAGTCCTGAGCCATCAGTGGAATGCAGGACAGTGATTCCTAAAACTGCCTGACCATCAGAATCCATAGGCCCCTTTATAAACATTCAAATTCAGGGGCGCTGCCATAAACCTACTAAGTCTGAATCTCTTGGCAGAGGTTCTGGGAATAATTATATTTAACGAACTACTCAGGTACTTATCAACATTAAATTTTGAGAAGCACTGGGAGAAAACTCACCATGGTTAGAAAAAATATATGAGTATTTTCAGTCCCTAAGTGTATCTAACAATAATGTTTTGCTCACCAGTCTCTCATCTCCCCTCATGATGCTGATGCAAGACTGCTCTGATACCAAACTTAGTTCTCTAGTCATGCTAAAATAGACACAGAGCCCTAATTTCTGCTTTTGTTGCTTGTGCTTTTTATCCATATTCTAAAAGTTTTATAGTTTCAGGTCTTAAGCCTCTAATCCATGTGAGTTAATTTTTGTGAATGATGTAAGATAAGGACCCAACTTCATTCTTTCGCATGTGGATATCCAATTTTCTTGACACTACTAACTGAAGAAATTATACTTTCTCCACTGTGTATTCTAGGTACCCTTGCTGAACATTAACTGATTGAACATGCATGGTTTACTTCTGGGCTCTCTGTTCTGTTCCATTGGTCTATATTTCTGTTCTTATACCAGTTCAATACTGTTTTAATTACTTCAGCTTTGTAACATAGTTTGAAAACAGGAAGTGTAATGTCTCCAGCTATGTTCTTGCTCAAGATTGCTTTGGCTATTTGGGGTCTTTTGTGGTTCCATATGATCTTTAGGAACTTTAGTTTTTTTCTATTTCTGTAAAAAATTGGCACTGGGATTTCTGATAAGAAATGCATTAAATCTGTAGCTTGTTTTGGGTAGTAGAAACATTTTAACAGTATTGTCTTCCAATCCATGAACATGGGATGTCTCTCCATTTATTTGTCTTATTTTTTTCATCAGTGTTTTATAATTTTCAGTATACAAGTATTTCATCTCTTTGTTAAGTTTATTCCTAAGTATTTATTCTTTTTGATGCTATTCTAAATGAGATTGTTTCCTTTTTGAATAGTTCATTGTTAATATGCAAAAACACATCTGATTTTTGTATCCTGTAAATTTATTTAATTCATTTATTAGTTCTAACAGTTTTTTGGTGAAGTTTTTAGGGTCTTCTACATATGATACTGTTGGGGAAACTGGATATCCACATGTGAAAGAAAAAAAATTGTTCCCTTACCTTACACCACACACACACAACCATCAACTTAATTATATTAAAGACTTAAATATAGAATCTGAAAGTGTAAAACTTCTAGAAGAAAACAGGGGAAAAATTCATGAATTTTGTCTTGGCAATGATTCCTTGGATATGACACTGAAAACACAGGCAACTAAAACAAAAAGAGACACGGGACTACATCAAGCTAAAAAGCTTCTGCACAGCACAAGAAACAACACAGTGAAAAGGTAACCTATAGAATGGGAAAAAAAATATTTCCAAACCATGTATTTGATAAAGGGTCAACATACAAATATATATGAAACTCCTATAACTCTAGCAACAAAATAAAACAAAAACAAATAATATGATTTAAAAAGTGGACAAAGGACTTGAATAGACATTTCCCCAAAGAAGGCATACAAATGGCCAATAGGCAAATGAAAAGATGTTCCACATTGCTAATCATCAGGAAAATGCAAATCAAAACCACAATGAGATATCTCCTCACACCTATCTGAATGGCTGTTATCAAAAACAAAACAATTAACAGGTGTTGTCAAGGATGTGGAGAAAAGGGAACTTTTGTGCACTGTTGGTAGGAATGTAAATTCGTGCAGCTACCATGGAAAGCAGTAAGGAGGTTCCTCAAAATATTTTTTAAAATAACTGCCATATGGTCCAGAAATCCCACTTTTGGGTATTTATTCAAAAGAATTGAAATCAGGATCTCAAAGAGATACCTGCCCTCTCATATTCACTGCAGTGTCATTCACAGTAGCCAAGATATGGAAACGATCTCAATGTCCATCAATGAATGAATGGATAAAGAAACTGTATATACGTACAATGAAATATTATTTGGCTTTAAGACAGAAACCCTGTGACATCATGGATAAACCTGGAGGACATTATGCTAAGTGAAATAAACCAGTCACAAAAGGACAAACACTGCATGATTCTACTTATATGAGGTATCTAAAATAGTCAAACTATATAGAGAGAGAGTAGAATGGTGGTTGCCAGGGACTGGGGGCCGAGGGGAATGCAGAGTTGTTGTTCAACGGGTATATAGTTTCAGTTACACAAGATGAATAAGTTCTAGAGATCAGCTGTACAACATTGTGCCTGTAGTTAACAATATTGCACTATGCATTTAAAATTTGTTAAGAGGATTGATCTCCTGTAGTGTTCTTACCAGAATAACTAAAAATAAACATCTTTTAACAACAAAAATGAAAACAAAATAGAAGTAGGACAAGGAGTGCTTTGCCCAGAGAACTAGTCAGACACCTCCTTTCTGTCTATTGCCAAGCTAGTTCTATGGCTCAGCTTCCTATGAATGGGCTACAAAGAATATAACTGACAAGGACCTGATTATTTCTGAGGAGTAAAGATACTTCATTCATTTAGTTAATAAATGCTATTAAGCGGGTTGTGAGCTAACACTGTGCTAGGTTTTGGATTTAAATTATAAGCAAAATCAGACATCATCCTTGCTCTCACACTGGAAAGACAACCATATGAATAAATACATAATTACACACTAACATAAGTCCTAGCTATAAAAGGAATACAATTTTAGGAGCTCAATTCTTGGAGGCTATATTTTAAAAAGAAGCTTTACTAGACTGTGGGGTCAGAGAAGTCCTACCTGATTAATTTATTCTTAAACTGAAACCAGAAGGATGAACAAATAGCAAGTGGTTAAAGGAGAAAAGTGGGGAAAGTAATGCAGATAGAGAGAGTGCTGAGTGCAAAGGCTCAGGAATAGGACGGAAAAGGATCCTTTGATGTACCAAAAGAAGATGAGACAGACCTGAAAGACTGGGCCAAAATTCCTAAGTGAAATACATTAGTCATTTCAGATCCACTGCTCAGATATAGTCTCTAAAAATAGGAACCTATGGCTAGGCATCTATAGATAAGCCTATTCCTAAAGCCTTCATGTTTGTTACCATCATTATCATCATTGTTGTCACCATCATCATCATCATTAACAATTTTTGAGCACTCACTATAGGCCATACACTCTGCTAAGCAGTATCTATAGCTTACCTCATTTAATCTTCACAATGACCCATGAGGTAAGGGCTGCTGTTATCCTCATTTCATGTGTAAGGTACATTGAAGTTAAGTGATTTGCCCACATCCACATAACTACTAAGCAATACAGCTAAGATTTTAACAGAGTTGCTCTGATTCCCACGTCCATGCTTTACAGTATGTGTGGTGGCCATGAAAATGTACCTCACAGAACTTCAAACACAGGGAGCAAAACTGACCAAGGGTCTCAGCTGCCACACTCTGAAATCCATCACTGTGCACTACAGACTGAAGGCTTGTGTACCCCCCAAATTCATATTTTGAAACCTAATCCCCAGTATGATGGTATATGGAGTGGGACCTTTGGGAGGTAATTAGGTCACGAGGGTGGCGCTCTCATGAATAGGATTAGTGCCCTTATAAGAGAGACCCTGGAGAGCTCTCTCACTTCTCCCAGGTTAGGACACAGCAAGAAGATGGCCATCTATGGACCAGCAAGTGGGTCCTCACCAAACACCAAATCTGTCAGCACCTTGATCTTGGACTTGCCAGCCTCCAGAACTGTGATAAACAGCCATCTAGGCTATGGTAATTTGTTATAGCAGCCCGAACAGACTAAGATGCTGTGTTTGTGCACTGAGTCAACACTTTCATAGGCTGTCCCCAGCCCAGGACTGAGAGCAGCAGGCATATTAGGGCAGGCCAATTTCTAGGGGACATCGGGCTTTAGCTCGAGGACTCCCTGACAGCCTTGCAAAACCTAGGACACGTCTAACCTATTCTTTCTTCCTCTAATTGTTCTCCCAGCCTTTTCCAGCCTCCTCCCCGTTTCCTTTCTGGGGAATGTTTCCCTAATGAAATTCCTGTACATTCTTGCCTTTTCTGGCATCTGTTACTTGGAGGACCCTGACTAAGATGGTATTCAATAAAACATTTATACAACCAAAAAAGGCTACTAGAAAGCAAAAGGTCTCAAGGCTTTTCAGCACTCCGACTGGTCCACCATTACAGTTGGTTAGAGCACAGTACAAAGGTTACAGATTTTAAACCACTTATTTTCAATCTATTCTGTACTATCTATCTCAGTCTCTCTGGGACAGTCTTAGTTTGCACCTGTTGTTGACATAATAGTCCCTTCCTTTCCTCTCAAAATGTTATCCAATGAAATGATGATGTCTGGGATTCACTTCAAAATAATAGAGGTGGGAGAAGTTGATGGGATGTGAGTGAGGCAGGATTGGCCAATGGATTGATGGTGTTGGAGCTTGCTGACAGGTTCAAAGGAATTTATTATATTATTCTGTTTACTTTTATGTAGGTTCAGAATTCTCCATAATTAAATGATAAGGGGGAGGACTATTCTGCTTCATATAATACATTATATCATCACCCTACCTCTAACCCAGGCCAGCTACCAATCTGCTTCTCTGGTCACAAAGAAGACTCAAGAACACATGCAAGATTCAGTGCAAACCCATTCCCATTCTTGGAAACTCAGGAGTTCAGAAGGTTTTTAAACATTTTCATGTCTTTTTGTTGTTGCTGCAAGTGATAGAAATCCAACTCACAATGGCTTAAGCAAAAAATAGAACACTTTGGCTGCATAATGTTAAAAAAAATAGTAGGTAACTTTAGGCTTGGGTGGATTCAGGGACTTAAATTCTGTCACCAGGAACTGGTCTCATGACCCCCTCCCCTCTTTTTTCCTATGATGGTAGACTTGCCTTTCATGGTGGCAAGATGAGTGTCAGTTTCTCCAAGTCGATGCCCCATGTCCTCAGTACACATCTTTCTCAATTGCTCTAGAAATCCTAGGATGAGCTCTGATTGGACCAACTTATATCACACATCATCTTTAAGCCAATCACAATTCCCAGGAGAATGGAATATGCTGATTAGTCAGTCCTGGGTTGCCTGTCCAACTATGGATGTTGACGGCTGTTCCCACAAAGACTAAGGGAAATGATTATTCCACATCAGGATGCACTTATCAGAAAAGAGAAATGGATGCTGGGCAGGAGACAGAACAGGTGTCCACCAAGTACCTTCTTTTCTTCCTAGGTATCAACTGCTTAATCATCATGAAAGTGAGTAGCAGACTTTTTTCCTTCGCTAAGGAAGCATGACTTTAAGTTTACTCAAAAACTCAGGCTAATAAAAAATTCTACTTACAGAATTATTCTTATCCCTTGAGATTCATTATAAGTGATACAACTGCAAATCCTCCAAGTAAGATTTATATTGCTCTTACTCTTCCTCCTTCTTTATCAGCAAAGAATTTGTTTTGATTCACCTGTATTTTTAAAAAATAAAATGAGATTGGATTTTTACCCCACTAATTAGGTACAATACGCAGCTAATTGTGTAGCAAGGACAGAGTTAAGAGCAGAATAAAGGGGAGGTTTTTCAATACATGTATTATTCTTTTTTCCTCTGAGAAGACATGCTTGAAACTGAATTTTAAACACTTCAGCAATGGTGAAACAAATTAATGATGGCTCAGGCACAGAGGTGTTGCATGTTATTCATGATCTTGAAATTATTAATGTCAACACTGAGCCATTATTACCACATATTGCCAACAGAGTAATTAACACATCTTATCTAATAGAAAAAGGCCATCAAATCAAACTAAGAAGTAATTAAGTTACATAACTACACAGCTGAGGCAGAAAGATGCAGGTAGCTCACCTAGGCAGTTCTGAATAGCTAAGCATGGTGATTTCTTATTTACTGCCTAGTTTACCATTGCTAAGTCACTTCACTGTGTCGTGCCTCCATTTCTATGTATCATGAGGAGATCGGAACAAAGTCATTACCAACCTCTAGTGTTCATATGAATTACTTAGGGAGCTTCTGAAAAATCTATCTTCCCTGGTCTCCCTTGAAGACATTAATTCACACGGTCTAGAGTGGAGACCTGGAATATATACAGTCTTACCCCCAGGTGATTTTAAAGTCGGTGATCCACAACTCACATTTTGAGGAATTCTAGAAAAAAAGATTTTCAGAAGCCCCTTCCAATCTTAATGATCAGTCATGAGATCACTGGCTTTCCCATGGTAGAGAGGTTTTGTCAGGAATTGACATTCGTTTACATATGGAATGCCCATGATCCCCATAAGCATTATCTGCTTATGATCTGACCCTTCTCTTCCTTGAAACTAGAAAAAAAGTAAAAAGCAGATGAAGAGAAAAATAGCCATTTTCAACTTTTAAGAACTGTCACTCAGCTCTGAAATTATTCC
Organism: Grampus griseus; assembly: GCF_964374135.1. NCBI lineage: Eukaryota > Metazoa > Chordata > Mammalia > Artiodactyla > Delphinidae > Grampus > Grampus griseus. Next base: position 120,287,403 of record NC_139019.1, on the reverse strand, counting down.
AAACCATAATACTTATGTCCTATCCTAGATAATAAGTGAGCCACACAGAAGAAACCATAAACATGAGGAACAATTTATAATTTTAATGAAACTAAGAAAACTCTTCCTCCAAATGTATTTTCCTCCAAATGCCTTTTCCCTTTAGCCCTCTGATTGCACAGAGTGGGGAACTACTCAGAGAGAATGCACATGGTCTTAAACTTTAAAAGTTTACATTTGCTTTAAATTAGAAGCTACTGGTATCCCAAGATTTACTGAAGATCTGAAAATGGCTTTCAAGAATGTACCCAGGTTTTATTTATCAGATTGTGAGACTTAATCAATATTTAGCTCATCTGTACTGCCCAGGCTAATAGGTCATTGCGCTCAGCGCAGCATAGACACAGTATAAATACAAAAGCAAAGGGTGGGGAGAGAAGCTCTTGGTCAATTTAAAGGTATAATTGTTTAGTTCTACCAGTGAAATAGACAAATATCATCATAAAACATTTATAAATTTACTTATACATTCATATGTAAAATCACCAACAAAAAAATAGTAATTTTGAAAAACTCTATTTCACTCTTTATCAAGTCACACCTGCACCTTTGACACTGATGTCTTAGGGACCATCAGAGCCGCTTCTTGAGTCAAGCAACACAGTTGTCCAAAGCAGTGTTGTCACTGCCATAAGAGCTGTTTGAGACGGAGTTCTGTTTGGGTCAGCATGTGATGAAGTCCCTGGGAGTCTTCGCTTAAGCCGTGACATGACATTCTCACAACACTGGCAGTGAAGCTGAAGAGGTGTTCCAGAGGAGAGGGTACAAGAAGAGTCTAGAAGTCAGGCTTGTTCAGGGACTTGGAAGACTTCGTGCAGTGCACACTGTTTAAGCAGGCCAGCTCCGGCCACACGTATGAAAGGCACAGTCTTGGCGGAACGCTCGTCACAACAGAGCTATCTGAGCTAACCTTTAACGTACTGGAACAGTTTTACCACCTTAGGGAACCCAGGTGGAACTGGAAATAAAAATTCAATCTTAACTTGTAGTATCTCTTACTCAGGGACGTGCAGAAGCACACTTGGGGTTTGGTGACAGAGAAGAGACCTACCTCCACTAGCTGTGTGAAGCTGCATAAGTTATTTTCTATGCCTTGGTTCCTTCATCTCTAAAATGAAGACAAATTATCAACTTACGAGTCAGAATCAAAGGGCGTATTGTATGCAACACTTATAGCCCAGTGACTGGGCACAAAACAAGTGTGTAATTAAAAGTAGGTACTATTATTATTTTAAATATTCATTTATTCATTCCAATAAACATTGATTAAGCACCCACCACATATCAGGAACTGCCCTATATCACAATATTTCTACACTTTAATTACTAGAATATCATTTTATTTTAGTCATTGCTATTAGCTTAGATTTTCTGTTAAATTGACTTACTTCAGCACCCACTTTGCCTCCCTCTAAACATCACCTCTGTGAAATCACAGGTTTTATGTGCTAGTTTTATTTTTTCTAGTCAACATTAACATAAACATATCACAATTAAAAATTTGTAAATGTTTACCCATGAACCATCTAAAATCATCAGTGGTGGGCACAGCTCACTTTGGAGATGATCAAGATAGTGTCTCTGTCCTCTAAGAGCTTTGTTCCTTTGCCAAGCAATTCTGCAACTACGTATAGGACAGGCGTACGCACTTGCTAAGAAGCATTTAGGAGCTGGCTGTCAGGCAGGGCCAATGAGACGCACGGCCTGATGGAAAGGTGACCGCAGGGAAATAGTTCTGAATGTGAGTGGGACTCACAAAACTGATGGGCCAGCCCAAGATTCCCCTTAATGAATCTGAAAGTGGCAGGGTAATACAGTTACCTTCCTCTAACAGACAGTATCTTCTGTGGCACCCTGAAAATCACATTATGCACGCAGACCGGTCTCTGCTGAGAATACATTAGCCCTAATGAAATAAACCCATACATTCTTTCAGCATCACCTGGCTGTCACACAGACTTCCCCTTATTGCATTATACGATAGTCCCACTGGCAACGTACTGTGAACAAGGTGCCATCAACATCAACCAAGTGAGATCAAAGTCTGAAGCAAAATATATACAGAAAATCTTCCTCTTAGTCCCTCACTGCAAAGGGAAAGTACTAACAAAAGCTCAGAGCAGGCATCTCAGGGCTGTGCCTTTGATCTCTCTTTCGAGGCTGGAAAGAGATTTGCAGGAATGGCCACACAAGGAGCCTCCTTCTTCCATCTCCCCAACCCAGGGTTGAAGGAAAGCATTGCAGTCAGGAGAATGGGTCACAGCCAAAGGGCATCCATGCCTTCCCACCTCAGCATGCTGGGACACCAAGACTTCCCCCAGACTATGTGTTCACTCATTCAGCCAATAGTTGTGGAGCACTATTATTTGCCAAGCATGGAGGTAGACTCTGGGGACATACAGATGAATGAAACCCCACCTCTGCCCTCCTGGATTTCATGCTGTAGTAGGAGCAACACACAAGCCAAAACGTAGTTGTAAATCTGGGTGACGCGTGCTAAAATAGAAATACCATGTACAGTGGGGACAGGGTAATGGAGTCAGGCGAAGGAGCCCCTCGGTTCTGCCCTAGGAGCTAAGAAGTCCAGGAAGGGATCAGAGAGAAGAAGGCACTAGTGGGGATTCGAAGGAATTTTCTTAGTGGGAAAGGGAAGGACATGGAAAAAAAACAAGATTCCCCTCAATGAGCAACTTCTGCAGATGCTTCTCAGCATGCTGATAACTCCACTGTAAAGAAGTTCTCCTAACTGAACTTGACTTTCCCAATGTACCTACAGGCTCTATTTTCCTCTGCAAAATGTTCAGGCGATGCCCAGGGAAGTGCTGAGGGCTTAAAGCTATAAGCCCCAGGCATTTCTGGCCTCACACATTGATTGCACTGTTTGCTTACCAAGAATCAGTGGCTTTTGTCCCCAGACTGGTTAAAGCCAGTTTTATACTTGCTGTAATGACCTAGTTTCGTTTAAAATTATACAAGTTAGTAAAATATAAGAACAAAAGGAACTGCTTGTATGAAAACTAAATTAATTGTTTTGGGAAGGCTCCATAAGGGAGAATCTCTTTAAATGAAAAAAAAAAAAAAATAGCCTGGGAAGAATTTACCACCCACTACAAAGTCACAACAATTATGGGTGTGGTTTAATTAAGAAAAGCAAATGGTGTAGCCATCCTTAAGAAATGGCCTTAGTGTTAAATCAATGGTTAGGGAATTAATGTAAAAATGATGTATACTTTAAGTTAAAATAAAATATTAAGGTGTGCATAGTTCATCTTTTATGATTTAAAAAGTTAAATAAATGACCAACCCTGATCCATCAGGTTTAATACAGTAACTGGAGCACAAATTCACACTTTTAATATAATAATTAGGTTCTAGCTTTGCTATTGACTACCTGTGTGGTGTTGTACAGACCTTTAACCTTTCATTCCTCAGCTTCCTTATGTACTAAACTGGGAAATAATATTACCGACCTCACAAAACTATTCTGAGAGATACATCTGCTAATGAGTCTAAGAGCTTAGATTGGCACATAGCACTTAATAAATGTATTATTTTGGCTTTAATTATCATCATTAAATTTGGGATGAGGTTGCAGGGAACTGCCATTTCTACTTTATGTACTTCTCCACTGTTTAAAATTTTACAACAGCAGTATATAATTTATGCTTAGTAAAAATAAAGATATTTATACTTTGGAAATAAGTCAGGAAAAAAGGTCTTTCTAACATAGATGAATAAAAACCTTCAGAGTCCATTAGGAAAATTGTTTCAAAAGGAGGAACAATAGGGAGATATAACAGATTTGCTGTTTTCACACAGTTGGATTCGTTCAGGGATGATGGTCCACAGCGGAACTGACTGGAAGAAGGGTTCAGGGGAGGATGTGTAGATGAGACCCTAATGTCCCCAAATCAACCACAGGACGGTAGGGGCAGCACACCGGCCTTCACGCAACATTTGTCAGGACACCATGGAATATCACAGTGTGGAAGTGCTTGTGTCTTGAAAATACCTGTGAATATTAGAAACCCAGAAGGACAATGCAAAATGCAGAACAACTAGTCTAATAAATGATAATGATTAGACCTTTCCATTAGTCACAAAGCCCATCACGGTCTTTAGAACACACCCCTGCTGGCACACCTCTGCAATTTACCACAAACCTACTGAAGCTTTAGTAGCACAGAAATCTAGGGTGAAGGACGAAGGATACAGACAAAGAGGTATAGTTTGGTCCTTTTAATTAGCCCACCAGCATTTCAGCATGAAGTTTCCAAGGTTTAAATGTTCTGTTTTTCAGTGTGTGTGTGTGTGTGTGTGTGTGTGTGTGTGTGTGTGTGTGTGTGTGGGCACTCATGCATATGTGTTAAGAACAGTTTGGCAAATAAATATAACAAAAAACCTATGCGTATTTAAAAAATAGCTTCTCTATTTTTAAGAGAAGGGCAACTAAGTGAAGAACAAAGCCAGATGCCTTTCATCATAATTCCATCCTCTAGTCCTTCCTGTCTCTACCCTCTTGTCCCCAGAGAACAAGGCCTAAGCGTCTAACCCACTAGCTGGATTGCAAACCGAGATCTGGGCACAGGGCACCTCTGAGTCTGTGGTCCCATCTTTCACAACAGTTTTGTTATTGGGCTGCCTGACCTACCTCTCCTAAACCAGAGTAGAAGGTACACTTTTGTAGCTCGTTACCAAACACGTAGACTCCAATAACAGCAGATGACATCGTCAAAAACGTGCTAGAAATTTCCTGTGCCTGGGCTTTCATTACTCCCAAGACAGTTATGCTTTGTCTCAATTCGCTGGGGTTGAGTGTTCCCTGATATTCCAAAGAATTCATGTCTCCCAGTCACAAAAAAAGAAGAACAATAACAAAGTACTTCCATTACCACCCAAATACTTTGGGGTCCAACTATAATATCTGTATGAACCATCTGCGTCGATTAACAAACCTGCTAAATGCCAAATCTCTTTTGTTCCCAGTGAAATGAAATTGAAAGGGAAATTATTGAAACAATTCCAGTCTCTGTCAGATTCTTATAAATGGGTGTTTAACTACATGGTGCCTGATATTAGACTTTCTAAGTCAAAATCCACTATTTACCTCTGTATAATCTTAAGCAAATTAACTGATCTGTAAAATGCAGAAATAGTAATGGCATCTATCTCAATGGGTTACCGTGATGACAAAGTAAGATAATACATACCAAACACTAATTCCAGAGCCCTTTCAACAGGACCATAATTGACAATGCCAGGCATAGTGTGGGCTTAATCAACGTTTATTACTACTATTACTATTACTACAATCACTACTGAGAGACAAAAATACTTCTGGAGGCTCGGAATATTCCAGACTGACTACCTGCATGGATCCGTTTTATCACATACATTTTCATCTTGCCACTATAAGGATGTCGTAATCATAAAGAAAGCAGCCATCATTCCCTGGTTCCCAAACAGGGGAGGTTAGTACTGTTTATAAAATTTAACTACATCTTGGGCGCCATTAAAGTAAAAGCATTCATAAATGTGAAGCAGTTACTCCTGTTTACATAATTAAAAAAAAAACAAAACAGTACTGCAGTTTCTAAATTCTGATAACAAAACCTTATGGTGCGTTTAGTGTTTTTCATCTCCCATCGCAGGCGACACTCTAAGGCTCATTCATGCAACGAGGGCCCCAAGACCATCCCAGTAAAACGTTAGCTCATCTACAGCTTAAGACACTGCAAACAGGCTGTGTTTGGCAGAAAACCTCTGTTGGCAAAAGTTGAGATTTTATGAATGGTTACGTCTAGCAGCAGATGGATGCTATATGAAACTGACCCATTAATGTTCATGTGCTGTTTAATTTCAGTATATTTGATATTCCTGCTTTTTGTTTTCTACGGATCTCTCATCTCATCACAGCCATACGAAACAAAACCCTAAACATTCCCACTCACTTTCCCCATCAATTCAAAATGGTTTGGTCAGCTTTTCCCAGTGCCCTGAAAACACCCTCTATACGGGCTATAACTATACTGCCATTATTTTCATACCTTTTTTTCTGAACTCCTCTTTCATTTCTCCAACCTTCCACTATCATTACCACTCTTACGTTTGCTACCTACAGGGGTTTTTTTTGTTTGTTTTTGGGGGGTTTTTTTTAGTAGAGAAAGTTCTATTACAGGGTCATGCAAGGAGAACAGGTGGCTCATGCCCTCAGAAAACCCCAAACTCCCCAAGAGGTTTCAGAAAAGCATTTTTAAAGGCCAGGAGAGGGAAGGGGTTCACAGGGTATGTGATCATCTCGTGCATAATTCTCTGGTTGATGGTGAGGTAATAGGGCAGTTAACATTATCAATCCACCAGCGCCAGAAGGTCTGGGGGGCTACTGCTCATGACATCAAGTAGTTAATTTCTTCCATTTGGTGGTGTTTTTAGCAACAGAAAAACTCAGGAAATATGCATGAGATACTATTATCTTGGTACTTCAGAGAAGAGCTACAGCAGAGGATATGGGGGAGGGATCTGTCCCAGGAAGGCCCCATAGGGTACTGCTCAGATTACGTGACTATCACCAACGACTGAGATTTCTGAAATTTAAACCAAATTTATTTCTACTGGCAATTACCGATTGTTACTACATGAAGTATTTTGATCACTGGAATATCCCCACTGAAACAGTACGTTTATAAAATACTTCACGAAAAATTAGCAGATAGATTGAGGGCATTTGCATTATTTCATCTGTACCACATAATATGAGATTAAATAGTCTGGGATTATCTAGACTTCGATGTATTTTCCTTAGTTGCCACACTTCTGTAAAACAATATTTAGGATATTTTTGCATAAAAAATTAAAATATCAGATTAGAAATGCCCAATTTTCGTTTTCTACCTCAAAAAACATGAGATAGTCTTTTTTTTGAATTGGAAATGCTTTCTTTTTATTAAAATTATTTAATACACTTTAGAATAGTTTCAGATTTACAGAAGAATTTAGAGAGTACAGAGAGTTCCCATATGCCCTCTACCCAGTTTCCTCTATTATAAACATTTACATTAATATGGCATTATGTGTCACTATTTGAGATAGTCATATACTAAACTGTACACAAAGTGCTAGATCTTTATTTCATTCCCATTATGAAATTTTATCTTAACGTTAGTGAATAGCAATATCCTGGGCTAAAGCTTGAACCTGTATATACTTGTTTTATTTTTATTATTTATTTATTTAACATCTTTACTGGAGTATGTTAGTGGAGTATGTTAGTATGTTAGTGGTGTGTTAGTTTCTGCTTTATAACAAAGTGAATCAGCTTTACATATACATATATCCCCATATCTCCTCCCTATTGTGTCTCCCTCCCACCCTCCCTATCCCACCGCTCTAGGTGGACACAAAGCACTGAGCTAATCTCCCTGTGCCATGCGGCTGCTTCTCATTAGCTATATATTTTACATTTGGTAGTGTATATATGTCCATGCCACTCTCTCACTTGGTCCCAGCTTACCCTTCCCCCTCCCCATGTCCTCAAGTCCATTCTCTACATCTGTGTCTTTATTCCTGTCCTGTCCCTAGGTTCTTCAGAACTATTTTTTTTTTTTAGATTCCACATATATGCGTTGGCATACGGTATTTGTTTTTCTCTTTCTGACTTACTTCACTCTGTATGACAGACTCTAGGTCCATCCACCTCACTACAAATAACTCAATTTTGTTTCTTATTATGGCTGAGTAATGTTCCATTGTATATATATGCCACATCTTCTTTATCCATTCATCTGTCGATGGACACTTAGGTTGCTTCCATGTCCTGGCTATTGTAAATACAGCTGCAATGAACACTGTGGTACATGACTCTTTTTGAATTATGGTTTTCTCAGGGTATATGCCCAGTAGTGGGATTGCTGGGTTGTATGGTAGTTCTATTTTTAGTTTTTTAAGAAACCTCCATCCTGTTCTCCATAGTGGCTGTATCAATTTACATTCCCACCAGCAGTGCAGAAGGGTTCCCTTTTCTCCACACCCTCTCCAGCATTTATTGTTTGTAGATTTTTGATGATGGCCATTCTAACTGGTGTGAGGTGATACCTCATTGTGGTTTTGATTTGCATTTCTCTAATGATTAGTGATGTTGAGCATCCTTTCATGTGTTTGTTGGCAGTCTGTATAACTTCTTTGGAGAAATGTCTGTTTAGGCCTTCTGCCCAGTTTGGATTGGGCTGTTTGTTTTTTTGATATTGAGCTGCTTGTATATTTTGGAGATCAATTCTTTGTCAGTTGCTTCACTTGCAAATATCTTCTCCCATTCTGAAGGTTGTCGTTTTGTCTTGTTTATGTTTTCCTTTGCTGTGCAAAAGCTTTTAAGTTTCATTGGGTTCCATTTGTTTATTTTTGTTTTTATTTGCATTTCTCTAGGAGGTGGGTCAAAAAGGATCTTGCTGTGATTTATGTCATAGAGTGTTCTATGTTTTCCTCTAAGAGTTTTAGAGTGGCCTTACATTTAGGTCTTTAATCCATTTTGAGTTTATTTTTGTGTATGGTGTTATGGAGTGTTCTAATTTCATTCTTTTACATGTAGCTGTCCAGTTTTCCCAGCACCACTTATTGAAGAGGCTATCTTTTCTCCACTGTATATTCTTGCCTCCTTTATCAAAAATAATGTGACCATATGTGTGTGGGTTTATCTCTGGGCTTTCTATCCTGTTCCATTGATCTATATTTCTGTTTTTGTGCCACTACCATACTCTCTTGATTACTGTAGCTTTGTAGTATAGTCCAAAGTCAGGGAGCCTGATTCCTCCAGCTCCGTTTTTCTTTCCCAAGATTGCTTTGGCTATTCGGGGTCTTTTGTGTGTCCATACAAATTGTGAAATTTTTTGCTCTAGTTCTGTGAAAAATGACATTGGTAATTTGATAGGGATTGCACTGAGTCTGTAGATTGCTTTGTGTAGTAGAGTCCTTTTCACAATGTTGATTCTTCCAATCCAAGAACATGGTATATCTCTCCATCTGTTTGTATCATCTTTAATTTCTTTCATCGGTATCTTATAGTTTTCTGCATACAGGTCTTTTGTCTCCTTAGGTAGATTTTTGCCTAGGTATTTTACTCTTTTTGTTGCAGTGGTAAATGGGAGTGTTTCCTTAATTTCTCTTTCAGTTTTTTCACCATTAGTGTATAGGAATGCAAAAGATTTCTGTGCAATAATTTTGTATCCTGCTACTTTACCAAATTCATTGATTAGCTCTAGTAGTTTTCTGGTAGCATCTTTAGGATTCTCTATGTATAGTATCATGTCATCTGCAAAGAGTGACAACTTTACTTCTTCTTTTCCGATTTCAATTCTTTTTTTTTTTTTTTTTTTTTTTGCGGTACGCGGGCCTCTCACTGCTGTGGCCTCTCCTGTTGCGGAGCACAGGCTCCGCATGCGCAGGCTCAGTGGCCATGGCTCATGGGCCCAGCCGCTCTGCGGCATGTGGGATCCTCCCGGACGGGGGCAGGAACCCATGTCCCCTGCATCAGCAGGCGGACTCTCAATGACTGCGGCACCAGGGAAGCCCTCGATTCCTTTTATTTCTTTTTCTTCTCTGATTGCTTGGGCTAAAACTTCCAAAACCACGTTGAATAATAGTGGTGAGTGTGGACAACCTTGTCTTGTTCCTGATCTTAGTGGAAATGCTTTCAGTTTTTCACCATTGAGAACAATGTTGGCTGTGGGTTTGTCATATATAGCCTTTATTATGTTGAGGAAAGTTCCCTCTATGCCTACTTTCTGCAGGGTTTTTATCATAAATTGGTGTTGACTTTTGTTGAAAACTATCTCTGCATCTATTGAGATGATCATATGGTTTTTTTCCTTCAATTTGTTAATATGGTGTATCACATTGATTGATTTGCGTATATTGAAGAATCCTTGCATCCCTGGAATAAACCCCACTTGATCATGGTGTATGATCCTTTTAATGTGCTGTTGGATTCTGTTTGCTAGTATTTTGCTGAGGATTTTTGCATCTATGTTCATGAGTGATATTGGCCTGTAGTTTTCTTTCTTTGTGACATCTTTGTCTGGTTTTGGTATCAGGGTGATGGTGGCCTTGTAACTACCTACAGTTTTTGACTTAAGACCATGGGTGGAAGTATAGTTATTAAAAACTTTCTTTAAAGGCTATTTAAGGGATATAAATGGGACAGCTTTTCTTAAGAATCCAAAGGAGTTTCTTCTGCCTTATCACTTCCCATTACAGAGTTTCGCCATCGTGTTTTACAGTGAGCTTCAACAGCATTTCAAACTCCATGAGAAGTCCTAGGGAAAGAGTTAAACAGGAAGCCTTCACTCCCCTTTCCAATGGAGGTTCCTCCAGCACTTGGCCCACAAGCACTGTCTTACACTCTCTCTTTGTGGAAGACACCTCATTTGAAGGAGAACAAAATGAAGACAGAATTTTTTCTTCTTCTCTTCTATGTGCTCATTCTGAAAAAATCAGATTGTAAACGGTATTCCATTTTGAGGACATATCAGTACAGTGAACAAACTGAACTAAGCACCTAAAAGAGCCTTGGCTTCCTTCCGCAGGTAGAAGTGGCTCTGGATTTTCTACGTGAAAGGGGCTTAGGACAGCAATCTGATCGAAAGGGTTAGGAGACTTATGTTGAAGCTACACTGGAGGTCACTTTCATTTCTACTTCAGGTGAATATGCTTAATCAAGGTGATGAGTGCTAAGGATGGTGGACATCACCAGTGGGGCTGACACAGTCCAGCAGCCCTTGGCTCAGCCCCTGAGCACACAGCAGAAGGACATAGGGAAGCAGAAGCCCCAGTTCCCACCCTGTTAACAGAGACAACCAAGTGCAATGCATTTCCCTCCCCTGTGCTTTGGGATGATTTGGTACAGTCTTAACTATAAGGGAGCAGACTGAATATGTTTTTGTGAACCATCTAGTAAAGTGCCTGGCATCTAATAGACTCTTTATAAATATTTGTTGAATGGAGTTGAATCAGAGAGTCTTGGCAGAAATCTGTGGCAAGTGGCTTTAACAATATGTATGTTAATTTTTTTTTGAAACAACTTTTTTATTGGAGTGTAGCTGATTCACAATGTTATGTTAGTTTCATGTATACAGCAAAGTGACTCAGTCATATATATATGTATACATATATATACTTTTATATACACTTTTTCAGATTCTTTTCCATTATAAGTTATTATAAGATATTGAATATAGTTCCCTGTGCTATACAGTGGGCCCTTGTTGTTTATCTGTTTTACATATAGTAGTGTGTATCTGTTAATCCCAAACTCTTTTTCTGAGTGTGTACTATGTGCCAGGTAGTATTGACTAAGTAGGAACTCGTGTAATCTTTATGACAATCCTTGACTTGGAAACTACTATTGTCTCCACTTTACAGGTGGGGAGACCGAGTCTCAGAAAGAACTGGCATTTTAAGAGCCTTAGGCAAATCTCAGAAGACCTGGCATGCCCACATCTAAACCAATCAACGGTAAGGGAGGTAGAATTACCGTGACTGACTTGGGGTGGGAAAGATGAACCTCCACTGGACATGAGGAAATCAATCACAATGCACCCTACACTATTATTATTATTATTATTAACATCTTTATTGGAGTATAATTGCTTTACAGTGGTGTGTTAGCTTCTGCTCTATAACAAAGTGAATCAGTTATACATATACATTTAAAAGACCAAGATGCCACTGCTGCAGCCTTGTGAGGAAGAATGTGCAGTGGCACTGTGGGGAGTGTATTCTCCCACTTCCCAGAGCTGCCCCATGGGAATAAGCATTAGGTAGAGGTAGGAGCAAGAGTAGGAGAAAAAACAAAAAAACAAAAAAACCCTGAGGTCTTTTAGTGCATTTAAGTTTTGGTAATTTGCAATTTTTTACCAAGCAATTTAGTATGTACCTTCACAGCCACATACAGTGGGAAACAGAAAAAAATACAGCCACTTCTAACTCTACAGCACTAAGTTTCTGGAACTGCTCTGTATGTTAAAGATATCAGCCTGGAACAGACTTGAACATCCAGTTTTAACCATTAGGATGACAAGTTTTTAAAAGACAAAACTTTCATTTCTGCTGGCTTAAGACAAAGCACATTTGGGAAAGAAGAAAAAAATTTCATAAAAGACCAAAAAAAGATTTCACAAATTATTTCTTAAATATACATGATGACACCATGCAGAACTCAAAATAAATTAAACTGCACTGTATACAAATTTTCCTGTCCTCCTCTCTCCTCCCACCCTTCTTCTGCTTCCATGCTACTCAGTAAGTTCCCAAGGAAATAAATTCTCCCAAATAACACTGTCGCTGCATTTTCCCACTAATCATATCCCCAAATGGTCCATTTCTTTTAAGATTTCCTTTGGAGTTTCTCAAACTTAGAGCCAGTGTGTGAGTTCTTCAACAAGCCACACTTTGTGGATTGGCTAAGCAGATGTGTCGCCTCCAGGACGTATCTCTGAGGTCTCTTCTGCCATCTGGATCCAGACCTCAGAGGATTAAGAACCAATATTTTGACCCAAAACAGTAACAGAAGTTTGTCTGGTCTCAGGACTCTGTCATCAGGATTACAAATTGACCTGGCCCATTTCCCAATCTAACAAGGCTTGGAAGACTCAAAGATTACCAATGAAGGCTTCATTCAAAATATGCCAAGAACGTGTCAACCCACATCACACGTCCTGGGTTTTACAAGCAATTGGCTTGACTATGAACCATTGCTATCTTTTCTGCCTGGAAAAAAAAGAATCTGGAGAGATTATGAATGTCGTAGGTCTCCAGTCAAGAGGATGTTACTCTGGGTGGGTATCTATCCTCCTGGAGTTGTAGGATGCATTGATCAAGAGTTTCAAATGTAGGTATTCGAAGAGTACATAAAGTGCTTTGGGCAGTTTGGCACAGAACTGCCCATTAAACACAGCAGTGAAGGAGAAGATATCGATTCCTCCTAACATTTCACCTCCTCTCACGAATAAGTGGCTTGTTTCAGAGAAGAGGCAGTGTGAAATGTGCTGAGAAATGTGGCAGTTCATCACAGCAGCTAGAGGTCAGCACCAGGATGAGATAAGCCAGCATGTGACCCCAATCCCAGCATTTACAATCCCTGTGATCGTACTCCCTCTTTCCATTATAAGTTATAACTTATTATAAGTTATTACTCCCTCTGGTTCCCAGTCTTCTCTTCTGTGGAAAAGGGACAATGAAACCTATCTCAAAGGCCTAGGATGAGAATTCAATGAGACCCCATGTGAAAACTGCCCAATGCTAAGTAGTGCTCGATATTGGCTAATTCTCTTCCATGTGAAAAAATAAAAGGGGCGGCAAGGGAAGGGGGAGCTGTCACACTTTGTCCTTTTTTGCTTTCACTATCTTTCTTCTTTATCATTTGCTTTCACTATCTTTTTCTTTATTTCTTCGTCACACTTTGTCCTTTTTTGCTTTCACTATCTTTTTTCTTTATCATAAGTTTCTTTCTCCCACCCAACTCCCTCCCACAATTTGAGGATGGAGACAGGTTTATATCTCTTTGTGTCTCATTAGGTTTTTCTGTTGATTTGAGTGGACCTCAGTATGACAGATATGTAGATGATAGAGAGGGTATACATATATGAATATCAACATTAAGATATGTACCTCCACAAATGATAAGTCAAGGCATTGTCAGTGAGACCAGTGGAAGACGGGATTTGCCAAGACCCCAGACCCCCACCAAATGGAACTTGGGTTTCCTATAGAGGTGATGTCAGCCTGGAATATCTGGACGCTCCAGCAATTGAAGCAGCTCAGTCATAAAAAGCAACACCTGCCCACCAGCCTCTGGCGGGCTAAATTTTGCTTGTTCAAATTAGAATCTGCCCACTGAGCCAACAGAAATAAAGCCAAGGGATAGCAAATTTCCTCAGGATATATGCTTACCTGACTGGTTGGCGGTAGCCATTTTCAGTGCTGTGTGTGAAAGTGTCACTGGGGACCATCTTGGGTGTGGGACCAGAATGTGAGCATATATTTTAAGTGTACTGACAGGGGGGTGGGTTGCTATGATAGAAAGATAAAGGTCCGTGTCCCGGGCAAGCAGAATAAAGGCAATTAAAATATCAGAGAGCCTAACCTATTCTTCTATTACTACTGCTGCCCTGCTTCCCCACCTAAACCTGTATCTGCTATTATTCCCTTCAGACTAACAGGTACACAGCAGTGAGCTTGAGAGGTAGGAAGAGTCTGCTGAAGAACTTGAGCCAGGCGGACCATCTGTTGGCATGATTAACGCGCTGGTTAACATTCCGCTGTTCTTTCAGAGCGTGGCCGTTGCATCCGACACATCACCTTGGTTCAGCTACCGTATGGCTGGGCCAGGACTGGCAATGCACCTCCATCCTTAACAACACTCGGGGGCTCTTGGCAGCAACAGCAATCATGACTGGGGGCCGTTCCATGAGCTCACCTTAACATAAATTAGTTCTTAAAACGGAAAGGCTATTTCATCCAAATCAATTCAGCCTGCATATACTGAGTGCTGAAAGCAGCATTATACATTAGTGTTGAGACATCACAGAGAAATGGGTTCCAACGCTGCCTCTACCATTTGCAAACAGCAGAATCTTGGGGAAGCTATTCAACCTCTCTAAGCTTTCCAGGCTGCATTTTAAAAATGTTGCCAATTAAATGAAATAACGTATACTGAGCACACAGCTTGGCTCATAGTAAATGTTTAATAAGTGACAATTATTACTCTAAAGTTGGCTCATAGTAAACGTTTAATAAATGACAATTATTACTCTAAAGTCACTGAATGGATACTGGGGGCAGATCTACAGGAAGACAAGACACTGACCTAGTCCTTAAGGAGTTTAGTGGAGGATGATGCTGAAATAAACACTTAAAACTATAATAATGCAGCTGAGAGCAAGGCCAGGCCCTAACGGAGTTATGAAGACTGGGTGATGGTAACTCAAGAAGGGATTCATTCCAACTCAGGAGACTGAGCAGGTTTCTATGGAGAAGATCACACTTGATCTAGGATTTCAAAGGTGAATAGAATTTAAAGAGATGGTTATGAGAGGAAAAGGATCTTAGAGAAAACTGCGCAAGCAAAACATGAGACGTAGTGACGGAACTATAGCAAGTAGACCTGTGAGGCTGGAGTGAGGTTACGGATAAGGCCCGAGAGGTGGGCTGTTGTCTAGTTAGAAACCTCTGGATACCACATTAAGGAACCGGGCTTTATTCTGCAAGCAGTAGAAAGGCATCAACCGTTTCACGGTAAAGAAATGATCTGCCTAGACGAGATCAGAGGGGACAGAATTTGTCTTTGGCTCTGGTATGTGTTAAGAATAACTGTGTAACTGAAAAGGTTTGCCTACAGCACAGCAAGGAAATTCCTAGAAGGGAGGAACTCTGACCTCCACACATAACAGCTGGAGCATCCAGTGCTATCTGGGGGCCTTTAGAAAGGTTGGTTAGCAAACAGGTGAGACCTTGAGGGAAAGAGGAGTTGCAGGTGAGCTTCATTAATGCTAACAGTTGTCCCTACACCACCAGGCAATCCCAAGGCAGGTCCCTGCAGCTCAAGTCAAACAGAGAATTGAGGGTGTCATGTGAGTAGTTTGGGCCAAGGGAAAGTCACTCAGTCCTAATAGGTTTATATCTGCTGAGGAGTTTGTAAAGGCCACTGCCCGGTAAAGCCAGTCCCAGTAGCAATCACTGGCATAAAGTGGGCTGTGAAGTGGATCCACCCTGAACATAGCTCCAGCTGTGGCAGTCAACTGTGGGGAAACAGAGAGGGCAGGATAAGGCTTGCCACGGCTGGGCTGCTGGTTGGGGACTGTCAGGATGGCTCTGGTTGGATCTCCTATCACAGCAGCCACAGCTGCAAAAACACAAACTGCTATGACTTCCCCCTTCCCTACAATTTTTGCTCCGACCACGTACAGGCTAGAGAATATTCAGAATGATTTAGGATGGAGCTGAGCTGCTGCATTCTCTGATCCAGCCCTAGAAAAGTGCAATACTTATAAACTCCTAGCAAGGGGGGTGTGGTTATAGTTATGGGAATCTCCGTAGAATCGTCACCTGCTGTTGATATAGGCAATGATAATATAGTGATGACAACAGATTTCTTGGGGAATCTGCTGAGGTCCATTTGTCAAAGGACTTACACTGACCACCTGTATTCATTTGTTAGGGCCGCCATAACCAAATACCACCACAGACTAGATGGCTTAAACAACAGAAACTGATTGTCTCACAGTTCTGGAGGCTAGAAGTCCAAGATTAAGGTGTCAGTTAATTGAGTTTCCCCTGAGGCCTCATTCTTTAGCTTGCACGTGGTCACTTTCTCACTATGTCCTCACATGGTCTTTCGTTGATGCTCATATGTACCTGGCTTCTCTCTGTAGGAGCAAATCTCCTTTTCTTGTACGGACACCAGTAGGATCAAATGAAGGCACACCCTACCAACCTTGTTTTACCTTATTTACCTCTTTAAAGGGACTATCTCCAGGTAGAGTCACATTCTGAGGTTCTGGGGCTTAGGGCTTCAACATATGGATTTTGGGGAGGACACTGAGACAGGAAGGAAGGGAGCGGGGCACAACGATGAAAAGAATGAAGAGGGGGACACAGCCATTGAGAAAAACAGGAGATGACAAAAACTGGTCTGGACAAACTAGGCCCAAGATAGTGGAAAATTTGACTTCCAGGAGACCTTGAGCCTCATTATATGCTCACTGTAATACATCAGAGAAATGACACACCCACCAGCACCATGACAGGCGCCATGACAGTTCTAGGGCCAACCATGAAGGGCCAAAAAGTGGGCAGTGGCCCAATTCCTGGAAGTCCCTGCCCCTTCCCCAATAAGGTAAGAATATTCCTCCCACTTGCTAGCATATTAAATTACTCAGCCCATAAAAACAAACCACCCCCATACCCCGGGGCTGCTCTCACTTTCTGAGACGATCCAAATTCTGCCTATAGAGTGTATACCTCTGAGTAAACTTGCTTTTGCTTTTCTTTGGCTTGCTCTTGCATTCTTTCCTGCATGAAGCCAAGGACCCTCACTTGGTGGACCATTCCAGGAACTCGCCTGAGACCTGGGACATGACCATTTTCCCACTCTCCATTCTCCTGCAACAACACCATTTATCCCATAACACCACCTATGCTGGTAGGTCCTCCTACCAAACAACTCTCACCCTATCTCAGGGTATAGTTTATTAAAACCAGGCAAACACTTGCCCCAAACCAGATACAACAGAACCTTCCTCCTAGGAATTTGGGTGTGCCTTCATCTGATCCGACTGTTGTCCGTACAAGAAAAGGAGATTTGCTCCTACAGAGAGAAGCCAGGTACATATGAGCATCTGGGAAATACAATGTGAGGACAGAGTGAGAAAGTGACCACCTGCAAGCTAAACAATGAGGCCTCAGGGGAAGCTAAATTAACTGACACCTTAATCTTGGTCAGTTTGATCTCTTGCTCTACAGAGCTCTAAATGCAGAGTTGCCTACATGCTGGGTGAACTAGACAGAGCAGGTGACCAGGAATTAACATTGATGTCTACTAGCTCAGAAAAGAACTTAGGGAAAAAAAAAATAATAAATTTGATATTCTCAGTGGCTTTGAGGTTCTGTTCCAGTACTTCAAGAGGATCTTTGGCCATCTTTATTTGAAATCCATTCATTATGGTTAAAGGAAGTAACCACAAGATTGGGGGTGGGACTTCCCTGGTGGCACAGTGGTAAACAATCCGCCTGGCAATGCAGGGGACACGGGTTCAATCCCTGGTCCGGGAAGATCCCACATGCCGTGGAGCAACTAAGCCTGTGTGCCAGAACTACTGAGCCTGCGCGCCTAGAGCCCATGAGCCATAACTACTGAAGCCCGCACGCCTAGAACCTGTGCTCCACAACAAGAGAAGCCACCGCAATGAGAAGCCCACACACCGCAACAAAGAGTAGCCCTCCGCTGGCTGTAGCTAGAGAAAGCCCGTGTGCAGCAATGAAGACCCAAGGCAGCCATAAATAAATAAATAAATAAATTTATATTAAAAAAAAAGATTGGGGGTGACGGGGATGATGGTGATGTCAAACAAGACTATATCAGATTAAAGTGCTGAACAGTGGCTCTTTAACACCAGGGTAACCAGATTAATCACTTGCCTTTTCTCTATCTGATGATCCCCTGGAATGAAGATATCAAAACATCTCTATGTAGACCCTTCTAGCATTTCGCCACCCTATTATGCAAGATCCTGTCCTTCCTAGTAGTCAACAGCATCTCCATTGCTTTCATTTAGGATCACTTATTCCAGCTAATGTCTTTACTCACAGATACAGAGGAAACTGCTTTACATTCTCAACATGAAAATACATCCCATCCTCTTCTCTGCAATCAATTCAAATTCCTTTAGCCTTTCCTCAAAAGAAACAATGTCTGTTCTTTTAAGCTCTGGGTACTTCTTGGCTTTTTCATATCCCTTTTAAGGGTCCCTGACCACATCTGGACTCCCCTATAATGAGGGTCAGACCAAAGCTGAGGACAGTGAAAAAATGACTTCGAGACACCATGTGACAGGTTTTTCATGTTGCATTTCAGGATTATGCAGCCCTTTTCCTTCCCCCACAAGAATAATACACTAGCTAGTCACATTCAACTTCTATCTAACTGACACCCTGGCCTTTTTTTTTCTATCTAAACCAAGTCAGTTTTTATCCTCACATAATTTGCTTTGTTCCTTTAAAAAAGTTTTTACTAGAAGGCATTTCATTTAGGTCTTTCATTTGCTCTTTTATTTTTCTTTTGTGAAAACAGAAAATTTAGACCAAAAAAAAAAAAAAAGAGAGAGAGAGAGAGGGTTTAGATTATATAGCCTAGCAGTGGTAAACTGATAACTATTGGCCAAATATTTCCCATAGATGAATTTTCTGTGAGAGGATATTTTTAAGCGTGTTAAGGCTGCAATGCCTTTAGGCCAGGTGGACATGCTCTCTCCAATTGCCACAGACCTCATCTCTACCATTTGTATTATGTTCTTTGCCCAGGCCTCTAATGGTGTTTGAATTTAAACTCCCAAAACCAACCAACTCGTATGAAAAGAACGTGGAGTGGAGAAATTGCTTCCCATTGTCACAGAGCTATTTAGTGGAAAGCCTGAACCTCAACCTGGAGCTTCATTTTTATCACTCAGCCTAGTCCTTCCATCAGCATGTTTGTCTTTTTGGCTCATTATAATGGCCAGGGAAAAAAATTAAGTGATGAAGAGTTTTAGGTATTTCAACTGGTATTGTTGATGCCAACCAAACAGGTGCAGATCACTCTGAAATAATGAGCATAAAAAGCTCGATCACGTTTGAAACTTATTTTTGACAAGAGGCTGAACCTTGGACCATTCCCATTACCCTTGCCACACAAAGGCCCAGACTTCTATTTCCATCTCTGAATAATCCCTCCCCACCTGGAGGCCCTAGAGAATCTTAAAATGCTAACTGGGTTTTTAACATATCGTAAGGGATTTAACAGACATCTCAGGGCCTATAGAGCACTGCTTTGCTACTACTCTACAGGAACAATCACTTCCAAGACTAGGTAACTAACAGTCAGTTGAAGCTTAGAGGGCTTGCACCTGAAATATAATTCCAACGACATTTGCAGAAGAAAAAAAAAAGAGTTAACTAGAGAAAGCCAGCTACCCTTCTGTGGAAAGAAAGTTTGCTTTTCTTCTTAGGTCTGTTCTTTTTGACATGTCAGTCAAGGTTGCTAATGACCAGCAAACACATGCCCTGTGAGAGGAGGCACTAATGCTCTAATTAGGCCACGTATATAGCAACACTAAACAAAACAGCGGAGAGGAACAACCAGATGAACGATCGAGAGAGGTAATTAGGTTTCCCCTCTGCATATATAGAAATGATTTCCATATTCCACAACATCCCACTGCTCATTCTATAGACTGCACTTCTTTTCCACTGGTTATAACCAACCCAAAGGGATCCAAATTAAAAGAGACAGAACAATGAAGAAGGAAGAGGTGAGTGGGCTTTTTAATCATTCTGTCTGTATCAAATTATGAAAAACATTCTGACCTTCATATACAACTGTGGCATAATCTCTCATGTTATTTGAGGACATGTTCTATGCACCAGAGCAACAGCTTTCACTGAATATGAGAATCTCAGACCCAAAATCAGAAAAACAGCTTTTACAATTAAGTTATTCTTTCCTTGATACTGTATTTGAAGTACGATAATAAGTATTCCGAAAGCTAGAATCATTTGGGCTGATCCTAACCAGAAAGAAAAAATAGTGGGTGAAGATTTATGCATTTGTTAACAGGTCCAGAAATAGCCTGGGAGTAAGTGAAGCTGCAATCCACCAAAACGTTTATACTCTTAAGTACACAGTTCTTCTCTACCAAGGACGGAACCCAAAGCCATGGATGAGGGCCATCTTTTACTCCCTGCCATGAAATCCTCCTTTGTTTCTGTCCTTCATCTTTCATTTCATTCAAAAATATTTATTATGCACTCACTGTGACAGCATACATTCTTGTTTTGAACTCATTTCTCTGTCTTTCTTTTATTCCTTTTTTCCCTTTTTAATTTTTTTTTCCCTGAAGCCTGCCCAGAGTCTCTCAAAATCATGTCACTGCAATGATACTATTAAGGGTCCCAGCACGTGACCTCTGCGCTACCCTAAATCTGCCTATCTCTTCACTTTTTATAGTGATGAGTGTGCTTTCGGGTCAGAAAACCTGGGTTGGAAGCTCTTCTGTCTTTAGCTACTTGCTCTTGGACAGGTTATTTAAACTATATGTGTCCCAATTTCCTCATTTTTAATATGGGATAGTAATAAAATCTACCTCAGATTGAATGTATAAAAATTAAATGAGAAAATGTCCTCAGAGTACTTGGAGGAGTGACAACCACAGAGTAAGTATTCAATAATGAAACCTGTGATTATTATTAGAGACAACAATAATAAAATAAAATAAAATGAAAGATGAAATAAAATAATGATTTTGAGATTTATGTTTTCATCTCCGTGAATCCTAAAAATATCTAAATCTTCAAAAGCTACTATGTTGAAGATCCAGAAAAGAGAGTTTTTGATGGGCAAACTTCTGGACATTTGGCTATCAAGGGACACTTCAAGATAATTTGCATTCATGGAGTAATTTATAAAGTGGTGATTTCCATGCTGTTAATAATGAGAGAGCTTTATTAAAAACACCCTCGTCACTGGGTCAGGCCTACACTGTGCAAGTACATTTTCCTAAGTAAAGATGGATTCCTAATCTACTAATATGGTGAGTATTTTCCAAGCATCTACTATGTATACAGAATTATTCTGGAAACAAAGAAAGACAAGCAAAACATAACTTATGCTTAATATCTCCCCAAGGAACTTAGAGTTTTGCTGAGGAGTCAAGACATATACTCTTGTATGGCTTAAGAATTCATCATCTCTTTTCTTACCTACTTAAACAGCCCACAACTGATCTTACCTCTGGCCTTACTCCCTTTCAGTTCAATCTCCATGGAGCTTTGATGGAATTATTTCTCTACCTAAAATGCTTCCTTCAGAAAAAAACACACCTCCTCTACATCACTTGCAAGGTCCTTCACCATCTAAGTGATTCTATCTTCCTTGCTCATCTTGCCTCATCCTCCTTTACCATATACTCTGGTCAAATTCCCCACCATTTTCTGACTATGATTTGTCCTTACTCTGTGGCTGCTGCGTATTCCACTTGGCCTATCTTTCTTCTGTTTCCTAGCAAACTTCTGCTTAGTATTTAAGATGCAGTATCTAATAGTATGAAATCCTTTGGGAGAATTCTCCCGTTTCACCCAGCCACATGGCGTATTAATTACGAGCTTAGATGGCCGTACTATTCACCAGTGTTGGGTCCTCACTAGTGGGATATATCTCCTTCATCTCATATCCCCTATAATAACCATGATATCTGCCATGGGTTAAAAGATCAGTAAGTATTTATTGCAGGATTGAATATAGAAAGTCAATTATTACTTACATATTACATATATATAATACACTACACTGCAAAATACCTTGTGGATTACAACATGCTTCCTGCTACATTATCTGAGTGAAATATTACAAAGATATTTGTGCCCTATTTGACAGTACAAGTTGTAAAAGGTGGGTATTCAAAATCAGCAGCAGCCTTCAGGATAGGATGCAATGATTTGAGAAAAGAGATACAGAGTAAGGACTGGAAGGGTGACAGTGAAGCAGAGATATTCTGTGATGCCAGACATAAAATAACCAGATCTATTTGGTGAAGGAGTAACTGGCAATTATCAGGAGCCCAAGAGACTTACTTCCCTACACTTTCCAAGTCAGTCCATATCTTCTTTGATTCAATGCTCTTCCATTCGAGGGGCTGAAAAAACTGTTCTGGCACTGATACAAGCACACGCTCGGGTCATATCTGAGTGTGGCCGAGTGGTTTCATTATAGTCGACCACAGCCAGTAGGCTTGACTGGTTTAGAACACTGCAGTGATATTGATCATGAAAGAATCTACGTTGATTTCTAGGATAGCCAGCCATGAATGGTTACCGACCAGTTTTTCTAGGCTGAAATCCCTTTATGTATCCATGTACAATGAAA
This sequence comes from Grampus griseus, assembly GCF_964374135.1. Taxonomy (NCBI): domain Eukaryota; kingdom Metazoa; phylum Chordata; class Mammalia; order Artiodactyla; family Delphinidae; genus Grampus; species Grampus griseus. Next base: position 120,264,704 of record NC_139019.1, on the reverse strand, counting down.
CTTAATTTTGTGCTGACAATACCAGCATTATAGATTTCTTATTTCTCTGTGAGACACATAAATACCTGTCCTTGTATTTTTTGTTATTGTTAAAAATCAAATTTTAATTTTTGTATCATGCTTAGTTGTAAATACCTTTCCTTTCCATGTAATTTCTTTTTCCCAAAACCTCTGTCTCTTTCTTTTTATTATTCTAATCCCAGCATATGCACATGATTCAAAACAGTAGGCCAAGGGACATGGCTGTAAAAAATAAAAGTTTACCTCTTCTCAATATTTGTAAGGTGGAGAAACAAATGGGGCACTTTTATTTTTCAGCAGAGGATTCTAGTGAATCAGATAACCCACAACTGACATGTGAATGCTTTGGTCTTAGAAAATGAATTCGTTGGAATGAGGACATTCATATTTTATTACAACATACCTCTCCGTAAAGATATTGATATAGCCTAACAGCATGTTAGGGAGGCCATATAATGCAGTTGTTAGGACCAGCTATGTGACTTTACACAAGCGACTAGCCTCTCTAAACCTCGTACCTAATCAATGAAATGAGAATAATAGTGTAATAAAAACCTCAACGTCAGAGGCTTATATGAGAATTGTGTGATATAATTTATGTGAAATGCTTAGCATACCAAATTTTTGCTATTATTTTTATCACCTTTCTCTGAACTCAATATAAAACAAAATGAACCATTTTCATTCCAATATGTAGACAGAACTGCCCCCATCCCTCTCGTAAAAAAAGTACTTTCAAGCAGGCACAGTCTTGGACGACTAAAAATACGAAAATTCTCCTCTGTTTGCCTGGTACTCCTTCCCCACACCTCTTGTGCCTTCTGTTTCCTGTACTCTGGAGTCCTTGGTCTCATAAATGCTATCAAGAGAAATGGGCCCAGACCTCTCCTCCAGGTAATCTTCTTGCTAAACCATAGGCAGAAATGGTATTCTCCTTCTACCTGTTATACAGGAAACAAATAAAAGCCACTCGCCTTACCCTCACATGCCCACTGCTTTCCAATGAACCAAGATCTAGCTTCAAAGGACAGAGCTTGGCTTTCAAAGGAAGCCAGGAGAGGTCCCAAGGAGACTCACTCAGGTAAACTTCTCTCTGTTAAGGTCTAACGGTACCAAAGCAGTAAAAGATCTGATATTACCTTTTAAAAAAGGTAATATAATGTACCTGACATAAATGCACCTGGATTTTCTACCCAGCCTCTAGTTTCATTGATAGAAATACCCTTCAAAGGCATAATCAGCAATATTGTCCCCAAAGTACAGGGCACTAGCTGACTTGTTTCTGCAATTGTGTCTGTCTGAGCACTTCCTTTCAGACAAAACACAAAAAATAAAGTGATAAAACTAATGGTGGATGTAACTAGTTCTCCTTTCAAACCTAGAGGGCAGCTGGTAGTTAGGCAAGTGGCAAAAGAAAAATGAAAACCGACTGGAGTACCCATTTATACGTGCAACATCAAAATACAGCATATACTTCCGAAAGCAAAGATGAATTTAGGTCTGCGCGATCACCCATCACCCATGGGCAGAGGAAACTAAAACCAGGGTGAGAAAGACAGAAAGCAGACAGTACATTTAAGATCAGTGGGACCTCTTCCTTATCTGAAGTTTGGCCAAACTATTTTCATGTGGATCATAATGTGTCATTTTAACAGAACAAGGCTGTCAGCAAAGCAGGGGTGGATCCTCCTGATGAATGGCAAAGTGGTCTTGCTTCCATTCTTGGCCCTCTTTGGGGAAGGGACTGAAAAAGGTTGAAGGTTTCTGCCGAAGTCTTAGTGATCCATTGCTAGGATCTCTAGGCAACACCAAATAGCTCAGTGACAAGGGAAAGAAAAATGCATTACTCCATTTTATGTATGCATAACATTCTCTTTTATGCCTTGCTTCTCAAGAGAATTCTGCCTTAACCCGCTCCATTCCTGAGACTTCATTGTGCTGATCAGAATATTGGGTAAAAAGGAAAACTAAAAGAACACTGGAGAGACTAAACGGATCTACATAATAAAGAGGAAGGTCAGGAAAAAGGACTTAAGAGAAGGGCCAGAGTTGGGGAGAGACCGAAGTACAATGGGGAGCATTCGTGACAATGAGAGAATATTAGAAAAGGGAAGAAGAATTTTTAGATATTTTTCAGTGTCATACAAAACAACTGCCCTGTGTCTGCTTTGAGAGACTCATCAAATAAAATTTTTATGCTTGTTTGGATATTAGACTGGTATTGCAGCTGGGCGTTAAAAATGCTAACACAGGGCTTCCCTGGTGGCGCAGTGGTTGAGAGGCGACCTGCCGTTGCAGGGGACGCGGGTTCGTGCCCCGGTCCAGGAAGATCCCACATGCCACGGAGCGGCTGGGCCCGTGAGCCATGGCCGCTGAGCCTGCGCATGTGGAGCCTGTGCTCCGCAACGGGAGAGGCCACAGCAGTGAGAGGCCCGCGTACCGCAAAAAAAAGCTAACACAGTAGCAAACAAACTTTCAAGGAATTATGTCCCAGAAGGCATCTTGAGACGGTATGCACTTGTAGGCACCATACTAAGCACTTGTCAACATGATCTCATTTCACCATCACAACGACTGGGTATCTATACCCAGGGCTGTGTGTCCAATAGTCATCACCATCCCTTCACTTTCCTCCTTACTGGCAGAGCTGGCCTCCCACTCTAGAGGCTGAACGTAGCTTTTACAGACACACAATTCCCAAGCCTTCTTTGCTTCTCGACATGGTAAGTGATCTAAACCTGACCAATGTGATCCAAAGAAAAGTAAGCTAGGATGGAATGGGGAGACCTTGAAAAGGTTTTACTCCATATTAAAGGAGACTCACTAACATAAAATCTTCTTCAACATACATGGTATACCTATACTAACACACGTATGTGGAATCTAAAAAAAAAAAAAAAGGTTCTGAAGAACCTAGGGGCAGGACAGGAATAAAGACGCAGCCGTAGAGAATGGACTTGAGGACGCAGGGAGGGGGAAGGGTAAGCTGGGACGAAGTGAGAGAGTGGCATGGACGTATATACACTACCAAATGTAAAACAGATAGCTACTGGGATGCAGTCACACAGCACAGGGAGATCAGCTTGGTGCTTTGTGACCACCTAGAGGGGTGGGATAGGGAGGGTGGGAGAGAGACGCAAGAGGGAGGGGATATGGGGATGTATGTATATGTATAGCTGATTCACTTTGTTATAAAGCAGAAACTAACACACCATTGTAAAGCAATTATACTCCAATAAAGATGTTAAAAAAAACACAAACATACGTGGTATAACTGGATATATCTGAATCTCTGCAGTCAAGTTGGGACCATGACCAGAGTCATCTCTGATGTGATCAGTTGAAATATGGAAAGCACCTGGGTCTTCAACTGCACCACTAAACCAGTCCTGAACTTCCCAGGTTTCTCAACTTCCTCGCAGAGGTAATAAACCCCTTATTGTTTAAGCCTCTTTTGGTTGCATTTTTCTCTTTCTTGCAGCTAAAAGCATTCTTACTAACGTAGCATTTAAATCTAAAAGGTGTACACTTATGGTTCTACACCTCATGCATCAATACAAGTATTACTAAAATGTTTTAATGGAGGAGAAAAAGAAGAGAATGTCACTTAAAAGTGATACGAGGGGGAACTAGAATGAAAGGGAATACTGATCTGACACTTCCACCAGCATCTCCCAGGCAAATTCCCACAACCTCATCTTTAATCTTATCAGATTTAAAGCATCTCTTGAGTTCAGGTGATCTGAAGCGACGTAAAATTACAGAAGTCATGTCCCCAATCATCTGTCTTTCTCTGACTCTTGAATACATGGATATAGAATCAATCATTCACGTACACAGATTTTATTCTAATTTAACTATAAGGAAGACAATTCACTTAGAGTTCTTGCCCTGGCACAAAAGGTGGGAAAGGGAGTAGGGAGGGAGGACAACCATAGAAAAGTGGAAAATACTCCATTAGCTTATTTTTCTTGATCTTGACTTCTCAAAACATTTGCTTCCAAAGGCCATTCCTTTTCCATTTCTAGGTAGATTTGTTTTGTTTTTCTGCCAAGCAATCCAAATGCTCCAGAGGATGGTGAATTCTCCAGCTGGTTAGTTACAGCAGTTTACAAGTCAAGCACTTAGAATGCAATGAAATTCTCCAATCTGAAGGATTTCTACAGCAAACACATAGCTTTAAAGTTTGCTTGTTTTTATTATGTCTATAGAACACTTTTACATTTCTAATCCACTGGTCCCTTGGAGAACTTAAAAACAGGGGGAAGGCAGTACGTGTAGAAGAACGTTTTGATTGCCAAATACTCTCTTTGAATGGGAACTGCCAACATGTCTGCCTGTGACAAGAAGCCATTTCTTACACAATCTCTCTGCTCTAGTAGTCCACATAAATTGTCGGTTCAATTACTTATTCATTCATCCATTCAGGTAACAAACGCTCATCCAGCACTGTACCAAACACTTTTGGTGGCTCTCCAGATCTCCTGGGGTCCCTTTTGCCATTTCTAAGTTCATTCTACTTTGGTGTACTTTTGCCTCCAATTCCTTAGCTGCAAAGGTTCTTTGGAGAATTTCCCATAGACAGCTGGAGCTGCCCTGCACATAAGAGCAGAGGGACTCAAGTGTCTATGAGTTTTCGTAGCCGTATTAGTTTCCTATGGCTGCTATAACAAATTACCACAAACTTAGTGGTTTAAAACAATGCATATTTATTACCTTACAGTTTTGTAGGTTAGTAGCCAGGACACAGTTCTCACTGGGTGTTGCCAGGCTGTGTTCTCCTTGTGGGGAGAATCCATTCCCTTGCCTTTTCCAGATTCTTGAAGCCTCCCACATTAATTGGCTCATAGCCCTTCTTCTTCCATTTTCAAAGTTAATAATATCACTTTTCTCTGTCTCTTCTTCTGTCATACATCTCTCTCTGATCTTAGCTGGGAAAGGATTTTTAAGGATTCCTGTGACTAAGATTGGGCCTCTCTGGATAACCCAGGATAATCTATCTTCCTATCTAAGAGTCCATAGCCCTAATCACATCTGCAGAATTCCCTTTGCCATGGAAGGTAATATAGTCACAGGTTCCAGGGATTAGGGCATGAAAACCTTTGGGGACCATTATTCTGCCCACCATAGTGCCCCATGATTCACTTAGTCAGTGAGGGGCAGGTACGACGATTGACACCTCTCCTATCTCAGACTGGGAATGCTGAGGGATGATTTACTCTCCAGAGTCCCCTGAAGCATCAGGTCACCTCTGCTGGAGTTTGCCTCATCCTACCCTTCCTTGGCTTCTCCTACTTTCTTGTTCTGCTTTCCCCAATCCTTTACCAGTTTCTCCTGGGAGAACTTCCCTAATTAATTATTTGAGCACAAATTATCATCTTGGAGTTTGCTTCTAAAGAACTCTACCTAAGACAAGAGCCTGATATGTGCTAAGAAGCATGCCAGGCACTGGAACAACACAACAGGGGCTGGTCAGGAGACTTATAAACTAACAATAATAACAATAATATTTTTAAATCGATCATTTATTGAACCCTTACTATATGTCTGTCACTTTATCACTTCCTTGGATAATATCAGTTCATTTGCATAAATTTATATGATATGTGCCATTCTCCATTATGCTCCACTTATATGTAGGCTCCATCAAGTCAAGCACCATGCCTATCCGTAAGAATTTACATAGCCCCTCCCACATAGCAAATGCTCAACAAATGGTCAAGCACCATGCCTAACCGTAAGAATTTACATAGCCCCTCCCATATAGCAAATGCTCAACAAATGGTCAAGCACCATGCCTATCCGTAAGAATTTACATAGCCCCTCCCACATAGCAAATGCTCAACAAATGGTAGTTGAATGAGGGACTGAACAGTACAGATAAAGAAACTGAGGTGTGGAGAGGTTAAGTTAGTATATGTACACTGTAAATAATGAAGCAGTGATTAGAACCCAGTTCTGCCAACTCCAAAACCCACACTCTAACTGTGCTCTTTTGCCACCTAAATCTACCTGTTCAATCCAAAAAGAACACAGGGCTGAAGACACTACATAGGACAAATTAGGAAAGGTTTCCTTTGTTCTCTCTAAGTTCCTACCCTGAAGTGAAAGTATTTATAAAAGGATTCCTCCACAACTAATGGCTTAAGACTCTGATGAGGAAAAAGCATATTTGTGAGAAATTCTATGAATTGTAAATAGATGTGCAAAATTTGAGTCAGATAATCTGATAACATAGCATGTAAAGAAAAATCTCCCCCATAAGAAAAAATAATGTTCATGTGCAAACATGCCCACACATACCCAGAGAATTAAGTATCTGGGATTGTGAGTGTCATTAAACATCTCTATGCATCTTAGAAAAGATACACCTTAGACATTTAGTTAAAAAGCAAGCTGCATCCAATTATCAAATAATTGATAAACTGGACTTCATTAAAATTAAAAACTTCTACTCTGCAAAAGACAATGTTACAAAATGAGAAGACAAGCCACGGACTGGGAGAAAATATCTGTAAAAGACACGTCTGATGAAGAACTCTTATCCAAAATATACAAAGAACTTGTAAAACTCAACAATAAAAAAACAAACAATTCAATTTAAAAAATGGTCCAAAGACCCTAACAGACACTTCACAAAAGAAGATATACAGATGGCAAGTAAGGATATGAAAAGATGCTCCAAGTCATGTTATCAGGGATATGCAAATTAAAACCATAATGAGACACCACTACACACCTATTAGAATGGCTAAAATCCAGAACACTGACAATACTACATGCTGACAAGGACATGGACCAACAGGAACCCTCATTCATGGCTGGTGGGAATGCAAAATGGTAGCCACTTTGGAAGACAGTTTAGTGGTTTCTTACAAAACTAAACATATTCTTACCAGATGAGCCCGCAATTATGCTCCTTCGTAGTTATCCAAAGAAGTTGAAAACTTACGTCCACACAAAAACTTGCACACAGATGTTCAGAGAAGCTTTATTCATAACTGCCAAAACTTAGAAACAACCAAGATGTCCTTCAGTAGGTGAAAAGATAAGTAAACTGTGGTACATTGAGACAATGGAATATTATTCAGCACTAAAAAGTCATGAGCTATCAAAGCACGAAAAAACGTGGAAGAAAATTAAATACCTATTTCTAAGTGTAAGATGTCAATCTGAAAAGGCTACATACTGTAGGATCCCAACTATACAACATTCTAGAAAAGGCAAAATTATGGAGATAGTAAAAAGATCACTAGTTGTCAGAGGTTATGGGGAGGGATGAATAGGTGTAGCACAGAGGATTTTAGGGCACTGAAAATGCTCTGTATGATACCATAATAATGGATACATCTCATTATATATTTGTCCAGTCCACAGAATGTAAAACACCAAAGACTGAACCCTGATATAAAGTATGGACTTTGGGTGATCACGATATAGATTCATCAGTTGTAACAAATGTAACACTCCAGTGGGGGATGTTGATAATAGGAAAGTTATACATGTGTAAGGGCAGGGGATATATGGGAAGTCTCTGTACTTCAGCTCAATTTTGCTATGGACCTTAAACTGATCTAAAATAATAAAGTCTTAATTTTAAAAAAGCAAGTTGCACTGAATTACAGAGTTATCAGCCTATCTTCGACGGTTATCAATTGAAAATAAGTCAATAGCTATTTAAAAATTCATGATAATCTGTTCCAGGTTATGCTGTCATTACTTTCCTTTTAGTGTCAGCAAAAGAAAAATAAGATATGACATATTGGTATTCATTCAAAAAACACAGCAGTTTTAATTTAAGAGGATACAGGGTTTATATTCTAGTTAAATTACTAGACAATCTCCTAAGAAACATTCAACATTATATGCAAAATGTAATTGGCTTCTCATTTAATTACATAAAAACTGACTAATGAAATGGATATTTTGTTTCATTAAAATATGCTTTTGTGGTAAGTTCATCATCGAAATTGGCATGGACCTAAAGGTAATCAGTATTCCAGGTGCAGACTACTGAGTAGGCTACCATCTTTCTTTCTGCATATGAATGTTTTTGAAAGTCTTTATAGATGGATCAAGCTTCAGTCAAAATTTTAAGATACTTCAAAATAAAATTTCAGCAATGGTTGGGGTCAGACATGACAAGAATAAAGCATCAGTGCATTTTTATAAGAGCAGACCTTTACAAACAAAGATTTAAATTTCTAGAAAAGCCACAATAAAAAGTTACGGAAACAATAAACATGGACCATTGGAGAAATGTTAAAGAGCAGACATCAGCATGGCTCCTTAGTTCATAAAGGGATCAAATTAGGGGAGCGGCTAGTTGTGGAGATTTGAGCATTACTGTATCATGGTAACAATTTTTAAAAGCTTGAAAGAATTAGTATAAGACTATAAAATTAGACACTCTGGAAGAAAGCCACAGACTATCTCATAGAGAGAGGAAAACCTTGGAGAAAAGGCCACACAATGAAAGAAAAAAAGGAACTCAAGTGATCAGAGAGTAACCTTAGCAGAAACAAGAGTCGGATTTGAATGCTGTGAGAGCTGTAGGAAGTGAGGCCAGTAAAGAGAGATAGCCAAGCTCCTAATGAGTTCAGTAACACCGTGCATGGAACTTGGCCTTCAATGTCACCAAGCTTCTGTTCAAATAGGCAAAGGAATTTTATGACTTGAGCTTCACAATCTGAGGCCAACCTGGGTCCCTGGTCACTGCTGAACACTGGCCCTTCCTGGGCAGCATGGTCTCTTCTAAAATATGTGCCTCCCAGGAGTCCAGCTTGCCCTTTGGGTCCAGACTCCACAGAGGGTAAACATTGGGCAGAGATCACTGGTTACTCCTGAGGAGTGGAAAGCTGAGAACTTTCTATTGAATCTGAATCTTCCTGCCTAACTCTCAGCCTCTTCTCTCGTTCTGCTCTTTCCATTGATGAACTACTTTGTTCTTTTTTTTTTTTTTTTTTTGCAGTACGCGGGCCTCTCACTATTGCGGCCTCTCCCGTTGCGGAGCACAGGCTCCGGACTCGCAGGCTTAGCGGCCATGGCTCACGGGCGCAGCCGCTCTGCGGCATGTGGGATCTTCCCAGACCGGGGCATGAACCCATGTCCCCTGCATCGGCAGGCGGACTCTCAACCACTGCGCCACCAGGGAAGCCCTACTTTGTTCTTTTTATTTCACCTCTTCCCTCTGTAATGGTAGCTTTCAAATCCCTAGCTTCACACTGAAACGCCAAACCACCATCTAAATTTAACAAGATTTTTATGTTACCTCAAGCACAGCGTCATCAAAATCAAATTCTTGCTCTTTTCCACCCAAAACAGCACTTCCAGGGCTCACCTCTATCTATTTCTTCTATTTCACCCTTGTGAGGTCCAGGCCAAGTCTTCATCTTAAATCCTAACGGCCAGCCACCTTTGACGAGGCCTCCCCATCTCATAGCTGAGCTATAACAAGATTTCTAAATGACTTTGACCCTCTAACCCATCCTATATAGAACAACCAGACCCAATTCAACCAAGCTCTGCTCAGTAGTATTCTGGATTATCCAGGCTTCCAATTCTAATTCATTACTGCAGCAAGGACAACTTTACCATATCCCAAAATACCATTACCCTGAATTGGGCTTGAAAGACGCTGCCAACATCCCTCATAAACCCTGTCCTCAATGAGCTTACAATGCAAGTGCTCCTAACCACTGTTGTGTCAAATATCCTGTCAGCAATCTAATGAAGAGCCCATGAACTCTTTCGCATAATAAGGTTTTCAAATTCATAAAATAAAATACGTAAGATTATAAAGGAAACCAATTATATTAAAAATAGTTAAGATATTCCTTTAAATCTATATGGAAACATATGAGCTCCTTCACTGATGGGTCAAATAGCCAGATTTAGCAGCAGCCTAATAATTTCCCTAAGTTTGAATAAGTGATCTTACACAATTTCAAGAATCTGAAATAACTGATATGATACAAAAGTATTTATAATGGGCTTCCCTGGTGGCGCAGTGGTTGAGAGTCCGCCTGCCGATGCAGGGGACACGGGTTCATGCCCCAGTCTGGGAAGATCCCACATGCCGCGGAGCGGCTGGGCCCGGGAGCCATGGCCACTGAGCCTGCGCGTCCGGAGCCTGTGCTCCATGACGGGAGAGGCCGCAACAGTGAGAGGCCCGCGTACCGCAAAAAATAAAAAAATAATAATAATAATAATTGTGGTTCTGTCTGAACAGATAGACAATTGCTTGACATGAGGTCACAGTTCAAGGGAAACTGCGTGCAATAATTCGAACACTCAAGGATGACTTCCAGGGACATTAGCTGAAATTACTGAAGGTGAAAACTACTCTTCTTAGCAGACATCAAGAGAAAATAAAAACAGAACTTTTTTGGAAGCAAGTGTCTTGGTAATGTACATAACCAAAAGAGAAGATTTCACATCTGTCGATAAAGAATACCATTGATGGATGCTCAGAAGGAAAGATCTTACTGATATAAAAGAGCAAGAGATCCTTGAAAAAGAAGTAATTATGGAAACCGCTTTTCCGTGGACATTTACTATTCCAGTAATTGAGCAGCATTCAGGCACACTGACTTGATGATAAACATGTTTAAGATGGATAAAGTAAAGAATACTTATGATTATAAGAGGAAAATTTCAGTACAAAAAATAACAATAATCTTAATGGATATATTTTAGTATATTTCATCCATATAGTTCACACAGAAAATGTTTCCAAAAGGAAAATTTATGGTAAAGGTTTTTATTGTTTGGTTTTATATGCATAATCAATGTTCATTGAAAGTTTCCATTTGGATTTTCTTTTTTTTTTTTGCGGTACGCGGGCCTCTCACTGTTGTGGCCTCTCCCGTTGCGGAGCACAGGCTCCGGATGTGCAGGCTCAGCGGCCATGGCTCACGTGCCCAGCCGCTCTGTGGCATGCGGGATCTTCCCGGACTGGGGCACGAACCCGTGTCCCCTGCACCGGCAGGCGGACTCTCAACCACTGCGCCACCAGGGAAGCCCTGGATTTTCTTTTCATTTCATTTATTTTTGATAGCTCTCTTAATTTTATGGTACAAAATGCATTTGTAGAAACAAAAGTACAATTTACAATTTTTTGCCAATTGGAAATAGTGCTCAGTATTAAGGATATTTTAATGTGTCACCAAAATCTGGTAACCAGTTAGGTCTTAATAAAGGGGTTGCCTCATCTTATCTGACCCTCATTGAAACATGTATTATTACCCTCAAGTTACAAAGAGACTGACACTCCAGGTAGCTAAGTGGATTTTTCCTTTCCTAACATCTTTGGCTCAAGAACATAATGTAGAGGAGTAAAGCACCAAGATAGAATCAGTAGAGGGAATGTGTGTGGCATTGTCCAGTCTTGGACCATAGGTATCCCTCTCCTATCAGAGAGTGTTTCCTAGGCAGACAAGGGAAGGGTGATGTGAGACCAGTGATAAGTAATCTCCACAGACAGGTAAAAAAAAATTAATGACAGGCACCTCACAGCCTTACAACTCAGTCCTCTTAAATCCTTAGCAGATAGGCACTGGAGATGATCCCTGAGATTTGCTCTCATGGGATGGAGGAACATTAGCTATCCTAGGGTGAAATGCAGCAAGATGCAGGTGCGGGCACATTCCAGTTCCCATAGGAAACTGAAGGAAGGGACAAGCAATAAATGAAAATTTTCTTCATCTTCTACAGCACTCTGATTTACTATCACTGTTAATTTTTTAAAGTAACCAGTAGTGATGCCATGAATAAAGGGGAAAAAAATGCATCCGTGAAATGCCTTTTCGAAGACTCCATTTTCAACAAAGACACTCTCTAAAGACATGATGTGACTCACTGGAAAAGTAAAGGACAAATTAATTATTTGATTTATTGACTACTTTAAAGACATTCCTTTTTTCTTCACCTGGATTCAAAGGCAGATAGCAAACATGTTCAAATCCGAAGCACATGACATACCCACAAATAACCAGGGTCCGCTGACCATCTGAGAACCAACCAGGCATCATCGTAACCACCACGTGCACAATGCCGTCCAGACGATCAAACCATGTTTTCACATCTGGTCAGGCGGGAGCTCACAGCAACCTGGTGAGCCCTATTTAGTTAATTTTTGCTGTTATCTCCATTTGCAAATTTGTAAACTGGGTTTAACAAGTTTAAGTAACTTGTCCAACTTTTCACAACTAGAAATTGGCACCATCAGAATTTAAAGCACCCTTTTCTATCTCCAAGTCCAGTATTCTTTCTCCAGAGCAATGTTTATGAAAGTCTGATTCAAGAATCATTTGCAAAGGATCACTAGGATATTAGCCTTAAAAGGGTAAATTCTGAAACCTCACCCCAGGCTGCCTGTACCAGAATCCGTATAGTAAGGAGCTATTCATCTGTACATTCAGTAAGTCCCTGGAGTGATTTTATACCGGCTAAAGTTTAAGAAGTCTGCTCTAGATCTTCATATGGTGCTTTTGTCTTAATAGTATCAAAGATTATTAAAGTATAACCTTAAGAGTTGATCTAGCAATTGAAAGCATGGAATATGACATCAAGCTTCATAGATTGGGATCCTGGCTCTGTCACTTATGAGTTGTTAACTTTGGGCAGATTACTTAATCTCTCTGTTGCCTTAGTTTTTCTCAACTGTAAGACAGGGTTGAGGTAAGGTGTGATGGCCATGAGAAGACACCTACAGACTTCCAGCCACAGGGAGTATAACGGATCAATCGACCAAGGGCCCTGGTCCCTGTGCTCTGAAATCCACAGCAGTATTTGTACCAGTGCCCCACTTCACACAGGCTTCTCCCTGCCAGTGACAGCACAGGAAAGGTATTAAGGCAGGCCTTTTTCTGGAAGACACAAGACTCCTTAATGGCTAAATTGGACTCAAAGACTCCCCCATAGTCTTTCCTAGCTTTCCCCAAACTGATGGCAATCTCATCAGATCCTTCCACCTAAACTTCCTTCCCTTTCTCTCTCACTTGAGGTGAAACTTGGAAATAGAGACACAGATGTAGGGAACAAACGTATGGACACCAAGGGGGGAAAGCCGTGGGGGAGGGGAGAATGAATTGGGAGATTGGGATTGACATATATACACCAATATGTATAAAATAGATAACTAATAAGAACCTGCTGTATAAAAATAATAATAATAAAATTTTAAAAAAGAAAAAGCCTAGCAGGCCTTCTAGCCTCTTCCAACTCACTCCTCGTTTTCCCTCACAGGCATTTTCCCTAATAAAATGCTTGTCTGTACAACCCTGCCTTGGCATTTGCTTCTGGAAGGACTTAAACTAACACATAAGGATAAGGGAGGTAAATCGTAAAATGTATTTAGACTAATACCTGATACATAACGAGTGCTCAGTAAACAGTCGACATACTATCATCATTACTCTTACTTCTGCTATTACTACTGTCATTATTGCAATTATCAGAGGAAGTAGATTTTTTTCCTCACCACTAAGTGAACTCACCACCACGATATCATTGATTTGATTCTGCGGAACTCAGTTTATATAAAAGGACTTTGCAGATATTCTTAAAATTAAGAATTGAAAAAGAAGCATAATTCTTCTGTGTAAAGCTCTAGAGTTAAAATTAAATGACAAACTCTAAAGCACAATGCAGATGTGCATTAGTTATAACATCTGTTTCTGCACACCCAACCCTCAGGACAATGTTCCCAAAAATGATAGCGGAAATTACAATGATGTCTCTGCTAGAGAATCTCTAGGCCAGTCCAGACCTATATATGTACCTGAAACTCACTAAATTGGGAATAAACTCTAAATATAATATTTTATTGGGGTGAAAGAAAGAAGATATCTTTCCTCACACACTTGTGATGTATATGATATTTGACCATGATTCCAAACAAAGCAACCAGAAACATAAAGAAATAGAGCTATCTAAAAATAAAACAAAACAAAAATCCCCAAACCTTCAGGTTTCATATCAAATTGGGCCTGACAATTGGCGATGACTCAAAACAAAAAAGAAAACATTCCTGTCCAAAACATCAAGTGATCATGCCAATGATTTACATCCTTTATCAGAAAAAGAAGTCGTTTATTATCACCATTAGCAGATGGCTTGAAGGAAATAAAAAAAAAAGACTAGTAGGACAGCCACGACAATCATATGCTTTCCACTTAGGCCTGTGGTTGAAACGTAAAAATTCGGTACATCTAAAAATTGTTCTATCTGGTATTCTGAGTTTTGAAGAAATGGATAAAAACTTACAAAGGGATTGGTCCTTTAATAAAAGGTTTGCTGCCACGTTAGATCAACCAAATACCAACTACAAAATACTACTACTGGAATCCAAAGCCCTATGTTTGCAAAATAGACAGCAGTGTAGTTTTTCATACTCCAGTAGTTTTATATTTGTGGGGTTCCTGGTAGCACATGAGAACATATATGCCATGAAAGTGTTTTGGGTAGCTCCAGTGAAAACTCCATGGTATATCTGTGCTATGCTCAGAAAAATAAAAAGCCACTGAGTTCCAACATACATATTTAGAGGGTACACAGCATATTAAGGCCCCTTGGCTCTAGAGAAGTCAGATGGGGGAAAAAAGGACCGTAACAGGAGGCTGCCAAAGAGGAAGTGGGAAGGGTAGGAGAAGACATGGAAGGAGAGAACACTAAGAAAGTTGTAAGCAAAAGGTTCACTTTGAGATGCTTTCAGCCAGTTAAAGATGGCTATGCCAACTACTTTACATGTCAGACTTTGAATAAAATGTTAAAGTATTTGTTCCCTTATCTTCCTTTTTCTTCTTATCCCAAAGGTGTTGAGGACTAATTTTAGGCTCTCAGATTTTCTCAAGTGCTGAACAGTCACCCTGCCATTTGCAATAGGCCGAGAGACTTGCCTAAATCTCTGATCTTTCTTGGTTCTCAGGAAATGTTTCTTTTGTGATACAGCTGCAGTAGCAATTACACATGACTCCCTGTGGAGACCTTCTTCACACCATCCTACAAACTCCCCTCCGGTGGGGAGAGACTCAGTGTTTTGGGAAGCAATTTTGTCTCCAAGTGTATCTATCACCTCCACGCCTCTGGTGGCAGCTGAACAGTGGTGGTTTATGTGAGGTGCTTCTGTGATGGCATATTTCAGACGATTCCTCAGGGATTCTGGCCCTGACACTCAACCCTGAATCCTGAGCAAACCAGTTTATGGTGAGAGCTATGGAAGAGGAGAGAAGAGCATTCATAACTTAAGAAATGCCTCCCCTCTTCTAAATTCTTTTCTTCAAGCAATGTTCTGTTTTTAATTCTTAGCAATATTTTTCCTTAGCTATAAAGATGCTGACATTAAAAAGTGTACCTGATATACTTTTTACCTTAAAAAGCAATCTTTTTTTAACTTGAAATCTGTTTCTTATTTTTTTAATAAGTAACAAAATAGAGTAGGTAGCAATTAGTAAAAAAAAGAAACATGGCCTGTCTTTTGTATATGCCATTCAATATTACTGGAGAATTGCACTTGCTATACCCGTCAGTGCTAAAATCAGGGACAATAAAAACTCAGCATAATTCACTTACTCCTCTGGATTCAAGGGAATTGTCACTGCTAGAGATTTACAAAACCAGCCTTTGAGCTTTCCTTCTCACACAAAATAGGCTACTAAGCCACACTGTGAAGTGGGAAACGTTTCTTTTCATAGCTTTCTATCCTTCTTTCAACATCGCCTACAGAATGGATAGCTCTTGTTTTGCCTTTTTATAATCAATGCCTTCTTCTTATGTTCATAGAACCTCAAATTTCCTGGGGGACTTACTCTTTCCTCACTTGTAGTCCCTGTTCTATCAAGGGCTAAGCCTACTTCCTAGGTCTGGACAACCAGAATAACAGTCGATGGTTCAGAGACGGAAATAAAGCCCAACCCAGGCCAATCGATGAGAACCTCCAACTTCCAATTACGATTTTGAAAAAGATACTCTATTTGACAGAGTTACTTTGAGGAAAAATGATAAGTCTGAAGTCACTAGTGACCTAGTTACTAGTTACTGGCCACATCATGGGAAGAATCTGCCCGAGAATGAAGCCAACAGAAACTGGGACTTCCCTGGTGGTCCACTGGTTAAGACTCCATGCTTCCACTGCAGGGGGCACAGGTTCAATGTGTGGTTAGGGAACTAAGATTCCACATGCCACGTAGGGAGCGGCCCCAGAAAAAAAAAAGCTATACAAGCCATGAAAATGAGGAAGACAGATCCCTGGCTACATAATTTGAGTAAGTGAATGTAGCCATTTATGAAGCCATATTACTCCTAGAATTTTAAATATATTTCTTTCCTAGTTTAAGTCAAATAGTGTTGGATTTCTGTGATCACAACCAAAAGAGTACTTCCTGATAAAATCTAATACCTACTGATTTGTCTCCCACGTAAACAAAGCTCTTATTTATCCTTCATTTGTTAAGGGACATATATTTTCATGCCCTAAAAAGACACGGTATTCATAAAGCCAGCCTCCTTTCCATTTCCATCAAGGAAATATAGTTCTCCATTTTTGTTTTTGTTTTCTCTTAGTTATGATCTATGCTAATGATTATCTATTGAACTGATTAGAGTTACGGCATAATTGGCTGAAAATAGTTGGCTGTTGCACTTGCATCAGTCACATGTGTTGAAAGCAGTATGTAATACGGAACTTCAGGCATAATAATGGAACTGATTAAGAAGGTATTTTTGACCAAAATGACAGAGGAAGTACGGGGAGGAATCTTCTGAGTTGTTCAGTGTGGAGTAAAATATGGTTTAAGAGGTGATGGCTCCAGCTACAATGCAGTAAGCTCATTCCATACTTTCTCTAATTACAATTAAAATTCCTGGATAGCATGTATAAGGCCCCTATCTGATAACACTAAAAGTAAATAATAGAACTAGGAGCGTGACCAACATGGTACAGACATTCCTGTGTTTTTCCCTCCCATACCTCCGAGCTTGAACTCCACAAAGTCCTGAATCCCAAGACCATGCAGCAGATGCAATCAGGACACACTTCAAAAGAAATTTCCTTCTTCTCTCTTCACGGCCAGAAAACCAGGAAGACGCCCCCATGTGGGATGGATATGTGGGGGGAAGACTGATTTAATTTAATATTTTTTAGTCTCCTGTGCTGGTGCCAGGCAAGGCTCAGTCATGAGACAATACTCCTGTGCAGATTTTTGGATAATTGGAAAGGATATATTTCTCTATGACCAGAGGAACTGGGAAATGGGGTCTCTGTGATCTCAAGTGTCTTTCTTCCTTCCCTCTCCTTCCTCTGTCACCAAGTCAGTCACAGGACTGGCTACATAAAGATAAGATAAGCAGAGTTCCGAATAAGAAAAATTACCAGCGATAATGAGGGACATTACAAAATGATCAAAAAAGGGTTAATTCATGAAGAAAATATAAAAATCCTAAATGTATCTGCACCTAATAACATAGTCAAAATATGTGAAGCAAAAATGAATGCAACTGGAGCTTCCCTGGTGGCGCAGTGGTTGAGAGTCCGCCTGCTGATGCAGGGGACACGGGTTCGTGCCCCGGTCTGGGAAGATCCCACATGCCGCAGAGCGGTTGGGCCTGTGAGCCATGGCCGCTGAGCCTGCGCGTGCGGAGCCTGTGCTCCGCAACGGGAGAGGCCACAGCGGTGTGAGGCCCGTGTACCACAAAACAAACAAACAAACAAAAACCAGATATCATGATTGTTTAAAAAAAAAATGAATGCAACTAAAAGGACAAGTAGGCAAATCCATAATTATACTTGGAGACTTCAACACTCATCTCTCAGTAATCAAAGATCAAATAGAAAGAAAGTCAAGAAGGATAAAGAAGTCCTGAACCACAATATCAATCAACTTGACCTAATTAACATTCGTAAAGCACTCCACTTAACAATAGCATAATACAGGTTCTTTTCAAGTCCACATGGAATACTCAATGAGAGAGACAATATACTGGGTCATAAAAACAAACTTTAATAATGTTTTTAATTGAAAAAATGAGAGGTATTATTCTCTGATCGTAACAAAATCGAACCAAAAATCAATAACAGAAAGATATCTGAAAAATCTCCAAATATTTGAAAGTTAAAAACACACTTCCAAATAATCTATGCGTCAAAGAGTAAGTCTCAAGGAAGTTAGAAAATATTCTGAATTGGATTCTCTTTGCAGGTGGCCAAGATGACAGAGTAGAAAGACCCTGAGCTCACCTCTTCTCATGACCACACCAAAATCACAACTATCTGTAGAACAACCATCAATGAAAAGGACTGGAACCTACCAGAAAATATTTTGAATTGAATAAAAATAAACGTATATCATATTAAAAGTTATGGGATGAATCTAAAATGTTGCTAGAAGACAACTTATATCATTTAATGTTTCTATTAGAAATGAAGAACACTCTCAAATGGATAATTGAAGTTTCTAGCCTAAGACACTAGAAAAAGAACATGTGGAACTTAAGCAAGTAGAATGAAGTAAATAATAACGAAAATAAAATAGAAAAAGAGGGGCTTCCCTGGTGGCACAGTGGTTAGGAATCCGCCTGCCGATGCAGGGGACAAGGGCTCGAGCCCTGGTCCAGGAAGATCCCACATGCCACGGAGCATCTAAGCCCATGTGCCACAACTACTGAGCCTACGCTCTAGAGCCCGCGAGCCACAACTACTGAAGCCCGCGCACCTAGAGTCCATGCTCCGCAACAAGAGAAGCCACCGCAATGAAAAGCCCGAGCACCACAACAAAGAGTAGCCCCCGCTTGCTGCAACTAGAGAAAGCCCACGTGCAGCAACGAAGACCCAACGCAGCCAAAAATAAATAAAATAAAATAAATTTAAAATAGAAAAAGGAAAAACAGAAAACAAAAAAAATCAATAAAACCAAAAGCAGCTTCTTTGAAAAGATCAAAAAAATTGGTAGAATTCTGTCCAGATTGACAAAGAAAAAAGCAGGAAGGCACAAACTATCAATACCAGAATATATCACTACAAATTCCACAGACATTAAAATAATTATAGGGGAATTCTAAGAATGACTTTATGGCCATAAATTCAACAACATAGATGATGTGGACCAACTGAAAGACACACTACCAAACTCACTCGAGAAGAAAGAAATAATTTGAATAGCCCTATATCTATTTTAAAACTTTAATTCATAATTTTAAACTTCTAACAAAGAAAACTCCAGGCCCAGATGGTTTCTCTGGTGAATTTTACCAAGCAGGTAAGAAAATAATAATAATACCAATTCCTCACAATTTCTTCCAAAAAACAGAAAAGAAGGGAATACTACTCAACTCATTTTATGATGCCAGCAGGACTCTGACAACAAAGCCAGACAAGGACAATATAAGAAATGAAAACTACAGACCAATATCCTTCATAAATACAGATATAAAAGACCTCAACGAAATATCAGAAGTCAGATCCAGCAATATATAAAATGAAACTCAGACTAAGACAAAGTAGGGTTTATCTCAGAAATGCAAGGCTGATTCATTATGAGAAAATAAATCAATGTAATCCATCATATTAACAGACTAAGGAAGAAAATGACATTAATCATGCCAATAGATAAAGAAAATTTTTTGGTGGAATTCAATATTAATTCACAGCAGTAAAAAGTCTTAGCAAACTAGAAATAAAAGGGATCTTCCTTAACCTGATTAAGGATCTGTATAAAAACATGAAGCTAACATCATAATTAATGATCAAAGAATTAATGCTTTCCCGCTAAACTGGGCACCAAGGTAAGAATATCCACTTTCACCATTCCTATCCAACACTGTATAAAAGCCCTAGTCATTGAAATAAGGCACAATAGAAGAAATAAAATACATACAAATTGAAAAATAAGTGAAGCTGTCTCTACTCACAAGCAACATCACTTGTCTGTATAGAAAATTTCAGGGCATCTACAGAAAGCTCCTGGACCTAATAAGTGAGTTCAACATGTTTGCAGGATTCAAGGTCAATACATTAAAATAAATCACATTTCTTTACAGTAAGCAACGAACAATTGAAAATGAAAATTTGAACAGATATTTCAAAAGTTCCAAATAGACATTTTTCCAAAGAAAACACACAGATGGCCAACAGGTACATGAAAAGATGCATCAGTAATAATCAGGGAAATGAAAATCAAAACCACAGTAAGATACCACCTCATACCTACCAAAATGGCTATTAGCAAAAAGACAACAAGTAACAAATGTTGGCAAAGATGTGAAGAAAAAGGAACCCTTGTGCACTGCTGGTGGGAATGTAAATTGGTGTAGCCACTATGGAAAGAAGTATGGAAGTTCCTCAAAAAATTAAAAATGAAATACCATATGATTCAGCAATTCCACTTCTGGGTATTTATCTCAAGAAAACAAAAACACTAAATTGAAAAAATATATGCATCCCCATGTTCATTGCAGAATTATTTATAATAGCCAAGATATGGAAGCAACCTAAGTACCCACTGATGGATGAATAGATGAAGAAGATACGGTAGCCATATGCAATGGAATACTACTCAGCCATAAAAAAAGAACAAAATAGTGCCATTTGTGACAACATGGATGGACCTTGAGGGAATTATGCTAAGTCAGCTAGAGAAAGACAAATACCAGATGAGCTCTCTTATATGTGGTCTCTGTTTTTCAAAAAGCTTATAGATACAGAGGATTGGTGGCTGCTAGAGGCAGGGGGTGAGGGGTAGCAGAAATGGATCAAAAAGTTTTTAACAATGATGTTCATAAATGCTCATAAGAAAACTATTAGAATTTAAGCACTATTGACATTGCAATAATCATACTTACAGGGTTCTGTTATGCACATACATTGGGCATGCTTGGAAAGAGGGAGAGAAGGAGGGAGGGAGGGAGGGAGGGAGGGAGGGAAGGAAGGAAGGAAGGAAGGAAGGAAGGAAGGAAGGAAGGAAGGAAGGGAGGGAGGGAGGGAGGGAGGGAGGGAGGGAGGGAGGGAGGGAAGGAGGAAGGAAGGGAAAGCAAGCACATAGGTGGGCAAGCCTGCCAGATAATTCAAAACAAAAAGAAAGAAAAAGAAAACCAAAAATTGTGTAAAATACTCCAAAACATGACATACTTAGGGATAAATGTAACAAAATATTATGTGCTACATCTGTTGCTGAAAACTCAAAAACACAGATGTAGGAAAGTAAAGAAGAATGCAAATAAGTGAGAGATATACCATGTGTGTTGATTGGAAACCTCAATATTTTAAGAGTTTAATTTTCCTCAAATCTCCCCCAAATTGATCTATGAATATAACACAACTGCAATAAAAATTCTAGCAGGATTTTTGTTGTTGCTGTTAGAGATATTGACAAAGCGGTTCTAAATTTTAATGAAATGCAAAGGAACTAAAGCGGCCAAAACAATTTTGAAAAATAAGAACAAAATTGGAGGACTCATTTAATTTTTCAAACACTTATTATAAAGTTACAAAACAAGACAGTGTGGTATTGCTGAAAGGACAGTTAAATAGATCAATGGAACAGAAGAGAGACTTCAGATACAGACAATAGAAATTGGTTTTTGACAACAGTGCAAAAGCAAGTCAATGGAGAAAGAACAGCCTTTTCAACAAATGGTGCCAGATGATGGAACATCCATAAACAAACAAAAAAAAGATAATGGTAATCTCTACTTATACCTCATACGTTAAATAAAATTTAACTCAAAATGGATCCTACACTTAAATGGAAAATATGAAACTATTAAACTCAGAAGATCTTTGAAACCTTGGGTTAGGCAAAGAGTTTTTAGATACATCAAATCACAACCCATAAAATTAAAAATTGATAAACCTGACTGTATCAAAATTAAAAACTTTTGCAAAAAACTTCTGTAAAAAAAACAACAAATGAAAAGACTAACTACATACTGGGAAAATAGAGCCACAAATCATATATCCAACAAAGTACTAATATCCTGAATGCATATATATATATATATACACACACACACACACACACACACACACACACACACATATATAGTATTCACACACATGCACACATAAACCTCAGAACTCAACAGAGAGGCAACAAATAACTCAATTAAAAACTAGATTAAAAATTTTAACAGATATTTCCCCAAAAAAGATATATATATGGCAAATAAGCACATGAAACGATGCTCAACCTCTTTAGCCATTAGGTAAATGCAAATTAAAAACACAATGAGATATCACTACAAACGTACTAAAATGGCTAAAATCTAAACACTAACCATTACAGGTACTGGCAAAGTTGCAGATAACTGGAACTCTTACCTGGTGGAACTGCAAACTGGTATAATTACACCGGTAAATAGTTCAGCAGTTTCTTGTAATGTTAAGTACATACATATACCCAGCAATTCCTACTTCTGGTTGTTTAACCATGTACTTCTAGTTATCTACCCTAGAGAAACACCATCTTATGTTCACACAAAACTTGTAAACAAATATTTATAGCAGCATTATTTTTAATCACTGAAAGTTAGAAACAACCCACTTGTCCTTCAGGGGGTGAATGGATAAACAAACAGGGGTGTAGTCATGCAATGGAATGATATTCAGAAATAAAAAGATACGGACTTCTAATGCAGTCAGCAACATGAATGAATCCTAAACATACTATGTAAATGAAAGTAGCCAGGCTTAAAGATGAAATACTGTATGCTTCCATTTATATGATACCCTGGAAACAGCATGACCAATTCAGAGGTCAGAAGTTGCTAGAGGTTAGTGATGGAGGAAGGCCTGGACCACAAACGGGCAGCATGTAATTTTTTGGAGTGATGGAACCGTTCTGTATCCTGATTGTGTTGGTGAATTTGTCAAAATTCACAGAACAATATACCAAAAAAGAAAAAAATTAAATTTTACTGTACGTAAATTTTGAAAAGTAAAATTTTTAAAAATCTGGTTTATCATGCTGGCTCTGCCATTATCTTGCTAAGTGATCGCAGATACTCACATCATCTCTTTGAGATGCAAGTTTCTTAGATGGAATAGGAGGGTGTTGGTCTAAATTCTTTTCCAAGTTTAGCCACCTGTGATTGAAATTATACAATGCAAATACCTGTCTACTCTCTAATTAAGCTTAGTATGCACTCTAGAAAGGGAAGTCATTCTGCAGTTTATGAGGTTTTGGTTTTTTTTCTCAGTAAGGCTTCCACTCAGCCCAAAGGAGCCTTATCACAGTCATCCTCAGCAGCAGCAGCGTCAACTTTGAGCTACGTACACTGCCTGAACTCACACGATAATTCAGTAATTCCAGACTAGGAAGCCCACCAAATAACATGAAGAACTATACAATTGCAAATTATTATTTCTGTCCTACAGCAAACTTTCCAAAGAGAAATAAAACCCTTAGGGGAAAAACACAGAGTGAGTTTTTCAGCCTCAGGGAAGGATATAGAATCTATGGATATATAACAACACTGAACAAATGATATTAACTCCATCATTCAGAGCTTTGCTTCACACCCTGTCATTTGCACTGTGGATTAAACACAGGATACGACTGTCATCATTATGTAATTTCTTGCAACACTGCTATGTTTTAATTACACAGATTATGGAACAGAATATAAATAGGAAACAAGACCTCTCCTTCCAGGAAACCAGAACCTATTAATCAAAAAGGAACATTTCCAGGTCTCTGCCAGATACAGAAGGCTAAGAGAAAGGGGCAAATTCCTTGAAAAATGAGGATCACAGTAATTCCATTTCTAAGTACCTATCCTAAATAAACCACATGCAAAAATATTCCCTGCAGCATTATTTATAATAGTGGAAAATTATAAGTAATCTGTCTACCAGTAAGAGGCTGGCTAAATAATCTGTGATATAATCATATAATTCTAAAAGCAAATAAATGAATTAAAGATACATACATCAAATTGATAATTCCCTAAGAAATATTGAGAGACAGAAATAATATTGTAGAACCATGTCATTTCCTTTTTCAAAAAGACACACACAACAGTTCTGTACATCATCTACAGATATATATTAGAATTATTTTGAAGAGTACACACCAAATTCAAAACAAAGTTGACTCTCGGAGAAGAGGCTGCTACTGGGTTTAAAACAAAAGAGCTTTTAAGAAAAAATGTATTCACGTATTTTTTTGTATAATTAAAAATTACTTTCAAACAAAGGATGCAGTGAACACTACCAAAGAGAGCTAGTTCATCAGGACATTGACCCAAGGCCAATTTAGAAAGATCCTAGAGACACATCACCTAGTGAACCAATGTCAGAGGATAACATGCTCAGCCTTGCAAGAAAGGCTTTGCTCACCACCCAGCCTATTTTAATCTGGGAGCCGCATTTTAGGAATTAGGAGTCCATGCTACATTGTTCAACCACACAGTCCTGAAATGATCTCCAACATTACATTTTCAAGTCTTTTGAGCAGATCATGATTTAATTTCACTCCCACCACCCACCTGACTCGCAGCGTACATCCTTCACCACCTAATGGCCCCAAAGCACAAAATGACACATTTATTTTTAAATTTAGAGTGAATGAAAACTAATTTTGTTTGAGAATACCATGATACCCTTTGGGATAATTAGGAGGACCCTGCGGTGTCACAAAAGTAGAACTGGGAAAGCATTGGCTTGTATCGTTGCCATGGGAATATGCCTTCTACAACCATCCAGTTCTAGAAAGAGCAGGAGACGGGAGAAATCTCGTAAGGGCTGTAAATAGGGCAAAGCAGAGTCACTAAGTAAATAATAGCAGTGGGTCAGAAGCTTTGCCTTCCCCTGTCTGTCCCGGCAACATGACATGAGAGGAAGGAAGACAGAGAATCTGAACTGGTTATCAGATTGCACTGAGTCCACTCTGCTCAGGTCCATTTTGCAAAATTACATGCAGAGGGAGAAGGAGGGACTGGGGGGTGGGACTGTTACTCTCTGCAGTTGCCCAAACCTGTCACTGACCAACTGTGTGATTACAACGCAGGGGGTCCGGAGCTCCGCTTTCCTTTCTGCTGTTAAGAGTATCAGCCCCTCCACGGAGGTGTATTATGTTTCCCAATTTTAATTTTAGCATCTACACTTTGGCAATTTGCATTTAAATGTGTTGTCAGAGAACTTCCAGAAATCTTTAATAGGAAGACCGATTTGCATTTTAATATGCTGCTAAAGAATCTGAAAATATCTTTTTTTAGTGTGAATACATATTACCAGAGGAATGGCCACACTTAAAGAAATTATAATTACCTGGGTACAATTTAAACAGAGCTGGCTTTCAGAAGCCCTGTGGTTTTGTTGGACTTTGCTAAAAGTTCCTTGTAAAACAGAGAGTCGGAAAGAAAAAGGAAACCTTCTGATTGATGAGACTTTAAAGGTAGAATTGATACCTTCAAAAGTACAGAAATCCAAGCAGAGAAGTGAGTACACAAGGGTTGAGGTAGGTTAGTTAAAAGAAAGGAAGGTCGTCTGAAAGAGGAAACTGGAAGATAGCATTTTCCTTGCTGTCCCTTGCCCGTGCCTCACCCGACCCTTTCTTCTCGGCTGAAGTCCAAAGGCTGAATTCAGACAGGTCAAGTTCCAACAACATGTAGAGCAGATGTTTCTGCCCACCCTTCTCATTTACTATTTCATAAGCACAATCATTATCCTCGATTGTGGAGAAATACTGATGAGGTCACGACCTCACATTCAGAATAACAAAAAATATTATACATCCCATTCCTTCTGCCTCCTCATGCACAATGACTCTGGGTTACCTTGTCTTAGCAACCTCTACACACTTTTGCAACTGTTAATTGCTGCACTGTTAGAGTGACCTTTAACCTTCCCAAGCCACCTGTCTCCTACACATTCTTGCTCCCTGAAGACTTCCTACCATAAATGCCACACGCTCTGAGCTGGATTGAAGAAGGAGAAAAGGGGGAGGAGAAGGAGGAAGGGACAGAGGAGAAAAAGAAGTAAAAAGAGGATGATGAGAAAGATAAGGAGAAAGAGAAAAGAAGGAGAAAAAGAAGGAAAAATTAAAAAAAAAAAAAGAAGGAAAAATTCAGAAAGTCTGTCTTCTGGAAAACCTCTTAACGTTTCTCCTGAAAATGCCCACGTGGTTTTAAATAACTAATGTCTCCTTTTATTGGATGAAACTCCCTTTAGAAGCCCCCAGATGAGTTTATTTTGCAAATGGTGCTTTTGTGTTGTTAAAACATAAGACAACCGGCCCAATAATGGGATTGCTTATGCTAAGCCCCGCATCAAATGGAGACTTAATTGAGTTTTTGGCTCTGCCAGAAATGGAATCTCAAACCAGCCAATCAGGAGACAGCCGATGAGTACTAGTTAGGTCATCTACCTGTCAGACCCCTGCCATCCCCTAAAAGAAAGTCACCTTGCCGTAAACAACCTGCTTTTTTGTCTAGTGTAACTTCCTGCTCCTTTCTGGCTCTAAAGTCATTTTGCACTGCCCCTCAGAGCTCCTTCCTATTGGCTAGATTGGATGTTTCCGATTGGACTGATTTTTGCTCTTAAAAATTTTTAATATGCCTCAGTTTATCTTTTCACAGGTCTGGGGACAAAAGAGGGAACCCAAGGAGACCCTCGACAGCCCTCAGAAGCGATAAGCAACAACAGCAAAGGTACCTGCAGAGCCCCTGGAGTCACAGCTTTCTTGCCTCCTCTAGGTAAGGTCCCTCAGATGCTCCATCCACAGCTAATGTGTTGGGAGCTTTCAGACTTTGAGCATTTCTTTACCTACCTGGGTCCCCAGACTGGCAGGAGTTGGGCTGGATCTGACGTAGAAATCAGACTGTTTCCAGTGACAGACTGGGTCCGAATTAGAAACAGGGTAGGTCTGACTTAAGCTGGACTGTGCCCAGAGTGAGGCCTTAGGTGAACAGAATTTTGTCTGAAAGCTGAACAAGCAGGTCAAGCTTACCAAAGACAATGGTGAATTACAGTGGTCACAAGCCATTCCAAAGACGCAGAGCTCTAAATCTAGAACATAGGAATTTCTTGATTTCCATCTTAAAGATCCTCTTCCTGATATAAAAAAGCAAACTGAGGATAATGTAGTGGGATGGGAGGGTCAGCCTCCATATCATTCAGATTGCAAAACTATTCTTTGAAAAATTTTAAACTGAATTTGTTTACAAATCAAACTTTTACAAGACCAGAAACGTGGCTCTAGAAACGATCCAAAGCCCACCTACCCTTTTGTGAGTCCTCACACCTCCCCTGTTCATCTCACAAGGCTTGCAGATACTGTAAAGCATCTTGACTTATGGAACAAAGTCCTTCTTGGTGAAACTTGCATTCTTTCTCTGTGCCTTTTGAGATGTTAAGTATTCTACCTGGTCTTCTCTAGGAACCAAGGTAATTTTTATCCAGGGAAAAGAAAAGGAAAGGCTATTTTGCAAACTAGGCCTATGAAACATCTTAAAAGTTTCTTTCACAAATATTAGTAAAAAGCTTTAGCCCTCTGAGCAAGTAACCTCAACTTATTCCATCTGTCAGAAACACAATTTGAATCCAACTGTTCTTTTACAAACTAGTGAGCTTTGCATTATCATACTCATCTCATGGCTAAAATCTTAAAATGAAAGCTGTAAGATCTCTTTTTGTGTCTATCTCTATGTTTGTGTATATCTATGTATATATGTTATAGATGTGTGATGTTTTTCTATCTTCAGATGGTATTACCAAAACTAGTTTGCAGAGTTTTATTTAATTGGCTTAAAGACAAACAAGCATTATATAAATCAAGTCTACTCACAGAAATATAGAAATTAACCCAAACTTTTTCCAAGTCCATGTGATCTAGGATAATCTTCAGTAAATAAAAGCCAGTTTAGGTTTGTTGATTTAATTAAAGCAGGCATGTCTTTAGAGTTATCAACATTAAATATAATACTTTTATTCTACCTAAGTTTACTAAAAGTTAAATAAGCTTATGTTATCTCTATTACAGAATCTGTCAGCAAGAAAGATAACTTAAGATGATAATTAGCTGTTTAATGTCTTGTGAGATTTTCATGACTAATCTAAACGTAATTGTTAAGAACAAATGAATTGGGGCTTCCCTGGTGGCACAGTGGTTAAGAATCAACCTGCCAGTGTGGGAACATGGGTTTGATCCCTGGCCCGGGAGGATCCCACATGCCACGGAGCAGCTGGGCCTGTGCACCACAACCACTGAGCCTGTGCCCTAGAGCCCATGCTCTGCAATAAGAGAAGCCACAACAATGAGAAGCCCATGCACTTCAAGGAAGAGTAGTCACCCCTCGCCGCAACTAGAGAAAGCCCGTGTGCAGCAGCGAGGACCCAACGCAGCCAAAAATAAAAAACAAACAAATAAATAAACAAATAAATTTATATAAAAAAAGAACAAATGAATTAAATAGATGTAAGTGAAAGCTTGTAAATAAACTTTTCAACAATTATGCTTTACAGTATGTCTACTTTAAGTAGGTTCCAAAGTCTTTTGGGTAACTTGAAACCTTAAAGTTATATTTAGCTAAATTAAATAATTGATATTCATTAAATATCTACATGATTTTAGATAAAATCCTGAAATATTAACTACTGAACATAGGTTTATCCACTTTGTCTTCCTTTTACAAAGGAACTAAAGAGATTTAGGTATATTAGTAAACATGGCTTGTGAAACACTGGAAAATTTACTATGAAGAAGAATGTACTTATAGAAATTATGAAATGCATTTGTAAATTTGTCAATCCACAGAATTCGATTGTAACAATCAATCCACAACTGCTTACCTCTCAGTTTTCACTAGGAATTTAGGATTCTACAGGTTAAGAATTCTAATCAATATATATAATTAAATCTACTTTGAAATAATTAATCACATGTAATTGAATGAACTGATGAGGATGATTATAAGTTTTATAACTTTTCATCTGAAACACTGATAGTTCTTTAATGGTTTATATTTCCAGATTTAAGGAAACCTTTTTTCTTAAGCTATCTATGACTTACAGCAATTGGATAAAGTATACCTTTGTAAACAAAGATGAAACAGTTACTTTTTGCACTACCTGACCCACCAGAATTCAGAAACTCTTCAGTATTTTTTTTCATGGCAATATAGTTAGATATCTGCATAAGTTCAATAAGAATCTGTTCTCCTTGTAATGAGACACCACTGGAAACATTGGTTATATTGCCAAGGCTTTAGGTGGAATGCCATATTTGAGAATATGTGTAGAATCAGATATGACCAGACAGCTTTAAAGAACTAAGGTTGGCTTTATGGAGTCAAAAAAGCCCCTTGAAAAAACAGGCCTGGTACCTTGCTTACAGGGTTATTAGCAGCCTTAATAGGTGAGTAAGGAAGGTCACTTCCTGGCAGGCTCAGGAACCTCAATATATTTAGGGGACCTTGGGAAGAGAGGACTTCATCCAAATCTACAGGTATTGCAGGTGAAGTCTGGTGGCAAGTCTGATGCCAAGTTCTTGGCTTGACTTCCTAGCTTTGAGAGGCTTTTAAGAGTTCAATCTTAGATTCATAATGAAAAGCACCAACAAAACAGACTTAAAAAGAGCCTATATAGTCCATCATTATTCTTGCTGCACTTATGTAAATAATCAGGCCAAATTTAATGCAAACCTATTAGTTTTACTGTGATGATCTTTGGTAAAAATGGGGGTGATTACAGAGGAAAAATTATGGTTGCATCTTCACAGATATTTGATTCTAATCCTGTTCATTATCTTTGAGGTTTTATTATACACCTAAAGGTTTTGCTATATACCTGTAAAGTGGACTGAATCCTAAATTCTTCTTGTTGCCTCAAATACCTAGCTAATTCTCCAAACCAAAGTTTCCAATTTTCTCCCACCCTTCTGATTTGAAATCACTAAGAACAAAAACTACTTCGAACTTCCTTGGAAGGGACCATACCAGGTCCTTCTCACTATTCAGGTGGCAGCCAAACTTCATATACTTGAATCTTGGGTCCATATCTCCCAATTAAAAAGGGCTCCATCAGACTCTTAGAACTGCACAACAGCTAAAGATCTAAAATTAAAATTGATTAGGGAGGTTCCTCCCCCAAAGCAGTTAACATCTCAAAATAAACAGCTTTCCCAAGATCACAGACCAAAAATCTTCATTTCCAAAATGAAACCTTCATTCCTTTTCCTTTTTGCTACTTACGTTTTTTTTCTCTGTTAATGCACAGGAAGACACTGTTCCTTAACTCTGGCAAATATCTTCTGCAAAAGCAATTAGCTGCCCAGCAAAAATCCCTAGACTCTCCGACCAAAGTTCTTGATAATAGGATAGCCCTTGATGATTTTTCAACTGAGAACAGAGGTGTTTATGCTGTGGCCAATTTCACTTGCTGCACTTGGATTAACACTTCCAAGGAAGTTGAGACTTCATTACATGAGCTCACTGAACAAGCCACTTGGCTTGAGAAAGTTACTCCTTCAACGGGGTCTTTTTTTGACTTATTTTGATACTGACTGGTTTGGACCTTGGGGACCATGGCTCCAAAGTGCACTCCAGACATTGGGAATTATCCTGGTTATAATAATCATAGTAGTCTCCCTGCTGTGCTGTATTTTCTGAAAAGACTTAAATGCATGTTCATAGCCACTAGCCACCAAGCACATAATCAGTCTCCTCAAGAAGAGAACTTTGGAAAAGGAATGACCAATGTAAAGAATGTGAACCTAAAGTCATGATCTGTGAACACCACACAGAGATTTGGCAAAAACTGCAAGAACTCCAGAGTGGTAGCTGGGAGTAGAGCTAATGCCTTAAATTTCTGATACAGTCTCTCAGTTAGGCTGAGAGTCTGATCTAAAGGGGGAATTGTTAAAAACAAGACAACAGGCCGCAAGTGGAACTGCTTAAGCTAAGCCCCATGTTACCAAACTAAGACTTAATTACAGTTTTAGCTCTCCCAGAAATGGAATCTTAAACCCGTCCATCAGAAATTGCTGGATCAGCACTCGTTAAGTCATCTGCTTGACAGACCCCTGCCATCCCCTGAAGAAAAGTGACCTTGCAATAACCAACCCACTTTTTTGTCTAGTATAACTTCTTTTTTCCTGCTTCCTTCTGGCTACAAAAGTCTTTCATTTTGTATCGCTCCTCAGAACTCCTTTCTATCTGCTAGATCGGATACTGCCTGATTCACATTGATTTCTGCTCAGATACACTCTTAAAATATGCCTCCGTTTCTCTTTTAACATTTTAACAGTTCAGAGAGATACCTGTTACCAAGTAGAAAAGTAAACACTCAAAGTCATGTTAGCTTAAATGGATCACTACAGATCTGTCACTTGAGGGAAAGAATGGAATCTACTTTGACAAACTGCCTCTTTCTTTTGCCTCCGCCACTGGCCAGGCTCATTGCCCGTGGGAATCTTGCGTGGAGAATCAAGGGTACGTGAGAAGGACAGCAACGACCCATTACAAACAATGTACAGTGATGGAAAGCAGGATGAAATACACAGAAACAGATACAGCCATAGCTTCGGGATGGAAACTCTAGGAAGCACCCATTCATTTGTTCAATTAGTATTTGTTGCATGCCTTCTGCATGTCAGGTAGAAGAGCCTCACACAGCACATGTGTTAAGACAAGACAGGATAACTGAGAGCAGCTAGCATTTTTTTTTTTTTTCCAGTATGCGGGCCTCTCACTGCTGTGGCCTCTCCCGTTGCGGAGCACAGGCTCCAGACGCGCAGGCTCAGCGGCCATGGCTCATGGGCCCAGCCACTCTGCGGCACGTGGGATTCTCCCGGACTGGGGCATGAACCTGCGTCCCCCTGCATCGGCAGGCGGACTCTCAACCACTGCGCCACCAGGGCAGCCCAGCAGCTAGCATTTTAAAGTGCTTCCTGTGGACCAGCTCTGCCCTAAACGCCTTCCATTTATTAACTTACTTAACCCTCACACTAACCTTCTTAGGCAGGAGCAATTATCTACAGTTAATAAGCAAGGAAGCTGGGACACAGAAGATTTAAAGAAGGTATTCAATGTCACGCAGCCCATATGTGGTGTAGCTTCAATTCAAACCAGGCCGCCTGACCAGAGTCCACACTTTTGCCACTGAGTCAATCTTATCCTTCTCTGAGGATCCACCATCTTTGGCAAAGGCTTCAAATCTCTCCTTGGGCGTGATGACGAGTTTCATGAATCATCTACATTTTCTTGCATGGCTCACCTTGTGACCAGAGAAACAGATTTTACGATGAGTGCATGCCAAGTATGTATGTCAAGAAACACAAATCAGTGGATTAAAATTCTATGGGGGAAATTCATACTTAATAAGGAGGAGATGGACTAAAATATCATTGTTGTAGAACAGGGAATATAAGTCAGCAGAGAGATTAAATAAAGAATTGATTCAATCACTTCTTCCCAGAGATAAGCACAGCATCCAACCGCTGGCTGTTAAAAAGAAACAACAACTAGAAACCTTGAGTCCTCAGCTGGGATTATGCTTTGCGCACACTGCCTGTTAAGCATGACACAGAAGCTGAAATTTTACACACTAGGTGGCCAATTACAATAAATTCATTTTTCTGTTACAGATTTTTTTCCCCAAGAGGGAAAAAAAAAAAACCTACTGAGGTGGGGAACGGTGTCAGGTCAAAGCCTTGATATTCTTTTATTAAGATTTTTTTTAAAGCCCATTAGATTCTCAGGCTTTTGAAGCGATTGTGCAGTTTTTGGTAAAACATTACCCAAGTGAATTATTTATAAAGCTGCAGGAAACTGCAGACTCTGGTGAACAAATCTTCTTGATGTCCTCATCTCCCGCAGGGCTGTTTTGGTGCCACCCTCTGTTCCCTCCTGAAGATATTCTGGGCTCTCTTTGGTTATGGCTACCCATTTGCCTCAAAAGGCAGCCCAGCTTCCAAAGAGAAAGAAGCAAAGGATGGGAAGAAGGTATCCAATCAAGATGTCCCTCTGGGGCTTCCCTGGTGGCGCAGTGGTTGAGCCCTGTCCAGTCTGACAGACTGGTGAGGAGAGATTAGACAGTAGCAAAAGAAGAGTAAGACAATGGACCCCTATACATATACGTATACATATACAGTTGTTTTCTAAATGGAGCCTAAACTGTTAATGTCTGTCAGTCCCCAAAGGTTCCTCCCAACCCTTTAGAGTCAACTCATTAAAAAAAAAATCTATTTCACAGTCCCAGGAACGTACATGGATTCTTTTTTCTTTTCTTTTTTTAAAATAATGTCACTGTCATCAGACCATACAAAAGAATTTGAATCTGCACCATTGTAGTTTTCCTTTTTCATATATGAAGCCCTTTTTGAGGTCATGTAACTCTTTTGCATTCTGTAGGAGAAACACTTGAAGCACTGGCATCAGATAAATCTAGCTTTGAATTCTACTCCCATCACTGGGTGGACTTAACACTTCTGAACTCGTTTCTTCAATGTGACAATAGAGATAACAACAACTACAATTTAGAGTCTTTGTGAGAACTGGAACTATTATAGCAAATCACAGCACCTAATACATCTTAGCTATTTAGGAACAGTAGCTATTATGATGATGGTACATTCATTCAACAATATTAAAGAGCTTTCTGGGAACCAACAACTGTTTCCAGCACAGAGGGTAACTTCATGGATTCCCAGTCTTTGTGGAGACTATATATAGTCTTTAAATGATTAGTATTTATACTAATGTTGAGTGGAGCTGGTGGCAAGGGACAAGAGTTTGTTTCAAGATCAAGGGTTACCTTCTTAGTTGCACTGTTTCCTGACAAAGTGCTATAACAAGATCGTATAGTCCCACGCTCTCACCTCATAACATCAAAATCAAGTGGTGGTATAGTCATTGTCTATCCGAATAGAGAACTCCTTAGGGTGGGGGGGAAGGAAACTATCAGTGGAACAGCAGGTTATCGCATTGGTGTGGAGTGGTTATTGTTCTGCTTGTTGTTGTTGTTGAAACCATCTTGCCTGCTTGTGATTAAGGTAATAATGTTACTCCGTGCTCATGTTCTGCTTTGGAAAAAAAATGTAAACAGACACTTCTGACACCTACAGCATTCTTATAAGTAGATAATTATCTCCCTATACCTGTTGGTTTGGTATAGCAATAGATTCCAAGCCATCTCCTCTCACTGAAAATTAGAACACAATTCAGTCTGCTATGTTTTTATTCCTCCATAGTAGGAAGGTAAGTTTGCAAAGAGCTGGAAATTGTACATCTCTGGCAAGTAAGAAAAGCAGGGATTTAAATACACGATTTCCAAAAGGAAACTTCACTCATCTCACTATAAGTGACTGAAATTGTATGAAATTGTATTTAGTAAAGATGTGTCTTAAGTTACTTGGTAAATATGGTCCTCAATATTAAATGTATATGAATTTTGAGCAAATTAAACTTTTAAGTACACAAGGAAAGGTATGATATTTAAAGTCATTCTATTGTTAACTGTTTTTAATAAATAAAACCATAATCCTTTTCTTTTATGTAAATTTAGATTTACAAATGTATTAACATTTTGAGAGTCAAAATCATCATATTTATAAAAGTTAAAAAAAAAAACTCTTACATATTACATGCATTTGTTCCTAAATTGTGATATTCTGTTTTTAATTTTCATCTTTAACTTAAGTATTCTCCAGGATCATATTCCAACAATAAGCATGCATAATTTTTATAATGAGAAAAAGCTGATAAATAAAAGTAATATATACACATTTATTTTTCTAAATTACTTTAATTTAAATTAATTTCACTTGAATATTTTCTAATAAGTGTGAATCTTCAAGGTAGGCTCAGAAACAAGGTTGGGAATCACTGGTCTGATCCAGCTTCTTAAATGTCAGTCATTTGTACATTAGTTTCATGGGTTTTTGTCAAAATCTATGTATGACTTTCAGCATATATATTTTAAATCTTATACTTTTTACTTCAAAAGTTTAATTGAAAACAAAATTTTATATCCCAATCCTAACTGGTAAATGATCATAATTTGCCATGAAGAAAGGAAAGCATAGAAGGAAATATAACTAACATAACATTAAATTCCAGCCAAATATCATTTCTTGTTCAAAGGCTCTGATCTTGAGGTTTGTTCCTTTCCATTTAAAAAAAAAAGGAAGATAGGCAGGGGTTTGAGGGGGTTAAAGATAATCTGACACCTAACGGAGAGTTTCTCTTTGTAATAATTAGAAATGGTAAAATATTCATGTATTCTATTACTATTTGTTATGTAGAAATGCTAAAGTAAAATTGAAAAGCGAATTGCTATGAAAGTGTGAATCTATATTATTTAATCTTGATTCCCTTGCCACCTACAAACATCTCCTGCATGATTATGTCTCTCATGCTTTGAGAACCATTGGTCTAAGCCAGCTTGGGCAAAAGAAGTAACAGTGCCTTATAAAAGACCTCTAGAATGAGAGTTCACAGTTCTTCTCATATTCATTACAATGATTATCAAGGTGGCCATACATCCCAGTTCAGAGGGTGTCCAGTCCAACTTTACACTGTTGCCCCAGCATAATCATTAACTGCATTCCCTTTGACACTCCAATGTGACATGATTTGGGACGATCCATTATTGTTCATTCAACTGCCCATCCTTTTTTGAGCACCTACTCTGGAACTTCCTCTGTGATAACGCTGGAAATACAAAGGTGAGTAATATAGTTCGCAGCCCTCAAAGAGCTCACAAACAGAAGATGGAGGCAAAGGATGGCTTATAATGTCAATACAAAGCGATAAGGTCTGTGCCGTGTGCTTTGGGATCACAGGGGAGGATGATAGATAAATCAAAGGGACACTGCAGTTTCCTCAGTGTCAAGGGCAAGAAGATGAGCTAATTAGTAATGAAACCATGGATGAATCAGCTCCAGAGAGGCAAGTAGGCCTTTCCTTTATAAAACAATGTTTTACTTTGTGCTCCTGAGTGTTCAGGGAACTGGTGTGGTAAGGATTAAAGTGGGAAGAACACATACAGTTTCCTACTTATATTCTTTCAGTGGGTGTAAGGCATGAGAAAACCTGCGCTGCCTGGTTGAATCTTATGTAAAGACAGATAAAAATGTTCGCTGAGGAAGGATATTCTCCAAAATCCCCTAGTTTCAAAACATGAACCGGATCATGTTACCGCCTTGCTTAAAACCCTTCACGGTTTGATCACTGCTCTCAGAATAAAATCCGCTCTGCTTCCCAAGGCCCACAAGCTCTGCCCTTCCTCTGCAGCCACATATCCTGCTCTTCTCACTCTTGTTCACTAAACTTTGGCCACCTTCCCATATGCCAAATTCTTTCCCACTTGAGCTCTTGTCTTCACTTTAGCTGCTCCCACTACCTGGAGCACTCTTCCTCCTGTACTTTAAAAGTCTGACTCATTCTCATGCTTCAGGCCTCAGTTCAAATGTCAACCACTTACAGAGGCCTTCCGTGATCCATCCATTCCCACCCACTTCATCCAGCTCACCATGTTTGCCATCTTCGTAGCACCGACTCAGTGTATCTGTTTCTTGTTTCTTGTTTCTTTCTCGCGAAGGGAGAAACATGACTCTAGTGTTCCTTGTGTCTAGCACAGTGAGCAGTAACGAAATAAGTGTTTAATAAATAAACATTTGTTAGCTTGATTAATAGACAAGTTTGGGGGCATAAAAGGAAACAGGGTCAAGTACTTATTTAATCAAAGTAATTCATTTTAGATCTTAAAAAATAGTCATGTTCTGTCCTCACTCAGCTTTGGGAACAGAAGAGCTAGGAAAGAGGAGGGCTGAAGTCTGGATTTCCAGACATGTGGGGTTTCGGTGAGGCTGAGAAAAGGCCAACTAGTAGAAGCCTCCCCGTAAAGACGGAAGAAGAAGATGATTCATCCCTTCAGTAGTACCTGCCAAGGGATGAAATGAGTCTGCATCTGCAGTGAGGCTGCAAGGTATTTTTACACTTTGAATATCCATTTCCAGATTATACAAAGGACTTCCCAGGTGACCTTGAGTAAGCCATTTAGGTAAGTTTCTGTGTTACTTAAATGAACCATCTCTATGGAGAGAAGTGAGGAGGCCTGTTAATTTACATTTGTAAAACACTTTGAAATCTCTGGATGAAAGAATTTCTGCAGAGAGGTACAAAGGATGAGGTAGTATGTTGGGTCAAATTTTACCCTTTTACAGAAGCAGAGAGGGAGTAGGCAGGCTTGAGGACACCTAAGGGCAGCCTCCAGCATATTATTTTTCAAATTAATCTTCTAAGAAAACTCCCTCCTTTCAAGACATCAAGTGTTTTAATCACACATATAAGTTATTATTCTAGCAATTATTTTCCTTCACCATTTCTGTCCTAAAATCCCAGCTTTGTGTAAAGGGAATCTTTAGGGGGATTTGCTTGTGACGTTTTCCCTCTAGAATGTTTTCTTTAGTTTGTTCATTTTTACCCTTCAGTGATGTCAGGTCCTAAGCATGACAGTCTTTGTTGCTGAGCTGACTGGGACGCAAATGAGGTCATTTCATCAAATCTTGACAGATGTTTACAAGGTACAGTCAGAGACGAGAGTAAGTTTAGGAAAGAGAAAAGAGAGAGAATTTCAAAGAAAGCTGCCAGTCTATGAGTTAATTATATCCGTTTATAAAAATGGTATTAATAGTTACTTAAGAAATAATACCAATAGGATAGTACATTTTCTGAGGGTAATGATCTCTTTCAGCAAGGTAAATACAGACTCAAAGATAAGACATGAATTGTGAAACTGTCAAGACAAAAGACAGAGAGATACACAGCAGATGAAGAAGCAAGGTAAAAATCCACCAGACCAAATGAAGAGGAAATAGGCAGTCTACCTGAAAAAGAATTTAGAGTAATGATAGTAAAGATGATCCAAAATCTTGAAAATAGAATGGAGAAAATACAAGAAACGTTTAGCAAGGACCTAGAAGAACTAAAGAGCAAACAAACGATGATGAACAACACAATAAATGAAATCAAAAATTCTCTAGAAGGAATCAATAGCAGAATAACTAAGGCAGAAGAACAGATAAGTGACCTGGAAGATAAAATGGTGGAAATAACTACTGCAGAGCAGAATAAAGAAAAAAGAATTTAGGACAGTCTCAGAGACATCTGGGTCAACATTAAATGCACCATCATTCAAATTATAGGGTTCCCAAAAGAAGAGAAAAAGAAAGAGTCTGAGAAAATATTTGAAGAGATTACAGTTGAAAACTTTGCTAATATTGGAAAGGAAA
Organism: Grampus griseus; assembly: GCF_964374135.1. NCBI lineage: Eukaryota > Metazoa > Chordata > Mammalia > Artiodactyla > Delphinidae > Grampus > Grampus griseus. The sequence continues at coordinate 120,226,458 of NC_139019.1, read as the reverse complement.
TAGACAAATCCAGGAAGCTCAGAGAGTCCCATACAGGAAAAATCCAAGGAGAAACACGCCAAGACACATATAAATCAAACTATCAAAAATTAAATACAAAGAAAAAATATTAAAAGCAGCAAGGGAAGAGCAACAAATAACATATAAGGGAATCCCCATAAGGTTAACACCTGATTTTTCAGCAGAAACTGTGCAAGCCAGAAGGGTGTGGCAGGACATATTTAAAGTGATGAAAGGGAAAAACCTACAACCAAGATAACTCTACCCAGCAAGGATCCCATTCAGATTCAACTGAGAAATTAAAACCTTTACAGAAAAGCTAAGACAATTCAGCACCACCAAACCAGCTTTACAACAAATGCTACAGGAAATTCTCTAGGCAGGAAACACAAGAGAAAGAGAAGACGTACAACAACAAATGCAAAACAATTAGGAAAATGGTAATAGGAACATACATATCGATAATTACCTTAAATGTAAATGGATTAAATGCTCCAACCAAAAGACACAGACTGGCTAAATGGATACAAAAACAAGACCCATACATATGCTGTCTACAAGGGACCCACTTCAGACCTAGGGACACATACAGACTGAAAGTGGGGGGATGGAAAGAGATATTCCATACAAATGGAAATCAAAAGTAAGCTGGAGTAGCAAGTCTCATATCTGACAAAACAGACTTTAAATAAAGACTATTAAAACAGATAAAGAAGGACACGACATAATGATCAACAGATCAATCCAAGAAGAAGATATACAATTGTAAATATTTATGCACCCAACATAGGAACACCTCAATACATAAGGCAAATGCTAACACCCATAAAAGGGGATATGAACAGTAACACAAAAAAGTAGGGATTTTAACACCCCACTTTCACCACTGGACAGATCATACAAAATGAAAATAAATAAAAAAACACAAGCTTTAAGTGACACATTAAACAAGATGGACTTAATTGATATTTATAGGACACTCCATCCAAAAACAACAGAATACACTTTCTTCTCAAGTGCTCATGGAACATTCTCCAGGATAGATCACACCTTGGGTCATAAATCAAGCCTTGGTAAATTTAAGAAAATTGAAATTGTATCAACTATCTTTTCTGACCACAATGCTATGCAACTAGATACCATCAATTACAGGAAAATATCTGTAAAAAGTACAAACACATGGAGGCTAAACAATAGGCTACTAAATAACCAAGAGATCACTGAGGAAATCAGAGAGGAAATCAAAAAATACCTACAAACAAATGACAATGAAAACACGACAACCCCAAACTTATGGGACGCAGCAAAAGAAGTTCTAAGAGGGAAGTTTATAGCAATACAATCCTACTTCAAGAAACATCTTAAATAAACAACCTAACCTTACACCTAAAGCAATTAGAGAAAGAAGAACAAAAAACACCCCAAAATTGGCAGAAGGAAAGAAATCATAAAGAGCAGATCAGAAATAAATGACAAAGAAATGAAGGAAAGGATAGCAAAGATCAATAAAACTAAAAGCTGGTTCTTTGAGAAGATAAACAAAATTGATAAACCATGACCCAGACTCCTCAGGAAAAAAGGAAAACACAAATCAATAGAATTAGAAATGAAAAAGGAGAAGAAACAACTGACACTGCCGAAATACAAAGGATCATGAGAGATTACGACAAGCAACTATATGCCAAAAAAATGGACAACCTGGAAGAAATGGACAAATACTAAGAAAAGCACAGCCTGCCAAGACTGAACCAGGAAGAAATAGAAAATATGAACAGACCAATCACAAGGCCTGAAATAGAGACTGTGATTAAAAATCTTCCAACAACCAAAAGCGCATGTGCAGATGGCTTCACAGGCGACTTCTATCAAACGTTTAGAGAAGAGCTAACACCTGTCCTTCTCAAACTCTTCCAAAATATAACAGAGGGAGGAAGACACCCAAACTCATTCTACAAGGCCACAATCACCCTGATACCAAAACCAGACAAAGATGTCACAAAACGAAAACTACAGGCCAATATCAGTGATGAACACAGATGCAAAAATCTTCAACAAAATACTAGCAAACAGAATCCAACAATACATTAAAAGGATCATACACCATGACCAAGTGGAGTTTATCCAAGGAACGCAAGGATTCTTCAATATATGTAAATCAATAAATGTAATAAACAATACAAACAAATTGAAGGATAAAAACCATAAGATCATCTCAATAAATGCAGAAAAAGCTTTTGACAAAATTCAACACCCATTTATGATAAAAAAACTCTCCAGAAAGTGGCCATAGAGGGAACCTACTGCAACATAATAAAGTCCCTATATGACAAAGCCACAGCAAACATCATTCTCAATGGTGAAAAACTGAAAGCATTTCCTCTAAGATCAGGAACAAGACAAGGATGTCTACTCTCATCACTATTATTCAACATAGTTTTGGAAGGTCTAGCCACGGCAAACAGAGAAGAAAAAGAAATAAAAGGAATACAAATTGGAAAAGAAGTAAAACTGTCACTGTTTGCAGATGACATGATACTATACATAGAGAATCCTAAAGATGCTACCAGAAAACTACTAGAGTTAATCAATGAATTTGGTAAAGTTGCTGGAAATTTTACCATTTACAAAATGAATGCACAGAAATGTCTTGCATTCCTATACACTAATGATGAAAACTCTGAAAGAGAAATTAAGGAAACACTCCCATTTACCATTGTAACAAAAAGAATAAAATACCTGGGAATAAACGTACCTAGGGAGACAAAAGGTCTGTATGCAGAAAACTATAAGACACTGTTGAAAGAAATTAAAGATGATACAAACAGATGGGGAGATACACAATGTTCTTGGATTGGAAGAATCAATATTGTGAAAATGACTATATTACCCAAAGCAATCTATCAATGCAATCCTTATCAAATTACCAATGGCAGTTTTTACAGAACTAGAACAAAAAGTCTTAAAATTTATATGGAGACACAAAAGACCCCGAATAGCCAAAGCAGTCTTGAGGGAAAGAAACAGAGCTGGAGGAATCAGGCTCCCTGACTTCAGACTATACTACAAAGCTACAGTAATCAAGACAATATGGTAGTGGCACAGAAACAGAAATATAGATCAATGGAACAGGATAGAAAGCCCACAAATAAACCCACACCCCTATGGTCAACTAATCTATGATAAAGGAGGCAAGGATATACAATGGAGAAAAGACAGTCTCTTCAATAAGTGGTGCTGGAAAACTGGACAGCTACATGCAAAAGAATGAAATTAGAACACTCCCTAACACCTTGCACAAAAATAAACTCAAAATAGATTAGAGACCTAAATGTAAGACTGGACATTATAAAACTCTTAGAGGAAAACGGAGGAAGAACACTCTTTGACATAAATCACAGCAAGATCTTTTTTGATCCACCTCCTAGAGTAATGGAAATAAAAACAAGAATAAACAAATGGGACCTAATGAAACTTAAAAGGTTTTGCAAAGCAAAGGAAACTACAAACAAGATGAAAAGACAACCCTCAGAATGGGAGAAAATATTTGCAAATGAATCAAGGGACAAAGGATTAATCTCCAAAATACATAAACAGCTCATGCAGCTCAATATTAAAAAAACAAACAACTCAATCAAAAAATGGGCAGAAGAGTTAAATAGACATTTCTCCAAAGAAGACATACAGATGGCCAAAAAGCACATGAAAAGCTGCTCAACATCACTAATTATTAGAGAAATGCAAATCAAAACTATAATGAGATATCACCTCACACCAGTCAGAATGGGCATCATCAGAAAATGTACAAACAACAAATGCTGGAGAGGGTGTGGAGAAAAGGGAACCCTCTTGCACTGTTGGTGGGAATGTAAATTGATACAGCCACTATGGAGAACAGTATGGAGGTTCCTTAAAAAACTAAAAGTAGAATTACCATATGAGCCAGCAATCCCACTACTGGGCATATACCCAGAGAAAACCATAATTCAAAAAGACGCATGCACCCCAATGTTCATTGCAGCACTATTTACAAAGCCAGGTCATGGAAGCAACCTAAATGCCCATCGACAGACGAATGGATAAAGAAGATGTGGCACATATATACAATGGAATATTACTCAGCCATAAAAAGGAAAGAATCTGGGTCATTTGTAGAGATGTGGATGGATCTAGAGACTGTCATACAGAGTAAAGTAAGTCAGAAAGAGAAAAATAAATATTGTATATTAACGCATATATGTGGAACCTAGCAAAATGGTACAGATGAATCGGTTTGCAGGGCAGAAGTAGAGACACAGATGTAGAGAACAAACATATGGACAACAAGGGAGGAAAGTGGCGGAGGGGTGGTGGTGGTGGTGGGATAAATTGGGAGATTGGGATTGACATGTATACACTGATGTGTATAAAATGGATAACTAATAAGACCCTGCTGCATAAAAAATTCAAAATAAAATTCAAAAATAAAAAAGAGTCATGTACCACAAAATTCATTGCAGCTCTATTTACAATAGCCAGGACATGGAAGTTACCTAAGTGTCCATCGACAGCTGAATGGATAAAGAAGATGTGTTACATATATACAATGGAATATTACTCAGCCATAAAAAGGAACGAAATTGAATTATTTGTAGCGAGGTGGATGGACCTAGAGATTGTCATACCGAGTGAAGTAAGTCAGAAAGAGAAAAACAAATACCGTATGCTAACACATATATATGGGATCTAAAAAAAAAAAAATGGTTCTGAAGAACCTAGAGGCAGGACAGGAATAAAGACGCAGCCGTAGAGAATGGACTTGAGGACATGGGGAGGGGGAAGGGGAAGCTGGGACCAAGTGAGAGAGTAGCATGGACATATATACACTTCCAAACGTAAAACAGATAGCTAGTGGGAAGCAGCCACATAGCACAGGGAGATCAGCTCGGGGCTTTGTGTCCACCTAGAGGGGTGGGATAGGGAGGGTGGGAGGGAGACACAAGAGGGAGGAAATATGGGGATATCTGTATACGTAGAGCTGATTTACTCTATTATACAGCAGAAACTAAGACACCATTGTAAAGCAATTAAACTCCAATAAAGATGTTTAAAAAAAAGAAAATATTCTGTTTGATACATAAAAGAATGAATAGTCTTAAATAGTATAAATGTTGGTAAAATTGAAACATTGGCGTATAGCTCAATGAATTAACAGAGATGTACATACAGTCAAAGCGAAAACGTGGTTACAGATTATCTAAACATCCCCAGGAAATCTAGGTCTTACAGAGCTCTTCCAGCTTGGTGGGACTGACAGATGATGCTGTGGCATCCCAGGTGAAATTGGTGGTCTCAAATACTGCACAATTCATCATGATAAGCTGATTTCCAAGAGTCTAACAAGAAACTATGCCTAAACTTCTGCTGATTACTCCATGGGACGAAGAGAAGAGAAATGGTTTTTTGAAACAATTTTAGGATTTGCAAACTTGAAACAAATATATTTGTCTTAGTGATTCACTAGCCATAGGCGTCCTCAGTTGCACTGGTCTTACCTGGCAGATAAAAAATGCTTAGTCTTATGATTCATGCACATTTATAAAAAAGTTTTTCCTATAGTTCTCTGAAATTGAGGCTCCTCTGCTGTGGTGATGGCAGGAATGTTTTAGAATAAAAACAATTCCTTGAATTCAATTGTTCAATATTGTACTTTGGGGGACATGGGTAAATAATACACACACCTCTGCCCTCTAAGAACTTACGATTTGGGAGGGATGCAAACACATATATAAATAACTCAAATAAAAGTAGAATGATAACAAGATATAAAAAAATCTTAGTGATTATGATCTACATATTCCTTTACAAAAGGCAAAATTTTTGCCACACTGGTCACCTTGCATATTCTGATCTCTCACTACTCCCCAGTCAAAGACTGTTAATAGCTTAGAGATTTTAAGATGTCAATAAACACCTTCTCAAGTTCTGTATGGAAGATACTGATCACACTCATTCCCTGAGCTTTTGTTTCACCTAATATATCTAATCCCATTGATGGCTCATATTCTCCACACGCAGTAGCATTAAAGTCCTAAAATTCTAGTAAATAATGATTTTCCTTTAGCGGCATGATGAATGACCCCAAAACTTCCCATTTTGGTCACTATACCTCTCAGGACTTCTTGTTGCTTTTGTAGTGTCATTAAGAAGGTGTTCCTGGGCTTCCCTGGTGGCGCAGTGGTTCAGAATCTGCCTGCCAATGCAGGGGACATGGGTTCGAGCCCTGGTCTGGGAAGGTCCCACATGCCGCGGAGCCAACTGGGCCCGTGAGCCACAATTACTGAGCCTGCGCGTCTGGAGCCTGTGCTCCGCAACAACAGAGGCCGCGATAGTGAGAGGCCTGCACACCGTGATGAAGAGTGGCCCCCGCTTGCCACAACTAGAGAAAGCCCTCGCACAGAAACGAAGACCCAACACAGCCATAAATAAATTAATTAATTTAAAAAAAAAAAAAAGAAGGTGTTCCTTTTCGTTTATCCGCAGGGCAAGTCAGGCAGACAGACTAGCAGTATTAAAAGACCCCTTGGGGACTTTTTGGAGGTCACAGTTGCTTATCTCCCCTGATACTGTCCTTCTTAATGTAGCACAGGTAATAATGAACGTGTGGATGTAAATTTATTTTCTGTCCCTAAAAACTAACTTATGGATGATTCTGTTTGCAGAACCCTAAAGAGATTTACCGCCAAATGATACTCTGACAATCTTTCTCTTAGCACAAGACTTTGCAATCTCCCTGATCATTTGTGTTTTTTTTTTCAAGTGGGAAAAAAGAGGCCCACAGAAGTCAACTGTTTTGATCGAGATCATAGCACTTAGAGTAATTGAAGAGTTGCTTTGCTTTTAGACTGCAAATCGTAGGAAGAATGTGATAGAACAGATACACAGAATGTAGAATGCGATGTTCATATCTCTGCAAAGAACCACCATTGCACTTTTTTCTTCTGTCTAAATAAGGCTGTACCTATTCCCACAGACAATTCCTGGTCAGTGAAGCATAGAGTTTGAGAAAGGGGGCATCTAGATCTGAAATGCCTGGATTCAAACCCAGACAATAGCAACATAATGACCGTAATCTCATTTTATCCAGTGGAGGTTTGAAAGCATCCCAGTACAACTTGTGGAAGCAAAAAATGGATGAAGTACAGGCCTGGCATATACAGCATTATTATCTCCCTGGGTGATTGTAAATGAGCCAGGAACCCACTTCTAGAGATCTACTTCTGCCAATAATTATCTGGATGACCTCAGGTAAATCACTTAATTTCTCCAAATCTCTATCATCTGTGAAAGAGTCAGACATTCTCTAAGGTTTTTATTTGCTCAGAGTCCTATGATTTGTGTAGGGTGTCCTCTTTGCTAAATGTTGATAGATTTATATGTCCCTCCATTGTCTGAAGCAAAATGAAGTGATTTTAGAATTGAAATCACTCTGAACTCCAGGAGCTACACTTTTTCCAAAGTCAAAAGTTATTTGGTCTGTTCCTTCAACATCAGAAATTAGTTGCAGCAAGAGTCAACACATTCAAAGAGGAAGAAGTTCTTCTGGTTGGGTTGCCCTCTTACTCTCAAGGAAAGCACTTTCCAGATAATGTGGTGAGTGTTAGTATATGCATTTGCCAACCATATAGGTTTTGTGCAGAGACCTACCCAGGCCTTAGATACACAGGTCCATAGGGAACAAATCGTTACCCTAGAGATGCCCACAATCAACTGCCTACGTCTTCCCTGAGTCACAGGTGAGATCAATGGTGATTTAGTAAAAACACAGCCGACAACAATCCTTTTTTTAATCTCTGAATAAAAACCCCAGAGACCTTTACATGAAACAACAGTTTTTTAAAGCTCTAAGTATAAAACATGCTTCCAGATTTCATTAGCATTTAATTTGGTAGCAGTAGATGTATTTTCCCCCTCTTTGAGAGGCATTTAATCTCTCAGGGTCAAGTACCTTCAAAGAGCCACCATCTCAACATGTAATAAAAGACAGATTTTTAGGGGAGGAAAAAGCCTGTTATAAGTTCCTCTCCACTCAACAGGTATAACATCTTGACAAAACTACAAAAAGATGCCCAAATGGTCCTCTTTAAAAAAAAAAAAAAAAAAGATTCTATCATTTTCTATAGCCACATGTGTGCAACAAGTTCATTTTTGAACCAAAAAAAAAAAAAAAGGAAGAGGGATTCCAAGTACTGAAATTATACAAAGTTTTTCCCTATTTTTGAAAAAGGAAATAAATTTGATAGACAACCATCTTGATGAAGAAACTTGTATAAAACACCAGTTTTGTGCTAGTGACAATTCCGGGGACTATGAGCACAGAAAATATCCTAGTCCCTGAAATGGGGTTCATTACACTACTCTCACTATTTTTATAGAGGTTTGAGAATTATCATAATAAAAAAAAGTATATTGATCCCCAGATTCCAATATTACATGACTAGAAGAGAAGTGATATATGACATCTTTCTGTAATATATAATTATATATTATGTAAATATGTAATACCTGTAAGTGGTAGGGTACAAGGAGATAATATGCTGGCTTGGGGATAACAAGGAAAGGGGGTTCAGAGTGGGACATGGCGAGATGACCATGGATCTTCAAGCATAAAATATCCTGGATGGAGCTGTGAACCCTTCCCAAATGGATACATCTAAATTACAATACTCTTAACTCCATTCTCTTTATTAAGAGAGTTAGAAATGGCTCCAAGCAGGTCTGGCTGTAAACAATAGGTCATAAAAATGATCTATTGAGCTCCAATTGGTCATTGACCAAATGAGTTCCTAACAGTAGAGACATCAACTCCAAGTGAGGACAGAAAAGAGGGAGAACAAGGGGGTGGGGGGAGATGGGGGAGGAGTAAAACAAGACAAAAGAAGATGAGAAAAAAGAACCTGCTTTAGGCTGTGACAGCCATTCTGTAATCAGAGTTAGAGATAGTTCCAGATGGAGGAAACTTCCCGGACACTCAGCCTTTGCTCTGAGACTTGCCTAATGTAGCATGATCTAGTTGCATGCCTTTTCCAGCAAAACGTTCCATCATGGTTTTCTGACATGAGCCTCACTAACACCCTGAAATCCAAAGAACTCAGTAGAATGATTCTTTGTGATCTGGTTGAACCCCACTGAGAGAAAAATTCACTTCTGAGACTGCAGATGCCAATCGTCACCCTAGCCTGTACTAATCAAAGGTGAACGCTCTTGGCTCTTTTAGTTTTTCTAGGGAAGTGACATTTCCTATTTATTATTCATCCACTTTTAAGTTTTCATGAAAAGCATTAGGCCACCTGTCCAGTGTTTGCACCTAAAGAAAACTGACACACTAAAAATTAATAATGGCAGGTTGAAATATTTGTAGATTTTCTAAAAAGGCAGAAAAGAAAAAAAAATCAAGATTAACTCTGATTTGGCTTTCGGTAGCTCTCTGCATAATGCTATTTACTAGAAACTATTTATGCAGACTTTTGCCCACCCAAATAAATGGACACTTGGATTTAGAAAGATGACGAATGGGGTAGTGGTCTCTTACATTTTAAAAATAAATTAATGACAGCATTTTTCTAAACAAAGACTTCTCCTTTTTTTTGCTTAAAATATTCAATTTGCAAAAACTAATTGAATAGATTAGCTTTTCAGGAATAGATTTACTACCTACACTATACTGATAGATCCATAAACTACAAGCAGCCAATGGCATGTCAGTATATGTAAATTGCATATGTACATGCCACTTTGCATAGAAATTCTTAAAGTCACCTCCAGCTAGAAACTGACTGCATAAGTGGTCAGGAAACTCTTGGAGAAAAACCAAATCTTTGGGGGTTGGAGAAGAGGTTTAAAATGTCACTTTTCACGGCTGTCTTACTCAAAATTTATCACCATGCCCATTTTAGTTATAAAATAACACCGAAAGGGCTGTCTTTTGTTTCTGCTACTTGCAAATCAACTATTCAGTTGTGTTCAAATAATAATAACAATAATAATACAATAATAGCTATCATTTATTTAGTGTTTTACCAGGCTCTCAGGTAATAATGAACTTGTAATATCTCATAATGTTCACAAGAAGCCTATGATGTTGGTAAAATTATTACACATGAGGAAACTGAGACAAATAGAAATTATATAATTTGTCCAACATCATGTAGCAGTGAACAGTGGAGTTGGGGTGTGAACTTCGGTAGTTTGGCTCCAGAACTCCCTTTTAAACAGTATGCTCCTTCACTACCTACCCACAAGTGTTGATTTAAATATAGATTTGTCACTCAAAACTCTTCAAGCTTCACCTTAATTAACCCTCCCTGATTTATCTCTTATATTTCAAGACTTCTCCACACAGATCACAGAATCTGGCCAAACTGGGAATGGCCACTTCCCCACACACCCTGCACTTTCCCCCTTTCCAACTTTACTAATGGTATTTCCTTAATGCAAAATGCAGTCACTTATGAAGAGCAGAAGGAATTGAAACCATTTTACATTTTATATACAAATTATATAACAATTATATAAAAGCTAACATTTATCAAGCACTTACTACGTGCCAAGAACTGTGTGAGTCCATTTACAGAAATGTATCATGAATGCAATTGGGTGAAATGACACGTATGGTTATTGTTACCCCAATGTTCCAGATGAGGAAATCAAGTCTCAGGGAGCTTAAGTATGCTGTCTAAAACACCCTACCTAATAAGTAATAGTCTCAGCCTAACTCCAAGTCTGCATGACTCCATGGAGCAAGGTTTAAACCATACATTCTAGGCTACATCTATCCCAAATTCTAATTTCCATTATAGTTGTTTGAAAATAAGTTCGATATCTTCCTATAAACTGTATACTTCTTAGAACTAAGACTAGATATTGTATCTCTGCCCCACTCCCAACACACACACAGTACAATGAAGTAAGTAGAGGCAAAGTAAGAAAGTGAAGTAAGTAAAGGCAAAGAATTCCAAAGCAACATGTCAATTGTGCGACTTCTGGGATACAGAGTCCCTGAGAGGAGTTCATCACCCCCACCCCTTGAAGCACCACCTCTGCTAAGTGTGCATTACTGTTGCCACGGGTAGACTGACATGGCAGCAGACTATTGCAGAAAGAGCCGGTGCACCATGGGTCCTCTTCCGTACAGCTATGCCAGAAACATCTCCTCGATGCAAAATCTAGCCTTGGTTCCAAGAAGCATACAGTTTAGTAGGAAGACACGGCTGTGCCAGAAATACACCCAGGTGGCAATGGCTCACAACCCCTCACCTTGCTGTGAATGCTGTGGAAAGGGCTGTGGTTGTGAACACATTGGAACCCACTGTTAATTCAGGCTTCTCAGAGATTATAAAGCCCCAGAGACTGTACAATTAGTTAAAAATTTTTAAAGGAGCGTGTTCCCAGTGAGATTGCTTGTATTCCCAGTTACATAGCCAGTGGTCAGTCTGATAAATAGGTATGTAAATTAAAGAAAGTTACTTAAAACATATCAGAGCCAGAAGATATTAATAAATCTGATTGTGATTCTAAAAATGGGCAAAGACTCGAGTTATCAAAATGCGGGACCACTTCTAATTTTATCTGATCCATTTGGTTATGTGTTGCTTCTTGACAATGATATCGTCATGACGTGACAACATCAGTCCCTGTGGTATCGTAGAGAACTAGCACAGTGTACGAAAAGAACACCAGACTCAAACTCAAGCGATGTGGATTCAAGGTCAAGTCAGACTGTCACTTAAAAGCAGAGTAAGCGCGAGGAAGTTATCTGGTTCCTGTGAGCCTTATTTTCCTATGTAAAATGGAGATGGCCTGACGTACTGAATTTGTATTCTTAGCACAAAACCCACGAGGAATACTTTGCCATTTGTAAGGTCTATAACATGAAGTGTACTAATAAATGGGGGCAATATTGTAGCCAACATAAAGACATTATGTGATATACATTTTTTATTTGATTATAAGAGAGAATAGGCTTTTTTCTCTCTACCTCCTCCTTTTCTTCACACTTCCATTCACTTATTTAATATTTTTATAGTCACAAATATTTACTGAGTGCTTCAAATGTGCCAGATGCTGTATTAGGTGTTGGGAATATAGGGACAAACTAATCAGATGAGATACCTTGTGGGGCAGGGGTGGGGGATGACAACCAGTGAATGTGTAAATATATAAATAAATAATTTCAGAGGAGGGCTTCCCTGGTGGCAGTGGTTGAGAGTCCACCTGCCGATACAGGGGACATGGGTTCGTGCCCCGGTCTGGGAGGATCCCACATGCCGCGGAGTGGCTGGGCCCGTGAGCCATGGCCACTGGGCCTGCGCGTCCGGAGCCTGTGCTCCGCAACGGGAGAGGCCACAACAGTGAGACGCCTGCGTACTGCAAAAAAAAAAAAAAAAAAATTCAGAGGATGAGAAGTACTATGAAGAAAATGATAATAATTACAAAAGAACTTTTTGAGGCAATAAAACATGGTCTGAAATCAAAATAGTCAAAAAGAGTCTCTAGTATAAAAGAAAAAGTGGGAAGAATAATCCAGAAAAAGAGAACAGCAACTGCAAGTTCTAAAACTGAAGTATGTCTCTTGGCATGTTCAAGAGACAGAAACAAGGCCCTTACAGAAGCAGCATAATGAGTGAAGAGGAAGGTATCACGAGGTAGGTTGGTCAGGCAATACCTATAGGAAGGGTCTTGGAGACTGTGGTAAAAAAAAAAATTTAGATTTTAGTCTAAAGGCGGTAAGTAGCCATTGGAAAGTTTTAATTAGGAGAGCAACTTAATCTGATTTGCATGGTCAGGACCTTTGATAAGACCAAATAAAGAGGCAGAGCCTATTAACATTATAACACTGAATTTTTTGTTAAGAGAAGCAGGCAATATTTAGCTTTAAAAAGGTTCTTCCACTGTGGAGATTAACAGACATCTCAAACTCAATATTCCAAAATTGGGAACTCTCCTGCAATCTTCTCGCTTTCAGGAATGGTCACTATATGCTTCCCGTTTTCAGAACAAAAATCAGAAAGTCATCTTTGACTCATCCAGTTCATCAGCAAAGCCAGAAGCCATTTTTCTCACCTTCTCCATTGCTACTACCAAGGCCCAAGTCATATCCAATATTGGGCAAGTTCAATAAACAAAGTGAGGTGGGGTTGGGGGAATAACACATAAGTCAGAGGGTGTGAAAAGGGGAGATGAGTAGGAAAAGAAAAAGAAACTTGGTAGGAGCTAGAGCACTATGATGGGACCTGGTCAAGGTTCAATTACCATTTTGTGACTTTGTTTTATTTGAGTGGATATGAAGGTAGCATAGAAAATATCCTACATCCAATTCTTCCTAAGTTAACACAAACCAAGTATTTAAGACTTTAATAAAAAATCAAACATGATCAAAGTTCTATATTATCCATTTTATTCCATTATATTTTAAACATTTTGAAGAAAGAATTTGTTTGAATATTCCCAATATTTTGCTCTTTAAATGAATGTCTAGTGGATGTAACTCAAAGCCAAATTTGGCTTATTTTTATCCTAATGACTTCTGCAAAACAGTCGCCATTTATTCATTGAGCAAATGGACATAGTCTGATGATTTTTTAATGCTACCTGGAATTATATTCAGTGCCTTTTCAATAATGCACTCCAAGGCATAAACTTACGAATCCTGATTTGTATTGAAGATTTCACATTAAATTAGTCTTCTCTGTGAACATAATGACAGAAAATGGAGTACTCAACTCAATGATACGAAGCCCAATGAGGGTCATCTCTCTGCCCAAACATCACCTGACCTCTGGAATATAGCATCCTCATTACCACATCATTCCCCTGAACAATTCAATGGCTCCCTCACTGTCCTTGGGACGAAGACCAGAATCTTTAATGTGGCCACAAAGCACTGCAAGGTCCGGACCTTGCATATCTCTCAACCCCATCTGATGGGCCACTTCTTCCTTGCTTCTACCTTCTAGACCTTCTGGACTTCTTTAAGGTTTTTGAACATGTCATTCTCCCTTTCACCTCAGAACTTTTGCAGATGGTAGTCCTTTGGCCTGGAATACTCTCACTTCCTCCATGTATCTTGCCAACCCCTATACTTCAAGTCTCATGGCAACTGCCACTTCCTTGAGCATGTTTTCCCTGACCTCTCTGACCAGGTCAAATCTTCCATCCTCTCATTATATATTCCTGTAGAAACATAGTCCTCTCCATGAAAGTATCTATCACAGTTGTGAAGTCACATTGATTGGTTTGATTCTTTGATTAATTTTTATCTCCCCCACTAGGCTGTGAGCTCCTCAAGGACAAAGCTTGTAGGTATATTTGCTCTGAAATTCCCAACATCCAGCACAGTACTAAAACCAAGCAGGACCCTGTGGGGCTCCTGGCCATGGAAGCCTGTGTCCCCCATTTCTTGGAAATAGATTTCAGCCTCCATGACCTTCCCTGAGTTCCAAAGGGCAGGTTCAAACAGCTGCTAATCAGGGAAGGGAGGGGATGCAGAGACAAGGGAGGGGCAGTTAAGAAACAATAGTGCAGCCTTGGGACAGGATCCTGGTTCACCTCAAGGAATATACATAACAATATCTTTGAGCTCGTTTACAGAACTAAAGCCCACAACAAATGGAAGATACTAACTACTTGATGAAGCATTCTTCAGAGATCAGGAAACCACCTGAGGCCAGATTAAAGGAACCACAGAAGCTCATCAGGAGATCACCTGAGGCCAGATTAAAGGAATACAGGCCTTTTATCAGCAATCCCGCCCTTGAACCAATGCTATAAAACTCACCAAATTCTCCAGGGTAGAGACACAGTTTTCGAAGGGTGTGAGCCTGCTCACTCCCTTTGCCTGGTGAAGCAATAAAACTATGCTTTTCTACTTCACCCAAAACTCTGTGTCTGAGATCTGATTCGGCACTGGTGCACAGAGGCCAAGTTTTCAGCTTCAGTACCAGGCCCATTTAAGACACTCGGTAATTATTTACTAAATAAGTAAATGGATGAATACATGTTAAGATGAATAAATAAGCAAAAAAATCACAATTCAGGTTTTTGAGGGTCTCAATCAGCTTTTAACAGAATAATCATCATTATCTCCCCATATCCAGAGCTTTTCTAATCTTATCATTATCCCCATAGTTCACAACCTGATGACGTGCCAAAATAATACAGTAAGTCCCCTACATGCGAACGAGTTCAGTTCCAATCCGAGAGCACATTCTTAAGTCCAATTTGTCTGTCAGTCCAACAAAGTTAGCCTAGGTACCCAACTAACACAATCAGCTATATAGTACTGTACTGTAATAGGGTTATAATACTTTTCACACAAATAATACACAAAAAACAAACACAGAAAATAAAGAAAACTTTTTTTCTTTTTTTTTTTTTGCAGTATGCGGGCCCCTCGCTGTTGTGGCTCTCCCATTGCGGAGCACAGGCTCTGGAAGCGCAGGCTCAACAGCCATGGCTCACAGGCCCAGCCGCTCCGCGGCATGTGGGATCTTCCCGAACCAGGGCACGAACCCATGTCCCCTGCATCGGCAGGCGGACTCTCAACCACTGTGCCACCAGGGAAGCCCAAGAAAACATCTTTAATAGTACAGTACAGTACCTTGAAAAGTAAAGTAGTACAGTACAACAGCTGGTGCTTCTTAGCAGTACCAGCTATATCACCACTGCTTTTATGCTTGCTTCCAGACATCCTGGGATTGAAATAAAGATTCTGTACTACTGTACTCTATACAGTATGTACAGTAAAGTACACAAAAGCACAACCACTTGTAGAGGATGCATTCACACGACAATGTACGCCAGACACGTGAACTAACTTACGTGATTGGACATGCAAACTCACATACACATCTTTGAAAGTTCACAACTTGAACGTTTGTATGTAGGGGACTTACTGCATTAATAAGGCATAATTTACACATGATTCTGCTTTCAAGGAGCTTCTCTTTCACTATTACATTTCATTTGATTTATTGATAAAGAATATGAAATTCAAAATGCCACATACTTAACAAGACACAAAGTTAAGGCTACAATTCTAACCACACCAAGGCTACTGGCAAATCTGAAAAGGGAAGGTGAAGAAATGTGAATTGGGTCCAATTCTGCAGGCTCATTGGGAAAGATATCTAAAAATGAGTTATCTCTCCAACCCCAAACAAAAACACAGATTTAATTTATTAAAGGGGTTATTTTGTTAAAATTGAGATAGACTGGGTCACATACCCCCCTGACCAGAAATTGTGTTTGATATGGAAGCGTAAAAATGGAAAAGAAGCCAATTAGTCCAATTCCATGGCTTGGACAGCAACCCTCACCACTTTCTCCTTCATGTACCTGTTTTGTGCTTATTCTTTATATTGTGCAATTATCAACTTAACAGAGACTCTCCTATCCTCTATTTGTCTATACAATGCAGTTTAGCATTCTATTACTCAACTGGCTCTCAATGTTTCCTTTATATACTTTCAGTCTCACAAGTAAAATAGAAATAGGCAGGAACTATGTCTAAACACAGTTTGGTGCCCCATACTCAAGGGTCTTACAGATCAGTTGACCTAACCACCTCTTTCTAAGGAAGTCACTGGGCACAGGTCAATCCAAAAAAAAAAAAATGACTAAGAAGCTTAGCAGAGATTTTGAGAGTGTTGTATTAGAAAGACAAAAATTGAAGCCCTGAGTCCACCAAGAAGGGGGAGACCTGGAAATTCTCCATGCTTTGATTTGGGTACCTCAAAAGGTACCCAAAATAAATAAACAGATCAATAGATCAAACTTCACAGCGGAAGTCCTGTTTCAAATTATCTCAATCTTTGAATTGAGATGTAATCCAGGACTCCTAGTGGCCCTAGCCTCCTGCTAGAACCAAAAATAAATTATCTCTGGAGGAAGACCATCTTAGACCTCACTTTACCCTGACATTTTTTTCAAATACAATGTCTGGAATTCAATAAAAAAATCAACCAGGCAGAAGAAGAAATAAGACAAAAGGATCACAGACCAAGAGGAAGAAAACAAACAATGTAAATATACTCACATGGGATCCAAGTAATAAAGTCATGAGACACAGAATATATTTAACATGTTCAAAGATTTGATAGACATAATTAGGAATTTTGACAGGGAACTGGAAACTATTAAAAAGAATCAATGGGGCTTCCCTGGTGGCGCAGTGGTTGAGAGTCCGCCTGCCGATGCAGGGGACACGGGTTCGTGCCCCGGTCCGGGAAGATCCCACATGCCGCGGAGCGGCTGGGCCCGCGAGCCATGGCAGCTGAGCCTGCGCGTCCGGAGCCTGTGCTCCGCAATGGGAGAGGCCACAACAGTGAGAGGCCCGCGTACCGCAATAAGTAAATAAATAAAGGAATGCTGCCAGATCATATCCTAATAAAAATAAAATTTATTTATATAAAAAAAAAAAAGAATCAATGGAAAAATATATAACTGAAAATTATAATAATCAAAATTAAGAACCCAATGAAGGTTTTTCATAGTACAGTAAATCCAGTTGAAGAGTGAGTTAGTGAACTAAAATATAGATCAGAAGAAAATATCCAAAATAAAATGTGAAGAAACAAAAGGATTGTTGGGGGGGGGAACCAAATCAATCTGACTGTACTGTAAATGTATGAAATAATCTCACTGAAGAGGATGGAGGGAAAAGGTGCTGACCTAAGTAACACCAGAAATACATGGATTCTGTAAAACTAAAAGCAAAAGAAATTGTACATAAGCACTTTTCTCTAGTTGGTAAAGTTGTGCCCCACACGGTACAGGTTACCAACTCTGAATTTGCTATACATGCACACTGGAATTGAACAATCATGTAAATGGATAGCAGATAGTAGGAGCAAATTTCTCACTGTTGGAAAGGGTGTTTACAGATAAACGAGGGAAGGAGCAAGAACAATCCATATGTTAACAAATTAGAGTTGAGACATCAGTATGAACCCATATTTAGCTTAATACAGATATAGATGGTTATACTATCTGTATAATAGATAGATAGATGGATAGATAGACAGATATACATACATGGTTAGTAAACACACATTTATGTTCTTGCTATGTCAGATAAGAGAGACTAGAAGCAATGTCACTCTAGTAGCAATGAGCTCACCTAGCAACCAGATTTTGATTTCTAATACCATTATCCAATAAAAGAAACCAGGGCTCCTCAGGGAGATGGTTGATTCCAGGACTGGGGTAGGAAATATTCAAAATAAGTCTGGAGGATCTTATAATACTTGAAAATAATGAAGTGCTCCCAAAAAACCCACAAAAACAAAAACCCCACAATGAGGGAGCTACATCAAAGGAACACAGGAGCCACTGAAAGAGTTCCAAATGGTCAAAGCCAAAACATCTTGAGCAACAAAATTAAGTTTTAATACAAAGTTGCATTATAACTCAAAGTATAAAGGCAACGTCCACAACATAAATAAATGATTGAATAAAGAAACAAATGGGAAAGAAGAGACAAATCTTCCATGCAGGAGAGTTCCAAATAATTTAAATAGATATTGTGCCCTTGAGGAGGAGTATAACTCTCCACAACTTAAGTGTGAGTGGGCATAGGACTTCTTTCCAAAGAGTACAGGGTGGAAAGGGAAAAAATAAAAAAGAGTAAATTTATAGTGGAGAAACTTGACAACCACTAACTCAGCCAAAGGATTCACGTCAACATTAAAAGTGATGTCATGTTGATAGTGTGAACCCTTGATATGACATGATAAAAATAGCACTTTACCTCTGTTGTCTTCCTCCCACAAGCCCACAACCCTAGCCTAATCATCAGAGAAACATCAGCCAAGAGGAACCTAAGGAAATAAGACAACTAAACGTAATGGTAACTTGGACGGAATCCTAGAACAGAAAAAGGACACTAGGTAAAAACTAAGTGAATCTAAATAAATTATGGACTTTAGTTAATAAAGATGTGTCAATATTGATTTATTAATAAATACTGACTGTATAAAATTATTATAATGTCTGGTGAGATTTAAAATACATGTATAATTAAAAGATGCGACAATAGTAGCGCATTAGTTGGGAAGTTGGCAAATGCGTTACTGAGGTGGGGGGAAGTATATAATTGTCTATGGTTTGTATTATTTATTCAATAATAATAATGATAATGATAATAAAATTGTATTATGGTGAAATGCTTATTACTTTCTACAAAACACACCTGCTAAGAACTATATATTTTTTACAGATAAGACTTCCGTGACCCCTGTCTGTAAACTAGAATGCCAGTACATGGTCTCTAGATAAACAAGGAGTTCCTGGTTTTGGAAGTCCAAGGAATGGATCTTGCTTTAATATCTCTTAATACTTACAAGAAGTCTACGAAACAGAAAACACATTTCAAAAACCACCTTCCTTTTCAAAACAACACAAACTCTTTAGATTGCCAGCTCTGCTTCTGAATTTATAAATTCCAACTTACAACTTTTAGAGAAAGTGGGTAAAGTATGGTGTACTCATGTACTGTTCCTCTGAAGAACAGAATGGGAACCTTAAATTCTCAACTGCAACATGGTCACCATACTATATCACAGACGTGGCACAGTTAAATGAAGCAAGACATTGAAATGAGATTCTTTTCACGTTTCATAGAACATAGGGATTTGTGGGGGGGTTTTTTCCCTTTGGAGGGGTAAAGATTGAATGTAATATTTCAATCATACCCAAAAGAACGTAAGTTAATATTTCATAGCTACTTAATCCACTCATTCAGAAACGGTAATGCAAATGTTCAAATATTTATGCTTCGTAGGCAAAACATGGCACGCTGAATTATTGTATTGTACTCTCTTATGTCACTGACTTACGATTCATTTCAGATCAGGTAACCAGAAAAATCACTGTATTCAGCAGGGGAACACTAGCAATAAACTCTTTATATTCACAATCCTTTCATTTTTATTCATACACAAGCCTCATCTGCCTCCTTGAATAAAATTAAAATATCCACCAACGTCAGTGATTAAGGGATTAGTATAAAAAAATGTGAGTTTAATTGATCTGATTGCAATTTCCAATCTACATTACGTACAATAATTCAAAGGCGCTTGTAAGGAGTGATTCTAATGTAATATCCTGTTATTCTCAGACATGAGTCCTTCAACATAAAGTCTCCACACCAACCATAATAAAAATTGTATGTTGAGTTTTCAACCCCACCCTTTTTTGTTTTTGTTTTTGCCGTATGCGGGCCTGTCACTGTTGTGGCCTCTCCCGTTGTGGAGCACAGGCTCCAGATGCGCAGGCCCAGCGGCCATGGCTCATGGGCCTAGCCGCTCCGTGGCATGTGGGATCTTCCCGGACCGGGGCACGAACCCGTGTCCCCTGCATCGGCAGGCGGACTCTCAACCACTGCGCCACCAGGGAAGCCAACCCCACCCTTTAATGCTCCTGAAAAGTGTTTTGAGAGCGTAAGTAAGGTCAGAGAGGAACTGCATTATTTGGAATGTTTCTTACTCATTTAGTTCCCTTCTTTCTACTCTCACTATCCCCAGGCTATCAAAGTAGAAAATCAGGTTCAGACAAAAGCTTAAGACCATTCAGAGTGAATTTCAGAGTTAAGAAGAGGACCACAGGTACCATGCATGACTTGAGAGAGGAATCTGTCTTGTTCTACATTGTAGTAGTTTCAAAGTATGAAGAATAAGATACAAGGATGAGAGCTCATCACCTCCCACTTCCAACCCCTGTATACACCAACCCAACTGTTCTCTTCAGAGATACATTTCCTCTTTTATCTCCTCACTAGCCTAAACAATCTAGTAGCATTGAGGAACATTTTAAAACCATATACTGTCATCAAGTACCCCTTGATATGAAACACTGAGAAGGACACATCACCTCTCTGGTATCCTTCTCAATAATGTGTAATCTCAATCTCATTATCATCAGACATCAGACATTGAGAGGCAACAGTCAAAGTAACTGATCAATACTCTTCAAAAGTGTCAAGGTTATAAAAGATAGGCAAAGACTGAGGCATTGTGACAGACTGGAAGATACCATAGAGACATTACTAAATGCAACATAGGATCCTGGATGGGATCTTCTAAAAGAAAAGGGACATTATTGGAAAAAACGGTGAAATCCAAATAAGTTCTGTACTTTAGCTAATAGTATTGTACTAAGGTTAATGTCATAGTTTTGGTAAATGTTCTATGGTTGTATAAAATGTTAACATAAGGAGATGATGAATGAAGGGTAGACAGGGCTTTGTACTACTTTCTCAACTCTTCTTTCAGACTTAAATTATCTCAAAATTTTAAAAATTAACTGTTAAAAATACAATGCAAAAAAGTTAAAAGAAAAAAAAAGTTAAAAGCACCATATACTGTGATGAAGGAAAGAGATTCTAATTTAAAGAGACACTTAGGAAGTTTCAAAACCACTAATTCCTCAGAAAATATGAATTATTCATGTGAAACCTTTCTGATGCACAGAGTCAGAAGATGGCATAATATGATGGTTAATAACATGGACTTTAAGATCAGATATATCTTAGTTTAAAACCTCATTTTACCACTTATTAGCTATGCGTCTAACGACACATTACCTAATGTCTCTGAAACTCAGTCTTTTCTTATGTAAAATTGGGGCGTGAATAGTACCAACTTCATAGGATTGTTATGAAGATTAATATACGTAATGTTCTTAGCCTATGTCTAACATACAGAAGGCATTTACTAAGTAGAAGCCACTAAGGTTATCCCAGAAACTGGCACTATTAACTCTATTCATCTCCAAAGTTTAAGCCTTTCCTTTCACCTGGAAAGATTAATAATTTCCCCATTTCATTCAGTCTTATCTAAATCTTATCCATCCTTCAAATGCCAATGTGATCTCAATGCCTTCATAAACCTCTGGTAAGTTCTCAACCCCCAATCTTGCTTATGATTTATGTATTGTGTCGTTATTATTCACTATCGTTTTATGTGGTAGTCACGTTCCATCATTTAGACTATAAGATCCTTGATGGTAAAGACCATCTTGTTTCTTCTTATATCTTCCTTGGCATCAGTGTTGACTAGGCATTCAAAAAGGCATGGTAGCTCATGATTACGCTATTTTTAAAGGTTTCTAGGGGAATCTGGTGACAACGTGGATTTAATCACTGGGAATTTAGAGACCTGTCAAAACAGGATTTGAAGAGGTAAACATATCCTTAAAAGCTCTTTTAAAAAAAAGAAATAAATGTCTTTCGGAATTTTCTTCACTCCAAATGCAAAACTAAATTAGATTCTTCATTACTGATTCTGGGGTCTGTCATGTGTTTTTGTCTTGTAAAGAAGACACTTTAAAATAAAGTCTCTCAGGGGCATCGATAGACACAATTCTTTGGCTGTAATCCATTCTCTTAGGAAATTTACCCAAAATTCTTAATAACTTCCACATTGTTACCATGACCAAACACGCCAGGAAAAGCACATCATTTCTTTTAACAATTCCCTTATCCAGCATCGTGGTTTCCTAAGTGCTTTTAAGTGCATTGTTTTAACTGATTCTCATAAAAACTTTTAGGGGCTGTCTAGAGAAGTATTATCCCCAGTTTGCAGATAAGGCAACTGAGGCCTAGCCCAAAATCACACAATTAGTAAGCCACAATTTAAGATTCTTGTCTCATTCAACAAGCATTTATTGAGTGTCTCCCATAGGTTTCCTCTGCCCTGTGTGCTCCCTCAGCCCCACATGCTTGCTCCTATCATAGCATTGCGCTTATCATGAAGGACTGCAATTGTCTACCTACTTGTCTGAATCTTCCCCTGGACCATAAGCCCCTTTCAGGCAAGCATCTGCCTTGCCCTAGATGTATCCCTAGTACCTAGCCCCCAAAAGGCACTCAGTAAACACTTATGGAATAGATGAGTGGGGATAACTTGAAAAATGATAATGAAGGAAGTGCTAAAGGGGCTCCAATTAATTGTTTTGGATGAATGCAACTTCTATCATCCTTTTCCAGATCTCAGCATCTTAAAACCCAATTCTTCTCAACTGACAGCAAGGCTGTTGGGAGATTAAAACGCTGCACTCCTGAGGAAGAAGCAAAGCCTATCACTGAGATAAGTCAACAAGACCAGGTGATCACGGAGAAGCATGAGATGAAGCCTGGTTATTGTTCCACTCTCCAAATAAAGCTGTCTACCTGGACGAGTTTCAATCCTGACTATGTCACACTCCTTAGGCAACTCTCATTTCCTCCAAAGAAAAGGACAGAAGTAACAACCTCTGACTTCAAGTTACCAAACTAAAGGGAACTAAAGCTCCTAAATGAAAAGAAGAGGAGCTCATGGACCCCGGGGTGGTGAAATACTGAAATGGATTCCCAAGGGTCGCTGAGAAGTCAGCCCCTGAAAATCTTCAAGAAGACAATGGAAATCTATGTGAAATATGTGCCTTCCTGAGTCCTTCTCAGCTGTAGCATCCTCTGACCTACTTCTCTCATTATCCTGCATTCTAAACCAAGATGACTGCTACTGCCTCCTTTTAGCAATCCACAGCCATCTGGCTGCACAGTCCCCACCTTCGGAATCAGAACCACGAAACACTTGCAGAACTTGTGGTTTTTCAGAAAGTTGGCAGAGAATTCGTTCTCCATAGTGATGGTATCAATTTCCCCATGTGGGAAAAACGCCAGTTGCTAGTAACAGTATCTGATGCTAAGCAACCGGAGTGGTTCCGGAAGGCACTTCAGTATCTGAAAAGAGTACCAAACAGGAATCTGAAGACACGGTTCTGGGCTTGACCCTTCCAAACACTTCCATGTGACCTCAGACAAATCACTCAGTTTCTCTGATGCTCTGTTTTGTTTTTTTACCTCTAAAGCAAGCATCGGCCCTCCCAGAGCCTGTATATTAAGTTCTGCTCTGCTACTGACAACTGTCACTGGGGGTGGATGAGGATGGGGGTGCATGATTAAGAACGCTTGACAACCACAGAGCTTTTTCTTCCAGACTAATTAACGGTGTGGCTTGTTTTTTGTTTGTTTTTTTTTTAATTACTATTTTTCTCCTCTTCCAGAAAACTTGGAAAACCAAAGCAACAGGATTAAGGGAGACGGTCTGGGTCAACACTGAGGGAAAATAGGTATTAATTAAAATCAAAGACTTTGTCTAGAAAAGGTTAAAGAATAAGAGAAACCATTTGTAATCACTAGTAAAACAAAAATCACCAAAGAAAAATGATATGAAGTCACATTTATGTTTAACCTGCTCTAAATAAAAATAACCAACAGATAAGTTCACTGTTTGGACCATCTGTATCTGAAAAGCATAAGTCTAAATCCTGACACCATCTGCTCAACTGAAATTTAGTACTGTATCAATATACCAAATTACAATTATGATAGCAAGGACAGCAGCCTCGTGGTGTAGGATCTAAATAGCGACCATTCTTGAATGGGATGAGAAAACAGAGCCAAACCACCGTGGTTAGAAATTATTTTAGTGTTCTACGTTCACCCCAGTTAAGACCCAATAGAGGCACGTGACTGGCAAAGCCAAGCAACCAGACTTTCATAGAAGAAACGTTCAGAGTAGGGGCCCAGAACACCCAAGAACCTCGGATGGATGAGAAGAAACAATGAAGGTGGAGGATCAAAGTAGAGATTCAATAGTATTTCCATCCATCTAGGGCTAGTCACTGGTACCTGGCCACCTGACCTACTTAGTCATGGGGCATTTTTCAGTGGGGAACAGGCAAGCCATTAAAACAAAGTTCAGCAGTGAGATAGCCACTGCCAATATGACAAATCCTTAAAGTTTGAGACTTTTAAGGTCACCTAAAGCCCTTACTTTACAAATGAGGAAACTGAGGCCCACCAGGTTAAGCAACTTTCCCAGGTCAACACCCAGTTAGTAGCAGAACAAATCTCCTTCCTCCGATGATGCCTCCTAGCAGCTAAAACCATTTGCATATACCTTCCCTTCCTTACCAAAAAAAAGTCATGGGCTTTTCAAGCTGCTCGCCCTGATGGCTTTTCTAAATGTCCCTGCTACCTTACTATCCTACAAGCAAGTTTCTCTAAGAGGGTATCTTGCATAATCTTTAGCTCTGTTTCACAAAATATGAGGTGTTCATATTTTATATGATCTCTACATCACTATGGGAGAGGTACATCCATGATTTTTAGATAAATGTAATTAATAACATGATCTCTATCACGCTTTGTTCTGGACATACCAGACCACCCACCGGTTTCATAAAATTCCCTACAAAGTTTCATGCCTTTGCACATGTGGTCCCCTCTGCCTGGATTGCCCTCCCTCCATTCCAGACCCCCATCTACCAGCCCAAATCATGCTCTACTCCAAAGATCCAACTCAAAGGTTCCCTCTTCTTCAGAGCTATCCCTGACTTCACCCAAAAGGCAAAATTGATTTCTCCCTCTACATTTCAATTGTGCCTCAGATACAGCATCTATTCATTCTCTGATAATTAGTTGTATTTGTGTTTGTATCTTTACTAGACTAACAGCACCTCATGGGCAGAGACAGGGTTTTCTGTCTCTTCAGCATCTAATGGTGCCTGGCATGCAGGAGGACCTAATTAAATGTTTTATTGTCAAATGATATCAATCCTATAACAGAGTCATTGCTAAGATCTATGCCATTTTTCTTTTTCTAGAATCCATACATTAACAATGACCTTTTGGTATAAAAATTTTCATGGTCAGTAAGTACTGGGTCAGTACTACCCCAAAGCATGCAGTACTTTGATGAAATTTGGGGATACAGAGAAAGAATGAGGGTGTTCACAATATCAAGTTATTTAAACTTTTATGGTGGGTTTTGTGCCTTTTAAAATTAGAATCAGACATTTTAATGTTTCAAAGGCCTGAAGGTATTTGGAAAGGTATTTATTCCGTTAGGTATAAATTTTCAATAGTGAATCTCAAAAGACCTCTCTGAAGTTTGATAAGAAATAGTCTATTATACTATAATTTTCTATCCAAAAACTAAATAATAATAATAATCTCTCACTTCTGTAACAATAATAACAATAATAAAAGCTAATATTTATTGAGGGCTTACCATGAGCCAGGCACTTTGCTAAATATTTTATATTCATCATTTCATTTAACTTTCTCAGCAACTCCATAAGGTACATACTACCATCATTCCCATTTTATAGACGAGGAAACTGAGGCATCGAGGGTTTAAGTATCTGTGTACACAAGGTCAAACAAAAAATAAGTGGTAGAGTAAAGGTTTGACCCAGTCAGACTGACTCTATGGCTCCTGCTCTAAACATAAACCATGGAAACAAAGAGCTCAGCAAATTTACTGAAGAACCTTGGGCCAATGAGGAAACAGAGGACTTTATCCTCTCTTAGCTGTGGTCAGAGGAACTACACCCTTGTGAAAGGGAGTAGAATTTGCCCCCAAAATAAGTCTCTTTGGCAAAAGGATTATTTTAGGCCGATTATCTTCAAGAAACAGCAGACACAGGAAAAGCTCTAAAAACTTAGAAATTACCTTTTTGAAAGATACATTTACATAAGGGAAATCTCCATTTGTAAGGGTGTCTCTCTCTCTCTTTACCAGGAAGAGGATTATCAAATCTCTTGAAACTCTTGTCAAAGGAGAAAGCAAGGACTTAAATCTGCATAAAATCTTATAATTGTATATTGTGCTTTGCCTGATAACTGCCCATAACTGGCTCCACCCCGCCTCATCTTCTTTTGTCTTTAGCTGAAGATGGTATTTAAGGTGATGGGTTGGGCCATTTAAGGAGTTACTCAGTTTTCCTGGGTATCTCCCATGTATACAGAAGGTATACGTATTATTAAACTTTTGTTTGTTTCCCTCCTGTTAATCTATCTTTTATTACGGAGGGGTCTCCGCCAAGAACCTAGAAAGGTACAAGGAAACTGACTTTTCCTCCCCTGCTCGGGAGAGGCACTAGAACCTCCAGAGAAAGGGGAAGCATGAGACTTTTAACCCAGAGGAATAATGGATTGTTAAAAGGTTGAGATCCCTGAGTCAGGAGACTAAGATTTGTGCATAAAAACAACATGATCACCCATGCAAAATGATTCCCCCTAAAAGCATACACTGAGAACATTTTATCCCATCAACTGGGTGTGCTTGTGTACTTTCATGGGATAGAAATTGAGCTGGGCTTCAGTGAGGCTAGTGTGCGTATTTCCTGGCAATCATTTATTTATTGCTTATTGGACAGCTTTCAGCTTTTATCCAGAGGAGACAGAGTTAGTGATGTACTCCTGTTTTCATCAGGAGAGAAAGGAAAAGGCTGAGGTCCCTTTAGGGAGAGACTGGTTTCTTGCCCATCTCAGTAACTCATTTTTGATCATAATAACTTTTATCTTTGGAAAAGGGATGGATTCTGACGCATACGGTTTATATATGTATTAACTTCTTTGTACACTGCTTTATAGATGGCCAAATGTTTTCCTGTAGACATCATCTTCTTTGAGCCATATAACAACCTAGTAAGGTCAGTGGATTTGTTCCCATTTTTCACAGGAAAGCCTGACTCAGTTGTACGCTTTGGCTCACAAAACGGGTAAGTAGCACAAATAGGATATAAGAGTCACTGTAGCCTGATTCCAAGTCCTGGATCTTCCATGGAAGAGCCATTTATCTTTGTGGTTTGAGTGAAGCTGCTTACAACCTACCTCACTGGTTCAGCACCTCTCATGCTACCTAAATAGCTTGTGATCCCTGGGATAGAGAAGGTGTCACGGTAAATAGGAGCTATTTGAGCCAAGACAGACAGAGTGGGGGAAAAAATGAGTGAAGCTTTTATATATTACATTTCTCACAAGAGAGTGAAATCCTGAACTTTCTCTTGTGGGGTGAGGTTACGGAGCAGCAGGTTAAGAGATGGCCACAGTGTCTACCAAACAGGGAGGTCTGAACAATTCATCTCGACTTTTGAATTTGGAACATCCAAAGGAAACATCAAAAACAAAAATAACTCATTTCCTCCCCATTACTGAGACTTGGCTATAATATGGTACCTGCTTGACATCAGATAACTGGGAATGCGAATGCTTCTGTACAAAATCAACCTACAATAATTGAAGATTATATTCTTTAGAATAGATCATATCCTCCTGCTGTTATTTATTTATTTAAATCTGTTTTTGCCTAACCAGAAAATATTACGATTCTGTTTTAATCCTTTAAGACTTTTGTCTAATAAATACTATGGTTTCCTAGTTGCAAAGCAGATACTGCAGAGATTAAATGATGAGTACTAGCGGGCCTCTCACTGTTGTGGCCTCTCCCGTTGTGGAGCACAGGCTCCGGACGCACAGGCCCAACCGCTCTGCGGCATGTGGGATCTCCCGGACCGGGGCACGAACCCGTGTCCCCTGCGTCCCCTGCATCCCCTGCATCCCCTGCATCCCCTGCATCAGCAGGCGGACTCTCAACCACTGCGCCACCAGGGAAGCCCCTAATTAGCGTTTTCAAATTCTTCCCCTTCTCTCTCCCCTTCCCTGGGATTGACTGCCAGGACAGGAAAGGATTTATCACAACCAGATAAAACCAGCCAGCACAATTCAAACACCTGGGCAATTTTGCCTTATCTTCCTAGGTAAGCTGGGTTTCTTTTATGTTCATTATCTGTCCTGTTTACGGAAGATCTAAAGGGTGTAAAACAAAAAAAACGTACTGGAACAATGGATTCCATTTAAAGTGCAAATAATGTAATAGCACAGTCCTTTAGGGATGGGACTAAGACAGAACCTGAAGCCATTATCACTAAACTCTTTGTTTTTTACAATAAAATAAAATAAAAACGGGGTGGGATGGGGAAAAGAAAAAAAACTTGAAGGAGGGCTGACATGCAAACTTCACACATCTCTTTGCTTTCTTCTGCTTTTTCTCTTTCCCAGGCTTAGGGAGAAAGCTCTGATAGATAAGACTCCCTGCTGGCTATAAAATGCAGCTGGAAACAGAGTTGACCTTGATGGTATCAAGCCCTCACAATGTAGATTTCAAGATACTAAGAGAATGAATTTAAGATGATAGAATCAGAATTTCTCCTGGCATTTTAGAAAAGTGACAAAGACCACAACCTTCGTCTCCACCTATGCCTACAAAAACAACAAGAGCAAAGTTAACTTTCACAACTGATGTCACTGTGTTTTATTTAATGGTTGATACGGCTTCCATTATGAGACTGGAGGCCCACTCAAGCTGGAAATATGGCGGGTACCTGCAAAGCACTTATCCAAATTGGGAAGACACAATTCTACAATGATTGAAAAACAATTGCTCTGCCTGAAACAAAGGTTCCGTGCTTTCAATCTGGCATGAAAAAATAGCTACAAAATCTCAGGGTATACACATGAATCTATATGTGATATCACTGAGCAACCTGGGGTTCCTTTAAACATAATCTGCTAAAGCTTCACTTCCCAAGATAGTAGCCACCAGTCACATGTGGCTGTTGAGTACTTGAAATATAGCAAGTGCAACTAAAGATCTCGAATTTTACATTTTATTTAGTTTAAATGATTTTAAAAATTTAAAAACTCAAGTCCTGAAAAATATTCAGAAATATCCTGAAATGATAGTTTTGATATATTGGGTTACATAAAGCGTTTTATTCCAATTAATTTTACTCTTCTTTTTACTTTTTGTCACGTGGCTACTAGAAAATTTTAAATTACATACATCGCTCACTTAATGTTTCTATTGAAGAGTATTGCTCTAAAGACTGCAGAATCTACCTTAGGGATAGAATCTACCTTAGACCTAATGGAGGAATCCACTTGAAATTCCACCAAAAGGTGTTTATTTGCCAGAAAGAAAAAGACTAGAAGCTTGGTCTTCTGGCAGCACAGTCACATATCACATGGAGGATGAGAGCCCAGGTTCTAGAAACCCATGTCTTAGATGTGAATCCCAGCTCTACTTTTTACTAGCTTTATGACCTGGGGCAACATGCTTAGCCACTTTGAGCCCATCATTTTGAGTGTTCAGACAGTGGATCTAATATATTTGGCAAGTAAGTGCCCAAAATATATTAGCTATTACTATTGTTGTTCTCACTAGTAGAAGCTTTGTTACTTGAACTCTATTAGGAATTATCTAAAATCCAAACATGAATTTAAGAAAAACTGTGATCTTATGGACCATATATACGAATCTGTAACAGAATAATAGTCTATCCTTTGGCAAACCATCAAGTATCAAGAACATTCAAACCTGAGAATAGCTCCCTCTTCTTAATGTAGATTTCATGATATAGTTGGAAACCTTTTATCTTTTCTTTTTGTGGTACTTCCATTTCTGGAACACCCTTGTAGGGAGCAAAGGTACAGCCGAGGATGGGGAGGACCTTGTCAACCTCATAATTCAGCCTAATGCTAACCTTACAGGCAGTATTCATGGCTAGTGATTTATATATGAATTTGCTTATCAGTCTATGTCCTCCACTAGAATATAAGCTTCACAAGAGCAGAAATTATGTTCACTCTGAATCCCTAATGCTTAGAAAATATCTGGTAGATAGTAGATGCTCAATAAATATTTATCAAATAAATGAATGAAGATAAAGACTCAGTAAACCATGTAGCTGAAAGGAAGAAATTTATGAGAATGGGCCCATAAACATGTACACCAAATAATACAGTCAGATACCACAAAGTGTTATACAAGCATCAAACAACAGTGATGTGAATTTAGGCAACACTAAATCAGCAATGAAAACAGAAGGAAGACACTGATAAGAATGAATTGTGGTTACTAGGTGCCTACAAGTCTCCCCACCACGTAGGATGAAGTCCAGCAGCTTAGCATGTCAAATAAGGACATTCACTATCTACTTTCTATTTAGCTCTCTATACGGAGCCTTTGTCTGCTCCCTGCCCTTACATTCTAACCATGAGGTTCAGGAAACAAGCCATGATGAATCTCATTTCCATGCCTCAGCACCTGCTTGTCCTTCTGCCCATAATGCTATTCCTTGTATTGTCTGCTTAGTAAATTCCTCATTCTTTATGACTTTGCTTAAGAACTGCCACCGCAGGGAAGACATTCCTGATCATTCCACACAGAATTAAGTATTTATTTCCTCTTCTACTTTTTCCCAATACCTGTACCACTTCTATATTATAAAAGCAATCCCTATGTTCATACATAACATACCTCTTAAGTCATGTATAAAGATCTGGTTGCAAAAATCAAACCATAGATTTACACATTACATGATAGGTATAGCAAAATTAGAAAAAAAGTAAATTCCTAATTACACCTTTCATTTTAGATAGTATCTTTGAAATATAGTTCTTATAGTTAATACTTTTTAAATTATGATTTCTTTTTCCTTCCGAATTGAAAATTCACTCAACTGGCTTAAATCCAATGATATCCACATGAGGCTAAAGATTTGCCTCTTTCAGCATGCCTAAAGATTTCCATCTTTGTCTCAACTACATTAAGTTTATGAGATACATGCGTCTTATCACCAATATTAGCACTCTCACTCGCTATTTTCTACTCATTTTTTATAAGATAATAAGAGCAAGATGCAAGCAAATATTCAAATAATTATCCAAACACTTTCATACTGGCAAAGATGACAATGCAGCTGAAACTGAATTCTGCAATTCCTTGCAATACCTTTCACCCTTGTAGCCCCGGGACATGGAACAGTGCAGTGCACTGGTGTTTAGTAGGTGCTTAATAAATCTGTGTTGGTGAATGACAGATTTGGTAGGCAAATGACACAAAGCATTTGACATGCCTCGGTCCCTTTTAATTAACCATAGCATAGAGGCAGGGAAACATACCAAACATAAGCCATTATGTACATTATGTGGGTAAAAGAGATGAGTCTTGCAAGCCAGATTAAAATCCCAGTACTGATGCCTCCTAGGTTTGGGATCTTGGACTTATTTACCAACTCTTGGCCTCAATTTTTCTTTCTAAAATGATGATCACAGATTTGTTATGAAGTTGAAATAACTTAATTCTTGGTGCTATCAATACCCAAACAGATGATCTCTGAAAACTCCCAACTCCTCTCTTCCAGTAGTCACATTTTCCACCCTCCCTCAGCCAGCTTCTTCCAGGGCCATATCCTGAATTATGTCATTATTAATTGCTTGACCCTCTGTAAGTTCAACTACAAACATCTCACCATCTCCTCCTAGCTTTCTGGCTGATTTTCTTCAGTACTAGATTCTAACAACCTTTGAGTCCACAGAGACCTTCAATCCATTGATCCTACACCTCTTTATTGTCCTTCATCTCTTTCATGTCCTTACTGCATTTCTTACCCAACTTAAATTCAGTAGTCAATCATTTTAATAACTCTCTTGTTTACATCTTCAACTCTTTTGCCCCCATTTTGCAAAACCTCATACTTCCTGGTTAGGATCAAATCTGAGTCTGCTCCCCACCTGCAACCATACAGCTGAACATGGCTGGAGAAAAATGTACAACCATGCTGAATGATCTCACTTTAAATTCATGGCCACTTACTTCAAGTGAGTCCTTAATGCTGCTGGTCAATAACTTTCCCTATTTCACTCACCCCCCCCCCAGTACTAAAGAACTATTTAAACCATCTATTCTATCTTCAAACCTCACTTACTTCCTTCCCCATCCTCAGTCTTTCAGCTTCTTATTCTACTGAGCAGACAGAAGCAATCCAAAGAGAACATCAACAAGCTCCCACCAAAGCATACCAACTGTGTCTGTACCCATATACTCTATTACTATTTGTTATATATATACATATACATATATACACACACATAAATATATGTGATTGTATGTACATGTACTATTACTATATCTATTATATATCAAGTCTGTATTCATACATCTTATTACCATGAATGAACTGACAAGGCACATAACAAAGAATAAACCCTATATGTACTCAATTCCATTCCTTCTTACTTATCCAAGGATATCACTCTAGCTATCTCTCCTCTCTCTCCTGTATTGTTGATTTTTCCCTAACCCTTGAATGCTTCCGACCAGTAGACAAATATGTTGTTTCTTCTACCATCTTAAAAAAATCTTTTGATCTCAGTTTCTGTTCTACCATCTAATTTTTATATTTCATTTTATAGAAAAGATCTGTACTCTATGGACAACAAATATATCTCAGCAATTAAAAAGAATTTACAGTCTTAAGAGTCAGACAGACTCGACTGAGTCTGAATCTTCATTTTATTTTTTACTAGCTGTGAACTTGGTTAAGGATCTCCCAAGGTCTCAGTTTTCTCATCTGTGATATGGAAAAAATAATCCACAACTCCTAGAAGAGGGAACCCTCTTGCACTGTTGGTGGGAATGTAAATTGATACAGACACTATGGAGGTTCCTTAAAAAACTAAAAATAGAACTACCATACGACCCAATAATCTCACTACTGGGCATACAGCCTGAGAAAATCATAATTCAAAAAGAGTCATGTACCAAAATGTTCATTGCAGCTCTATTTACAATAGAGGAGATGGAAGCAACCTAAGTGCCCATTGACAGATGAATGGATAAAGAAGATGTGGCACATATATACAATGGAATATTACTCAGCCATAAAAAGAAACAAAACTGAGTTATTTGTAGTGAGGTGGATGGACCTAGAGTCTGTCATATAGAGTGAAGTAAGTCAGAAAGAGAAAAACAAATACTGTATGCTAACACATATATAGGGAATCTAAAAAAAAAAAATTGGTTCTGAAGAACCTAGGGGCAGGACAGGAATAAAGATGCAGATGTAGAGAATGGACTTGAGGACACAGGGAGGGGGAAGGGTAAACTGGGATGAAGTGAGAGAGCAGCATGGACATGTATACACTACCAAATGTGAAATAGATAGCTAGTGGGAAGCAGCCACATGGCACAGGGAGATCAGCTCAGTGCTTTGTGTCCACCTAGAGGGGTGGGAGGGAGGGAGACGCAAGAGGGAGGAGATATGGGGATATACGTATATGTACAGCTGATTCACTTTGTTATAAAGCAGAAACTAACACACCACTGTAAAGCAATTATACTCCAATAAAGATATTAAAATATAATAATCCATACCTCCTAAGGTTGTTCTAAAAAGAGAACACTGTAATATCTACACAGCACTTATCACAGTGTCTGCCGTGTGATTTGTGCTCAATCAGTGGCATCTATAATTTTAGAGAACAGTTAAATGAAGAAAAACAAAACCCAAAAGATATGGGGAAAAGCAAGAGGCTACACTTCCCCATATCTAGGGTTTTAGGATTTTCATCCAGATTCAGAAGGAAAAGCAGTTGTGAGGGTCAACCAGTTTCAGTATCAAGAATGAATTTTTCTTTTTAGTTTTTGTTTGTAATCTTGCTGTTATATATGTCTAGACCTCTAAGGTATAGAAAGCTGCTAGTAACATAAAAGAGTTATACCAATATTATATTCTTAAGGAACTCTCCTCAAATTCAAAACTAGGCGAGCCTGTAAGAGAAGAGCTCATTTTCAGTATACTTCATGATTTAAACAGAGTTTCAGGTTAGTCATAGGTTCATGCTTAAATGTGCCTTTTCTCTGGAGACTAAGAATGCCTGTCAGAGCATCTGGATTCATCTTCCATCAGACTACCTCACTCATTTCCGTTTTGCTAGATTCAAGAAACAGAACTCGCAAATATGCCTTTGAATTTTTTTTTAATTTTTAAAGACT
Organism: Grampus griseus; assembly: GCF_964374135.1. Taxonomy (NCBI): domain Eukaryota; kingdom Metazoa; phylum Chordata; class Mammalia; order Artiodactyla; family Delphinidae; genus Grampus; species Grampus griseus. The sequence continues at coordinate 120,191,755 of NC_139019.1, read as the reverse complement.
TTATTAATTTAGTTTAGGTATTTCGTGGCGTGGAGGAAGACAAGGATAAGTCTTTCCTATTCTATTTCAAATGTTTTTTGATGTCTTTTTGTACTGTGAAATCTTGTGCCTTTTCATATCCGTGGTACCTAAGAAATCAAATTCTTAAAAATAATGCTGTGTAGGAGTCTCTGGGAGAAGAGATCATATCCCAGAAGTTTTGTGTGGGTAACTGAGGACAGATTTGCAGATTTCAGCCCAATCTGGTTTAACTTTTTTTCAAGCTGTATCATGGGAAAATCGTGTTCATAAGGCTTGAAGTTTGAAGGGGAGAGCGAAAGAGAAATCAGTCCTGTCCAGCACCTTCTGCCATGCCACCCCCTGGGGGAGGCTGTATGTGGGCTTCTCACTTAATCTTGGGAGTCGGTTTCCTTGAAGAGCTGCTTCTGGCAGTTCAAAAAAGACAGGACTGCCATCTGGTATTTCGGTGGTATTGCATGACAGTCAAGAGTGCTGGAATTGGGGTCAGTGCAGCTGGGATTTGAATTCTGCTCATAGCAATTATGAGATCACATAGCAGTAACTTGGGTCTGTGGTGTAGGGAGAAATTACTTTCAAGTTCAGCCCCATCACCCAGCCTTGATGTCCATCAGTCCACCCTCACCTTCATGCTTGAGATGAGTGAATGAACTTTGCTCAAACTTAATGCTACAGAAATTCTGAAGCATCCACTAACAGTGACCTTGAGCAAGGTAAATCTCTCTAAGCCTCAGTTTCCTACTGTAGAGGCTTCATGAGGACTACATGAGAAACACTTGACATGATACCTGACATCAAGTTCACATATAAAAGAGCTATGATTGTGGTTAGAATCTCAGAATTTAAATATATGCCACTGCATACCTGTATTTTGTTTCTTTCTGCTCAGGAGGACTTCAGCAGCAAATTAAGACAGTAATTATTTGATTATATTGCATCTGGTTGTTTGGAAGAAAACTTGTTTTCCCATAAAAGGAAGCAAACTACCAAGGCAAATCACAGACTATAAACAATATGAAAATACAGCTATGATAAAAAGAAAGTGTTCCTGCTGTTTTTATACAGGAGAATATCACTGGTATGAGGGGTTATTTGCAAACACCCCCAAAACAGATTTTTTTTTTGTTTACAATTAATTCTTCATGTTAGGATAGAAAGCACCATCTCAACCAGAGATTTTACCACAGTCCCTTAAGCTCTTTGGAGGAAATATACATTAATAAAATAATATACTAACCTCAGCCTTTATTCACAATATATAAAACAACTCCAGACTACCAGGTGCAAACATAAAAAATCTGTTGTATTGACCATTTTCCATGCTTTCCTTCAATAGCAATAACTCCCATTGCTTGTGTTGTTACAGAGAAAAAAATGTAAAGTAGACAATTAAGGCAACTTTCTCTGTAACATACCAAAGACAGGGGTAAAATTAATTTATTTTGCTCTTTACCTTTTTTAATAATTGCCTTTCTCCAGTCCATCCTTCATTTTGAGTTGTCCTGAGAACTACACATAAGTCAATGAAAATTTAAAAAGTTGAAAGGAATACACAGCTAAGAACCTGGCCAAAAAGATAAAAAGCTAATTTTTCAAAAGACAGAAATTCACCATATGTTTAGAATGTCCAGGTTAGAGTTTTCAAACATCTACACTGGGCCCTAGGTTTCTTGAATTGCCCCAAGGGCCACCGCAAAATAAAAAGGGGGGAATAGGGAGGAACATCTTACTCACACCCAATTCCTACTTCAATCAAAAGAGTGTCACTTTGAAAGATTCTGTGTGGTGGCTTCTACCTAGAACTTCATTTAAAGCCTGGAGGCTGTGAGAGGAAACTGAATCATGAAACCATGAGATCCCCCTACCTCCCAGGATGCTCTGGTTTTATAAACCAAGTTGGTACTTTTCCTAGTGTAAAAGATAAGCTTCAAGCTCCCATCCAGCGTTACAGTTTACAGGGCTCAATAAGGAATTTATTTTTATCCTTTTAACCAGTACCTTCAGACCATAGGTGGCACGATCATTACACAAGTAAAGGAGACCAAAATAGACCCAACATATCTTTGATTCTATGCTACTCAGTGTTATGTAATAATAGTGCTGCTGCTGCAGTCCCATTAAAGCCTGTCTTTTTTTTTTTTTTTTTTACAAATTTATTTATTTATTTTTGGCTGTGTTGGGTCTTCATTGCTGTGCGCAGGCTTTCTCTAGTTGCAGTGAGTGGGGGCTACTCTTCATTGTGATGTGCGGGCTTCTCACTGCGGTGGCTTCTCTTTGTTGCGGAGTACGGGCTCTAATCGCACAGGCTTCAGTAGTTGTGGCACACGGGCTTCAGTACTTGTGGATCGCGGGCTCCAGAGTGCAGGCTCAGTAGCTGTGGCGCACGGGCTTAGCTGCTCCATGGCATGTGGGTCTTCCTGGACCAGGGCTCGAACCCGTGTCCCCTGCATTAGCAGGCGGATTCTTAACCGCTGCACTACCAGGGACGTCCTGCCCATCTACTTATTATGACCATGAGTATCCAAATGCTTTAACAACTTTCTAAATGAGCAGATTTAATCTCTCTCTTTGTGGATGGAGTTACCTTTCCTTAAGACATTCTCTAGGTGTTCACTCAAGCTAGGATAAAATCTGCCTTAACAGCAGACGTCTAATCAAGCAACAGTCACTTTACATATGTCATATTATTTGCTAGTTCGTGTCCTATGAGTTCCACTATACCTGTTATACAACTGAGGTACCTGAGGGTTGGAGAGGGTAAGTGATGTATCGAAGCCAGTTTCCCCACTTCTGTCCACATCTTGTATTCTTTCAGGATTTAATTTGCCCTTTTCCATTTCTCATGTTTGTTTCCAGTACACTAGCCAGAGACAGATTATATAATATTTTATGTGTGTGTATATCAATATCTATATGTCTATAGATCTATATCTATATCATCAGTTGCCTTCACCATGAGAGGGAATCCTACTATTATAATTTTACATGGTGGGGAAGGGAGGATAAAGAAAAAATAAGTTAGTGTCTCCTATGCTCCACACACTGTGCTAGGTGCTACGCATACATAAGAACAGGACAAACAGAGTTCCTAGCTCCTGCCCCCATGAAGCTTACAGTCTACAGAGAGAGAAAATAAACAAGTAAAGCAAGCAAATATTTACACATGTAAACAGTGCTATGGTGGAAACATGGAGCTCAACTAGTCCATAGGGAAACCAGCGAGAAGCAGCTTGACTTCTGTTTGTGAGTGGGCAAGATCAGCTCCATGAGATCCATATTCTCTCAGTTTCTTCTTCTGAATCCAAACATACCTATTTGTAAGATGAACCAAAAGAGCCTAGAGACGAAATGCCTGGATATTAACGAGACAAGCAAACAAGATGGCATGACCTTGGCTTAATCCTTACAGTACCGCCATGAGAGAAGCTTCCACGTTCCCCTTTTAGAGATGAGTGTTCTGAGGTATCAGGAGGTTAAGACACTCTCCCAAGAGTGTCCTGGTAGGAACGGACGGAACTAAGGTTTTTATCCAGATAGGTCTGATGCTGTTACTGTACTCAACCATATTGTCACTGTCGCTCACAGGGTGCACATCCATGGTTAAAAGTAAGTATCAAGTAAACCTGATATTTTCATTTATTTCACATTTCATTCATTTTACATTTCACATTTTATTTCTTTAAATTTTATTTCTTTTAAATTTTACTTCTTTAAAATAAAATTAACATTCTTTAAAATGTGGTGTTATGGGGAATTCCCTTGCAGTCCAGTGGTTAGGACTCTGAGCTTTCGTTGCCGAGGCCGGGGTTCAATCCCTGGTTGGGGAGCTAAGATCCCTCGAGCCATGTTGTGTGGCAAAGAAATTAAAAAATAAAATGTGGTGTTATGAATTTATTTATTCATTCCACAGATGCTTAATGAGCACCTCCTGTGTGTTCAGCACTGGGGTAGTTACTGAAAAAGAGTTATGCATGAGATTGGCAAGGCAAATCAGTAATCCTTAACGTTAAACTAATAATCATGACACCATTTTGAGAATCATTATAAAAAGGGACTACAGGGCTTCCCTGGTGGCGCAGTGGTTGAGAGTCTGCCTGCCGATGCAGGGGACATGGGTTCATGCCCCAGTCCGGGAAGATCCCACATGCCGCAGAGCGGCTGGGCCCGTGAGCCATGGCCTCTGAGCCTGCGCGTCCGGAGCCTGTGCTCCGCAACGGGAGAGGCCACGACAGTGAGAAGCCCACGTATCGCAAAAAAAAAAAAAAGTCCCCTCTCTATCCTCAAATCAATTTACACTTACCCATCACACAAGATTGAAATTACCCATTTACTAGTCTAATCTCTCCCTAAACAATGTGCTCCATGAGAACACTGACCATATGCTTCTCATTCACAGGTGAATCCCTGGAACTGCATGCAGCCTCAGGTGCACAGTAGGTGTTCAAAATATATTCTAGAAGGAATGTATAAGCCAACCATTGCAGAGATGTTTAGGAACCTAACACACACAAAAGCAAAGGCATAGCAACATCCCAGGGCCTGGCATGTATTTGCATGGCCAGAAGGTAGCGATCAGAATTCTGTACCAGCAACAGAGGTGGGATGGACTCTGCCTATTAAAGGAGGTCATTCTGATGAAGGGAGGCACCATCTTGGTGTAAAACTAGATCACACATCAGGCTATGTTTTCTTTTTTGTCTGTGTAAAAGGATGCCGATGATGAAAGGCTGGAAGGGCCTTCAGCTTCCAATCCATGAGGCCTGTGCACATTGTGAATCACTTCCCTGGCAGATTGTGGAGAAGTACTAGAAAACCGTGAGCATGAGGACTCTGTGAATCAGGATCTCAATTCTTTGCATACAGATAGGATATTTGCTACCTAACGCATCTGGACAACCCTACAAAAAACAGAAAAGGTACTTTACATAAGACAGGTCCTCAGTGAGTATGAAGCAATCAGATCTTCCCAAATAAATATTTTACATTACTGAGCATCCAAAGACCTGAAAATGGCCTTTAAAATTTTAAAGCATCACACATTATAGCATTAGCCATTACTGCTCCAGACCACAGGAGGATTTATCCAGAAAAGCCAAGCAACTCTGCTGTTTTCTAAGGCATGCTTTTCTCACGCAAATAGGAATGAACATCGTGCTATTTCACGGCAGCTTCCCAAGATGTACAACTTCACACAGGTTATCCCTCTGTTTAAAGAAAAAAAGAGATTTCACCTAGTTGGCTAGAAAGCAAATTAGTGCAAACGGAATCTTATTTTCCATTTGCATTTTCAGTGTAAATGTGCAAGCACGTGCCCATAGGAAAATTTCTCCACCTGACGTAACTGAATGCTTAACACCGTAAGAAAATGAGCCGCGATGCCTGGCCAGTGCCCGATGCGCTTCTCATTGTTGGCCAGCTCTTCCTCTGTCAAGGGCTCTGCAACATTTCCCCAAGTCTGGAGTACTCCCTTGGTTTTGATTTCATGCCTCTGCCACACTCTGTCATACACCCCATTTCCCTTATCCCAGTCACTAGAATTTCTCTGCTGCTCCACACACAGAAAGCTCCCTTCACAGAAAAATCACCGTTACCAGAGCCTAGCTCTCCTTTCCTCTATGTAGTGGCCTAGCAGTGTCAATCCACAGTCTACAATATTGTCTAAAACACAACATCCAGCAGCCCCAAAGTCTCTTGTGCACCAAGTGATATATAAAGAATGGGTCACCTCCTATTTTCATCAATGTAACTAGTTCACCATCACATTATATCAGATACACTCAGAATAAAAGGTCACTGTCAACGGGGGTGTGGAAATTATTAGAACTTTCTGCTTCAGAATGGGATAGATGAATGAAAGTAGAAAAGTATGAATTTCTTCACATGGGGCAGCTTTTGACCGGGTCACACAGCAACAGCCCCCATTAGCAGTCTTGTTTCCATTCAAAGCCACACAGAACAGCTACTCATGGTGTGAAGAAACATGTCTTGTTTTCATTTCTGGAGCAATTTAAATGATCTTATTGTCGGAGGTGTACTCAGTAACCATTTTCTGTCACCATGAAGGAGAATTCTCTCTAGGCTGAGATTCCTAAAAGGTTATTCTAATTCTGCAGTGACTGAATATATAATTTAAATTATATTCTTAATTTTCAATGCTACCACATATTCTCCCAGGTTCTGAAAAACCACAAGTTGAAAATAAGGTAGGGAGAAAAGCCATTATTAATGACTTGCATTACGGAATAGCCAGGGGGAAGAAAAGAGTTACTGCAATTGGAAGCTTTCTGAAGGGTTTACTTTTATGTTTATTCAGATTCAATTAAAATCAATAGCTTGAATTTCCTCTTTAAAAGTTACTTCTAGATGTTTTTGTTTGTTTTTTTTAACATGCATAGAATCAACAGACTGAACAAAGTATCCAAGAGGACTATTATAATCAGGTAAGTTTTTTATAGGAAGGACCTGTATCTTGTCATGTCAGTATTCTCAGAGGTCCTTGAAATTATTTATTAACATTTCCATAGCATTGCCTGGGTGCCAGGTGCTGTCATCAGCACTTTATATGTAGCAACCTATTCGATTCTCGTAACAACCCTATGAGGCAAGTACCACTGTTACCGTCTCCATTTTCCAGGTGAGGAAACTGAGGCATGGAAGTCAAGTGATTTGCAGGTGATCAAACAGCTAGAAATTCAAACTCAAGCAGTGTGGGCTCCAACACCCAGGCTCTAAACCACCATGTTATGTTGCCTCTGGCATTAAGGAATGATCGCTAACGTGGTAAGAAGGGAGGGAAGGAGGAAATATCGATAGAATCCTTTAGCAGTAAGAAGAAGGCAACCTGGTCAGCCTCACAGCACACTTTGCATTCTAGCAGAGCTCTTCTCCTATTGAAGTTATTCTCTCAATTTTGCAGCACTTTTCTGAATCCCAAGTCCCTCCTAGGGTTGTTCCTTAAATGCTGCTCACCCACCCCCTCCCAGCTTCAATTTGCTCCTACTTAGGTGAATCAACTAAAAGGAAAGCAGAGGAGACTTCGCTGCTGATAAAGTGTTTTTCTCAGTTCCCCAGAGCTAGAATCTTTGTGCAGGTGTTAAGAGCAGAGCATCTTTCAGGGAGAATTCCAATTTGTATGTAAAGTGCTTAACCCTGAGAGGGCAGACAGTAGAAGCAAGAAGAACTACAATTCTGCAGACTGTGGAAGGAAAACCACATTCACAGAAAGACAGACAAAATGAAAAGGCAGAGGACTTTGTACCACATGAAGGAGTAAGATAAAACCTCAGAAACACAACTAAATGAAGTGGAGATAGGCAAACTTCCAGAAAAAGAATTCAGAATAATGATAGTGAAGATGATCCAGGACCTCAGAAAAAGAATGGAGGCAAAGATCAAGAAAATGCAAGAAATGTTTAACAAAGACTTAGAAGAATTACAGAACAAACACCTAGAAGAATTAAAGAACAAACAAACAGAGATGAACAATACAATAACTGAAATGAAAAATACACAAGAAGGAATAAATAGCAGAATGACTGAGGCAGAAGAACAGAGAAGTGACCTGGAAGACAGAATGGTGGAATTCACTGCTACAGAACAGAATAAAGAAAAAAGAATGAAAAGAAATGAAGATAGCCTAAGAGACCTCTGGGACAACATTAAATGCAATGACATTCATATTATAGGGGTCCCAGAAAGAGAAGAGAGAGACAAAGGACCCGAGAAAATATATGAAGAGATTATAGTCAAAAACTTCCCTAACATGGGAAGAGAAATAGTCACCCAAGTCCAGGAAGTGCAGAGAGTCCCAGGCAGGATAAACCCAAGGAGAAACATGGCGAGACACATAGTAATCAAACTGACAAAAATTAAATACAAAGAAAAATTATTAAAAGCAACAAGGGAATAATGACAAATAACATACAAGGGAACTCCCATAAGGTTAACAGCTGATTTCTCAGCAGAAACTCTACAAGCCAGAAAGGAGTGGCATGATATACTTAAAGTGATGAAAGGGAAAAACGTAAAACCAAGATTACTCTACCCAGCAAGGATCTCATTCGGATTCAATGGAGAAATCAAAAACTTTACAGACAAGCAAAAGCTAAGAGAATTCAGCACCATGAAACCAGCTCTACAACAAATGCTAAAGGAATTTCTCTAAGTGGGAAACACAAGAGAAGAAAAGGACCTATAAAAACAAACACAAAACAATTAAGAAAATGGTAAGAGGAACATACATATAAATAATTACCTTAAACGTGAATGGATTAAATGCTCCAACCAAAAGACACAAGCTCGCAGAATGGATACAGAAACAAGACCCATATATATGCTGTCTACAAGAGACCCATCTCAGACCTAGGGACACATACAGACTGAAAGTGAGGGGATGGAAAAAGATATTCTATGAAAATGAAAATCAAAAGAAACCTGGAGTAGCAATACTCATATCAGATAAAATAGACTTTAAACTAAGAATGTTACAAGAGACAAGGAAGGACACTACATAATGATCAAGGGATCAATCCAAGAAGAAGATATAATAATTATAAATAAATATGCACCCAACATAGGGGCACCTCAATACATAAGGCAACTGCTAACAGCTATAAAAGAGGAAATCAACACTAACACAATAATAACGGGGGAATTTAACATCTCACTTACACCAATGGACAGATCATCCAGACAGAAAATTAATAAGGAAACACAAGCTTTAAATGACACAAGAAACCAGATAGATTTAATTGATATTTATAGGACATTCCAACCAAAAACAGCAGACTACTCTTTCTTCTCAAGTGTACACGGAACATTCTCCAGGATAGATCACATCTTGGGTCACAAATCAAGCCTTGGTAAATTTAAGAAAATTGAAATCATATCAAGCATCTTTTCTGACCACAACGTTATGAGATTAGAAATCAATTAGAGGGGGAAAAAACACAAACACATGAAGGTTAAACAATATGTTACTAAATAACCAAGAGATCACTGAAGAAATCAAAGAGGAAATCAAAAAACACCTAGAGACAAGTTAGAATGAAAACACGACGATCCAAAACCAATGGGATGCGGCAAAAGCAGTTCTAAGAGGGAAGTTTATAGCAGTACAAGCCTACCTCAAGAAACAAGAAAAATCTCAAATAACAATCTAACTTTACACCTAAAGGAACTAGAGAAAGGAGAACAAACAAAACCCAAAGTCAGCAGAAGGAAAGAAATCATAAAGATCAGAGCAGAAAAAAATGAAATAGAAACAAAGAAAACAGTAGCACAGATCAATAAAACTAAAAGCCGGTTCTTTGAGATGATAAATGAAATTGATAAACCATTAGCCAGACTCATCAAGAAAAAGAGGGAGAGGACTCAAATCAATAAAATTAGAAATGAAAAAGAAGTTACAACAGACACCGCAGAAATACAAAGCATCATAAGAGACTACTACAAGCAACTCTATGCCAATAAAATGGACAACCTGGAAAAATGGACAAATTCTTAGAAAGGTATAACCTTCCATGACTAAACCAGGAAGAAATAGAAAATATGAACAGACCAATCACAAGTAATGAAATTGAAACTGTGATTAAAAATCTTCCAACCAACAGAAGTCCAGGACCAGATGGCTTCACAGGTGAATTTTATCAAACATTTAGAGAAGAGTTAACACCCATCCTTTTCAAACTCTTCCAAAAAATTGCAGAAGAAGGAACACTCCCAAACTCATTCTACGAGGCCACCATCACCCTGATACAAAAACCAGAAAGAGATACTACAAAAAAAGAAAATTACAGACCAATAGCACTGATGAATATAGATGCAAAAACCCTCAACAAAATACTAGCAAACAGAATCCAACAATACATTAAAAGGATTATATACCATGATAAAGTGGAATTTATCCCAGGGATGCAAGGATTCTTCAATATATGCAAATCAATCAATGTGATACACCATATTAACAAACTGAAGAAGAAAAACCATATGATATCAATAGATGCAGAAAAAGCTTTTGAAAAAATTCAACACCCATTTATGATAAAAACTCTCCAGAAAGTGACCAGAGAGGGAACCTATCTCAACATAATAAAGGCCATATATGACAAACCCACAGCAAACATCATTCTCAAGGGTGAAAAACTGAAACCATTTCCTCTAAGGTCAGGAACAAGACAAGGACATCCACTCTCGCCACTATCATTCAACATAGTTTTGGAAGTCCTAGCCACGGCAAAGAGAGAAAAAAAAGAAATAAAAGGAAAACAAATTGGAAAAGAAGAAGTAAAACTGTCATTGTTTTCAGATGACATGATACTATACATACAGAATCCTAAAGATGCCACCAGAAAACTACTAGAGCTAATCAATGAATTTGGTAAAGTTGCAGGGTACAAAATTAATGCACAGAAGTCTTTTGCATTCCTATACACTAACAAAGAAAGATCAGAAAGAGAAATTAAGGAAACACTCCCATTTACCATTGCAACAAAAAGAATAAAATACCTAGGAATAAACCTACCTAAGGAGGTAAAATACCTGCACTCAGAAAACTATAAGACACTGATAAAAGAAATCAAAGATGACACAAACAGATGGAGAGATATACCATTTTCTTGGATTGGAAGAATCAATATTATGAAAATGACTATACTACCCAAAGCAATCTACAGATTCAATGCAATCCCTATCAAATTACCAATGGCATTTTTTACAGAACTAGAACAAAAAGTCTTAAAATTTGTATGGAGACACAAAAGACCCAAACAGCCAAAGCAGTCTTGAGGGAAAAAAACCAAGCTGGAGGAATCAGGCTCCCTGACTTCAGACTATACTACAAAGCTACAGTAATCAAGACAATATGGTAGTGGCACAAGAACAGAAATATAGATCAATGGAACAGGATAGAAAGCCCAGAGATAAACCCACACCCCTATGGTCAACTAATCTATGACAAAGGAGGCAAGGATATACAATGGAGAAAAGACAGTCTCTTCATTTAGTGGTGCTGGGAAAACTGGACAGCTACATGTAAAAGAATGAAATTAGAACACTCCCTATCACTATACAAAAGAATAAACTCCAGATGCATTAGAGACCTAAATGTAAGACCAGACATTGTAAAACTCTTAGAAAATGAAGGAAGAACACTCTTTGACATAAATCACAGCAAGATCTTTTTTGATCCACCTCCTAGAGTAATGGAAATAAAAACAAGAATAAACAAATGGGACCTAATGAAACTTAAAAGCTTTGTAAAGCAAAGGAAACTACAAACAAGATGAAAAGACAACCCTCAGAATGGGAGAAAATATTTGCAACTGAATCAACAGACAAAGGATTAATTTCCAAAATATATACACAGCTCATGCAGCTCAATATTAAAAAAACAAAGAACCCAATCCAAAAATGGGCAGAAGACTTAAATAAACATTTCTCCAAAGAAGACATACAGATGGCCAAGAAGCACATGAAAAGCTACTGAACATCACTAATTATTAGAGAAATGCAAATCAAAACTACAATGAGGTATCACCTCACGCCAGTTAGAATAGGCATCATCAGAAAATCTACAAACAACAAATGCTGGAGAGGGTGTGGAGAAAAGGGAACCCTCTTGCACTGTTGGTGGAAATGTAAATTGATACAGCCACTATGGAGATCAGTACGGAGATTCCTTAAAAAACTAAAAATAGAATTACTATATGACCTAGCAATCCCACTACTGGGCATATACCCAGAGAAAACCATAATTCAAAAAGACACATGCACCCCAATGTTCATTGCAGCACTATTTACAATAGTCAGGTCATAGAAGCAACCTAAATGCCCATTGACAGATGAATGGATAAAGAAGATGTGGCACATATACAGAATGGAATATTACTCAGCCATAAAAAGGAACGAAATTGTGTCATTTGTAGAGACGTGGATCTAGAGACTGTCATACAGAGTGAAGTAAGTCAGAAAGAGAAAAACAAATATCGTATATTAATGCATATATGTGGAACATAGCAAAATGGTACAGATGAACCGGTTTGCAGGGCAGAAATTGAGACACAGATGTAGAGAACAAATGTATGGACACCATGAGGGGAAAGTGGCTGGGGGTGGGGTGAGGGGGATGAATTGGGAGATTGGGATTGACATGTATACACTGATGTGCATAAAATGGATAACTAATAAGAACCTGCTGTATAAAAAAATAAATAAAATAAAATTCAAAAATTCTAAAAATAAAAATTAAAGTGCTTAGCCAAGCACCTGAAGAACTCAGCGGAAGTTAGGAAATGCCATCATTATTACCAATCACACCAGAGCAATCACACCATCATTGCTCTCTAGTTCTGTTAAGAGATAATGTAATGGTATATGCAAGACAGTGGTACCTATGACCATAACAAAAGTCTGCAGTGGGCATTTAGTTTCCTTCTTTGAGAAATATTTATGGAGTGCCTACATTTTTGCCAGGTGCTGTGCCAGGTATATCATGATGAAAGTGACCGACACAGTTCCTACCTTCACGGAGCTTGCAGTCTAATGTTACAGAAACAGTTAAATAAGAAAGTATAATACAGTATTATTTGTGCCACAGTAATGGAAAGTAGGATCCTATGGAGCAAAGATAAGAGGTGCCTAATCTAGATATGGTGGGCTAGAAAGGCTTCCCATAAAAGGAACCTCTAGATTGGGACCTGAAGTATGTAATCAAAGCAGGTGAAGGCACAGTTCCAGGCAGAGGGAACATTATGTACAAAACTGAAGAAGCAAGTGTGTAACAGCATTGAAGAGCTAAAAGAAATGGGGTAGAGCTGAGGTTAAAAATGTAACGGGTGGGAGGGCAACAGAAGAGGCTAAGGACAGAAGCAGAGGTCATTCCACCAAGAGCTGTGATTCATGTTAAGGAGTGACAAGGGTCACGCTCACATTTTAGAAATCTCACCATTTTTGCAGCAGGAAGAAGAGACCCAAAGGGGACAACACCAGACGTGGGTGGGAAGGACAGTTTCAGTTTCTTTGCAATAATCTAGAAAAGCAATGCCAGTGGGCTTGGTAGCATCAGTGGAGACGGGAAGAAATGGACGGATTAGAGACGGATGAAGGAAAAGAACCAATAGGACTTGGAGACTGAAGAAATGGTTAGGGAGAAAGAAGAGCCACTCAGGTTTTATTCTTCCCTGGGGAACTGGGCAACTGATGAATCCATTTACTGAGATAAGGAACACTAGGAGAGAAGAGGTTTGAGAATGTGCACGATGAGTTCAGTGGAGATTCCGCACAGTTGAAAGAATCCCAGAATACAAAATCAGAATAGTCAGGAGGCAAACTTTCCCACTCAGAATGATTCTTCCTCCCAGTCAGCAGGAGCCAGTGCACATCTTGGTAGGTTCACTGCACCCCTGATGGTAGCCCAGCCTAATGACAAGAACAGCAGTGGAATACTAGATAGTTCTTGGATGACTAGAAGGAAAAACTGGAGCCTCTTTTACTGCCTGCTGTATCGTCAGAATCAACTTGAACAATGGAGAGAACAGATCCCAATTGCTATTTGTCCATATGATGATCATGAAAAAACTAACAGGGCTTCCTTGGTGGCGCAGTGGTTAAGAATCTGCCTGCCAATGCAGGGGACACGGGTTCAAGTCCTGATCTGGGAAGATCCCACATGCCGCGGAACAACTAAGCCCGTGTGCCACAACTACTGAGCCTGCGCTCTAGAGCCCGTGAGCCACAACTACTGAGCCCACGCACCACAACTACTGAAGCCTGTGCACCTAGAGCCCGTGCTCCACAACAAGAGAAGTCACCGCAATGAGAAGCCTGCGCACTGCAACGAAGAGTAGCCCCCAGTCGCCACAACTAGAGAAAGCCCACACGCGGCAACAAAGACCCCAACACAGCCAAAAATAAATAAATAAAACAAATAAAAATTTTTTAAATGGAAAATTTTATTAAAAAAAAAAAAAAGAAAAACAAACAATAAGGAGAGGTCCCTCCCTTGCCTCCAAAGCAGATAGCATTTCAATCTGTCAAAGCAAATTAAAAATGGACCTGCCAACGCTTGTGAAGTTTTCTTGCAAGAAATTCTGAACCTGAATCTGATCAAGCCTTAGAATCTGATGTTTAGCTCTAACAAATTTACAGAAAATACAGGGGTAAGAAAAAAAATGTGTCAATAAAATCACAAAGATCACAGAGATGGATGAGTGAAACCCAGAGTGCCAGACATTCGCCATGACAAATAACTTGGTTTCTTCAAACAAACAGATTGAAAAAGAAAAGAAAGAAAGAGGGAGAGAGAGAAAAAGGGAGCAAGGGAAAAGGAGGGAGGGAGGGAGAAATTAAAAGAGATTTAAGATTTTTGCCACTTTGTCATATATGTCATATGCAATATTTTTTTAATTTTTTTTTTTTTTTTTTTTTTGCAGTATGCGGGCCTCTCACTGTTGTGGCCTCTCCCGCTGCGGAGCACGGGCTCCGGATGCGCAGCCTCAGTGGCCATGGCCCACAGGCCCAGCCACTCCACGGCATGTGGGATCCTCCCAGACCGGGGCACAAACCCGTGTCCCCCGCATCGGCAGGTGGACTCTCAACCACTGCGCCACCAGGGAAGCCCTATTTTTTTAATTTTGAAAGAGAAAATAAATAGCAATAAAAGATAATGGATGGACCTCATTTGACTCTTGATTCAAACAAGAGTTTGACAACTTTAAAAATAATATTGTGAGAAAATCAAAGAAGTTTGAACACCAACTAGATATTAGAAGATATTAAAGAATTATTAATTTTGTATGTGATAATGGTATTGTTACGTATCTTAAAATTCATTTTATTTTAGAAACATATAGTATAGTGTTTGTGGATGAATGAAATGACTGACTTCTATAATTTGTTTCAAAAGAATCCAGTGTAGACAGAGGAGAAAGTAGGTAGGAATATATATGAACCAAGATGAGTCTTGTAATAATCTCTGTAATTTTTGGAGCTGGGTTTCTCTACATTTGGATGTGTTTGAAAATTTCCATACTAACATGTTTTAGCTGACTTGCCAAGAAACGCAGTATTTGAGGAAAGCTAGAGCAAAGACCAAAGAAAAAGAGCAATAGTCAGCTATGATGCAGAGACGGAGCATCACCTCTACATTTCTGAAGAACTGTTTTCTGTGCATCGGACTGGCACTCTCTTCTATGCCCAGTCACTCCTCTCCATGGTTTGTGTTTGGAGGTGTTCCAAATGGAGCTCTGTGGCACATTCTCAGCTATTTCTATCTCTAATTTCTTTGGTAAGATCTAAACCTCCTTAGACTATCAAAACCATTTGGTCTTCTCTTTCCAATCGTATACATACGTTTTTAATATATTGAGGTACTTGGGGGCAATCACAGAGATCTCCCCCTTTCTGCCTACATATTGACACTTCTCTTGCTGCCAAATTCATTCAGGATGCCAGAGACCTAGGAAGAAATGATTCAAATCATCTCCTACAAGGAACTGGGCTCAGGTAATATACCTTGCTTGGCATGAAAGTGAAAACGGCATAATAGGATATGTTACTAACATGCTTATATCCCTGTTACGTTGAGCCCAACGGTCGGAGAACAGCATCTTAAAGAGATAAGAAAAAATGATACCCACTACCCCTTTCTTCTATCATCATCATCACCATCCAATACCTGCCCAAGCAGGGTCTAAACCAACTTCATGATGAAGTCTTATACTTAGATTATGCTATATATTTAAATTATAAATTAACAAGGCTTAAGTCTTAAGAACACTCCCTTTGGGATACAAAGTCACTGGATCCACAGTTATTAAAAGGTTTCTTATGTATAAAATCCTCTGAAAAAAGTAACACCATGCCTTGAAAATATTCTAAATAAAATGACAGAACAGAATTTTTACTGACGTCGTGATTATGGCATAGAGAGAGAACTTGAAAGCAGGAATGACTAAAGGAAGAGGAACAGAGAACATCTTAGATGGAAAAGACAGAAAAACATCACAGAAAGAGGAGAGGCAGGTGTGGTAAAGACCAGACCCTCCCAGTTTGGACTTCATTGTTCCGTGGCTTCATTCTGAATGTGCCAATATCATATTTCCATGGACAGTAAAAATTGAAGCTATCATTGGTAACTTTTGAGGAAACAGGAAAAAAAGAGCTAGAATCATTTCAAGATAGATGCTTTTCCACCTGTTTTCCTTTAAAAACACACCCTCTTATGGAAGCTTTTAAAATCAACTGGGTAAGTTATTCACAATGGCCAGAACCACCGTTTCTTCCCAATACAAGGTCATGCAGCTGAATTCTAAGTGAGAAGTCATTTCCTGATCTACTTTTCTCCAACACTCCATCTCAATCAACCACCCTGAAGATATATACTGCGTATAAAAGGAAATTAGAAACTTTTGTGGAAACAACCCTTTACATTTAAGAAAACCAAGTAAAGAGAAAAAAGGTTAAAATGCACCTACAAGCAGGAATCTGTTGAAAAGGCAATGAATTGGTACCTCCATAATTCACAGAACTCATAGTTTATGTTTTTGGATCTTACGAATTAAACTCCCTATTTGTGGTCATGTTATCACAGTTCTACTAAAGGCAAATGCCTTTGAATCTGAATGGTTTCAGGCATTTGTCTGAAGTAACTCACTCATGAGTAGGATTAAGGAAATGTACTTAATTTTCTCCAACCAAGAGCAAGCTTCCCTAGGGCACTGGAAGAGGGCTAATAAGAGGTTCATTTATTTCCACGCACCTGTGATTTTGTTCCTAAGCGGTGTGAATGGCTATTGAGTTCAATATCAGGACTTCTCGTTGCCAAATTACTTAGCTCTCATTTCATCTAGAGGTGAATCAAGAAGGCATCCTCTGATGTTTATGATATTGCCTTCCACATAACACTTGGAGAGAAAACAGAGGGAATTATTTACCTAGTTGGGTGAGAAAGGTGGAAAAGTACCTTCTCGTTTTTTTTAATTAAAATACTTTGTGAGGCAATCCTAGGACAGACATTTCTTTACTTCCTATATCACTCACGTTTTTTCAGCTGCTGATAAGTGAATCATAATCCACAGTATCTCACATATTTTGGTGAGTAAGCAACGTAGACAAACACCTTTCTTGCTGCCCTTTTGAACACACACAAACATGGGTTGACTTTAACTGTTCATAGTTCTGCAACAACGAAACACTCAGTCAGAACTGCCTGATGTTGACCATCAATTCTAGGTCCACATGAAGACTGAATGAGCCAAGAATCTAACCTGTTAATAATTGACAGATTTCCCAATGTCCCCTTGGAAAATCTGGAAGAAAATTAGGCAAACAGAGGAAGAAGGGGTCTTTCCCCATGACTGTCAACCACCATATGCAATGTATTAATTTCTTGCTGTTCATTTTTTTACTGGATCCGGACAAAGTGACTCTGCATTATCCCTTGGTTATTAGAAGAGTCTAACTGCTTGGAGTTAATTACTTGGACCTAAGAAGTTTGTCACTACATATCTATATCTTTATCTACAGATATTTTTATAACATAGGAGGAAGTCGAGTCCCCCGGCAAAGAGCATCTTTTCTGTTAGTTGGTTGGTTGGTTGGTTTCTTTGAGGTTGGGGGAGGTGCTCACCAGAGACACACACTGCCCCTTCGGACCTGGCTGGCAGGTGGTGGCTTCTGGGCTCCACATCCTCTGCAAAGCGAGCGGTGGCTTGGTGCTCGCAGTTGGTTGATTGGCAGGGCTCGGAGCGTCTTTGCGTACAAGCAACTCCCTGCTTTAGAGCACCTCCTGTAGTTTTGTCCCATTAACCTGAGCACAGCAGGTTGACGAATTTGGTTATAGAGGCACAGTTGGCAGCTTCTAATTAAATAATTATGCCTAAGCAGCTGCACGGAAGCTGTCATGCACCTTAGAAAGACAGTAGCCAGTTTTATGGATCCTAAGACAGAGGAAGAGTTAACACTTAGCTCTGGTTGTTACGTACAAAGGGCAAGTATATCGTACGCAGTACATGTGCTGTGCAATATGAAGTCGCTGTACGTTTGTGCTAGCCTGTCCATGGAGTGACAGAGAGCAAACCTTGGCAACCTCTCAGCAACCCAAAAAAGAAAGAAGCGATTACATGATCAAAGAACAGAGTCTGCTGAGAGCAATCTAGAAAGGACATAGTGTTATATGGATGAGTCTTTGATGAACACAGAAATGTCACTGAGCTAGTAGGCAAATACCCTCAGGTTCTGGGTATCATTGAGATGAGCAAGTGATTAGAATCAAGTGTAGTCTTTTTGAGGGGCTATGGTTGGTAGGTTTTCTTTTATTTGACTGAAGCTTCTTAAGAGGCTGTTTTCAAATATTAGAAATTGGAGAACAAGGTAAATATCACATACCTAGATTTAAACTCTATGATGCATGTTTTCCCCAAAAAGTTAGAAGATATTTATTCTACAGAATCACAGATAATGTCACACTCCTTTGTGGAAAGCTAAAAAGCTAAAGCCGTATCTCTATACTAGTGGAAAATTCACCAGAAGGAAGAAAGCAGAATCTGGCAACTAAGTTCCAACATAGAGGAAGGTACAGATTACAGCTAAAGGCCATAGGTAGGGATACGGGACCAAATAATGCTTGTTCCAACACATGAGAACGCTACTGAACTGCTGGCTGATTTCATTTTTCTACACAGGCTCTTCTTTCTACACAATCCATTTGTCTTCACTTCCAAAAACCAAACGTGTGATAACCCAGTAGAGAGCAACTCGGCTTCCCACAGGCCTTGTCACCAAGGTTCCCAGCACCATCTCCAAATGAATAAACACAACTGTAGGCAAAAACGAGTCCAGGAAATTCAGTCGTATCTTTATGTGTAAAGACATTAAGATATTTTAATCCTCAAAATTTATGGATTTGCCTTAAAATAAGAACAGAGAAAAACTGGAAACATATTTCTTATGGCATTCACTTCACCCAACTCCCAGACCTGTTGAAAATCAGCAGTTCATCAAGCACTACACTTTACAGATTGATTGATTGTTCTTTCAGAGATCAATGGCTTATCTTTAGAATAATGCCATTTCTTAAAATAAGGCATTCTGTACAGTCATTTAAACAAATGGACTGACCTCTAACAAACTCTTACTTTAAAGGCACAATTTAAAGGTACAATTGTTTCCTTTCTTTTTTCCCTTCTGCTTTCCTTTTATGTCAGTGACTCTATCACCTCAGCTATCTGAAGACGACTGCATGTGACTGACAATTCTCAAGGATTCATTCCTTTTAGATGACTCCTAAATGAAGCTCGACTTAATTACGTCTGCACTGCAACTCACATCTCAGTACAAACTGCTAAGGAATCAAATCACAAAACTGTAAAGCCTAGAAAAGCAAATTTCAGACTTGGGGTCGGGGGGGAAGAGGGTCTTTCGTCAGTCTATGCTGCCATCTAGCCAAGATCATGTCGTTCAGTGCAACATCCATTTGTGTTTTCAACGCCCCCATGAAAGCCAGTCTTCAGCAACCAGCTTCAGAGACCCCAAAGTTAGATAAAAGAATAGAGAGCAGCACTTCAGCCACTCTGAGTCTATCAACCTCCTGTGGACCAACAGCTAAGTTCTAATGTTCTTATGTTCACAATTCAGTATCTGACAGAGCCATACATGCCTGTTTTCATTCCACATATTACCTATACCAGTATCATTTGCATCTTGTGATTTTTGAGGCCTTTAAATGTTCTGTGATTCTTTAAATATTTTTAAATATTTAAATAAATATTTATATAAATATTTATATAAATATTATAAAATAAATATTTTATAAATATTTATTTAAATAGTCTGTGACTGGAAAAACAAACGTTGTCTTAGGTAAGACATGAAAGCTGACTATAACCTCTAATCTTCTAGCTGTACCTCAAGGGTTAAAAAAAAGAACCAAAACAGTATTCCTTAGACATAGACTGAACATGCAGACATATATTTCTGTTAAGAGGATCCATACACATGAAAAAACAAAAAGAACCCGTGGTACTTACGATAGAAGACGTACTCAGTGTAACTTGACCAGACCTTGTCATCTGTGTATTGGTTGACGAAAGATGCTGTCACTGAGGAGTTACAGGCCACCATGTGGAATCCACATTCTGACAACATATCAAAAGCCCTTTCCAGATGCCTGAATTTGAGATAAAATCTGGAGGTGTATCTTTCTGGGGCTCTGTCAGGGTCTCTGCTCTCATTCAAAGTTTCTCCAAAGACCTCCTTTGCCAAGGAAATCCTTCCACAAACCAAAATCCGGGGAACTCTCCGAAACTTGGCATCCGCCTGCCCCTCTCTGCCCATGGTGCAGGAGCCCCTGTATCCCACAGTAATAAAACCCCACTTGCGGTCAGCAGGGAGTAGCGAGGAAGGGGGGCATATTCTCGTGTCACTTCCTTGGGAGGCATCTTCAAAGTCACTATGGCAGAATTCATCTGGGCTTTGCTTGATTTCATCAGGGGTCAGGAGTTTGACCAAGTCTGGGAGCTGGAAGTACTCAGCTTCCCTTTTCAGTCTTCCCCTTTCTGGAAAGTGATCAGGCAGGACCACCTGCCTGTCCCTGAGATAGTCCAGAATATAACGGAACAGGAATCCATCTCTGTCAATGAAAAACCTTCCCTTGGAGTCCTTGGCTAGATCGTTAGCTGTGTCTCTCTTTGGGGAAAACATTTTCCACAGGAGGGAATGAGGGATGCTTATTAATGTGGAATGGCGAGTGAAATAAACTTGACCCCCAACATTCAGCTCCACAACCTCAGGGAATGAGTTGGGAACCGCAGCCCCTTGTTCTCGAGGATAATAACGACTACAGTTTCCACTCAGAGCCATTGTCCCTTTCTTCTTCTTCTATTTTGACGTGAAGGTGCAGTTCAATGGAGTCAGAGCCTGATCTTTTGCAAACTTGTAAGGGAGGGAGAGGACGCTAACTTGTTAAGAAAACGGCCTTCTCTTACCTAGTTTTTTCCCCAAGAAAGCAAAATTTCAAAGACTCCACAGGTGAAGTGATGCTGCAAAAGTAGTTTAAACCCTGGCAGGTGGTAAGCTATTACTTCATGGAATATAATTAACTCATCTGCATCCAATCTTCCCCCAAGCTCAGTAGGCAAGGCAGGCCAGGTCTCCAGTTACTGAGAGGTCTGTGTGAAGGAAAAGAGAGAAAATTATTTCCTCAATCCCAGCATGAGTCAGAAAAAAAGAGACCACTGGAGAGAGAAGAGGGAAGGAGAGAAGCAGGAAGGGAGGAAGGAAGGGAGGGACGGAGGGAGGGAGAGATTATTTTACATAAGCAGCCCTGGAACTACTGATTTCACCCATTCTTCAACTAAATCGTAGCTTCTCTCAAGCTATTTTTTGTCTACATATTTATCCATATTCCTCTGTCTCCAGCATTTAGTATTAAAAACATTTCTATTTGATTTCTGCATTAAAAAGGAATATGCAATTTTCAACTTCTAAAAGGGAATTTTTTTTTTTTTTTCTGGCTGGACAGGAAAAGTAATAAGCCTCGGAACTTACCTTAGTGAGTGCTGGAAACAGCTCTTGCGCAGAAATACCCATTTGCAAAGCAGTCGGAATCCACAACCACACAGAGTCTGGAGCTTGTCAAATCCCAAAGAGGTAAAGGACAGAGGTATCAATGAAGGGTGCCAGAGAGATGTGCTCTTAGAAAATAATCATATATATATATGTGTG
The DNA here is from genome assembly GCF_964374135.1 of Grampus griseus. Lineage (NCBI taxonomy): Eukaryota > Metazoa > Chordata > Mammalia > Artiodactyla > Delphinidae > Grampus > Grampus griseus. The sequence continues at coordinate 120,170,017 of NC_139019.1, read as the reverse complement.
TGTATATATATATATATATTTAAAGATTTATATAAATGTACATTTGTGTATATATATGTATATATTCACTTCCAATCTCAAGTTAAAACAAGTCACAAAAAAGTTAAACCGTGACAAGAGGTTGTATTGAAGAAGCAAAGCAGAGAAAAATATTCATCCAAAGCTTCTCCAGGAAAAAAAAAAAAATCAAACCTTTGGAAAGAATCCTTAAAACAGAAGAGAGTTGCAAGAGGTACTGGGACCTAGAAGCTTTTCAGAAAGCCCAGAAGAAGAAAGAAAGACAGATGTGCCCTGCTGGGGTCCCAGGTAGCCATCCCACCTGCCGGCAAGGGCAAGCGGGCTCCCATGTTCCCAGCCAAGTGGGAGCCGGTGGCCGCCGCAGCGCCGAAATGACGACGGGGGGCTCGGGCTCGGGCTTCTCAGGCGGCGGAGCTGGGTGGTTCCACAGTTCCTAGTGCAGTTCGGATGCTGTTGTTTCAGCAGTGCAGGCAAGAAACCATCCAGGGAAATGACTATTACATCATCTTAAAGGAATATGGCTTGGAGAAAGCGGAGGCAGCTCCGAGTCACGTCCGCCTCGCTGACAGGTCGCCAGGACTGCACGAGGACGCCACGCTCCGGCCGTGAGCACGCGACTCCTGGGCGCTCTGGGCGCGGGGCGGGGACGCAGCGCTGCGCAGCCACTCCCCCCCTCCCCGTCCTGTCCGGAAGTCTGGAGTTTACAAGGGCCTTTGCTTTGCCCTTTCCTCCTGTCTTCAGACTTCCACCGCCACCACCATCCCCCAGAAACAAGCCCCCAACCCAGTGGTGAGACGAACACAGAGATTTTTCATTAAAAAAATCAACAAACATGCCCGTCGCACGTGCACTGAATTTCTGCGGAAGGGCAAATTGCCCCTCTAAAGCTTGTTTTTATAAAAAATTTTAAAAAAAGGAAGGAAGGAAGGAAAGCACACCCAACGACCCCCAGTATTCAAGCTACAAAGTAGTTCTTTTTTCCAACCAAAGAGGATGAAACCATGTTCTCTCAGATGCCTTCACCTGTTTTTTCCCTTCTCCATCCCTCTGCCACCCCACCACAGGAAATAAATAAATAAATAATAAATACATACATGCATAGGTACAGTCTCTCTGGAATTAATGATACTCCTTCAAAAGAATCCACGAAGCACTGGTACCCTCAGAAAACCCAGGGTTTATATCAGTAAGTCATGAGCTTAGCTTCCATGTAAATTGTGACCTGCAACCTTTTTTCTGGGGCTGTTTCCATACAGAGCATCTCTTTGGATGTGCCCCCGCCCCCTCCCATCTCATCCCAAGAGGATTCTGGTGGAAGATTCGCCTGCAAAGAGACATTTTACTCCTGTCCCACAGGGTTCCCTTAAGTGCATCATTAGAGTTTCAGGAAGGCATTTCCAGGGCAACCTAATCCACTAACAAAGTGCTTCCAGTTGATCCTGCCAGTCAATAATGGCCCAGCCAACAGCTTACAGTAAGTCAGCCATTTCCCCTTTCAAACACCAACGTCTTAGGACTCACATTCCTAATGAGAATATAGTACTTCATCTATGAATAATATATGTGAGGCACACTCCATTCCAAACAATTGCTATTTTTAAAAAATGAAAGCCAAAACTGGAGAGGAAAGTATGAATTAGATAGATTTTATGGGATACCCGTGTTTATGGCCAACTCTTGCCCCAAGAATTAGCTTGAAGATAGACTCAGCGGTAGCATAAAATAATTTCTAATTTAACACTTTTCTTTCACTAAGAACCGGATTACTGAACATATTCAGAGTGTTAGCTAACACTCCAACGCCTGATTATATTTGACTTTGTTTCTTTAACGAATGTATTAACCTGTTCTGCCCTCAATCATTGGGATTTTAATACTGGACCAATCAAGGATGTGTCTGTTATTTGATGCACTCATATCGCCATCTAGTGTTTTCAAACTATCAGTGCAATCTGTATCTGGCAACTTACCTGAACCAAAAGTTAGATTTTTTTTTTCCTTTATTTTAAGGTTTTTATAGTGGTTTGAGTATTTCCAGAAATGTTCTGTTCACCAAGATGACAAAGTAAACATTTAGTTGCCATCTGGTTAAGGGAAAAAAGTAAGTCTGAATCTATACCTATTAAGTACTGGTTTTGGTTGTAGTTAAGAGCAAATTATTTTGTCTAAGAGAGTAGGCCAGTACGCCATGACAATAGCTTTGGAGATTAGATATTAAAATATTTGGGGGGCAGTCTGACAGCAAGTGAAGAATGGGAGGAAGAAAAATCATAGTCTTTTAAAGATAAAAGGAACTTGTGAAATGGAATCACCATCTTGTCTTAAAGATACGGAAACTGAGTACCAGAGAGGGAAAGCACTTCCACAGGGTCACACAGCTGTGGAGTAGCAGGGTAGGGGTTAGACCACTGCGTATTCAGAATGATCAATGTGCTGTTTTTAACCTTATGGATTCTAGAATAGGGATGGAGAAGTGGCAAGCAAAGAAAACAAGAAGAATTTCAAGATTATTACATATTTGAAAACAAAAGAACAAGTCATTTAAAAGAGCTTTTAGCATTAAGTTGAGTTGAAAGGCTAAAATATTTTTACCATTTAAAAGTAGAGTAATCTGAATTTCAAAAATGAGGAGCTCTGTTTATTTGTCTGGGTTCCATAGGGTAGGCAACTTTTTTTTTTTTTTTTTTTTTTTTTTTTTTTTTTTTCGGTACGCGGGCCTCTCCCGCTGCGGGGCACAGGCCCCGGACGCGCAGGCTCAGCCGCCATGGCTCACGGGCCTAGCCGCTCCGCGGCATGCGGGATCTTCCCGGACCGGGGCACGAATCCGTGTCCCCTGCATCAGCAGGCGGACTCTCAACCACTGCGCCACCAGGGAAGCCCAGGGTAGGCTATTTTTGAGACAAGTAGTTTTTAATGTTTTTGGAGAATGGACTGCTTGGAGAATCTTAGGAAATCTAGGAAATGAATACACGCGCATAAAAGTTCACATTCAGTGTCGGGGCAGAGCTTCTCGGAAAGGTCTGAGTAAAGAGAGGAACCAGGGAGATCACGTGGCCAGGGACTCTCATTCCCAGCAATCCTCAAATTTTGACTATGAACCTTCTTTTTTTTTTTGCGGTACTCGGGCCTCTCACTGCTGTGGCCTCTCCCGTTGCGGAGCACAGGCTTCGGACGCGCAGGCTCAGCCGCCATGGCTCACAGGCCCAGCCGCTCCGCGGCATATGGGATCCTCCCGGACCGGGGCACGAACCCGTGTCCCCTGCATCGGCAGGCGGACTCTCAACCACTGCGCCACCAGGGAAGCCCTGAACCTTCTTTTTGAAATGAGATTACACACACAGAGACACATTCTGAGGACTGAAAAAAATAAAACATAAAACATTCACCACACGACCTTAACCTTGTGACCACACCACCTGAAATGCACTCTGAATTCGTATTTCTTAATATATTTTAATGAACACTGTAACTATCCCAGGCTTTACACACTTGTATTGCTGTATGTTGTTTTGTGCTAAAAAAAAGTTCATTTATTATAATAAACTGTTAAAAATAAACAACTGTTTTGCCAGCCCTCTTTAGGCATATTTACTTTTTTAATCTACCTGGAGCCTCAAGAAATTGAGAGGTTCTGGACCTCTCATCTTTTGAGAGGTCAGGGGTTTGAGTCAACATTGGCCCTAAGCCTATTCATGTCAGGTTCTGTAGAGCACAGGTTAACATCTGATCCATACTCTTTCTTATTCCTTTAGTCTCTGGGATACAAAGGCTTGAGAAGTGGGCTTTGAGGAAACAAAGCAATACACCATATAGAGAGATTTAAATAGTGCTAGAGTAATCGAGTATGTCCCAGGGTGTCTCAGGAAGGCTGTCAGTAATCCCAGCTGTTTGGTGCCTGAACAAGAGGCAAGAAGCCAAGTCTAAGCAGTTAGTGTGTTCCTGTCCTTCGTGTCAGCAGATAACGCTGCTAGTGTGATTATTCTTTTCTGGCAGCTTTCCGCTGAAACACTGTGGGATGCCACACTCAGCCCGAAGGCTGAACATCCAGCAACAGATTTCTCTTAGGGGAAGAGCGAGGAAGAATGTTCCATCCTGTTCCTTGTAATATTCAAGCCCACAGCACATGAAGACACGCCATGGGTAATTTGTGGTATTGATAAAACGTGTCAGCTTCTGTTTCCTGTTCCCCACTTTCACACACCCGCAGAGCTGAATGTTGAAGAGTCTATTCTCAAAAGGACCATTTTAATTTTGGAATAATGGGATCACTTCCCATAGCCTCACCCCCTAACACATCCTTCAGTTTCCTCTCCCGTCAAGCACTGATAGCTTTTATGCTGACTGTCTTTGATATAAGGGAGGGAATTGATCTCATAAACTTACTCATACTAAGATGCAGTGCACTCATTGTGTTACATGCCCCCAAGGACTCCTGAATTAGCACCATCATCTTAATAGCTACCGTTTATGGAGGGCCAGCCACAGTCATTACCTCTCTCCCTGACTGGTGGTGTAACAGCAGACGGGAGACTCAATGTCTCTGAGCCAGGGTAAAATGGAGAAAATGAGAAGACCTGCCTCCCAGGTGTGCTGGGCTGATAAAATACTATGATCTGCATGTTGGACCCCTAGCACGTTCCCTAGCTCTAGCTGATGCTTAATAAATGACAGCAGTATCCGTGATAGTGGTAGAAGCAGCCATATTTGTTGTTAGACTCAAGCTGGGGCACAAAGAAGTTACAGAAGATGCCCGAAGATTGAAATTCACTTCTACTTCCAAAATCATTCATCTTCCCACTGTGAAGTTTTAGGTAAAGATCATTGCTTGGTATAAATGTATTTCTTAATAATGGGGGGAATTTCAGGCTTTGGTGAGGGGGATGGGTGGCAGAATGGGGAACTGAGAATAATCAATACCACGATGGTTAAAAATAGAAATTCCACTATCTTCTGCCAGACAGGGTTGTATTCCTGGTACCCTTTCATCCATTCCGCACAGATTTACTAAGTCCCTATGTTGTATGCAGCACAGTGCTAGGTACTTAAGATACAAAGCTGAATTCAGTACAATCTCTGAACTCAGACACTCACGAACACACTCACACTCAAAATCATAGCAATGGAAGATAAAGATTAAAAGGTTCTAGATCCTTGAGTACTGCCTCTTGTTTGCAGAAAACGATGCCTGCTGCTATATTCAGCTTTGGGTCCTACATAGTTCACATATGGCTTGGACAAACCATTTAACCTCAGGTGGCCTCTGCTTCCATATCTATAAAATGAAGCTGTCCTCCCTTATAGAGATATTGTGACTGATGGCAAAAGAAAGATAAAATACGGCTGCCAAATCTTCAGAGACATACTGGGAAGTAACAGAGGAAGATGGCAGCAAACAGCAATCTCTCTTGTTAAAATAAAGCCTCACAAGAAAGAATTGGGATTAGACTTGTGTAATTTTAAAGTTGGAACAGGAGACCCTTCAATATCATCCACTGTACCCACAGCTCCACCCAAAAGTTTGAGGTAATAGCAAACATTCAGTCAAATCACTTCTCTCAGGACGTCTCCCTGAAAATAGTCTTGAACTTGACTCCCAAAACATATATAATAGCTAAAGCTGTTTGTACCACCATGGAGACTCTGAAAGGAAAGTCTGCCGAATAAAGTTCTTCCAAGTGAACTCATTTTGAGATCTGAGGGTTTTTTTAATTTTATGCTGATCTGAAAAGCAAGTATGGACTGCTCTTCACATGTGAAGGTGACATCTTTTCTTTTTCTTCAAAACAAAGAAGCTTTTCTGGAACAAATGGTCCAAGTTAGGAGTGCACCATTTGATCATGAAGTTGAGTGAAGCCAACTCCACATATGTGTTTTGAAACTGTGATCTCATCGGCATGAAACCTAACCAACAGAAATATACTCGTCCTTAAAATGGATTGGAGAATGGGTGTGTGTGTGTGCGGGGAGAATATAGCTGCCCAGCTATCAAACAATTGGTTCCAGCAAATACATAGACAGTATTTTAGGCATAACCATAAAAAACAAAAGAGGTCTACCCTGGCCGCCCATACAGTCCTACTCCAAGAAACCTGCTTAACCGTGCTGTGTCATTCACAGTGTGATGCTCATTGTCTATGTTGTGTTATGCATGTTGGCACCATCCTTACTATGTTTGCTACACATTAGGCAACATATCTCTTGGTAAAGGAGTAGTGTAATTTGTAAGCCAGTAATTGTCAATCTTTTATCTTCTACCACGAAACCCATCTTTCAAACGACATCTTGGTCACCTTTCCAAAATATGCAACAGACAGTAGCAATAGCAAATCCACAAACGCTTAGGTGTTAAGTTCAAACACACTTATTTATTTAAAAAGCAATCAGTCCGAAATTGCAATAACACGTCAGTGGTCTCTAGAGTGCATTTTAATGTTTTTCTAAATAGTTTTATATATGCATACATGGAATTTATTGAACTCCCTGAAACAACTTGTGGGAAACGGAGTCTGAAAAGCCTAGTTATAATGAAAAGGAACAGGTTTTAGAATCAGGCAGAGCAAGGTTTGAAAGAGGTACCTACCAGCTGTATGATCATGAGCTAATCACTTTACCTCTCTGAGAATATTCGCCTCTTGTATATAATAAAGATAGAAGAATCTACTTTGTGGAATTGATGTAAAGATTAGAGATAATATTCTGCAAGTGCTTGGCACATAGCAACTGTTCAATAGGTGAAGGGCAATGTGATTATATTTATGCTTCGCTCCATCACCTCCTCTCCCTCTTCCTCCACTTTCTGCCTGCACGCGATGCGTCTGTGTGAATGAGTGGGTGGGAGGGTGCCACATTACTTATTCATACTGGTGATGTGACTGATCCCTTTTCTAAAAGTCTGCTTCTCCCTGCAAGGAGTGGGATAGGATAAAGGAAAGGGATACTGGGAACTCTAAGCACAATTGTCCTAGGAGATGGATAATTTGTTCATTTAGGGCTTCCCTGGTGGCGCAGTGGTTGAGAATCTGCCTGCTAATGCAGGGGACATGGGTTCGAGCCCTGGTCTGGGAGAATCCCACATGGCGCGGAGCAACTAGGCCCATGAGCCACAACTACTGAGCCTGTGTGTCTGGAGCCTGTGCTCCGCAACAAGAGAGGCCGCGATAGTGAGAGGCCAGCGCACCACAATGAAGAGTGGCCCCCGCTTGCCACAATTAGAGAAAGCCCTCGCACAGAAACGAAGACCCAACACAGCAAAAATAAATTAATTAATTAATAAACTCCTACCCCCAACATCTAAAACAACAACAACAAAAAAAAAAACATAGTCACCTGCCTTAGAAAGGAGCTATACTTTTCAAAGAATGATGAATAGAGGAATGCTCATTCAGGACATCTCACATCATTTTACGTTGATTCAGCAGTCACTTTGGTGTAGCCATTGTTTGTAGAAGGCATTTTTCACAACTAAATCCAAACATGTCATACTCGTAGGTTGAAATGAATCTTACCAATAGCATCTGCACACAGGGAAAGCAGGAAGAGAGAAGGGCAAAGACCAAATAACAAATGGAAAAATTTATCTCAAGGAACAAAATTGAACTGTTTTATTAGAGGACTTGAGAAATCAAAGCTGGGAATTTCAGGCATGCTCTGAAATACCACTTTGATAGCCAGCACACTTTTTCCCTTGCCTTTGAGTTATCTACAAGAAATCCAGGGATCATTTTTCATTCATCTTCATAGCCCCCAGCAGCTAGCACAGGATCTGGGGTCTGGAAGGTACTCAATTAACATTTGTTGAATATAATTGCAGGAGCCAGAATGTTTTCTCAGAATGGCACAAAAAGTGGTATATTAAGAAACTGACAGGGTCGTGTCAGAATGAGCTGTTCGTTGGTAGTTGATTTCAGTTTAGCTCTCAAAACATTGAGTTCTCCATGCTGTCAACTAAAAAAAAAAAATACACAGCCAAAAAGTTGAGAATTACGTTTTGTTTTCTGGACAAAACTGAGCACTTCAGCCTGGGAAGCAGCCTCTTAGATAGTTCTGAGGGACTGCTCTGAAGAGGTAAGGGGGGGGAGCCAGGATACATTGGAGTTTTTGCAACAAAGACCAGGTAGTGGAACTTCAAAAGATTACTGTTAATTAAAGAAAACCAGACATCTCAAGTTAATGAATTTAGCACTTTTCTTTTATGTACGGGAAGATGCAAAAATCTGGCTCCTTGAAATCATTCCTTTGATATGCACCTTAGCTATCTGGGGCCAGAATCCTGCTTTTCTCCATCCTGAATCCCTCCAGGTGCACAGCTGGGGGCTGCTGCACCACATGGGGGCGGCTGTAGTGGCTTTATGGCTGCAACATCCTTTGTCTACTGATATGGCAGGCGACATTTTGCATTCACGATGCTACTAGGGACTTTTGCATTTGGTCAGGACCCAGAGAAATCAACTAACTGCAAAAACGGCCGTTCTTAACTCACCCCTGCAAAGAGGTCATCCAAGTACCCAGTGCCCAGTCCAAATGGAGTGGAAAAAGGAAGACCATTTACACCCTTGGAAGAGGAAGACACCACAAAGTTTTTAGTTTCAAAATTGCACTGACACCAGTTTATTAAAATATTCATGTCTGTGTTTGTGGCCAAACAAACTAACACATAAAACACGCTGACTGCCAGACATATTCACCTACATTATCTCTTTTAATTCCTACAACAATCCTGAACTTTTGGTATTGTGGGGAGAATAAAAGAGCTTCCAAGAGGTTAAATAATTAGCAAGAGGTCACACCAAGCTTGTCTGATGCCAAAGCCCCCTTTTAACGACACCAAATTACTTAGGCATAATTCCTTGTATTGAATATCCTCAGTCTGTGTCTAATATTTGAATTTGCTCACACAGAGCAGCATACGTTCCTAGCATAGATCACCACTGTATCCCCAATCCTAGTTCTGTGCCTGGCACAGAAAAAGCACTCTGTAAGGATTTGTCAGAAGTTTGTCAGAATGAACAAGTGAATGAATAAATCAACGTGTGAGGGACTTCCCTGGTGACGCAGTGGTTAAGAATCCGCCTGCCGGGCTTCCCTGGTGGCTCAGTGGTTGAAAGTCCGCCTGTCGATGCAGGGGAGACGGGTTCGTGCCCCGGTCCGGGAAGATCCCACATGCCGCCGAGCGGCTGGGCCCGTGAGCCATGGCCGCTGAGCCTGCGCGTCCAGAGCCTGTGCTCCGCAACGGGAGAGGCCACAACAGTGAGAGGCCCGCGTACCGCAAAAAAAAAAAAAAAAGAATCCGCCTGCCAATGCAGGGGACACGGGTTCGAGCCCTGGTCCATGAAGATCCCACATGCTGCAGAGCAACTAAGCCCGTGTGCCACAACTACTGAGCCTGTGCTCTAGAGCCTGCGAGCCACAACTACTGAAGCCTGCATGTCTAGAGCCCGTGCTCCGCAACAAGAGAAGCCACCACAATGAGAAGCCCGTGCACCTCAACGAAGAGTAACCCCCGCTCACCACAGCTAGAGAAAAGCCCGCGAGCAGCAGCAACGCTCGCAGACCCAACGCAGACTATATATATATATATATATATATGTATATATATATATATATATATATGAGAATAAATGAACAAACTATCAACTGGGACAAATGGTGTCCAGAAATTTTAGCTGGAAACAACAAGGTTCTGATCTCATGTGGTGTGTCTAATTGTCTTTACTCCTGAAATTTTGGTTCCAAATGGAAGACTGATTCCAACCATGAAAAAGGGTTCCAAAGAGGAAAAACTAAAAGTTTTTCATAACAGCATCAAAGAATTGGCCCTTCATGAATCCACAAGGCTGAGTACTATAGATTTATATGTTTATGTTCCAGAATTTAGAAGCTTTTAGAAATAAGACACTCCTTTGGAGATAAAGCTAAAAATCCCCAGTGTTTTTTTTAAGTGCTTAGATGGTGAAAAAAAAAACGTGATTTACTTAAAAAAAAAATCTTGACAAGGTACCAGGCAATTCTAATCCCATCATTTTATGCATCAGTCACTCTGCATCCTTTCCAAAAATATGTGTGGAGTGGAGTGTGGAGTTGGAAGTCCTGATAATGATTGACCTATACAGACACACACACTGGGCACAAGATTTAAGAAGCCAAAGCACACAGTTCAAATGTGAGTTGGGAGACATCACTCTTTTGCTGTAAAATGCAGATGTGCACAGCTGCTGCCAAGGAAATCACATGTTACCTTTATGGAGAGTGAGCTGAGCCTCAAGTACATCTGCCAGTTATCCTAGGGTCTATCCAAATGACAGGCTGGTTTGCAATGTATGTATTGTATCCAAATGACAGGCTGGTTTGCAATGTATGTATTGTATCCGAATGACAGGCTGGTGTGCGATGTATGGTTCCAATGGCTGCCAGAGGATATTGGGCAATTGTTTGAAATACAGCCAGTGCTGTATATCTTCCTGATAAATCTGGTTCCCATTCATTAGGAAAAAGAATGCCTGTGAAAAATGGAGTGACACGAGAAAAGATTTATGGATCTGATAGAAACTGGATTCAATCTGATGTCTCTTGACCAACCCCTTGAATTTTTCATATATGTAAATGAGATTTTGAGAGTAGTTCATACAGCTATGTTGTTGAAGTACCATCATATTGAACACAGAGGCTAACGTTACCCCTAGATAGGATATTAAATAAAATCTTAAATTAAGATGGAAAATTAGAGAAAGGGCTAGGGATGGAAAAGGAGTTGGATTTCTAATTTGCACCAAAGACTGTAAGCAAATGCATTTCTCTTATTGCCATTTTGCCCAAGGACATTTGTGCCTATAAGTCTAAAGAAAGAAAGAGAAAGTAACTGTCCAATGAAAGCGACCGATGGGATGGAGTCCACTTTGAGAACATCCACTTTGGGATTCACAATAATAACCCCCCATTCCCAAAAAAGTTCACCTGCAGAGGCACTGGCTAATCAGAGTCCAGATAGAGTCCTTCCCCAGGAACCCCATTAGTTAATGACAACTAAGTTTGTTGAAGTCCAACAAAAAAAAGCTTTTGAAATCCCACTTCTGCTTATTATCATTCATTTACTGAAATTTTTACACGTCTATTTGTACAAAGAACTATGTTAGACACTGTAGAGGATGCAACTATTAATCAGACAAGAGAGTTGCCCTCAATAAGCTGATAATACAGTAGGACAGAACAACTTATTCTGTGTTCAAATTGGAGATAGATAACTGATGCACAGAGAGTGACGGTTGCTCTTAAAAGAAATGGAGAAAGTTCTATGAGACAGGCACAGAGCTAACCAAAAGGAAGTCATTTTTTGAAACTCTGAGGAACATCATGCTAGCACAAAGTGCCCATTAATAAATTATTGATGGGCTAAAGAAAGTGCTACCTTGCATCCCTACACGTTTACTGGGCGTGAAGTCGGAGGCACTCGTTTAGAATTCATTTAGAACTGCCCCAAACTGTGCTGATTCATTAGAGTCCTGATGCTCTCAGAAATATTTTTGTAAGCCCATGACAGCACTAGTCTGTACAGCTCATTTGTATTTGGTTCTCAGCCAACAAGGGCTAAGAGCCATTTGTGTGGTCCTCCACAGTCATTTATTTATTCCACCAGATCCTTCTTTCTGCCGTTACTTGTGTGGCAGTGAACACGTGGGTTCAAGATGGCTGACCAAAGGAATACAAGTGATCGTGCTGAGGATGCCACCAAAGACCAAGGAAGATACCGGATGGTAGAAAGCAGGCTTCACCGCCAACAGCTCCAAATGCCTTCAAGGAGATAGTCTAAGAAACCCAGATCAACACACAATTGTTGCCTGGTAGAAATCCTTTGACATTTTGAAGGGCAGTATAAGCCTCCGTGCAGCCTAGAAAGATTGCCCAATAACAGTATGAAGCATAAATAGAAGAAATCTATGGCCAGGGGCATATCACAAATTCAGGAGACTTCAGGGGAAAGAAGAACAATTGCCAAAGTATGACATCAGTAGCACATCCCCAAGGACGTTGCAATAATCCCATAGAGCACCCATTTAGTTAACATAATTATATCCGGGAACAGATTCCCACAATACATGGGGTATGCCTATAGTTTCAGGCTGGGGGGGTGGAAGTGGAGGACAATACAAAACACTATTTCTATTTCAGATACCCCAGGAGCCCTGTCATTAAGGATATCCTGAGGGCTCGGGGAGGTTGACTTTCTGTAAACAATAGCAATTCTTTAAGGCAATTGTGTAATACAGAGGAGATCTAATAAAAGAACATGAGTTACTTTTTTTTTTTTTTTTTTTTGCGGTACGCGGGCCTCTCACTGCTGCGGCCCCTCCCGCCGCGGAGCACAGGCTCCGGACGCGCAGGCCCAGCGGCCATCACGGGTCCAGCCGCTCCGCGGCATCCGGGATCCTCCAAGACCGGGGCACGAACCCGTGTCCCCTGCATCGGCAGGCGGACTCCCAACAACTGCGCCACCAGGGAAGCCCTGTAACTTTTTAAAAAATTTTTATTTATTTATTTACTTTTGGCTGTGTTGGGTCTTCGTTTCCGTGTGAGGGCTTTCTCTAGTTGCACCGAGCCGGGGCCACTCACATCGCGGTGCGCGGCCTGTCTCGTTGCGGAGCACGGGCTCCAGACGCGCAGGCTCAGTAGTTGTGGCGCACGAGCTTAGTTGCTCCATGGCACGTGGGATCCACCCAGACCAGGGCTCGAACCCGTGTCCCCTGCATTGGCAGGCAGATTCTCAACCACTGCACCACCAGGGAAGCCCAAGAACATGAGTAACTTCTGTTCAGCACAAAAGGACAACCTTATGAGTAATTTTGGTCACCTTGCATTACTGCAAATAAAAGTTGCCTGGTTTATTAACCTAACATTCACAATTTGGGGATGGGAAGGGAAAGAAACCTACAAAGAAATACTAAAACAAAACTTAAGTAATAAAAATGATTTTTTCCTACAGAGGGAAGCATTCATGCATTATGGTTAAAAGTGGGGGCTTTGGGATCAGGCAGTTCTGGGAACCAACTCCCAGCTCCATCATTTACCAGCTGAGAAAGTTACATTAATTTTCTAGTCATGATTTTCACATCTGTAAAATGGGAAATAATTGTAGTTCCTTATGGAGATTTTGTGAGAACCAAGTAAGAGAACGCCTATTGAGTACTTAGGACATCACCAGCTCATAGTTAGTGTTCAACAAATGTAACTTTGGAGCTTTTTCATGCATTTTTTTCCCCAAACTGTTTTAGATTATCTCCCTAGAGCAGAGGGTAGAGGCACATCGTTAATGTTGGCCAGTCCTCATTCTGTGCCCCTTACAGATTGGGAGGGAAGGAATCAGGGCAGTTACACAGATCTCCTCTGGGGGTGCAGAGCCTCACTCAGAGATGATTGGGGTGGGTCAAAAGGCACCATATGTCAGTGTCATTATGTTATTTGCCTGAATAATAACTCTCTACTTGCCAAATTATCAGTTTCACCATCCCTGGCCCCTTGAAGCTCTAGCCCTTACTCCTCATTTATTACGGGTCAGTTGTCCCAGCATGGTTTCATGTACACGGGATGTTTGGGCAGAAATCTGCACATTTTTTAAGTTCTCTTTTTTCCCCCCTATATCCTCCCGCTTGTTGACTTGATTCAGTCTCAATGGTCTGTCACCACTGTGCAAATGACTTCAAAATCTGAACGTTTGGTTTCCAGCTTCTATATACGGAATGGGCATCTTCACATAGACCTACCAGAACCTCACATTCAAGTCCAAAGCCAAATATCTGTTTGCCACTCCCATTCGTTACATTCTACCACATTCTCTGAGTTAATGGCATCAATGGCCTTCCTCTACTTTCTAAGTGAAAACCCATTACCTGATTCCTCCCTTTCCATTAGCTCCTGATACCCAATAGGCAAATCTATCCACTGTATCTCTACTATAAATCTTCCAGGTATCTTTTCTTTTCCATCCCCATCTGTTCGACCCTTGTTCTTTACCTTTTACCCAAATTCATTTGTTCAACAAATAATTACTGAGATTTACCGTTGGCCAGATGCAGCATTCAGCTGTAAGCTCTATGTGTTGGGGACCCAGAGGTGAACAGGTAAACATGGCCCTTGCCCTCATGGAACCTTCATTCTACGCAAGCAGTTCACACCTTAAACAAGTAAATAAATAAGCAAAATCGTTTCAAATAGTGATGTGTTATGAATAAATTAGAATGTGGTGATATGAAAAAAATGTCTTGGGTCGGGGTGGGGTTGGGAAGACAAAGAGAAGAGGATGGGACTCTGCGTAGATGATACGTGAGCTAGGGCAAGAAGCCAGCCGTGTGAAATTCTCGGAATAGCATATTCTAGGTGGATGGAATGGCAAGAACAAAGGCTCACATGTCTGAAGTCAGACTAAGCTTGGCATGTTCAAGGAACCAAGAAAGCCAGTGAGTTGCAGCAGAAGTGAGAGCGTAGGTCTGAGAAGCACACAGGGGTCAAACCGTTCTGGGGATCATGTACTACGGTAAGCATGTAGATTTCATTTTAAGTAGGGTGGGAAGTCATTGATAGGTTTAAAGTTAGAAGAGATGTGTTCTAGTTTACTTGTTTTTTAGAGTTGATGGTTGGCTGCTCTGGAGATAATGAATTGTAGGGAAGCAAGATTGGCTGTAGGGCAGAATAAAGACAGTGTTGCAGGAATCCAAGCAATAGATATAGTGGCCTGAAGTAGGGTGGAGGGAGGATAAAGGAGGAAAAACTGGTGAGGATTTTGGACACATCATCGAGATGCTGGAGGCAGTACTATTACACGCATCTGCTAATGTTCTCCCTCCTTCCAAGCTTTTTCATCTCAGTTCATTCAACACAAAGCTGACAGTGTCATGCTTCTAAAGATACCATCCTTTGCCGAGATATCTCAATTGGCTCCCCACTGTTTATAAAATAAAGTCCAAAGTCGTTGGTATAGATTCAAAGTTCCATGCTATTCGGCCCTATAGAGAGATATACAGGGGGACTTGGAAGGAAAGGATAAAACAGTCCCAGAGCAGTTCAAAAGTCCTTCACAAACAGTGCTATTCACAGAGAGTGGTGCTAGCTTTTGATGTGTGAAGAACAGCATTCACAACTCTTTAACTTCTCTTAATCTGAGAGGATCTGTCCTAAATGGAAGGGCCACAATGCGTCAACCAGTGGTTGTGATTTAGCTTCCAAGGGAAGAAATAGGGAAGTTTTAAGAACTAGAAGAAATGTAGTAGCCCCTTAGAACACAAATAAATAAAGTAATTAATTGATTTTGTTATGAACCTTGACTTCACCCATTCCCCTGAAATACAGTACCCAACTACAATCGATTGAAGGAATACCTCACAACAAAATCGAACGGTCAAGTTATCATGCTTCATGTTAAACATATGATTTCCTTTCCTCTCTGCCTTAAGCAAGTATTTCTTGGAAATTGAAAATTCACGTCAGGATCTTCAAACCAGAGTTGAGAAGTCACAGTATTGACAATTCAGAGAAACAGAAGGGGGCAGTGTTACCAGACGCCTGCACCAACGTGAGGCCTTGAAGAAGAGAAAATGAAAGTTGCTCTGAGTAACCCTGCTCATACCCAGGATCCCAAAGAGTCTCAGTTTCAGTTGCTTGTTTCTTTCCACTTGCTAAGTCTCAAGGCCCCAAACCAAGTTAGCAATGAGGCCCACACCTTGGTCTACCACTTCTCCATGTCCTGCCAAGTCTTCTTGGCAGAAAATGACCACTTCTCTCTGAGGTCTCAAGAAATACGAGCCCAGCTCTATCTTTACAGTAGTTTTGAATGATTTTGCCTTTTACAGAATGGATGGTAAAAGAACTTCATCTGCATTGACCACAGGAGAAAAATACTCTGCATTTAACATGCTAGCATCAGACAGACCCAAAAGATTTTTTGCACTTCTAGGAAAATAGAGATATGCAACTTGCAGCTATATACCCAGAGACTTACTCAAAAACATTCACTGAATGCCTGGTGTAGGTAGAAAACCAGAAAGGAGAGCGTTCCAAACTTTGAGACAATTTAGCAGACAAGTCTAGAGACAGCTCTACGCAGGGAAAGGCTGGCAAGTGCCCCCGAAAAAGAGAGGTAAAAATTCTTAAAGGAAACTGAGGAAGAATTCAGCTGGCTGTCATCAGAGTTTAAGGCGAGGGAACAGGAGAGGAATTAGAGGAAACATCCTGACTAGACAATGTTGTCATCGCACCTTAAAGAACAGTAGATATAGAAAAACAGAAGCTAAAGGTACTAGGCAGAAGGAAAAAAATCAGTTCAAAAAGTATATATGTGTGTGCATGTGTGGGTAAGGAGGCGTGTAGGCATTGGGAAAAGAACAGTGAATGATCCAATTTGGCTGGAGCAAAAGACACCTGTGAAGAAGCAGAGTGGGAAAGTCTCTGAGGAGTTAGGATATAAATCTGTAAACAATGCATCGTCATTGAGACTTTTTGAGCAGGAATGACAGAAACAAGGTTCTCAACAACAGCAACTTCTACAAGGTTCTAAAGAGCTCATCTACCCTCCTCCCCACTGTCACCTTTCTCACCTCTCTTAGCTGGGACCTACCACTCAATGATCCCCATCAATAGCCCCACTGTAGGGTATGGCTTTGACATTGAAGTTCTAATCATTCAGTTTTTACAATACTTTTAGAAAATATTTCCCTCCCTACACCAACTATGGAAGAAAGAGAAATTAAGGGAAAAGGTGTTCTATGATTATTTGGCAAAAGTGAGGAAATGCACATGTTTAATGTACCCATTGAGAGACAATCAGTGAGGCTCACCTACAGCAGAGAGTAAAGATGCTTTCTGTGTGTTGTGGAGTGTGCGTGTGTGTCTGCTCTTTCATTCCTTCAACAAATATGGTTGATGATCTTATTTGCAAAGCAGAAGTAGAGACAGAGATGTAGAGAGCAAATGTATGGATACCAAGGGGGAAAGCGGGGTGGGTGGGAGGAATTGGGAGATTGGGATTGACATATATACACTGTTGGTACTATGTATAAAATAGATAACTAATGAGAACCTACTGTATAGCACAGGGAACTCTACTCGATGCTCTGTGGTGACCTAAATGGGAAGGAAATATCCAAAAAGGAGGGGATATATGTATATGTAGAGCTGATTCATTTTGCTGTACAGTAGAAACTAACACAACGTTATAAAGCAACTATACTCCAGTAAAAATTAGTTAAAAAAATACGGTTGAGCATATTCTATGCACCAGGCACCACTCTAGACATTAGGGATATGGAAGTCGACCCCAAATAGCCAAAGCCCCTTCCTTCATGGAGCTAGCATTTTAGACAATAAGCATATCAGATGTCAGATGATGAGAAGTATAATGGATGGTGAAAAATAAAGTAGGGTGAGGAAGATACCAACTACCGTGTTGCAGAGGAGGGGTGTTAGTAGCAAAGGGGGCAGAGGGGACGAGGAAAGAGGTGAGAGAAAAGTGTGTTCTTTAGTAGTTTAAGCTTAAAAGCCTTTTTCCTGGCAGGTGAACTATAGTAGGGAATTGATTATTGACTCAATAATCAATAGTAATAATAATGTATGTAATAATAGATACCATCTATTATTGTCTATAGTGACTGTCACTGTAATAAGCAATATTTCTTTTACTCTTCACAATAAACCAGTACAACTTATTAATGTGATACTCTTAGGTGCAAAGGAATTAAGGAAAGAAGAAGGAATGAAGGAAAGAAAGAAAGAAAGAAAGAAAGAAAGAAAGAAAGAAAGAAAGAAAGAAAGAAAGAAAAAGAAACCAAGGCTCAGACAAGTTAAGTAGCTTGCCCAGATGTTCCTCCTCCTAGGTACAGAGCATGGATTTGAATGCAGACAGTTTGACTCCAAAGCCTGCACTCTTAACCCAGACACTGGATTGGGATACAGAAATAAATAAGTCAGGGACTCTGTCTTGGAATTGCTCATAGTCTAGTAAGAGAGACAAACTCATAAACAAATAATTCCAGTGCAATGGTAGCAGTTGTAATCAAGGTATTATAGAGTTAAGGAGATGCAGGGGAAAGAGTGACTAAGTGCGTGACTGTGGGTGGGTGGGGGTCATCCAAATGTGTACATATTCATTTGTGTTTATGTAATTCATGGCGCTCTGTGGGCCTGGTTACCCGCAACGAACCTGCAGTTCCTTCCAAAGCCTCTTTCCGGTGGATTTCCCCCTCTCTCTTCACGGGTTGTGGTTTCTCAGCCTCATCCTGCGTGCAGTAAGTAGCTCTGACACAGGGCCGTGTACAGTCTTTAGACCCATTCTGGAGAAGGAAGACAAATAAGATAGCAATCTATTTAACCTCAAAAAAGAGTGAGGAACTTGACAAGCAGGTGAATTAAAATGAGAAGACCACTGCCATATTAGAATGGAAGAAAAACAGGAGAGAATGCTGGCAGCCCACAAGAAAACCCCAAAGACCACTGGGCATTGTGCAGGTGGCTGACAGCGTCATCACTCAGACAGGAAAACTTTATTCCATCAAGTCCTCTTTACCTAGCGCAATTTGCTTTCAAACACTGAGTTCTTAACCTAGGTCCATGCATAGACTTCACAAATTTCATGAATCCCATGAGGTTGTGTATAAAACTCTATATATCTGTTGCACATTTTCTAGAGATGCTAGAGAGCTCATGCAAATTTCAAAATAGTATGCGTTCCCCAAGCAGGTTAAGAACCATGCATTAAATACTTTCATAACTGTTACTCCAATAGATTCAAGTATAACTAGTGTCTGGCATCATTGAAAGTCTCCTAAAAGTCTAAGTGAATGCTTTTAGGCCATTGGTATTCGTTATATTTATAGAAATGCTTGCAAAAGTGTGCTGCCATCAGATCACCACATATGAGTATAAGGCTTTAACAAGACCTCAGAGCTTGCCTTTGATTATGTTGTACATAGCTGCCCTTTTACCTTCCTTTTGGCATTTCTGTGTAGGAGGATGAGCTCTTCGAGGTTTTAATTCAGTACTAATCTTCAACCTTTGTGTGTATGACTGGGGGCCGGGAGGGGGGAAGAATATTTGATAGAAAAGAACAGTATCACATCACCCATCTGATGTTTTCAAGCTATATGATCTCCCACCTGCCCCTTCTCCACTGCTTACCCCTATTCCATCCTTTACTGATGCTGCCCAATGACAAAATTGCCAGAGGTGGAAATGTCCTACCTACTAACCATCAGCCCAGCCACTTTTGGTTAAGTCTCCTTTAGGGGTTAAGAAAGTTTCAGGTTAAAAAGCTCACCTCCAGATGCATAACTCTACCAGAAAAATGAATCATTAAAACCAGCTTTAACGATGTTCTCATGGACCTTCTATTGAGAGGCACAAGAAAAAAGAAAATCTAACATGAGAATTTGACCTCGATGATTCCCTACTGCCAGTAACAGTAAATCTAAGAGTGACACAAGGCAAATATTTATTAGCTTTTCTTTTGGAAGTACCAAATGAAAATTTGCAGAGAAGGATCACATCAACAGTGAAACCCAGAAGAAACCTTAATATTTGGACACGTTCATGATCAATCAAAACATATGCCTAACTTCTACATCAAAGCAGCCTCGCTGCTGTGACAAGGAGCCAGCAACTTATAATGACTGCTGATTATCAGAGCTTCTTGTCTACCCTAGTGAAAAACAACTCCAGATACATCAGATTTCAGCCCAGCTACACGCATAAGCTAGACTCAGAGGGAAAAGTGCCATTTACTAAACCAACCACAGCCCCTTCCGGTGGGTCCGGAGGGGTGGTTACGGAAGCAATGACTCGTACATATATCTTTTCATGAAATCACAGCCTGAGATAGAAGAACTGCTGGCAAATATATTCTAAACAGGGCTACTGGTTGGTGCTCAATATATACCCTCCTTCTCTAACCCATTTAGCCCAACTTACAGATATATGGAACCTAAAGGATAGTTTTTACATGTAAAACCAAAACCTTTACAAAAGATTTAATTGACAACCTGACCTGAGGTTGTTAATTATGAAGTAATTCAGAGAAGAACTGCCAAAGAGGAATTGTAATAAACAAATAAGTAATTAAAAAGTCTACCTCTCACTAGCCTCCGGTCATTCATGATTCAGTAAACACATCTCATTTCACATCTTTATCTGTGTTCTATCAACAAAACTGAGATCTGAACGAAAGGGGGAACCCAAGGAATGTTTCATTATAGCTATAAGAATAAACAACCCACCTGTCTCTTTCTTTAGTTCTTACCTTTGAAACTCAACATTTTATTTGAAGAAAAAAAATGATATCACAACAGACTTCAGGATTAAGATCTACTATTTTTCAATCTCTCCCTGTTAGGAAAAAAAGTTAGTTCCAAGAATGAGATGAAAATGAAGACTGAAATATTATCTGAAATTATGCATTCAATATGCATATAACTATTATTACAATAATAAGCCAGGTCAATGCATTATGTCATTGACAGGTAGAAAATTGTCATGAATGATTTGTAATATCAGTAGCTGACAGTCTGGGGGGAAAATGAGTTTAAAACAAAAGAAGTTTCATCAGATTTCTCCAATAAACACATATGATGATTTGTGTTTTATTCTTTCATGTTTATGTGTACATGGAACTTAGGAACTGAAAATTCTTAAGGAGTCCTTTGCCTATTTGATGAGTGATTATTTGAACCAGGTTTGTCTTGCCCAATGACACTGTATGCTCCACAAGGGCAGTAATCACATCTGCTTTTGATCAGCACTATAGCGCATCCCCAGCATTGGCACAGTGCCTGGCACATAAGAGGTGTCCAGTAAAGACTCAGAATGAATGGATGAATTGATGTCTCACCATTACAGTTTTTTTCCTGTATTTTTCAGTTGAGGAAATTGGGGCCAAAAAAATAGCTGAATATCACACATCTAGTGGAAAAATTGGCTCTGGAATGATTCTTCCTCTTTCCAACTCATTAATGAGAGCTGCCAGTTTGTGCAATTTTTTTTCATCACTACATTAAAGTATGGCAGTCCTAAAAGAAAATATAAAAAAACTCTTACCTTAATCACTTTTTCCAAGATACTAAAAATTTAACGTACGCTTGATATATTGCCTTTGACGCTTTGGCCGTTTATTGGGAGTGACTTGAAGAGAAAATGTGGACACTTGGAAGAGAGCTTGGTACTTGCTTAAGCAAACTGGTTAAAAACCTCTTTTGATGTTTTTTGAGATAAAACATTTTCAGAGAGACTTAGCAGCTGTGTTTTTTTTCCACTGCAAAACTAGAATGTTACTAAAGTTCTTACAAATAAAATAGTCAATGCTTATGATGATGAATAGCTCTGACAGCATGGATAATCTTTTCTAAATTTTTAATCGTATTCTCTTAGACTCTGAACAGGGACCATTGGCCATTCTTTTTTTAAAAAAATCAGTGTCTAACACAAACTTGATACAAGAAACTACATATTTATATTTTTTCTTATATATCTATAAACTTAGGTACTAGTGTAAGTCCTAATTATTAAGCATAAGCTAGGTTGGCCAAACATGTCTTTCCTGAGAGTGAGCATCAGGCATTGACATAAGGGATGAATTCTTCTGTTTCTTTTGTGGGTTTCAGTTTCTATATATGACAAGCACTCTCCCTTATGATGCAATCGGAGAAGAGGTTCTGGAGCTGGCCCAGCTGGGTGAGAATCTTGGCTGCACTACTTACAAACTGAGTCTCTGAAGACCAGTTATTGCGTTCTGTTCCATGTACACCCAAGCACTTCTGCACCTCAGTTTTTTCATCAGCAATTGTAAGGATTCATTGAGCATATATGTAAAATTCTCAGCACAGTGTTTTGTACAGTCACTAAATTAATGTTAGGTTTTTAAATTATTCAAACCATTATAAGCAAAAGGTTTTTAAAAATAATAATTTCACTTACATATTTGTTCCTAGAGGGAGAAACACAGCCTCCCACTCTCCCTTCAAAAAAATAAATAAATAAATGTGAATGGGCATGGGGACCACCCCTCACCACAGCTCCAAGTTTCTGTGGTTTCGGCGGTATTGATGCCAACTTTGTTCCAAGTGTGGGCATATGACTCACTTGGGCAGATCACTCAGAGCATTTTGTGCCCCCTGCCACCACGGTTATTTCAGCGACAAGCATGGGGCTCAATCAGAGCCAAAGAGATGTTGGTTGAGGATTTTATATGATTGGGAGATATAAAATTGTTTGAGCCCCTGGATTCAAACATATCTGAAGCTAGCTGTACCCTAGACTTGCCATCCATGGAGGTAATGAATTCTTTCTTACAATGCAATTAGTTTGCACTTAATTTTTTAAATCTGCAATCCAAACTCATACAAACTTATAGAGAAGAGGTGTCCAGGAAGATATCACAAAAAAGATGTAGGTGATATTTAAAAAGGTGTTATAAAAGGGATTGAGTGGGTATCAGAGAGGCAAAATAATGTTCTGGTTAAGTGCACAGGCTCTGAAGCCAACTTCCCAGGTACAAATCCTGTTTCTACTGTTTAGCACCCGTGTGACTTTGGACAAGGCATATACCTCCTTGTGCCTCTATGTCATCCTCTGTAAACTGAGAATAGTAATAGTTTCCACCTTGTAGGGCTGTTTTGAGGATTAAATAAATTAATATATGTAAGACACTTAGAGCAATGCCTAGCATGTAACAGGTGCAGATGTAATGCAAGTTTTAGTTATTATTTTATCATTATTCTTCAGATCTTAAGTAAATGGTGATATAGTATTTCAAAGAAAAAAAGGGGGGGAAATGGCTGTTATCAGGAGATTTTTCTGTATACAGAAGAAGCAACTAATGATTTAAAAGAGCCTCTTTTAATTATACTAATGGCCAACAAGTATATTAAAACATGCTGAATATCACTAATCACTAGGGAAATCCAAATCAAAACCACAATGAGATATCATCACACCTATGACAATTGCTACCATCGAATAAACAAAATAACAAGCACTGGCAAGGTTGCGGAGAAATTGGAACACTTGTACACTGTCGGTGGGAATATAAAATGTATCCACTGTGGAAAAAGGTATGGCCCTTTCTCAAAAAATTAAAAATAGAATTACTGTAAGATCCAGCAATTCCATGTCTTTGTATATATCTGAAAAAATAAAATCAGGGTCTCAGACAGATACGTGGTCATAGCAGCATTATTCACAATAGCTAAAAGGTGGAAACAACTCAAGTGTCCGCCAATGGGTGACTGGTTAAACAAAATGTGGTATATACATGTAATGGAATATTACTCAGCCTTAAAAAGGAAGGAAATTCTGACATATTTTACAACATGGACGATGTTATGCCAAGTGATATGAACTAGTCACACAAAGGTAAATGGTGTATGATCCCACTTATATGAGGCATCTAAAGTAGTCAAATGTACAGAAATAGAAAGTAGAATGGTGCTGGCTGGGGCTGGTGGAAGGGGGAGTGGGGAGTTGTTTAATGGATGCAGAGTTTCAGTTTTTCAAGGTAAAAAAGTTCTGGAGATTGGTTGCACACAATGTGAATATATTTAACACAATTGAACTGCATACTTAAAAATGGTTAAGATGGGCTTTCCTGGTGGTGCAGTGGTTGGGAGTCCGCCTGCCGATGCAGGGGACACGGGTTCGTGCCCCGGTCTGCGAAGATCCCACATGTCGTGGAGCGGCTGGGCCCGTGAGCCATGGCCGCTGAGTCTGCGCGTCCGGAGCCTGTGCTCCGCAACGGGAGAGGTCACAACAGTGAGAGGCCCGCGTACCGGAAAAAAAAAAAAAAAAAAAAAAGGTTAAGATGATGAATTTTATGTTACATATATTCTACTATAATTTTAATTTTTTAAATGAAAAAATGTAAGTAATTTGTTGCAGCCCTATCGGTAGCACAGTGCCTGATGCAGCTGGTACTCACTGAAATTGAATGAATAAGTGAATGATAATGCAATAAACCTAATGACAAAATGCATGATGGGTAAGGTAGTTCAAGGAGTTGAAATGTTTGTGGAGTAAAATAAAATCAAGTATCGAGTGCTATGAGAAAGATTTATGATGAGGATGAAAAGACAGACCACATAGTAAACAGTATAAAGCAAGGAATCGAAAGATATTGGTCCTAATTTTGATTGATTAATTAATTTATTTTTATCGTTTATCAGATTTTTACTGGGCACCTCCCATTTGCCTGGCACCATTCCTGTTCCTCAATGAACAAGACTGCTGTGCCTTCATGGGTCTTATTCCTACTTGGATGAGACAGCAATATTGAATTCCAGTTCTAGCTGGATGTGTGACACCAGACAAGTCCCACAAGTTGTCTGGGTCTTAATTTCCTCATCTGTAAAATGAGATGCATGTGGTGGAGGGGACAGACGGATACTTCCCCTTCTTACGTTTCAAAAGATGTGAAAATTAAACATAAATATGGAATGAGGACATAAGAAGCCACTAGGGGGCAAAATGAGCATAGCATAAATACTGCTGATGTGAAATTCTAGAAACAAAAAGGAAACATCCCTGTTTGCATCACGAAAAAAATAAACAGCAAATGTTGTATATCATTGTAGGCAGAGAAAGAGCTCTAAAGAATAGTTATCCAAATGTGCTTTATTCTATGAATACAGTATTTGATTTAGAGACCATGTTTTTCTGAGGAATAATGACATGGAAGCAGAATACTTCATTAGTAACTGAACGGCATTGCTAAATGCACATAATGAGACCATGTCTACAGAACCAAGACACCAACCCATATATTCAGTCTTGAAGCAGCCCTTTAATCACATGTCAGGATCTAATACATGTTTAGAATTCTTGCATTCTCTTTCACTTCATTTCTTCATTGCTACTAATATGTACCAGTCCCTCTGATTAAAAAAGAAAACATATGCTATTGTTTTTTCCACTTGCCTGCCATTGGAAGTGGTAGTTTTAAAACATATAAAAAAATCTTTGACAGTCTTCTACCAAAAGTTGGAGTCTAATATATATATAAAACAATAGATTACCAGAACACAGGACAATTGTCTTTGGGAATATGACAGAATTTAAGGAAATAAATTGCCAAGGGATTAGATTAGTGCTTCTATGGATTCCCATTGGTATGGATCTACTCAACCCTGACCTGAAAAGAAAAAAACAGAAAAAGGTTCTCAGGATATGCAATCCCTTGGTTTCTAACCCCATGCGCACTAATGCTCAGAACTAGAGAGTCTTGGAGATAAAGACTTCTCAGTTAGGGGTGTCGTTCTCACTGACATCCATCGGCAGGTTCCTATAAACTTTCCCCCAGGCAGCAGGTCTACAGATGAGAGACTTTTCCTGGCATGGACCTTCCAGTTCACAAATAAGGAATGGCAAGCTCAGCTGGATGGAAACTCAGTAGTGACTTCATCAAGCCGGAAGTACTGGGGAACAGTAGCATTTCTGAAGGCAGACGACTGAGGAGGCCTAGCTTGCAGCTAACCTGCAGGCGAGATGGGAGGACAGGACTCTTTCAAGCTTAAGACACCAAGAGGCAAACACAGAGTCTGTTGTTTATAGTGACTGGTACATGGTAGATTCTCAATACATACTTGTCAAATAAATATATACATAGCCAAAACACAGCGCGATTCTATGCCCTAGTGTTGGGATCCAAAGTATATTTAATATGATCTCTACCCTAACAGAGCTTCTGATGTCATTAGATGGTTACAATTACTCACTTATTTACCATCTCATCTTTATTTGTCATCTATCATCTGAAAGTCACAGAAAGGATACAATGATGAACCTGACACTAACCATGTTACCAGAATTGATCAAATCCCTTGTTCTTATCACCTTCTATTCACCCTGTTGGCAAAGGAGTAATCCCTCCTTTGACGATTGACACTGGACAGACAAGATCAGTTTATTAATCACATACACTCACAGTCCCTGTAGGGACAGCACAACCCATGTAGGTCCATGTGGACATTGCACTCAGAATAGAGTGAGCCCACAGGGGCTGTAGGAGGCAGACTTTGTAGTATTAAGAGGGTGAGGTGATCCCTGGTTCCCATGGGGGGATATGCTTGGTTTGTTTGAATAATTTCAACAACTTGTAGGAAGGTAAGACCAGTTAGGTTGAGGACCAGGTGGGGTTTAGCTGGTGTGGCTGGTAGAAGAGCTAGCCAGGTGTGAAACCTTTTCTGCTGGGTAAGAGGCATAACTAGCAAGGCCAGAGGAACTCATGGCCAAGCTTTTGGAGCCCAATCAGGGACAGAAATGTCAAGGCATCAGGTGAAACTCAGGTCTTACAATACATCTCTTCACTTCTCTTGGCCTCAGATTCTCACTTGTAAAATCAGAGGGTAGAGAACAAATGATACCAAGGTTCCTGTTCGTTTTAATTCTCATTATGGGAAGCCAGTCAAACCAGAGGTGTTTTGGTCATTTTCTAAGGCACTTGCTGTCCTGATTGTCTGCAAAGACCAGTCTATTTTTGTTCATTTTAGGGATATCTCAGTGAATTCAGGCTAATCTCCCAGGCTCCTCTCAAAATTTTCATGTGAAGCTGAGACATTTAATTTCCAGGGAATGGGAAGAGGGGTACATTACAACATTTAGTATAGAAGTCAGTTTTGGAATTGACAGGAAGAGCTTTTAGACAGTCCAGGAAAGAAAAGATATTTATAAACCTAAAATCAAAAATTCTTTTAAATGATGTTTATCTTTCTAAAATAAAATCTTAGCAAGAGACAATAACTATTTATATTTTCTTCCAGAGGGAAAAATTCATTATCTCAGACAGGAGGGGTTTTGTGATATTCATTAATTTCTGCAGATTTAGGACTGCAGGGGAAGAGTCAAAACATCTTGATGGCTTAATGTAAAATCAAAAGGCAAAAATGTGTTTGACTTCCAGATATAAATTTGCAGAATTTAATGAAAAATAATAAGTTTGATTTCACATGCCTCTGATTGTTTTAAAATGAAATTATCTTCATTTAAGGAAAAGAGTTTAATTAGCATTATAATTAGAAGTCTTAAGAACAAAACATCGTACCTAAGTACATGAAAACAATATGGTTAAGATATAGTAAACTGCTCTCTCTAGCGACCATAATAGTAACCATTCTTTGCTCAAGGAATATGCATTCTCTGACATTTAGAAAAAAATTGAAGAAAGTAAGAATAATGGTAAAAAGCGTATGCTGCTTCACACAGGCTTCAAGATAGGAGGCTCTCCCACCTGGCTACCTGTCTAGTGCCCAGTGATTTATCTCATACTCAGGCGAGAGACTGCTATTATCAAGACATTAAGGTGAAAATCAGATAAAAATGAAAAATCAGTATTTTGTAGCTTGGGCATGTATACTCCAAAAGGCAAGGTACAAAGTTAAAGCAAGAATATTTTAAATTTATATTTAAATTTATCTGGCTTAAAGCATTCAGAGCACCAATATCTAGCCCTGGAAATACCGTCTTATAATAAAATAGAGTTGAATACGACATTTGTTATAACAGCAGAGTTAAACTGTAATGATAAACATGGTAGCTTGAAGTGTCTATAACTGAGAGGGTCAGGAAGAATCGTAACAGAAAAATATAAAAAGTGGACTGCCTAAGGAAGTGTAATATATTACACTTGCAGTAATTTCTGGACTTTTCTCTCATCGAGTATAACAAAACCTGATCCCTTCATGTTTTTAAAAAACATATATTAAAATTTTCATGGCAGTTGTTTACTTGGCTAGGACACTGCCATTTTCTTTCTTGGTAAATAAACATATTTTCTGCAGCATTAGCCATCTTATGCACTGCCTCCTTATAAATTAAATTCCATGTATTGAGGAAAGAGAAGAGAAAAAGGCATATAAAGCAGAAAGATGAACACATTTTCTTTAGTGCTTGAAATACCATGAAACACATCAAGAAAATCAAATATGGATAGCACACTATAATTTTCAAGCACAACTGCTCTAATGTACGAGTGGTTCTTAAACCAATAGTGTCTGACCTCAAAAGATATTTGTGAGACTAAAATTTACAATGCAGACAAGCCTAATTTGGAGAATCCGAGGCAGAAGGTGAAGAAAGCATATTTTTAATACATTCCGCAATATCAAAAGGCCAATTATAAAATAATACAGAATCTGTAGGGAGGCATCAGAATGAATGTGTGTAACTGATCTCAGAGATACATAGTTGGTTCAAGCCTAATCATTATAGCTTTTAAAAAAGTCCATTTTGGTTGCTGACAAAGTCTTATTGCTTCTGTAGCTATATAGTTTCAGCAATGATAATAACTGCAAACATTCACTGAGTATTTAGTTCTTAGGCATTGATACTTACGTGCATTATCTCATACAATCCTCCTAGCAACCACATACAACAAATACTCTTATTATCTTGCTCTTACACATGAGAAATATGAGGCACAAAGCCTTTAACTTACTAAAGGTTCATGGCTAGTAAGTGGTAGCGGATGTAAATCTAGGCAGTCTGCCTCCAGAAAATGCATCGTTTACCACTATACATTATTAACTAAATTACATGACTAACATAAGGTAAACTTGAACACTAGGTGATTTGTCATGTGCCCAATAAGACTACAAAAAATTTTTTTTATCAATTTGAACATATACACATTTGGGGATATAGATATAATTATCAACTGTCTAACTGCAATTTTAGCATATTATATATATATATATAAAATCACACATTAGGCAAAGTAGTATATTCATTAGAAATATTGCCTTTCTCCCTATTCATACTTGTAACACAATGACAATACAGTCTAGTGGTTTAGCACAAGGACTCAGGACCCAGAGAGTCTGGGTTCAAATCTCAGGTCTGCAAGTTATTTACCACCCTGTTCTCAGTTTTACCAAGGGAAAAATAGAGAGTAGCTATCTCATCAGGTAGTTAGGAAAAGCAATTGAGTTCAAAGGTATGAAGTGCTTGGAGCAGTGCCTGGCACATAGTAACTATACCTAGGTGGTAGCTGTTACATTTCAAATGCACCTTTGGCAGGAGGGGCTCTGCCATCACTAGAGCCCAGTCCTCTGATGCTGTTTTTTACATTATTTCCCCTTCCGTCTAAGGTAATTGAGATATAGAACTTCTACTATTATCACTGAAATTCTTATTCCAGACCACAACGTCCATTCACCTAACATTAGAAATGCTATTTAAGGGAGTATGTGTGGGGGTTTCCCTGGTGGTGCAGTAGTTAAGAATCCACCTGCCAATGCAGGGGACACAGATTCAAGCCCTGGTCCAGGAAGATCCCACATGCCGCGTAGCAACTAAGCCCGTGCGCCACAACTACCGAGCCTGCGCTCTAGAGCCCACGAGCCACAATTACCGAGCCCACGTGCCACAACTACTGAAGCCCGCGTGCCACAACTACTGAGCCCACATGCCACAACTACTGAAGCCCATGTGCTTAGAGCCTGTGCTCCACAACAAGAGAAGCCATCGCAATGAGAAGCCCGTGCACTGCAGTGAAGAGTAGCCCCTGCTCACCGCAACTAGGGAAAGCCTGTGCGCAGCAACAAAAAAGACCCAACGCAGCCAAAATAAATAAATAATTTTTTTAAAAAAAGAGGGTATGTGTGAGCTCTACGATGGAAATACTTACAGTGTTGCTTTAAAAATTATCTTTAAAAGACTTTTTTAAATAAAGCACCATGAGGCACTTGCATATTGAAGTCAAAGTCCCAAGAATAAATATTACATTAGGGTTCAATTTCATTGCCTTTTGAAAATCAGTTCTTTCCAAAAGCATCCAGTGTTGTTACAGGTAAATGTCTTCACAAAACAATAATTTATTGTTCAAAGTAAAATAATTGAAATAACAGTTGCAGAATTTGATGAGGAAACTCTTTTCTAAGGGATAAAGGATAATTTGGGGGAAATATAATTGTCATATTTGGGTTATATAATTAATATTCAGGGATAGTGAAAACAGATCTTGGGCACTTACATTGTTTTTACCATAGTTATCAGGTTTCATAGTTATTATGCGTAACTTGACACGATAAGCACACCACTGCCAAACCCCCACTCATTTGGTGCTTGTGGATATAGCTGAAAGTAGGGGAAAAGTACCTATGCTCAAACCATAATTTCCTGGCACAATTCCCTATGACATATTTTAGCATAGAACAGAAGGGAAAGAAGACAGCTCCAAGATATCAAAGCACAATTTCACTGCCATCATAAAAGGAGAGTTTTCTTGTACCTTTGTGAAGAATGTAAAAGTGTTAGTGTGTAGACTAGCGTGATTAAGAGATTAACTATTAAGAGATACTGCTCATGATTAGAATGTTCTTCCCTTTTTTGTTCCAAGTTTAGTGACTGACATACTAGGTCCCAGGGAAGGACTGGGCAGCTGCTCCAAACCCACTTTATGTTCTATTATCCCTTGACCTGGTTGAGGCTTTCTATTCCTAATAAAGCCAGCTCAATGACTTTAACAGAGGTCAGCACATTTAACAAGTACTCAGTTTCCTTTAATATACTTCTCTGGAGCCTATCATGGGGGGGGGGGCGGGGGCGTGGTGGCGGGTATAACACCAAAAAAAAAAAGTTTCCAAAAAGAAAAAGCCTACCTGACTAGCCATGAAATTGACTGATATTCTCAAAATCCCCAAGCGGCTTCTGCAGGATACCAAACAAACAATAAGGAAAATTTAATCATGTAACAATTTTCTTGCTTGGCTTCTCATTTGGGGCAGGGGTTGGAGAGGAAAGAAAATCCAGTAAACACAGTAATTGCTTTCAGGAACAGAAGCAGAATTTGAGTAATATCTTTATCTAACAATTCATTCCTAAGCAAGTAATTTTTAATGCTCATATTCTTGTATTCTATTCAAATTTGAGAGTAATATCTCTTTCGGACAGGAAAAAAGGGAAACATTAGAAGAAACAAGAGAGACTAGAATTCTTTCAGTAAGATCACTAAGTAGATGAAGCGATAGATTATTGCATATTTTTGGTAACTAGAAACTCCGCTTCCTAGATAATGAAGCTTAAAGAAAGTACAACCATATAATTTATCAGCCAAACTGGAATATTTCTGAAAATGAAAAGGGGACAAAATTAGTAATTATGTTGGAAAAAACAGGCATAACATAGGACAATGGGGCTGTCCCCACCAAATCAGGATATAGTCATTCCACCTAGAATTCTGCAGATTGTACCTACATCAATAAATTCTAAAATTATTTTTAAAAGGTGGTAAGTTAGATAGTTGCATGAGCAATTTCAGAAATTCTTTGATGGAGTAGAAAACCTCAAAGGGTAGCTGCCTGTTCCTCTCTAGCGTACACTCCTTGGTTTTTTGGTTTATGTCCTTTTGCTACTGTTATTTTTGTTTGAAGGCAAGTGTGTTTCTTGCTATCTGTTTATTTTATTTTTCCTTGTTTGTTTCATGGGGGGGGTGTTTGTATGTGTGTGCGTGTTGAGAGGCTCTTGCACGCTTTCACCCAGGCACTCGGTCTACTAAGTAACTCTCGCTCTCAAACAGCAACTAACAATTGCTGCGCCTGCGCCTTTCTGCCTCCACCGCTAACTAAACCGCCGGAAGCTTTTCCCTCTTCCCATTGGCCCTCTGCTGAACTAGTTGGTCGATACTGCGCATGCTCCATATCGTACCCTCGTTCCCCCGCCCCCCAACTCTCTCCATTGTACGCCCCGGGCGCAAAGTCGCTAACACGCCTGCGCGAGGGGGCGTGCCCCGGAAGCAGTTCTTTAACCTGCTGACACGTAGCAACGGGGCTAGTACAGGGTCCTTAGTTGAGTTTGGGGGGTTACTGGAGGCTGCCGGAGCTGCCGGAGCTACCGCCGCCACCGCCTCCGCATCCGCCGCCGCCGCCTCCGCTTCCGCCGCCGCCTCCGCGTTTGGTGAGTGCCCAGTTCCGTGGCTCACTGTTTGGTTTCTCCCCGGACCTGGGCAGCGCGGCTTGTTGCCGCCTCTCGGCACCGCGCCCCGGTCCTTTCGCTCAGACCTTCCCTCCCTTTCGGGCCTTGCTTTGACGAGGCCCGTGCAGGAGTCTGCGCTTTCCTGGCCGGCCCAGGCCTTGTTTTGCAGGAGGCTGTCGTGTTGTCAGCTGTCCAGAGGTGAGGAATCATCTTTGTTGTTGTTGATATTTTAGACCCCACGAAACTCCTCCTCCCACGTCCCTGCCCCGAACCCAAGGCATATCAGCTCCTTGAAGTGGAGGTGTCTTCTCGGGCCTCGACTTAGAGTCTAGACATTTCTTTAGCACACTCCACCCCCGACCCATCTTACAGATGCTGCCCCCCCAAATTTTAGAAGTTATTTACTGCCTTCTGAGGGTATTTGCTTAAGTAAAGTATCAGGACAGAATTCAGGGAGGACCTTGGGCATAAGCAGTCTTTGCTGTTTCTTTTTATTGCAGATCATTTGCAATGTCAGGCTTTGACAACTTAAACACGGATTTCTACCAGACAAGTTACAGCATCGATGACCAATCACAGCAGTCCTATGATTATGGAGGAAGTGGAGGACCTTATAGCAAGTAACTTTTCAACTTTGCCCGTTTACTTAGTTGAGATTGCATTGAAAGCATGTACCCCGAATGTTTGGTTCTGCCTAAGAGTGAATGTGTGAACATGTTCCGTATCAGGAACGTGACTTTTCATAATCTTTATACCTCCGGAAAGATCTGTGACACTTGTTTGGGTTGGAAGGGATTGCCCTATTTAGGGTTTGGTATCTTATGCACAATTTTCAGGTGCGCCATGAGTGGAAAAATAGATTCTAGAAGAACCTTTTTCTAGTGACAGTATTTGTACATCATTTAAGATATGGATAGAAGTTTTAAGTACCTAGAAGATAGGCTGTTTAGGTCACAAGACGAGTTAAAAATTAAAGTCTTTTGACAGCTTGTTTAGTAGCTAAATCAGTCCAACTTTCAGACTTTATCAACTGTTAACTGAAAGCACTGAGTGACACTATTGAACAGTGTAAGCTCCATACTATGAATCATCAGGTGGTTTTCATAAAGCAGCTGATAATCACTTTTATTACTCCACACACCAAAACTTTATGATCAGTCAGTACACACAAATTGCCGGTTACAGACTGAAGTGAGGGGCACTCAAAACCTTTCATCCACGAACTGTTGAAAAAACAAAACCAAAACTCTGTTCTTTTTGTAGTCCATGGTGTTTGTGGCAAAACACTTAAAGCTTTTTACCAATCTCCTCTAGGACATCATATTCTTAGTTTCTTAGGTCCTTAAAGTTAATCTTATCAGCCTGCCATCCAGTGAAGGCGTTTCCTATACCAGGCCTACTTAACCTTTTTTAGATAGTCCAGGACCACTTTGAGAATCTTAGGAAAACTGTGGGCCTATTTCTGAGAAATATATGCATGCAAACACCCACAGTAATGTGCATATAATGTCCAGACAGTTCGTGTGTTAGATGTCCATCTATGGACTCTGAATTAAAAACCTAATGAAGATTGTCCTAGGTTGAGGGCATGGAAAGGGTGCGTATCCAAACTGAGAGAAACATTAGTACTAGAATGTGTTTGAATTAATAAATCTGAATGAAAGTGCCCAAGAATTTAAAAAAGCAAAAATCAAATTCAGCCCCACAGTATCATTTGTCTTGTATAGGCCATACTTTTTACAAAACAAAACTCCTTGAATCTGCTTATTTTTTGATACATTCTAAAGCTTCCCCCCCCCTCTAAAATTCAACACATTGGACAATGGGAGTGAACATGTAAATAATGCTGTCTGTGAACCACTTTTTTTTTTCTTTTAAATTCTCAGTTACATGCCATTGAAGATTTATCTCTTTTATCAGTTAATTGGGCAGAATTGGAAAAGTCATGTTGAGAAATTTCCACTCATTTATTTACCTAAATATGTGTTTCTTGTGATTGTTCAGTGTATGACAGGGCAGATGAATATAAGATTGGTCAGGGTGCTGCAACAGGGGTTTGGAAAACCTGTCTCTGTATGAGGGCCTGTTTTTAACCAAATGATATTGATGTTTGGACTCAACAGAATTATTCCATTTAGATTGCAGCCTCCTAGCTTTATCTGTCTCTGCCTTTCTTTCCTATGTTTCTTTCTTTCTGTCCATGTTTGCATCTCTTAAAGGTGTGACTTATCTTTTCTTTACACTTAGCATCTCACTTCAGTTCTCCACAGAGCAGAATATCTAAAGATATTCTCTTGCTAACTATTCTCACAATTCCGTTCCAACCATATCATGTACCACTAAGCATTGCTTCTGTACTAGTGAAAAAGTTTCATTCCAGGTGCTTATATAAACATTACTGCCAGTTAATGAATGTGAGTTTATAGATGATGCTTAGGAAAATAAGAAGCCTAATGTGTTAGCAGTAATGACTGGGTTTCTGAACTTTATAAAAAAAAAAAATTGAACTCCTCTATATGTACCTATATGTATTGTTTCTGCACCCTAGTGACATTTTTATGTCCGTGTCAATTTATCAAATAACGTTTTGTTTGTTACGCCAACTTGGTAACAAGGATCAGCTAACTTTTATCTCTCTATTGATGAAAATCTAGGTTCACATAGCATCTGACTTGGATTGTCTTCAGATTTGACTTGACTTATTATTAGTCCCTAGTTCTACATTTGCCCTATGAAGTCAGCTTTAACATTTTGCATAATTTCCACTCTGGGTACTGTACATTCATACATTCATACAACAAAAAATAAACCCAAATAGTAAAAGGTCGTTTGATCTCAATCTGTCATATTGGACAGGTTCCACATTGTATTCTAGATATGCCTATAAAATATTTAGTAATACCAATTACATATTTTTTAAAGTCTTGAAAGCTAGTATTTTTTCATCTTCCGAAATAGCTAATAACACCTTTATGGACTATGTAAGGGTTTTGATGAACTTAAGTAGTCAACCCAGTATATTAAGACGCTTTTTGTCTTTGTTGTTGATACTGAGTGCTTCTGAGAGTATTGGTTTACATCTGCTGCTTTTCCTGCTGTAAAAGTGTTGATTTAGACTATAAAGGTCATGTCTACCATGCGGTGTTTTAGTTTAAAACCAACAGGAGTGAGTCAGGAATTTTCCTGAGCAGATCCTGCCAGAAAAGAAAAATTGTAAAATTCCACGGTGTTGTCTTTGTCACCTTATATCCTGAAGAAGGAATGATGGTGCCACCTTTAAAGCTCTTATTGCAGTGTTTCTTTTCCTTACATGAAATTTATGGGTCTGCATCAGTGTTTCTGAAGTGTGGCCTGCAGACCCAGAGGGTTCTTGAGACCTTTCAGGAAGACGTTAAGGTCAAAACTATTTTTGTAAAAATTCTAAGATGTTATATACCTTTTTAGGTGTGTTGAGATTTGCACTGATGTTGCAGAAGTAATGACTGGTAGAACTGCTGTTACCCAAATATGAGGCAAGACAATGGCATCAAATTTTTCTAGTAATCGTTGTATTCTTCATCACACACTTGTTGGGGGGGGGGTGAGGGGAATCATTTTCACTTAAGGATGCCCTTGATGAAGCTGCAAGAATTATTGTTTTATTAAATGCTGATCTTGACAACACACATTTTTAGAAAAGTCTGTGTGACAAAGTGGGAAACAGTCCTCAAGCACTTCTACTTCATACTGAAGTACAATGATTATCTCTAGGAAAAGCCCGTGTACAATTTG
Source organism: Grampus griseus (assembly GCF_964374135.1). Taxonomy (NCBI): domain Eukaryota; kingdom Metazoa; phylum Chordata; class Mammalia; order Artiodactyla; family Delphinidae; genus Grampus; species Grampus griseus. The sequence continues at coordinate 120,134,305 of NC_139019.1, read as the reverse complement.
AGTCACAAGTTGATTCAGCCACTTTTTTGTGGAAACCATTTTTATTGGAAAGAACATCTGACAGACAAACTATGGTTATTCAGACTTGAAAATTTTCTCAAAAATGAGTGAAGTGACCTGTTACTTCAAGGAAAACAATTGACAGTATGTGTGGCCAAAAATCAATTTCAAGTTTTCAGGCAAAAATGAGGATTTTGGAAAACTTGTATCCATCATTGTGAACTTGTCAGCTTCCCAATAATTAACCATTTTCTGATGAGATCAGTGGTGATATTAACAAAGCTGATTTTTAAAAATTTATATATATATTTTATATTAAGTGTGTCAATATTTGGAAGAGCTGCATAATTCATACTATTATTTTCTAAATGAGCAATGCATGGTGTTACAAAATCATACATGAATAATAAAGGATCCAGTTAAAGTATAAGACAGATCAGTTTATTCTAATACAACAGAGTTCATTAGCATTGTTTCTATCTCCATGTTGCAAGTTAAATTTAAAAAACTACCACTTTGCTTTGCATTTTGATGTATCAAAAAGAATATTCGCTCTATGCACGTGGGAAGATGAAGATGGCCGAACAGGTGACCAAGTCAGTGCTGTTCATGTGTCTGGGTAACATCTGTCAATCATCATTGCAGAAGCAGTTTTCAGGAAACTTGTAACAGATCAAAACATTTCAGATACTTGGGTCATTGACAGTGGCGCTGTTTCTGACTGGAACGTGGGCCGGTCACCAGATCCAAGAGCTGTGAGCTGCCTAACAAATCATGGCATTAACACAGTGCATAAAGCAAGACAGGTTACCAAAGAAGACTTTGCCACTTTTGATTATATACTATGTATGGATGAAAACAACCTGAGAGATTTGAATAGGAAAAGTAATCAAGTTGAAAACTGCAGAGTGAAAATTGAACTACTTGGGAGCTACAATCCACAGAAACAACTCATGATTGAAGATCCTTATTATGGTAATGACACTGACTTTGAGACTGTCTACCAGCAGTGTGTGCGGTGCTGCAGAGCCTTCCTGGAGAAGGTTTGCTGACCTGGGTCCAGTCCTGCTGTGGCCCAGGCTCATCCCACAGGCCCGCATTCTCAGTCAGGTGTCACAGTGTCACCATTCCCTAGCCAAGGCTGCAGCCCTTTCTTCAGTTAACTCACTGTTTCTTACCTTAAAAAATAATTGTAGATGGAAATCGGTTGTTGTATTTGGCGGAAGAATAAATAAAAATTTTTGATTTAGACAGTTTATGGGGTAAGTGTTCTTAGACTAGTTGAACCTCCCACTTTGCCCCAGTTACAGAAATAGTGGAACAAACAAAATAGTAGAGCAGCAAAATAGAGCATAATGAAGTAAAACATCACTGTAAGGCCTATCAGCATCTGAGCCCATTGGCACTTCAAGAATCTGCACTACCTCTTCCCTCTGTGTGGATGGGGCCCCTGCCCTGCACTCCCTCTTGATGTCAGGGCCTGGTGTCCAGTGATGTTGGCAAGAAGTGTTCATATATGCGCAGGGTGCACACTTGTGCATTTACAGGAGAGGAAGGAAGAAGATTTGTGGGATTAATCTTCAGCACCTTCACTCCTTAGTTTGTGTCTGTCTAGTTGATTTCATACGGAAGTCAGCTTAAGTGTTCCCGTTTGAACCACTTTGCCTCTGGAAATGTAATTATGTCTGGGAAGAAGGACACTTGTGTGCTGGTTTACCTTAGGGTCAGTTTGGGGATGGCGTCTGCTTTTACATGCATGTAATTAACCTGAATGTCAAATTTAGATCAGCTTAGGTGGGAAAAAAAATAATAAGTGGGAAAAAGTCCTTGTATGTTGGAATGCTTAAATATTGATATGTTAAGTATTCTTTTATCAGTGCTTAGTTTATAGGCAAATATAGGTAATTTCTGTGCACTTGGAGATAGGTGATCTAAAATTCACATGAATATATGTCAGAAAAGATTGTTTTCAAATAAACTGGGGAAATTACAAAAATACAACTAAGGTAAAAAAAAAGAATATTCATGATAATCTGGAAAGGTTATTAAAATACTCTTTTCCAACTACAGGTCTGCAACACTAGATTTTCTTCAAATACTTCAACTAAAACAGTATATCACAACAGAATGAGTGCAGAAGCAGATATAAGAATTTGCAGCTGTCTTATATGAAGCCAGACATTAATGAGATTGTCAAAAATAGAATACAGTGCCACTTTTCTCAGTAATTTTTTAAAATAATTTTTTCATAAAAATGTTTATGCTAACATGTAATGGATTTATTGTTACTTTAAATGAATTAATAAGTATTTAAACATTTCTGTTTTAATTTCTAAAATAATAAATATTGATAGATATAACCCACATAAAAAATTTTAGGAGTTCTCAATAATAAATTTTAAGAGTATAATGGGTTCTAAGATCAAAGACTTTGAGAACCACAGGTTTATGTCATTCTTGTTTTTTCTGTTGCATACACATTGATATTCTCTCTCTTGCTCTCTTTGGAGAGAGAGAGTATAAAATGCAATTTGTTTATGCAGATTGTAGAAACCTCCATATGGAGCTTTTCTAGCTCTTTCATAAACTCCAAGGTGGGTTTATGATGCATCCTAACAGAGATCAACACAATAGCATATTTTACTAAATCAGAAAATGTGAGTTCTTGTCCTAATTCAACCAGCTAGCCCTGTGGAAACTCCGTGTGTGTGTGTGTGTGTGTGTGTGTGTGTGTGTGTGTGTGTGTGTGTGTGTGTGTGAGAGTGAGTGAGAGAGAGAGAGAGAGAGAGAGAGAGAGAGAGAGAATAGTAATCAAGATCCTTGCATACCAGAATGACTGGGAAATGCATGTATAGAAAAGGATATTATGGCTGTCTCTGTCAGGTAGGATTTGAGGGTAATTTTTTACTACAGTTGTTATAAGAGCTGGCTATTGGAATTGAAAAGTCTAGTTTTGAATCCTGGCACCACCATGGACAAATCATTTTAACCCAAATATGTTTCCACATTTTTGTAATGGCGAGGATGATAAAATTGACCTCCTAAAGAATTGTAGAGAGAATAATGTGAGATAATTCACATTAAAGACTTAAAACAGTGTTTTACATGGTAATATTCAAAAGGCTATTATTTATGTTTTTGGAAATTTTCAGTAGTTAATATATACCCATGTATTACATATGACATTTTAGAATTAATGAATTTCAACAAATAATAAATATACAGGATTTTTAAAGGTGCAAAGGTACAAAAGTTTATAACCTGAAAATTAAGTCTTTTACTTCTCCTGTCTCTGGGTCCCTTTACCTATATAATGGTGTATATAATGTACGTGTGTATATATATACACACATGCACATAGATATGCATACATATTCTAAAAAGCATAGTCACGGTGGGTGCATATGGTATATACTATTCTGAATATTAGATTTTTTCTTCCCCACTGAATATTTCTTGATTATCATTTCTTACGAGTACAGACAAAACTGCCTCACACCTTTAAAAAGGTGCAGAGTAGTCTGTGCCTATATCACAGTGTAGTTACCGATAGCTGTTTATATTTTGTTTTGGTTTCTACTTTTTGCTATTAAAATAATGCTGTAGCGAATTCTATATTTTATAGCTAGAAAAATAAATAGTATTTTTTTAAGCATGTATTGGACTAGCGTGGTAAGTCATGAGAATGAGAGCTATGTGTAGTTGAACCTTCATCTTTGATTTGCTTTTAATCAAGATGTTCAGTTAATTTAAAATTAGATTTAATTTTAAAATCTCAATAATGAGGTCATTAGATTTTTTATATTTTTCAAAAGGGAATTAAAAATTTTTAAAGATAATTAGACTAAAAGATCTCTAAGCCTTCTCAGCTCTCATTTTTAAAGTAGCTTACTTTTACAATAGTTACTTTACTTCTTTATTTCTTACCATTGATAGCTAAGTCATATTTTTCTGGAACATAGTAAAACAGGTCTTTAAAAGATATTGCTTCAATATCCTTCTGTTCCCTGTTGTTTTCATCACTAAAAAAGCCATGGTAAGGTTTCCTTCTAAAATGCAAGATTTGTTATAGTACATAGCAAAGGAGACAATAGGTATACAATTACTTTGAAAAATTAAAAGCACTATTTAGATGCAAGGTGTGCTAATAATGTTTGTATATTCAGAAAGCTTTCACAAAAAAAGAAGCTTGATTTTTTTCCACTTTTTGAAATTGATGGTTGTTCTTAAAGAGATTTACCCACTTGCAAAAAATAACATACTACAGAGAAGAAAGAAGAATGATTTTATACTCATTCATTCTCATGGAGAGATCTGAGTTACAGTGGAAAATTAACGTAACGTGCAGTACGAAGTCTGTCATCCTGAGTTTTTATTCATAGTCTTGGGCATAAATTTTATTTCACAGCTATCTTTATGTATGCTCACTAAAGGGGAAAGTACAAGAAAACGTTTACGTTTTCATTTGTTGACCTCCTGATGTTTAAAAACTTAATAGTTTGTGAAATGCTTAAGCACTGCATAAGTGAGTTTTAACATCATCAGGAAAATTCTCTATAAAATACAGACAACTTATTGTAGATAATCAGCTTGATCTTAGTAATTAATTTCAACCACCGTTTATAAAAACTGGCAAAGAGATATCCTGGGAATTGCATGACTAAGATTTTCTGCCTGTTGGGAATATCAGTTTGGGGCGTTGACATAATTCTGAGAAATGTAACTTACTTTTATTGTAGACAGTATGCTGGCTATGACTACTCGCACCAAGGCCGGTTTGTCCCTCCAGACATGGTGCAGCCACAACAGCCGTACACCGGGCAGATTTTCCAGCCAGCTCAGGCGTATACTCCAACTACGCCTCAGCCATTATATGGAAACAACTTTGAGGACGAGCCACCTTTATTAGAAGGTACGATTGGTTGCAACACTTGATAGTACTCTATAGTACCCAGCTGGTCAGTGAAAATAAATCTTAGTTTGCAGAAGTTACCCTTTTCTTTGAAAGAATAATACTGTAGAAAACAGTTTTCTACTAAAGTGACTCATTTTGAACAGAGTGTATATGAAACCACATTGAGCCAGGAGGACCAGATTTTTAATAGATCTTTATAAAGTGATAATAAAGTATGTCAGTATATGAGCAGAGTAACTTTTACTTCAGATTATTATTGAAATTCTATCAGTGGAAGAAATGAGAGGAAATAGCGTGGTATTGATTATTCTGCACGGAAATAAGCTGACAGAGCTAGTAACATCACTGAAAAGTATGGTGTTTTTCAAATTGTATCCCGAAACACAAAATGCAGTAGTTCTAAAGTGTTTCTTGTTTTTTGATCAGATAACGCTTTGAAAGTCTAGTGAAAGCTATGCATACTCTCCTCAGAAAAAGGCACACACATGCAGAGAGACGTAGTTTTGTATACATTTTCACAGGAACTCCAGTGTTCCTGAAGCCTCAGGTATAGAGTCCCTTACTGTTAACACTGTCCATATATTCTTTGCTATGCAGACATAGCAGAGTGTCTGTTTCATCATGTCCATACCTGTTTCTAACATCAGACCAGAAATTGGATATTTGTGGAATAACCACCATAATCAGTAAAGACTGATATTGAGGACTCACCAAAATAATATCATCTGATATTGCTAGATCACTCCTTTGATATTGGTGGTTTCATTTTTTCTCCTGTTAGAACATAGATTCTGGTAAACTAAAAGTATATCACAAATCCTGATTGACTTCCTTATTTTCTTTTTCTTTAGAATTAGGTATCAATTTTGATCACATCTGGCAAAAAACACTCACAGTGTTACACCCATTAAAAGTAGCAGATGGCAGCATCATGAATGAGACTGACTTGGCAGGACCAATGGTTTTTTGCCTTGCTTTTGGAGCCACATTGTTACTGGTAAGATGTTAGTTGCAACTCTCAGTGTGAGATTAAATGTTCCACCAAGAGCCTTTATTGAGACTCTGCTTATACAGTCAAGTCTTTGATGTGTCTTAAATAGTATTGAGTTGTTTGAATTTGTACCTGTTCATTACTTCTCCACTGATAATAGATATAGTGTATTTAGAAATCATTTCTTGTTTCACTAAGTGCTTCAGTTATTAGGGAAAAAATATTAATAAATATCGTATGGCTTTAGTCTCTCATCAAAATTCCTTCCTTTCAAAAACTGACAAAACTTTTAGCTTATTGCTATTTTTTAAAATTTCATCATTAGGTGGTGTTTTGTTGTAGCAATGCTGGTCTTCTGTATATTATTTTAACATTTAATGAATTGAAACATTAAAGGCAACAGGTTTTAGTCCCTATCTCCCATCTCCCTAAGAATGTTAAAGCATATTGAAAATGAAAAGTTGTAAAGATAATCATTACTGTTTGTTTTATGTCATTTCTGAATTAGAAGAGGTAAATGACATAATGGATCGAAGATGGACTTTTTAGTCAGAAAAACTGGGCGTGAACTCACTGCTCCTACTCTACCCTTGAGCAAAGTCATTTCATCCTTCACCTCCCTCTCATAGATAATACTATGCTTCCCACCTAACAAGTTTGTTTTGGAGATTAAGCAAGACAGGTTATGTGAGGATACTTTGAAAAGTTTAAAGCACTGTATAAGTATAAGGTTTTATTATTACTATATGAGTGCATTAGTGAACTCAGCTGAGCCCTTTTAAACTTCTGCACTCTTACTCAGGTATTTACAAACAAATATTGATTCTAACAAAAATCCCAAGGATTTTGCTATTTAATGTAATCTGTGGAGACATTCTCCCAATTGAGTTTTATATGTCAAACATCTGACAAACCAGGAACTTTTTAAAGGCTTCTCTGTGGACTGATTTTAGTGATAGCATACCCTGAATACAATGTTTGTTCACATAGCTGGACTAAGAATACTAACTACAATTAAGCTAACATTCACTGCCCTAAGACTGTTCAGTGCTGTCTTTTATAAGAGCAGAATCTTTAAGGTTTGTGTTTGTTTGTTTGTTTGTCAGAGAACTGTATAAAGCAACCAACAATTTGGAAAAACAAAGAAGAAAATATATTCCATTATATTCCTCTTGCCCAGTTATTAACCACTTTTCTTTTCTCCTCCCCTCCTCACAGAACCCTGGCTTCCTGCTTATCTTGGCTTCCTTTCTCCTAATTCCTCTAACACCCATGTAAAGTGAATAATGAGATTATTTCTGCTGTTAAAAAGATTATAGCTACATCTGCCAATGAGAATAAATTGCTTCAGGGCAATTTTGATGGAATTTGGGTACTTTCAAGTGATACTAGTTACTATCCAAACATCTGAATGGCTTTCCATCTTGTCTCTGTAGTTTATTTGCTTAAAATCAGCCAGATTTATTTTTAGAAATCTACTACTTTAGGTGATCATACCATGATTTTATATCTTTGCTGAATTCTATGCCAAGCTCAAATGGTAACTAGAAAATGAAAAACAATATCTGTGTGTTGGGAGGTGGATATTTTAAACTTCTTAAGAAGGATATAAAAGCCAGTCTGCTCACTGTTTTACTTCTCCGTATAAAGAATAGGTACCTTTGTGGATTTTAATGCTCACAAGTTGTATATCTTCTGTGAGTGCCATTTCAGGTGAAAGAAGCCAAAAATAACTATTTTGCCCTTAACCTGTAATCTTTTCTTTACCCATAGGCTGGCAAAATCCAGTTTGGCTATGTATATGGGATCAGTGCAATTGGATGCCTAGGAATGTTTTGTTTATTAAACTTAATGAGTATGACTGGTGTTTCCTTCGGTTGTGTGGCAAGTGTCCTTGGATATTGTCTTCTTCCCATGATCCTGCTTTCCAGCTTTGCAGTGATATTTTCTTTGCAGTAAGTGCTGGTCTTTATTTTGGGGGTTGATTGACTAATTCTGTGTAATAGGATTTACGTCACCATCAGTTTGAGATAAATCACTGATTCAACAACATATTAGATAGTGCCTCTTATATGTGAGGACTGTGTTTTATATTTCTCAGTGATGAATAATGGAAGTGAGAATAAGTTTAAAAATCTTTTATACCATCTCTCTTTTACCTATGATAAAGAATTTAGTTTTTTGTGTACTTAGCAGTGTCCATAAACAAATTGAACAGTGGTGATTGTTAACTTAAATACTGCATGGAAAAGGTCAAGTTGTTTAGAATTATACTTACCCTCTCTTTGATATTTTTTATACCATATCTGACTTCTTAAAGATATCGGGCAGGGCTTCCCTGGTGGCGCAGTGGTTGAGAGTCCGCCTGCCGATGCAGGGGACACGGGTTCGTGCCCCAGTCCGGGAAGATGCCACATGCTGCGGAGCGGCTGGGCCTGTGAGCCATGGCCGCTGAGCCTGTGCATCCGGAGCCTGTGCTCCACAAAGGGAGAGGCCACAAACAGTGAGAGGCCTGTGTACGACAAAAAAAAAAAAAAAAAAAAAGATATCGGGCATATGCTAAGTGGATGAATAATAAACACATATTCTCTCTTCAGCAGCTTTTTAACTAAAAATGGAGCATTCTTTTTATGGAAGAGGGTGTTACAAGCCTACCGTGTTCTCAGATGTACACAGCTTTAAATATGTGTTATTTTAAAATAATATTTTAGGTAAGGTTAAAAATAAAGGTATAGGGCTTCCCTGGTGGTGCCGTGGTTGGGAGTCCGCCTGCCGACGCAGGGGACGCGGGTTCGTGCCCCAGTCCAGGAAGATCTCACATGCCGCGGAGCGGCTGGGCCCGTGAGCCATGGCCGCTGAGCCTGCGCGTCTGGAGCCTGTGCTCCGCAGTGGGAGAGGCCACAACGGTGGGAGGCCTGCGTACCGAAAAAAATAAAAAAAACTTAAAAATAAAATTAAAAATAAAGGTATAAGTACAGCTAATAAAATTACTTCTCATGGCCAGTGCACAGATGGTCTCTCAACAGTTCAAGCTCCTCCTTGTGGCTAGTGCTGGACGACCAAAGATTGAGCTTTGTTACACTTTGAAAATGAAAGTTTAGGAGAAGAGTATATATCACCTATTTGGTAGTAGAGATTTGGCAGGATGATGGCCTCACAGTGTCCCTGCTTCACTCTTCTCATTTGTTAAGATCGATACATTTACATTCAAATTTTACACACAGTATTTTCTACTGAAACAGCGTTTTCCCACCGGAGTTAGTTTTGCAACCGGGGGACACTTGGCAATGTCTGGAGACAATTTCAGTTGTGAAAAACTGTGGGAGGCATGGATGCTCCTGGTATTTTACGGCTGGAGGCCAGGATGCTGCAGTAACTTCCTAACGATGGACAGATACACCCCCACAGCAAAAGCGCATCCACCCCAAATGTCAGTGCTGCCAAGGCTGAGAAATTGTGCTTGATTAAGGAGCAAGATGTGTTATAGATGAGCTTTTTATCACATGAAATAATGGAATTCACTGTGAGGTACATTTCAGTATTTGAAAAACATCTTGATTATTTCTGCGGATATCTACATGTGGATTTTTAAGTGCTTTTTTAAAACTTATGTAACTAATCTCATCTACTGTTTCTCTTCCCTCGCCCTGTTTTTCCTTGTCGGCTACAGAGGAATGGTAGGAATCATTCTCACTGCTGGAATTATTGGATGGTGTAGTTTTTCTGCTTCCAAAATTTTTATTTCTGCATTATCCATGGAAGGACAGCAACTTCTAGTAGCATATCCTTGTGCTTTGCTATACGGAATCTTTGCCCTAATTTCTGTTTTTTGAACTGAATTTATCTCGGATGTGGACATCATTGGGCCAAATAGCTAAAAGGACTTTGAACTCTTAAGTTGGACCAGCAAAGTGCTACAGTACAACTCTCGTGCAGATCTGATGTTTGACTCTTGGAGCAATGGAAGTAAATACGTATCTTTTGTTCATTTTTATAGAACTTTTGAATACTATATTGGATTTACCTGCAGTATGACTAGGTTTAAATGTTTGTGCTAATACAAATAAGAAGTGCTATTTCTTTCGTGTTCCTGCAGCCTTAGAAAAACAGCTCTTCTCCTTGCTAACATAATGTTTTTGATGGATTTTTATCAACTGTGGGAAACTAAGACTTATTGGAGAAATATTTTCCAAGGAGTTAGGAAATAAAAATTACCTGTATTCTCAAGTCAGGTGCAGTTGAAGCAAAAAAGTGATCCCAATGTAAAGTTTTATGAGTTTGCACTTCAAAAGTTTGACAGTCCTCTAAATTATCTCATGGAATTTTAGCTAAATTCAGCGATACAAGTAGTTCACAGTCTACCTTATTGTAGATGTGAAATGTGAACATCTCTTCAGATACTAGCATTAACTAAACCACAGTGACCTAGACTCTGCATTAATGCTCATAATTTGATCTCCATGTTTCCCAGGAAAAAGAAAATCACTAACCTTTTTTGCGAAGAATATTTAAAATGTCACAGTTTCAGTATTGCAGTTTCAATGTAAAGTACGTTTGATGCTTATTAATTAAAATTTTCCCAGTTGATTTAAAGTGTGTTGTTGAGTTTACTTTTGCTAACCCACTGTTCTCGGTGTTCCATTTTCTTTAACTAGGGTCTGGTTTTAACTTGTATTCCCAATTTATTTTAAGCTTTAAGAATAGTGGTCATCTAGTATAGAATCAAAAAATGAGATTAAACAAAAAGTAGTTTGCTTTGAGTTACATTATTTCCTTGTGTTGAATTTATTTGGTTAATATTGTCATGTTCTCTTGTCAGAAAGTCTGTAAGAAAATACCATATCTTGATGATTGGCTTTTTCTGGAGCCAGATTCTGATTTTGGACAAAGCTCAGTTATGAGAAAGATGCCATACTGGGAGGGAAAATGTTGCTCTTTTTTTTTTTTTTTTTTTTTTAAGAGGAGGCTTTCAGACTAAATAAAAAGAAATGCCACGCTGACATATTCATGGTTCTTTTTTAGAGCTAGTGTTCAACCATAAAAGGTTAAAATAATAAAACATACTTCTTACAAGAAGATCATGATTTCTGATCTCTGGAATTACATAAATTTGTTTTCCTTCATTAATATTTAATCTTCTGGAGGAACGTACTCACTAGTAATTAGCTATTGGCTGGGTTTTTAAACTTACCAAATTGTTTTAGAATATTTTTTATTATAATCCTTGGATAGTATCTTTTTTGCCTTTTTCAATTCATTTTATAAGTGTAAACAGTTCTTCCTAAGGTAAATGTAATGGGTGCCTTCTGTTAATATCCAGTTCTTCCTAATGAAAAGGGTAGATAATGCTTTGGGAATTAAAATCTCCCTCGGTTAGTTAGACTTAAGACCATTAATCTTCAGCTAAATTCCCCAAATGGATCAAACTGTTTTCTTATTTTTTTGCCTCCACCCCCAACAAAATAATTTTTAGTTTAAATCAATAATGTAGAGATTTTTGTTGTTAGTTGTCTTTTATTTAACCCCAAAATGATTAGTTGCAAAACTATTTTATATTCTGTCAGAATAGGTATACAGTGGAATTGCCTTTGATATGAGTTCTCAAGTTTGCTTGTTTACATGAAGAGTCATGCGTGACCAAAATTTCCCTTTTATAAAACTCTCTCATCAAAAATACAGTATATGTAGCCATATTTGTGCATACTTTAAAAACGGACATAACTGTGTCTCAGAAATACGACGTGGTAATGTTTTTCTCTAGCATCGGAATAGCCTTCTGCTGCTTCAGCTAAGTACCAGGAAGAGCATATGGTTTGCTTTTAGGTCCATTTTATACCCAAACCATGGATGTACCTTTAAGTACTGGAGATGCTCTCAGCATCACTAAAAGCTTAACCCAGTGACTGTCTCTGAGTAAACTCTTTGTGAGTGGATTTTTCAGGTTCACTCACTCAAGCGAGTGTGTTTATGCAAGCATGTATGCCAAAGACATGCAGTTGATTTTACATATAGTATAAACGTATATTTTACAACTTCGCTGTAATACGTTTACCAATGGGTGTTTTCAAGAGCTGTATAAGAAAGCTTATAGAAATAGGCATTCTTTTGCCAGATAAAGTTATGCAGATAATGAAAAATTCTGTAAATCTTTAAACACTGTCCTTACATACTGGTCATCCAATCAAAGAGAATTTTTTAAAATGTATCTAATGATTTGACTTGGGGTGGGATCTAAGTACTATGCATATGACATTTTGCAACTATAATAGGCATTGCTCAACTCATATATTCCAAAACTAAGTGAGGACAGTTATCTCTGTAATGTTATAGGATACTCAGACCCAGTCATGAAGAATTATGGGAAATCAAGATGATATTTGGAGATCTGCCTGTTGTCATATAGAGCATATCTAATGTAATGACTTGAACAATTTGCTTAACTTGCCGTGTGGGAGAAAAAATTATATATGACACAGTGCTTAGCCTGTTGTAAAGTTGTGCCAAAAGTTTTCCAAAAAAACGTAACTCGGTGTAGATCATCACATGAAGAGTACTTACCAAAGAACAGCACTGGGCCTTCCTTCAAGACTTTAGCTAGAGCAAGCTTCCTACCCAAACAGTAGCCCCAAGTGAAATCTGTCCTCACAAAGTATCCACTGATTCATTCTGTAGTGTCAAATTCCAAATCACCAAATGAACTCAATTATTGTAGATCTCAATTTATTTGGAAATGAAAGCTAAAGTTATTCCTCAAGCAATGTATTTGTATCTTAATAATATGCTTGTTTTCAAAGTAACTTTAAGAATGAAGCATTTAGTAGTAGGCAAAAACACAAGTACTTTTTTAGTCACAGTAGTTAATGAGAGTTTCTGGTTTTCTTTTTAGGATGTATTTAGGATTTGGGGGAAGGAGTGGCAATAACAAGATGATCAGGGTCTATTGGAAATGCCCTGAGGAAAAATTGGTTCGTGTGCTTTAATGAGTAGATAAGTATGATCTGTCATTAGCTTGTCAAGCATACAGTGTTGACTTTCAAACATCTTAAAACCTGTCCTCACCACTTTCTCCACAATCTAGGCTGTTATTAGTTGACACCACCAATGAAGAAATCACTGACTTTTAATCAGTTCTACTTCTGCCACCATCCAAATTATTGAAGTTTGAATTTTAGTGCATTAGTAATAGTACTTGAATTTCAATAAGTTACTTTGTTCATGAATAAATACCCAGTTTGTAACTGGGCAGTACGTAAAAACAAACATTAAATATTAAATTACTGATTTCTAGAGATTGGCAGATTACCTAGTCAAGTGTTTTATATTATTCTATTCTATTATCTTGGAATGGTGACCATAAAACCTGAAGAATGAAGTCAAGACAGTGTGTAGTTCTGACTTTTGCATCACAGATAGGAATATTTCTTCCTGTGCATGAAGTTCCTAGTCTAGTTAATAAAGAACATTACCTGCTGATGGAGCACAATGTCCTGTGTTTGTGCAAATAAATTAAAAAGATTACGTACGCAAATGAGGACTAATTAAATACAGAGTTCTCCTAATTTAAAAGCACAAATACTTCCTTGAGCACATTAGGTTCTAAAAATCGGATATTACATTTTTCATGAGTTTTATTAGGCTTACCTTGCATATATAATTTTTTTTTTTTTCTGAAACTACCACTAAATATGGTGATAGCTTGTAGGGTGATGAATTACGTATTAAGGCGTTATAATCGCTTTTCAACACTTGCAGCACAAAAGAAATTTTAAATATGAGAAAACAAAGGAAGTACTCATAAACATTTAAGATGCTTGTAAATTTATACCTAGTTGGCCTACTCTGATTCTCTTAAAAATAGAGAAAACAACATGGTTATTTCATTTTTTTCCCCAGGTAATTACAGTTCAAACAAATGTCTTTGTAAAATTTAATGACACATTTGCTTGTAGGTTTCAGTTTTGTGATTTTTGATATTATAGGACTTGGTAGCGTCTTTTCTCTAGGCAGTCAATGATCCTAAAAGCCCTATTATTTTAGTGCTTGCTTCGGCAGCACATATACTAAAATTGGAGCGATACAGAGATTACCGTGGCCCCTGCACAAGGATGACACACAAATTCGTGAAGCGTTCCATATTTTTAAGAGCTAAATGTAAGGCCAGACGCTACAAAACTCTTAGAGGAAAACATAGGCAGAACACTCTGTGACATAAATCACAGCAAGATCCTTTTTGACCCACCTCCTAGAGAAATGGAAATAAAAACAAAATAAACAAATGGGACCTAATGAAACTTAAAAGCCTTTGCACAGCAAAGGAAACCATTAACAAGACCAAAGACAACCCTCAGAATGGGAGAAAATATTTGCAAATGAAGCAACTGACAAAGGATTAATCTCCAAAATTTACAAGCAGCTCATGCAGCTCAGTATCAAAAAAACAAACAACCCACTCCAAAACTGGGCAGAAGACCTAAATAGATATTTCTCCAAAGAAGATATACAGATTGCCAACAAACACATGAAAGGATGCTCAATACCACTAATCATTAGAGAAATGCAAATCAAAACTACAATGAGGTATCACCTCACACTGGTCAGAATGGCCATCATCAAAAAATCTACAAACAATAAATGCTGGAGAGGGTGTGGAGAAAAGGGAACCCTCTTGCACTGTTGGTGGGAACGTAAATTGATACAGCCAGTATGGAGAACAGTATGGCGGTTCCTTAAAAAACTAAAAATAGAACTACCATAGGACCCAGCAATCCCACTACTGGGCATATACCCTGAGAAAACCATAATTCAAAAAGAGTCATATACCACAATGTTCATTGCAGCTATATTTACAATAGCTAGCACCTGGAAGTAACCTAAGTGTCCATCGACAGATGAATGGATAAAGAAGATGTGGCACATATATACAATGGAATATTACTCAGTCATAAAAAGAAACAAAATTGAGTTATTTGAAGTGAGGTGGATGGACCTAGAGTCTGTTATACAGAGTGAAGTAAGAAAAAGAAAAGCAAATACTGTATACTAACACATATATATGGAATCTGAAAAAAAAATGGTTTTGAAGAACCTAGGGGCAGGACAGGAATGAAGATGCAGACATAGAGAATGGACTTGAGGACACAGGGAGGGGGAAGGGTAAGCTGGGACGAAGTGAGAGAGTGGCATGGACATACATACACTACCAAATGTAAAATAGATAGCTAGTGGGAAGCAGCCACATAGCACAGGGAGATCAGCTCAGTGCTTTGTGTCCACCTAGAGGGGTGGGATAGGGAGGGTGGGAGGCAGATGCAAGAGGGAGGAGATATGGGGATATATGCATATGTATAGCTGACTCATTTTGTTATACCGCAGAAACTAACACACCACTGTAAAGCAATTATACTCCAATAAAGATGTTAAAAAATATAAAAGCCCTATTTTATATATTTTAATTTTCAAAATGGGAATGTTTTTATTTCCTTTTATGATTACATATCATTATAGTAAAAAGTAGTATTTCTCTTCAGCAGTAAATAGGAATGTATTATTGATAAGGTGTTTCAACGTGGATGACCCTTGAAAAGATGCTAAGTAAAAAAGCCAGTTGTGAAAGACCACATATCAATTGATTCCATTTATATGAATTTCTGGGAAAGACAAATCTCTAGAGATAAATCAGTAATTGCCTGGAGGTGAAGTGGGGATTCACTGCAAATGGGCAGGATGGAACTTCTTGAGCGCTGATGGTCGTGCAACTGTACGTTTATTAAAATCATTAAAGTGTACGCTTAAAATGAGTAGATTTCATGATATGTAAATTATGTCAAAAATTCTTTTAAGGCATGGGGAGAGAATGGGAGGAAGAACAAACTGCTGGAACATCTGTATTTTTAGAGTTCAAGAGAAGAGTTTTAGGATGGACTTTAATAGAGGGAAAAACAATATAGTACTTTTGCCCAGAGAAAACAAAATGAAGTAAAACTGCCCTCGCCTCAGATTTCACCCCCCACATAAGTCCCTTCAAATAGATTGGTGTGCATTTTATCAGACCATACACACAGGTTCCCTCTTCCCCTCCCCCTTTCCCCCAGTGGCTCCTATACATACGAATACACACATACATGTGCCTTGTTTTAGAATTAAAATTCATAAAACATAAAATTTATTTTAACAAATTTATAGTGTACAGTTCAGTTGCTTTAGTGTATTCACGATGTTGTACAAGTGTCATTACTATCTAATTTCAGAATATTTCCATCACCCCTAGAAGACACCCTATACCTCTCAATTCCCCACCTCCCAGACCCTGGCAACTGCTATCTGTTTTCCGTCTCTGGATTTGCTTATTCTGGACATTTCATACAAGGAGAAGCATAAAATGGGGCCTTTTGCTTCTGGCATCTTTCACTTTGCATATTGTTTTCAAAGTCAACTTCTTTTTTTTAAGCAATCTATTATAGGCATCATTATGTATGTTGAACATTGAAATTTCATTCTTTTTAATAGCTGAATATCATTATTTGAGTGGTTAAATTTACTTCACCAGTTCCCTACTGTTGAACAATTGGGATCTTTGTACCTTCTTTTAAAAATTGTAAGTAGTGCTGCATTTGTATTGGCATCTTTCATCACTGGAGTGTCACATTTGCTTCTAACAGTGCTGAGGTTGATCATTATTTAAACTCAGAGTTTAAATTCTGAGAATTTCAATAATTTTATTCCCTAACAGTTTTGTTTAATGTGAATATAGTTTTCTGTGATTTGTTGAAACATGCAAGTCGTTTGTACAGGCATTGCTCTTTGGTTCTCAATTATCTCAACATTTTTATTCTGCTCTTAAGCAGTGGAATATGAATACTGCTAAAAGTATGATGTCATACCCCCACCTCAAATTATTTCTGCATTAAAATGGAAGATTTCATTCAAAGTGAGATGCTTTTTTTTTCTTGCCCATTTAGAAGAGTCATTCCAACAGCATTTTTAGGTCAGTGTTTTTATATAGCTTTAAAAAAAATGTTTGAAATGTGCCCATTTAAAATTTCACCTTGAGTGGGTCTGTATGCCTATAAAATTTAGTCATTTCAGGACATCCTTGAACATTTAACTCTGCTGTGCTTTAAATTTTTTCAATATTCATCCCTTGAGATAAGAGCAAATGTATAGTATGATCTGACAGTGGCTCAAATTAGGCCTTGTTACCTAATGTGTTCCTATTTAAATTCTCAAGAATTAAATTTTATCACAGCAGCAGTTAAAAAGAAGCCTGAAATCAACATCTCCAATTCAGATATCTGCAGAAATCAGTTACATAAATTTTTATTGAGCTTTAAGTGTTGAATTTCTTAATAAAATGATTTAAAATGCATTCCTTCTGCTTTTTTTTTTGTCTTTGTGTTTGAGGGCATTTGTTTGCTTTGGCATTCTATTTATAATGTTCTATGCCTGTAATAATGCACTTTTTAAAAAACACTGTTTCTGTCCTGTTTAAATGTGGTACATTTTAATCACTACATGAGCATTCATATTGACCAACATACCCTAGCTTAAATGCCAGTTCAGATACTCCTTGGATGTTTATGTCTGTCACAAGGTCATGCTTAACCAGACTCAATTTTTATCATCTCTTCAGATCATATTCTATTCTGATACTGGTCTAGGTCACAGTCTTCCTAGTGGGATAACGTGGCTTTGGCTTTTTCTGTAAAAGATTCAGTCATTTCTATGGTTTAATAAAAGATTGAACTGCGTCTCCAATGAGGTGAATGGTATTTAAATGTGGCTATCTTTGATCATCTACTTTGAACCAAAATTAGAATTTATTTATTTATTTTTTACATCTTTATTAGAGTATAATTGCTTTACAATGGTGTGTTAGTTTCTGCTTTATAACAAAATGAATCAGTTATACATATACATATGTTCCCATATGTCTTCCCTCTTGCATCTCCCTCCCTCCCACCCTCCCTATCCGCCCCCCTCCAGGCGGTCACAAAGCACTGAGCTGAGAATTTAATATTTGACCTGAGTCACACTGATTTCCTGTTTTTTTATTTTATTATATCACAAAAATAAGAGATCATCATTTATGAACAAACCACGGAACCTCTGTCTTAACCAGGACCCAGCTAGAGGCAGAATGGGAATTGAGAGTATGAAAGTCAAGACTGAACTGAAGTTGATAGAGGGGAGTCTGGAGCCTTAAGAGAATCAGCAGGGGAAAGGTTGGAGAGTTTGTGCTAGGGAATTTGTTTTAATACTTATACTATGTCATATAGACATCAATATGAAATTTTTAGTGTATCAAAATAAAGCCTACTTACATGGTGTAAAAAGCAGTGAGTACTACCACATGTAAGATAGATAGCTAGTGGGAAGCAGCCGCATGGCACAGGGAGATCAGCTCGGTGCTTTGTGACCACCTAGAGGGGTGAGATAGGGAGGGTGGGAGGGAGGGAGATGCAAGAGGGAGGGTATGTGGGGATAAATGTATATGTATAGCTGATTCACTTTGTTCTAAAGCAGAAACTAACACACCATTGTAAAGTAATTATACTGCAATAAGAATGTTAAATATATATATATCAGTAAACCAAAATAATAAAAGCAAAAAAAAAAAAAGTGAGTACCAAAAAAGGTAAACAGTGGAAAGGTATGTTAATTCTTTAAATCAATTTTATAATGAAACTCAATTCTAAAGCAGTTTTTAAATATTCACGTAACACAAGGTAATTCTGGTGATATTCGATAGTTTGCAAAACCTCTCAGAAATCCATTTCAGCCTTAAGGTTAGGGAATTTTTCTAGCCACTGATTTAAATTGCTCATGCTGCAATTAGAGCTTGGGTCTTCTTATTGTCTCTTTATGGGAGATGGGATCAGGTCACCGTCCTTTAAGACTAGAGCTGGGGAGCTGTGGTCCCTGATCAAGATCTGGAAGAGAGTATCCGTGGAAGAGAGACCATTCTAATGGGCTTCATTTCATCTCTTCCCCGGGCTCAGCATGCTCTGGCTGCTGGTACTGCTCCAAAAATCATTTTTTCCACGTTGGCAATTATAATATTCTGATTCAGAGCAGAACCTATGAATCCGGACAATTAAAAAGCTATAGAAAGTAGACAGTTTTATCAGCATTTTAAAGAGGAACAATATAGCTACTGCCCAGGGTATAGCTTCTGTCCTTACCACTCTGCCTCTACCCTTTTGTCGTCTCACCCAGTCTTCAGTTTATGTTTATTCAAACTGTAACTGACTCTAATATAGAAATGGAAATGAGATGTATTTAGCATTTTGTGCATATCAAAGTTTTATGTTGCCTATTCTCAGTTCTTTAACAAAATAAATGAACTGCATATTTCATCTCTAAGTGATGGGGAAAATATTTTGGATATCTTTTTGCAAGGGATGTGGGGAGGAATGGGCCCTTGCTTTGAGGTTTTTCTGGTTCAATAACTGGGGGAATGTTTCCCATCCTTGTTCAATGAGCTTTCCCCACTGAATGCAGTCCCAAGCCATTAAGTGCCTACTGTGAGCAAAATCCTTCTTTGGCTTCCTCCTTACAAGCTGAGTTTTCTCTGCCTTAATGCTTTTCTCTCAACTGATTTTCTGATTGCCTTTGCACTCTTCTCTAGATCCCTTCCAAATTCTTCACATCTTTCTTTCATTGTGTAGCCCGGATCGGGACGTTCATGTTTCATGTATCTGATGACAAGTAAATAACAGTGACCCACATTTACTACTTTTTGTGTGGCTAAGAATGACATGTTTCTTGCACAATTTTGAACTGAGAACTAAGAATGAAAAATACATATCTTAGCATTAGCCTTGCTAATAATTTGTTGAGACCTTGATTGTCATTTTTGAGCTTTAGTTTTCTCTCTATAAAATAAAGTTGTATTAGATTCTTTGACACATTTCAATTCTGAAATATATATATAACTTTTACACACAACACTTAATTTATATTGTATATATTATATATAATGTTATGTATTAATATATAAAATATATAAATATACATGTAGTTTTTGAAGTAATAAAATCTCAATTATATTTCAGAAGAATATATATAGTCATCTATATATGTGTATTCATATATATATGAAAGTGTTCCCTATATATATTCTAGTTTTATCAGGCTATGTGAAAGTATATATGGAGTGATTTCTTTGTTAAAAAATAAGCATAGCACACACACACATTTGTCACCTGGCACAAATATTTCATTTAACTGAGAGAATTGATAACTAGATGCTCTTTTCCAGACCTCTTGAATTGCTTGGAATTTTTAACTATACCTTAGAAAGAAAATATGATTTTGCCCCAATAACTCCGAATGTAATCTTGGCTTTTAAATATTTTGTCCTTCTAATCTAATTGCATTGGAAAATATTATTAAGCAGGCACGTTTGATATTCTAACATTAGAGTAGTTCCTTTTTTTTTTTTTTTTTGGTTCATCAGGGCGCCTCTCAATCTTATAAAAATAACCTAATTCAAGGTACCAAGGACTTTTATCTGTATTATTACTGGCCTCCTGGGGTATTACATGACTCTTCTCAAAAAGTCCAGTGGCCATTTCCTTAGTTCAATAAGTAATATGTCTTGGACAAAATATAAGCTGTGGTACTCTTGAGGAAAGCAATTATGTCCATTTCAGCAACGTAGGAAATACAGGAAAAACCAGCATGGCTCTCTAAAAAGGTAATGCCTATGGAGGAAAGGGTGTTTTAGGGCTTCTTTCTTAATAATTTGATTTTTATACTTATTATAATGCAATAAGCTATAAGATGCATGATATATGTAGTAAGACTTAAAAGTATAATATAATAAATACCTATGTACTGTACTTCTAGGTTGAAATGTAAAAACATTAAGTATAGTTGAAATACCCTGTGTATATTCTAATGGTAGCCCATGTCTTCCCAGTAGAAGTTACTAATATTCTGAATTTTAGGCTTATCATTCTCAGCATTCCTTTATATTTTTACTACATGTGTGGCTATTCTATATTAATATTAAGTAATTTACATATTAATTTTAAAGATGAAGAAATAGAAGTGCAAAGGGGTTGAGTAACTTGGACAAGGTATACACATTGCTGTAGGGCTGTGTCTGTCTAATTTCAAAATCATGTTCCTTCCCATCTACTCTGCAACTTCAAAACTTCCAGGAACCTCCAAAACATGGATAATAGCTGTAATTAGCAAATCAGGTCTCAATTTATGTTACCATTTTGATTGAAATATTTTAATATAGAAATTAACAGCTGTATACATTTTTCTTTTTCATTATAAAAGATAAATAGACAACACAATGTTGTAAATAAACTATACCTAAATTTTAAAAAAAGATAAATTGAGATTAAAAAGGAAAGATCATATAATACAGAAGGGTATTTGGGGAAAAGTAAAAAGTAAAATTCATTAATTCATTTTTTTCCTCTCCTCCCCTATTTGCTCTCTCCTTATTTCCCTTTCATTTTTCTTTTTATTAAATAAATGTATTTATTTTATTTATTTTTGACTGCGTTGGGTCTTTGTTGCTGCACGCGGGCTTTCTCTAGTTGCGGCGTGTGTGGGCTACTCTTCGTTGTGGTGCGCAGGGTTCTCATTGCGGTGGCTTCTGTTGTTGCAGAGCACGGACTCTAGGCACGTGGGCTACAGTAGTTGTGGCACACGGGCTCAGTAGTTGTGGCTTGCGGGCTCTAGAGCGCAGGCTCAGTAATTGTGGCGCATGGGCTTAGTTGCTCCGCGGCATGTGGGATCTTCCCGGATCAGGGCTTGAACCTGTGTCCCCTGCATTAGCAGGCGATTCTTAACCACTGCACATAACATAAATTTCTAGCCCCCTTTCGTTTTTCTTTCCTTATTTTTTCTCTTTTTGTCTCCCTCCCCTTTTGTGTGTGTGCTATAAGAGCTGCTCAGAATAGAAGAGAGAGCCGTGCCTGCCCAAGAGTAGAATTAAGATCCCAGAGAACTCAGGGTACTCTTGTTGACCAAACACAGTGGGAATCTCAAAGCAAGCATAAATTCTGTTAATGGATGAATTTTTTAGTTTCCTGGCATCAAATCAATGTTCAACAAGTGTTGTTTACTGCGTGGCAACCATGTGGTGGATTCTGTGAGAGAATGCAGATGAAAACACCTACCTCTGCCTTCAAGGAGCTCACAAGCCAGTGAAGTTCTAACGATCAAAGCAAACTTGAAGAGTAAAGAGAAAGCCGAAGTAAACTCATGCAGGGGAGAGACTTGGTAAGCTCTGTCACCATCACCTCACATCCTTCATTAAGATGCAAATTAATCAATGATATAAATTGTCAGTTAAATGATGCATTTGATTAGGCGATAAGTTTTATTGACTTCAAGGTAAAACAACTTGACAAAAGCATAATTACTCTTTGTGTATTTGGCTTCAAAGATGCATTTTAAAATGCTTTGCATAGTGAAATCAACACTAAAATGTACTTGTGACATGCATAAAATGTACTTGCCAAGTACCACACCAGATGTTTCACATGCATATCTCATTTAAAGATTACAACAATTCAATGAGGCAGGTGTTATTATTGTCACTGTTTTAGATTATTTTAAAATTTCAAAGTATTTGCCCAATTGTTATACAGCTAATAGTGACCATAGTCGTGATTTGACTTAGAGAGTAGTTAGGAAAACTTGAAAACATGGTGACATTTGAAAAAGATCCATGCTGCCTTATAATTAACATTCAATCCTACGGACAAACTAGAAAAAATATATCACATACACAGCATTGTATGAACTGATAACTAAATTAAAGTTTTGCCTCTTCTCCCAAAGGGCTTTTTTTTGGCAACAAATCAGAAGCTGAGCTCTCTCTCTGAGGTTTGGATTAGTGACTTTTGGTTTGGTCTGAAATGAGCTAGAGATGTCTGCCTCTAGTTCTAAATTCTAGATTATATGAGAACATGGAGCTCTGTCCCTACTACGTGTTACTTTGTTTAGCAGGCTCCCGGAGGATTCCTCTGGGCTTGGCAGTTAGGTTGTATATGCAGTTACATATATATGTTCCCTCACATGGAGGGCCAAGCAGGAGAGGAAGCTGCTTGCGGGAAGTGCAAAAAATCAGATTCTACCTCTGGCTCCGCTCCTAACCCATGATATGACTTTGAATAAAGTTGTTTTATACTGCCTTTAAAATGGGGATTAAAAAATGGTTTCTCTTCTCACTTCACTGGCAGATCAAAAGAGACCGTTTATGTGAAATGGCTTTACAGAGTTCAAAGGGGTATGCACATGCAGGGCGCTATTTTTTAGAGAACAAACGTAGATGTATGCTCAGGAGCTGGTTATCCTGTGGGCGGGGGGAAAACCAGAGCCCAGGCCAGATCGACTGAAACAGGGGTAGGGCCTCGTTCACACTAATTCCAAGAGTAGGCTAGTTCAGCTGTATCCAAAATCCCTCACAAACTCTTCTCCACATTTGAAAACCTATTTGTCAGGGGAAAATATATTGGTTAAGAGCTCAGGCTTTGTAATCTGAGAATCTTGTGGAAATGTCCCCTCTCGGCCTCGGTCTTCTCATCTGCAGGACAGGGATAACTACAGCATCTGCTCATGAAGCTCTGTGGATTAACTGGGCAAAAGAATGCTAAGGACTTAATCTGGTGCCTTGTAAACTGAAAGCAGGCAGTAGGTAGTAGGTAGTGTATTTTACCATGGTCAGTAGTAGTCTCAGCAACAGTAATGCAGAAATATGAGGAGGGGACTTGGACAGTTTTTTTCTTACACTTGTGAATGGAATTACTTGGGACCTAATTTGCT
Source organism: Grampus griseus (assembly GCF_964374135.1). NCBI lineage: Eukaryota > Metazoa > Chordata > Mammalia > Artiodactyla > Delphinidae > Grampus > Grampus griseus. The sequence goes on along the minus strand of NC_139019.1, from coordinate 120,110,603 downwards.
TGTATTATGCCTGAACAGTGGTCTTGCATACAATTTTCTTTCTTTTTTTTTTTTTTTCCTGAGTGAGGGGTTATTACTTAAAAAAAAAAAAACCAGTCATCTCTAATACAGATTTTCTCCTTTTGTGCCATATCTGTATTTCCTTTCATTTACATATAATTCACTATTAACTGGACCTGGGGAGAATCTATGACATTTAAATGATATGAATCTTGACCATGGTTTTTGCCCTGTGGCACAGATTCACAAAGTCACATAATGTTTGTACCTCATTACAGAGACTGTTTTTTCAAAAATGCATTCAGTGTTTGCATACTAGTTAACATTTCCTTAATGAGATATATTTAATTTGGCTCAAATAAAACAAGTGCCTGGTTACTCAACTCGATGTGCACATCTGAACATAAGTTTGATGAGGTTCACTATTGGAATTTTCTTTTTGTCGTGGAGGTTTATACAGTTGAAGAATAACATGAATGGTTGAAAGTCCTAAAGCATAATTTGAAGGAGTGTGAAACAACCCATATTTATTGTAATAGCACTTGGGCAATATCTCATTTCCACTTAGCTTCAGTGCTATAAATAATTCTAATTTGTTTGCCTTGTACACTTATTGGATTAATTACAGTAGAACAAGCTAAGTGATATTAATGTAGCAGTTGGCTAAACTTGATACAAACACGATAATTAAAATGATTATTTTTTAATTTCTCCCCTTTTCAGTAGTTTAATAAGCTGAATCTAGTGTTATAAACCTTAAAGAATTTGATTTGAGAATCTCTAGGCTCTTTTGTCAATGTGTTTTCATTGTTGATAGTGGATTTCAGTGTATTGTTGGGAGTTTCCTTCAGAAAGGAAGCATCTGGGTCCTGCCTCCATGCGATATCTGCTTATTTAAAAAGTGTATTGTTTCCGTCATTCTTGCAGCACCATGGGATAATCACGTGTTTCCATTTACACACCCAAATCGATGCTGGTAACACACATAACGCACACACGCCTGCACACACACAAACACGCATCCTTGATAGAGAAACCGTTCCCTCTGGCATCAGTAAAAGAACATATATTTATTTCAACATGTCCTCCAACAAGCTATTTGTTGCCTCAGCATTACCCAAGGCAAAGATTGTCCTCAGCTGCTCCCCCATCCCGTCTCTCTCTTGTTGCTACATGTTTGATTATATCGGGAAAGGTACTGTTTCTGTTAATGTATAAGAAGAAGGCCTCTGGGAAGCAAGGAAGTGAAAAATGGTCACTGCCAAAGGTATACTCCTTTCATCCTAAAAAGGTTGCCTGAGCCACTCTTGGTCCTCCCATTATGTTCCTGTGCTGTTTGCCAATTAACTTTTCCCAGTGTGCAGGGGTCACTGATCTGGACAGCATCCTTTGGTTTCCCCTCCCATTGATTCCTAGCAGAGCTCTTATAAATGCACTGTACTTGCTTTTTGGTTTTCCCTCAGTGGCTGGGTTGCTTGGTGAGAATTTGATGCACAGGTTTAAACAACCTCTTTACAAAGTGGAGACAAAGCAAAAATAGAAGGGGGAAAAGTACACTCAAATGAGCTAGAATGAGAGAAAACTTTAGCTCAAAGTTTTTAACTGAAGTACCTTGATTTTTGTTGCTTTCGAGAATTTTAAAACAGAGAACAACTGAGAAATGGAAATCGTTTCTTCCCTCTGTATGTCTCAGAAGGATTTTCTGCTTCATATCCGACTCTGAATGACTCTCTCTGTAGTCTACATTTAAAATGTCAAGTAATTTCACCAGGCCTTTAGTAAATAAGGATTCAGTTGGCAATTGGAGAAGCTTATCATCTGCAAGTTTCTTCAATATTCCCAACACTTTTTGAAAGAGGGAACATTCCTCAGAACCCAAATCTGGGCCCTTGATTTTCTATCTTTACATCCTGCCCTCCAAGGCAGTTCATTTGCTCTTACAGAGTCAGCTCTTGCCTCCATGTTAGACTTACCCAGATCTTTATCCCAAACACTAACCTCTCACCCATGCTCAAATCCCTATCATCAGCTGCCTGCTGGACATTTCTTTTTTTTTTTTTTTTGCGGTACGCGGGCCTCTCACTATTGTGGCCTCTCCCATTGCGGAGCACAGGTTCCGGACGCACAGGCTCAGCGGCCATGGCTCACGGGCCCAGCCGCTCCGCGGCATGTGGGATCCTCCCGGACCAGGGCATGAGCCCGTGTCCCCTGCATCGGCAGGCGAACTCTCAACCACTGCGCCACCAGGGAAGCCTGGACATTTCTTTAAGATGTCCCGTTGTCAACTCAAACTGAACATATGCACAATGAATGGAACTCATCTTCCTTCCTCTCCCCTCTGCTCTGATAGGCAGCCTCTCCACAGTCCACAATTCTTTCTGTCTCTCTCTCAGTCTCTGCCTCACCTATCCCTCTCTCTCTCACAGCAGTTCCAGTAATGATCAAAACTGCGGTCATTATTTGATCTTCTCTCTCCCCAGCTTCTTACATCTATGTACTAGATAAGTCTTCTGCATTCTTTCATGCCTCTCCTCTGCCCCCTTTCACTACAATTCTGTAACTGATCATGCAGGTTTACACAAGCATTTACTCAACCAGTGGTTATTAGTCACCTATGCCTTGCCAGGCACTATAATAGGCACACTGAGGATTTGATGTTAGGAGAGAAACTGCCATGGCAACAATCATAGCAATTATCCCCTTACAACGCTCTCCTACTTGGTATCTTGGAAGCCGGTGTCTCTTCCTCTCCAGTCCACTTGTCCTCAAGTTAACCTTCCCAAATATAACTTGGATAATATTTTTCTAAATATCATGGATTTAACTATCAGTAAGTCTGTTCTATATATTTTATGACCTAAAACCTTTAGGAATCTTCATGTAGAGCATCATAAGCCACCCAGCTGCATTTAGAATCATGGCTGCATGTCCATTAGCAAAATGGAAGACCATCTCGCCTTCATCTGCCAGCCTTACTTCTCCCAGACACTGCAGGGGATGAGGGCAGGCGCTTAGAGCCTCATACTGCCAGAAGCAAGACACTCTGGGGAAGACTGGAGTGCTCAAGGGTAACGAAGCCCATGCGTCAACTTCCCAGTTGAACAAGTTAGCCCCAGTTAGTGCCGAAGCCACTGTCAGTGCCCATAACGCCAGCTGTATTTCTGAAAAACATGTTCGGAAGATTCGTAAACAGATTAATGCAGGTAGACCACACTCTGCTCTTAGAACGTCAGGGAGAACCTCCCTGATGAAATGACATCCATTTCTTTATGCTTAAATATGTCCTCTTTTATGATGATTATTACAGAAGCAGCAGATGTTATAAAGCAAGCAGTACGAAAGTATATGAGGTAGAAATGGAAAGTCCCTCGTGTGACCTCTGCGCCCACAGATTACCAGGCGTGAGGAGAGAGTGCTGCACTGCTACTTTCACTCAGCTTTGCAGTCTTCCTGGTCATTGTGACACCTTTCCTTTCCCAAATACCTCCGGGACAAAAGTAGAAATGAAAAGCCGATATAGCTGGCTCATTTTATCCCAAATTTCTGCTCTCAGTGGCATTCCCAAAAGTAGGAGAAAAGTGGAAGCCTCGGAGGGTACTCAGGAGACCCTTCAGTGACCACAGAGTTCACCACCACTCCCAGGCCTGGATGCCGGTCATTACGCTGCAACACACACCATCTGAGGTCTACACTACTGGTGTCGATGCTCTTTGACCACTAGGTGGTTCTGTAACCTATCGGATGCGATTCCCACTTGCTGGCTGAAGTGAAGAACGGAAACATTAGGGTAGAATCCTGTCCCCACGCCTACGGCATTTGTTTCTGTCTTAATTTTCACCCACCCCTCTCTGTCCAAAGAGAATCTGACCACAAAGCCAGCATGCACAATCTCACTAGGCTGCTCTGTTGGGGAAGAGAAGAGGGCCATTTCCTCCACCAGGCCAGGTTCGGGCTGTGAGGCTGCAGGCTGTTTTCTACATGTGAAGATGAGTGGAACTCCCAGGCACTCTGTCCTGGTTGCAGCAGGAATGGAAATTTCCCTTACCTGATGGCTCCACATCTGCTGCATTCATTTATTTAACACTTACTGGTGCCTATTATTATATGCAGGGAACCTTGCTGGGTCCAGAAGCTAGAGATATACTGGGGTATCTAGTCCTTGAGAGTTTAACAGTCATATAGGAGCAACAAGCAAGTTGCTTGCCCAACACCCATTCTCCCTTCGCTTGGATCTCAATCTTCCCCTGGGAGCACCTCTCTTCCCTCTCTCCACCCATGGGTATCAGGTATCTGACTCCACCTCTGACTTCCTGGTGGGGCATCTGACTCCCTCCTGGCCTGAGCACTGCATCCCCCCCCCACACACACTGATTGGTTCAGGGACAAGCATATCACCTGATCCAAAGAGATGCAAACTGGGGAATTTTGCTGGGACTATTGAGAAACCAGCTTTATCTCCTTTTATCCTGGTCTTGAACCTGGGAGTATGTAAGCCTGAATCTGTTGGCAGCCACCTTTCCATCACATGAACTCTGAGAATGAAGCTAGTGTGGAAGAAAGCAGAGTTAAGAGATAGAAAGAGATTGGGCCCTGATGGTGTCATTTGAGCCCTTGAATCAAAACATGCCTGAAGCTAGATCTACTGAAGTGTCAGTAGATTTCCACTTTGCTTCATCTTGTTTGAATCATATTTTCTGTCACTTGCACCAGATGTAATAAATGATATATATGTAATAATATAAATAATAAAGAGATAACTACAATGCCATGTGGTAGGTGAGTGATCTGATAGAAGTTAGTATAAGCTGTTATGGCAATAAATCGGAGAGATAGCTAACCAAGAAGCAGGGATGGCTTCCTTAAGAAGTTCATTTGTTTAGAAACTAAGAATTGAGCACTATATTAATTTCCTGGAGCTGCCGTAACAAAGTACCACAGACTTTGGCTTAAACGCTAGATATTTACTCTTTTATTTGCTTATTTTCTCTCAGTCTGGAGGCTAGAAGCCTGAGATAAAGGTGTTGGCAGGGTTGGTTTCTTCTGAGGCCTCTCTCCTTGGCTTGTAGACAGCCATCCTCTCCTTGTGTCTTCATGTGGTCTCCCCTCTGTACCTATCTGTGTCTACTTTTCTTCTTTTTATAGGGACACCAGTTATATTGGCTTGGGGCCCACCCAAATGACCTCATAATTCATGCTTTAAAAATCCTATATTCAAATACAGTCACATTCTGAGGTACTGGGAGTTAGGGCTTCAACACACGGATTTGAAGGGGATACGATTCCGCCCATAACAAGCACCTAATTTGGATGCAAAGACAAATAAGAAAGGATTATTGCTATCATTGAGCATACAATCTACATAAGACTGCAAAAATAACCATAATACATAGCTAAATAAGTGAAACATATACATTTATTGAGCACACTGCTAGAAGCTGTGGATTTGTCATTTCAGATTAAGACACTATGCCTGTGAAATCACCAGTATTAATGGCGATAGTGTACATTTCCGGTCTTTGACGAAGAGGTCACTTCCAGGTAGTGTGGTATTTGAAAACACTTTGAAGAATGGTAGAATTTCAGTAGAGACAGCCAGGGTAGATGTGCCACATTCCCCCGCATCACCCAAACAGACTAAGTCACTGCTTACCATCTCTTTCCAACCTTCTTTCCCATTTCAGTGCATCACACCATTTTAAGATTTTGTTAAATGCTTTTTTTAAGGGTAACTTTTACTTAATGATTCCTTTGATTAGTTTGTTGTTCCTCATTTGCATTCCATTTCTGTCACTGTCAAAAACTGTAAAAACTCTGAAATGTTTCCCTGTGTGCAAGCTAAGAAGTAAACCTGCCAGAGTTTCATGGATGTTGACAGGTGACTCGAGACTGCCGGGTAAGAGATGAAGGACAGTTTTTTACTCATGGCCTTTGTTCACATCAAGAAGAGGGTCAGTGATACCGGCTCATGCAGTGGGGTGTGTTACAGGAGAAGAACCTTGAGTTTAGGGAAGCCAGATCTTTTATAATATGAGGTAATCATGCATGTTCTTTGCTCTTGAGGGAGACACTATCTCTGTCTTACAAGGCTGTTCACTATACAAATATCCTTCAAAAGACAGCCTGGAACAAAGGGGCAGTGAGGGCCTTGCTTGCAAGATGTGCAGAAACCCAAGAGGCCCACAGGGAATTATCTTCCAATAGTCATAAGCAGCTTTGGCCAAACAAATTTCCTACTGCTTTCATGATAAATAAGTCCCAAGACATCTATGTGTGGAAAGGTTTCACCGGGTCTCGGATTTAGACTCTGGGTTTTCCACTTTTCTGTGGTTTTGATGAGTCTAACCACCCATTCCGCAATTCTCTCTCTCACTTATCAGCAAATATGTTATGCTCTCACCTTTAACTTCAGCTATTCATCATATCTTTCTTCAAATTTCTCTAAAATATAGTAACTGATTTTACCACGGGTCAGCAAATCTTGGCCATTGGACCAAAGAATGGTTTTTACATTTTTTAAAGAATTGTAAAAGACAAAATAAAACAAAAGCAGAAGAACATGGACAGACACTGCATGTGATCCACAAAGCCTGAAATATTTACTTGGTGGCCCTTTACAGGCAAGGTGTGGATGACAACCATGTTCTAAACCTTCGGAAATGCTATAATAATTGAGCACTGTCCTCTTCCCTCCCTCTATTCCTTAACTATTTAGGTAAAATCATGGAAGGTTTAGGGTTAGCTATTGAGTCAGGCAAAATTTCTCTGATGATATATATATTCATTGCATTTTATTTCCTTCATAATAAATCAGGTTTTATTTTCCCTCTTCTCCCTCACATATGTCTTACCATCACCTGCCCTGTGCACCAAATGCAACAACCCATTATAACAAGTAGTATTTATTATATGTTTCAGGCAGAGTCCCAAGCACTTTATGTACATGTTCCTACTTAATCCTCATCCTGACCCTTTGAGGTAGTTACTGGTATCTTAATCATACAATAAAAAAACCGAAGGCACAGTTTGGTTAATAACCTATCCAAGATCACGCAGCTTCTAAGTGGCAAATTAACAAGTATATTTTACTGCTCTGTCCATCAGTAGTGTCTGCCTTTTGAGGAGCAGTGATCTATTGTGACAGAAGCCTCCGCTGGCCACCAGCAGAGCAGGTGAGATGCTGACAAGATACAGGAGGAAAGATAAGAAGGACTCTTACATGTCAGGACTCCCATTAGGCACTTAAAAAAAGTCACTTTGTTTAGTGCTTGACAACAAAGGTGAAAAGGCTTTTTCCATTTTTCTACAAGAAGAAAATGGAGCTCAGAGAGCCCCCGAGATTTGCCATATACTAGAGCTAGAATTTGAATGCATATTTGTCTGAGTCAAAATTATTCTGTGAAATTGGTGCTCTGTCATTTGGAGGAGCAGCTGTCAAGGGCCAGCAGGCAGCTCCTTATATAGTTTGTTGATCATGTAGACTGGGTTTAAGCAAATGTTTATAAAGCACCCACTTTATAAGTAAGATGCTGGATGCTAGTGATACAGAGCGAAAACAGGACCCAACTGCCTCCTTTCTACAAGTTCTTGGTTAAGACATTACATGATTTAGGAAAGAAACTAGTATTTTTCAAATGTCGTACCTTGCACTTAAAGCTGGCTTTCTTACATTTTTGGGTCACCTGTTTGTTTTCTGCCAGTCAATGACCTAGAGCTGATTAGAAACAGGATTTCCCACCTTGCCTTGGGAGATAAGTGGATTTCTCAGGGGAGTTAATTTTCTTTAGAAGCCATCAGTATTTTACAAATATTTTCTTTAGAAAAACTTTGTATGTCTATATTTACCCACATCATCAGGTAGATGCAAGTAAATTCCACCTCAAATATTTGACAGATATTTTATTGTCTCTGTGTGCCAGGTGCTGTTCTAGATGCTGAGGAAACATTAATGATCAAAATACAATTTTTAAAGTGCTTTCATTAACTCTGGTGTTCTTCCACAAAATTCATAACTTCAGTTTAATCATGAGAAAATATCTGATAAACCCCAATTGAGGGACATTCTACAAAATATCTTATCAGTATCCTTCAAACCTATTAAGGTCATGAGAAACAAGGAAAGACAGAGAAACTGTCACAAACTGGGGGAGATTAAGAACCATTATGACTAAGTGCAATGTGGATTCTGAAACAGAAAAAGGACATTAATGGAAAAACTGGGGAAATCTAAATAAAGTCTGTAGTTTAGTTAATGGTATTATGCTGATGTTAGTTTCTTAGTTTTGATAGATGTACCACGGTTTTGCATAAGATGTTAAGATTAGGGGAAGTTGGGTAAAGGGTATACGTGAATTCTCTATCCTAGCTTAGCAGCTTTTCTATGAATCTAAAATTATTTCAACATAAACATTTTTAGAAAATCCATGCCTTCACAGAGATTAAATTCTCGTGGGAGAAGGAAAACAAAATACAGTAAGTAAATTGTAAGTCAATATCAAGACTGGATGATTTTGAAAACTCTCAGACACTCTAAATGGCAAAAGATACTAAAAGTCAGAAACAGCTGCCCAAACAGCGGTACAGAGAAAAGGCTGAATGTGTGACTGTACCTTTTGTTAAAACCTCAGAAAGACAAAAAGATCAGAGTATTTAATCACAAAACAGCCCTTTTGCTAGTTTGTTCATCGTGCATTTTTGACATTAAATTTTTTTAAATTTGGATTTTTAAGAAAGTATCACATTAAAATATCATTTATCTCTATTACTGAGTTTTGTGGCCCCCCCATTCCATTTTGCCCAAGGCGAGTGCCTCACTCACCTCGCCCATGTCCTGGCACAGCTCACCACAGCCCTAGCGTTATTATCCCTATTTGACAGGTAAGGGAACTCAAGCATAGACAGGTAATGCAGGGCCAGGCAGCAATGATGTGGTCAAGCCAGAATCCAAAATCTATGTACTAACACTATACTCTACTATACCATCTCTTCCTTATACTGATAATTCTTAAAGACTATTTCAATATGGCCCCAGACAGCAGAATGTGGTGATTCTGTTACCTCTACTCTCACTGTATTACCTGAATATGCAGCTTTTCACTACCATCATCTCCAGCAGAGCTTCCTGACTGATCACTAACTGGGTGACCTCCACGGTGAAGCAGATCATCACACACTGGACTTTTTGCTGCAGTATCAGTTAGTGACCCAGTTCTGTAACTCCACGACTCTTCTATGAAATAAGGGGCCTAGACTTCCTATTGCCTATTTTTCTCCCGGTCTCTTTTATGTGAGCTGTTTAGTTGGCTATAAGTCAGATGGTTAAAGTAACAGTGTAGTGACAAATAATGTTGATTGTGAACCCCTAATCACTCCCAGAGAAAAGTTCAGGTCCAAAAATTGCTTTGGCTTATTATGGCCAGTCATCAAGAACACCAACAGTACATAGCATTTTTCAGTGTACTGTGGAAGGATTGCATTTTTTTAACACAGAACAAAATAACGTAACATTTTCGTTTAGAGTAGAAGAGAAAAAAAAAATGCCTAGATTGTTGTTAGGGAATCATAGCCATAGCCATTATCCAAGTGGCTCCTACATCCTTCATGGTTAGTGTGACACATGGTCAAAGCATACACAAGCATACTTGAAAAGATTCTCAACCCAACCCAACCTTCCACCTCCCAGAACATCCACGATTTCTTCCCCACCTATTGACTGCTTTCTGAGACTCTTAGAATATGAAGCCTTTCAGTCTACAATAGGAGTTAAATCTAGAATGCCATACTCCTGGAAGAAGGAGCACACAGTTTAAATTCACCTCAAATTCTAAATGGTATCTATTAATCCTTTACAAAGAAAAGGAGAGAAATACGGAAGTTGGGCTATATGGAGTCCAAATCGTAGGCTAGGTGCTGACTTCCTTCAAATCATTGTCTACTGCTCTTCTTATAAAAGATGATACTGCCTGAGAGCATTGGAGTTGTAACCACATTAGTGAGGTTTGCAAAAGGTTCCGGCAGCACGTTCTTTGCTGAAATATCACAATAATGTGCAAAAAACTTTTGCAAGGTGTGAGACGTTCACGGGCCCATGTGGAATTAGTGAAGAACCCTAGAGAAGCCTCAGATGATAATACTGCTTTTGTAATTGTTAATCCAGAAGGATCCAAGTTAAGACCTTGCCAACTAGGGCCTGTCACAATTTGGAGGTAAGGATAGAGAAAAGAAAGTTCCCTTAATCAGAATTACTGTGAATTGGGCTTCCCTGGTGGCGCAGTGGTTGAGAGTCCGCCTGCCGATGCAGGGGACACGGGTTTGTGCCCCGGTCCGGGAGGATCCCACGTGCCGTGGAGCGGCTGGGCCCGTGAGCTATGGCCGCTGAGCCTGCGCGTCCGGAGCCTCTGCTCCGCAATGGGAGAGGCCACAGCGGTGAGAGGCCCGCGTACCACAAAAAAAAAAAAAAAAAAAAAAAAAAAGAATTACTGTGAGTCTTTTGCCTCCAATTAGATTGCTCCCATGGATGGCTTCCCTTTGCCAATGAAGGAGGCTGACCTCTCCGTGGCCTATGATGTTCCGCTTGACTGGCTGCAGCCGGCCTCTCTAACCTCAGCTCACGTGACTGCCCAGCCCCTCGTTGGTTACTCTTAGTTCTCAAGCACTCGGCTTCTTTCCTGTACTTGGATCAGCCTTTCTACAGTTCTTCCCTTGGGCCTCTCCTACTCATCTTTCAGATAGATACCAGCTATCAAATATCACTTCCGGGGCTTCCCTGGTGGCGCAGTGGTTGGGGGGTCCGCCTGCCAATGCAGGGAACGCGGGTTTGTGCCCCGGTCCGGGAGGATCCCACGTGCCGTGGAGCGGCTGGACCCGTGAGCCATGGCCACTGAGCCTGCGCGTCCGGAGCCTATGCTCTGCAGTGGGAGAGGCCACAGCAGTGAGAGGCCCGCGTACCGCACAAAAAAAAAAAAAAAAAAAAAAAAAAAAATATATATATATATATATATATATATATATATATATATATCACTTCCTCTGGGAAGCCTTCCCTGATCTCTGGGACTATTCTAATGCCTTCCGAGTAGATATACTCACACTACCCTGCCCTTCCTCATCACACTTAGTGTAAGCACACTTGAATCATTATTTGCATAAGCATTTGTGTGATGCTTACCTCTGCCACCAGATTAAAAGTTCCAATGGAACAAAGATTTAATCTTGTTAACGATTACCTATAAAGACCTAACACAGTGCCTAGCACACAGTAGATACTCAATACATATTTATTAAGTGGATGAATGAATTAAAGGTAGTTTATTTGATCTGGAAAGATTCTTGGAGAGCCTAGTCCAAAAACCTAATTTATAGAGGAAGAAACTAAAATCTCAGGAAATTTGCTGTCTTGTCCAAAGCCCAACCCCAAAGCAAAATTAGCGCTAGAACGCACATTTCTTCACTTTCTCTGTACTTTTTTTCCCCCTGTCCTGATGGAAAGTTCATAGTCTAGTGATTCATCACACTGGAGGGAATAGCAATTCCTGGCAAGTTCTTCAGGACCTTAATGAACTCGCAGGTTTGTGTTTTATTTAATATTCACTTTATTTAAAATGAGTCCACAGTCTATGTTTATTTCCCCATTTCTCAGTTAATTGTCAAATGTTAATTGTCATGAAGAAGAGACAATGTGGCAGTTTGGCAAGGTTCTACTGAACTAACGAATGTTTAACAGGATCACAGATGGAGTCATTTGCATACAGGAGATATTTTTTTCCAGGGTTTTGTCCCAATTAAAAGTTACAAGTTCAAACCAGGTTACCAGTTCCAACCAAAAGAAGTTTCCACATTTTAGAGCTTGAAGACATGCTACTCTTTCTTCAATATATTCCCTTTTTCCTTTCCCACATTTGACAAGCTAAGAAATATTTAATAGTGATGGCCTTCTTAAGTAAAACAGAATAGCTACAAAGTTCTTCATGCCTGCCCCCATCGATTGGACAGGCAGCCGATTTTAAGGGTCCAACAAGAAGAAACATTGGTTTAATTTCTTATGCAGCCTATAGTAAGATCTTATTTCAGGTAAACAATTGAGTGCCTTCTTTATGCCAACCACTGTGGTCAGTGCTGGGGTTGCAAAGATGAATGAGGCATGGTCCCTGCCCTTGAGGAGCCCCAGAAAAGTAGGGGAGAGAGACACACAATCCTTTAATTCCCATACAAAGTGCTAAGTACAGGAACAGAGGTGTAAAGAGGATGCTTTTCGAGGCTGGAGGAAAGATTACAGAGATTACTTTTTCTCAGATGAAGCCTTGTGTGATCCAAAATTTAAAGCATGGGCAGGAGTTACCCAAGTAAAGAGAGTGGAAAAGGATCTCTAAGCCAGAGTTAGAGTGAGAAGAGGGGCATGGATTGTTTCGTGTAAAGGAGACAGGCTGAGCTATCTCAGAAGAGAATATACTGGTAAAATAAAAAGGGTAATAATAATAAGCAAAGCTATTCTGAACTGTCAAGCCCCTGTAATCTTCAAGGTATATTAAATTAGCGCTCCCCCAAACTGATTTGCATTCCATCTTCACAGTTCTCCTTGTAATTGATTGCATGCTGCCATTGCTATTATTAGCTTAAGATTCTTTTAAATCAACCTATTTTAGCTTCATCCTAAGCAAGATTATCCATTAAATCAGTGATTTTATCTTAGTTATATTTTTCTAATACTTACTAAAAGTAAGTACATAACTATTAAAATATAAAAATGTGTTCCTTCTGGAATCATCTTAAATATAACCAGGGGCATACACACATCACCTTGGTTAAAAGATTGGCTCTTTTGGTTAAAAGATCTTTTAAGCAATCTTTTTGGTTAAAAGATTGGAGTAAAGAAGAGGCTGGCTAGTCCATGAGTCCAGCTCATTGGATTGATTTGATTAAGGAGGGCAATAGGGAGTTCAGTACAATGCTGAGTTTAAGGCATGATTCCTACCATCCAGGTGCTCAGTGACAGCTTGGTTTAGTTTTCCTGTTCATAACTTAATTACATTGCTATGGTCTGAATGTTTGTGTTCCCTCAAAATTCATGTGCTGAAATCCTAATGCCCAGTGTGATGGTATTAGGATGTGGGACCTTTGGGAGGTGCTTAGGGCATGAGGGTGGAACCCTCATGAAAGGGATTAGTGACCTTATAAAAGAGTTCACCCCTTTCACCATGTGAGGACACAGTAAGAAGTCTGCAACCTGAAAAGGGCCCAAACCAGACCATGCCAGCACCCTCAGACTTCTAGCCTCCAGAACTGTGAGAAATAAATTTCTGTTGTCTATAAGCCACCCAGTCTGTGGTATTTTGTTATAGCAGCCCAAATAGACTAAGACAAACAACAACAACAATAGTAGCAGCTACCATAGGATCAGTCCTTGTGTGTGTCAAGCACTGCACTTGGTACTTTACCTTCCTTTGCTTATGTAATCTTTACAACCCTCTATGAGATAAGTTTGATTGTTACACCCATTTTAACAGGCTCACAGAGGCTAAATGTCTTGTGGGAGTTCTGACCTTTTGTTTAAGAGAAAAGATCACAAGAAAGCTGCCCCATGTAGTTGAAAGAAAGCTTTGTCCAGACTCTGGAGGCCAGGGCTTTGGTCTCAACACAGCCACTGGTTCACTGTGGACTTCAGAAGAGTCTATTAAACTCTCCAGGCTGCAGGTTCCTTCTATGAAGTGTTTACGCTCTATGATGTCTAAGATCATTTGTAAGCTGGAGACTCTTTCTAGGTCTGTTTCTTTATCTGTAAAGTAGGGCTAATAATACCAACTTCATAGGCTTATTGTGAAGATAAAATGTAGGTAAAGTCCTAGCCAAGGTCTGAGACATGGTAAGAATACAATAAATGGCATTATAAATAAATACACTATTAACCATAATAATCTTGAGAACCACCCTGATGATTTTCAAAGTGGATAATTCATCCACAGATAAGTGAGACTGAATGAATTATACCACTATATAGAAATGAGTGTGCTATCTGCTTTTCATTTCAGGCGGACAGTTGGGTTTCTCTATGCTTCTGTATCTTTAAGTCAGAGACTAATAACATACTCTTCCCTGGTGTGGTAGTTGGTCTCCAAGATGTTCTCCATGATTCTACATGCCTTTGGTAGTCCCTCCCATGTTGAAATGGGGTGACTTGTGTAACCACTGAGATATTGTGGAAATGCTGTATGACTTCTGAGACTAGGTCCTAAAAGACATTGTAGCTTCTGCCATACGTTCTCTTGGATTCCTCATGAGGACACTCAGGCAGCTCCATGGAGAGGCCCCTGTGATGAAGAACTGAAGTCTCCTGTCAGTCAGTGAGGAACTGAGGTTTTTACCCACCGGCCACGTGAGTGAGCCATGTGGCACGTAGATCCTTCAGCCACAGTCAAGCCTTCAGATGACTGAAGCCCCTGGCAACATCTTGACTGCAACCTCATGAAAGACCCTGAGCCAGAACCGCTCAGCCAAGCCACCCCCAAACTCCTGACCCCAAGGCCAAAGAAAGTCTGAGATAATAAATATTTGTTATTTTAAGCCTCTCTGCCTCAGGGTAATTTGTAATGCCGCAAGAGATAGTGAATACAAATGAATCATTGCAAAGATTCGAGAAAATATTTTAATTGAAAGCATATAGCCACATTGGTATAATCTAATTCAAGCCATCAAAGAGCTATGAATGCTCAAAGGGAAGGAATAAAGAAGGGGGAGAGGAGAGGCATGAAAGAGAAGGAGACTGTAGGCTGCAGGACAGAGGTCTCTAAGAGCATCTTCTCCCTAGCAGCAAAGGACAGCAGAAGATTTCACCAGGCATGACTCACCAAGTTTAGGGACTCATTTAGAAGCAGCGTGGATGGTGGTAAGGGAAATGCATCTGCAAACACATCAAATCCACCAAAAGCCTTTTTCGCAGTCACAAAGTCCAAGGCAATAGTTTGGAATGGATCTCATTTGAATAGCCGAAGCTTCATCTCACCAGCTATTTAGTCCTGATTCCTTATGAATAATAAAATGTGTTAGAATCATTTTCCACTTAGCAACAACTATTCATGAATGGCCAGTGTTACTATTCATGCTTCTCTGTTAAAAACAGGCCTATTTTCTTGCTTTCTAAAAGTGAATTGTATACTGTGAGCATGGATTTGGAACACAGCAAAACCTGGTTAATTCTGTACTACTTTATACTGTGCCAGTTTGTAATAATGCCTCTTAGGAAACTGACCTGAAGATACAATGCAAAAGATACTTTGAGGACGGTGGGGAGGGAGGAATTGCAACTTCTTCCTTTTTCTTTCAGCTCCTGTCTCTACTGTGTAATTGAGTGTCCACTGCCTGGTTTGCCCTTGTCTATTTTGTCCTTGTGAATACCATCCCTGGTCTCCTGGTTTGAAAATTACTTTCCCCTAGAATGCTTTTGAGGAAAGCGAGCATGCCTGGTGTCTAGTCCTGGTCAGTGTTCTCTCTATCCCTAGCAACTTTACTCACCCTTTTTTATGGAGGATCTTTTGGCCATAACCTCAAAGCCCCATTACTGTCGAGGCTGTTGTGTATGGCCAACTTGTCGTGTGTGGGGATAATGAAGAAAAATTCTTCTCAATTTAGAAATGTCTCCTATTCTTCATTTAGATTTCAATTTAAATATTACCACCTAAGGCCTTCCAGGACCAATCTGTCAAAAGTGGATTCTTCCCAGTTACTCACCAAAATCCTCTGCATACGCCTTTCCTACCATTCACTATAACCTGTCGTTGCCTTTATTTGCAAATCTTAGGGGCAGCCTGCATGAGTTCTAATCCCAACCCCATCATGTGCTGGCTAAGGGGTCTTAATGCAAGTTATGTAACTTTGTTTTCAAAAAAGTTTTGCATCAGTAAAATAAGGAACTCAGAGAATTGCTGTGAGGATTGAAGGAGTTAATACGTGTAAAGTACTCAGCATGGTGCTGGGCACATATTAAGTGCTATATAAACACTAGCTATTGTGATTGGCCCCCTCTCTAGAACATGAAAGGCACAAAAACAGAGGTCTTGTCTCTCTCATTTTCAGAGCCCCACCCCAAGCACGTGGCCTGGCCCACAGGAGATGCTCTGTTACTAGCAGTTAACATGGAAACCCGAACATTGCTTTTCTCAATGATTTCTAAAATCCCCATCGTGAGAAATTTTTCAGTGTCATTTTATTTTCTTGGGTCTGCCTGCTGCCACTTTATTCAGGCCCTCCCCTCCCCTCCCCCACCCCTCCCCCACCCCTTCCCCACCCCTCCCTTCCCCTCCCCAAGCCCTCCCCAACCCCTCCCCCACCCTCCCCTTCTCTTCTTTGTCTCTCTCCACCAGATGCAGGTGCAGACCCACACATCTTATTGTTTACTTATGTAGGACAATTTCAGCTTTCAACTCCACCTTAGACTATGCTCCCAGTCTTTCTTTGCAGATCCAAAAGCAGGCCTTTTGAGGAGATTATCTATATCTATATTATATAACCATTATATTTATATATAATATATAAAACCATGTGTCATATATATATTAGCCATCAAAAGCATTCCTTTCTTCCCTTTGTACATGACTTCTTTTGATTTTAAAAAAGTTTATGTTAAAGAAAATTACATGAAAAGACAGAAGATTAGAAATAACAGAAATATATATTAGAAAATATATATCTATATTATGTATTAGAAGATACAGAAAATTAGAAAGAAAAATATAGTTTAAATACACCCACAGACCCACCACATAATGTATATAATCACTGTCAATGTTTTGGTGTATTTCCTCTGTTTACTTCCAGACTTTGCATCTCTTGACGGCTCTGGCTTCTGTGCATGTGTGTATGTGTGCATGAGAGAGAGACAGAGAGAGAGAGACAGAGAGAGAGACAGCAGAGGTATAACCAGCCATATTGCATCATGCCCTTTTCATTCAAAACTGTTTTTTTTTTTTAAAACATTTATTTATTTATGGCTGCATTGGGTCTTCATTGCTTCGTAGGCTTTCTCTAGTTGCAGCGAGCAGGGGCTACTCTTTGTTGTGGTGCGCGGGCTTCTCATTGCGGTGGCTTCTCTTGTTGCAGAGCAAGGGCTCTAGGCGCACGGGCTTCAGTAGTTGTGGTGCGGGGGCTCAGTAGTTGTGGCTCACGGGCTCTAGAGCACCTGCTCAGTAGTCGCGGCGCACAGGCTTCGTTGCTCCGTGACATGTGGGATCTTCCTGGACCAGGGCTTGAACCCATGTCCCCTGCATTGGCAGGCGGATTCTTAACCACTGCGCCACCAGGGAAGCCCTCAAAACTGTTTTTAAAAGAAGTGTCATATTCATTTATCTGTCCCACAGGTGTAATTGAGTAGCTATTGGGCAGCAGGCACCAGACTGAGGCTGCACTGTGAGTAAGACAAGGCTTATCAGATCCCAAAGTTTGATCTCTTACTACTTACCCACCCAGCCTCCATCTGTTCAGACTACTGATTTGTGAAGCATTTAAAGCAGTACCCCAGGAGCAGTTTACTGTATAAATTCCACACGGGGCCTCGCATTAAAACTGCAGACCTATATCTTCCAAATGTACTCCGGTTACTGCAAAACTTCAAGGTTTACATGGAAAGTGTTTTTCCTCCTCCTCGTAATGACTGTGGACTTAGCACCTTTTCCTCCTTCCCTCTCCCGGTGATGGGTACCTCCAATTTCCTGCCACTAGAGACAGTATTTCTATGAAAACACCAAATGAGTCCTTTTGTAGACCTGGGAGAAAAATCCACTGGCATGTATACACTGAGTCACTGGGAGTGCGGTTTGTGTAAAACTAAGTTAACTGAGTTGGGCCAAATTTCTCCCTCAGAAGCTGCAGTGGTCGATACCCCCAAGCAACAATGCACGGAGGTCACTGTTACAACTCAGGAAATGTATATCAGATTCCGTTATCTAGGTACTTCAGAGAGGAGCTAAAGCAGAGGATGTGGGGGAGGGGCCTGTCCCGGGAAGGCCCCAAAGGGTCCTGCGTTTACAGCATCTCCTGACGCACGGGGATGTTGTAGAATGCTTCTCCAGCTGTCTCTTCAGTGTTGTAGATGTTTAGGGGCCAGGCCTTGGAGGTCAGCCACTCCCAATTCAGACCTTGGCCCTGTCACTTACCAGGTGTGTGACCCAAGGTGACAAGCTTGTTTTCTCTGAGGTGCTGCTGTCTGTACCTCAGAGGCTCTTCGTGAGGGTGAAATAGGATAGGGCGTTTCAAGTGTAAGCCCAGAAACTCACACAAAGGGCGGGCCCAGCAAACCCTGGGGAGCGAGTACTGCAAGGCATTTCCTGTGGGCTGGTCCCTGCACAGGCTGAAAGGCCGTGGTTTCTGCCCTCTACAAGCTCAGCCACATGAGGGGAAAAGATTACCAGATAGTCACGTGGTAAGTTGTGTCATCCCCACTGGAAATGCAGGCCTGACTGGGAGCCATAACCCCAACCTGGCCCCTCAGGTCTGCAGCAGGGGCAGCTGGACGCTACTCCTGGGACAGACGCTGCCCATCTGCAGCCAGTCCAGTGTGGACCCTGCCCACAGCCGGGGTGGAAGCAGCTAGTCAGCACCACAGGGACTCTGCTTTCCTGCCACTGACAGAGGAGGTTTGTTGTCTTTCTCTGTAGAAGACCCACTCCTTTTCCCCTCCCTCATCCCCACAGAGCCTAGACTCTGCTTGGCAGGAAAACCTTCCTACTCACTGCTCAGTCTTAAGCGCCTTACTCTGTATAATTTTCCCTGAGTTAAGATGGATGTTTACCCAGAGCATTATAGGGGAGACGAACTCGTACAACCTGAGGCTTAGAGAGCACCTAGTACCGGATGACAGGGAACAAGTTTTGTTTGATGGAGTCGCCATTTTGACTCCCCCGTAACTTGAGAGCACGTTGCACAGAAGTCAGTCATTTAGCCAATCAGTGAGCCTGTCCAAGCACCCAGCACCCACGTCTCATCACGTCGTTGTTAGTTCCTGCTCGCTAACAGAATTTCGCATTGACGGTGAGAATGGATACGTTAATTTTTTCCACTGTAGTTCATGTATTTGAGATGCAGATTTGTATATTTTTGTGGTGGGAAAATATTTGGAACTGCCTGCTGTGTTTTCACTGGTATTTCCTGTGAATCCCTTGACTCTTCCCTAAATTGGGCCACCAAGCTGAGAGATTGCCTCAGGAAGGAGGAGACACAGCAAAGGCTTTTGAGTTTTTAAAACTGTGTGTTTGCATTTCAGATTGTAGGATCTGAGGGGGCGTAGAGAAGTTAGGAGCAAAGCTTCCTAGCCTTCCAGACTAGAAAGTTGCTCCAATTAAGAGCAGGTGAGGAAGAGAGTGACGTAGGGAAGCTTAGACTCAAGGATATATCTGAAAAAAAAAAAAAAAAAAAGGCCCTTTAATCTTTCTTCCCCTTCGACCCCACCCTGCCAACCTATGCCCAGGTGGATGAAATTCTACGAGTGGGTGACAAAAATCCAGCTTGGTTTGGGAGATCTAAGAGAAGAGAGGAGCTGTGCCCTGCTTCTGGTTTTGCTCCGGGAAAGGATGAGACCCCCGAGAAGAAATAGCTACATGGTACTTGTAGGAAGATAGACCCAGGACAGAAAAGGGCAGGGCTTCTATGCGTGGCTTGAGAAGAGCAGGACATTCCCCACACACCTGGCAGGGCTCAGCAATCAGATAGAGACAACATCAAAGAAGCCCCGGGCCAAGAACAAGCCCACCCCGCAGCCCCTTGGGGCCCGAGGGACTGGGATCAGGTGGGGCTGAGGGTATCAGAGGAGAGGAAAATGGAGCAGGTAAGCCTGTTCCACAAAGCCTGGGTGCTACGCTACCCCTCCCCCAGGAACACAGATACCACTCTCGAAAGGAGGGGTGCACCCTGAATTGACTGATCCTGGGTTTCATGATGGAAAGAGGCTCTTAGGAGGAATTATGTTATGGAAAAATAGTTAAACTTCTTGCTCACTGGAGTTTGTGTACTGAGATTCCTACCTGCTGTACTCAGCGGCATTTATAAATTTAGATAATTACAATAGCTTTGGAATATCTTCTGTGGATGTCAGGTGTCTGGTATTGCTCTATATTGCATAGCTTAATGTGTGTGGGTTGGTGGGGGAGTACAGCCTTGGATTCTTGTCTTAGAATAATGTTTTTAAATGTATAAAAATACAGGCTTACAAAGGAAATCAAATAGGGAAATAAAGTTAGCAAAATATTTAGAAAACAAATTTCTGATGTAGTAATTATGTGATTCTTTACTCATGCACTAAATAACATGATCTAGCAGTCTAATAAATATAATATCAAAGTGGTGGTAAGTACATACAATATTAACAGACGCCTATAGCAAGTAATACGAAAAAGTCTGATTTGTACTGATGACAAGAAACAGGTTGTTTATAGTACTGTGGCTTATTACCTACATGCATAATTAAAGAAAGATTCATTTTAGTTAAAGGTTAATGAAAATAAAGATAATTTTTCCCATCCAAGTTCAAAGATCTCCTGGATTCTACCCATGAACTCTTGAAATCTTCAGACCCCTGTACCATCTAACTTTCTTTATTGACCAAAGATTTCATCTGACCCTTTCAAAAAAACCCCACCAGACTCCATGTGAGAGAAAAAGGTCGAGGGGGGGGTGCGTTGCAGAGACAATATCACCTAAAATAATTTCCTCTTAACAAAGTGTCCAAGAGATTTAGGGGTAGTCAGGTCTCGACAAACCCTTCTGCATTCATTATCACCCAAGATCATAAATTGAGGAGATCATAATCCTAGGTAAGTGTTGGGAGTATAGACAAAAATATCCCAGTTGGCCAGGGGCTGAGTTTTAGATAAAAACTAATTCCCTGGCCTTGTAAGCGGGATAAGTTTCTTAAAGGTAAGATACTTTGTTCCCCAGTGTCCCTAGGGCAGTAACTAGAAAATGGCAGTAGTTGACAAATGCTGTTCGGATGAATTAATTAACTGATGGATCAGGCAAAAACATTGAGTTTCGGTCTGGGCAAAGTGATGAGCACCCAAGTGTCATTTCCTTAGCAGCAACCTTGGCAAAGAGAAAGGGCTTGATTAAAGTCAGCTAGTGTTATTTTTACTTTATAAGGCATTCTTTCTGTATCCTAGTATCTAGCCTTGTAGCCTTAAAAAACGAATGTAGCTTTCCAAGGGGCTTCTTTATCTCTAGGGTTTGGATAGGGATTAGGTAAAAATAAATGGCACAAAGAGTATGAAGCAAATAGCACAGAGGCTGTATAATCAGTAAATGCACAATAGTTGGTATTGTTACTATGATCTGATGTAGTAAATGTAGTAGTTTTATTATTACTGTTAATATTACTGTTAATAATATCAAGGTATTGAGTCCAATTTAGTAATGTGTTAGAATCACAAGAAGAACATTTAAAAATACTTATTCCCCAATATCTCACTGAATCAGCATTTCTGGGGAGGGACCCAGAATCTACCTTTTGAAAAAGCTGGCCAGGGATTTGGAAAGGAAGTAAGGAATAGGAAATTGGAGCCCAGAGGGAAACCAAGTTATTATTGTCAACATATTAAAACATTATTTTAACGCAAACTGAGCACTTGTCAAGGTTTCACGTATTCGTGGGAGAATACAAGAATACATTTAATGTATTCATGAGAGCACTACAAGAATGACAAAGCAAGTTCCACAGATGATATGAAAACCTGGGATTTTATAGGGAGTAGAAAAAAATAAGTAAGGCTGAGAATAAGAATGCTCAATTGGTTACAAAACTGGTGAATGTCCTTTAGGATAATAAAGCCATAGATTTCTGGATTATTTTTTTCTACCAGATGGAAGAGAAAAACATTGTACTTGATCATTTTTCTGTAAGTTAACTTCTAACTTAACAGAGTTGTAAAATGACTGGTTCTTAATCAACAGTAAATAGAAACTCAAAAAAAAAATTGATTCTCAAGTAAAAGGTCATTGTGGGCCCCTTAATTGCATCTGCAAAACGAACACATCAACCTGACTGATTTCCTTCACCTTGAAAGTCTAAAGTACTTACATATACTCAGGTATAAAATACAGGCCACGATTTGTATGTGATGTCATATTTTGGTACTGGGAAATGAAGTAACAATTACTCCTTGCGCCACCCCCTCAGAAATAGTTACTATGGGTGGAGGGCAAAATGGGTAAGGGAGGCCAAGCATATGGTGACAGATGGAAACAAAACTTTTGGTGGTGAGTACCCTGTAGTGTATACAGAAGTCTAAATACAGTTCACCCTTGAATAAAGCGGGGCCTAGGGGTGCTAACCCACCATGGATCATGTAGTATTGTATTACATATTTTTTGAAAATTATCCACATACAAGTGGGCCTGTACAGTTCAAACCTGTGTTGTTCAAGGGTCAACTGTATAACGTCCACACGAAACATATAATGTTATCTATGTGGAAGCAAAAGAATGGTACAAATGAACTTATTTACAAAACAGAAATAGAG
This sequence comes from Grampus griseus, assembly GCF_964374135.1. Classification (NCBI taxonomy): domain Eukaryota; kingdom Metazoa; phylum Chordata; class Mammalia; order Artiodactyla; family Delphinidae; genus Grampus; species Grampus griseus. Next base: position 120,088,113 of record NC_139019.1, on the reverse strand, counting down.
TCACAGATGTAGAGAACAAACTTAATGGTTATGGGGAGGCAGGGAAGGGGAGTGGGGAGGGGTAATTGGGAGACTGGGATGGACATATACACACTGCTATATATAAAATAGATAACTAATAAAGACCTACTGTATGAGCACAGGGAATGCTATTCAACACTCTGTAATGACCTATATGGGAAAAGAATCTAAAACAGAGTGGGTATATGTATGTGTATACCTGATTCACTTTACTGTACACTTGAAACTAGCACAACATTGTAAATTAACTATACTCCAATAAAAATTAAAAAAATAAACCAATATTACCTCAATTTAAAAAATAAAGAGATAAAAATCAAAATGAAAAAAGTTACTGTGAAATATTCTCTAGTCGTCCTGCTCTGATGCAATATCTCCTTAGTTTTCCTATCCTGCTGTGATCTGAGGAGTGACTGGAGGGTTCTACCTTTTGCTCATTCAAATCATCACCACGCCGCTGCCTGTTGATGGCACCTGAAATCCTACCATTTGAGATTCATTTCCTGAAGCCCTTACTTTTTGTCTAAAGTCTTTCTTCCTTTTTTCAATGGAAAATACCCTGAAAGGGAATGTTTGTGGGGACTAAGACAGCAGTTGTTTAAATATAGCTCTTCTCTGACCATGATTCCAGCAGAGACTTAGCTTTTCCTCATTTCCTTACAGTGAGCAGTATCTTTTTCCTCCAGAGATTTAGAGAAGGGAGGGGAGAAGAAAGAACCAGCTGGAACTCTCCAAATGTTGTGAATCTGATACCATGAATGAGCTTTAATCACACAGGGGTAAGAAGCTGAGAATTTGGGTACTTCACACAGATGCCTTTGATGTACCTCCTAGCAGACGTGCAGGGTCTGACTTTCCTCGTTTTACTTTGTCAGTGTTTTCTCTCTACTGTATGGAGGATTGAGATGGTAGGGACCATGGCAGAAACATGAAGGAAGAGGTGGTATGTGTATACATTGGCTAGATACATTGTTTTGTCTGCCCCTCATTTCCACATTACATCCCTATACATTGTTCAAAGTATTCCACCTGTCACAGTTGATTTGTTCAGAGGAGACATGTGACTTGCATTAGCCAATCAGAACAGTCTTGGGTATTTTGGACTTGAGTTCTAGATAATAAAGTCATTTTCTCCTGGAGGTAAGTGAAGCTCTTAGCCATAGAGCTTGAGGAATATCAACAGCCATGCTTCTACTATGTGAAAAAGCCTGCAGGCAGTAAGACAAGCAAAATATATAAAGAAAGAACAGAAATGGAAATTGAAGAGAAAACATTCAACGGTGTATGATCCCAGTTCCAGCTGAGACACAGATTCACCCACTTCTTAGGTTCTACAGTGGCCTTGCAAGGTCACGTGAGTGCCATAAATTATTCCAACCCAAGGCTAAATCAATGGTAAATTCCTTTAGAACAGGAAACATGTCAAGGCTAGTCACATGATTGTCACTTAGGAAAAAAAGAATATTGAAAAGAAGTTTGGAGAGTTTATCAGGTAACAAGAAGACAGCATTTCTAGTTCCTCCTGTGGCCCAGAAGGGACCACAATGAAGAAAGCAAACCAATTTAATGAGTGAGAAGCTAAGCTGAAGATAAACCAACTGTATTTCTCAATGAATCCACCTTACTTTCTGAAGAAGCACATTGGAGGAATATGTGTGATAAGAAGGTGAACCTTGAGTGATGAACTGTTTTAATATTGCCCTTCAATTTGGGAAAAGGTGACTACAGGCTTGCAAGCTCACCGTCATCTAGTTACTGTTTAGAGGATACAACTCAGGCCAATCAGAGCCTCTTTTCTGGGGATGTGGAATTGGGACAGAGAGCTAGCTTAGGTCTGCCTGGGGTGCTGGATGCATACATGTCAAATCAGGAGTTGGGTACAGCCACATTCTGCCTGCCATGGGACCAGAGGTTCCAAGGAAGCTGATCTGTTAAGAAAGAGCCAGGATCCACGGAAGCGACTCACACAGAGAGGTGGAGTTCTGAGGGTTCTGGCTCATAGCTTCAACCCCTCCTGACCACCAAGCAACTCAGGCCATCTCGTGCCATCCACAAGACCCTGTTGTAACTGGAAAATAAATCCTCATCTGGAAGGTAAGGCAAGCAGAGTTGATTTCTGTTACTTGCCACCAAAAGAATCCTAATACTGCCGGCAAATGTCTTTCAAGATACTCTCACGAAAGGCAGTTAAAGTGTACTTGCATTGTTGAAATGCCTAGAAGTTATCTAAGTTTCCATGGGGCAAATGTTGGTGTGTGCATGTAATTCACTCCAATGTAGTACGCTACAACTAAGAGGCTGAGAATTGCCTCATGAGAGGTCCCGCAGTTTTGGAAATGTGCTACCTGCTCTGTTTCAACAACTTCATTTGCATTCAAAATAGAAACCTGGAATTCAGATTAAGAGTGATCTCTTGCCCCTCTCTGTCACTTTATAGAGCCCAAAGTGAAGATACGGGTCTGATTTTCAACAACAGTAGCATAACAATGACAATAATAATACTAATAATCATTTGTTTTGTGGCTTACGAAATGCTTTCACATATGTTTTCTTGTTCCGTTATTTTCTACTCACCCTCCCAGAAAGAGGTGATGTGAGGCAGTCGTTATTAGCTCCATCTCACGGAGCAGGAAATTGAGTTAGAGAGATGAAGTGACTTGCCCAGGTCAGTGTGGCTGAACAGTACTGCTGGGGCCAAATTCAAACCTTCTGACCTGGGGTCTGGTGTTTTCTCCAAAACCCTGTGTTGCTAGGAAAAATGCTCTCACAGAGCTACATGGGACTATCCACCCAGAGGGAAACAATGTTACAGGAGTGCATCAAACAAGGTAACTTACCTTTCTGCAGAGCAAGGAGAACCTCTTTCCCAGTGCACAGAATGGCACTGTGCCAGAGCACAGAGAGTGACACTCACCCCTCCAGAGCCTGTGGGTCCCCACAAAATCACCTGGGTGCAAAAGAAGTTCACATGACTGCAAAGGACCTAGGACAGTGTTTGGTGTATCATGAGCTACATATTTGGCTGGGTGAATAAATGAGTGAGTGAATGAATGAATGGATGAATAAAATGGGAAAAAATGTATTAGTCTATAATCTAGGAATATATATATGTATACACACACACACACACACACATATACACACACACACACACATATATATATATATATATGTGTTTTTTTTTTTTTTAGCCATGCGGTTTGCGGGATCTTAGTTCCCCAGACGGATTGAACCCAGGCCCTTGACAATGAAAGCACAGAGTCCTAACCACTGGACCACAAGGGAATTCCCAATAATCCAGGAATCTTAACCTAAAAAGACTATGCATAGGCTTCAGAGGACCCATGAAACACTGAAATTTGAAAAAAATTTCTTGTATTATGTGCATTTTTCCGGAAAGAGGGTCTGGGTTTCATCAGTCTCAAAGAGCTGGCTGAGACAAAAGGTTAACTATGACCGGTATTAATTATAAAGGGAAAAGAAAATGTTGTAGAAGAAAATTCTCCCTTTTGTGACCAAATAGGCACATTGCTAGTATGTTTTGGGATCGAGGAATCAAGCCCAGCCATGTTTGATAAGGGCTAGAATTAAGAAAGGTTATTTGGGTCACTTTTGTTGGCATACTGAGGGAAGATCAAATCAATGAGAGAGTTACTTAGGATGGTATTGCACAGAGAATGCCTACAAGTTAGGCCATTTCCACCTTGGTTGCCGAATCCTGAACCAAAGTTTGAAATGAGATAGTAGGATTTTGATTCAAGCTTTGTTTCATTCTTTTTGGCCCTCATTCTTTTATTCTCAAATGTGGTGAGACGCTGAACTGTCACACAGATGAGTGATGCCTGTTTAACACACTGTCAGCCTAACTCTCAGGGAATTTCCTCCAGGGGAGCATAAGGCAGTCGAGGGTCCTTTGGGAAATCTTTCCTCATTCCAGATGTTAAGTATAAGACAAGATGTGTTCTAGTGTGTTATTGAAGGCAAAGACTCTGAAGAGAATGCAAAAATGAAAAATCCTAGCTAAAATCAAAGTTCCTTCATCAGATCAGAGGCATCTGACAGATGTTTAAGTGTCAGAATAAGTGCTGACTTTTTTCTCTTCTGTTACCCTTCAAGCATGTCCACTCTAGACCCCTATTGTCAGATTAGGTGAATAGCTGGAAAGTAACAAGAGGGTTCATTAAAGAAGCTTAAAAGAGAATGGAAAGCATTCTCATCATTCTTAATTGCCTTATCACATTTTCCTTGTCGCAAGGGTGTTTTGATTGAAACTTCTAGTTTAGGCATATTTGAAGATGTAAACTCGTATTTATCATATTTGAAATCAAATGTATGTATAGTATTAAATGTATTAGATGATCGTATTATCTTTCCTCTTTGAGTCTCAAATTCTATTTTGAGAATTTAAGTTCAAGCTTTCAACATTTTAGAGCTGAGAACAGGAAGTAGAACAGAGGATGTATCAATATGAGGGCATTTTTTTCTTGCAAGTGGTATCCCATAAATTCGGTGACAAGCAAAATGAGAATGATTAGTTTATAGATATAAATAATACAAGGGTAAGGCTAGCTTCAGTTATGGTTTCATCCTGGGTTCAAGCAATATCACCAGCCTTTCTTTCTTTCTTTCGTTCGTTCGTTCTTTTGCTTTCTTTCTTATAGTGACTCAATTCCCAGGTTCCTCATAGTAGCAATATGGCTGCATCTGCTCCAGCTCCTGCTTATTCTCAAGTCACATCTAGTGAAAAAGAGAAACTGTCTCTGCTCAAGGACTGCCAGCCAACATTTTATTGTATCTCATTGGTCTGTTAGGTTCATGTGCTCATTCCTGAATCAATCACAATGATCATGGGAATAAGAGCCGCTGATGGGCTTCAGTTGAAGGAGAAGTGAAGTGCATGTCCTGTGAGGTGGGTGTAAGGGAAATTCCCTAGTTCAAATTAGGGGCTTTATCCAGAATAAGCAGGGATGGATTTGGGGAAGGCAAACAACAGCGGTCTACTCCTTTATTCTAATAATTAGATTACTAACAGGTTTAATAAAAAACAAGAGGCCTAGAATCCAGCACCCAGCACAATGCATAATATATGCTGGTTGGCTCAGTCAGTTTTGGGTGAATGAATGAATGAATCAATGAGTTACTAAAAAATGTGTCACACCCCAACACATGTTGTACCTCCAAACTCCAGGGGAGGTAACAAGTTCTCTGTGCTGTCCTCTTGGAGTCCCCCTCTTTCATTTGTTGTAAGATGGAGGTCAACTTCCTCCCCAGTTCTTCCACAAATGGCCAGGAGAAGAGGCCCCATGCTCCCTGCAGCAGCAACAAGTTCCCTAAATCTTTTCAGCCTCACATCCTTTATACCCTGGAGGGGATGAAGGGCTAATTTTCAGTGGCTGCCCTTGCCAGTCCTGTGGAGTACCTAGTACACAGCGTTTTATTCTTGGCCTTGGGGGGCCCCAACCAGAACCCAGATAGAACGTTCTATCAACATGGTGTTACGTACACTTCAACACATGCACACATACAGAAGAAAATGCACACATAGAGAGGAAAAAGAAAGAGAAAACCAAAGAAAGAAAGAAAGAAAGAGTGGATCCTGCCAGCTAGAGCTCAAAGATGGTACCTGTCAGCTGGGATGAGGCAGAAGGAAAGCATATAGATAGTGCCCACAGGAAAAAAGAAAAGAAAAGAAAAAAAGATGAAAAAGCGTAACGTTTTTAAAAAAAGACGTTTTTTAAAAAGATGCCTCCACTGCCTAGAGCTTGAAGATGGTGCCTGCCAGCCAGCAGGCCCCTACATGTGTGCTGAATTAGATTCAGACCGACACCTTACGATGAGCAAATGAGCCTCCTTCACATGAAGTCTGGGCTGCTCTCCATAGGCTGCCTCTTCACTGAGCCCTAACTGGGTGAGTTTGAGCGTGAGCCCTTTAAGAGCTGTTTTGTTGCAGGAAGGGGAACCCCCTTCCAGGGCCCAGAGTGGGCTCTAGTCTAACACTGAGCAATGGATTGTCCGAGGAGACACATGTGCTGACAAAGCAAGAGACTTTATTGGGAAAAGGCGCGCGGGACGGAAAGAAGCAGGGTCAGGAAACCCAGGAGAATTGCTCTGCCACGTGATTCGCAGTCTCGGCTTTTATGGTAATGAGGGTAGTTTCCGGGTTGTCTCTGGCCAATCATTTCTGACGCAGGATCCTTCCTGGTGGTGCGTGCGTCGCTCAGCTAAGATGGATTCCAGCGAGAAGGGTTTTGGGAGGTTGGTAGGATATACGGACTGGCGTCTCGTCTCTCCTTTTGACCTTTCCTGAATTCTTTCGGTGGGCGGTAGCTTGTAAGTTCCGCGTTCCTTACCAGGACCTCCTGTTGTAAGGTAACTCCTGCAAGTGGTTACTGTCGGGCCTGGCCAGGGCGGGAGGATTTGGTCAGTGTTTCCCCTAACAGTTTCCCAGATGGGTATAGCCTTGCGGTCTCGTGGACAGAAGCCCTGTTGGTTTTCTAAGCTAGATGTTTTGGGGGACTGTCTCTCAGGACCAGGTCTTGAAAGCTGGGTTGCTCTATGCGGGGTTCAAACTCTGTTCCACAGGGAGAAGCTCTGGGTTTTCAGTTCCCTCCTGATTGTGGGTGGCCGTGCCGGGGACGGGGTTTTTGGCGAGATTGTGTCCCAGCCTGTCCTGTTTGATTTGATGTAGCTGCAGATTCGCAGTTTCCATGGGAGGAGGTGAGCCCAGGCTCCTCCTGTGTCACCATCTTGAACCAGAATCTCTCTTTCTTCTCGATATGGGACTCCCTTCTTCTCCTGCCCTAGGACATCAGAGCTTCTGGTTCTCGGGCCTTGGACTCAGAAAATTACACCAGAGGTCCCTCGATTCTCAGGCTCTGAGACTCAGCCTGGATTATACCACTGGCTCTCCTGGTTGCATGTGGCAGATCGTGGGGCGTCTCAGCCTTCATTCATAACACTTGAACCAATTCCGATAATAAGTCTACTCTTTTTTTTTTTTTTTTTTTTTTTTGCGGTACGCGGGCCTCTCACTGTTGTGGCCTCTCCCGTTGCGGAGCACAGGCTCCGGACGCGCAGGCTCAGCAGCCATGGCTCACGGGCCCAGCCGCTCCGCGGCACGTGGGATCTTCCTGGACCAGGGCACGAACCCGTGTCCCCTGCATCGGCAGGTGAACTCTCAACCACTGCGCCACCAGGGAAGCCCTATAAGTCTCCTCTTGAATACACCTCTATCCTGTTGGTTCTGTTTCTCTGGAGAATCCTGACGAACACACTGCCATTATAAAGTAAGGCAAATCTAGTGAATTGAAACAACACTCATTTATTATTTCAGAGTTCTGTAGGTAAAAAATCCAATGGGTTTGGCTGGTTTCTCTGTTTTGAGTCTCAAAAGGCCAGAACCAGGTGTCAGCAGGGTATGTTCCCTCTTGGAGACTCCAGAGGAGAATCTGTTTCCAGGCTCCTTTGTGCTGTTGAGAGAATTCAGTCCCTCACAGCTGCAGGACTAGGTCCTTGCATTCTTGATGGCTGTCAGCTGGGGCCTCTCTTAGCCCCTAGAGCTCACTCACCAGTACCTGCACGGAACCTGCCATATCTCAGAACCAGCGATGGCGGCAAAGCCTTCTCACACTGTCCGCATCTCTCTGTCTCCTCTTCTGATTTTCAGGGCTCCTGTAATCACATTGGGCCCATCTGATAACACAGAATCATCTCTCTATGGGAAGGCCAACTTATCAGTAGCCTTAATTCCATTGCAAAGTCCTTTTCGTCATGTTAGGAGCAAAAGCCATGGAGACCAAAGTCCTGCCTACCAGACTTGGTATGTGTTACCTTCTAGAATGTTAGAATGCGTTTATGCTGACTCCAGCATTGTATAAGAATTTCCATTTCCTCATTCTCCTCAAGCATAGGTCGTCTCAGTCGAGCAATGAACATTGCAAAAAAACTTTACATATGATAGGTGAAAAGCCATCTCAGTGTTGCTTGAATTGTGTTTCACAGACTATTAATGAAGTGGGATTTTAAATCCCACTTCGTGAAATGGTCAATATGCTGTAATGCAGAGATCCAGACAGACAGTGGGGCCGGCAGCTATGCAGTGGGAGTGTAACGCGGTGATTCTCTGCCCCGCAGCTGGGCGTGGAGGAGGTGCAGCTTGGAATGGCAGCGGGCAGCCTGAGCAGATGGGCAGCAGCTGAAGCTATCAAGAAGCCATTGCAATCGATGGTAAGTTCACCAGGACTGCTTTCGCCAAGTGCTGGTGTGTGTTTTGACACAAAGCCCGCAAACCCCTGTCTTTTTGTTTTAGCATCTTGTGCCAAATGTGCCATAACATACTTCACAGACTATTTATTTCTCACTTAAAAAACAATTGATGCCAGATTCAGGTTGCTTTCCAAACAAAGGATGTGAGGACCAGAGAATTTAAACTGCAGGATGACTGCTGAAGAAAGAAAAGACAAACATACTGAGAAGGCAAAGCAGAGCAGGGCTTTTGATGGTCTGACATAAACTTGGTAAGATAAATACATGCATTGCAGCAAAGTCCTGTATTTTATACATAGAGCTGATTTCATGAAAAAAATGGTGATACTCATTTCAGAGACTAGAAAACTACACATAGATTTGGATTTTATCTACACATGTAGCTAGGGAAGCATTTGGCTCAAATGACCTGGATTAGGTAACAAAAAGGCTATGAATTCAAAGCCTTTACCTTGGATTTTCTTGTACGGACAAAGTGAATGGAAAACTTGGTGGCGGCTGTTATTTTAAACCCTGCTGATACATTGTTTGAAATATCAGACCAAGGTTCCTAGCATGGCGATTATATACACATACTTTGCCTTTTGGCAATCCGCAGTTTGCGTTACTATAACTAATTCATGAGCAGCCAGTATTCATTTGATGCATTAATTTGACTTTACTTAGGAAAAAGGTAACAGAAAAATGTCTGCAACTGTGTTAATCTTGTAGGGGTGGGTAATGACTGGAGGGGGGCTCCCAGAAGGCAGATCATATTCTATTTCCAGAACTGAGTATTAGTTTTACATATATGTTCAGTTTGTGAGCCTGTGCACTTAGGACATATGCACTTTCCTGAATGCATGCTATAATTAAATAAAATATATTAAAAAAGAAAGGTGCATGGCAAGGGTGGAAGATTCAGTTTGGCTACATTTCTGAGTTGTGGCAAAATCTCCAAAATTACAGATGGTTGTAGAAAGTAGTTCTGTCAATTCCAGAGATTACAAACTTGTGGTCTGCATGCCAGGTTCAAACCCACAGATGTGTGTGGGCTATGGGCTTAAACAAAAATTAATTGTGAACCATTAAAAATTGAGAGGCTTTACATCAAAATGTAGATTGCAGGATTCCTTTGAAAAGTTAGCGGATCTTATAGCACTTCGCTTACATTGTCACATGGCAACAATCTGGGGGAACAAAGTAGAAGCTGCCTCCGGTACACAAGGCCTGTGCTTTCCACTTCGTCACAGTCTTCACCACTCCCTGTGGTCCCTCTGACTAACTATGTGACCTCTATTGCCTGTTAGCCAATCTAGTTGAATGTGCAATTACTGATATTCCGATGGAAAATTACAGTGGGCCTCACAGACCCAGATACCTGGTAGCTTTTTGATGTGGAGTGAGGTTTGGTTTACAAAGGACACAGTGAAGTATGGATCTGGTCATTGTATGATTAACCTCTAGGAAGTTAGTCTGAGTGGAGAATCTGAGTCTCTCAATCGATCTGTCCAATTTGGGCTCTGTAGACACAGACAAAGTCTTCATCACAGCCCACCATCCATATGGTCTGAAGACCACTAAGTGTTGCTTTTGAACTAAAGTCAGAGGAATGAATTCCAAATGAAGCCAGTGCATATGTTTGGAACAACCGCAAAAAATAGATTTTCAGGTTTCAGCTGTGGTCCTTTCATTAATCACATCTCCAATCCCTGGGAGGTAAGGCTCACTTGAAAATGAAGTGAGGCAAGACTTGGAATTGCTGTGGTTTGTGCTGGCGCAGTCCGAGCAGCCTGCCCACACAGATCATATCAGAAGAGGCGAATGGAATCAGGATGACTGTGGAAAGAGAGCCTCAGCGGAGTCAGCTGCAGACCTCAGCCTCCTCCGTCAGAATCAGGGAACCCAGGGACACAACCTGAAAACACAGATCCTGGCCGTGGGTCCCACTAGAAAGGCAATTACAACTCCAGGGTGTGAGGATGACGACCCATGCACTGGTCATCTGTGTTCTTGCAACAACGGTTTCCTGATGTTTTTAGCTAATGTGTGAACAGGTCCCAGTTAACAGGTCCTAGTCGTTGTCTCCTTTACAAAGACAGTGGGCGTTAGAAACGAGCAGATGCCTGCAGATGTGACTGAAAAATCTCTCAAGTCCTGTAAGTCCCAGGATTTGTCTTCGTTTGTGAGCTATTTTAGAGCTGCTGACATTTTCAAAAGGCCATCCACATGGCATTCGCGTTCCTGTCCTATCTTGGTTTTAGAATAACGTGGATTTTATAGGTATTTTTTTTAAATTTTTTTATGTGGGCCTTGCTAGATTTTTAGTTCTAAGATGGGCCTTCTCTAAATGGTTCTAGGGTTTGGAAAATGGGAGTAGTGTATGGTATGCCTGAACGGAATTCCATCTTGTCATTTGTGCCTGCTGTCTGAGAGGCCCCACTGAGGGGGACAGAAAAGAGGCGCTTTACCTAAATAAAACTCTTGTGACTGGAGAGGTTTAGTAGTGAAGCACTGACATTGACATTCCTTGGGTCATTTAGACGCCGGTACACAGAGAATCAAGTCACTTGCCCATGGTCCCAGGACCAGTTAGCAGCAGGAATGACACTAGAACCCCAAACCTTTAGTTAAATCAGGCTTTTACCAAGTAAAGTTGAGAAGTAAAACAACCATCTAAATACTTTGGCCCAAGGACCATTTGGAGTGTGTCAACAAGATAAATATTTCTGCAGAAAGTGAGGATTTCTATCTATCAAAATACATGTTTCCAAGTATCTCCATCTTTGGTGTCAAATATATCACAGCAATTCTATTCTTTCTTTCTGTTGTCATGTCGGGGTTAAGTGACTATTCTTTGCATTAATCCAGCACCAAAAACATCCTACCTTCACCCCCCTATAACCGTACTTCTTACCCTGTGTTAAAATAGTCTGATTATTTGTCTGTGTCCCCACTAGATGGTAAGCATGGAGGGCCCGCAGCCCAGGGTTGTGCAGAGCTGGTCACGAAAAACAGTTGTCAGATTGTCAGGAATTTTGCAAGCCATTTCACAACAAGCTAGCAGCTTGAAATCCTCCATGGGGGAAGTATTTACACCATGCAAATCGGCACATGGTACAAATCAGAGCTTCCTCTACCTCCACAGAGCCAGTTTTCAACATTTTCCAGCATCCCTGTGGTCAGAGACCTTATTTGTTTGGTCCATCACCACATCCTCAGTTGTGGCTGGTCCATAGTGGTACTCAGTAAACGTTTGTTAGAGGAGTGAATGATACTTGAATGAAAGGGTGAGTGAGTGAAGGTGTCTCTCGGTTTCTTTCCCATCCTGATTTCCTATAATTTACTGAAAGCTAGTATGGGCATTGCACGGGACTCCCTTAGCAAAGATTCTAGGTCCTAGGAGAAACTGGAAGTCCTTGGCCCTTGGAGACAAGTGAATCTGGATTTGACTCCCAGCTCTGTCATTAGCAGCTATGAACTATAGGCATGTGATCTTTCTTCTCAAAGCCTCTAGGAATTTTTTTCCTCTTCTATAAAAAAAGCGTAATAATACAACTTGTGGTGTTGTCATGAGGGGTAAAGATAATGTTATATAAGGCACCAGTGCACAGACACATAGCCTCTGTGCAAAGTCACTTTCTTGGACTCATATCACAAATACCAGGCACGTTTTCCTGCAGGCCTCAGATACTGCCCATCACACATTCGGCTTTAATATATTCAAAGCAGCTACAATTATCCAAAATTATTTGTTTACTTATTTATTGTTTGTCTTTTGTCAAGAAAGTAAGTTTCAGAGACCAGGGTCCTTACCTGTCTGCTTTGCTGCTCTGTCTCCAGTGCCTTGAATGGTGCCTGATACACATAGTAACTCTTGATAAATATTCTTTGAATAAGTAAATGAAAAAACAAACAAATAAATAAATGATATTATTATTTATTAGGTGATGGTCTATAGCATTGCTCAGAAACTACATCCCACAGACCAAATCCAGCCTGCCACCTATTTTTTTTTTTTATTGGAGTATAGTTGCTTTACAATGTTGTGTTAGTTTCTGCTGTGCAGCAAAGTGGATCAGCTATACATATACATATATCCACTCCTTTTCGGATTTCCTTCCCATTTAGGTCACCACAGAGCACTGAGTAGAGCTCCCTGTGCTATACAGTAGGTTCTCATTAGTTATCTATTTTATACATAATAGCGTTTATATGTCAATCCCAATTTTCCAATTCATCCCCCCGCCCCTTTCCCCCCTTGGTGTCTATACGTTTGTTTTCTATGTCTGTGTCTCTATTTCTGCTCTGCAAATAGGTTCATCTGTACCATTTTTCCAAATTCCACATATATGCGTTAATGTACGATATTTGTTTTTCTCTTTCTGACTTATGACACACTGTATGACAGTCTCTAGGTCCATCCACATCTCTTCAAATGGCACAATTTCATTCCTTCTTATGGCTGAGTAATATTCCACTGTATATATGTGCCACATCTTCTTTATCCGTTCTTCTGTTGATGGACATTTAGGTTGCTTCCATGTCCTGGCTATTGTAAATAGTGCTGCCTAATTTTAAAAATAAAATTTTATTGGAACATAGTCATGCCAATTCATTGATGAATTGCTATGGCGGCTTTTACACTGCAGCAGCAAAGTTGAGTAATTACAACAAAGATCATATGGCCTGTAAAGCTGAAAAGATTTACTACCTGGCCTTTTATAGTAAAAGAAAAAGGCAAAACTTTGCCGACCTCTGATCTATAAAATCATCGTGGAAATGTACTAATTTAAAGCTCAGAAAATTGAAGAATTTCCTCAGCATCGCTAAATAAATTGGTGGTGACAGGGAAGAGGAAATGGGTCTCAGGGCACTGAAGTATAACATCCTAAGACCCAAGAAGATGAGGAAGGCACCAACCATCCCCCTCCTCCAGGCAAAACATCTCAACTCTCAAACAGATGAATGTCTGTACCGTTTCAACATATCTCAGTACAAATCTCTTTTCTCTGAGTTTGGATGATGATTATATTTTTCCATAGGTTTTTTTTTTTTTTTTTTTTTTTTTTAAAATACTGGCACCAAAGGAAAATATAGTGAGCTTCCAAAGGGGAGGGTGAAGTTTGAGATGGCAACAGCATTGCAAAAACACGCCCGGCTGAGCTCCAAACTCTCATCATGACAGCAGTATCTAATTATTGCACTAAACTTTGAGAAACCTGATATTATGCAAATAAACTCCAGCTGCATTTTATGACAGCACATGCAATTTTTATAAAAAATTTAAAATCCTTTTTATATGGAAAAAAATCTTTCTCTTACACTATTTAGAATTCACCAAAGATACAGTCTCATAGAGTCTAATAGCTTAATGCAGTACAAATGTTGGAGTACATTGAAATGCCCCTTTACATAAAGAATTCTGTCTTTCTGGCATATGTAATATTTGCTGCTGCTTGCTGTTTGGAGGCGGTAGGAGGGCTGTAGAACTTGCTATGGTCCTGTGGTGACGGTGGTGGTGGTGGTGAGTGTTCCATTTTTCAAGGCAGCAATATATAACTTGAGAGTTAAGGAATAAGAAGGAGTTAGCTACGTAAAGGAAGGCAGCAGTGTGTTCAGGGCAATGGGGGAAGTCTTTGCTAAGGCTGGAGCACAGGGAGCAAGGGGGAGAGAGACCTGGGAAGATGCTGGGAGACGGGGGAGCTGATATCTATAGAGTGCTTATTAAGTGCCAGGCACTGTTGTATGTACTGTGCATGTATTAACTCATTTCATCCACACAACATACCTGTGAGGGAAGTGCTATTATTATCCTTATTTTATAGGTGAAGAAATGGTGAAAAAAACACCTGAAAAAAAAAAACTTGCCCGGTGTCCTATAGTTAGCAAGTGGCAGAGTTGGAATTTAAACTCAGGAATCAGGCTCAAGAAGTCACACTCTTGGGCTTCCCTGGTGGCGCAGTGATTGAGAGTCCGCCTGCCAGTGCAGGGGACACGCGTTCGTGCCCTGGTCCGGGAGGATCCCCCATGCCGTGGAGCGGCTGGGCCCGTGAGCCATGGCCGCTGAGCCTGCGCGTCCAGAGCCTGTGCTCCGCAACGGGAGAGGCCACAACAGTGAGAGGCTCGCGTACCGCAAAAAAAAAAAAAAAAAAGAAGTCACCCTCTTAAACAGTGGAGCTGAGGTTAACTGTCCAGGTTCTTGAGAGCTTCCTTGTATGCGATTCTCAGAAGCATCTAGAGAACTATTAGAATTAATAAGGAAATTGAAAAATGTTACTGGATACAAGCTCAATATACAGAATCAATTGTATTTCTTTTGAGCAGCAAGAAGGTAAAAGTAAACAAAAATACTATTATCGAGTGTTGTACAGCTGCCTTCTGAAGTCCGGGGGAGGGGCAAAGTAGCTAAGAAAAATCCTGTTGAAGTAGATTGGGCCTTCACTGAGTCCATTGCTACTATTCTCCAAAGAATGGAAGCAGGACAGGGGTCAAGAGAGATTCTGAGGTATGTAGAAAGCTGAAATTCTGACTGGAAAGTAAAAAGAACTCCTGAGTGACCCCAAAAGCTGGCAGCCAGGCTGTAAAGCAAAGTGAGATCTCCCATCATTCAGAAAAATGGTGGTTCAGCTCTAAAGTATAAAAAAACCTTTGGTATCTGCTAAGGGTCTGCCCTTAAACCTTGCTGGATGGAAAGTCCTAATCCCTCCCTTACAGCTGTTTGATCAATGGTGAGCAGAATTTAAAGTGGCAATAAACCAGACCCAGTTTACCTACAGATCAATCCCCCTTACTGTCAGCCTCTCAGAAGTGATATGGCCTTTTCTAGGAATTAATAGTATTAACTTCTGTTTCTGCTGTCTTTTAACATAAAAAATTTGACACACATAATGGAACAATAAAATGTAATCCATGGTCAAAAGGGAAAAAAGACAATAGAATCAGACCCAGAAATAGTTACGTTATTGGAATTCTCAACTGGAACTTTAAAATAACTGATACATATGTTAAAGGAAAAAAACTATTAAAAAAAGAGGGCTAAGTAGAGTTATACACAGTATTCATAGGTTAGATGACAAAATATTATAAAGATGTCCTTTATAATTGTTCTATATATTCAATGAAAAATTAAAATCCCAGCAAGTTTTTGTTAAAACTTTCCAGGCTGATTTTGAAATTTGTATAGAAATTCAAGGGACCAAAAATATCTCAGACACTTTTAAAGAATAAGACAGTTGGGAGAACTTACTTTATCAGAAATCAAGACTTATTTTTGTTATGTAATTATTACAATGTGGTATGGGCACCAGAATGAACTAATAGTCCAATAGAATAGAGTCCAGAAAAAGACCCACATACATGTGGACATGAGATTTATGACAACGAAATTCTTATACACTCCTAAAGAAGGTGTAATTTAGTTCAGCTTCTTAGTAAAACAGTTTAACATTATCTAGTGAAGCCAAAGTTACATGTGTTCTATAATTTGGCAATTCCCACTCATAGGTTTATACTTAGGGTTGCCAGATTTAGCAAATAAAAATGCAGGATGCCAGTTAAGTTTGGATTTCAGATAAAGAATAAATAAATCTTTAGGTAGACTCCATACATTATTTTGGACATACTTATAGTAAAAAAAAAAGTTTATTGTTTATCTGAAATTAAAATTTAACTAGATGCCCTTCATTTTATCTGTCAGTCCTAAATATACTCCTCAGAAATGTGTGCACAGACACACCAGGAAGCAGGACAGGAATGTTCATGACATTATTTGTAATCACCAAAAGCTGGAAACAGCCCAACATCCATCAACAGTAGAATGGAAAAATAAATTGTGGTATGTTCATACAATGGAACATCATGCAACAATGAAAAGAGATGAACACTAGCTAGACTTGACAACATAAATAAATCTCAGTAACGTAATGTCTAGAAAAAGAAACCAGAGACCACAATCATCCCTACTGTAATTACATTTGTAGTCAGTTCAAAAAAAAATAAAAATGAGAGAGAGGGAGAGAAAAAGACAAACTAAACTGGTGTTTAGGAAGGTATGTGTAGGTGGTAAATTATAAAGAGATGTTCGTGAAAGCCAAGATAGTGGTTACCTTTACATAGAAGAAGGAGATCATATCTGAGAGGGGCCTGAAGCTGGTTTCTGTAGTGCTGGCAAAATTCTATTGTTTGATCTGGATGGTGGTTACCCAGGTGTTTGCTTTGTGTGTTACATTTCACTTCAGGCAGATTTTAAAAAGGAGTAAGAATATAATACATTCTCTTACTACCTCTTCTTGTAATAAGTGCTTTGTAATTCTCTTTCTCTTCTATCCTGAAATGAAATTCATAGATAGTATAATTTATTTATACACATAATATTAACAATAGCAAAAAATTAAAATGTCTTAACTACAATATAGAGAAGAAATAAACGTAATTTACTATGAAACACTATGTATTTTAATCTGCTACATGCTCAGTCCTATCTTCACTTGAAGACATAAGGAAGTAGTTGTGTGCTTACCTCTGTATATTGAATCATCATGAATGTGACAGGGAAGTTGTACTGCTGATTCAAATACCATGAGATTTTTCTGAAATGGGTGAACAGCTCTTGGTAATGTTCAGGAGAAAGTAAAAAAGAAAACAAAAGCCCTTCCCTCAATTTGCATTGCTGGAAAATTGCTTTATATCAAAACTGTACCGAAAAAACCGCTTTAAATTTATGTGAAAACAAAGATTCTGTGCTAAGGTAATTATAAATAGATTTCTCAACTACAGGATTGTTCTTTTAGAAGATGAAAAATCTTGCAAATTTTGGGACAGTTCTCCCTTATGCTGACTTGCCAAAATCAGCAGGATGTCTGGAACCTCCAGCTTCCCTGAATGCAAGCGGTGCCCTCCAATCATTGTGTAACCAAGACACCACTAGAAATTTCCAGAACACCCTTTAAAGAGCTATACCATCTCCGCTTAGAACTACTAGCCCAAATCTTTGACCTTGTGAAACTGTTAGAGTAGCCAGAGTTGCCATAGAACTAGAGTCCTAAATTTTTGTCAGTAGCTTTATTTTATTGCATTTCTTAAAAATTTCATTAAACGGCAGCAAAATACATGCAGATCCATTATGAAGGAAATGGCCATCTGGAGCTTTATCTGGTAGCCTTAGAGTTAACTTAGAGAAATTCAACTCTCACTTTGTCTTTCAACTTTTGTGATGCCCAAAAGAGAGGCGAAAGGGAGACATAGATTGTACAGAGCAGCAGGCGAAGTCAAAACCATTGTTTTGGGGAACTAAGAGAAATGACAGAGCCCATCTAATGCCCTCTCCAACCATCCGCTGCCTGATCGGACTTCCGCTTTTCTGACCTTCTTGTCAGAGACCCAGTTGTTTCTCACTTTTTTTTTTGGAGGCAGCTGTTTTTGGAGCCAACCAGCATCCACCTACGAGTGGACAGGAAGTCCTGCCTCCTTACAGGACTTCTGAGGTTTATAATTGGCAAGGGACTGGTGAAACAGGATGGGTTCTCGTTCTGACCGGTAGCTCCCAGGTAGGACTTTTAACATTTCTCATAAGAAATGTTATCAGTGTCTATCACTGTTTAATCATCTGGGAAGTTTGTTATTTATTTCTCAGGTACGCTGAGTTGGAATTTGCTGTCTCTGCCTACAATAAACGGTAGTTAGAAATATGCTTGATTTGAAGGAGAGTAGGCCCTGGAAAGTTTTGCCATTTGGCGATGGTGGTGTGGAGGAGGGCAGGAGGAATGCAGATAGGAAAGGAAACTGAGTTATTTTCTAGCATGTTAGCTGGTTTATTTTTGAGATCCAAGGTTTCTCTGTTGGCTTATAAATGCTTTGAAGAAATTTTGCTTTTTCTTCCTTTGCAGAGAATGAAGTTCAGGTCTAAGAGGTTCTGTTATGTATTGCTAAATAAAACTAAATGTTACCTTTACCAAATGCTTTCTGAAAGCTCTCAGATCTTATACAGGTTGCAATTATATACCAGATTGTCAGCTCCCTGAGTGCAATGTCTGATTCATCTTTGTAGCACCCTTATTAGCTGAATACAATTTGTTGAATACAGAAACTAATGAACAAATTTACCTCCAGACATTGCAAACATGGGGAGCCCATTAATTTGGCAATTAAAGGACAAAGTACACTTTCTGAAATTGCTAACCAAGGGACAATTTAAAGTGGAACTTTATATTTTATTTTTTTATACTTCTTTTCATACCAAGTTTGTTTAAAGAATAATATCATTCTTCCCTTCCATAAATTTTTAATGAACATCTATTAAGTGCCAGGTATTATATTAGGCTTTGAGAATATGAGATGAAAAATGCTGACGAAGTCCCTGTTTTCCTCATGGAGGCTGTAGTCCAGTGAATATTTGGTGTAGGATGTAATAACCTGTCTTTACATTTCCTTTATAACAATGATTCAAAAAATGGATGACCAGTCCCCAGGTCATGTGGACTTCCACCTATTGTATTGATCTACATGCTGAGTCTTTTGAGGTAACCCTATTAAGAACTGGGAGGAGGTAGGTCTACAACTATTCCCAAGCATGTCTTTTAATCTGGCTCAACCTCAAGTCGAGGTCTCCCCCAGATCTCTCCCCCGCCTCAGTTTTACACTTTCTGACTTGAAAAGTGATATATTTTTACATTATCAGATATTCATCTCTTAGTCTCACTGTCCACCTTTTATTGGCAACCGAAAACCCACCGGGACGAAAAGGATTTGAAGGGGGATGGCTTTAAATCACAAGTAATCCTCAGTGGTGATAACAAACTCCAGGAAAAATGACTACCAGTGTCCTTGTGACCAAACCGTGAAAAGGCATTTTACTGCTCTGCCGACATGTATTGATAGAATCGCTGAGCCATGGAACTTTACAGTTGGAGGGATCTTGAAGGTCATAGGGAGATCAAGGAGTGGGCTGAGGATCACCCACATCCTGATCATCTGGGAGACTAGTTAAAGATGCAGGTACAGGCACCCATTCCCAAGAATTTGCACCTTTAAGATGCTCCTGGGCGTTCTTCAGCGCACCTTCACTTTGTGGATGGGAGTGCTACAGCGAGGTCTAAGGACCCAGCAAGTTAGTTTTAGAGGCTACACCAGAACCAGAGGCTGGATTCCAGCCTAAGTCTTTCTCCTAGTGCTACGTCATGTGGCAGTGAAATGCCGAAGTAAAACAAATCAAGTTCCTCTCCTTCCCCTAAGTCCCCTTTCTCTCTTGTGTCTTGAGGTAGAATAATCAGTGATTATAAAGGATAAGAGGAATTTTATCCTTTCTTCCTAGCATGTGCCAGATATTTTTCCCTGATGAAGCACATATGAAATTTAAATTCCATATATTTCCTTCCTAGACAAGTGGCCACCCTGTGTTCCAGATCTTTACCAGTCTCTACACTGGAACCTGGAAGGAGATCTGATCTGGCCCTGCTATAATCCACATAGGAAGCTGCTGGCTATGGGTGGTTGATGGGCCAGGGACTGGCCAGGTTTCTGTGAAATCTATACATATTCTGGGATTGTGAGGACTTCCCATGTAGATTATAGTTTCTCCTGTCTTCTCTTGTTTCTATCCACCCCAGCCCAAACCACGTATTCACAAGCGCATGAATGTGCTTGGAGAGGAAACAGTTGGTGGCCAAAGCTGATGTATTTCCTTCCTCAGGCCCATTTCCATGCCTCACAGACACAGGTACTGGCCAGGAACTGAGCTATTAAGAAACAGAAGCTTATGCCTAAAGGATACAAGAGCTACTGAAGCTTGCATAATTACAGTCATCCCTTGGTATCAGTGGGGGATTGATTCCAGGACCCCTTTGGGTACCAAACATCCATGGGTGCTCAAGTCCCTTATATAAGATGGCATAGTATTTGTGTATCATCTATATACATCCTCTTGTACGCTTTCAATCATCTCTAGATTACTTATAGTACCTAATACAAAGGAAATGCTATATAAATAGTTGCTGGACTGTGGCACATTCAAGTTTTGCTTTGCTTTTTGCAACTCTGTGATTTTTTTTTCCAAATATTTTCCATCTTCCATTGGTTGACTCCGTGGATGCAGAACCCATGGATACACTGTATAAGAATCAACTATATAAGAATCAGCAGAGCTAAGGCACTTCATCAATCAGACAAGGATTGCTATAAAGAGAAAAAATGGTACCCCAAAGGAGAAAGATGGGTCTTGAGATTCAGCTGCCCCAGCTGTCACTGATTCCATGTCTTGTTACTAAGACAGACCCTTCACAGCTCTGCCTTTTTGTGAGCCATGTGAGGTATTGACTCTAAGAACCCCCCTGAACAGACTTGAAGTACCTACCACAGGGCTGGGGCAGCTCAGGGCTCGGAGGAGCTCCATCTACAGGCCCCTTTCTGTGGGCGATCAATACATGTCCACAGGGACAGGGATGTGATGGAGTCAGGGAAGAAAGGTATTTTTAACTTGCTCCTGGTTTGGGGATTGGTATAGCCTTTGTGTAAAGGCAGTTGTTTTTGTTCCAGGATGGAGCTGAACTCCTATCCTAACACATTTAATGATAAGCCATGCTATGCTAATTGTTTATATTGTAGAAATGCTGGAAATGGATTCATGTTGCTAAGATATCATACTGATTGATTATTGAGGAGTTTCTGTCTGTTCGTTTGGTGAAGAACAGTAGCCTTCCCCGTCTTAATTAGATTAACTACAGTTATCATCATCACCATGATAGTAGACATTTATTTAGCACTCCTAGGTATCAGAAGTACTTGACTTTGATTGTCTCATTTGAGCCTCATAACCATCCTATGAGGAAAATGGAATAATTATCCTCATTTTACACACAAAAAAAGTGAGGCACAAAATGGTTAATTTACTTCCAGTAAATTACACATCTAGTAAGTGGAGAAGTTGGGAATCAAACTCAAGCAGAGTCCAGAGCCCATGTTCTTAATCTCCTATACCATACAGCTTCCCTAATTGTACTGTTAGTGTATAAGCAATAGTGGTGGCCTTTCTTTCCGTTGTCATTCATTCATTTATTCAGTAAGCATTATTTAAGTATCATCTCAATATGAGATATGAAGATCTGTCACAGACACGAATAGGACAGTTTTTGCCCTCAACGATCTTACTTTGTGGGAGGAAGACATGCATCTGAATAAATGATTAGGAATGGAGTGTGATAACATAGTAAAAGCGCTTACAATGTGTTTGGTGAGGACACAGAGAGAGTTAGGGAAGGCATCCTGGAGGAAACCGTTTTCCATCCGGGTCCTGAAGGTGAGGAGTTAGGCGCCGAAGATGGAGGAAACAAGCAGCCCAGGCAAGAAGAAGGTCCATTATGCACTGCTGCATGCAGGGTCCTGCACTGGATTTTGGGAGGGACACAGACCAGTTTCTACTCTCCAAGAGCTAAAGTCGAGTGTGAGAGTTGGATTGACAAATAACCAACGAAGAGTGCGTTCATAGCGCAGATCCAGACAAACCTCTGTGGAAGTATAGGGGAAGGAGAGCTATTCTTAGCTCTGGGAGAAGGAGGGGGAAGCTGGGGGCTTCTCCATGGAGGACCAATGTGAATCGGGCTTGGAAAGATGAGAAGAGTTTTTCAAAATTGAGAAGTAGAGGAGTGAAAGAATGTGGGCTATTTAGGGAACAATCTGTTACGAATGGAAGGGGGCACATGGAGGTGGGTAATGGGAACTCCGAGGGGCATGGTGCCAATGCTTCGAAGGCCTGGAGTGCCACTTGAAGAGTTTTGGACAAGCATTGATGAAAGGTGGATACTTTTCCAGCAGAGGTATTGCTAGGAATTAGAGTTTATCCTAGATCAGTCATTTTCAAACTTGCTTTTCTCTGCAGGACCTTTCTTTCAAACACAGTCTGAGATAAAACCCTAAATAGTAAACCATTAAGAATGAAGCCACCCCCTTGGCAAGGGGTGGAAAGGGCTCGGGATCCAGGCTGCTCAGCCTTCACTGAGGACTCTATGCAACGCAACTTAAAATCATCCTACAAATGAGAGTTCTGAGCCTGGAGAACAGGGTGTTTCCAGGCCCATTCCCAGGCCAACTTGTTAGTCCATCATCAGGCACACGGCTTTTGTTTCTGGCAATATGGCAACACCAATGTCAGGTTTGCCCATCAGTGCTAATCTGATATATACATAAAACAAAACAGCGGTTCACAGTTCATCAATGATGAGCTGAGCTGAGAGTTTATCCACACAGACATCCACATTACTTAAATGAGGCCCTTGAACGAAGCTGTTCACTGCTTAGAGTTCCTGTCTCGAGGATATCTCTTCCTCAGTGGAATCCTGGGGGCTTGAAGGAGTTAACACAACTTCAGAATTACCTCTCCCTTTCCCACAGAAGAACTTGCCCACAGGGAGAATCTGGCTCCATGCTGAGAATTCACTGCCAGAAAGTGAAATGAAAGCCTTCACTGGATCTGTGCACCTGGATACCCCCAGGAGAAAGGAGAGAGGGAAGGGATATTTCATTTCTAGAGTTTCTAGCAACATATCCCAACAGGCCAGGCTGCAAGGAGAAACAATGATCCCTGAAAGCAATAAGCCAGAAAAGGCCCAAGATACGTCAAAGAGAAGACCCCCCAAGAGAGTGAGTCAGATAAAATACAGGACACCCAGTTAAATGAATTTCTGATAAAGCACAAATAACTTTTTAGCATGTCTCGAATGTTGCGTGGGACATACTTATAATTAAAAAAAATTATTTGTAATTCAAATTTAATGGGGTGTTCTTTCTTTTATTTGCTAGATTGGCAAACCTATCCTCAAGCTGCCTCCCTCATGGAGGTGTGCCCCCTTTCTATCTGCCCTTGAATTGAACTTCAGCCCAGTTTTTGGTCCAAGGGCTCACTGCACACCCTTTAAGCATGAACTCAAGCTTCTCCACACCGCAGTGGCAGACAGCCTGTCCAACCAAGGGAAAGGGGCTGCACCCTCCAAAGCCCTCATGATTCTCC
Source organism: Grampus griseus (assembly GCF_964374135.1). Classification (NCBI taxonomy): domain Eukaryota; kingdom Metazoa; phylum Chordata; class Mammalia; order Artiodactyla; family Delphinidae; genus Grampus; species Grampus griseus. Next base: position 120,064,850 of record NC_139019.1, on the reverse strand, counting down.
CAGCATGCTCCTTTTGAAATCCTGGCTGGCTGGTCAGAGGCCAACAGGGGGGTTTGGCAGGGCAGGGGATTAAAGAGGCCTAGTGCCTGATGAATAAATGTTTACAATAACCACATTCCCTCCTTGACTAGCTGGGGAGTTTCCATCAGAGCTGCATTGCCATTAGGCAAGCTGTGTGCTTTTTTGTTAGAAGTAAGTTATTGGTGCCTTGCTGCTGCAAACAAAAAACATCTGTGGAGAGCCCACAAACAGGAAACTCTGGAGGGGAAAGGGGGAGAAATCTCATATTGTCTGCTGACCCTGCTATATGCATTTTTGCAAAGGAAGAACCTAAGTTAAACCAACAACCCTCAAGTATAGGTATAAGCTAGGACCAGAGCATGACAAAGACTGAGTGGCACTGAGCAGGCTTTGTCCTGTGTTTCCCTTTTTATCTAAGCTGGCTGCATTGAAGAGAGGTCTAGCTTCTCCTAGCTCTGGTTCTCCAGGGATGGTGGCAGCTGCCAAAATTATCTTGCTCTGATGCCCCATATGCAAGTACAGCTACAGGACAGGGATGCTGTTGCAAATTACAAGTGGTCTGTTTTCATTGGAGCTTCCGAACATATATACCATCCTGAATTGCTGCAACTAGAGGAAAGCCAGCAAAAGAGCAGACCTGACCAGTTTCCCACAGAGGAAGTGTTTGAGCTTCGTGTGTATTGGCTCTGAGAATGACTTTCAGACTTCTGCTTTCCCCTGGGCTAGTAGGTTGAGAAAATTTTTAGGAATGAATGTCTAGTAGCCTAGAAACTATGAGGTGCCCCAAATTGAAAGGACGTGGCTAGAGAAGGGAAGCAGGTAAGAAATTTACTCTCCATCTTTTCCCTGGAAAGAAAGGAGGATGATGAGGAACAGATGGAGCAGGGAGCGGGGGAGGGAGGGAGGGAGGGGTGGAGCCTGGGAGGCAGAGCTGGAGACACACAGCCCTCTTCCTTGGCCCATAGCCAGCTTGCATGCTCCTCACAATTGATGTGCCTACGGGGTTATATAACTCATCCAGAGGACCTGGCCCTCTGTGACTTCTTAATGACCCAGACTAAGGAAAAACTGAATCCAACTGGATGAAATTTCCAGTGGAATATAAAGGTCAGGGGGAAGAGTAACCCCAAGTCACCACAGGAATGTGTCCTGGTCGTCAGTGAGGATGACATAAAGTTACGATTTATGTTTGGCAGTGGAACAGTAAGGAAAAAAAAAAAAAAACACCTGAAAATGGATCGTTAGCAATTCTTATAGAAAGAAAAAGCATATGAAGGTGAGATTTGGCCAAGGTATATTCCCTATTCCTGCCATATAATTTGATTGATGAATCTGTGGTTCTTAAAAGTCAGAGTACATTAGAATCACCTGGGGAAAAACATTTTAAAAAAGCAAAGAGAACACTGATTCAGGGCTCCATTCTCAGGTTCTGGTTGTGAAGGTAAATCTGGTGCAAGCACCCTTCAAGAAACAATATTTAGAAGGTGTCTGGGTAATTTGCATCCTTGGGTATCAGGTAAGTCACACTTACTGACTCCTAGCTCAAAGGAAAAAGAACCAATAGGTGTTTAAGAGTGGGAGCTTGGGAGTCAAATTTAAGCTCCACTCCTGGAGTCTGTTACTTGCTGATGATGATCTCCAGTAGTTACTTAACCTCATTGAACCTCAGTTTCCTCATCTATAAATTCAGGATATTATAATATATACTATAGTACATGCCACTTCAGGTGATTCCACAGATAAAATGAGATGATGCATGGAAAGGATTTAGCAGAGTCCTTGGCCAAAGAAATGTGAGTTGCTACTATCATTGTTTCCACTCCATCATCATCACCATGACTATCATCATCAGCAATAATTTGTCCATTTATTGAGAACATGCTGTGTGCCAAGGCAGTAAGCTAGTGGTTATTTTATTTTATTGTCAAAATAAATGTAAGGGACAGATTATTCTTCCCATTTGACATATGAGTAAGCAGAGGTTATGTAGCCTGACCCCCATCACCCTGATGAGACTGAGAAGAATCATAACTCGTCTTTTGGGGGGGGTGTGAAAGGGTGCATTGGCTTTTGGTAGGAATGTGAAATGGTGCAACTGGTGGTTCCACAAAAAATTACAACTAGAACTACCAGAAGTGGGATCACTGGATTATATGGTAGTTCTCATTTTAAGTTTCTTGGGGAACCTCCATACTTGTTGCACAATGGCTTTACCAATTTATATTCCCACCAACAGTGTACAAGGATTGCCTTTTTCCACATCCTCACCAATGCTTGTTATCTGTGGTCTTTTTCATAAGAGTCTTTTTAACAGCTGTGAGTGGATATCTCATGTGTGGTTTTGGTTTGCATTTCCCAGTTGATTAGTAATGTTAAGCACTTTTTCATGTACCTGTTGGCTATCTGTTTGTCTTCTTTGGAAAAGTGTCTATTTAGTTCCTCTGCCCTTTTTTAAATTGGATTGCTTGTTTTATTGCTGTTGAGTTATATGAGCTCATTTTCTCAGTCTCTTGCCAGAACGATGATGGTGAAAAAAAAAAAATCAGTGTTTTAAATTTGCATTTCTATAACTTCTTGTGAGATTCAGCGTCTATTAATGTTTTTATTGGCCTGATGTATTTTTTCTGTGACTTGTCTGTTCATAATCTCTGTCCGTTTGTGTACTATGTTGTCTTTTACTGATTTATGGATACTCTTTATGTATTCTGGATATTAATACTCTGTATATTGTATATGTTGCAAATAATTTCTTCAGGTCTTTCACTTCTTATTAAACTTTTCTTATGACTTATTTTTCATTAAGAGAATTTAAACTATCAGGCCATTCAATAGTTTCTGAGGTCTTATATTTTTCTAAACCCTAAATTTTAAAATTACTATACATTTTTCTAATATTTCTCTTGTTCTATATTGTATGCTTAGCTCTTGAATCCATAAAGAATTTGTGTTTGTGTATAATGCTTGGTAGAGATTTAATTTTATTTTATTAAAAAAAATCAATAGCTAATTTTCTCAGCACCATTTATTAAACAGAATTTCCTTACCCATGATTTGAAATATTACATTTTTAAAAAACTATTTATTTATTTATTTAATTGGCTGAGTCAGGTGTTAGTTGTGGCATGTGGGATCTTCATTGTAGCATGTGGGATCTTTTGTTGCGGTGCTCGGGCTTCTCTCTAGCTGTGATGCGTGGGCTCCAGAGTGCACAGGCTCAGTAGTTGCGGCACGCAGGCTCTCTAGCTGTGGTGCGGGCTCTAGAGTGCGGGAGCTCAGTAGTTGTAGCACACAGGCTTAGTTGCCCCACTGCAAGTGGGATCTTAGTTCCCTGACCAGGGATCAAACCCACGTCCCCTGCATTGGAAGGCAGATTCTTAACCACTGGACCACCAGGGAAGTCCCTGAACTATTACATTTATTTTAATACAAATTCTCTTGCATACATGGATTCTGTTTTATTTATTTTGTCTATTCTCATGCTAGTTCTACACTATTTTAACTTTTAATTTTTAAGTGAATTCTAGCTTTTAAAAATATCAGAAAAAGTGAGACTTCCCTCTCAATATTCTTTTCTTTAAAAAAGTTTTCTTAGATATTCCAATTTTTCTTCTTCAGATAAATTTCAGAAACAACTTGTTAAGGGCTTTTTAATCCTTTTAAGATTATTATTGAGTCTGACTTGAATTTGTAAATTTATTTTGAGAACTTGGTTTCTTTAATCCCACCCAGGAATACAATATGTTAGTCTACTTACTCAGATTTTCTCTTATATACTTCAGTTAGGCTGTATAGTTTTCTTCAAATAGATTCTTGTGTATTTCTTGTTAGGTTTATTGATAGGGGTTTAATAAGGTTTTGTTGCCATTGTGAATGAGAATTTTTAAAAATCTATTATATTTTTTAATTGCTATTACTTGGGAAAAGGAACACTACTAAAGTTTGCCTATTGCTGTAGTATCTGGTCACCTTTTTGAACTCATCTATTAGTTCTAATAATTGGACAGTTAACACCTTAAGTTTTATTAAAAAATAATTATTGAGCACCTATTATGTGTTGGAGTTATGGCTGGTCTAAGCCCAGAGAGATTGCATTCTAGTGGAGGATTATGAGTCACAAACAGGGAAACAAATATACAAGCACAAGAACTGCAATGCTGTGAAGGAAATAAAAGAGAATGATGTAACAGAGAGGGAGTAGGACACTCTAAATATTACCAAGGAAGGCTTCTCTGAGATGGTGCTGGAGACCAGAGACTCAGCCATGTCAGGAGCTTTCCAGGCAGAGTAGACAGCAAATGCAAAAGCCCTGAAGCTGGAAAGAGCTTGGCAGTCCAAGGAACAGAAAGTAAATCCAAGTGGCTGGAGTGGGAGTGGACAAAGTGGGAGTTCAGAGAGGTAGATAGGAACCCATATAATATGAGGTGTTTTAGGCTGGGACAAGGAGTCCAAATGTAAGTGTAGTTTGGAGCTATTAAAAGGTCAGAATAGTGCAGCAGTCTGATTTATGTTTTAAAACAATTACTCAGACTATGGGGAGGAAGAGCTTCCAGTGAACAGGAGTAAAAGTAGGAGGAGGTTGTAAATGGCCCAACTGTTAGTGGGCTACTCAGCCATTGGTCGATGCTGCAGTGGACCCCGCCCCCAAGTGAGCAGCTGTCAATGAGCAGTCATTAGAGGGGCACTGAGCCAGGGGTCGGGGGTCATCAGGTAGGGAGTGAGGTAAGAGGCAGATCCCGGCCTTCTCCCCAGGGCCCTCCAGGTCACCCGCCCTCGGGTGGGGGGAGGGTGAGGGGGTCCCAGGGAACAGGCTGGGGCTGTGTTCTGCAGGGCTCCAGAGCCCTCGCCAAGACTGCCCCCTGGCCAGGCCCAGGCCCAGGCCCAGGCCCAGGCCCTAGGGCAGCGGTGACCCTCTCCCCCAGCTCTTCCTGTGCAACCTAATGGCAGCGGCAGCCTGCGTGGGACACAGTGTTGGGGACCTGGCCCCCACTGTTTGGGGGGCCTGAAGAGCCTGAGGGTCCGTTGGGTCCTGGGCACCTGGCTCCCTCAGCGTTGACAGCTGGGCAGGATCTGGGGACCTGGCCCTGAAGGAGCCAACTGAGATCTGCCTCTTCAGCCGGGCCTGGGCACCAGCAGAAGGACCCAGACTGGGTGCTGGATGAACGCTCCGGGGCAGGGTAACTGCCACCACCCCCACCAGCGCCCGCAGGGACCCCCTTCTCTCAACCAGGCCTGGACCTCGAAGGGTGAAAGTTGTGCCTTGGGACCTTCCCCTGTCTTGTCAGAACAGAGAGTAATATTTGTTTGGTGGAGATTTGCAGGAACACCGTTACCTGACCATGACCTGACCTCGAGAACAAAGGATCAGACACGAAGAAGTTTGCAGCAACTAACCACACCCCTCCCTCACCTTACCTATAGAAGGGCTTTGCTGAAAGCTTTCGGGGAGTTCGGGTTTTTTTTTTAAGGCAGGAGCACCCATCTTCTTGCATGGCCCTGCACTAGAACCTTTCTCTGCTCCAGTCTCCGGTGTTCTGGTATTGTTTGGCCTCACTGTGCATCGGGCACATGGACTTGTGTTTCGGTAACAAGGTGATGGTGGCTTGACTAGTTTGCCGGCAGTGGATGGAGAGAAATGGTTGCATTCAAGATACACTATGAAGTAGAATGAATCAGACTCACTGATCCATTTAATGGAGAGGATTATTAGGTTTTTGGCTTGAGTAACTGGGTGGATTGTGGTGCTGTTTTCTGAGGTAACAAACACTGGGGAATAGTGTTTTGTCAAGGGAGAGGGAGGATCAAGGATTCTGTTTGGGAAATGTTTACTTTGAAACATGGAGTTGACATTCCAAATGAATATGTCAAATAGATGGTTGCATGGATTCGTCTGGAGCTCAAGGGAACAGTCAGTCCTAGAGACATAAACTTGGAATTTGGAAGCATGTAGATAGAATTTAAAGACATAGGACCAGATGAGATAATGTAGGGAGAGAAGAAAGAAGAACAAGCTTTCAGTCAATGTGGCATTTAGATGTCAGTTATGAGAGGAAGAGACAGCAACCCATAGAAAACTATAGGAGTAGGAGATAGCAAAGGAGCCTGAGAAAGTGAGGAAGGAGGAATTGCAGAAAAGAGTGATGTCACAGAGGCCAAGAGAGGATGGAGTTTTAAGGAGAGAGCTCCAAGAATGCCATCAAGCGCTGCTAAGAAGTTGCGAAAGAAGAAGCAGAGTTGATGACCATAAAAACAACTTCAGGGACTTCCCTGGTGGCACAGTGGTTAAGAATCTGCCGGCCAATGCAGGGGACATGGGTTCGAGCCCTGGTCTGGGAAGATCCCACATGCTGTGGAGCACCTAAGCCTGTGGGCCACAACTACTGAAGCCCGTTCGCCGAGAGCCCGTGCTCTGCAACAAGAGAAGCCACCGCAATGAGAAGACCGCGCACTGCAATGAAGAGTAGCCCCCGCTCGCTGCAACTAGAGAAAGCCCACACGCAACAACCAAGACCCAACGCAGCCAAAAACAAACAAATAAATAAATTTATTCTTAAAAAAAATAATAATAAAAAAATAAAAACAACTTCAGTGAAAGCCAGAGGGTAAAAGCCAGGTTGGGGTGAAAGCCAGGTTGGAATGATTTGAATAATAATGGAAGATGAGGAGTGGAGGCAGCTGGAGTGGACAGTTAACTCCTTAAAGAAGTTTTCCTGCAAAAGGAGTGAATAGATGAAGTTGTTGCAGGAAGGGCATAGGGAGGCAAAGAATGGTTTGCTTGTTCAAAAGATTTTAGCTATCAGAGCTTCTTTATCTGCTGAAATGAGTAAGTAATCCAGAAGGAAGGAAAAAAATCAAAGATGCAGGAGAGGGAGGAGGAAAAAAATGCATGAGCAGAGTCTTTGAGAGAAGAGAAGGGAGGAGACCCAGGGCTTGAGTGGAATGGGAGTGATCTTTGATAAGAGGAGAGGCATACCTTCTATCAGAATTTGAGAGAAAACAGAAAATATGAGTACCTCTACAGATAAGTTTATAGATTTTGCTGTGGTGGAATGGAGACGTTTCTCTCTGAAAAGGGGATTCAGATCAATTGATCATTTCTAGGTAAATGATCAAAAGATCTGGAAATAATTATAGGATCCCCTTTTCTTCTACAAATAAATATCTTATTACATTGGTTACTGACTCCAGTCCAATACCGAATGCAGTGATGATAATAATCGTCCTTGTATTTCATTTGCTTTAAAGAACATAATTGTACCACCTGGCTACTAAATAAGATACTTACACTTGTAGGTTTCTGGTAGATACAGTACAGCAAATCTTTACATTTTTATATTTTATTACATTACATTTACATTTCCTAGATTGAATCATACTTGGGATTGTTTATCTTGGTACAAACTCAGCAAGATGGTGCTGTCTTTTTCTTTAAATGCACTTCTTGATATCAGTTGCTAGTAGCTTATTTAGCTTTTTAAAAAATGTATATTCATAAGTGACAAGGGCATAGAATGTTTTTATGTATGTGATATTCATAAATAAATTTTGGTTTCACGGCTATGCTAGTTCCATAAACTGATGTAGAAAGTTTTCCTTATTTTTCTAAGCTTCAGAACAATTTTTTCAAGGAAGGAAAATTATCTGTTATGAAAGAAATCTCTTGTAAAACCATTTGAGTTTGGTGAATTTGTTTTAAAAGGAAGTTATCAGAATACATACATACATACATAGTTTCTTCTATAATTTCTTCTGTGATTATTTGTCTATTCAAGTTTTTTACTTCTTTTGTGGCCAATTTGGGTCATTTTCTTTTCCTGGAAAATATTCATTTCATCCCAATTTTTAAATATGTTTTAAAAAGTTTTATATGCGATGATACAATTTTTAAAATCTCTGTATCTGAAATTATGTCCTTTATCTCATTTCCAGAGTGGTTTATTTGTGTCTTTGAATTTTCCTTAACTGGATTTGCCAAAATTTTGATGTCAGATAAGATTTTATTTTATCGAATAATCTTCTAACTTTGTAAATTCAAGGTTTTAAAAAAATTATTTACTTCTGCCCTTGTAACTTATCTTTTATTTCTTTGAGTCTATGTTCTTTTGCTACTTTCTTGCACTAAATTCTGATTTATTTTCATTCTTCCTCATTTTCTAATAAATGCATAAAAAGCTATAAATTTTCCACTGAATACCACTTAGACCATAGCCCACAAGTTTTAACATGAAGTGTTCTTATTATAAATCATTTCCAAAGAGCTTATAATTTTAATTTAGATTACATCTTTAAGACTTATTTTGAACGTTGGTTTTAATTTTCAAGTGATTATTATTTTTGTCATCCTTTGTTATTAATTTCTAATTTTATTGTGTTATATTCAGGGAAAATATATTTCAGTATTTAAAATTTTTTGAGGTTGTTACTGTGGTTTCATATATTGTACAATCAGTTTTTGAAATGTGTTTCATCTATATTTTAAAATGCTCTACATTCATTTTGAATGGCCACATTTTAATATATGTACCTTTTAATTAGTTTAAGCTTGGTAGTGTTTAATTCAAATATAAGTTCTTATATTTCTTACAATACATTTTTAAAATTTAATATTAGATCCACTGTAGAAAACACAGAAAATTATAAATAAGAAGAAAAAATCCAAGCCCTATGAACCTAGAGATAAATATTAATATAATTTTGGCATGTATTTTCAAAACTTTTAGCCTTCTTACATGGTTAAGATAATGCTGTACATATACAGTTGCATCCTGAATTTTTTCCTGTATTTCTGCATGTCAAATAATTCTTCATAACTACCATTTTAATAGCTAAATATTCCATAATAAGAATCTACTATGATTATAAAGATGTTTTACATACTTTTCTATTATAAATAATTCTGTAGAAAATAACTTTGTATGTAAGTCTTTTCCACATTTAAGATTATTTTCATAGGATGAGTTCACAAAGGAGAAATTAAGTCAAAAAGTATGAACATTTTTAAGGCTCTTTGTACTTATAAGCATTTTATATATATATCAAACAAAATCTGTGCTTTTTTTATATAAAGTATACAGTCAAACTACTAGAGATCATCAGTCTGTCTTCCTCAATCTATCTCTACTGCTTTAACAGTCAGAGAAGAAGTCATAGTTTGTATATCCTTCCAGACCTTTCTACATGTGTTTACATACATGTGTCTACATGTCTGTTTAATGTTTCTGTATACATGTGTAAGAGAATACATGCATGTACAAGTGCATAATATACACTAAGCATTCACATTTTTATATAATTTGGAGCTTGTATGTGTATGTGTGTGTGTATATATATATTACACGTTAAGAAAAATATATGCTAGTTCAAGTAAGAAACTTTCACATTGTCAGGTGCCTAATGATTAAAAATAGACCTTCACAGTATGGATTCTCTCATTTCCTCATTAATGTTTTATAAAAGATTTAACAAAATAGTGAATTTCTCTGACTTCCCTTCATTATCTGGTAAATAATTGTCAGTATTCTCTAGTTTCTTTATCAAGTTTGAACACTAGTGTAAAGGCTTGCTACTCTTGCTACTCTTTCCTTAAATGTCTTTTAATAAATTAAGAGACAGGAGAACTTGTCACAGTGGAGGAATATCTTCTCCTTGGACAATCAACTTCAAGAGAGTGGAACTCAGAACACAATAAGTGCTCCTAAGATGCCAAGGAAATGGAAATTAATAGGTATTCACTAGATGGTTGTTGGTGGTGTACTAAAATGAGCATAGCATCTTCCTTCTCCCTTTGGGTTGATGTTATTATTTGGGTGGCAACCCCTAAAATAGCTAAATAGTAGTTTGACTATCAGGTGCAGTCAGGCTGCAAGTTACAGAAAACCTCAATTTCAATTGGCTTGAATACTAATGAAGGCATGGTTTCTGCTAACAAGAATTCTCAAGGAGCTTAACTCCAGAGTTCATTAGTCCTGTGGCTCATGACGTCATTAGGAGCCCCTCCTTCTCCTGTTCTTCTTCCTCAGCTTGTCTGATTTGTCCTCTGCTAATTCCTTGCCTGTGGTCTCAGTACGATTGGCACAGTTTCAGCTGTCCCACGCAGACACTGAAAATGTCTAATAATGAACTTGTCCTTATAAAATTTTCAAATAAGAAAGACCATTTCCCAGAAAGTCCCTAACTGACTTCTGCTCTTGGCTCATTGGCCTGCCTCACATGCTGATCTAAATCAACTGCATGAGTAACTTGACCAGTCAGCATCCGTTCTCCCTTGAAGCAGGTGACACTATTAAGGAGGGTGGATATCCAAACAAAATTAGGGATGCAGTAGGAAGGAAGAAGTTGAGGAAAGGGAAGAAATATCATGTATGCAACTGACCGTGTCTACAAAAATGTGGATAATACTGCCCTATTCACTCTATCTCACCAGTACAATACGTTCTCAGTTAAGAAAACTTTACCACCCCTTTATATGATACTGTTAAATACAAGAATAACTCATTTGTATTTAGTATAATTGATTTTATTTTTCAGTTGGTTACATGGCATAAAACAGACTTGGTCTCTCTTTACGGGGCAATTCTTATGTCTGAAGAATAAATTAATGATACTGCTCTAGTTTCATTTTCTCCCTTGACCAAAGGCCACAGATTACGTCACTTTCCAAGTATTCTCATGATGTAACAATCTATATCCACGAATTCCTCAGAAGCCTGGTACTCGGAACCTTTATTTAGGCATTAATTTACTTTTAATTTATTTTTATCACCACCATTTATATTTGGAGGCTTGTGCCTTGATGGTAATGTCAGCCTCTCCTGCTGCTGTTTATTAAACTCTATGAAATTACAATATGCAGCATTAAATCAGGGCAGGAAATGAAATTGAAAACCACGTTAAGTACTGCTGATGTCTTGTTGGCACAGGCTGAGCCTCGCTACTCTTTCTGTTCTGGTCTGTAATTCACAGGACCCTGGAGGCAATTACTGCTCCCTCACTGAGAAATCAATGAAAAGGATACAGCAAAGAGTGATTAACACACATGTATGTCCATTTGTAAAGCATCCCCCAACACCACCACCATAACTACCCCCATGTATCTTCTGATCACAGATTAAAGAATAAGCCCTCACAATTTTATTTATTGGAGTGTAATTTACGTGTGAAATGTTCATATCTTAGGTGTGATTAACACACGTGTATCTCCATTTGTAAAGCATCCCCCAACACCACCACCATAACTACCCTGTGTGTCTTCTGATCACAGATTAAAGAATAAGCCCTCACAATTTTATTTATTGGAGTGTAATTTACACGTGAAATGTTCATATCTTAGGTGTGCTGTCCAATCAGTTTTTTTTTTTTTTTTAAAGAAGATGTTGGGGGTAGGAGTTAATTAATTTATTTATTTTTGCTGTGTTGGGTTTTCGTTTCTGTGCAAGGGCTTTCTCTAGTTGTGGCAAGCGGGGGCCACTCTTCATTGCGGCGTGCGGGCCTCTCACTGTTGCGGCCTCTCCCGCTGTGGAGCACAGGCTCCAGACGCGCAGGCTCAGTAGTTGTGGCTCACGGGCCTAGTTGCTCCGCGGCATGTGGGGTCCTCCCAGACCAGGGCTCGAACCCGTGTTCCCTGCATTAGCAGGCAGATTCTCAACCACTGCGCCACCAGGGAAGCCCGTGTCCAATCAGTTTTGATAAACACATACTCTTTTGACGACTGTGCCCCTATCAAGACACAGAACATTTCCATCAACCCAGAAGTCACATGTGTACCTGCCCAGACAATCCCCCTAACAGAAACAACCACTAATCCTATTACTTATCACTATATGATATTTTTGTATATTCCAAAGTTTCATATAAACTGAATCCTATAGTATGTCATCTTTTGCATCTTGCTTCTTTCTTTAGCATAATATTTTTGAGAATGACTCATGTTATTTCAAGTATCAGTAGCCGATTCCTTTTTATTGCAGAGTAAGATTCCATTATAGGAAAATACATAGTTTACTAATCCATTCTATTGATGGACATCTGGGATGTTTCCAGCTTGGGACTGTTATGAAAAAAGATGCTATGAACAGTTTTATTTGGCTTTTGCTGTACATATGTTTAATTTTTCTTGGATAAATAGGAGTAGAATTGCTGGGTCATAGAGTATATGTATGTTCAACTTTTGAAGAAACTGTGAGGTTTCTGAAATGGTCATTCCATTGTACACTCCCACCAGCAATATATGAGAATTCCAATTGCTCTAGTATTTGATATTGTCAGTATTTTACATTTTAGCCATTCTAGTAGGTGTGTAGTGGTATTTCATTACGGTTTGAATTTGCTTTTCCTGGATGAATGATGTGAACACTTTTTCATATGCCTGTTGGCCATTTGCATGTCTTCTTTACGCAAAAATGTGAAAACAAATATGTGAATTGTCTCTTGAATCTTTTGTCCATTTTTTAATTGCATTGTTTGTCTTATTATTAAGTTGTGGAAGTTCTTCATATATTCTAGACAGCAGACTTTGGCAGATATACTTGTTGTGAACATTTTCTTCCAGTATGTGACTTGTCTATTTTCTCAAGAGTGTTTTGAGGCCACAGATCCCTCTACTTTTTTTTAATTAACCAAAGTCCACAGTTTACATTAGGATTCATTCTTTGCATTGTACATGCCATGGATTTTGATAAATGTTCAATAACAGGTATCCGTCATGATAGTGTCATACAGAATAGTTTCACTGCTCTAAAAATCTCCTATGTTTCACCTACTCTTCCCTTTCTCCTCCCAAAACCATTGTAACCACTGAGCTTTTACTGTATCCATAGTTTTGCCTTTTCCAGAATGTCATATGGTCGGAATCATACAGTAGGTTGCCTGTTCAGATTCACAGCTCCCTTTTGAAACGTATAATATCTTACAGATTCTAAGCAGAAATTGATTTTTAATGGATTTTTAATTATCTTTTTTTTTATAGAAAGTATGTTGATAAAAAAATTATCTATAGGTTTTTTAAAAAAATTGACAGTTTGAAAGTAGAAAGAGTCCAGGAGGAAGAAAAGTAGTTGGCCTTAATTTAACACTTGTCATGTAAACTATCAGCCAAGGAGAAAAACAAATCTTAGAAAAGACTGAAGAGCATTGTTACCAAGAATCCGGCTCTCAGGTCTAACCTGGATTTGAGCCTTGGATCTTCCACTTATGAGATGTGTAACTTGAGCCAGTTATTTAACCTCTCCAGGCCTCAATCTCCTCATTTTATCATGAGGATAATAATAGTATCATAATAATAAGGTTAAATGAGAAAATACATGGAAAGTGCTTAGCAGTCATATAGTCTTAAGAAATGCATCCAGTTCTTATAATTACAAACCATTGGAGACACACCTGAAATGAATTCAGGTTAAACACTAAGCCTGTCATTAGAGAGACTGTCTCTGGAGCTCTGGGCAACATCTGACCTTAAGGTGAGATCTTTGAGCTACGTTTTCCTGCTTCTGGTCTCCAAAAAGTGTAGAGAAATATCAATATTATAGAATGACAGTGATGTGAAGTTGGTGGCCCTCAGGGTGGGAGGGGAGGATCTTGAGGCAGCTCTTAAGGATAGATCAAGCACTACGCTGGTATTGGCACGCTCAGTTGGATATGTCAAATGATGTTTCAAATAAAATTTTTGGAGCAGGGGAAGCAGAGGTGCTGCTGAAACCTACAAAAGAAAGGTGTCTTCTTTGTTAACAGTTTATTCTAGACTCTACAGAAAGAGCATTATTTTTTTGAGAGCCTAGTTTTGAACTTACCCAACACCACATGCTCTGCTCAAACTTGAATACATGAGCAACAAGTATTTTGGAATTCATTGCGAGAACCTCTAAGGAACTGTCTTTATTAACCATTTTTGCTTGGACTTCCACTAATATCTAAGGATATTTCAAAGGTCATAAATCCACTGTGTTTTTGAACTGGTCTAAAAGTAGATACACATCCTCATCATAGAAGGTATCATTGTTACAGTGGTAGGACTTGGCCTGTAATACACAGTTGACCCTTGAACAATGAGGGAGTTAGGAGCACCACCTCTCTTCTCAGTTGAAAATCCACATGTAAGTTTTTAGTCATCCCTCTGTACCTGCAGTTCCACATCTGCAGATTCAACCAACCAGGGATCATGTAGTTTGTATTTACTGAAAGAAATCCACTTGTAAGTGGACCTTGCAGTTCAAATCTGTATTGTTCCAGGGTCAACTGTAAGGCGGTTTTCTGCTTTAATTGCAGGAAAGAGGCTAAGAGCATGTATATAACTCTTGTCATCTAGATCTTTGGTCTCTAAATTCTTTTGATGACACATCTACCAATTTTTAAAAAATAGGTCATACTATAAATTTATTTACTAATAAATTAAAATTATTTAAGGTACTGTTATATTATAGAATAGTACAGTATATACCTCTAATATATTGGCACTAATATATTATGTATTTAGAAAATGTACACAAAGTACATATTAAAAAGGACAAGATAAAAAGGAAATGAATACTATTTAATATTAATATACCAATGTAAAAGCAGCCATCTTGCTCTTCCTAAACATATCATTAATAATACTTTTAGAGAGAGAAGTGTCATTGACCAAGCTTCATTATTTATTTTATTTTTTAAGATCTCGGTTTAATTATCTGTGATAAAGTGAACCACTAGAGTGATTTTCATTTAGTTCTATTTTCTATAGTTCCTATCACAGTTGAAAATGATAGCGCCAAAAGATTTGTAGAACCAAATGGAGGAAAGATACTATTGACTGGCATTGTTGAATTGCGATACACATTGTTCCATATCCACCCACTAATTATGTAAAAAGTTTTATTGAAATCTGACAAATTTCCATCTCCTCTGATGCTAATAATTTATTCTTTTAAATAAAAAAAGGTTTTGTTGAAATCAATTCTTTAGTTGGAAGATTTTTACAACAGGTTAGAAAAACAGGGCAAGAATGAAATAGAATGCTTAGGTTAGGAGTTTGGGGAAAGTATTGGGTAGATTTAAATATAGTAGATAAATTCTGTTTAGAGGGCAGGGCAGAACTGGCCATGCACGTATGAACAGTAAACAGTTTTAAGTGTACAGATATGAGAATTTTTAAAGGAGACATGTTCACACATATTTTCAGGAAGAAATCACATCATGATAAAAACATTTCCAAATATTTATTTTCAAAATGCTCTTTCCTTGGCATGAGTGTCTTTTGAGAAGCAGTTATTTTCTCACTTGTTATTAAAATATCAAATTGTGCATCGAAAGAACAAATTAAATAGGTGGCTCATTAAGAACTCATGCTAGAGACTTCCCTGGTGGCGCAGTGGTTAAGAATCTGCCTGCCAGCGCAGGGGACACGCGTTCGAGCCCTGGTCTGGGAAGATCCCACATGCCGCAGAGCAACTAAGCCCTTGAGCTGCAACTACTGAATCCCATGCTCCTAGAGCCTGTGCTCCACAACAAGAGAAGCCACCGCAATGAGAAGCCCATGCACCACAACAAAGAGTAGCCCCGTGCCACTCGCCACAACTAGAGAAAGCCCATGTGCAGCAACGAAGACCCAATGCAGCCTAAATAAATAAATAAATTAATTAATTAATTAATTTTTTAAAAAAGAACTCATGCCAGAAGTAGGAGAAATGTCAGTTCTGCCATTAATATACTTGAATTATTGATGCGATCTTCCAAATTGTCTTTACAAAATTGTCATTTGTCCATTTTGTAAAGGTCAGTTTAGTTTAAGTACTTAATAGTAAGCTTCAAAAATTCCCTTAACCAGATCAGTGTCACTGTATGTGAGACATTGGACTGACCAAATGAAGATGCTTATGTCAGTCTGTGTTATAAATATCAGTAGGTCTTGATTTCTTTTTATTTTTATATACAAATAAGTGCAAATGGAAGTTCTAATATTTTCTAGAATTTTCTTCTCACACTCTTTGGATCATCATGGCACACCCCCTGGAGCCATTCCCTCCCCTGTTTGGAGACCACTAGGGCAGACCGTTACTCTCCTGGGAAAGAGGAAGGCACTTCATGTCTCAAGTACAGATTTCCCTGTCCCAGCTTGGCTACACCCCTACTGTTGGCCCCTTCCATTAAGAACATTCCTCTTCACCCTTCATAAACTTTTGGTTACATGTCAAGATTCTGGTTTTGTAAGATCATGTTTACAATGTAGTCTAATTTCTTTGTTATCCATATCACACGAAAAGTTCAGCAAAGGAGAGAGTTGAGTTCCAGCATGTCCTGGGAGAGATCAGAGGAGTGAATGAAATTGATGGAGTTTGGCAGATGGATGGATGGATAGTGTGTGTGTGTGTGTGTGTGTGTGTGTGTGTGTGTGTGTGTGTGTGTGTGTGTGTGTGTGTTGTTTGATGAATTTATCTAGTATTTTTTTCGCAGTGAAATTCTGTCTTCTTGCTCCCTGAGCTTAAACATTAAAGGGTTTTTGCTTGTTTGTAAACAAAACAAAACATTCTTTATGACTGAAGGTTTTAGAAGCAATTGATTTCTTCTTTACATAATTATGTAGCTCTTTTTTTCTTAAATCAGGAGAAACATGGAAGGCAAATCCCATATAACCAAATAAACTATCCTTTGCAGTGTAGAATAATAGAGCAACCGTGTAGTTTTATGTTTCACCTATGGTTTATTTGGTCTTCAGAGATGTGTGGACTCTATGTGTACTAGTTTGGGTTCTTTACAAAGAAAATTACTCCATATAGAAAGAGTCCATGCCTACAGTCTAAGTAAGGAAGTACTGATATAAATAAGACCATTTCTTATCAGTATAAAAGTAGGTGACATACATGTTTATAGTTGAAAGGAACCCTATCTTACAGATGAATAAAATGAGACCCAGAGGGATTAGGTAATTTCCTCAGGATCACAGAGTTTGCTGATAGGAGATGGAACTGGACAATGTCTTTTGACTCCAGGTAGGTGAGCTTTCTACTAGAATGCTCTACTGGTGTTTGTTTTTACAGGGAAGTGTAGACATCAACTATATTTGGAGGTAGCATGAACAGGTATTTACTTAGAGTGAAATGGAGTATCTCTGGCAGGGCCAAGACTGGGGCAGCTGTAAACTGCCTTCTTGTTGTACTAGGAAGAGTTTCCATAGCAGTGACCATGACTGGAGAGAGACTAGTTCATGTACACGGCACAAGATGACGTCCCAGAAACATGGACAAGGAACCGTAGCATTTTGGTTTCCTGGAACGTCCAGGGTCTGATCTGCTTTGGATTAACGATATTACTGGAGTTAGCTCCAAAGGAACAAGGTGATAGAAAACAGATGGTCTAGGCCTCACTATGTTCTAGACGTCCCCTTAGGGTTTTCTTCTACTATAAGGATTAAGGAATAGGGTATAGAATGTCTATATACATAATTGTAAATCAGTGCCTTTAAACTCTTATTTTACCTGTTGAGATATAAAATAACCAGGGACTGTTGGAGTTACCACATTACTAGCATTCCTCTTTTACGATCCATCCTACTCTGTCCACCCTGGCTGTACCACGTACTAGGCTGGGTGACAACTCTAGCTGCTCCCTCGTAGCTCAATAGAGCACACCTCCACTGTGTCCTACCCACAGGAGATTCCTTTCCAATTATCATATCAATAATAACTTTTAAAAATGAATGTCCATTCAAAAGACATTTAAACAGTAGCTCCATTGTTTGATTAGTTTCTGTATTTAGAATCTCAAGTAAACACTGTTGCCCTGTGATTTCAGTTCTGAATGTAGACCCAGTATATCCAGTAAACTTTTAGGTGCATATAGATAGTGCTCAGCGTTGCAGAATGCCTTTTATTCATTCAAGAAATAATAACTAAGTGAGTCTAGACAGTTACTTCAAGTAAGGGGATGTCAACTCAGATAAGGCATAGTTGGGTCCTGCTTTCTTTGAGCTTACAGTCTAGTGGGGCAGGCAGACAAGCAACAACCTGGAAAGGGGTATTCTGGGGTCAGTCTGTGCAGATTATCTGTAAGAGAACAGAGAATTTGTCTTCGGGACCGTCTGGAGAAGCCCTACCCCAGGTGCTTAAGAAAGACTTTGTTAAGCTCTGAAGATCATCTGTCTTTGGAAAACCCTTCGGAGTGTGGTGAGCAGCTGTGTGGATGGTACCAAGATGGAGAGCCCAGGACTGGTGAGCAAAAACAGGGCTATAGATGTGAAGACACTTCAGGTGACTGGATTAAGGAATCAGGGAGAAAACAGTCATGGTCACAGAATTTGTTTAGTTTCTGACTGTTGGCCTGAAGCTCCTACCTAGCTGAGGATAAGATGGTTTTTTTTTTTTTTAATTGATGGGTTTTTTTTATTGAAGTATAGTTGATTTACAGTGTTGTGTTAGTTTCAGGTATACAGCAAAGTAATTCAGTTATACATATATATATATGTTTTTTTATTGAAGTAGAGTTGATTTACAATGTATTGGTTTCAGATGTAGAGCAAAGTGATTCAGTTATATATATATAGTATATATATAAATACATATATACTATATATATTTACATATAGTATATATAAATATATACTATATGTAAATATATATAGTATATATGTATTTATATAGAGAGTATATATAAATGTATATACTCTCTATAAAAATATATAGTATATATACTCTCTCTCTCCCTCTCTCTCTCTCTCTCTCTCTCTCTCTCTCTCTCTATATATATATATATATATATATACACACACACACTCTTTTTCAGATTCTTTTCCCTTATAGCATATTACAAAATATTGGGTATAGTTCCCTGTGCTATACAGTAAGTCCTTAGGTGGGTTTTATTTTTAAAGCAGTTGTAAACTTTTTCTAATTGAATGATTTCACATAACAATCCAGATTTCTGACCTTGAAAAATTGGCAGATCTATTAATACCGCTTTAATTTTCCCAAGTGGTAGCAATGGAGTGAGCTGTATAGTGACGGCTCCCTGTGGCTGGAACATCATAAGAGCTGGTTCTCCCTAGGCCTCACTACTTCCTCCTCTCTCACCCTATTTATCATCTAACCCTGAGCCTATGTCATCCCTCACTCCTTAAGATTCCTGTCCCTTTTGTTTAGTTTCAGTAAAACACAATCGAGGTACTGCTGTGAAGGGACTTTTCAGGTGTAAGTGAAGTTCCATGTCACCTGATCTTAAGATACAGAGGTTACCTAGGCTGCCTGATGTAATTGCACAAGCATGAGAAGGACAGGATATGCCCTTGCTGCTTTGAGGATAGAGGGGACAAGTGAAAGGGAATGCAGGTGGTCTCTAGAAGCAAAGATCAGACTCTGGCTGACAGCCAGTGGGAAAACAGGGACCCCAGTGCTACCATCATAAGCAACTGGTTTCTGCCAACAATCTGAATGGTCTTGGAGGTGGATGCCTCCCCAGAGCCCGCAGATAAGAGCCCAGCCAGCCTATACCTTGATTTTGGCCTTGTGATAAATACCTTGAGCACAGCCCAGCCAAACTCACCCAGATTCTTGGCCTATAGAACTGTAAGATCTGTAATCCAAAAATGGATTTGTGTATATCACTAAATTTGTGATAATTTGTTATGCAGCAATAGAAAATGAATGCGAGGGCTTTGGGATCAGACAAATAGGGGTTTTACTCTGGATCTGCCACTTGCTATCTGTATGACCCAGGGAAAGTTCCTTAAGTTTCTTTCCTCATCAGTAAACTGGGGATACAAATACAACGCACCTCATAAAGTTGTTGTGAGGATTAACTGAGCTAACACAGTGTAGAACTAGCCTGGCACACGGTAAGTGTTCAACAAGTATCAGCTCCCTTTAAATAAACCTTTCAATGTTCTGGCATCTTCAGTAAAAATGGAATTTTTGAAAATTCTTATAAAGCAAACAAACCAATTGGAGAAAATAGTAAAGTGCTGGCATGTCGTCACAGAGACCAAAACTGTTGATTGAAATACTTTGTCACTGTTTGCCTATTATGAGATCTTTTGGGCCACAGAGACCCTAACACCCTGCACTGCCAACTTACTGTAGGATGAAAACTCCATACTTGGAGAAGGGATAAAACTTGGGTTCCTGTTTCCAGTCCTGTAAATAGCCAAAGCATCTTGGGAACACCCTTCCATTTTTCTAGGCTTCGTTTTTCTTGTCTATAAAATGAATGCAGGCTTTGTAAAGTCCCCAGGATCCTCCTTACTCTCCCTCTGGAAATGTTCTAAATGAAAGATATAAAAAAGGTGCTGCCTGCTCTAGGGAAACAACTGTGTGTATGCATTTTGAAAGCTGGTAGAGGGGTGAGATCCAGAGTAGAGAATGGAGGCTTCTCTGTTTTCCCAGGTGGTCATTTCCTTCCCATTTTCTCCTACTTCTTAAGGGTTTGGAGAGCTGAAGAGAACCTTGGTGAATGGCAGAGTAATTCATCTATCAAAAAGACTGCTCTTCCAGGATGTGCCAAATATTCATCAAGCTAGCTAGCTTCTTCTTAATCTGTACACAGTAATAATGACTTCCAGAATTAGAAGAGAATTAGGGCAAGATTATTATTAACATCTGCATCTTGTTGCTTGGTACGCTCCTTCATATATTATGAAATCTATCTTTTTGCAATTTTCAGCACTCAGGAAGCCTTACCAGGTATCATTTCAGCTAAAGCACAGTGATGAACAATGCCAACCCTAACACTGGGCAAAACACTTCGTAGATGAAAGCATTGGCATTTGGGACCACTTATGCTGCTGTCCAGTTCTGAATGATTGCTGGTGTTCATGTTTATTCAGCAAAGATCCTTGGAGACCGGTTTGAAAAGGCACGTGTTCCCTGGTTAGGGAAGACAAGCCACTCTGCTCTCTGGAACAAAAAGAAGGGCAAAGAGGAGGTCATCAGTGACCTTAATTATCTGCTACGTGTGACCTACCTGCTGGGAGCTTATTAATGAAGAACTCACAGAGGAGATGGGGAACAGGCTTTGTTTTCAAAACAACTACTGGCTGTGTGCCTTTGAGCAAGGTACTTGACCTCTCTGGGCTTCATCTGTAGAGTGGGTATGAAGTAAAAGAGGAGACTCTTCCACCAATCATTCCTTTCAAAACTTTCCTCCACATTATTAGAATGTGAGGAAGTTCACCTATATTATTTTTCTCAATCTAAATGAATCCCCTTTGTCAGGATTGACAAGAAATCCAATATCAGTTGTTACTGGATAGTGGCATGGGCAGCATTCAGCAGTCCAGCTGAGTTAATGCAGTCCTGAAGCATGGGGAAGGGGCTCTGTTCTTCAGTCCACTGTGGTGCCCATGAGATTTTCGTTGTTCACATGGGCCATTCCAAAGTGAACAGCTCCTGTGTTCATGGCATCTATGCCTTCAGTACCTATCCTGGCTCTTGGAACCTTCAACATGGCTCCTGACACCACAGAGCATGAGTTCAGGACCCAGTTAGCCAGGCTCTGTTCCCACTCTACCTTTTCTCATGTGTGGTTGCAGATTCCTGTCATTCTTTTTTTTTTTTTAATTTAAATTTATTTATTGATTTATGTCTGCGTTGGGCCTTTGTTGCTGTGCGGGCTTTCTCTAGTTGTGGCGAGTGAGCGAGCGGGGGCCACTCTTTGTTGCAGTGCACAGGTTTCTCATTGCGATGACTTCTCTTGTTGTGGAGCACAGGCTCTAGGTGCGTGGGCTCAGTAGTTGTGGCTCGTGGGCTCTAGAGCACAGGCTCAGTAGTTGTGGCGCACGGGCTAAGTTGCTCCACAGCATGTGGGATCTTCCCAGACCAGGGCTTGAACCTGTGTCCTCTGCATTGGCATGCGGATTCTTAATCACTGCGCCACCAGGGAAGTCCCGATTCCTGTCATTCTTTGTCCTTCTTCTCCCTTCAGATCTCTGAGAATCCAGCCTCTCTCCTCTGGTTGCATTATTTCTCCCTCCTCCAACCTTGAAGACTTTCCACCTTGGGTCACGCCAGCTCCAACTTTCAGTAAGCCTAGGCCAGGGGCCACAGTGGACTGGAACATGATGAAAAATGGCAGCCACCACTAGGGGAAGGCAAGATGGACTGGAAAGCTCTGTGGTGAGCCACTGAGTACATGCCCATCTGAAGGAGGGAGTTACTGCTCAGTTCCAGGTGATTTATGCCACAGGGGAATAAAAGTTCAGAACTGTAGGTTTTCCAGTATTTCAGGATAAGCAGAGATCCAGACTTTTTCAGGTTTAATTTCCTGACTTTAAAATTTCAGTGCAATTAAAATATAAAAATATCATGAAGACCAAATAGACCACATCTGACAGGGGCCAGTTTGTGATTGCATTAGTTTTCCAGGGCTGCCATAACCAAGTACCACACACTGGGGGGTTTAAGCACTAGAAATTTATCATCTCACAGTTCTTGAGGCTACAAGTCTGAAATCAAGATGTTGGTAGGGTTGGATATTTCTGATGGCTGTGAGGGAAGGCTCTCTCCCAGGCCCCTCTCCTTGGTTCGTAGGTTGTCATCTTCATATTCACGTGTTCTCCCTGTATCTTCACACCATCTATACTCTCTGCATGTCTATGTCCAAATTTCCCCCTCTTTGTAAGGACACCAGTCACATTGGATTAGAGCCTACCCTCGTGACCTCATCTTAACTTTACTGAGTATATCTGTAAATTCCAAATAAGTTTACATTCTGAGGTACTGGGGGTTAGGACTTCAACATATGGATTTGGGGGGATTATAATTCAACCTATAACAGTGGCTTCAACCCAGACATTTAAAAACAAGTTACTCTGTTTATCAACAGAAGATCCAATCTCCGGTACACAAAAGATTGGTTACTGGGTATGGGAAGGTGGAGAATGGATCAGGAGGAAGGCAAACATCACTCATTCTTTTGAGACACGAAGCCACAATCCATTCATCAACCAAGTTATCTGCTCAGCATGGCATCTAACACATAATAGATTCTCAATAAATATTTGTTGAGTTAGAATGAGTTAAATTTGATCAAAAATGGACAGAGAGGGCTTCCCTGGTGGCGCAGTGGTTGGGAGTCCGCCTGCCGATCCAGGGGACACGGGTTCATGCCCCGGTCCAGGAGGATCCCACATGCCGCGGAGCGGCTGGGCCCGTGAGCCATGGCCGCTGAGCCTGCGCGTCCGGAGCCTGTGCTCTGCAACGGGAGAGGCCACAACAGTGAGAGGCTCGTGTACCGCAAAAAAAAAAAAAAAAAAAAAAAAATGGACAGAGAAAAAAAGGAGAGAAGGGCATAGACTAGAGGTGAATAGAGATATTTAAAGATGCTCATGGAAAGAGCTGAAGGAAGTCCATTCTTTACAGCAGGATAGGAGCTCAGCCACTTTGTAGTGGGCATCAAATATATCTGGTGTGGATTGGGCATTTTCCTGGCTTAGAGGAAAAATATAGGACATGTTCTAACCTGAATAGAATTTGGGGCTGGCGGGGGGGGGGGTTGTGTGTGTGATGTGAGACTTAATTTCTCAATGTTGAACAAAAAAATGAATCATATAATTCCTAATGAATTATTAGTGCAATAACCTACATGTTTATTTTGTTCTCTTCTTGTTTCCCCATATTTGCTTAATGAAATACGTTGGCAGAGTGGATGATTTCTCCTTTTCTGATGAAGAATGCCTAGAATTTGGAGACAAATCCAGACTCACAACTTGTCCTCTTATTTGCTATGTTCGCTCAGCCAAGATGGCAAGCTTCTGAGTCCTAAATTTCTCATTTGTAGAGGATTAAATTGTGAATTCTAGGTTCCCTTTGATTGAATTCTGGTATCCATTATAGGACAGAATGACAGTACTTCCTTAGATCAAATCTTCCTTCAGCACTTTTTGAATCAATTTATCAATTTTGATTTTTCCCCTGAGTTTATTTTGTATTATGAACTATGTTAGCCAGATACCGCCCTAAACTGGCTTAAGTACAAGAGAAGAAAAAAGCAGTTTACTTGCTGATGGAACTGAGAAGCCAAGCATGGTTGCTCCTAGGAGCTCAAATAATATCATCAGAGTTCTGTTGCTCTCTTTGCATCTCTCAGCTCAGTTAGACCCTGCTTGGTTTTATTCTCCAAAGACTCTTTCTATGTAGTGAGGAAAAGATTGTCAATAGATAGCTCCATGCTCACAGCAGTCTTCCAGCTTTAAATTCAGAATAAGAGATAAAAATCTCTATGTCTCTAGTATAAAAAAAAAAGTCCGGAAGACTTTGATTGATGGTGCTTTAATCACATACCCTTTCCTAAATTCATCACTGTGTGTCAGAGGTTGTAGTACCCTGACTGGCTGAGCCTGAGACACATGCCAGGAGCAAGAGAAAGTGGGCTAGCTCTTGACTCCTAAATACATGGGATGGGTAAGGACTGACTCCTCCAAAGAAGGGGATGCTGGACTGATGAGAACATAACCGCTGTAGTGTTCAAAGGTCTTTTGCTTTATTCAAGTTATTTATTAAACCTTCTAAAAAATTTCTACCACTGGTTATTTCAGCCTCGTAAATATTAAATCTGACAATGAACATTGATACTTTGGGTGGACATACATAGCAGACTAAAAACATTACAAGCTTCTAAAGGTGAATAACTAATAAATGTGTGCATACATGCATACATATCATCACACACACACACACACACACACACACACACACACACACACACACACACACACACACACACACACACACACACACACACACACACACTACCTAATTCATTGTCTAGGTAACTATGTCCAAACACTTCAATGTGGCATTCATGGCTCTTCCTAAGATGTTATAAAATATAACCCTGTACAATTTGGGTTCAGAGATGGAATACCACTTTGCAGCTTATAATACTGGGACTCGGGGTTTTTTCTGAGCTTTGGTCAGAAAGGAATAAGTCAATGAATAAGGTTAAGAGAATTCTGACATGTCTGGGTGTCTCCAGCACAAAGGTGTGGGTGTAGAGGGACTATTAGAAGTCTGTTTGCATAGGAGCTAAGGTTCCTCCTAGGGAAAACAAAAAATAAAACAAAAAAACAAAAGCTGTATGCTCTGCTGGGTGAATGGGTGAATATATATGTGTGTATATATATTCACATACATATATATATATATGGACAAAATATATATGTGGGCTGAGGATCTTCTCTGGAAAGATTCCTGCTAACAGGAGAAGGACCTCAGCACCACCAGTTAGAGCCAGCAACAAAGCCTTAGTTCTCTGTGTGGAGAACTTTCTAGAGTGTGGGTTGTCCTTTGGATTTATCCTTCTGTTATAGCTCCCCTTGGTGAAATACGAATCACCTAAAGAGCAGAGCAGCTATATAAGTAAAACGTGTAAACATCAGGTGCTCCAGAGCATCATGTGCACCTCTGTGGCAGAAAGTAAATCAAAGCAGAGAGAGCCGTTCTCTCTACTTCCCAGGAGACACTGCACAGTGCATTCCAGGGCCTTTGTCATGGAGCCCCATGGAGCAGAGGTGGTCACAGGGAGGCCCTGTTGTACCCTGAGTAGCAGCAGTGGTCATGGGCAGGGCAGGGAACTGAAACATCCACAGAGCCCTCGGAGCTGCAAGGGAGTTGGGGGCAGTAGCAGTAGTGCCCTCTGTGGAGCCATGGTGGTCACTAGAAGGGACCATCTCCCCAGTCCCCATGTTTGCCTTGTGCAGACAATTTAGCTCTGCCCTTACTGCTTCAATCTAATTTCCCCTCTCCCAGCTCAAAGTTATCTTCAGTTATTTGATCATTATACTGAATATCATGATGTTAATTATCAAAAGACTCTGAAGTTACCTTTACCCCATCTTGGGGAAGAAGTAGTGAAGAATGAATTTTGAGGACATTCATGTGTATGAATAATTGTTTTCTTCACCTACACACACACACGCGTGCGCGCGCACACACACACACACACACACACACACACACACACAGAAAAGACTGAATAGATATACACTGAAATGTTAACTCTGGTCTGTAGTTGTCTCTGGCTGGTGAGATTATGAGAAATTTTTCCTTTCTTTCCTTTTCTTCTCTTTCCTTTCCTTTTCTGTTTTTTTTTCTTTTTTGGGAAGCATTTTTCTAAATTTTCATTTTCTAAATTTGCTATAATTAATTTGATTTGTCATTATATTAAAAAAGGCCAATTTAAAAGAAAATAAAGACACAAGAAAATCTCTAACCATTATTAAGTTCATTTGAGACTCTAGCTCCTCAGTGAAGATATTTCTAGCTTTTCCTCCACCTACTCTGCCCCTCAAATAATAAGGAGCTTTCAACCCTCTGAACTGGGGCCGCACCACCACCTCTGCAGGCACTGAGCCCTCACCAAATGCTGGCTGTCTGTTGAAAGTACCCAGCCTGGGGCCTTAAATTAGTCATGTAATGGTTCCAACTCTTTTCATTCAATTAAATTTAATAACATTTGATTAAATGTCCAAGTGCTATGCTGGGCCATGGCCCTGTGTATATACAAAGTGTAGTTAATGGGCCCAGCAGGAGTGCCTGAAGTACATTAAAGTATGATCCCACCTTCCTCATTTAATCCACCTTGGTGTTCCCAGCTCCTGTCCCACTCCACCCCCATCTACATGATTCCTAACCTCTTTCCAGATCTAGGTCCCTATGCCGTCTGTTGTCTATCCTTTTCAATAGGTTAATTCTGTCTGTTCTACAGGGGTTATCACTTGCCGTGTTCAAGGAATACTAAGGGAAGAGGATGATTTTTGGCCCACGAAGAAGTTGACTGATGCCCTCTGAATTAGTCAGCACAGGCTTCTATAACGAAATATCATAGAGCGGGTGGCTTACACAACAGGAATTGATTTCTCACAGTTCTGGAGACTGGAAGTGTGATGTCAGGGTGCCAGCATGGTTAAGTTCTGGTGAAGGCCCCCTTACTGGCTTGCAGACAGCTGCCTTCTCACTGTATCCTCATATGATGGAAAGAGAGAGCTCTGGTAACTCTCCCTCTTCTTAAAGGGACACTAATTCCATCATGGGGCCTCACCTTCATGACCTTATCTAAACCTAATTAGCTCTCAAACGTTCCACCTTCAAATACCATTACATTGGTGATTAGAGCTTCAACATGTGAAATTTAGGAACACATAAACAATACCCTCAGTGCATTGGCTTTCAGTTTTCACAGTTTAGTTCGGTGAATTTGAGATTATATTATCTGGCTCTGTATAGAGTATCCCTCACAAAATAGAATACTGCCTCAGAAAAGTTATCAGTATAAAGAATCCCTTTCACAAAGCATATGATCATATGACCATCTCAGTAGATACAGAAAAAGCTTTTGACAAAATTCAACATCCATTTATGATAAAAACTCTCAACAAAGTGGGTATAGAGGAAGCATACCTCAACATATAACGGCCATATATGACAAACCCACAGCAAGCATCATGCTCAATGGCAAAGAGTTGAAAGCATTTCCTCTAAGATCAGAAACATGACAAGGATGCTAATCCTCATCATTTATTCAACATTGTAGTATAAGACCTAGCCTCAGAAATCAGACAAGAAAAAGAAATTAAAGGAATCCAAACTGGATAGGAATAAGTAAAACTGTCACTGTTAGCAGATGACATGATACTATACATAGAAAATCCTCAAGATGCTACCAAAAAAACTGCTAGAACCCATCAGTGAATTTGGTAAAGTTGAAAAATTAATATACAGAAATCTGTAGCATTACTATACACTAACACCAGACTATCAGAAAAAAGAAATTAAGAAAAGAATCCCATTTATAATTGCATCAAAAAGAATAAAATGCCTAGAAATAAATCTAAGGATGTAAACAACTCATACTTGGAAAACTACAAGACAGTGATGAAGGAAACTGAAGACAACACAAATGGATGGAAAGATATACTGTGCTCATGGGTTGAAAGAATTAATATTGTAAAAATGACCATACTACCCAAGGCAATATTCAGTGCAATCCCTACCAGAATACTAATGACATTTTTCACAGGACTAGAGCAAATAATTCTAAATTTTGTATGGAGACACAAAAGACCCCAAATAGCCAAACAATCTTGAGAAAGAAGTACAAAGCTGGAAGTATCATGATCCCTGATTTCAAACTATACTACAAAATAATCAAAACAGTATGATACTGATACAAAAACAGACACATAGATCAATGGAAGAGAACAGAGAGCCTAGAAATGAACCCACACTTAAGTGGGCAATTCATCTATGATATAGGAGGCAAGAATATACAATGGGGAAAAGACAACCTCTTCAATAAATAGTGTTGGGAAAACTGGACAGCTATATGCAAAAGAATCCAACTGGACTAGTTTCTCACACCATGTACAAAAATAAATTTGAAATGGAGTAAAGACTTAATTGTAAGACCTGAAATCATAAAACTTCTAGAAGAAAACGTAGGCAATAAGCTCTTTGACATGGTCTTAATAATATTTTTTTTGTATGTTTCCTCAGACAAGAGAAACAAAAGCAAAAATAAGCAAGTGAGACTATGTCAAACTAAAAAGTTTTTTGTACAGCAAAGGAATCTATCAATAAAACGAAAACCCTGCCTACTGAATGAAAGATGATATTTGCAAATTATATGTCTGATAAGGAGTTAATACACCCAAAATACAAAGAACTCATACAACTCAACATCTAAAGAATAAACATGCAAGTTAAAAAATGGACAATGGATCTGCATAGATATGTTCCCCAAGAAGACATACAGATGACCAACAGGCACATGAAAAGAAGCTCAACATCACTAATCATCATGGAAATGCAAATCAAAACCACAGTGAGAGGGACTTCCCTGGCGGTCCAGTGGTTAAGACTTCACCTTCCAATGCAGGGGCTGCGGGTTCGATCCCTGGTTGGGGAGCTAAGATCGCACATGTCTTGCGGCCAAAAAAGCAAAACATAAAACACAAGCAATATTGTAACGAATTCAGTAAAGACTTTAAAAATGGTCCACATCAAAAAAATCTTAAAAAAAAACCAACACAATGAGATATCACCTTACACCTGTCAGAATGTCTGTTATTAAAAAGACAACAAATAGTAAGTATTGGCAAGGATGTGGAGAAAAGGGAACCCTCGTACTCTGTTGGTGGGAACGTTAGTCGGTGCAGTCACTATGGAAAACAGTATGGAGATTCGTAAAAAAATTA
Organism: Grampus griseus; assembly: GCF_964374135.1. Taxonomy (NCBI): domain Eukaryota; kingdom Metazoa; phylum Chordata; class Mammalia; order Artiodactyla; family Delphinidae; genus Grampus; species Grampus griseus. The sequence goes on along the minus strand of NC_139019.1, from coordinate 120,035,683 downwards.
AAAATAAAACTACATGGGACTTCCCTTGCGGATCAGTGGTTAAGACTCTGCATTTCCACTGCCGGGAGCACGGGTTCAATCCCTGATCGGGGAACTAAGATCCCACACTCCACGCAGTGCGGCCAAGGAAAAAAATAATAATAATAAAAATAAAAATAAATAAAACTACCATATGATCCAGCAATTCCATTCCTGAATGCTAGACAGTATTTGTCAATTGCCTGAAGAAAATGAAAACACTAATTAGAAAAGATATATACACCTCTATGTTTATTGCAGCATTGTTTACAACAGCCAAGATATGGAAGCAACCTAAGTGTCCATAAGAGTCCATAGATAGGTGAATGGATAAAGAAGATGTGGTGTATATATACATAGATGTATATACAGTGGAATATTACTCAGCCATAAAAAGAATGAAATCTTGCCATTTGTGGTAACATGAATGGACTCAGAGGGTATTATATTATAGCAAGTGAAATAAGTCAGACAAAGAAAGACAAATACTCTATGATTTCACTTATATGTGGAATCTAAGAAACAAAACAAATGAACAAACATAACAAAACAGAAACAGAATTGTGGATACAGAGAACAAACAGGTGGTTGCCATAGGTGAAGTGGGTGGGGGGAGGAAAAGAAAGAGGTGAGGGAGATTAAGAGGTACAAGCTTCCAGTTGCAAAATAAATGAGGCACAGGTATGAAATGTACAGTGTGGGGAATATAGTCAACAGCTATTTAATGTCTTAGTATGGTGATATAATTAGACTATGATCTATCATTTTGAAATGTATAGAAATATCAAATCACTATGTTGTGTAACAGGAACTAACATAGTATTGTAGGTCAATTATACTTCAAAAATAAACAAACTCATAGAGAAAGAGATTAGATTTGTGGTTACCAGAGACAGGAGAGGGGGGAGGGGGAATTGGATGAAGGCAGTCAAAAGGTGCAAACTTCCAGTTATAAGATAAACAGGTACTAGCGATGCAATGTACAACATGATAAATATAATTGACACTAATATGTGTTATATATGAAGGTTGTTAAGAGAGCAAATCCTAAGAGTTCTCATCACAAGGAAACATTTTTTTCTATTTCTTTAATTTTGTGGGTATATGAGATGATGGATGTTCAGTGAACTTATTGTGATAATCATTTCATGATTTATACAAATCAAATCATTATGCTGTACACCTTAAACTTGTACAGTGATGTATGTCAATTATATCTCACTAAAACTGGAAGAAAAAAAGAATCCCTTGATTAAAGATATTATGAAAAGTCTAGACAAAAATAAGAAATCTATATCTCTCAATTTCTACTCTTGATCTGAATCCTTTTATAGCCACATTCATTGATGATTGAATGCTATTGATAAAACATCTATAAATATATATTTCACTGACATTAATGGTAATTTTTCCTTAAGTATATTGTCACACAAGTTTGTGGTGTTCTGATATTCTGGTAAACAGTATTTTTCTCAAGTGTTGAAATATCAGTATTTTGGGGGAGGGGTCCAATATAATTATTTTATATCTAAAATCTGAATTATTTCTGTCCTAAGAAATTCCTGGAGAGTAATAAAGTAGATTAAAATTTCAAATCAAATAAAGATACAGCTGTTTAGGAAATGTTCTTCAGTACCTTCAAAACCCTCAAGAGGAGGAATAAAAGCAAAGTTTCTATTGAAAGAATCATTCTTTTTCTAGTTCAAAGACTTCCTGAACAAAAGGGAAATAAATTGACAGTACTAAAACTGATACAGGGAACTTAATCTCCATTGGAATCTCAGTCTATATATGATCAAACTAGCAGAAGAGGAATCAGTAGAGCTTTCTTTAAAACAACAAGTATGGTTTACCATCATTTAAAAAATTACAGTTCTTGAAAAAAACAATTAATATGTTCTCAAAATAATAAAACAGTAGAGGGGATAGTTGGAGAGGAAAGAGTCAAAGGAAAACATTTAGAGTTATATCTGTCTTCTCAGTATTTGTCAATTAGAATCATAAAACTTTTCCAGAAGCTGGAACAAATTTGTGCTAACAATTATAACACTTTAGGATTGCCTTCTAAAAAATCAAATATATTCCACTTTCAGTGTTCTTAGTGTATACTGTATTGGTTTATATTTAATATTTGGGTTAGTTTTGGATAATGCTTATTTTACCTGTAAATTTTTGTTTGAATAATATATGTTTTTATTTATCTTTTTATAGATTTGCTTTAACTTGTTGCTTTTTAATATATTTATGTTTTTGTTTTCAATATGGTGAATATTTAGCTTTACTGACTTTTTATATTATGAATTTTGAACATATAAATTAAGAACATATCTAAGTGAATATCCATGCTTTTATAATATACAAAATGTGTACCAAAATGCTTTATTGTCATTTTGATATTTTTGTACTTTGAGGAGTTGGTTAATAAAAGTGTGAAACTGTCACAATTAGGGAGATTTTTAAATACTGGGTATTTTAACTTTATCTCATCCTTTGAAAGTTTCAAGTTTTTAATGTTTTATAATGAAAGCAATATATTAATAGTCCATTCAGAAAATGTATAAATAGATTCATATATTGAAGGTGGGTGTTCAGTAAGTTTTTACCAACGGGAAGCACAGCGCAAAAAGCTTAGAGACTGTTAACTCTACAAAACAATACATATTTATGTTGTCTGGGGATTTTTTAAAGAAAAGCTAGCATTCAGCAAGTAAAAACAATGAAAACCATCTGACGATATAAAAACTATTTTGGAAAGATTTCTGGGGTTCCTAAATTTATCACAGTTAGTTCAAGCCATGCTTTCTTCTCCTTAAAAATGATCTGCTCCTGCCCCACTACTCCCCATAATACTAGACAGACCCGAGGAAAGTCATTTGATTGCTTCCATTTTCCATGGCATCTTGTAGCATACTTATCATTACTGGAAGGGGAAAATGAGAAAATATTCCTTGACTTTTGTTCAGGAGATGTTTCAACTGTATGTATCTGAATAGCCTTACCTGAGTGTCTGGTGTATGAGGTCATTTAGCTGAAATCTTCCCTCTGTCACAGGGTGCAAGCAATAAAACTACCAGAGAGCAAATAGAGTCATTCCAAACATGCATTTCTCTGTGTTGCCTTAAACAAAGAAACAGGACGAGCCTGTGTTCCTAAAGAATAGAGGATTTTTTTTTTGTAAAACATTTTTTTAAATTGAAGTGTAGTTGATTTACAATGTTGCATTAGTTTCTGGTGTACAGAAAAGTGATTCAGTTAGATATAGATATATAGATACAAATATAGATATATAGATTCTTTTTCAGATTCTTTTCCATTATAGTTTATTACAAGGTGTTGAATATAGTTCTCTGTGCTCTACAGTAGGACCTTGTTTTTTATTTTTTTTTATTTTTTTATTTTTTGCGGTAGGCAGGCCTCTCACTGTTGTGGCCTCTCCCTTGTGGAGCACAGGCTCTGGACGCGCAGGCTCAGCGGCCATGGCTCATGGGCCCAGCCGCTCTGCGGCATGTGGGATCTTCCCAGACTGGGGCATGAACCCGTGTCCCCTGCATTGGCAGGCGGACTCTCAACCACTACGCCACCAGGGAAGCCCTTTATCTATTTTATATATAGTAGTTTGTATCTGCTAATCCCAGACTCCTAATTTATCCCTCCCCCTCCTGCCTCCGGTAACCGTAAGTTTGTTTTCTATGCCTGTGAGTCTGTTTCTGTTTTGTAAATATCTTCATTAGTATCATTTTTTAGATTCCACAATAAGTGATATCATATGATATTTGTCTTTCTTTGACTTACTTCACTTAGTATGACAATCTCTAGGTCCATCCATGTTGCTGCAAATGGCATTATTTCATTCTTTTTATGGCTGACTAATTTTCCATTATATATATATATATATATATATATATATATGTATATACACACATACATGCATGCATACACCATATCTTCTTTATCCATTCTTCTGTCAGTGGACATTTAGGTTGCTTCCATGTCTTGGCTATTGTAAATAATGCTGCTATGAACATTGGAGTGCATTATCTTTTCAAATTCGAGTTTTTGTCTTTTCTGGGTATATGACCAGGAGTAGGATTGCTGGATCATATGGTAACTCTTTGTTTAGTTTTTTAAGGAACCTCCATACTGTTCTCCATAGTGGCTGTACCAATTTACATTCCCACCAATAGTGCAGGAGGGTTCCCTTTTCACCACACCCTTTCCAGTATTTATTATTTGTAGACTTTTTGATGATGGCCATTCAGACTGGTATGAGGTGATACCTCACTGTGGTTTTAATTTGCATTTCTCTAATAATTAGCGATGTTGAGCATCTTTTCATCTATCTTTTGACCATCTGTATGTCTTCTTTGGAAAAATGTCTATTTAGGTCTTCTGCCCATTTTTTGATTGGGTTGTTTGTTGTTGAATTGTAGGAGCTGTTTGTATATTTTGGAACTTAAGCCCTTGTCGGTTGAATCATTTGCAAACTTTTTTGTTTGTAAGTTGTCTTTTCATTTTGTTTATGGTTTTCTTTGCTGTGCAAAAGCTTGTGAGTTTGATTAGGTCCCATTTGTTTATTTTTGCTTTCATTTCCATTGCCTTGGGAGACTGACCTAAGAAAACTTTGCTACGATTTATGTCAGAGATGTTTTGCCTCTGTTTTCTTCTAGGAGTTTTATGGTGTCATGTCTTATATTTAAGTCTTTAAGCCATTTTGAGTTTATTTTATGTATGGTGTGAGGGAATGTTCTAACTTCACTGATTTACGTGTAGCTGTCCAGGTTTCCCAACACCACTTGTTGAAGAGACTGTCTTTTCTCCATTGTATATTCTTGCCTCCTTTGTCAAAGATTAATTGATCATAAGTGTGTGGGTTTATTTCTAGGCTCTCTATTCTGTTCCATTGATCCATATGTCTGGTTTTTCATGCCATACCACTCTGTTTTGATTACTGTAGCTTTGTAGTATTGTCTGAAATCTGGGAGGGTTAGATGTTCTCTTTGGGAAATATTCATTTGCTGATGGAAAAGGGGCTGATTGCTCACATCAGTTACAAATGATTTAAAGCCTCAAGTGCCAAGAATTTATCTCATACATGAAGTCCAGCGCCACCCTTATCCACATTAATGTTTGTAACTTTGAAGAGACACTGGGTCACTGCAAGGAAAGAGAATACTTCAACTACATTGGCAGTCCTGGTATTTGTGCTAAATCCCATCCTACTGGGATTGAGCCCTTGGGCAAACATAGGGATGGTGGTCTTGATTTGTCACTTCTAAAGGTATGTCTTTCTATATATATTGATTCACAAACATTGTCTCCATCCTTTCCATGGAAGCCTTCCTCAAATAGGACTCACACTTAGACCACATGTAAATGTGGATAATGATCGCTTAAGTGTTGTCAGATAATTTGGCACAATGCCCTGCAAAATCAGTGGAACTGTAGGAGAGACTGCTTTTATCCTCAGCATGGATCAAATCAAGACATGAGAAGGAGCATGCCTTCCAAGAATGCTTTTCTAAAACATTGCTGGGGAGAAATACAATTGAAGGGAAATCTGACATGTGGCTGGAATATGTTAGGTAACTTCTCAACTTCATAATCAAAAGCAGTTGTCATTCGATTGAAGTAGAAAACCGAGGAGGAAGTTGGTTTGTTGTACTACTTGAATCTTTTGAAGTTACAATCACCTATACCTACAAATTCCCAACAAAGACCATATGTTATTAGACGTCTTAATTGTGACTTCATTTTTTAATTTTAAATTTGAGTCTTTTAAAAATAGTGAGAAGGAACAGGAGAGATTAATGGGAAAAAATGAACATCTAAGAAGCAGTTAACTAAGATATTTGAAAGTATGCAGTGAATTTGATTCATAAATGTTTTACTGTCCCAATGCTGTTTCTTAAAATTGTAGCTCATGATTCCAGTGGAGGTAGAATCTATACTCAAATAATATTCAATAAATTGAATTGAACGTAAATGAAGCTCAATTTCTCAGGGAATATATATATATATATATATATATATATATATATGTATGTAACTTTCTATCAGAAGATGAAATGGAAATGAATATAGATAACTAGTAAAAAATATATGACACCTTATTTACTAATGTATTTTTATTAGCCTTACTTTTCATGTCTTTTTATTCTGTATTTTTGATGCTTTTGCCATCTTGGAGCCTTGCTAACCCTGGAGGGACTGCCTGTCTCAGGGTCAGCTAATTCCTAGAGGTAGCAAATAACCTGCCTGTGAATGTGCCTTTCCTATGCAGACCAACCAATACAGAGCTTATACTTCTAACCACCAACTTTACTGAGCTCTTCCACTCCGAGCCCCTATTTCCCTAACTTAATCATCCCAGGGTCTGACTCCCAAACAACCAGGAATACCCCCTCCACCACAGAGCCTGCTGAATTATTCAAACTAGCCTGTCCTAGTCTCACCAATTACTTCCTGAAGCAACCACAATAAAGGCTCCTGACACAATATTCCCCTCTCCCTCTGCCTCCTGAGCAATCCTGGCACTTCCCCCGTATGGCGTGGTGTGCCCCTTCCTCTTGGGATCTGTGAGCATACAAACTATGTATGACCGTAATAAAACTTATATTTTAAAGCACAGCCTGGTGATATAAATGCTTCCTGTGTTATGGCAGACTAGATTTCTTCCAAATCAACCTCCAGGTACAAATCATAAAAATGCTGAATGAAACATAAAAACATACTTTAAAATGCAGAGCTAGTTCACTAGCTAATAGAGAAAAGCCACATTGATGAAAAGTACAGCTCCAGACGAGTAACCAGGTTGATGGCTGGAATGCCTCCTGAGGGTATTCACTAACCTCTGGTGCCTAGAGCTTCAGTTTTAGTTGGCTTTACATGGGAAGCAGAAGGCGAAGCCTAGACATTGCACAAGGTGGGGAGTTACTCTCGTAAAACAGGGACCCCTCAAAAGTGTTGACCTTGGTGGATGAACTAGAAAAGGCTAGAGCCCACAAACCAAGATAGTCTTGGTTTGGGGTTGGGAAGGGGAAATGGTTAATGATCTCTCTTGAGGATTCATAGTATTAACACTGACCTCAAAGAAAGGTGGGGCTGGAATTCACAATGTATTTGCATCCCCCCAAAACCTCAGGCCAAGAAGTTTGTTTAAGTGGTCCTAGATTGGAAGAATATCCAGCTGCCTGGAAGAAGCAAATGGAAGTCATATCTAGAGAAACTAACCTCAACCTTGGTCTCCAACACTTCCCACAGATAAAATTCCAAAAACTTTAATGCACATCAGTACATATACAAAAACATTGGAATACATGATAGCATCTAGGTACACTGTCATAGCCAGAAGCACAGTAGCCTACTGAGTACTCTAAAATAGTGTTTCCTAAGTGAATTTTCAAAATAAAGAGCCTGGGCTCGATGACTCTTGAGGTCCCTTTGATCTCCACAGTTCAGACACCTAAAACACTAAACTGTGAAACAGAAAAGAGTTGCTGGAAATGCACAGCCACGTGAGAGGTCGAGGTTGAGGTTTTCAGAAGGAAGGTACGGAGTTGCTGACTCAGCCTTGATGTTTTCTGGGCTCTTCGCCTACATAGGCCGAGGAGTGGTGTATGGACATCCTACTCATGTTTGGGACAGTGTTAGTCATGCTGTCTTTTGGATGAGGATGAGGATTTCCTATTTCCTTTCACATTCCCCTCGAAGCATCAAGCATGTTCCTTTACTGCCTGAAGCAGTGTTTTGACCACAGAGAACAACCAGGAGAGCTCTGTGTCATGGACTATCTCAGTGCTCTGTGCAAAGTTCCCATGCAGCTGAAGAGAATTGCTCAGATGTACAGAAACGCCACAGGCCCTGATTCTTCCTCCCCCTCCCCCTCACACTGGCCGTCTCATCATGGTGGTTTTGCTGTGATTATCAGTTATTGCTTGGTTAAGCACCACACTGCCGCTTAATGGCTCTGAACCTATGGAGAAGTTATTCACCTCTTTGAGCCTCAGTTGGCATCCTTATTATCAAAGTAGGCATATTGCTAGTAAAGATTAAGTAAGATAATCTCCCTGAAGCACTCAGCACAGCACCTGGCGCGATGTGTTCCACAATTGGCAGTCAGTGTCACTGCCTTCCCAACTGGGGAAGATAAAATTAAGAGTTTGATGAACACATCATCCCTGAGGTATGATGAGAATGATCAGATATCTGAGCTATCTAGAACCTTCTGCACATTATTAGTATGCACTGAAGTTTCAAGCCATGTTTAAGAAAGGGAGTTTTGAGCTGAACCAAATTACATATTTGTTTGTTTGTTTATTCCATAGCAACTTCTTATTCTAAAAAGGATTTGAAGCACCCCAAAGAGACTATATGTATCATGCAGCAAGATATAAAATGAGATGTGGAAAATAAATTTCAAGAGGAAAATCAAGGTAAGAAAATTGAGATATATAGTACATGACAGAGAAAAATTTGTAATAGAGTCTTAAACATCTGGTATCTAATGCATTTCAGTTGTTCTTAAACCCAGAGAAACTAAATCTGGAACAGAGAAAGAAGGGCATCAAAGGTTTTGAGTCTATTTCCCTAACTCAGGAGATTATCCGTGGCTTATGGCAAAGCCTCCTACAAAAGGTTAATTACATGCTTCTTTAAAGGATGGGCAGATGACACCTTTAAGCCTCTAAGAGGCCTCAAAAGGACCTTTACGATGCCTTTGTTAGCCTGTAGGTCCCCGAGGTGTAGCTGGAGGGTCAGAGTGTTGGGTCTTGCTCAGTAGTGGGCATTTATTTTGTTTTTGTGATTTCTCCGTGCTCTTTGAACACCCATCCTATATTTGTGGACATTTCTGCCTGTAGGGGATGCTCAGGGAGAAGCAGTTGACCCTAACATTTATTCTTCTCCTTGTGCTGTTTTCATAGTCCCTAAATCTGATTCTAAAGAAAAAAAAAAGCTATATTTTCAGGTCATAGAGCTTAAGCATAATGTAAAGCAGAATAATATAAAAACATAGTCACAATAAATGTTATTATTTTAAGGCTGTGTTTAATGGAGCTTTGTAAATGCATGCAATAATGTTTCCGTTTTAGAAATTAATTCATGAAAAGGAGGCTTTTCTAATATCTATTCTCAAACTATTTTGCTCCTCAAATGTACATAGGTTCCCATAAGGTATTAAATGAACAATGTATAGTTAATTTTCTAGAGTTGCATTTGTATAGTTCTCTAGTCATCTGGGTATTATTAGATGTATTATGAAGAATTTAGTACAATAATTCCATTGTTTTCAGCTTGAATTGTTGGCGTTAGCAGTTTAAATGGACCACCTATTTTTCCAAATTAATTTTTCAGATTTTCTGCAGTCTCATATACTCTTTACACTTCACACTTTATCCCTCTTCTGCACAGTTATAAAAAAAAAAAAGTGTTATTTGATCATCAAAGCATGGAGAAGATTGTCAATTAAAACAGGAAAATCTGGGACTTCCCTGGTGGCGCAGTGGTTGAGAGTCCGCCTGCCGACGCAGGGGACATGGGTTCGTGCCCTGGTCCAGGAAGATCCCACATGCCGCGGAGCGGCTGGGCCCGTGAGCCATGGCCGCTGAGCCTGCGCGTCCGGAGCCTGTGCTCCGCAACGGTAGAGGCTACAACAGTGAGAGGCCCACGTACAGCAAAACAAACAAACAAACAAACAAACAAAAAAAACAAAACCAGGAAAATCTAAACAATATTCCTTAAATACTTTACTTGCTTTGGATTGCGTTTTCCTTCACTGCTTAAAAAGTCATTGCATTACTGGATTTCAACCATTCTAAAGCACATATCTTTTTAACAGAGCTGAAATACATATATGTTTCATAATCAGTGGCATGTCATGGTTTATTTGACTGTTTTTTATTATCTGAAAATAGAAAATAATGGCATATGTTATAATTGATATGTCTTAAATCCAGTGAAATATGATGGAGATGTTTATAAAGCACTGTTTTCTGGGTATTCTATACGGTACTAGGTGCTGGAGAAATGCAACAGCCCCTGACTGAAGGCAGCAGCTTCCACATGTGCCCTAGGAGCTCTAGGGCTTCTTGTGAGGAGGGAGCTTGGGCTCACCCTTGCAGAAACTCTGTCCTTTTGTTCTTTCTTTCTTTCCAAACAAATGGGACTTCTCTACAAGCTTTCCTTAGAAGAGAGGCTGTGTTGCTACCTAAAACAAAACAGAAGTTTGAAAATTAGTAACCAGAGAGATTGACTACCCACAGCAGAGTGAACGTAGCTCTTCTTGAGCTCCTGCTGTGGGATGGACCCAGAACTAGATACAGTACATATGGAGCAGGGGATTTTATTGAGGTACTATTTTGTGCTTTGTCGTGTACAATTTTACCGCTCTTCCTCCATGTCTAGCCACGCTTCGTTCTCTTTACCCCCGGGAGGTTCGTGGCAGGGCCAGAAACAAGAACACCTCTTCCTGGTTCTTATAAACAATTCAGTCCTTAAAAGATGATGCTGGCTGTCCTCCACCTCCCCGCCTCCACCCTGGGGAAGGGTGTAGGTATGAGCCCAGCACTGTGGCCCCCTCTGTGAAGGTGGTCTCAGGAGATGGCTTCCAAATACATATAGGAAGGTGGACCCCACTTACAGGACTCTAATTCTCTGTAGTAATCTTGACAAAGACTCTCTCCTGGACCACATTTTAGTCAGGCTCCTCTGAACCCTCTGCTCGACTAGGCCCAAACTTGGGCTACTGTCTCTGTCCTTGTAGAGTCCAGTTTTAGCAAGAATCCTGCTACGGCAGTTTAGCCAGAATCCTCCACTTTTGAAATCTGAGCACCTTCAGTATCTGCCCCAGTTCCTCATCTGCCATCATCCCGCTGGTAACATCTAAGCACCCTGGCTGCCTTCAGTAAGAATCCAGTTAGGTCAGTTTAGCAAGAATTACCCTTCTGTCTTAGTAACCTTCCATCCACCACCCCTTCTCCCCACTCTGCTCCTTGGCTATAGATCCCCACTTTTCTTTATCATATTTGGAGCTGAGCCCAATCTCTCACCCCTACTGCAAAACCCCATTGCAGTAATTCCTACACCAGTCCCAACAGTCCTGAATGAAGTCTGCCTTACCATCATAACAAACGTCAGAATATTTTGTTTCTTTGACAATCTGTGCCCCAAGAGTGCCAAGACAGAGCACAGCCACCAGAGCTGCAGAGACAGTGAATATCTTCTTGGCACCCAAGGTGGGCAGATGTCTGGAGGGGTCTTTGGTGGTTTGACAGGTACAGCATAATGAAAGGAGAGGAGGAAGATCTCTAGAGGTGGCTGTACTTGAATTTCACACCAGCCTGCTAGGACGCTTGGAGAAGATTTAAGTTGATCTAAAAAAAATACATTTCCTGCACAGCAAAATTTGGTCTTGCAAATTTATATCATGACATATTTTATCCCATTCTGCATCACAGCATCTGAAACGTTAGTGTTATAGCCATTTTCCCATTGAGATCTTAGAGTCTCAGAAAGAGAAGAGCTTTGCCCAACTTTTCAGAGTAAGGCCATCAATGTAGAACATATGTGTACTAAAAGGCATAACAAGGATACCTTATTTCCTGGCAGAATTATTTAATTCCCTACTTGACAATTACTTGCTTGTCTAGTCATTCTTTAAAGGTATGCTTTCTCATTGCTTTCGTTTTAAGGGTGTTGAGTCATTCAGGAAATGAAGCCAGATTTGAGGAAATATTCTTAATTATCCCCCAAATATCTGGATACAAAGTAAACAAAAAATAAATAAATGAAAGGAAACATTCAGCTTCATCTGGAGGATTAAGAGCCCTGTAGGCAGAGTCAGCATGGGAGAAAGATGAAAGACATTCATTTAAATTGTGGTATAGTGTCCTGCTCTGTGTTTATTCTTTTTCTATTCAAGTGAAGTCTAAGATGGAACCTCAATATTTAAAAAGAACAAAAATGAATGGGATCCTCAGGCAGTTTAAATTTTGACAGAGGCTGAAAATATACCATTGTTTACGCAATCTATGAGGCATCTTCCTCGGAGCTCTGAGGGCATCCTAAGCAAAGCTGAAAACTATTTTTGGGAGGAGGACCCTAGTAGAAGGACAGTAGGATAGTGATAATTAGCATGAACTCAGCAAAGTGCTAACAGATGGCAACCCATTTTTTAAAACTGTTCGGGAAGGCTGAACACAGGCTTAGGAGTCTAAATTAGTCTCTTCCACTTAGCAGCTGGTTAACTTATGGCGCATCATTTAACCTCTGAGCATCAGCTTTTTTTTTTTTTTAACATCTTTAAGGGAATATAATTGCTTTACAATGTTGTGTTAATTTCTGCTGTACAACAAAGTGAATCAGCTATATATGTATACATATATCCTCATATCCTCTCCCTCCCACCCTCCCTATCCCACCCCTCTAGGTGGTCACAAAGCACTGAGCTGATCTCCCTGTGCTATGTAGCCGCTTCCCACTAGCTATCTATTTTATCTTTGGTAGTGTATATATGTCCATGCCTCTCTCTCACTTCGTCCCAGCTTACCCTTCCCCCTCCCCGTGTCCTCAAGTCCATTCTCTACGTCTATGTCTTTATTCCTGTCCTGCCCCTAGGTTCATCAGAATGTTTTTTTTTTAGATTCCATATATACGTATTAGCATACGGTATTTGTTTTTCTCTTTCTAACTTACATCACTCTGTATGACAGACTCTAGGTCCATCCACCCACTACAAATAGTTCAATTTCATTACTTTTTATGGCTGAATAATATTCCATTGTATATATGTGCCACATCTTCTCTATCCATTTATGTCGATGGACACTTCGGTTGCTTCCATATGCTGGCTATTGTAAATAGTGCTGCAACGAACATTGTGATACATGTCTCTTTGTGAATTATCATTTTCTCACGGTATATGCCCAGTAATGAGATTGCTGGGTCATATGGTAATTCTATTTTTAGATTTTTAAGGAACCTCCATTTTGTTCTCCATAGTGGCTGTATCAATTTACATTCCCACCAACAGTGCAAGAGGGCTCCCTTTTCTCCACACCCTCTCCAGCATTTATTGTTTGTAGATTTTTTGATGATGGCCATTCTGACCGGTGTGAGGTGATACCTCATTGTGGTTTTGATTTGCATTTCTCTGATGATTAGTAAGGTTGAGCATCCTTTCATGTGTTTGTTGTCAATCTGTATATCTTCTTTGGAGAAATGTCTAATTAGGTCTTCTGCCCATTTTTGGATTGGGTTGTTTGTTTTGTTGATATTGAGCTGCTTGCATATTTTGGAGATTAATCCTTTGTCAGTTGCTTCCTTGCAAATAATTTCTCCCATTCTGAGGGTTGTCTTTTTGTCTTGTTTATGGTTTCCTTTGCTGTGCAAAAGCTGCTAAGTTTCATTATCTCCCATTTGTTTATTTTTGTTTTCATTTCGATTACTCTAGGAGGTGGGTCAAAAAGGATCTTGCTGTGATTTATGTCACAGAGTGTTCTGCCTATGTTTTCCTCTAAGAGTTTTATAGTGTCTGGCCTTACATTTAGGTCTTTAATCCATTTTGAGTTTATTTTTGTAGATGGTGTGAGGGAGTGTTCTAATTTCATTCTTTTACATGTAGCTGTCCAGTTATCCCAGCACCACTTATTGAAGAGGCTGTCCTTTCTCCATTGTATATTCTTGCCTCCTTTATCAAAGATAAGGTGACCATATGTGCGTGGGTTTATCTGTGGGCTTTCTATCCTGTTCCATTGATCTATATTTCTGTTTTTGTGCCAGTATATACTATTTTGATTACTGTAGCTTTGTAGTATAGTCTGAAGTCAGAGAGCCTGATTCCTCCAGCTCCGTTTTTCTTTCTCAAGATTGCTTTGGCTGTGTGGGGTCTTTTGTGTTTCCATACAAATTGTGAAATTTTGTGTTCCAGTTCTGTGAAAAATGCCATTGATCGTTAGACAGGGATTGCGTTGAATCTGTAGATTGCTTTGGGTAGTAGAGTCATTTTCACACTGTTGATTTTTCCAATCCAAGAACATGGTATATCTCTCCATCTGTTTGTATTGTCTTTAATCTCTTTTATCAGTGTCTTATAGTTTTCTGCATATAGGTCTTTTGTCTCCTTAGGTAAGTTTATTCCTAGGTATTTTATTCTTTTTGTTGCAGTGGTAAATGGGAGTATTTCCTTAATTTCTCTTTCAGTTTTTTCGTCATTAGTGTACAGCAATGCAAGAGATTTCTGTACAATAATTTTGTATCCTGCTACTTTACCAAATTCATTGATTACCTCTGGTAGTTTTCTGGTAGCATCTTTAGGATTTTCTATGCATAGTATCATGTCATCTGCAAACAGTGACAGTTTTACTTCTTTTCTGATTTGGAATCCTTTTATTTGTGTTTCTTCTCTGATTGCTGTGGCAAAAACTTCCAAAACTATGTTGAATAATAGTGGTGAGAGTGGGCAACCTTGTCTTGTTCCTGATCTTAGAGGAAATGGTTTCAGTTTTTCACCATTGAGAATAATTTGGCTGTGCGTTAGTGATATATGGCTTTTATTATGTTGAGGTAGGTTCCCTCTATGCCTACTTTCTGGAGAGTTTTTATCAGAAATGGGTGTTGAATTTTGTGGAAAGTTTTTTCTGCATCTGTTGAGTTTATCATATGGTTTTTATCCTTCAATTTGTTAATATGGTGTATCATATTCTTTGATTTGCATATATTGCCGAATCCTTGCATTCCTGGGATAAACCCCTCTTGATCATGGTGTATGATCCTTTTAATGTGCTGTTGGATTTGTTTGCTAGTATTTTGTTGAGGATTTTTTTTTTTTTTTTTTTGCAGTATGCGGGCCTCTCACTGTTGTGGCCTCTCCTGTTGTGGAGCACAGGCTCCGGACGCGCAGGCTCAGCGGCCATGGCTCACGGGCCTAGCCACTCCGTGGCAGGTTGGATCTTCCCAGACCGGGGCACGAACCCGTGTCCCCTGCATTGGCAGGCGGACTCTCAACCACTGCGCCACCAGGGAAGCCCTCGTTGAGGATTTTTGCATCTATGTTCATCAGTGATATTGGCCTGTAGTTTTCTTTTTTCGTGACATCTTTGTCTGGTGTTGGTATCAGGGTGATGGAGGCCTCTGAGAATGAGTTTGGGAGTGTTTCTCCCTCTGCTATATTTTGGAAGAGTTTGAGAAAGATAGGTGTTAGCTCTTCTCTATATGTTTGATAGAATTTGCCTGTGAAGCCATCTGGTCCTGGACTTTTGTTTGTTGGAAGATTTTAAATCACAGTTTCAATTTCAGTGCTTGTGATTGGTCTGTTTATATTTTCTATTTCTTCCTGGTTCAGTCTCAGAAGGTTGTGCTTTTCTAAGAATTTGTCCATTTCTTCCAGGTTGTCCGTTTTATTGGTGTATAGTTGCTTGTAGTAATCTCTCATGATCCTATGTATTTCTTCAGTGTCAGTTGTTACTTCTCCTTTTTAATTTCTAATTGTTTTGAGTTGAGTCTTTTCCCTTTTTTTCTTGAGGAGTCTGGCTAATGGTTTATCAATTTTATTTTTCTTCTCAAAGAACCAGCTTTTAGTTTTATTGATCTCTGCTATTGTTTCCTTCATTTCTTTTTCATTTATTTCTGATCTGATCTTTATGATTTCTTTCCTTCTGCTAACTTTGGGTTTTTTGTTCTTATTTCTCTAATTGCTTTAGGTGTAAGGTTAGGTTATTTACTTGAGATTTTTCTTGTTTCTTGAGGTAGGATTGTATTGCTATAAACTTCCCTCTTAGAACTGCTTTTGCTGCATCCCTTCGGTTTTGGGTCATTGTGTTTTCATTGTCATTTGACTCTACGTATTTTTTGATTTCCTCTTTGATTTCCTCAGTGATCTCTTGGCTATTTAGTAGTTTATTGTTTAGACTCCATGTATTTGTATTTTTTACAAGGTTTTTTTTTTTTTTTTTTTACTGTAATTGATATCTAGTCTCATAGTGTTGTGCTCAGAAAAGATACCTGATATGATTTCAACATTCTTAAATTTACCAAGGCTTGATTTGTGACCCAAGATGTGTTCTATCCTGGAGAAAGTTCCATGAGCACTTGAGAGGAAAGTGTATTCTGTTGTTTTTAGATGGAATGTCCTATAAATATCAATTAAGTCCATCCTGTTTAATGTGTCATTTAAAGCTTGTTTTTGTATCCATTCAGCCAGTCTATGTCTTTTGGTTGGAGCATTTAGTCCATTTACATTTAAGTAAATTATCTATATGTATGTTCCTATTATCATTTTCTTAATTGCTTGGGGTTTGTTTTTGTAGGTCTTTTCCTTCTTTTGTTTTTCCTGCCTAGAGAAGTTCCTTTAGCATTTGTTGTAAAGCTGGTTTGGTGGTGCTGAATCCTGTTAACTTTTGCTTGTCTGTAAAGGTTTTAATTTCTCCTTTGAATCTGAATGAGATCCTTGCTGGGTAGAGTAATCTTGGCTGTAGGTTTTCCCCTTTCATCACTTTATATATGTCCTTCAATCCCTTCTGGCTTGCTGAGTTTCTGCTGAAAGATCAGCTGTTAACCTTTGGGGGATTTCCTTGTATGTTATTGGTTGCTTTTACTTTGTTGCTTTTAATATTTTTTCTTTGTATTTAATTTTTGATAGTTTAATATGTGTCTTGGCATGTTTCTCCTTGGATTTATCCTGTATGGGACTCTCTGTGCTTCCTGGACTTGATCGACTATTTCCTTTACCATGTTAGGGAAGTTTTCAACTATAATCTCTTCAAATATTTTCTCAGACCCTTTCTTTTTCTCTTCTTCTTCTGGGAACCCTATAATTTGAATGTTGGTGCATTTAATGTTGTCCCCGAGGTCTCTATGACTGTCCTCAATTCTTTTCATTCTTTTTTCTTTATTCTGCTCTGTGGTAGTTATTTCCACTATTTTATCTTCCAGGTCACTTATCCGTTCTTCTGCCTCAGTTATTCTGCTGCTGATTCCTTCTAGAGAACTTTTAATTTCATTTACTGTGTTGTTCGTCATTGTTTGTTTGCTCTTTAATTCTTCTAAGGCCTTGTAAACGTTTCTTGTATTTTCTCCATTCTATTTCCAAGATTCTGGATCACCTTTACTATCATTTTCTGAATTCTTTTTCAGGTAGACTGCCTATTTCCTCTTCATTTGTTTGGTCTGATGGGTTTTTACCTTGCTCCTTCATCTGCTGTGTGCTTCTCTGTCTTCTCATTTTGTTTAACTTACTGTGTTTGGTGTCTCCTTTTAGCAGGCTGCAGGTTCATGGATCCTGTTGTTTTTGTTGTCTGCCGCCAGTGGGTGAGGTGGTTCGGTGGCTTTTGTAGGCTTCCTGGTGAAGGGAACTGGTGCCTGTGTTCTGGTGGGTGGGGCTAGATCTTGTCTTTCCAGTGGGCAGGACCACTTCTGGTGGTGTGTTTTGGAGTGTCTGGAAACTTAGTATGATTTTAGGCAGCCTCTCTGCTAATGGATGGGGTTGTGTTCCTGTCCTGCTCATTGACTGGCCTGGGGTGTCTAGCGCTGGAGCTTGCTGGCCCTTGGGTGGAGCTGGGTCTTAGTATTGAGAGAGAGAGAGATCTCTGGGAGAGCTACAGCTGATTGATACTGCATGGGGCCAGGGCACCTCTGGTTGTCCAATGTCCTGAACTCGGCTCTCCCACCTCAGAGGCTCAGGCCTGACACCAGGCCGGAGCACCAAGACCCTGTCAGCCACACGGCTCAGAAGAAAAGGGAGAAAAAAGAAAGAAAAATAATTCTTTTTAATAAATAAATAAAAATTATTAAAATATAAAAAAAAATAATAAAAAGTAAAAAAAGAAGAGAGCAACCAAACCAATAAACAAATCCACCAATGATAACAAGCGCTAAAACTATACTAAGATAAACATAAAAATCGGAAACAAATCATCACAGAGAGCAAACCCCAAGTCTGCAGTTGCTTCCAAAGTCCACCGCCTCAATTGGGGTGATTCGTTGTCTATTCAGGTATTCCACAGATGCAGGGTACATCAGGTTGATTGTGGAGATTTAATCCGCTGCCCCTGAGGCTGCTGGGAGAGATCTCCCTTTCTCTGTTCGCACAGCTCCTGGGGTTCAGCTTTGGATTTGGCCCCACCTCTGCGTGTAGATCGCCCTCAGGCATCTGTTCCTTTTGGGAGGTCTGAGGTCTTCTGCCAGTGTTCAGTAGGCGTTCTGTAGGAGTTGTTCCACATGTAGATGTATTTTTGATATATTTGTGGGGAGGAAGGTGATCTACACATCTGACTCCTCTGCCATCTTGAAGGTCTCCCTCCTGAGCATCTGCTTTATCTTCCAGAAAATAGGTGTCGTAACAGAATATACCTCATGGGTTGATGTGAGGATTAAATGAGATGATGGGTGTAAGCTTTTAGCCTGAGGTTTCCACATGTTAAGCACGCAATAAATGGTTGCCGTTTTAGTGAGAATTATTCCACAACAACTGCTGTTAGTTGCACCCAGGAGTCTACAAGTACTTTGAATTAAGCTCTGGCAGCAACCGTTCTGTCCTCTTCCTCCTCCTCTTCCTTTCTGTCTTTCTTCTTCTGATCTTTTCCCTCCTCCTTCTGCTCCTCCTTCCAACATGATTTGAATTGAGCTAATGTCAAAGGTCTAGAGCCCACATCTTTTCAGCATGAGCGTGAAAAATGAGAGTTTCACAGTCTCTGCCTAAATTCATTTAGAGGGAAAGCTTAGATCTGGAGGAGAATGACTCATTATTATTCACAGCTCTGTAAAAACTAGAAGGTAAATATTGGCCTTCTGGATGCAAAGCATTACATTTCCTCTAAAATTTGTGTGAAGTGGTTTCCCGCTAAGAATATAAAATAGATGATTTTGTTTTGAGAGCAGTTATTATTATGCAGATTAGAGATTAAACACCCAAATATCTTATTTGCTAATTCACCATTCATGAGAAAATTAGACATGCTAAAATTTCTCCTTTTTAGAGCAAAGAATCTTCTAAATTCTCAACTCAAAACGAGGGCTGCCATTTGAAACAGATATTTAAATGCATGCAGATCTTTCTCAAAATCTTCAATTCAGATGAAAAGTGTAATTCAGTTTTCAGTGCTGCTGCTTTTTGACAAAGCACTATGATTTCTTTCTTGTTTCTTTTTTTATACGTATATGCAGACAATTGCAGTGAAAGCAGTAATTAATTTGTAAGACAGATGAATTGCAAGTTCAGCATTCTAAAGAGGTATTTCAGTGCCTCAGAGCAATCACAGCATTGTGTTTCCTTCTCTTTCTTAATGGGTCTCAACTTCCTGTGGCCTTTGTTGCTAGGAAACTAGTCTTTACTGAATTGAAAGCCACCTTTTTGTATTGTTGTTGACTCTATGGAGGCTGAAAGGAACCAGGCAGATCTCTACTCTTTCAAGATTATCTGTCAGTGCCTATGGATGATGTGAAAAACCCTGAGCTCAACATTATTTCTGGAGCCATTGCTGAAAACCCCGGGAGCCATCCAGTTCTCTTATAACTTCCCTTTGGAAATTTCCATTAGCCTATCCTGTGTGAAGTCAAGTATCCCAGAAGTAGATAGATAAAAAGAATCTGTGGTCCATTTCCCTTCATTTCCATATTGCATTCAGGTCCAGGCCACCTTAGGAACACTGACTGATGTTTAGTCAGGTAGAGCTTCAAAGGAATGAGGCACTCCTGGGCAAATTGCATACTTTCAGTTTAGTCCTTCTTGTATTCACAGTACAAATTCGGAATCTGAATGTATGCTGGAGGCTTTTCAGCTTCCTCAGTGGTATTGAAATTACCAAAATGCATTTGCAAGATGAATAACTGTGTTTTAGATGTCTTGGTCAGAGGAAGAAATAGTGAACACAACTTGTTTCCTCCCTGGTCCAACTCAGAAATACAGATTCTCTTTAACAGCATTTTGATTCTGATGCAATTTGAAGAGTGTATATTCAGAGGCAGAGGTCATGCCTGTAAGAAGCAAATCATCTGATGGTAGAAGTAAAGGTTCAAGGTAGGGCGTTAAAGCAGCCCTGAAGTCCAATATGACCAGAAATGGACTATCAGCCAGTGGGGGAATGGGGTAAGAAGCTCCTAGAAGAGCTCAGAGACTGGCTGACTCTATTCTTTGAAGCTTTTCTGTTTTTCTTTTCCCATTCAATTATGCTCCCTCCCTTTTGTTAGTGTGTGTGTGTGTGTGTGTGTGTGTGTGTGTGTGTGTGTGAGAGAGAGAGAGAGAGAGAGAGAGAGAGAGAGAGAGAGACTGCACTGTATTTCAAGCTTGAATTGAGCTAATGGCAGAATTCTAGAGCTCACATCTTTTCAGCATGAGCATGGAAAATGAGGATTTCCAAATCTTTGCCTAAATTTTCTTGGAGAAAAAGCTCTTCCCACTACACCTTGATCTCCTGTTGCCTTAAGCATATAGATGGTATATAGATGGCATGCACCAAGAGTTACTAGATTTACTTCAATGGTCCCTCACAGATGACTCTGAGTATATCTAAATTATACCCCAAATTATGCATGTCTGTTGTTAGATGCAATCAGTCAGATCGGTTGAAAGAAAAACCAAATATAGACACAGCCAAATAGCTGATTATACAGCAAGCCATTTTAATATGATTGCATCAGCAGTATTTTCATTTCTGCTGTCATCAGAGCATCCCCTCAGTTTAGGTAGCTGGAAATGGAATAAGAACATGTCATCTTCAGCTGTGACCATGAGGAGAGGTGCTGGCAGCCGGGTGGCAGCTGGCCCAGAGGAAAGCAGTAGGGGAGCTGAGGGGACCTCCAGCCAGTCTAGAGGACCATGGTAGCACTGTGCATCTTCTTCTGGCTTCTGCCACAGGTGCTAGTGCATGCTCATTTCTAGCCTTCAGAATAACCCTTGTTAACTGAGCCACCAGCCTGCTGATAGATGCTGGGCTCAGACGGACCAGCTCAGGATTCCTGCATCTCATGGACCAAGAGCTCTACCAATTTTCCTTTCTCCCAATCCCTTCCCAGGGGACTGGGCAGAGTCTCCTTTTCCATCCTCAAACACAAAAGCTCTGATGCTGCTGCCTTTCCTTGGCAGTGGAGCCGTTTTCCCATCCTCCTGATACACCCAGTTTTTTGAGTTCTGCCCTCAATGACTCAAAGGAAAGTTACTCTCCTAAAGGCGGTAAATGCTTCCAAAGAAACTTTCTGAGATATAGCTTGTGGATAGGAAAACAGAACTCTGGCAGGGCATCAGTCCATACTAAATAAGGATAAAACCATTCTTCCATTTCAGAAGTTACGTCTGCCTTTTCATAGTGGGATATTCACAATAAGGCAGTGCTTCTTAGTGCCGTAGAATTTGGACTTCGGAAGAAAGCCATCCGGATTCAAACTGTACCCTACTGGGAGCCATGGGCAATTACTTTACCCCTCTAAGGCTCAGTTTCCTCACTCATGCAAATTATAGCAATTAGAGGAATATTCATCTTACAAAGATTATTGTGAGGATTCCATGAGATAATGCATATTCTTAGCAGAGAACCTGGCATAGAATAAAATGTACAATAAGTAGTTTCTATTATTGTTATCATCATTATGTCTCACTGTAGTATCCTATGAGCACTTTCCATGCATTACTGGGTACTGGGGAGGGAAGATGAATAAAACAGACATTCTACTCTCAAGGAACTCTCAGTTCAGTGAAGAAAACAGACATGTGAAAAGTAAGTTACAGGACAAAGTGGTGTTTTAACAGAGGAAAAAATACACTGTCATGAGAGTCTTGAGGAAGTCTAGAGATAGAGATTCCGGAAGTTTTCACAAAGGCGGGACATGTGATCTGGCTATTGAAGGAAGAATAATAAGGGGAGAAGGAAAAAATTTCAGGCAATGGAGAATTTATCTAAAGGTAAAAGACTCTTTCTTGCTGTGTTTGGGCAACTTGAGTCAGCTTGACACTAACCTTGAGCTTGGTGTGCCTATGGGTAGGGTGTGGTTTGGAAATGTGAGAGCCTAGAAGAGACAGTCTTGGTGTATTTCCTTCCTCCAGTAGGCACTTATGGAACTTTCTGGGCTGTCTTATCTGTACTAAGACTGTCAGCTAAATGGCATAATCCAAATTTAGTAATTCATTAGCCCTAACTAGTAGCAGTTCAACAAGCAAATGGGCAGGCTTTCATTGGGATTGCTTGTATTCTCAGATATTGGTAAAGATAATAAATATTTCAGGCAACTCTCTTAAAAAAACCTACCCATGGTAAATTAATATAAATCCCCACCTAAAGTTTCTACTACCCAATACAATACATCTGGCTTTCAACAAAAATTACAAGGCAAAACCTACCCAAAACCTACCCTTGCCTCTGTGTTTGGAATATTTCATGTGAAAATTTCTCTAGCTTGAATGATCTGGGATTTTGGTTTTTGTTTTAACTTCATTCTTCATACTTACAGCTTAACATTTTCTTTCTTAAAGAAAACAATTGTCATCATAAGTTATTTGAGGGGCATTAATGCCTTTTTAACAAACTCTGTAGTTAGGATGAGAAACTCTTTCTTATGGTTACAGAACTATTGAGTGTCTAAAAAGTGTTGAGGTAGACTAACATTTGAATCCTGCTTCCACTGCCTACTGTCCTTATGTCCTCAGAAAAGTTAGAGCTCCATGTAAGCTTCATTTGTTCATCTTCAAGTTGGGAACACTTCTTCACTTAAAAAAATTAGTAGACTTCTTTAGAGCAGCTCTAGATCCTTAGCAAAATTGAGCAGAAGGTACAGAGGCTCCCATATACTAATATGCCCATATATGCAGAGCATACCACACCATCAACTCTTCACTTTTGAGGGATAATTTTGCTGGGCCTAAGATTCTAGGTTGGTGGGTTTTTTTCTTTCACCACTTTAAACAATTCACTCCATTGTCTTCTTCCTTACATAGTTTTTCATGAGAAGTTTGCTGTAATTCTTATCCTTTCTTCTCTCTATATAAGGTGGTCTTCCCATTCCATCCCCCAGCTTTTCCCAAAGTTTTCTCTTTGTCGTTAGTTTTCTGCAGTTTGAGTATGATATGCCAAGGTACTTTTTGTTTTTTATTTTTCCTGCTTGGTGTTCTCTGAGCTTTCTATATATGTTATGTGGTGTCTGCCATTAATTTTGAAAGCTGTCAAACATTATTACTTCAAATTGTTCATGTCTTCTATTCTCCTTCTTGTATTCCAATAATGTGTATGTTGAAACTATCTGTTAGTTCTTGGATGTTCTGTTTTTTTTCTCTTTCCCCATTCTTTTTCTCTTTGCATTTCTCTTTGGGAAGTTTCTACTGACCTAGCTTAAAGCCCACTGATTCTTTCCGCAGCTGTGTTCGGTCTACTGACGAGCCCATCAAAGGCAGTCTTCATTTATGTTACAGTGGTTTTGATCTCTTAACATTTCCTTTTGATTTTTTCTTAGAGGTTTCATCTCCCTGCCTGCATTACCCATCTGTTTTTGAATGTTGTTTACTTTTTCCGTTAGAGCCCTTGACACATTAATCGTAGTTATTTTAAGTAATCCCAACATCTGTGTCACACTAGAGTCTGGTTCTGATGATTGTTTTGTTTTTTTGAAGTGTTCCTACCAATTTATGGTTCCAGTAGCTTCTGCTCCAGGTAAGCAGTTCTGGCAGTGACTCTCTCTGTGTGCCTGTCTCTCTGTACTTCAGGGCAGCTGTTTGTCCTTCAACCTTGGTTCTCTGGAAAATGATTGATCTTTAGATTGCCCAGATTTTTGTTGTTGTTCTAAGGACAGGAGTGATAACTTACAAAACGCTTTGCACACTGGAGATGAATCAGAAGTCCAAGTTGGGAATAAAAATAGTTTGTGTGTCAGAGTTCTTTGGGGGACGATCCAGTGAGATCGTGCATGTAAACTGCTTGGCATAGTTTCAAGCACAGAGTAAATGTTTAGTAAATTTTAGCTTTTATTATCATATCAGAGAAGATTTACAATTGTATTCCTATTAACATGCAACAAAAACTAAGTATTTTACTACAGTACATTTCTTAAAAAAAAAAAAAAAAACTTAAAGTAAAAGAAACTATTTTAACCAGACTACATGAATCCAGCCAAGTAGTACAAGATTAAAACTGAACACCATCCAAATTCTAAATTATATCTCCAGTTCCAAAAATACACAACAATTCAGTCTTGTCATGCTTCACTTACCAAAGCATACTTGCCATTGGAAATAAACATCTCAGTTTCTAGGATCCAATGATTTTTATATTCCAGGTGCTATGTGATATAAAATTGATTTTCCCTTTGTGCTTTCTCTGGAACTATTCAATATGTAATGAGAGAAACAGCCAGGTGAACAGCTAATTGTAATACTCTACAGTGAAAGTGTGGTAAAGATATAGGAGGAATGTTATGGAGTGATTAAGGCAAAGCCTCTGAACTCATTCTAACTGCATTCAAATCTCATTTCTGTGATTTCACCTTGCAATGAGATTTTAGGCAAAGTATTTAGCCTCTCTCTGGGTTCACTCAAATATAAAATGGGACTAATGAAACATATAGGTTTCAATGCCTGTAGAATGCTTAGCATAGAGCCTGGAGCAAGCGAGGTATTTGGCAAACTTAGCTCCAACAATTAGCTATAACAAAATGTTGTTATAGCTAAGAAGAAGAGTAAGTTAAGATTGATGGCGGGAACAAAGTTTTGTTTCTCAAGCTCTCCCCAATGCCAGGCACGTAGTAAGTTCTCAGTACATCACTCAAGTCAGTGAATGACTGAATGAATGAACGAGTCATTAATTCTGCAGGGTGTACAGAAGGTGTCCCAGGGCTGCGTTTGAAACTGGTTTGTAGGGTAAGGAGGGAATCTCCAAGTGGAGAAAGGAGAAAACAACAATTGTGGGGAAAGATAACCTGTCCTGAAAGAGCAAGCTGGGAATTATCCAGTATGGCTAGAGCTTTGGGTACAGAGGGTGATATTACCTATTTAGGAAACATGGAGGTTCCAGAAAAACTTTCTTAGAAATTTTGCTTTAAATATGAGAAATAAGCTTTTGAGTCAGTGTCCCCAAAGTCTTATTCACCTTTTCTTAAAATTGCCCTGCCCATTCCTGACCTCAAAGACCTGAAAACTAAACTAAACTAAAAGAACCAGGTAATGGAATCAGCAATTTGGGACTGTATTTAGGTTTTGATTTCCAAGATTTTTAGGAAATGGAGAATTTTTTTTAAAATCATGTGGTCATGTAATTCTACTCCTCTGGTTTTGCTATCTCAAATTCTACTTCTGTGATTTTTCGATCTCAAATACACCTAAAGAGCTGCTAAAATTCAGATTCCCAGGATCTCCACCAGACTTACTGAGTCAGGATTTCTGGATACAAGAAACTAAGAATATATATTGTAAACATGTATCTCAGCTGAGATACATGTTCAGAACCTCCACAGATGTGCTGAAGGTGAAAATACAAGACCTGCACACATCCTGCTCTGTTTTCCCTTCTACCTTGTGCTCAGCTGTTCTGGGACACAGAGGACAAGGGGGAGAGGTTGTGGGATGATACTGGAAGGGATAGAGCCTGAACTAAAGTCACAGCAGAAGTAGACAGGGGGAGGGATGGGAGGGATGGGAAACGTTAATGAAATTTCTCTTTCAGTGGAGTGATTATGTGTAAACTTATTATTTATGCCTTCTATATTCTTCCCATTCTTTACAATAATTCAATAGTACTACTCAGGGACAAAAATTCTAGTAGTTGATATTTACATTATCATTATCAGATTTTTAAATCTTATTTTGATTAAATCAACTTTCTCAAATTATTTAGCAAATATTTATCTCTTTGAGGAAACTTCTTAAAGGCAAGGAAAGATATCAGCACTCTAGACCATGGGTAACAAGACAAAATAAATCACAAATGAACTCAAGAGCAATGTTATATAGATGACAGAGAAGTATATGACCTTAAGTATACTTTATACAAGAATATAAAAAATTCATGTAAATAATAACTTAGAGGTAATATGTTGTTTTTCAAAAGGATCCAACATAGGTTCCCCTTTATTTAAAATTTACCAATTGATTTTCCTTGAGTGCTAAATAGTATGTCAGTCATTATGCTAATTGTCATATATAATCCTCAAAAACATATCCTATGAGATACATGTTCTATTAGCCACATTTTACAAATGAGAACATTTAGTCTTAAAAAGACCCAAGAGCTAGGAAGTGGCAGTTAGGACATAAACTCATGTCTCCAACAATCCAAAGGCAACACAATACAGAGTGCCATCCCCAGACATTTCGATGAGGATGTCATACTTTAAGTTAAAACATTTCAGTATTCAATAAACTGAGGAGTGACAGAGTTTACCTGGAAAAACGTTCTTGGGAAAAAAGTAAATGGGGGGCTCCCCTGGTGGTGCAGTGGTTAAGAATCCGCCTGCCAGTGCAGGGGACAAGGGTTTGAGCCCTGGTCCGGGAAGATCCCACATGCCACGGAGCAACGAAGCCCGGGTGCCACAATACTGAGCCTGCGCTCTACAGCCTGCGAGCCACAACTACTGAGCCCACGTGCCACAACTACTGAAGCCCGTGTGCCTAGAACCTGTGCTCCACAACAAGAGAAGCCACCGCAATGAGAAGCCCGCGCACCGCCACGAAGAGCAGCCCCTGCTCTCCACAACTAGAGAAAGCCTGCGCGCAGCAACGAAGACCCAATGCAGCCAAAAATAAATTTTTAAAAATCAAGAAAGAAAATAAAGTAAATGGGTTCTCTTTGTTAGTTGCTCTGATTCGTTTTCTCACTTCCCTTCAAAAACAGACCTACACTACCCTGTAGATATAGCCAGTGGATAGACAGATGCAGTCTTGATGGTGAGACTCTCAGTGTCCTGGGATTTCTATAGTCTTCACAGCTCATGTCCAAGTCAGCTTTCAGTGTCCCTAGGAAGATTCTTGATCAGGACTCAGTGACTGCCCTAGCAATTCTAGTTCTAATTCTGTCTTCAAACTGGAGGAGACCAGGTAGGGAAGTACTAGTTTATGGTATCTAAGAGGAATTAATTAGGCAAAGCTAACTCTGCAGAACACTGGAAGTCCCTGCCTTCAACTGAGACAGGTGTCACTGTCTTAGACATCTCAGTCTGAAGAGGGATCATTTCAGGAATCACTAACATTTTCACCTTGTGAGATAGCAGGTTTGCTGACCATGTTTTAGGAAGTGGAGGTTTAAATGTGTTTTGGAGTGACAACTGACTTAGAGGCATTAGTATTTTACCATAACACTCTAGGATCAAGTTTTCCTAATAAAGAAAGAAAAACTAGATTCTTGGGCATTGAAGCAGCTAACCTAGACATTGAAATCCACTCAAATTACCTGAACACACATTTCTCTGAACTCCTACCATGGCCAGTGGATAATTGTAACCTCTCCATGTCCCTGTGGCTGGACTTGCAACACTATAGATTTTCATAGGAAAAGCAGAAAGGCAGGTCAATATTCCAGATGTTTCCAATGATCCAGATGTCTGGTGTGATGGCAAGGCCTATCCAGATGGTCACTGAATATATAATCTTTTGCCTGGATGTTGGCTGCCATCTGTACACCCAGGCTTAGAACCTAACAGGGCATCAGTCAATACCACGTTGTCTGGTAATTAGAGATTTACTTGGGTACATTTTGTCTACTGGGAGCCTGCTGTTTCAGTAATCTTCCAGCCAGACACATTTACCTGAATATTCATGGTCACTTAGAAGGCACTTGGCACTCACACGCTGACTAATAGTTTAATTTCTCCCACCTACCCTTCAACATCTGATCTTTCTGTCTATTCCCTAGGCTTTTATTACTGTCCCTTTCAAATTTTGAAGACCTCTGGAGAGAATGCCTCAAACATGCCTTGGAGGTTGCCTGAATTTGTATTTTACCCATCTGAGCAATTTCTATTTGCTGGAGAATGAAGTCACCTGTCACACTGTTGCTCACATGCAATAGGGTGGCTTTTCCTGTTATCCACTCTTGTTTGTCTGTCCTCCTCTGGACAGCCAGAGATCTTTTAAATAATCCCCTTAGGAAAAAGCCTGAAATCTTTACCATGGCTTAGAAGTCATCCAAGGTCCTATCCTTGGTCTCTTTTTAAACTTTTGTCACGCTTGCTTTCTTTTCTTCTTTCTTTACTTCTAAAGCAGCACTTTTTCTCTGTCATCTAAAGCTTCACACATTCATGGATCCCAGCTTCCCTCCCTCTCTGACTCAGTAAATTTCACTTAGATCTGAGACGAAACCTCCTTTGCTTAGAGAATATGTCCAGGAAACACCAAGCAATGTCAGTGTGCCTTATCTACACCCCTGTAGAATCCTAGCTTCCCTTTATATATCCCACCTTGTCTGTAATTATTTCTTGACACTTCCCTCTGGACTGTATTATCCTAAGGGTCAGCAACTGTGTGTGTTTTTAAGTGCCTATCCCAGTATCTGGCACATAGCGGCACTCACAAATATTTGCCAATTAGTGAATGAAAATGAAAGTAGAGGTTTAACTTGGCAAGTTTAGGATCAATGTAATAATATGACAATATTGAATCAATGCTTCAGTTGAATCAATGACTCAGTATCAACAAATATTTTCTTGAATATTTCTCCTATTTGCCAGGTACTATGAGAGATACAAAAATAGTAATATATAGTCTCTTTGGCCAAAGAATGTATCTAGTTAAAATACTTGCTAGAGGATGACCACTGTAACAGTATATAACTTGTGCAAATTTAACCTATAGGCATACAGTAATATTAATGACTGGATGAGTGATTATTTTCCATTCTTTTTTCTCCCTTGTTGGTTTCATCATAACTGTGGTTTACATGAAGACTTAGGATGTTGGGTTCTCAGACTTCTCTTTTGGGGTCTGTGTTTTCTCTCCATTTTAAGGAGTAATTGGTCCTTACTGGCCTTTATTGCCTCAGCCTAAGATGCTGTCTCATCCAGCTCCACTGTTCTACTGTCTTCTCTGAAGCTATGGGACAGGGAAGAAAAGCTGCTCCTCTTTCATGGTGCCTGGGTTCCACGCCTGCCACTTCCTCCTTGGGTTGAAGATGTTTGGAAGTACAGGAGGCATAGACTGAGATCAGGCTTGAAATTCCTCCTGAAGCCAAGCACCTGCTAGGGAGGGGAGAGAACGGTTTTCCTTTGTGGTCGACCAGGCATGTGGTGTGGTGATAGAGATTTTGGAAGAACTTTGTCCAACCTGTTCTGCTGGCCTGGCACTTGGCTTAAGGTTTTACCTTTAAAGTGTTATTTCTTCAGCTTAAATCCCATGTTAAATTCTGTTTTTCTGGACAGGTTAACACTTAACTCTTCACATGAATTGGTTTTTCAGGTTGATTTCTAACTAAAGACCAGTGTGAGACTCAGAACACACTCAAAATGTTTGACTAGGATAAGGACAGTACAAAGAGAAATAAGTGACAGAGGGCATCTATGGGGTGTCTCTGGTAGAGTGGGGAGGAGAACAAGGATGGGGTGGGATCAGGGTAGTTACAGGCAGCTGTGGTATCGTAGGAAGAGCACTGGACTTGAAGGCAGACAGACCTGCTTGGTCTTGGCTTTGCTACTGATCAGCTGGGTGACCTTGAGCACGTCCCATCTTTGAGGCTCAACTTCCTCCTTCATTAAATAAGAAGAAGCATCCTACTTGAAAGGATGGCAGTGAGGCTGAAAACACAAAATATGAGAGATGTTTATAGATGGTAGCACATGAAGCTGTCATGAGGCGTTATACTGGCAAAGTACTGAGTTGATGGGCTCTAGAGCCAGACTGCCTGGATCTAAATTGTGACTGGACCACTCAGCAGCCTGACCTTGAGTAAGGCACTCCCTTCCTTTGTCTGTAAAATGAGCATGCTAAGTGTACGTACTTCTTAAGACTGTGAGAATTAAACACGTTCATATACATAAAGCTCTTAAAACAATCCTGAAAGACTGTAAGTGTTTAGCACAATAAAATGTAGGTGTGATGATGATGATAATGATGAGGGGGATAATGATGGTGGTGATGGTCAGCAGAAGCAGCAGCAGCAAGAGGCACTGAGTTGTTAAGAGCAAAGACTCGGGCTTCCCTGGTGGCGCAGTGGTTGAGAGTCCGCCTGCCGATGCAGGGGACACGGGTTCGTGCCCCGGTCTGGGAAGATCCCACATGCCGCGGAGCGGCTGGGCCCGTGAGCCATGGCCGCTGAGCCTGCGCGTCCGGAGCCTGTGCTCCGCAACGGGAGACGCGACAACAGTGAGAGGCCCGCGTACCGCAAAAAAAAAAAAAGAGCAAAGACTCAGGAGATATCCAGCTGAGTTCAAATCCTGGTCCACCCCCTGTTAGAGTAAACAAGATGCTCCATGTCTCTCTGATCCATTTCCTCATCTGGAAAACAGGCATCAAATACTGCCTACTGAACAGAAACGTTTAGAAGATTAACATAACTCATCTTTAGCTCACACAGTGCTTGGCCCATGTAAGTATTCAGTACATTTTGGCTATTATTATTGAAAGGTCAATGTTAACAAAGACTCAGAGTTAACAGGGCTGGGGAAGGATGAACATCAAACCATGAAAAATCAAAAGGGTGTTAAGATAATTTCCCAGGGATCCCAGCTTTCTCCAGCCTCTGGGGCTTAACTCAGCACAACTCGTGGCCGCTCCTGCTCTTTGCCAGCTCTTCTGTCTCCTTTTTGTCCATTTAGGTGACATATTTTGAGTGTTTACCACATACCAGGCAGTGGGACTCCATACTTTACAAGGACTGTCTCATTTAGTCCTCCCCATATCTCTGTATGATGACCACAGTTTATGAATGAGAGGCACGAAGCACAGAGAGGTTTAGTTACCTTGACCAAGGCCACAGAGCTAAGAAAAAATAAAGGCTGGAGTAGAACCCTGTTCCCAGCAACTCCTTGTCATAAGGCCATACTGCCTTCCATTCCACCTTCCTACGGAGCTTGTGACCCTGTTGGGGCCATCAAGCTGGCCTCTCCCAGCCCAAACTTCAGTAGCGGTATTTTCTGCTCATTCCCCAGTGTGGCTGGCAGCCTCTTAGAAGCAGAAAAACAAAATGTCTAAGCCTTGCCGAGAACCAAAGTAGCTGCTTGAGCTGATTAATGACTAAGGCGCTCTGGGGTTATAGAACAATAGTCATTCTATTAGAAGGCAGAAGTGCACAGTTCTCAAAAGAGTTCCAGAAGCAGACAGCCCTGAGATGCCTGTGACACTGCAAAAGCGAAGTATGCTGAGCCCCAACGTCTCAGCTATAGAATGTGGGTAATAATACCTATCCTAAAGAGTTGCTGTAGTCATCGAATAGTATAACATGAGTAAAGTGCTTATGCCTAGTGTTACCAGCATTTCTGAGGCACACACTGCAGAACATGGCAAATCAGGGTTAATTTATCTTGCTACCAGATAGTGTACGAGACTGGAAATCCAGAATTTGGCCTGCGTTTGGGTGTTAATATCTCCTCTGAGGGGAGACATTGAAGAACTTGTAGTGTCCACAATTTTTGCTGACTAATCTCTGAGCCTCTCTTCTGGTTCAGCGAGAGGACTCCTGCACGTTCCCAGGAATGTTGCCAGAAATGCCCAAAACAGCCCATCTGATGCTGGTTCAGTGCGGCTTCCTGTGGGATTCAGGCATGCTTCAGAGCCTTGTGCAAGGTGAGGGGCAGGGGAAGAGGGTCAGCCTGGGAGTCAGGAGCCAGGGCTAACCCCAGCTTGGCTACTGCCAGCTCTGTGTCCTTGTGCCTCAGTTTCCCCATCTGTGAAATGGACATCGAGAAAAAACAGACACAACCCTCCCAGAGTGATTGCAAAGCAGTTAACTCTTAGCAAACATTTGCCGAGCACCTACTGTATGTCCAGGCACCATGTTGGGCTCTAGAAATCCAAACATAAATGAGGCCTTCTCTGCACAGTAGACAGCAAGCTGCCCTTCGCTGGAGGGGAAGCCACATAGAGCACCATTCTTCCTACCATGCCTATGTGGTCACACCTGAAGCTGTAGCAGTTTGGCAAAATCACTAAGCACACAGCAAAATAAACAGCTTTGTGGTCTTAAACATGGCATTAAGCCTCTCCACCTCTCAGCTAGCTCATCTGTAAATACCACCTCTCCCTTAGAGCTTCTGTGAAAATTTGGGGGATACTGTATGCTTCACAGGAGTTATATTTTTAAATGATTAATAAGTTTTTCCTTTCAGCCTTTCAGAGTGCAAGGTCTTCTCCTTAGTTGCATGGGACATCTATCTTGGGAAGTACTTGTAAGGGGGTGTAGGTGTGAGGAAGAATGTATTAGCATTTGTTTTAGAAAAAATACAAAGAGAGAAGGGGTGATATTTAACCTCTGACATTCAAAATATGATTTTCCAGAAAGGTTTGACTTGCTTCCTGGATGTTGCCTGGACACTACCTAAGGGACCATTTAAACTATAATTATTAAGCTTGAAATGGAATTGGAACAAGAATTGTTATTTTTTTCTTCTTAAGCAGAGCATTGGGCCTTGGAAGGGACACCAGATAAGTTGGAGACAAATTGAGTAAGCTATATTTGCTCTGCACATCTGGTTTGAAAACGGAATTAAATTTGTACCTAGCACAGTTTTGGGAACATAGTCAATAGTTAAAATTATTATGTTTGCTGTCTGAATTTATAATAATTACAATGGAAGTATGCATAGCAAAAAAAAAATGCACAGTCCAAAAATCATTTATATTTAACTTTTCCTGGTAACACATAAGGAAAGGAAACCACATAAGGCTGAGAGCTCATTGTAGGCAGGAGGTGTACCTTATTCATCTCCATATCTCCATCACCCAACAGAGTCCTTAGAATAGAGTTAGCATTCAATAAATGAGAGAATTAACAAATTACTCCATATGTGGACATACCATGGTCCAGTTTTGGAGAAGCAAAACTATCAACTTACCCAGCTTACTGGAGATGGTATTTGGCGGTTATAACAAAAAAATCACAACCCCTGGTGGGCAGTCCTAAGTCTCTGAACAAGTTGTGTAACCCTGGCCAAGCTATTTAGCCGCTCTGCACGTCAGCTGCCTCTATGTGCAGAACGGAACAGATTATCTGCCAACCTCACAGGTTGATTGTGAGAACTGAATGAGAACATTGTATGGGAAAGCAGAAAAACGCTAGAAATATGAAATGCTTCATTCCCAAGAAACCTTAAGATGAATAGGCCACCTGTGGAACTCTGAGGCTTGGCTGTTGTTTCATACCCAGGAGGACCAAGGCATTTTAAGAGATTATTTCATTTTTCTTCCCTGCCTACGATTTAGATAAGGTACAGTCTTAATGACACCTGTTTTTATAAAATTGAGCAATTAAAGCGTCCAAAGAATCCATGAAGTCAGCTAGAGAGTGTGATTTGAAATTATTTCTCTTATTTTTAACCAAGACTTTATTCTTATTAACAGTTCCTAAATTTCTGGCCTCGGTTGGCTTCTTTTAAGATCAGAGTGAAATGAATTTTATGACTTCATGACAAAGCCAAGCATTTATTATTATAACTTCAGTCAAAAACAGATGAGGCAATCTGAGCAAATTCCAATGGAGATATTGGCCCAGAACTAACCAAATCGAAACCTCCCCTAACAACCACATAGCATCTGCCTTCTCCACTCTGTGGCTGAGCTGAGTACAATACCTTTGCCTAGGAACGAGAATGAGCAATTACAGAATTCAGAAAATTTCACTTTCATAGTAGAAGCAATAGAAGATCTCTAAAAAGCTATCCTAAAATCAATAGCATCAGTGTTAATGAATAATCGATGTGCACCTACCCTTTCTGCCCAGCTGTGCTATCCACCTCCCTTAAGTCAACTGTCGCTCCCAATCAACATTCCCTCTCCCAACTACAAGGCCTTCTTAAACCAATAGTTCTCAGTGGATCTGTTCTCCGTAATAGTGATTCAAGGATGCCACCAAATTTTGTTGCATGAATTGTTAATATATTTTTGGCTTCCCAGAATCTACTTTTTTCTACTTTGGGGTTTCCTTTGGAGGACCTGCCATGTATTCCTTCTTAGTTCCCATGGTTTGGGTGGGCCTGACCCCAGTCCTAGATGTATAAGTGGGCATGTGACCTAGGCCTGAGCAAACCAGCATTTCTTTCCCTTTGGCTCAGGATTTGGTTCAAGAATGGGCACATGACCCAACTCGGACCAGTAAACATTAGGCCCTTGTTCAAACTGTTGGGGATAGAAGAGAGAAGCATTCCTTTTTTTGCTACATTCAAATCTGGGAGGTTTTCGGCCTGGAGCTTACATGCTACCATGTGGGGTTTGAGATTAAAGCCAGCTCATGATTTTCCTTTTAAATGGAGCCAGTTTGCATTGAGTTTCCTATCTTTTGTGAGGGACTTCCCTGTTTTGTCATTTAAAGTCCTGCATCCCAGGAAACCTCTCAGTTCTGGGCAAACCGGGATGATGGTTACTCTATACATTGCCCACAAAACAGCCCAAGCTGACGCAAAGGTATACGATACAGTTCCTTACAGTTGGGACGACATCACCTTACTGTGCTGTGCACTGATGGGACATTGAACTAATGCCTCGTGTGACACGGGCAGTGTTTGGCACAATTTGACGTAAGAAATGAGGTGGTAGATAGAACAAAGTCAAAGAGGGTAGGACAAAGTCAAGGCATGAAAGAGGGATTCCTCTTCACTGGAACCTCTGAGGACTTTGCCTCTGAGTAGCCAGAAAGGACAGGGTCAGGCAGTAAACCTTTCCGATCAATCAGCAAAAACTGAAGGGTTGACAAGGAATGGTAATGCTCTTCTGTGAATGGGTTCCCGTACACTGATAGACATATTTTTTCCTGTGCTGTGTCATTGTAATTACCGCTCACTAGTTTTAGTGTTACTTTGAATCTTTTCATCAAGCCATTAAAAATCTTAGTTTTCAAACGTGTGATGTGACAATTAAAGGATATAGAATAATTGCCCTGACCCTTAATGCTTTCTCCCTTTGTGTATAGACCTTACTTCCTCTTCTTAATTTTAAGACTCTTAGGGGCAGACGTAAGTCTTACTTATCTTAGGTTCTCCTTCCACACCAAAGTCAGTTTGAACATGGGTGGCAGTTTAATATTTTTGGAACAAATTAATCTGAACCCTTTTAGGGCATAGTCATTTTACTTATCATTTTACGAATAGAATTTGAAGGAGTTTAAAACTCTTCACTGAATATGGGTTCTTTTCAGACATTAAATTCTCCGGATGTTTTGAGATAGCTGGATCACATTTGGAGGGGTTCGAGTTATCTGCTGGGAACTGGAAAAGGTACAGATGAATTTCCAGTCTTTGATTCTTAGTGTGCAGAGAAGGTTTGTGTCTGCAACAAAGAAGCATTTCAGAAGTGGCAGATTTGTTTGATGCCAGTGGGGGTGAGAAGTGTTAGGTAAAGGAATTATAATAAGATTTCTTTTTTTGGAGAGAGGAAAAATAAAGATGGCTAGAGATCCAGGGAGGAAAAGAGAAATACGTCACTTTATAAAAAGTCAAAGATCTCTCTTTCTATTCTTATCAGCTCAGTAGATGATTCTGAAGCTGAAACTCAGAGACTGTAACCCCATGACTAGAGGGGTATTTTATTTTTTATCTTTACTAGAATTTAAATGTGTCAGATCTTAATACCTTTAAATTTAACTTTATGTGATATTTGGATTCAAGAATTCCCATGGAACTATACACAGCCACAGATCTCACAGCATAAGGCATTTATGCATATAAATTATAAACATATATGCATAGGACTATATATATCTATTCATATAAATGCATTTATCTAAATACATGTATATGTATTCAGAACAAATGCCTACAGATAATTGTATTTCAGAACTTAACAAAATGCAAATTTCATCATTGTGACTCAGTAGTATTGAAACTCTCTGTGATTCTAGCAACTCACTCAATGTCCACAGTGACATAAGAGTCAGATAATTCTGCTTCTTGGGGTTTCAGGTCACATCAGGACTTAACATCTGTTCACATAGACAGAGACTTTGCTTTCTTCAAAGACGTACTCGCTCAAGGTTCTTCTGAATAAGCAAGGCTAGTCATTCCTCCCTGTCTACAGTCCCCTTCTTGTTAAACCTGTCTTTGCTTCCTTTCTGAGAGTCAGCATCCTTTCTGATACTGAAACTATGAGTGAAACTATGAGGACCTAGTTCAGGCCATGGGTCTTGTGCTCAAATTTTGGTTCTGCCATTATTATTTCCATGACTTTCATTTCTTCATCCTAATAGGCCCTCATTTTTAAAAAAATATTTATTTATTTGGTTGCACCAGGTCCTTAGTTGCAGCACGTGGGCTCCTTAGTTGAGGCAGGTGGGCTCGTTAGTTGCGGCATGTGGTCTCCTTAGTTGTGGCATGCGAACTCTTAGTTGTGGCATGCATGTGGGATCTAGTTCCCTGACTAGGGACTGAACCTGGGCCCCTGCACTGGAAGCGTGGAGTCTTATCCACTGCACCACCAGGGAGTCCCTAGGCCCTCATTTTATAAATGAGGTTATTCATAGTGACTACTTTGGAGTTGGTATGAATTAATAAGTGTTAGTTCTTAGAACACTACCTGTCTTGCAGTGATGTGTTAGCGTCTGCTAATATGACCCCAACGCCATCCCCTTTAACCACTGATAATTGGACCAGGAGTGGCTACCTCCCTGGGAATATGGAATTCATAGTATTTAAGTCATAATGTCATTTCAGCATTCGGTTTGGTAGTATTTTTTTCCTTTAAAAAATGTATATTCTGAGTAGTTTCAATGGGTAAAAAAAATGTAATTGTGATTTAATGCTGCACAGGGTTTTGGGTTTTTTTTTTTTTTTGGTCACTTAGTATAGCAGAGTCAGTTAGCAGAGAGCTCTAGACCTTATAAAAAACAGAATGGGCATCACCATGCTTGAGTCATGAGTACTGATAAACAGAGAAAGCTTAGTTTGAGGGGAGCTTAATAGATACAAAGTGTTGAGCAAAACACTTTATGTGTAGTAACTCATTTAACCCTTACAACACCACGAGGTAGGTACTGTTATTATGTACCATTTTACAGAAGAGGACACTGAAGCACAGATTATTTAAGATTCAAACCCAGGAAGTCTAGTTCCAGAGTCCACACTCTTACCTACTACATATATTGATGTTGTGTACCTGAGCAAGTGAGTGAGAGAGGTGAAGAGAGGGAGGGATAGAGAAAGGGGAAGGGGAAAGCCCATGCCTGGCCCCATGTCTCCTAAGGCCCAGTTCCTACTCATGGATTCAGTGAGTTACTATTATAACATTTCAAGAAATGTTCTGTACAGCAGAAACTAACACAACAGTGTAAATCAACTATACTCCAGCCAAAAAAAAAAAAAAGCAGTGTTCTGCTCTATCTGGTTTGAATGGCTTATTCTTATTTGCTGATTCATGGCTCTGACTTACTTCTGCTTAGGGACAAATGGAGTCTACACTGACCAAGGGGACACCATACTTACTCAAGCAGCAAATTGTTCTTTATGGCCCTGGAGGCACCTGAAGACTGTGAACCAACCCTCCAGCATAGAAGGCTGGAGGAAGAACTCAGATGCCTGGTATCAGTTTAAAGTTAGGTTCAGGATTCCTCCAGCCGCAGAAGGAACGAGAGGCACGGGTTATTGCTGAAAGCAGGATGACATAGTTCCCTCCAGGTTAGAACTAAGGTTTATTGAAGAACAGATGGTGCCAAGAGGCAGTAGCTCCCTCGCAGTGTCACCTCAGATCATTTGCATTCTAGCCTTTTGGCTTCTCAAAAATATTCTCTCAGTGACAGCTTTCACTGTTCAAGTAAATAGATAGTTGAAATTGGACAGAAGATATTTTAAATTAGGAATTCAGGCATCTCCATGGAGATCCAAGTCACCAAAATAGGTCAGAGGCAGCTATGTTTTAAAAAAAAGTTACTGGGAAGTTAGGGGAAAAGGAGAGAGACAGCTGTGATGTCCCAAAAAGAAAGAAAGAAGAAGCAGCCTTTTTCTTTTTCATATGAAAATGAGATTCACTGAAAGCTTTAAAGCATTGAAAATATTACCTCCAGTGACCTGACTGCCTCTCAGTGGTGACACATGTCATTTGAAGAAATGCCAGAGAGGAAGAGGAGAAAATTACATTTGACCCATCAAATATAGGTAGCCATTGAAGGGAAAACACTGACACAAAAGTCTCTGAGTCCACACAGTTTGTTCTGATTGCCCCAATATTTTACTTTTTATCTAAGCTTTACTCAAGTCCTGGATGCACTGAAAAGAGCCGAATTCCTGGCCTGCTGGCAATGAGCTCGGCTTCATTCCTCATGTGTGAACTCAGTTTCAAAATGAATCTCTCCCAGTGGAAAGAAACAGGCAAAGAAACAGTGGAAATTTGTACAGCTCAGTTTGTGTACAGATTAAGGAAAATGGACTCAGTGAATTTGGAATAACAAGATGGATTTTTTTTACCTCTAGGCAGCATAAAAAAGATGAAATTCGTGACCACAATAAATGTCAAGCTAATTAACTACTACAAAGCACCATTCTTACTGTGGGTCTAATCCCTTTTATGAAAAAGCTAATTGGGAGGATTGTAAAGACATCAAAATGTCAGAATCCAGAGATTTTTAAGCTGTGGGTGATTGTTCCCTGCCACAATGTGAGCAAGCGTTTTATTTTCCTACCTGCCAGACTTTGTTTCACCCCCATTCTCTGATTTTTCAAGCTCCAACTCTCTCTGCTCATTATTCTCTCCACTTCAATGTTTTACCTTTCACACATAGGATTAGTGTTGTATTTGGGACAGGAATCAAGAAAGAAAAGTCAGGATGGAGGGGAGGATGGGGGTGTGTTAGAAGATGCATCGGAGGGCCTGTAGGCAGAGAAGATGGACCCAAAGGACTAACTTCAAGGGCATGTTACCTATGCGGTGACCAGGGCCCTCTGCTTAGAAGGGACCCACCCTTGGTTTAATGCTCTGCTGTCACCATCTTGAAGTTCTTAATAATTTTGAACAAGGAGCCTCACATTTTCATTTTGTATTGGGCCCCACAAATTATATAGCTGGCTCTGAGGGCTGGTGGGAGAAGAATTCCCAAGGAGATGTCCTGAGGAGTGGCAGGAAGATAGCAAGTAGAAAGGTTTCCCAGAAGATTATGGAGAACTGGGTTGACATGGGAGGTCCCAGTCGTCTACTCAGCAGGACTGAACTCCCACAAGTCAGAAAGTGAAGGCAAGAAACAAGAAAACCAGGAAAGTGCATGTGGTCTGGTTGGTCTTGCCAAGAAAGCTACTATTCT
The DNA here is from genome assembly GCF_964374135.1 of Grampus griseus. Classification (NCBI taxonomy): domain Eukaryota; kingdom Metazoa; phylum Chordata; class Mammalia; order Artiodactyla; family Delphinidae; genus Grampus; species Grampus griseus. The sequence goes on along the minus strand of NC_139019.1, from coordinate 119,996,345 downwards.
CTTTCTCCTCCATCCAGCATACCAGCACCCTCAATTCCATGCATAAAGTTAAATTCATTGGCCTTAAGATTTTGCCTGCTCTTAGAAAAAACATTACATGATGGAATTATTGATAGTAATAGTAGTCATTTACATTTATTCAATCAGACAAGAAATATTTACTGTGTATTTCCTATAGCAAGCCATTCTTCTAGGTACTATGGATATAGGGGTGAGTAAGGCAGTACAGAAGACTTGCACTCAAGGAGATTACATTCTAGTTGGGAGACAGAAAATAAAACATATAAATAAATACACAAAAATGATAATAGGTGATACTGAAAAATACTACATAAAAGATAAAGTGATAGGTAGAAACGGGCTTTAGAGTGATCTGTAGTGGCCTCTCTGAGGAGGTAGCATGTGTTTGACACCTGAGTAAATAGAAGGCCACTCTGCAAGGATCTGGAGAAAGAATGCTCCAAGAAGAAGAAGCCACACATGTGAAGGCTCTCAGAAGAGAACTAGTTTGGTGTGTTTGAGGGGCAGACAGAAGGCCAGTTTGGCTGAAAGCTAGTAGATAATGGAGAGAATAAAGAAACATGAGATCAAAAAGTCAGTCGAGGTCAGATCACCTTGTAGTCCAGAGGAGGAATTTAGATTTTATGCAAAAATAATGGAAACCATTAGAGAATTTTATTGTAGGGGAGTAGCATGATCCAATTTACATTTTAGAAAGCCTGCTGTGTAGAGGATGGACTATAAGAGGTATACTGGCAAGAACGGGGACAGGAAGATGACTTAGAGCCATGGAACTGACCAAGGGGAGAGATAGGTGTCTGCAAAAAGAGAGGTGGTGTGGAGATGGTAAGAAGAGATGGGATTCAGGATAGATTCTGGAGAAGGACTGGTAGGACTTCCTGATGAACTGGATGTAGAATGTTAGGAGCAAGGAGGAAATCTGGGTGACTCCTACACTGTTGGTTTGAGTAACTGGTGATATTGTGGCCCCATTACTGAACACGGAATGATTGCAAAGAAAAGAGTTTTGCTGTAGTGAAGGTGGGAGTGGGGAGCAAGAATTCTCATTTGGTCCTTTTACATTTGAGAAGCTACTAGGTATCTAAGTGGAAATGCTAGATAGGCAGTTAGATATACGAGTGTGGTCATGAGAGAAGAGATCTGGCCCAGAGATATAGGAGAATTATTAATGTCAAAGTGGTTTTTTGTTTGTTCATTTGTTTGTTTTGGCCACGTCACCCAGCATGTGGGATCTTAGTTCCCCACCAGAGATTGAACCCGCACCCCCTGCACTGGAAGTGCGGAGCCTTAACCACTGGACCATCTGGGAAGTCGCCTTGAAGTGGTTTTTGAAGTCAAGATGGGATGAGAATTATTAATGTATTGAGGACTGAATGTAAGCAAAGATGATGAGAGAGCCAAGGACAGACCATGGGCACTTCAAGATTGGAGGTCTAATGTGATAGTAGGGGATAAAAACAGGAGAAGGGTTGTCACAGAACCAGAGATTAAAACATTTTTAAAAGAGGGGAACAATTGACTTTGTAGACATCCAAAGAGAATTCAAGATAGAGCAAAAGATTAGCCATTGACTTTGGCAAGATGAAAATAATCAGTGACCTTGAAAAGGACCATTTATGTATAGTGGAGTTAGAAGTGGGGAAAAAATGCCCAATTAGAGTGTATAGCATAGAATGAGAAATGCAAATGGGTGTGCAGACAGCGAGTGTGGACAGCTTTTTTGTGACTTGAGAGAGAGAGAGAGAGAGTAGATGGGATGGGAGGGATTGGGAGAAAACGAGGGAGAACAGAAATAGAATAGTAGTAGGACACAGGGCCAAGGAAGGGTTCATTTTTTAAATCTTTAAAAAAATATTATTTTAAGTCATATTTGTACAGAGTTGCAGCTCATTTAGTAGAGAGGAAGAAACTGATAATGCAGATAAACTAGGTACAATCGAAATTCTCTTAATTAAACTCTACTTCAGACTGGATTAGCTGTCTTTCTCCTTTTTTTTTTTTTTTTTTTGGTAAAGCAGTGACCCCAATGGCTGGTATTTTACACTCTGAAACCCATGAATAACTGTGTTTTCCAGTTTGATCTATTGTTTATAAAGAAGCAATTGTGTTCACCTTCAAACCTGCTAAACCTAATTTATAGACTGAATGTTGCCCTCCACCCCAATCCATTATGTTGGAGTCCTAACCTCTGATATGATTTTTAATTTTTTGGGGGGGTTCAAATTTTATTTACTGGAAATTATGTGACATTTTCAAAAACACCTGTGTTTGTAGAATAAGACATATTACAGGAACTAAAAGTTATGTTGCTAAGTGACTTCCATATGAAATAGTAAGTCAAAATTATAGAGTATTTATAAAAAATGAACAATTATATCACTAAATATCAAAATTTATAGAGTTCAGTTACAGTTATACTCAAATGAAATTCATAGCCTCAAATATATTTTTATTAAATAAGCAAGAATGAAAATAATTAAACTGGACATTCAAATGGAAAAGTTAGAAAACAAAAAAAAAAATGTAAGGAAAATAGGAGGAAGGAAATGAAAGAAGAAAAGCAGAAATTAATGAATCAGAAAACAGAAATAATTTTCTGAATTATTTACTTGAAAAGACCAATGCAAACAGGTTTCATGTATATGTATGGCCTTGTGCTCAAAATAGCTCTGCCTTGGTTTAAAGCTCTGCTGTTGCTGTCTTGAAGTTCTTAATAATTATACCTTTCAATTTGGGTATTATGGATGAAACACCATGAGACAATGGAGCACATACATGAGCAAAGGAGACTGGTGCAGTATGCATGCTCCCTGCTGTTCCTTACCACATCACGTGCATATAGCATTTGTGGGTGATCCATGAGTATAGAATTTCAGTAGACTCATGATATGTGGCAGTTCGGCAAGACACTGAGTACAAGGTAGGTGTGTTTTATCTGTTAAGTAAGCAAGCAAGGAAGCTGACAGCTCCCAAAGACCAAAACTTAACTCCAAATGCAGAAGAAAGACAATGACATTTAAAAAAACTGGAACAATCAAGGAGTCCTACCATATCCTGTCGTACTTATGTTATATCCCTAATTAGCCAACTACTTACATTGAAAATAATTTTTTTCAAAAAAGTAAAGGAAAGTAAAATCTCTTTTCTGTTCAGTCCTTCTCACTCAACAGTAAGCCAGAGTATCTATAGAATGTGCACATAACAATAAGTAAAACAAAAAACATTTTAGTTACTTTTGTGCAGCATTTTCACAATTGTGGTAATGAAATTCATATGTATGCATGAACGAAAGCAAATTGTATAATTTCTGTGATTTCATATATGATTTAAATGCTCTTATACTTGCATTTAAACCTGGCATTGCACAATACAACAATGAACAGTAAAATTTATATTAGTAGCTTAAGATTTTAACTTTTTTTTTTTACATCTTTATTGGAGTATAATTGCTTTACAATGGTGTGTTACTTTCTGCTTTATAACAAAGTGAATCAGTTATACATATACATATGTTCCCATCTCTTCCCTCTTGTGTCTCCCTCCCTCCCACCCCCCTTATCCCACCCCTCTAGGTGGTCATAAAACACCGAGCTGATCTCCCTGTGCTATGCGGCTGCTTCCCACTAGCTATCTATTTTACGTTTGGTAGTGTATATATGTCCATGCCACTCTCTCACTTTGTCACAGCTTATCCTTCCCCCTCCCCATATCCTCAAGTCCATTCTCTAGTAGGTCTGTGTCTTTATCTCTGTCTTACCCCTAGATTCTTCATGACATTTTTTTTCCTTAGATTCCATATATATGTGTTAGCATACGGTATTTGTCTTTCTCTTTCTGACTTACTTCACTCTGTATGACAGACTCTAGGGCCATCCACCTCACTTCAAATAACTCAATTTCATTTCTTTTTATGGCTGAGTAATATTCCATTGTATATATGTGCCACATCTTCTTTATCCATTCATCCGATGATGGACACTTAGGTGGTTTCCACCTCCTGGCTATTGTAAATAGAGCTGCAATGAACATTTTGGTACATGACTCCTTTTGAATTATGGTTTTCTCAGGGTATATGCCCAGTAGTGGGATTGCTGGGTCATATGGTAGTTCTATTTGTAGTTTTTTAAGGAACCTCCATACCGTTCTCCATAGTGGCTGTACTAGTTCACATTCCCACTGGCAGTGCAAGAGTGTTCCCTTTTCTCCACACCCTCTCCAGCATTTATTATTTCTAGATTTTTTGATGATGGCCATTCTGACTGGTGTGAGATGATATCTCATTGTAGTTTTGATTTGCATTTCTCTAATGATTAATGATGTTGAGCATTCTTTCATGTGTTTGTTGGCAATCTGTATATCTTCTTTGGAGAAATGTCTATTTAGGTCTTCTGCCCATTTTTTGATTGGGTTGTTTGTTTTTTTGTTATTGAGCTGCATGAGCTGCTTATAAATTTTGGAGATTAATCCTTTGTCAGTTGCTTCATTTGCAAATATTTTCTCCCATTCTAAGGGTTGTCTTTTGGTCTTGTTTATGGTTTCCTTTGCTGTGCAAAAGCTTTGAAGTTTCATTAGGTCCCATTTGTTTATTTTTGTTTTTACTTCCATTTCTCTAGGAGGTGAGTCAAAAAGGATCTTGCTGTGATTTATGTCATAGAGTGTTCTGCCTATGTTTTCCTCTAAGAGTTTGATAGCTTCTGGCCTTACATTTAGGTCTTTAATCCATTTTGAGCTTATTTTTGTGTATGGTGTTAGGGAGTGATCTAATCTCATACTTTTACATGTAGCTGTCCAGTTTTCCCAGCACCACTTATTGAATAGGCTGTCCTTTCTCCACTGTACATTTCTGCCTCCTTTGTCAAAGATAAGGTGACCATATGTGCATGGGTTTATCTCTGGGCTTTCTATCCTGTTCCATTGATCTATCTTTCTGTTTTTGTGCCAGTACCATACTGTCTTGATTACTGTAGCTTTGTAGTATAGTCTGAATTCAGGGAGCCTGATTCCTCCAGCTCCGTTTTTCGTTCTCAAGATTGCTTTGGCTCTTCGGGGACTTTTGTGTTTCCATACAAATTGTGAAAATTTTTGTTCTAGTTCTGTGAAAAATGCCAGTGGTAGTTTGGTAGGAATTGCATTGAATCTGTAGATTGCTTTGGATAGTAGAGTCATTTTCACAATGTTGATTCTCCCAATCCAAGAACATGGTATATCTCTCCATCTATTTGTATCATCTTTAATTTCTTTCGTCAGTGTCTTATAATTTTCTGCATACAGGTCTTTTGTCTCCTTAGGTAGGTTTATTCCTAGATATTTTATTCTTTTTGTTGCAGTGGTAAATAGGAGTGTTTTCTTGATTTCACTTTCAGATTTTTCATCATTAGCGTATAGGAATGCCAGAGATTTCTGTGCATAAATTTTGTGTCCTGCTACTTTACCAAATTCATTGATTAGCTCTAGTAGTTTTGTGGTAGCATCTTTAGGATTCTCTATGTATAGTATCATGTCATCTGTAAACAGTGACAGCTTTACTTCTTCTTTTCCCATTAGGATTCCTTTTATTTCCTTTTCTTCTCTGATTGCTGTGGCTAAAACTTCCAAAACTATGTTGAACAAGCATGGTGAGAGTGGGCAACCTTGTCTTGTTCCTGATCTTAGTGGAAATGCTTTCAGTTTTTCACCATTGAGGACGATGTTGGCTGTGAGTTTGTCATATATGGCTTTTATTATGTTGAGGAAAGTTCCCTCTATACCTACTTTCTGGAGGGTTTTTATCATAAATTGGTGTTGAATTTTGTCGAAAGCTTTCTCTGCATCTATTGAGATGACCATATGTTTTTTCTCCTTCAATTAGTTAATATGGTGTATCACATTGATTGATTTGCGTATATTGAAGAATCCTTGCATTCCTGGAATAAACCTCACTTGATCATGGTGTATGATCCTTTTAATGTGCTGTTGGATTCTGTTTGCTAGTATTTTGTTGAGGATTTTTGCATCTATGTTCATCAGTGATATTGGCCTGTAGTTTTCTTTCTTTGTGACATCCTTGTCTGGTTTTGGTATCAGAGTCATGGTGGCCTCGTAAAATGAGTTTGGGAGTGTTCCTCCCTCTGCTATATTTTGGAAGAGTTTGAGAAGGATGGGTGTTAGCTCTTCTCTAAATGTTTGGTAGAATTTGCCTGTGAAACCATATGGTCCTGGGCTTTTGTTTGTTGGAAGATTTTTAATCACAGTTTCAATTTCAGTGCTTGTGATTGGTCTGTTCATATTTTCAATTTCTTCCTGATTCAGTCTTGGCAAGTTGTGCATTTCTAAGAATTTGTCCATTTCTTCCAGGTTGTCCATTTTATTGGCATAGAGTTGCTTGTAGTAATCTCTCATGATCTTTTGTATTTCTGCAGTGTCAGTTGTTACTTCCCCTTTTTCATTTCTAATTCTATTGATTTGATTCTTCTCCCATTTTTTCTTGATGAGTCTGGCTAATGGTTTATCAATTTTATCTTCTCAAAGAACCAGCTTTTAGTTTTATTGATCTTTGCTATCGTTTCCTTCATTTCTTTTTCATTTATTTCTGATTTGATCTTTATGATTTCTTTCCTTCTGCTAACTTTGGGTTCTTTTGTTCTTCTTTCTCTAATTGCTTTAGGTGCAAGGTTAGGTTGTTTATTCGAGATGTTTCCTGTTTCTTAAGGTAGGATTTTATTGCTATAAACTTCCCTCTTAGAACTGCTTTTGCTGTATCCCATAGGTTTTGGGTCATCGTGTCTCCATTGTCATTTGTTTCTAGGTATTTTTGATTTCCTCTTTGATTTCTTCAGTGATCACTTCGTTATTAAGTAGTGTATTGTTTAGCCTCCATGTGTTTGTAGTTTTTACAGATCTTTTCCTGTAATTGATATCTAGTCTCATAGCATTGTGGTCAGAAATGATACTTGATACAATTTCAAATTTCTTAAATTTACCAAGGCTTGATTTATGACCCAAGATATGATCTATCCTGGAGAATGTTCCATGAGCACTTGAGAAAAATGTGTATTCTGTTGTTTTTGGATGGAATGTCCTATAAATATCAATTAAGTCTATCTTGTTTAATGTATCATTTAAAGCTTGTGTTTCCTTGTTTATTTTCATTTTGGATGATCTGTCCATTGGTGAAAGTGGGGTGTTAAAGTCCCCTACTATGAATATGTTACCGTCAGTTTCCCCTTTTATGGCTGTTAGTATTTGCCTTATGTATTGAGGTGCTCCTGTGTTGGGTGCATAAATATTTACAATTGTTATATCTTCTTCTTGGATCGATCCCTTGATCATTATGTAGTGTCCTTCTTTGTCTCTTCTAATGGTCTTTATTTTAGAGTCTATTTTTTCTGATATGAGAATTGCTACTTCAGCTTTCTTTTGGTTTCCATTTTCATGGAATATCTTTTTCCATCCCCTCACTTTCAGTCTGTATGTGTTTGTAGGTCTGAAGTGGATCTCTTGTAGACAGCATATATATGGGTCTTGTTTTTGTATCCATTCAGCCAGTCTGTGTCTTTTGGTGGGTGCATTTAATGCATTTACATTTAAGGTAATTATCGATATGTATGTTCCTATTCCCATTTTCTTAATTGTTTTGGGTTTGTTATTGTAGGTCTTTTCCTTCTCTTGTGTTTCTTGCCTAGAGAAGATCCTTTAGCATTTGTTGTAAAGCTGGTTTGGTGGTGCTGGACTCTCTCAGCTTTTGCTTGTCTGTAAAGGTTTTAATTTCTCCATCAAATCTGAATGAGATCCTTGCTGAGTACAGTAATCTTGGTTGCAGGTTTTTCTCCTTCATCACTTTAAATATGTCCTGCCAGTCCCTTCTGGCTTGCAGAGTTTCTGTTGAAAGATCAGCTGTTAACCTTATGGGGATTCCCTTGTGTGTGTGTGTGCATGTGTTTTTTCTTTTTTTTGCGGTACGTGGGCCTTTCACTGTTGTGGCCTCTCCTGTTGCGGAGCACAGGCTCCAGACGCACAGGCTGAGCGACCATGGCTCACGGCCCAGCTGCTCCGCGGCATGTGGGATCCTCCTGGACTGGGGCACGAACCCGTGTCCCCTGCATCAGCAGGCGGACTCTCAACCACTGTGCCACCAGGGAAGCCCCCTTGTGTGTTATTTGTTGTTTTTCCCTTGCTGCTTTTAATATGTTTTCTTTGTGTTTACTTTTTGACTGTTTGATTAATATGTGTCTTGGCATGTTTCTCCTTGGATTTATCCTGTATGGGACTCTCTGTGCTTCCTGGACTTGATTAACTATTTCCTTTCCCATATTAGGGAAGTTTTCAACTATAATCTCTTCAAATATTTTCTCAGTCCCTTTCTTTTTCTCTTCTTCTTCTGGAACCCCTATAATTTGAATGTTGGTGCGTTTGATGTCCCAGAGGTCTCTGAGAGTGTCCTCAGTTCTTTTCATTCTTTTTTCTTTATTCTCCTCTGCAGTAGCTATTTCCACTATTTTATCTTCCAGGTCACTTATCCGTTCTTCTGCCTCAGTTATTCTGCTATTGATCCCTTCTAGAGTATTTTAAATTTCATTTATTGTGTTTTTCATTGTTGCTTGTTTCATCTTTAGTTCTTCTTCGTCCTTGTTAAATGTTTCTTGCATTTTCTCTATTCTATTTCCAAGATTTTGGATCATCTTTACTATCATTATTCTGAATTCTTTTTCAGCTAGACTGCCTATTTCCTCTAAATTTGTTAGGTCTGGTGGGTTTTTACCTTGCTCCTTCATCTGCTGTGTGTTTTTCTGTCTTCTCATTTTGCTTATCTTACTGTGTTTGGGGTCTCCTTTTTGCAGGCTGCAGGTTCATAGTTCCCGTTGTTTTTGGTGTCTGTCCCCAGTGGCTAAAGTTGGTTCAGTGGGTTGTGTAGGCTTCCTGGTGGAGGGGACTAGTGCCTGTGTTCTTGGTGGTTGAGGCTGGATCTTGTCTTTCTGCTGGGCAGGTCCACGTCTGGTGGTGTGTTTTGGGGTGTCTGTGGACTTATGATTTTAGGCAGCCTTTCTGCTAATGGGTGGGGTTGTGTTCCTGTTCTTGCTCGTTGTTTGGCATAGGGTTACCAGCACTGTAGCTTGCTGGTCGTTGAGTGAAGCTGGGTGTTGGTGTTGAGATGAGATCCCTGGGAGATTTTCGCCCTTTGATATTACATGGAGCTGGGAGGTCTCTTGTGGAGCAGTGTCCTGAAGTTGGCTCTCCCACCTCAGAGGCACAGCACTGACTCCTGGCTGCAGCACCAAGAGCCTTTCATCCACATGGCTCAGAATAAAAGGGAGAAAAAGTAGAAAGAAAGAAAGAAAGAGAAAGAAAGAAAGAAAGAAAGAAAGAGAGAAAGAGAGAAAGAAAGAAAGAAAGAAAGGGAAAGAAAGAAGGAAAGAAAGAAGGAAAGAAAGAAAGAAAGAAAAAAGAAAGACAAAAAGAAAGAAAAAAGAAAGAAAGGAAGGACGGAAGGAAGAAAGAGGTTAAAAGAAAATAAATAAAGGTAAAATAAGATAAAGTTATTAAAATAGGAAATAATTATTAAGAAAAAATTTTTTAAAAAAGTAAAAAAAAAATAACAACAGAAAAACAGACAGATAGAACCCTAGGACAAATGGTGAAAGCCAAGCTATACAGACAAAATCTCACCCAGAAGCATACACATGCACACTCACAAAAAGAGGAAAAGGGGAAAAAATAATAAATCTTGCTCTCAAAGTCCACCTCCTCAATTTGGGATGATTCGTTGGCTATTCATGTATTCCACAGATGCAGGGTACATCAAGGTGATTGTGGAGCTTTAATCCGCTGCTTCTGAGGCTGCTGGGAGAGATTTCCCTTTCTCTTCTATGTTCTCACAGCTCCCGGGGTTCAGCTTTGGATTTGGCCCCGCCTCTGCGTGTAGGTCGCCGGAGGGCGTCTGTTCTTTGCTCAGACAGGATGGGGTTAAAGGAGCAGCTGCTTCAGGGGCTCTGGCTCACTCAGGCCGGGGGGAGGGAGGGATATGGAGTGCGGGGCGAGCCTGCGGAGGCAGAGGCTGGCGTGACGTTGCACCAGCCTGAGGCGCGCCGTGTGTTCTCCCGGGGAAGTTGTCCCTGGATCCCGGGACCCTGGCAGTGGCGGGCTGCACAGGCTCCCTGGAAGGGGGGTGTGGATAGTGACCTGTGCTCGCACACAGGCTTCTTGGTGGCGGCAGCAGCAGCCTTATCGTCTCATGCCCGTCTCTGGGGTCCGCGCTGTTAGCCGTGGCTCGCGCCCGTCTCTAGAGCTCCTTTAAGCAGCGCTCCTAATCCCCCCTCCAGGTACGTGGGGAGTTTCTTGCCTTTTGGGAGTTCTGAGGTCTTCTGCCAGCCTTCAGTAGGTGTTCTGTAGGAGTTGTTCCACGTGTACATGTATTTCTGATGTATCTGTGGGGAGGAAGGTGATCTCCGCGTCTTACTCTTCTGCCATCTTCCCCCTCTCTCAAGATTTTAACTCTTTACACAGAATGATATTAAACTGCTAGTGTTGGAGGGTCTCCTGCGGAGGTGGGGGGTGGCTGTGGCACATCATAGGGACAAGGACACTGGCAGCAGAAGTTCTGGGAAGTACTCCTTGGCGTGAGCCCTCCCAGAGTCTGTCCCCTCTCATGTGATTATATTTGCAGATAGGGCCTTTAAGCATGTTCTAAAATTTTAAATGAGGTCCTAAGGGTGGGGCCCTAATCCACTAGGACTGGTGTTCTTATAAGAAGAGGAAGAGATGCTGGGAGCATGCACACTGAGGGAAAAGACCTTGTGTGAAAACAGCCAGAAGATGGCCATCTGCAAGCCAGAGGACATCATCCCATCCTATCATATGGCCTCAAGGGAAGCCATATTTGCCAATATCTTAATCACGGACTTCTAGCCTCCAGAAGTGTGAGAAATAAATTTGTTTTTTAAGCCACCCGGTCCGTGGTATTTTGGTATGGCAGCCCTAGGCAACCAGTACAGCCTATTGTACTCATTACTGTAATTATGTAATTTAATGAAATACTATATAAAATGAAGAAATCATGCAAAAAAATTGTATGAAAAATTAGCTGAATGCTTTGGAAAGACTTTTTAGTAAGTTACTAAAAACGTTGTTCTATTGTTATGAGCAACACAGCTATAAAAGATTGCAGGAAATCGTAACAATCAAGGATATTGACCTTAGATCATCTTTCAGTGTCTTTCTGTTCTCACTGTATTGTAAAGAAACAAAACTAATATTCATAGATGACACAATGTATGCAAAAGCGGAACCAAAACTGCAATTTTTGTCCTGCAAAAGATTGGCAAATAAACGAATAGGTATACGTTAGTTATAATTATTTTAATGATACCCAGTTTTAGTTAGCATTTTTGATTTATGGATCAAGTGTGGTTCCTAGCTGTATCAAATTAGAGGACATTTGCCTCAAAGTACTTGAGGAGGTGAGATGGGATGGGATCCAATGCACAAGGAGAAGTGTTTTCTTTGATAGGAGAAGGGATACTGCTTTCATTTTCACAGGCAGAGATTTAGAACATATGATGTGGGTAAACTGGTAGAATTGATAGTGGGAAGATGAGACTGTTCTGATCTTAATGCATCTTCTTCCTCTTTAAGTCTGAGGCAAAGTTATCAACGGAGAGTAGAGAGAAGGGTGTGGTGGAGATTTGAGGAGAAAAGAAAGTGTGAAATAGCTGTTCTGAAGAGTGGGAAAGTTAATCTACTGAAGAAGTGTATAGGATTGTCTTGTAGTATTGAGTGCCCATCTAAGTTTTGTGATCATAAATTTTAAGTGAGTCCAGTTAGTCCAGTTGCCTAATTTTCTCCAATAAAATTTATCTGCATAGGAGACCATTTACATTTAAAGTATATTTGAGTGTAATTAGGGTTGGTGTTTGCCTGGCTAGTGTAACAGAAAGAGTGGGGCAAAGAAGTTAAGGTGTTTTAAAGGCAGTTATTTTTGTAAAGCAATTATGGTCCAATAAAGATGTTAAAAAAAAAAAGAATTTATCATTCATTCAGCTCTGAAGTCCTAACATTCTTAAACATGGAGTGATCCGTAACACAGCATTCACAATGAATTCTGACATGTTGCGATGGATTTGGGTGGGCTTACAAGTGTGAAGAAATTCTAAAAAATAAAATAGAAAATAATAAAGGCAATTATTTGAGTGGCGCACCATGGGATTTGGGCTGGATAAAGAGGAAAGTTAGGACATAAAGCAGTGGCAGTTCATAAAAATGATAGTAATGTGATAGAGAGCTCAGTGGGGTTAAAGAACTGTTGGAGACGGAATATTAGCATGAAATTACTGGAAGGATGAGCAGCAAGTTCAAAGTTTGAAGTAGAGATTCTACAAGTGGCACAGTTTCTGATGATTAAAAAAAATCTGAGAAGTGACCACGTGAATGGGCGGCTGAGGTGAGGTGGAGAAACAATCACTTGAGCTAAGGAACTGAGAAGCCAACATGGTGGATGGGCCATTGTGTGTATGCTGGGGCCACCAGTCATGATGACAGAAGTAATCCTGAAGGAGAGGTGAGTTAGGTGCCCATCACTGATGAATGGGAAAAAGTTACAAGAAGTTCAGAAGATAACAGAAGGGGTAGGGGGCATCAAGTCTCAAAGTTTTAGTGTGGATGATTTTTCAATACGGAGAGGAAGTTTCAGTTTGGTCAGTGAAAGGGGAGCTTGAGAAGTTACTTAAAGAGTGTTACTTAAAATTGAGGGCCAAGCCAGAATGCAGGAGGCAGCGGGAGGAGTCGCTGAGGACGAATTTGTCTACATGTGGACCAGCAGACTGGCACAGTTTAATCTTTGTGTGTGTGTGTGTGTGTGTGTGTGTGTGTATGTACAAAAAGGCACTCTCTGGGGATGACAGAGCACCTGTGATGGAACCAGATAGTTCACTGGGTAGTGAGAGTCCACTCTTAAATCTCATCCCCAGAATGTCTGCCTCAAAACAATGGTGTAGACATCCTCTGAGATGTTGATTCTAAGAATAGATGGGATGGCCATCCCTAGCTACTGAAAGCTGGGTACTGGAGGGTTTCTGAGTCTGAGCTCAGCTTGTGGTCTTCATCTGCAAAGCCCTTCTTTGCCCTCAGCATCTTCTCATGGTGCCAAGTGGCATCTGTGTCAGCCCACGTTCATAAAATAAGAAGATAACTTGGTGCTCAGAAAGCAAATGTGGTCGCTGACTGGGAGCCTTCAACCAGGAAATTAGAGCCCACAGTAAAAAAATCTTAGGTAAGAAAAGGGACATGGCCTCTGTGTTACATTTAGTGGGAAATGCTACCCAGGGCAAAGGACAACAATTCAGAGAAGTGTGTAATTATAAATATACAAAGGAAATTTTACGTAGAAGCTTTCTCCAGGCAAGTTAGTCAATAATTCATTTTGGAGAAATTGCCTAAGGTTCCATTTGGAACAATTTGGGTTATGCAGTTTGTATTATTACCAAGCTTGGATCTTTTACCGGTTCCGTTTGAGCTGCTAGATAACCCCTTGTCAGTGAAGGTGACAGTGATTGGCAGAAGTGAAGCACCAGGCAAGCTTTTCTCAGGGAAATGCCCCATGAGATTGTTATGTCTACCATATTCTGGAATGGGCGTTTGGGATGAGCTCTTCCAGTACATGAACTACTACTAATGACTGCAGTCAGTTTATCAAGGGTACTCAAACTAGGTGACATGTAGACAAATACAAATAATTTCAGGTTTTGCTGCACATTTGTGGCAGAAAGCAGCCTCAGGATAAGTTCAGCTTTGGATGGATTGGAAATGTAACATCAACATACAAGTTCCCAGTGTTGACTTCCCATATATCAGATGAGTGGCTGAGCTAGAAATTCTTTAAAACCCTACACTGCCGCCAGATTCTAGGATTCTGATTCACTGCATCCTCTTCACCCAAATTAGCACATCTTTGCAAATAGAAGGGTTAGGGGCAGACATAGTCTAGTGAGTGTGACTTTCAACTGAGAAAGAGGAAAGCATTTGTATTGCCTTAGTGGAATATGAATGGGGTCTTTGAAGTAGGCAGACTCAATCTCATAAGGTTATTGTGGTCATCAAATAAGATATGATATGCAGAAACTGAGGCTGAGAGAGAGTATAGGACTTCTTTTGATAACTAGCAGAACTCAAATCCAAGCAGCTTGCTGGAGCCAATGCAGAATCCATCCTAACTAGTTTAAATAGAAAAGCAATTTATTTAGTTGACTGTTAGGTAACTCACAGGCATGGAGACTACACAGAAGGGGAAAAAAGTCTCAATTAAACCCCTGACTGCCCCAGTGGACTCCCCACTGCTGTAGCTGCCAGGCACATTCCTAGCAACCAGTTTTGCCCATGGACCCCTCCTTGACCCTCCTCCTCTGATGTCCCTGGAAGCTGTTCTCCTTTATTATAGCAGAAGGAATTCCTCTCAGTGCTGGTTCTTTGTACCCCTAGCTTCCAGTTCAAGTGTTGTGTGGATGCATCTGACTGACAAAGCCTAACGGCAAGAGAACAGACTGAGAAAGTGAATTTCCAGTGTCTACCTTCCAGTGGAGAGGTGCTGACTCAAAAGGTGGGAAATTCTTTAAACAGAGAGAGAAACTTCAAAGTGTGCTGGAATCCCCAAAATAATAACAGATGGCTCCCAAATACAGTGCTTCACATTCGTGAAGCTGACAGATTACAAATACTTTCATGTTACTTTCACTTAATCCTTTGGAAAGGAGTAATACTGAGAAAGAAAGACAGTAGTCCCCGTTTTCCTAAAAGGAGAAACCATTTTTGGGGTGTGGAAAGTCTACAAAGGTTAAGGACTAGACATAAATTCCTCTAGTTAATGAGGGCAGAGCCAGTGCGTAAACTAAGCCCTCTGGGTCAATGGTCCTTTATTTATTGTCATTGGTCTTCTACTTACTTAGGATGGTATTTGCTATTGATTTACAAAAAGCAGAAGAATTTAGAAGTAAAACAAAAATTCACCTGAAATCTCACCACCCAGAGATAACACATATTTTTATCATAAAAATGGGGATCAAGTGTTATGTAGGGTTCCGTTTCTTACTCTTCCTTTTAACGTTATATCAGGGACCTTTCTCCACATCATTAAAAGTCTTCCAAAACATAATTTAAATGACCATATAATTTCATTGTACATACCAAACATAATTTACTTAACTATATCTTAGTTGTCAGACACATCACTGCAGTTTTGCTATTATAAATAACACTGGGGGCTTCCCTGGTGGCGCAGTGGTTGAGGGTCCACCTGCCGATGCAGGGGACACAGGTTCGTGCCCCGGTCCGGGAAGATACCACATGCCGTGGAGCGGCTAGGCCCGTGAGCCATGGCCGCTGGGCCTGCGCGTCCGGAGCCTGTGCTCTGTAAAGGGAGAGGCCACAACAGTGAGAGGCCCGCATACCGCAAAAAAAATAAAAAAATAAATAAAAATAAATAAATAACACTGATAAATGTCATTTTTACATAAATCTTATATGTAAATATATAAAAATAGATTTATAGATTATTATAGGTTATAGATATTTGTAATATCTAAATATATGGAACTTGAGCAATACTGGGTCAGATGGATTTTTGTTCTTGGTAGATGACTTGCTTTTGTTTGTTTTTGTTTACTTTTGCTTGAGTATTTTTGTCAGATTTTTTTTTCTGTACCTGGGTAACTACCAATGTTTGCCAAGATTTATCTAGACATGGACTTCTCTTCATTATGACAGGGCAGTGGTTAGAAGCCTTGGCTCTAGAACCAGACCAAGTGGCACTGAGTTCCCTGATTTGCGATATGCTTATGTGACCTTAGGCAGGATAGCAACCTCTCTGGGAGTCAGCTGCCTTATCTATAAAGTAGAGATCATAATTTTTTGTAGTTGTGAGTTAATTACATTAATATGAATAAAGTCTTTAGACAAATGGTCAAGAAATCTTTATTATTACCAAATTATCCATTATTTTCTATTATGCTAATCCATTCTTCTCTCACCTCTGAAATTTTTTCCTCTACCCCTAATCCTTTCTTACTGTAACATGTATGCTGCAATTGCTCTAGCTTGCTCCTCTAGAATTCCTCTAATTCTCAGGTATATCTCTCTATTCTTTCTTCCTTCTGCCTACTTACCCCCTTCTTTTCATCTCTTGATCTTTTTATATTTTTCTCCTGTATCCTCAGAAAGCATTTCCAAGTGTGTCCTCCACGTTACTGATTCAGTATTCTGTCCTGACAAGCCTGACTTTACTACCTCCAATGTGGATGTTGATGATCTTGTTACCATTGAACAGTCTCCTGGCAATTCCTAATGATATTATCCAGCTTCTTTTTTATCTTGGCTCGCTCTCTTTACACTGTACCCTGTTTTCTTCTCAGCTTATTCTCCTAATAACTTCCTTCTCCTGTTTCATTTAGATCATATCTTGTAGTATGATAGTAGTAGTAGCCCACTAACAATGTCACATGATATTTTAAAATTTTCTTCTGAGCTCTGTACAGATCATTTTTAGACGTCTGTTCTTCCAAAACTTCAGAATGATGTTTTTCTCTCCATTGTTTTCCAGTATGTTTTCATAAGATCCTTGGGTGTGTTTTGGGTCCTTTTTATTCATCTTCAAACAAAGAGAGATCTTTTGGAACTTGGCATTTGTCCATAGACGGATTCTCTGGATCTCCCTTGACCCTATCATCCTCCCCTTGGGTATGCATCAAATTCTTTTCTAAATTCTTCTGGTGGTTGTTTCTCATTTGCATTTCAGCCCCCAGTGTCAAATAGCTGTGTATCTAGTGTGGCTCTGTTGTATGGGACAAAGATTTCCCCCACATACACTGTCTGGTTCTTTGATATTCTGAACTAATACGGTATTTGGAAAACCAAAATTCCTAGCATGCAGTTTTCCTATCTTTATAGGAATCATATTCCAGGATGCAATGTAAAACAAAAGTCCCAACCACTCCTTTCTAGCCCATTATTTTATAGACGTTGTTTCCAAATGGATACAGAAAAGTGGGAGCAAGGAAGACCTTCAAAAGTTGTAGCCATGCATTCAAAGCTGACCAGTTTTCCATTTGCTAGAGATTCCAGGTCTTTGAACCAGGTAACTGACAGTGGTAGAAGGATAGTTTTTTCTGCCATCTTTCTGTCCTTGAAAAGGCTATTTCAAGAGGTAAAATACAGATATAGTTCTTCCTGATTGAGTTTCCTAAGCCAGCTCAATTGATCTTAGGTATAGTGGAAAGTCATCCTAGATTCCAGCCATGGGCTTCCTTTTAGTATTAGTCTTCAATGTGGCTAGTTTTCATCTTTTCTTTTCTTCTTAGGTACCAAAGTGGGAGATCAGGATAAGTTGCATCAGGGACTGCTGGCTGTGCCCTTTTTATAAGTGAAAGTTTCACCTGTTTATCTTTAAAATGTTTAATGTAAATACTTTTTCTAAATGACAACTCACCTTGATATAGCAGTCTCTTCTAGCTCTTAGTTTTACGTCTTTGCTACCACATGACCACATTTTGCTATATCTCCTGTTTATCTCTATATGTGTGTCATCTTCTTCCCACCCAGCAGTGAACTTTTGAGGGCAGCAACCTTGCCTGGGTCATCAGTATATATCTGTTGCCCTGCCTTGCAGAGAGTAGTGCTCTGGAAATCTCTGTGTGAGCAATGACAAGGGAGCACAGGGAGACTCTTCATGGGTGCACTTATGACAACAGAAGGAAAGGTTGGGCATCAGCTCCCCCTAGGGCCATACCACAGGGGTTTTAAAAGTAATTTGAGCTAACACAATTGCAAAAATATGTACTATGCTCCTACTACATGAAAGGTATTTGGGATTCCAAGATGACTAAGCCTCGTCTGCTGCTTTCTCCAGCATGGATAGAAAACAGCCCGTGCCTGAGTAACTCTAATAGAGGGCAAACCATAGTCATGCTTTATTAGAGATTCAAATCAAGCATGGAACTCCACTGAACTAGATTATTTCCACTTGATCACCCAACAAATTTATTGAAGAACAACTTAAGGCAAGGTAATAAGCACGAAACATTCTCCTAATTCTGAGTAGCAGACTCCGTGAGAAGGCGCCAAAAGACTGTATTTGATTTGCCTGGATAATGGAGAGGAGCACCCATGGCGCCCATATTCCCTTGTAGTGACCCGTCGTTGGGAAACCTTTGCCCTGGATCCTCAACTCATAGTTAGGCAAACAGCTACAGCTCTGGAATCAGGTGTCGGCCTAAACATATCTATTGTGTATGATGTTCTCTTCTTGCTTCCCACTCAGTTAAGAAAAAGTCTTTTCATTTTTTAGCAGCAGTGCTGTTCATTACAGGAGAAACTAAGGTGCCACTCAGTTATCTGTATGTGTTACTGGAAATAGCCTGTGCTTTCTTAAGCAGTTCTTAGTTGTAACTAAGTTTTGTTGCTGGAAACAGCTTTGCCTATTTTTCTGATGCCACAATTTGCTACATTTAGCATTTAGCTGATTTTTCCTATTTCCTTCTTCCTAATTAAAAGATGAAAGACTTTTCCAGAGGCCTAATTCTAGCTAATGATGTGAAGGCAAGGAGTGATTGATAGTATCAGGAAAATAAGGCATATGAATAATACAATCGTTTTTAATCACCTTGCATATTTGTAAAGGAAGCAGGAAGTGATACATTGCCCATTTTAAAGATCTGTAAACCAGGGCACAGAGCAGGAAAAGTACAGGTCATGGGTGAGTCAGTAAATAGAGAAATGAAGCATCATGGTTTTTATCTCACACTCGTTCGACTGCGTTATCTGGTTTTCCCTTTATGTTATAGGTGCCACACGTTTTCTGAAGGGCAAGGATGCACAACATTCTAATGGTGATAGTAATAACCAACTAGACTGACCTCTTACGATATGTCAGGCACTGTGCTAAGTGCTTTTTATACATTATCTCATTTAATCTGTACAACAATGCTGCAAAGTAGGAATCATGTCCATTTTATTGGTGAGACAATGAAGGCTCAGAGATGGTAACTGCCCCAGCTAACAGCTAGTACGTGGTAGCCTTGAGATTTCTGTCTGGCTGCAGAGCCCATGTGCAGCCATGCTGCGCTGTCTTGAGACCATCAAGTCTCAATTGCTCATTTTACTTTTGCCAAATCTGTGGCCCAGAGAAACTACAGCTCACTGGAAGCCTTCCAAAGGGTTGGTGAGAGAGGTGGAATAAAAATGCAGATTTCTTGATTTCCAGAAGGCCTCTTGCTGAGAGTGAAGGGGAGCGTTTCTTTGTTGTAGATAAGTGCTCCAATCAGTACTGTTTTGCTGAATGTCAAAGCAGAAACACACTATTTCTAGCATTTTTACAGATAGTATGTGGAATATCTATATTTAGGAAAGTTACTTCCAAACTTTGTCACCTACTTCAAATTAAAAGCGATTAGCAGTTAAAAAGTGTGGTCTGAAGACCACTTGCTACAACCTAAGCTAATGTTCTTGTGTTGAGTCTAATATAAGAAATTTCTGAATATCAGTGGGAATAGCACTACCGATCTCCCGATCAGCACGTACATCCCTGAGAACTCAGTGCAGTGAGAAGGGCTTGGTATTTGGGGTCAGGAGTCTACTAAAGCCCCATTCTTCTTTTCCTCTCCGTGTTGCGTTTGGTGAGGTGGTCTAACCTCTCTAGCTCTCGGTTTTCCCACTATAGATATAGTTATGTCTTTTATAGATCACTTACTTAAGGAATGGTTAAAATAAGGCATGTGAAAAGAAATTTGCAAATGGGAAAGGGTATACAAATGTTAGTTTCTATTCTTAAGAAGTATCATTTTCATCCTAAGTTTAAAAAAAGTCATACTTGTTTTAACTATGTTTTTTCTACTTACAGTCATTGATTCGTTCATTTTTATATACATCATTTGTTAAGACATCTGCCATGCCTCACAATGGGAGGTTATAAGGAATATATAAATATTAGAAGGCAGAATCTGACTGCTTATTCATCCTCTACTCTGATGCCTAATAGACTTCTCAACATATTCAAAACTGAACTCCTGACCCCTACCCCAAATCTGCCTCCTTTCACTCTTCTCCATCCCATTTGATAGCAACTTCATCCTTCTCGGTGCCCAGAACAAAAACTTTGGAATCAAATTTGACTTCTCTTTTTCTCACATATCCCACATTCAACCTTTCAGAGGACGTTATTAGCTCTGTCTTCAAAATATACTGAGAATCAGAATGCATCTTTCCATATCCACTCCTGCTACCCTGGCCAAAGCTACTAGAGTGGGTTGGGTTATGTCTCCCCAAAAGATACATTTTGGGGAGTCCTAACTCCCAGTACCTGTAACTGTGACCTTACTTGGATAGGATCTTTGCAGAGGTCGTCACGTTAAGATGAGGTCATTCTGGATTAGGGCAGGCCCTAAACCTCATGACTGATGTCTTCATAAGAGAAAGGAAAGGGAGATTTGGATACAGAGAGACACGGAGGGAGAGGACAGCCATGTGAAGATGGAGGCAGAGATTGGAGTGAAGCAGCCACAAACCACGGAGTGCCTGGATCCACCAGATGCTGGAAGAGGCAAGGAAGGATTCTTCCCTGGAGCCTTCAGAGGGAGCATGGCCCTGTCCCAAATCTGATTTCATTTCAGAATCGTAGGCTTCAGAACTAGGAAAGAATACATTTCTATTGTTTTAAGCCACTAAGATTATGGTAATTTGTTATGGCAGCCCTAGGAAACTAAGAGAGCCATTATCACGCTACGCCTGGATAAATGCCATAGCCTCTTAACTAGACTCTGCTCCCAGCTGCATTTCCTAAATACATTCTCAACACAACAGCCAGAGAATCCTTTCCAAAGCATAAGTAAGATCATGTGCCTCCCGGTTCAAAACTGACTTCTTATCTCAGGGCAAAACCCAGAGTTCTTCTAATGGCCTTTGAGGCTCTACAGAATCTGACATTTCCTCCATGCCCCCCTCCTTCTCATCTTTTTTATTCATTCTATCCCAGCACACCTGGCTGCCTGCCTCCTTGTTTCAAACACCCAGGTGCTCTGCCTCAGGTCATTTGCACTTGCTGTGCCAGAGGTGATAGTCTGATATATAACCACCATGCAGGCATGGACCAATCAGAATGAAGGCTGGCCGGAGGGCTGGAGCTTAATCCTAGAAGCCCTCTGCTGTGTGAGGAGTTCACCTTTAGTCTTCTACTCCCTGGAGAGGTGGCTATACCATATAGTGCAGACATATTTCAGTATTTTAACAACCTGTTTGGTCTTACTAACCTTCCTGGATGAACGTCAGCTTCACCTCTGCTATATTTTCTGCTTTTTTTAAGAAACTTACAAGGTTTAATCTCTTACCACCTTCAGGTCTTTGCTCAAATGCTACCTTCTCTGAGAGTCCTATTCCAAGCACGCTATTTTAAATTGTACCCCTACACTCCTTATCTAACTCCTCGACTTTCTATTTTTCTGTGTAACTTACTGCCATCTGACATATAGATATATTTTTTGCTTATTTATCTTATTATATATAATAGAATATAAACTACACAGGACAGAGGTTTTGTTGTTTTGTTTTGTTTGTTCTGTTTTGCTTTGAATGTTTGGTTCTGTTTAATCACCTGCTGTGATCCCAGCACCTAGAACAGTGCCTGGCATGTCATAAAAACTGAGTGAACATTAGTTAGATGAATGAACAAAGGCTTTCAAACAGCTTACAGAATAGCTGTAAGTACATCTGTGGAAACAGTCAGAGAGGAGTCCTGAGCAGCCCACGTACTACAGGAACTGTCATCTGTATCAGCATCTCATCTGGAATGTTGAAGCCTAGGCCAAGGGAAGATGCTCCCCACTCCACACTCTCCCGTCTCCCTCCTCCCCTCTTCCTTCACCAGGGAGAGCCAGTTGAGTGTGATAGGCCCAGATGGGTTCTCTCCAGCAGCCCTCTTCATTTTTATAATTGTGATTAAAATGGCTTTTGTGCACAATCCCAGCATCCTCCTTCATGGCAAAATAGTTTTATTTCTGTTTTGTCAGGTAAAGTATCATTAACAATTTGCCTTGTTTTGACAGCATGGAGCTATAATTAGTTTCTACAGGAAAATGCTCCAATTAACACAGTGTTTACTCCTTGGCTTGAATCTAAATGGAGACTGGAGGAAGCTAACTGAGAAAATTTTAAGAGTATCATTGATATTAGCAAGAAATTCACCTGTGGGTGAAATAAGATGCTGTGTGACAGCTTAGCTACCTCTTTCTTCCAGGAATAATGTCCCCTCTCCCTGTCAACCGCCAAGACATTTTACCAATGGCCATCTCATCTGTGATCGCTCCATTCTCTGAAATCCTATCATATTTATATTATCACTCCTAACACTAGGAAATAGGTACTAGTTTTTAAAAATTTTTCCATATGTTTCCTAGATAAGTTAAAGTTAAAAATAATTTACTATGCAGTAGATGGATGATAGACAGAAATGGACAGCCAGAGACAGATAGATAGTAGGTAGGTAGATAGGAAGAGATCTCTAGGGTAAGTTTAAGTGAAAAAATTAGTCTGAAGAACTGTGTATGGTAACCCTTGTGCTGTACAAGTGGGAAGAATAAGAATATATATATTTGTTTATCCTTGCATCAAGAAGCACTGGAAGGATGTGTAAGAAACTATTAATGAAAGAGTTATCTGTAGAGGTGAGGGGGAACAGAGAGAATGAGGATGCTATAGGAATAAGGTTCTCAGTGTTATACCTTTTATATCATCTTGATATTTGAAGCAGGTAAATATATTACCTATTCTTTTTTTTTGTTTGTTTTTTGCTTTTTGTTTTGCGAAAGGACTATGGTGTTAGACATACGCAGGACCTAATGCAATGCTGCTGTCACCAAATGCTCAGAAGCTGAGGTTGACTGATTGCAAGTAAAGCAATAGGGCAGGTGTGGCTAAGTGCGCTAAACCAGCACGTTACTCTATGTCCATGTGGACATGCTTCCACAAAAACAAGAATTCATTGTGTTCACTGAGATGATCTTTTCTCAGCTCCCTGTCAGGCTGAGCCTTCCTTTCACTCCGTGTCCTATAGAATTACATAAAAGCTAAAACTTTACGCCACATTCTTCCTCTTATAATAATAATTAGCAGGTATGCACTGCTTCACAGTTTACATGGCTCTTTTGTAAAATTGTTCCTTTGGACTGTTAACTTGTGGAGCCTATGCCTTTTTTCTCTTAGTTTAAGCAGTCACGTGTCATTGATGTTCTGGGCCAGGCTTGGAAGAAACATGCAGCAGAGCATAATTGGTTGAGTGGATGAATTGTGAATCAGAAAGACTTTGATTGGAATTGTAGATTCATCATGTATTTGCTCTGTGATCTTAGACAAGTTCCTTAAATGTCCTGAACATTTGTGTCTACACCTATAAACTAGGTATAATGATTCCTACCTATTGAGATTTTTGTGATGCTTCTATAAGGTAAGAGAAGTCAAACATATGTCACTATGTCTCATATACGTGAGTACCTAATAAATATTAAGAATGACTTGTTATTATTGCTTTTATTTGTATGTATTCATTTCAAGCACATCTGGAAAGTTTCCTCCCACCACCCTAAGTATCTTTCATGCTCGTTGGCACAATGCTCACTAGGGCATTAAAGATACATTACTTTGGTGTAGGTATATTCTCTACCAAGGTTTTCTCATTAAAAATGCAAATTTACTTAACTTAGTTTAACTTCGATATTGTTTTTCTTTCCCCCGGAATGATTAACCAAAAGCAGGTACCAAATTGAATGGAAACTGGGAGTAGTTTTAGAGCATGGGCTTCTCCTCCTTAGGAATAACAGACCATGGAGGCAGAGGTATGGGAGTGAAGGGGATCTGCACAGCCTGGGAGATCAGACAGGTAGGAGACACTCAGAGCAGTGACTAAAGCTGAGAGCAGGACAGGAACAGGGGCTGGAGGGCCTGAGAGAGAGCCCTGCTCCACAGACCTGCCAGGCCACCCCACAGGCACCACATGGGGAAAGGTATCAGCTCAGATCCTTGGCACCTGCATCTCGGCCTGTCAGAGCATACCTGGTCATGAGTTTGAATCTTGCCACTGCATCTGAGCAGGTGTGACTGTGAGACTGTCCACTGTGTACGTAGCTCCCTTTGCCCTTGTAAATCACAAGCTTTGGAGCATGCGAGTCTGGGGCCGTGTTTCTGCATGACCACCAAGTTTACATCCCAGTGTTGATTCATTTTTGTCACCATCTTGAGAATTTCCCATAATAATCAGCTTAGTCTTGAAGTTCTTTTATCTTGGTGTTTAGGGTTGAGGCCTGTAGCCACAATTTCCCACAATTAATTCAGTCTTATAGTCATTTCAGAGGAACAAGTGTCTTTCTTCCTGAGCCAGCAGGTGTCACTATTGATCATTGGAAAGAAACATGGTAGACTCACCTGGTAGGAATAGATCCATCTCTGATTAGGGAAAAAAGAATGAGTTTTTCATTTCAGGTTAAAGAGCTACTACCTCAGATCCACTGGCTTCCTGGTAGATAACTGAGTTCTCAAAAGTGTATATGTTTCTTCAGCACTGACTACCTGCAAGGACAAGGCAAGTAGAGGTCTTCATGGAGAATGGAGTTGAAGAAATGGTGCTCTTGGTTTCACTTCTAGTATCAATGCTCTGAGAGTTACTTATAGCCTTATTTTCTATATTCTTTTTTTCCCTATTTAGTTAAATGTAGCCAATTCCACTAAATGAATCTTCCATGGTACATTTTAGTTCCAGATTCCAGAATTGCTTTCTTCCTTTGGTCTATTCCTCAGTTGTTAGACTTGATTTCAGAGAATTCTGTGCCAGAAACAGTCAGGTGTGTAAATCATGGAGTGCACTTCAAAATCAAAAAGTAAACTTGGGGAGAGGTATTTTTTGACTATGCATCATCCAAGGTACTGTTCTCTCCTCCAACACATAACTCAACATAAGACAGTTTGTTAAATGTGTCCATGCCTATCTTTCTCCTCCTGAAATATTATATGGTGACTAAACTATGGTGATTCTTCTGTGAAGCCTACCCCAACCTCCTTCCCCTCTAGAGAATTAATTCTCTTACGTAAGAGCCCTCCATTCTTAAATCTTTATTTTCTCTCACTATTTCTCTTATTTAGTTTGCTGTATGTGTATTTTTCTATGGCTGAACTGTGAGTTCTACATTTTTTAAGAACACCAAAGATGTTAGATATTATCTACCCCAGACCCGCCTCATTTTACATGTGGATTATGACAATAGCTAGCATTACTTGACTCATTTTTGTAATTGAAACTTCTAGAGTAAGCCTTGCATAGAAGAGGTACTCAATAAATATTTGAATGTCAGGCATTTCAGATGTCAGTGATGTAACGACAAAAGCCCTCCTCTGCTCCCTTAATGAGAAGCTTATAGTCTGGTAGGGGAAATAAAACATTCATATAAATAAGATTTCCTACCTTGTATTAAGTTCTATAGGAATAGTGCACATAAAGTGCATTGGGAACTCAGAGAGAAAATGTTTCTGAGTGGCTGGTCATGGAAAGTTTGTGGAAAAAGTAGTTTTTAATCTAGAAATATATATATGAGAGGGAAAGACAAGTAAGATGAAAACAGCTAAGCTGAAGCACAGGGACAGAGAAGCCTAGAAGATATATTATGTATGTTGTTCAGTTAGATGAAACCTTGACTAGGTTTAAAAAAAAGAATGAAATATGACAAGAAAAATAATTTAGGCCTTGAATACGTAGCATTTTATGTAGACAGGGAATTATTGAGTTTGAATCAGGAAAATAACATCTAGAGAACGGGGTATATGATATTCCACATTTTTAGAAAATGCAATATTATAATTTAATATTTTAAATGGCACTATATTATCACCTTTGAAATTCTTCTGGTGCCTGCAATAACTTAACTTCTTAGACTAATTCTAGGTAATTGCCTGGGAAAATGAGAACACTTTCTATTTAAACCATGCACTCCCAAAGATTTGGGGGACAAGAATTTCAGATAAAGGGAAGGGCAAGTGCAAATTCCTTAAGTATGCTCGAGAAACAGGGAAAAAACAACTATTGATGGAAAGTTGGAGACCTTTACCTGGAAATGGGAAGGGAGCAGGAAGTACAGGAATGGTCTTCTAACAGGGAATAGCAGTCTGGCCAGGGAAGCACCACTGATTGGCTTTGGGAGGGAGCTCTGTTTGGCTGGGCTCTGGTCACCTGGCCGTCTCCTGGCTGAACCAGCGTAATGAGAGGAAGAATTCATGAGAAAGGGCTTCCAAGGACCTCTTGGTGTTTCTTTTGTTGGTGGCAAGCCTGTGGATTTAGCTTCACCACAGTACCCAATGGAGAAGAGTCAAATCTCCAATGGAAACTGAAGCATTGTTAGGAAGAGGGGGAAGGATTTCTAAGTGGCCTGAAAACAGCAAAAACCTACTTCCAGGGGAGAAGCATTGATGCTTGCAACAGAAAGAAAATGGCTAGTGGAAAATGGCTAGTAGAGAGGAGTGGAGTAGAGTGATTTCTTTTTATGAAAGATCATATTACTCAAGAACCATAAAAAAAAAAGAACCATATAAAAGGAATCTTGACTTCCACCTGCTCTTATCCAGACCCTCTCAGTCCCAGTATATTCAGATTTCCATTGAGTGAGACATTACACTATGTGTTCGGAGCTCATGTATATTTGAAGAGTGAGGCTAAAGAGAATTTTTAAGATCAGAGAGGCATTGAATAACTGGAGTTCGGAGGAAATGCATTAACAGTGACAATAGTGCGAGTATATTATAAAATCGTACACCTTGAGCAAATTGTGTACAATGCTGACCCAGAAAAGAGCCAGATGGTGCTAAATAAAACCTGAGCACTTTACCACTTCAGCTATTTTCTCTTCCGCTGCTGATTTATGGAATGGGGCGGATTTCTAGGCGTGGTGAATGATTACTGACCAAATATATCCTAGGGGAAACTTCCTCAACTTGAGGGTTCTAACACTCAATCCAAGTAGACCTCTTATAACATTACCTAACATTCATACCTGCATGTTGTATGATTTTTTACTATCTGTCACATGATTTTCTCTATCTGTCAAAGACCTCATCTTGTCCGAGTGTCAGCCTCCCTGTGATTTATTCTATAATTGATTCCACTGGCTAAAAGCTATTTTTTTTCTCTAAATTTCCGTACAGTTATAAATGCCTTTCTCATAAAGTGCTCACTGTATTTTTGGCGTTTTTCTAGTTAACTTTTTAACCCTCACATTTCCCAAGAATAAATAATAACTGTCAGGAACAGACTAATCACAATCTGTACTTATGAGAAATTTGCACATTCGTTTAACTATGTGAGGATACATTTCTATAGTAGATCCACTTTACCTCAGTAAACAAACGCGTCAGTAGCTCAGTCTAAAACATCTGCATTCAGGTCAGTAATGACCTTATAGTTTTTGTTTTTGTTTTTACAAGAATTGTAAAATTTCACTGGGTTAACTTAAGTACCCAATAAGGTGGCCTCCCCAAAGCAAAGTGAGTTCCATAGTGTTTCCATGTCTGAGTAAGAACTGCTGACAATTTTTAAATGAGGCTTCCTCCGCTTTTATCAAGATTGCAAGTGTATTCTAGACTGCAGACCCTTAGGGATAGGGACCATGTCTGCATTAGCTCTATACAGTGCCTGCCTGTGGTAGCGACTTGCCTCAGAATTGATAAATAAATAGTCCCTAGTGTTTCTGAGGAAGACTCTCTGTTTGTTGTGGAGTAACCAGAACTTTAATCTCTATCTCAGGCTGGGGGTAGGTTCTGGTAGAAGGCCCATTAGAAGCCTGAGGGTATTGGAGAAGCCCCCGTGTAGGGGTAATGGCCCAACCTTCCCTAAGGAGGTTGAATTCTTTCTGGTGCGTCTTTCTGGGGGAGCCTTTCAGAACTGCTGGACTCTTTTTTTTTTTTTTTTTCTGGTACGCGGGCCTCTCACTGCTGTGGCCTCTCCCGTTGCGGAGCACAGGCTCCCGACGCACAGGCTCAGCGGCCATGGCTCACGGGCCCAGCCGCTCCACGGCATGTGGGATCTTCCCGGACCGGGGCACGAACCCGTGTCCCCCGCACAGGCAGGCCGACTCTCTACCACTGCGCCACCAGGGAAGCCCTGGACTCTTTTTTAAGGAAAGCTCTAGCAGAGAGTGGTGGTTGGCCAGTCTGAATCACCTGTACCCATAGTATTAGTTACCTGGATGGTAGATGGCAGAGGTATAAGAGACTCATGGGGTTATTAACCAAGCTGACTCTGATGAGCTATCGGACTGGAAAAGGGATTTCACGTTGAGAGCCAGAAGAAATTGCCGGGATGCAAAACTATTTCACTGTACCTGGTCCTTCAGGAAGCCCAGTTCTCTCTGAAGGGGGTTTTGGTGGAGACAGTGACACAAAAACCACTAGTCAAAGGCCCCAGGCTCAATTTTCCCTCTGTTTGGTATGAATAACATATATCTAGAACAAATAGGAGAATAACATATTTACAGATAGTTAATTAAAGTTCTGGGGTAAGACTTGGGTTTGAATCCTGCCTCTGCCATCACTTACTTTATAATAAGAATGTTTTTAAGCCTCAGTTGCTTTGTTTATAATATGAGGATGATAATAATAGTATCTTCTTCACTGTGTTGTCATGAAATTAAAAAAAATAAATTATATAAAATGTTTAGCATTGCGCTTAACTGTTGGTGTCGATACTGCTGCTACCACTCTGTTGCTATTCCATAACCACAGAAAACAACCCACACAGTGCCTTCAGGTGCTCAGATTTTTAAAAATTTATGACAGCTTTCCTTCAATGGATCCTCTCCTTTTCCTCTTCCTTCCTTCCTCCCTTCCTTTCTTCTATATTCATATATTGAGTATCTGGCCAAGATCTGTGCTAGGTGCTAGGGGTGCAGTGATAAACTTAGTATCTGTTCCTCAGGAGGTCATAGACAAGTAAAGAAGAGAGATACATAAATAAGTGATTACAGTGCATTGTGACAATTACAATAGTGGGCACACAGTGTATAGTGTAGCATGATGGAAGTGATGCATAACCTTAATAAGGAGAGAACGTTTAGAGGCCAGGATGAATGATTGTTTGCCAGGATGATTGAGAATGCCATTTCAGCAGAGAAAAAAGCAGGCATAAAAGTGCTTTGGGTGTCCTACGTGGTACATTTGGGAAATTATGAGCAGTTCCGTGAAGGTAACACAGTGCAGTCAGAGAAATATTGGGACATGAGGCTGGGATACTGGCACAGTATGTGAAGTTTGGAATTCAGGGAAATGACATCGGTTGCTACATGTTAGGATAAACGCTCTGGCAGGAATGGGGAGAAGGAACTGTTTAATTCCACGTATTTCTTTTTTTTGTTGTGTTAGTTTCAGGTGTACAGCAAAGTGATTCAGTTATACAGATTAATAACAGATGTCTCCTCATTTGATTGGCCACGATTGCATCACACGCCCATTCCTGAACCAATCACTTGCAAGGGGAATGTGTTATTGGCTTTGCCTAATCAAAATTCACCCAGTGTTTCCTGACGCACACATGGCTGATCAGTACTTGAACAAAGATGGAATTTTCTCGGCAAGAAAAAAGGAAGGCCAGAAACACCTGTTGAGTAGACAGTCAGTATTGTCTGCCACTGAAGTCAAATAGATAGGCCTTAGTGTCCAAGGGCATGTTACAGCTAAGGAGAGAGAGATGACTCCCAGCCTTCTGTCTTAGGCCACTCAAATAAGTCTAATAATTATCTATATAGACATGTTCCAATAGGTTTAGATTCAGAAGAAGGACTGTATTACAGTGCCTTAAGTTCCTAAGGGACAAAGAAAAGTCTTGAAATGTGAGTTTATCTTAACTGCTCTATGCAATTAGTTCTGTTTTGTATGAAAACTGAATATTCACCAAACTGTTACCCTAAATTGAGCCCATTTGGGGACAATATGTGCATATCCAGTGGTTGGATCTCATTTGTCAATAAAGTAAACATGACTATGAATGTCAGGATTAATGCAAAATAAATTATTCTGCTTAGAAAGAAATTCTTTTTAAGGCAGAAAAATTGAATTTTCTTTTATATAAGATCCCTAAATAAATATTGCACATATTGTTTCCTCCTTCTATACTCACTAAAAATTCTTAAGCTTAAAAGTTTTTTTTTTTTTTTACCATGAACTAAACATCCAGAATTCTATTTCCAAAGCAGTCAATCTTTGCAGTCATTCTCATCAGAGTTGCTGAAAAAATGATCTTCAGTAAGGGCACATTTGGCCTCTCCCTATAGTGGGAGGCCTGTCTATTTTGTTGCTATGTTACAAATGCACCATCCTCGTACTATAGGCAGGAAGACGGCTGTTTGAAATTAGCCTATACAAAGCCAATAATGGGAAAATAATAAATCTGAGACTTCTGAAAGCACCAGGCCTTGTTCATGTTTTTCTTCTCTTCCTTTTCAAACAAATTTAATTTTTCTTCCTTTATCCCTTCCTTCTCTTTCTTTTCTTTTCCCCAGGAAAACATATTCAGTGTTCTTCAGTAACTTAACATAAAGAGAACTAGACGATAGATTAAATTTCAGGTCAAAAGCCTTCCTAACCTGTGAATTTTCTACCACATCTTCCATAAAAGAAACTTAACTTCAGCGCTTTGTACATAAAAATTATGCCCAGCAACATGTTAATTTCAATTTGTGGTTCAACCAGTACAAGGGACATTCTAAATATTGATTCATGTTGGAGGCAAACTGCAATTAGTGTAAACAGCATGGAGAGATTTGACACTAATTTACAACAAGAGTGTTAAACCTTAGAGGAAACACTGAGCCCTGTAAAGTAAAATTTCACAGTGACAGCCTGAAGGATCAGTGATGTGTTCAGCATGATTCTGAAGTAGATGAAACGGGACAGGATTCCACTATGTCTATGGCATGGAGAAAATAAGTTATAATTCTATAGCTTTCTAATTAAATAACATTATAATCTACTTTGTAGAATATCACATAGTCGTCTTAGAACATAGTCAATTTGGGACATTTATGTTTATAGGTGTGAAGGTGCTTCATCCCCTTAACAGACATTTTCTAGCTACCTACTATGCATCTTTTTATCCCAGAAGCTTATAACCCCCTATCTACTGCAGCAACCTCCTGGTTGGCCTTCCTGGTCACCTTCTCTCACCCAACCTCGATTCATTTTATGGTTTATCATTATAGGGCAACATTGATCATATCACTCAGATGCTTTGTCCCTTAGCAATGCCTGCCACCTGCCTCATAAAGTCCATACTCCTCAGCCTGACATCCAAGGTCCTGTGGTATATGGCCCCAGTCTCTCAGCCCTATATGCCATTGTTCTTCTACTTTTGTTATTGGCATCAAGGCCCTCACTTGAAGAACGGGTCAATCATGCTAACCAGATGTCTGCTTCTTTGAGGGTAACCTATAAATATGGGACCATTTGTTTTCTTTGACTGCACTACATATTCTTCCTGCCTCTGCATATGTTCTTCATTCGGCAAGGGGGAAATCCCCATCTCACTCTACCTCCATCTTTTCTGAGTTTAAAGACTTGTGGAATCTCAGCTTACAGACATAGCAACTCCTACATCTTATTTCCCTAACAGTAAGTATAGTGGTTCCTTACTCATGTTCATCTTTATGGCACGTATATGGCTGGTACTTTGAGCAGAGAATAACATTGAGAATTCACTGTCTTGATGGTGAAAATAGCTCAGTGTTATTCTTCTGTTCATTTGGTAACAATGAGAGAAACTGAAGAATTCCAAGCATATAACCAGCTCACTGAACATTTTTAGAGGGCAAATATGAAGCTGAGGTTCAGAGCTTGGTCTCTGAAATCATGCAGACATGAGTCAAAGCTGGCTCTACCACTTACTACCAGTGTGATCTCAGGAAAGTGTTTTTAATGTACTGTAACCTCGATTTTGTCATAGAGGAATGAGAATTGAAATTGTATGATTGTCACAAAATGGGAATGTGATTTATGGACAAATACCAACAAAAACACTTAAAGGATGGAAACTCTATTTATGGAAAAGGGAATAGAAAATTATGGACATATATTACATGAAGCCAGAGATGAGGCAATAGGCTCCCAGTTGGAGATATTGACTCTTTGCAGGTCTTCAGCTCTTGATGACGTTGTAAAAATTGCCAAAGATTTCACCCCCACAGTGAAAAGATTTTGCAAATTATGACACATACTCTTACCATTCTCATGAAAGTTTATGTCTTCCACTTGACTCTTCTGCTTTGATAGTATCCGCCTGCCCGCTAGTTGCAAATCACGGGTGTAAGGCAACCATAGCCTATTCCTAAGTGTTTATTGTGATATTAGATAGGTCATTTTCCTTTAGATATTCCTGAAGTCTATTCGTGTTCTAATATTTCCTACTTCATTTGATAGAGAAAAGGATTAAATGAGATAATATGTGTAAAGCATTTAGCATGGTACTGGACATAGGATAAGTGCTCATTAAATCATAGCTGGAGTTATTATTTGAGCTTTTGCACATTACTTTTTTTCCTCCAGTGGGGAAATTAAGTGGAGTGATTTAGAGTAAGCCATCCAAATCTTTTGCAGGTGGAACTGCTTTGGATTTTCCCCAAGTCTTACCATGACCAACGGGGAATAGGAAGTAGAATGGGAGACATGATATTTTTAATATTAGGAAGTAAAGTTGACCCTTGAGCAACATAGGGGGTAGGGGGATCAACCCACACACAGTCAAAAATCCACATGCAACTTTACAGCATGTCCTCTGTATCTGCGGTTCCTCATTCAAGTAAAGATTCAACTACCCACGGATCATGTAGTACTGTAGTACGTATTTATTGAAAAAAAATCTGTGTATAAGTGAACCTACACAGTTCAGACTGTGTTGTTCAAGCGTCATCTGTACATATTGTTCAAGAGGAGTGTGGAATCAGTGTCATCCTC
Organism: Grampus griseus; assembly: GCF_964374135.1. Taxonomy (NCBI): domain Eukaryota; kingdom Metazoa; phylum Chordata; class Mammalia; order Artiodactyla; family Delphinidae; genus Grampus; species Grampus griseus. Next base: position 119,963,348 of record NC_139019.1, on the reverse strand, counting down.
ACTTACCCCTTGAAAGAACGTGCTCTTTGTTAAGGTGGAGCCAGAAAGGGTGGAGAAAGGCAATGAAGGGACAGGCAGCTGTGATAGTGTGATTTATAGTAAGAAATATATTTTTGATCTTCGTCTCCATTTCTGGCATACAGCTCCAAAAACTTTTGGAATTTCCTGTGATGAGAGCCATAAGGTGTCTTTTGTTATGTTAATGAGGTGATTTTTGGACCTCACCTAAGGATGGGGGCTTGTTGCCAAGAGAACCAGCCATGTGATTAGTGAGTTGGAAGTGTTAGTCCCACCCTCTGACCTCTGGGGTGGGGAGAGGGGCTGGAGGTTGAACCAGTCTCCAGTGGTGAATGATTTAAGCAGTCATGTCTATGTAATGAAGCCTCCATAAAAACTCAAAAGGACTGGGTTCAGAGAGCTTCTTGGGTTGGTGAACGTGAAGAGATCTGGGGAGAGCGGCACACTCAGAGAGAGCACGGAAGCTCTGTGCCCCTTTCCCCATACCTTGCCCTATGCATCTCTTCCATCTGGCTGTTCCTGGTTATGTTGTAAGTTAAATGTTTCTCTGAGTTTTGTGAGCCACTCTGTCAAATTAGTCGAACCTAAGGAGGGCATTGTAGGAACCACTGATGTACATCCAGTCAGAAGTACAGGTAACAACCTCAATTTGTGACTGGTATCTGAAGCCTGGAGAGGAGTTTTGTGAGGCTGAGCCCTTAACCTATGGGATCTGCTGCCCTTCTCCCCGTAGATAGTGTCAGAATTGAGTTGAATTGTGTGACACACAGCTAGTGTCCGGGAATTGCTTGGGAAAACCACCCCACCACACATACATGTTGAGATTGGTATTAGAACCCTTTGTCAGTCATTTGAAATCTACAGCTCCTCTGTCTGGCTATTGGAGAACTCATCTCTACTGTAGTAAATTCTCATTAAGCAGCACATAGTACTGGGCACTTGCTGTGTGTTGAGTGTCCTGCTAAATTCTTTGAGGGAATAGAAGGAAAATGTATGGCATGCTGCTTCCTCCTGTTCAATCTGACCTCTTAGCAATTGGAACGCTCAGAGCTCAGCTTTTAGTTTTGCTTTTTTTTCTTCTTTATCCACACTCACACCTTTGGTGAGCTCGTCTAGTCTCATGTCTTGAAATTCCAACTATATGCCAATGACTTCCAAACTTACATCTCCATCTAAACCTCTCTCCTAAACCGCAGATTCATATGCCCAGATGCCTTCTACAGATCTTCATTAAGAGATCTAATAGATTTCTCAAGTCTGACATGGATTTTAGTCATAACTAAATCCCTAATTCCACCCCCCCAACTCAGCCATCCTCATCACCCGCAATAAAATCCTATCCCACGGGCACCTCACCCTCTTAGTTAGCAGTAACTACATCCTTCTAGTTACTAAGACCAATAAGTTTCGAGTTTTTGTTTATTCCACTGTTTCTTCAGATTCCCCAAATAATTTGTCATAAATCCTGTTGGATTTACCTTAAAAATTCATCCAGGGGCTTCCCTGGTGGCGCAGTGGTTGAGAGTCCGCCTGCCGATGCAGCGGACACGGGTTTGTGCCCCCGTCCGGGAAGATCCCACATGCCGCGGAGCGGCTGGGCCCGTGAGCCATGGCCACTGAGCCTGCGCATCCGGAGCCTGTGCTCCACAACGGGAGAGGCCACAACAGTGAGAGGCCCGCGTACCGCAAAAAAAAAAAAAAAAAAGAAAAGAAAAAAAAAATTCATCCAGAAGCTGACCACTTTTAATTATTTACATTGTTACCACTAAGGTCTGAGCGATTATCGTCTGGATTACTGGGTTACAGTAGCTACTTAACAGGTCTTCCTGTTTTCAGCCTTGTCCCCAATTTCATGGTCTATTCTCAGTTCATCAGAGTGATGCTCTAAGAACCTAAGTCAGACCATTGTCATCCCTCTGTTCAAGATCACGATTATCATTCAGATTAAAAGCCAGAGTCCTTACAATGGCTCATGGGACACTATGCTTACCCTATCATCCTTCCAGTGATTTTCCATCAAAATCACATAAAAGCCCAAAATGCCACGTATGATCTGACTCTGATCACATTCTCTTCCACCCTCGCTTACTCTACTCCAGTCATACTGGCCTCTTTATAATTCCTTGAAAATGTTGAGTATGCTCCCATCTCAAGGTCTTTGCACCTGCTGTCTCCTCAGCCTGAAATGTTCTTCCTCTTGTTCAGCAGCTCAATCTCTCACTTCCTATAGGTTTCCTCCAATCAAATGCCACCTCCTCAGGGAGCTCTTCCCCGACTGTCCTATATAAAACAGCATAGTTAATGCCTATCAGCTCCATGTCCCCCATCCCTCTTACCCTGCTTTCCTTTTCTCCATGCTACTTCTCACCATCTGAGACCTTACATACTAACTGTCTATCCTGGATTTTCTTTTTGCCCCTCCAGATTCACTCTCTTCTCTTCCACACCCATTCTGTTCACTGGGAGGCTCACCAGTATGGACTGCATCACATGGGCATTCTGGCCCGTGGCCTTCTAGATTCCAGTTAGGTTCAACCACTGGTGGACACTGGCAGAGACTGCACCATGGGAGGAGGGTGAGGTTGGAGTGTTAGCACCCATCTCCCTTCCCACCATACTGCTTTTTGGAGTGTCTGTTTCTTCTCCCATGGCCACAGCTACTACAGAACAGTGGTCTCCCACAGCTACAGGTCTCGGTTCTTGTGACTGACTGCTCCCTTCTCCTAACCCTTGAGGCCTAGAGGGTTAGCAGCTGTCTACTATTGCTAGCCCCAGGGTACATCACCACGTCTTGTTGGTTTCCCTTAATCCTGTAGCACCTTTACAATCAGTCCCTTCGTTAAACTCTCCCCAATCTAATTACCCTGCTTGACTGAGCCATGTGTTTCCTGTGGACACCTCAATGTCTCAATTTGTTTACTTGTTTGTTGGCTGTGTCTGCCTCTACACACACACACACACACACACACACACACACACACACACGTATGATTCCTCAAGAGTAGGGATTTTGTGACTAGAATACCTGTCACATAGTAGGCAATTGATAAATTTGTTGATGGATAGATAATGAATGTGTTCTCTTCCTTATTCTCACAAGAAATCCATGAGATAGGAATTATTGTCTCCATTTTGCAAATAAGGAAATCAAGGATCAAAAAGAAGTAACTTGCCTGAGATCATGCACCTGGTACAAGACAGTACTGATTGGAATGTGCTGTATTTGCATCGCTACCTTGCATTTTCTTTTCATTAAATTATGTAATATCTTTCATATTGCTATTAAATGAAAAGTTGGTAATTTTATCATGGTTCCATGGTATTGGATTATGTCACATAGTTGGTGAATTAGTCAGTTGCCACGGTAGTTAAATATCCACAGAGAAATACCTTAGCTTTTAGCATACAGTAGAAGGCTTACTGATCCATCAACTAGTAAAGAGAATATATTTTAAATCTAGCAAGTACATTAAATCCAAACCATATGTAAATGGCCTTGACTGATGAGGCTGTTTCTTGAGCGTACCGCTAGAACTGCTCCAGCAAAGTTGTTTTAAGTCTCCAGTCAGATGAGAGATGGGAGTCTGGGCTAGAGGAAGGCAGATTCAAAGCCAGCTAGCAGGAAGTGCTTTCAACCCTGGAGGAGTTTGCTGATGTAAGGCAGAGAGGGACCCAGTTCCCACAACGGAAAGCAAGGGCTCTAGTCCTTGTTTTGCGCCACACTAGCTAACTCTGAGGGCCATGAACCACGTTCCTCTGAAAATCAAACACTTTACCTTCTTACTCTTCTAAAACCTACCAGAAATACTCTATTCTCCTCTTTCTTTCTCCTCCATGACAGCTAGGCCTCTGGAGACATGGGGTGGTAAGAAAAATATGCTAGTAGGTTAATGTCTTTTGAGGGAAATAGATGAAGAAAATCATTTAGAAAAAAACCCCAGGCAACTACTGTGCATACAATTTCCAAATGAACATAAGCAAAAGGTCCTCATTGTAAAGGGAACATATTTTTCAGGTTCAAACTGCTCTCGTAGGACTTGAGCTTCTAAACCCATTAAAAAGTGGCTTGTCTTCTCTTGGTTGCCCCATGGGAAGTGAAGGAGTCATCACCCCAGTGTCTTCTCCAACATAAAAAAAAGCAGACTAGAGGGAGGCTGCTTCCAGTCAGCCAATCACCAAATGCCTGTTGAAGTTCTGTCATGTTCCCTGTGGAGCACAGGATACAGAGCATGTAGTGCTGAGCTCAACGTTGTGGACCCTACCCTCATAGGGCTTACATCCTACCAGGGGAAACAGATACGAAATAAATAAAGAGTTACTTCTGAGGACACAAAGGGCTATGGGTGGAGAAGTAAAGGTCTTGTTAGAGTTTATTAGAGGGGAAGCTTATTTGGTAAACAGAGTCAGGATATCCCTCTGAGAAGGATGAGCCTGGAAAGATGTGGGAGGCTGTGGACCATGCCTAGAGTATTTTTAATTATAAACCCAAAACTAGCACAGGGCCTGGCAGATACTCAGTTTGGGTTATCATGGCTATGTAACAATCCACTCTGAAAGTTAGTAGCCTAAAATGACAACAACTTATTCTTCTTTCATAATTCTGTGGGTTGGTGGGACTCCACTGAGGATTATTTTGCTCCACATGCCATTGGCTTGGGCTGCAGTCATCCAGGGGCTCCAATGGGCAGGCATGTGCAAGGTGGCTCACTCTCATGTTGGGTACCTTGGGAGAGATGGCTGGAAGGCTTGAGCTCAGCAGGGGTGGCTGGAACCACTGGGCCTCTCTGTCCATGCAGTGCCAGGGGCTCTGCTACTCCATATGGCCTCTCCATGTAATTTTTCCAGCAGGGTCACTGGACTTCTTACATAACAGCTAAGATATCCCCTAAGTGCAAAAGTAGAAGCTGCCATGACTTTGTAAAGCTTAGGTGTGACGCTGGAATGGAGCCACTACTGCTGTATCATGGTGGTCAGAGTGAGTCCCAGGGCCAGCCCAGACTCAGTGAGGGAGAGGATCACACAGGGTATGACTTTCTGGAGGTGTGGTTCATTGCGGGAGGTCATCTTTAGAGTCTAGGCGTCCCTCTAGGTGCTGAATAATTTTATTTTTAGTAATGGGGGAAGAAATGAGTAGGAATCAATGTGGAGGGAGAGGCATAAGCAGCATCTTTGATGATAGAAAGGCAGGTACAATTAGTTTTTGAAGGACCTGGGAGAAGTTCAGCTGGGCTGGAGCACAGCGAGAGAGGAGGAGGGTTATGGATGAGACTGGAGAGTGAGCTGGGAACAGGCTGAACCTGGAGCCTGACTACCCTTGAACTTTTCAGTTATATAGCCAAATAAATTCCCTTCTCCCGGTGCCAGTTTGAGCTGGGTTTCTATCTTTAAATTAAAAGGCCTGACTAATGGTAGGGAGGCAGCAAATCATGCTTCCAAGGAGAGGAAGGCCCTGGGGGTGACCTCAGCCCTGAATGCAGAGCCATTTGGAAACAACCTGTTCTGTGCAAATGTGGAACACTGTGATTATCCCAGATGTGCAGACCAGAGGTCGGATAGGATCTGCCCCTGACATCAAAAAGAGAAAGGTCTGTGGGTGGATGTTCCAATGGCTTCAGAAATCCCTTTCCACAAGCATAATTAACATCAACAGCCAACTGCTGCTCAGTATTCCTGCAGTAACTGGTCAAACGCTTTAAGGGCTCTTCTCAGATCCCCACAATGTAAATTTGCTTGTGTCAGTTTCCACAAGCCACAGTTCCAGCTTTCTGAATCCTAGACCCACACTGCCTTGGGGGTTCCTATATTACAATTTATTGAGCAGATTCAATAAGATAATTCATGCAAAATGCTCAGCAGCACGTAGTCAGAATATAATAAAGCCCCAATAAGTGTTAGTTTTTATTTGTGTTGTCTGATTTTATTTCTGGAATCCCAAGTGGTTTGATGAATGTGGTTTAAAAAAATCCCTGGTTTTAGGCCCCCAAAAGATCTAAAAGGATGGGGGAGCTAAATCAAATGGAAAGAGAGCTTCTCTAGGGCCCCCTCTGTGGGCCAAGCTAAAACCCAGAGGTTACCCATCATCTTAGAGATGAAGTCCCAGAGGGCCGCAGAATAAGGGTGTGTGTGTGTATATATATATAGAGAGAGAGAGAAAGAGAGAGAAAGAGAGAGAGAGAGAGAGATGGGTATAGGTATGGATATAGATATAGATATATCATCCCTCCCTGACCTCTGTGTTTAATCAAGGCCTATGCAGGGCTGTGGGGACAGTGACCAGGGTTCCTGATGAGGCTTCAAGCCTTCCCAGGTGGCCTGACTCCCTCTTATGGCATACTGTGTGTTCCTTAGATGTGTCATGCTGCCGCCTGCCATGTGGTCTTTGCCTGTGCCATTCTCTCTGCGTGGAGTTATCTCACCTCCATCACATTCAGATCTCAGCTCAATTTTACTCCCTCTGCAAAGCCTTCCTAACCCCAGTCAAGGCCTATTTATGATCCTACATGGTATCATATCACTCTGGTCCTTTCCTTCAGAGTTCTGCAACACAATTTATTAATATACTCCTACCACTGTGATTCTTTGATGAATAATGGACCCCCTCACTTGACTATAAGCTTCAGGAGAGCAGGATCCATGGGATTTCGTTGGTTTCTTTTCCTTTCTCTTAAGCACCCCAATATAGGGTGCTGACACAAAGTACATGCTCAGTAAATTCTGGTTGAGTCAATGGAGCGTGAGAACAATGGATGCCATCTATTGGGATTATAGACTGAACTCATCAGTTTATTCAATCAAGCCAGGCCATCCCAGAGAAATCACTGAGTTCCCAGAGGGGTGGGAAATCATTAATTCCAGAAATGATCCATTGCTCCTTGTCTAACCCTGAAATCAATTGCTTGTCGTTTGGGGATTGATCTCTTTTTAAGTGTTTCCCTCCTTAAAAGATGGCTTTTCCTAGAAGAGTACTTCTGGCTTGCAGGAGAGATACATACAGAAGCTAAGACTTTTTCCTCTTGCCAAAATGTGCAAAACAAAGTCCACTGTACACTCCACACAACATGTCCGCCTTTTCTCTGAAGCACTCGAGAAAGACATTATATAAAGATTAATAGACTCTGGTTTAAATATAGCAGTTGTCTACAAGGAGCTCTCATTTTCGGCTGTGTTTAGCTGCCTACTTCAGGGTAGAGGCAATAAAGTGTAGTGGTTTAAAGGATGCACTTTTCAGGATCACGTGAGGTCATTCAAACCCAGGATCGGTCTTCCCTGTCTGTGCAACCTTAGGCAAATAAACTTACCCTCAGTTTCCTCACTCATAAAATGGAGATATTTACTTCAAAGAGTTTTTGGATGGATTGAGTGAGGTACTAGCTATGAAGCAATCTGTGCCAGACACATAGTAAGGGCTCAGTTAGTGAAAGTTATATCATTATTCTTCTAGAAGGTTCTCTTTTTCATATCATTGACAAAGAGTGGTGATGAGGTTGTGAAGGGGAAAATAGATTCAATTAATTCCCTCCTAGGCTGAAAGAAACTTTTCCCTCCGAAACAAGAAGCACTTCTATGGATAAGCTGGAATTGTTACAACCTAAAGTAACCAATGGTTTTTGCAGTCACCGTATCCTGAGCTTTCTAGCATGATCATAGCCATACCTCTCTTGTTTTTCACGTCTAGTAGAAAACTACTTGTGTTTTAAGGCTGGCTATTCACATTACGGCCAAGACTTTGGTGATTCCTCTATATATTGGAAGCAGCATGTTATTATGGAATTCTCCCAGGTTTGAGTCAGAAAAACCTGAGGTCAAATTCAAAGTCTACCAGTTGGTAGCTGTGTGACCTAGGGCACATTTCTTTGCCTCTCTGAACATTGGTCTCCTTCAAGGGATTGGCAGAGTGAGGTGAAATAATGGAGATAGAGTGGCTGGCATACAATAGCAGACGACTGGGGTAGGGTATTAGTGGGGGCTATCTAATTCCCCTCTTGGGGTACACCTTCCCATAAAAATGCTGCCTAAGGCAGAACAACTTGCATGGAGTCAAAACTTGCCTGCTGGGTCAAAACATGTCTTGTTCTCCTTTTACCAGGGCTTTGATAGTTGTACGTGACGAAAAATTTCTAAATTCTTTAAGCTTCTGTTGTTACTTGTAGAAAATGAATTATTCTTTGCTTTTTCTTTTCAGTCCTTATTATTGTTTATTTGTTCATTGTTTTAGTTTTTTTATGACATCTTTATTGGAGTATAATTGCTTTACAATGTTGTGTTAGTTTCTGCTGTATAACAAAGTAAATCAGTTATGTATGTATACATATATCCTCATATCCCCTCCCTCTTGTGTCTCCCTCCCACCCTCCCTATCCCACCCATTTAGGTAGTCACAAAGCACCGAGCTGATCTCCTTGTGCTATGCAGCTGCTTCCCACTAGCTATCTATTTTACATTTGGTAGTATGTATATGTCATTTGCTGCTGTCTCTTTGTCCCAGCTTACCCATCCCCCTCCTCATGTCCTCAAGTCCATTCTCTATGTCTGTGTCTTTATTCCTGTTCTGTCCCTAAGTTCTTCAGAACCTTTTTTTTTTTTTTTTTTTTTTAGATTCCATATATATGTGTTAGCATACAGTATTTGTTTTTCTCTTTCTGATTACTTCACTCTGTATGACAGACTCTAGGTCCATCCACCTCACTACAAATAACTCAATTTCCTTTCTTTTTATGGCTGAGTAATATTCCATTCTATATATGTGCCACATATTCTTTATCCGTTCATCTGTTGATGGACACTTAGGTTGCTTCCATGTCCTGGTGATTGTAAATAGAGCTGCAATGAACATTTTGGTACATGGCTCTTTTTGAATTATGGTTTTCTCAGGGTATTTGCCCAGTAGTGGGATTGCTGGGTCGTATGGTAGCTCTATTTTTAGTTTTTTAAGGAACCTCCATCCTGTTCTCCATAGTGGCTGTATCAATTTACATTCCCACCAACAGTGCAAGGGGGTTCCCTTTTCTCCACACCCTCTCCAGCATTTACTGTTTGTAGATTTTTTGATGATGGCCATTCTGACTGGTGTGAGATGATATCTCATTGTAATTTTGATTTGCATTTCTTTAATGATTAGTGATGTTGAGTATCCTTTCATGTGTTTGTTGTCAATCTGTATATCTTCTTTGGAGAAATGTCTATTTAGGTCTTCTGCCCATTTTTGGATTGGGTTGTTGGTTTTTTTGATACTGAGCTGCATGAGCTGCTTGTATGCTTTGGAGATTAATCCTTTTTCAGTTGCTTCATTTGCAAATATTTTCTCCCATTCTGAGGGTTGTCTTTTTGTCTTGTTTATGGTTTCCTTTGCTGTGCAAAAGCTTTTAAATTTCGTTAGGTCCCATTTGTTTATTTTTGTTTTTATTTCCATTTCTCTAGGAGGTGGGTCAAAAAGGATCTTGCTGTGATTTATGTCACAGAGTGTTCTGCCTACAGTTTCCTCAAAGAGTTTTATAGTGTCTGCCCTTACTTTTGGGTCTTTAATCCATTTTGAGTTTATTTTTGTATATGGTGTTAGGGAGTGTTCTAATTTCATTCTTTTACATGTAGTTGTCCAGTTTTCCCAGCAACACTTATTGAAGAGGCTGTCTTTTCTCCATTGTATGTTTTTGCCTCCTTTGTCATAAATTAGGTGCCCATATGTGCATGGGTTTATCTCTGGACATTCTATCCAGTTCCATTAATCTATATTTCTGTTTTTGTGTCAGTACCATACTGTCTTGATTACTGTAGCTTTGTAGTACAGTCTGAAGTCAGAGAGCCTTATTCCTCCAGCTTCGTTTTTCTTTCTCAAGATTGCTTTGGCTATGTGGGGTCTTTGTGTTTCCATACAAATTGTGAAACTTTTTGTTCTAGTTCTGTGAAAACTGCCATTGGTAGTTTGATAGGGATTGCATTGACTCTGTAGATTGCTTTGGGTAGTAGAGTCATTTCACAATGTTGATTTTTCCAATCCAAGAACATGGTATATCTCTCCATCTTTTTGTGTTGTCTTTAATTTCTTTCATCAGTGTCATAATTTTCTGCATACAGATCTTTTGTCTCCTTAGGTAGGTTTATTCCTAGGTATTTTATTCTTTTTGTTGCAGAGGTAAATGGGAGTGTTTCCTTAATTTCTCTTTCAGATTTTTCTTTGTTAGTGTACACGAATGCAAGAGATGTCTGTTCATTAATTTTGTATCCTGCTACTTTACCAAATTCATTGATTAGCTCTAGTAGTTTTCTGGTAGCATCTTTAGGATTCTCTATGTAGAGTATCATGTCATCTGCAAACAGTGACAGTTTTACTTCTTCTTTTCTAATTTGGATTCCTTTTATTTTTTTTTCTTCTCTGATTGCTGTGGCTAAAACTTACAAAACTATGTTGAATAACAGTGGTGAGAGTGGGCAACCTTGTCTTGTTCCTGATCTTAGTGGAAATGCTTTCAGTTGTTCACCATTGAGAACAATGTTAGCTGTGGGTTTGTCTTATATGGATTTTATTATGTTGAGGTAGGTTCCCTCTATGCCCACTTTCTGGAGAGTTTTTTTCATAAACAGGTGTTGAATTTTGTGGAAAGCTTTTTCTGCATATATTGAGATGATCTTATGATTTTTATCCTTCAATTTGTTAATATGATGTATCACATTGATTGATTTGCATATATTGAAAAATCGTTGCATTCCTGGGATAAATCCCCCTTGATCATGGTGTATGATCCTTTTGATGTGCTTTTGGATTCTGTTTGCTAGTATTTTGTTGAGAATTTTTGCATCTATGTTCATCACTGCTCTTGGCCTGTAGTTTTCTTTCTTTGTGACATCTTTGTCTGGTTCTGGTATCAGGGTTATGGTGGCCTCGTAGAATGAGTTTGGCAGTCTTCCTGCCTCTGCTATATTTTGGATAAGTTTGAGAAGGATAGGTGTTTCCTCTTCTCTAAATGTTTGATAGAAATCGCCTGTGAAGCCATGTGGTCCTGGGCTTTTGTTTGTTGGAAGATTTTTAATTACAGTTTCAGTGCTTGTGATTAGTCTGTTTATATTTTCTGTTTCTTCTTGGTTCCATCTCAGAAGGTTGTGTTTTCTAAGAATTTGTCCATTTCTTCCAAGTTGTCCATTTTATTGGCATAGAGTTGCTTGTAGTAATTTCTCATGATCCTTTGTATTTCTGCAGTGTCAATTGTTACTTCTCCTTTTACATTTCTAATTGTGTTGATTTGAGTCTTTTCTCATTTTTCCTGATGAGTCTGGCTAATGGTTTATCAATTTTGTTTATCTTCTCAAAGAACCAGCTTTTAGTTTTATTGATCTTTGTTATCATTTCCTTCCTTTCTTTTTTATTATTTCTGATCTGATCTTTATGAGTTCTTTCCTTGTGCTAACTTTGGGGGTTTTTTGTTTTTCTTCCTCTAATTGCTTTAGGTTTAAGTTTAGGTTGTTTATTTGAGATCTTTCTTGTTTCTTGAGGTAGGATTGTATTGCTATAAACTTCCCTCTTCGAACTGCATTTGCTGCATCCCATAGGTTTTGAGTCATCATGTTTCCATTGTCATTTGTTTGTAGGTATTTTTTGATTTCCTCTTTGATTTCTTCGGTGATCTCTTGGTTATTTAGTAGTGTATTGTTTAGCCTCCATGTTTGTATTTTTTACAGTTTTTTCCTGTAATTGATATCTAGTCTCATAGCGTTGTGGTTGGAAAAGATACTTGATATGATTTCAGTGTTCTTATATTTACCAAGGCTTGATTTGTGACCCATGATATGATCTATCCTGGAGAATGTTCCATGAATACTTGACAAGAAAGTGTATTCTGTTGTTTTTGGATGGAATGTCCTTTAAATATCAATTAAGTCCATCTCATTTAATGTGTCATTTAAAGCTTGTATATCCTTATTTATTTCCTTTTTGGATGATCTGTCCATTGGTGAAAGTGGGCTGTTAAAGTCCCCTACTATGATTTTGTTACTGTCAATTTCCCCTTTTATGGCTGTTAGCATTTGCCTTATGTATTGAGGTGCTCCTATGTTGGGTGCATAAATATTTATAGTTGTTATATCTTCTTCTTGGATTGATCCCTTGATCATTATGTACTGTCCTGCTTTGTCTCTTGTAACAGTCTTTATTTTAAAGTCTATTTTATTGGATATGGGAATCGCTACTCCAGCCTTCTTTTGATTTCCATTTGCATGGAATATCTGTTTCCATCCCTTCAGTTTCAGTGTGCATGTGTCCCTAGGTCTGAAGTGGGTCTCTTGTAGACAGCATATATGTGAGTCTTTTTTTGTATCCATTCGGCCAATCTGTTTCTTTTGGTTGGAGCATTTAATCCAGTTACATTGAAGGTAATTATCGATATGTATGTTCCTATTACCATTTTCTTAATTGTTTTGGGTATTTTTTTTTTTGGTACACGGGCTTCTCACTGCTGTGGCCTCTCCCATTGCGGAGCACAGGCTCTGGACGCACAGGCTCAGCGGCCATGGCTCACGGGCCCAGCCGCTCCACAGCATGTTGGATCTTCCCAGACTGGGGCACAAACCCGTGCCCCCTGCATCGGCAGGCGGACTCTCAACCACTGTGCCACCAGGGAAGCCCCTGGGTTTGTTTTTGAAGGTATTTTCCTTCTCTTGTGTTTCTTGCCTAGAGAAGTTCATTTAGCATTTGTTGCAGAGCTGATTTGGTGGTGCTGATTTCTCTTCACACTTGCCTGTCTGTAAAGGTTTTAATTTCTCCGTTGAATCTGAATGAGATTCCTGCTGCATAGAGTAATCTTAGTTGTAGGTTTTTCCCTTTCATCACTTTAAATACGTCCTTCCACTCTCTTCTAGCTTGCAGAGTTTCTGCTGAAAGACCCGCTGTTAACCTTATGGGGATTCCCTTGTATGTTATTTGTTGCTTTTTCCTGTGGCTTTTAATATTTTTTCTTTGTATTTAATTTTTGATAGTTTGATTAATATGTGTCTTGGTGTGTTTCTCGTTGGATTTATCCTGTATAGGACTCTCTGCATTTTCTGGACTTGATTGACTATTTCCTTTCCCATGTTTGGGAAGTTTTCAACTGTAATCTCTTCAGATAGTTTCTCAGACCCTTTCTTTTTCTCTTATTCTTCTGGGGCCCCTATAATTTGAATGTTGGTGCGTTTATTGTTGTCCCCGAGTTCTCTGAGATTGTCCTCAATTCTTTTCATTCCTTTTTTCTTTATTCTGCTCTGTGGTAGTTATTTCCAATATTTTATCTTCCAGGTCACTTATCCGTTCTTCTGCCTCAGTTATTCTGCTGTTGCTTCCTTCTAGAAAATTTTTAATTTCATTTATTTTGTTGTTCATCATTGTTTGCTCGTCAGTTCTTCTAGGTCTGTGTTAAACGTTTCTTGTATTTTCTCCATTATTTTTCCAAGATTTTGGATCATCTTTACTGTCATTACTCTGAATTCATGTTCAGGTAGACTGCCTATTTCCTCTTCATTTGTTTGGTCTGGTGGGCTTTTACCTTGCTCCTTCATCTGCTGCATATTTCTGTGTCTTCTCTTTTTTTTTTAACTCACTGTGTTTGGGGTTTCCTTTTAGTTGGCTGCAGGATCATCATTCCTGTTGTTTTTGGTGTCTGCCCCCAGTGGGTGAGGTTGGCTCAGTGGCTTGTGTAGGCTTCCTGGTGGAAGGGACTGGTGCCTGTGCTCTGGTGGGTGAGGCTGAATCTTGTCTTTCTGGTGGGCAGGGCTGCATCCACTGGTGTGTTTTGGAGTGTCTGTAAACTTAGCATGATTTTAGGCAGCCTCTCTGCTCATGGGGTTGTGTTCCTGTCTTGCTAGTTGTTTGGCATGGAGCATCCAGCACTAGAGCTTGCTGGCTGTTGGGTGGAACTGGTTCTTAGCATTGAGACAGAGATCTCTGGGAGAGCTCTTACTGATTGATATTATGCGGGCCCAGGAGGTCTCTGGTGGTCCAATGTCCTGAACTTGGCTCTTCCACCTTGGAGGCTCATGCCTGACACCAGGCCAGAGCACCAAGGCCCTGTCAGCCACACGGCTCAGAAGAAAAGGAGGAAAAAAAAGAAAGAAAAAAAAATAATAAAAATGAAGAAAACAATTTTTAAATTAAAAAATAAATAAATAATAAAAAAGAAGAGAGCAACCAAACCAATAAACAAATCCACCAATGATAACAAGCGTCAAAAACGATACTAAGATAAACATAAAAATCAGAAACAAATCAGTTGCCGACAGCAAACCCCAAGTCTACAGTTTCTCCAAAAGTCCATCACCTCAATTTTGGGATGATTCGTTGGCTCTTCAGGTATTCCACAGATGCAGGGTACATCTAGTTGATTGTGGGGATTTAATCCGCTGCTCCTGAGGCTGCTGGGAGAAATTTCCCTTTCTCTTCTCTGTTCACACAGCTCCTGGGGTTCAGCTTTGGTTTTGGTCCCACCTCTGCATATAGGTCACCCTCAGGCATCTGTTCCCTGCCCAGAGAGGAAGGGGTTAAAGCAGCAGTTGATTAGGGGCCTCTTGCTTACTCAGGCTGGGGGGAGGGAGGGGTACACTGGTCATAATTGGAATGTGGGGTGAGCCTGCAGCAGCAGAGTCCCTTGCAACAGCTGAGGTGCACCATGTGTTCTCCTGGGGAAGTTGTCCCTGGATCACGGGACACTGGCAGTGGCATGCTGCACAGACTCCCGGGGTGTGAGTCGGGGGGTATGTGTAGTGATCTGTGCTTGCATGCAGGATTCTTGTTGGCAGCAGCAGAAGCGTTAGCATTTCATGCCTGTCTGTGGGGTCCAAGCTGATAGTCACGGCTTGCGCCCATCTCTGGAGCTCATTTAGGCAGTACTCTGCCTTATATGAGCACACAGGGAAGGAATCCCCTCTCCTCGTGCACCCCAAAACAATGGATTCTTGCCTCTTCAGCATGTCCAGACATTTTCCTGGTCTCTCTCCTGGCTAGCTGTGGCGCACTTACCCCCTTCGGGCTGTCTTCACGCAGCCAACCCCAGTCCTCTCCCTGGGATCTGACCTCCAAAGCCCAAGCCTCAGCTCCCAGCCCCTGCCCGCCCCGGCGGGTGAGCAGACAAGCCTCTCGGGCTGGTGAGTGCTAGTCAGCACAATCCTCTGTGTGGGAGTCTTTCCGCTTTGCCCTCTACACCGCTGTTGCTGTGCTCTCCTCCGTGGCTCTGAAGCTTCCCCCCGCCACCCCCTATCTCCTCCAGTGAAGAGGCTTCCTAGTGTGTGGAAACCTTTCCTCCTTCACAGCTCCCTCCCACTGGTGCAGGTCCTGTCCCTATCCTTTTGTCTCTGTTTTTTTCTTTTTTTCTTTTACCCTACCCAGGTATGCGGGGAGTTTCTTGCCTTTTGGGGAGTCTGAGGTCTTCTGCCAGCATTCAGTAGGTGTGCTGTAGGAGTTGTTCCACACGTAGATGTATTTTTGATGTATTTGTGGAGAGGAAGGTGATCTCCACGTCTTACTCCTCCATCATCTTGAAGCCAGCGAAAATGAATTATTCTTTGAATAAAGATCTCACTGAGCCTAATTTTTCTCTCATTTCTCATTTGAGGGTAGACAAGGAAATGGAAAAGGCACTGGTTACTATAAAGTTTTACAAGGATCTGAATAGTTCTCTCTTACCTAATGTCCAGGTATCAGGATCTGTAAAAATTTCTCTACCTCCTGATGGCCCAACTCCCAGTGCTCACATTCCTTCCAAAAAATTCACTGCCAAGTGCTCATTTAGGACTATGTGCCATACACCCTAGTAGAAATGGGACAGAGAGAGGAACGATATGGTCTAATAGAGAACAGCCAAGGAAAAACAGATGATTGCAACATAGGATTACAACATAGAGTGGTAAAGGCCAAGATGAGTACAATATGGGATGATAAGGAAGAGATGAGACTAAGAGGATGAAGGTAGAGGATGTTGGCTCTTGAGCTCAGACTCAAAAAGAAAAGAAAGGGAATGTGCAAAAAGATACTGAGGCAAGACAGACCCCAATAAGTGTATGCCAGAGTAGTAGTTTTGCAAAGCTTGAATGCAAGGTACAATCGCCCTTTCTGCAGAATATTCCTGCTATCTGGTAATTGCCACTTTCTAAAATATCCCAGGAAGTATCAGATCTAGAACAAGGGTAAGTGGAGGTTTGTTTTTATCTTGCTAGTTTACTCAGTCAGAAAAAACTGAGCTGGACTATTTAGAAAAGAAAACCCAACTGGTAAATAATAATAATTTGGTTATTCTGTTGATCAAGATACACATTCAGTTACATATTTGGAACACAATGTGACTGAACACCAAAATACTCGAAACTATTTTCTGGGAAGTTTCCCTCAATTGGACATTTTTCTTTAGCTTTAGCATAAGCCTAGAAATATTGTGTGATCAATAATTACTTTGCCACTTGGTTCCTTTCAGTGAGTAGAAGAACAAGCAATGTAAAACTCTAGACCATTGCTGTTCTTCCAAACGATGTAAAAAAAATAAAGTCCATCTTATTTCCGTATATTCACAACCTAGTTTTAGGGTCCAGGAAACAAAATGTTCTAATGACAGTTCTTGAGAGAGCTCCACGTGGGCTACACATTAAAATGCTTCATTAAGCCATGAAAAGTAAGTAGACCTTTCAGCAGGAAAGAATATCTGGTACAAGGGTTGGAGACTTTGTGATCCCAAAGTCACAAATTATTCGAGAAATACAATTCTGATATTCAATAAAACAAGTTAATATGAATTTTATTCTAATGCCACCATGATGATGTGATAAATACAACTTGCAGAAGATGTTTAATTCTGTTTCTCAGAGTGTGGTCTGTGGTCCTATTTCAACAAATGTAACAGCTGTTTATTTAGAACCTTGTAGGCATTGTAATAGGAACGTGAGATACATCAACAAGCCAAATAGACAAAACTCCTGCCCTCGTGGAGCTAATACTCCAGTGGGGAGAAATAACTAATAAAGGGTAGAGATAATAGATAAGTAAACAATAGTATTTATTAGAAATGGAGGGCTTCCCTGGTGGCCCAGTGGTTGAGAGTCCGCCTGCCGATGCAGGGGACACGGGTTCGTGCCCTGGTCCGGGAAGATCCCACATGCCGCGGAGTGGCTGGGCCCCTGAGCCATGGCCGCTGAGCCTATGCGTCCAGAGCCTGTGCTCCGCAACGGGAGAGGCCACAACAGTGAGAGGCCTGTGTACCAGTAAAAAAAAAAAAAAAAAAAAAAAAAAAAAGGAGCAGGAAAACGGAATGAAGGGTGCCATGGGCACTGGGTGAGGGCTGCATTTTCGATAGGTTAATTGGGATAGGCTTTATGGAGAGGGTGGCCTTTGAACACAGGAAATGACAGAGGTGTAGATGTCTGTAGAAAGCATTCCAGGGAGAGGGGACAGTCCTAAGTCAGGAGCAGTGTGGCTGATACAAGAGAACAAGGTAGGAGTAGGAGGCGATGAGGTCAGTGAGGTAATGGCAGGATGGGGGCAGATCATTTAGGACTTGTAGACTTGCAGGTGGAATGAGGAGCTACTGGTGAGTTTTGAGCAGAGTTGAGAAATCTGATGTTTTTTGGTATATTACTCTGGTTTCTGAGTAGTTGAGAATAGAATATGAAGAGTGAAATGGAATCTGGGAGACCAGGGGAGAGGCTGTTGCAGTGGTCCAGTATTCCAATTTATGACTCAGCTAGGGTGGTGGATGGGTGATTTTAAATGGTTGGACTCTCAGGATATTTTGGAAATCTTATCAATACAATTTGGTGTTGGATTAAATATGGGATATGAGAAAAAAGGGGGAAGAGTCACCAAGGATGATTCCATGGTTTTTGTCCTGAAACAGTAAACCCTAGATGCCTTCAATTGAGATGGGGAAGTTTGTGAGTAGAGAAGATTTTGGGGGCAGGGGAGACATTAGTAGTTTGGTTTTGGACACGTCAAGCTTGAGGTGTTTATATTAGACTTCCAATTGGAAATATAGAGTAGGCAGTTGGATACGTGAGGCTGGAGTTCAGAAGAGAGGTTTGGCAAAGAGTTTAAATTTGCAGATTTTTGGCATAAAGATGGTGCTTACAATCATGAGATTGGAAGAAATTACAATGAGAATGTAGACCTCTTTTTGATTGGGGGACATTATTCTGCCTACAGTATTGTGGAAGCCTATCAATAATGCAAAATCCTGGGCTTCACCCCAGACTTACTGAGTTAGAGTCTCTAGAGCAGGGTGTCCAAGAATATGTTTTATATACAAGCGCCTTAGGTGATTCTTATGTGCTCCATTGGCTTGCTGATGAAAATAGGTGGTGATGAAAGGGAATGAGTGAGCATCTGGTTCCACTCCTTACCAAGGCCATGGTCCCTATGGAATATAGTGACACTGTGTATAATCAGAAATCCCCCCATGGTCACCATTGCTGGTCATCCATGTTATATGGCAGTATGGGCAATTCTCAACAAAGGACAGGCTACAGTTCAGAACCTTAGTGGTTACAGGACCTTTAGTAAATGTTGACTATTTTTAATGTTACAAACAATGCCCTAGCAAACGTCTTTATACATATTTTTGTTACATATGTAATTATTTTTGCAGGATAGATTCCTAGAAATGAAACAGCTAATCATACTGAATATGAATTTTAAGTTGTCTTTGGTAACACCAAATTGCCTTTCAAAAATCCTTTCCTAGTTGATACTACTCTCAGGATTCCAGTATCTTTATCAAGAAGGACGTTAGTTAATTGGGGCTATTGAAAAATTTTGGACACCTTTTCTATGCTTTGATAATGTATATATTTGAATCCTTCCTTTCCAAAGAATTTAAAAACTACATTTCCCAGTTTCTTCTGCAGTTAGGAAACCACCAATTAGAGTCAGTCACATGAAACTTGGATCAGAAAAGAATTACATAAGAGAAGTGGTTAGGCACAGGACATCGTTTTTGCTGGTGCTGGAGGTGGCAGACCTTGTGATTCAAGGTCCAGGATGGCAGCAGCTCCTTCATTAGGACGGTTCTGAAGCCTTGCAGTGAGACCTATTCTGTAACACAGCTTAGAGCCTGTTTCTGCAAGTATGCTAATTTTCTGAGCATCTAATAATTTTTAATGTTTTATTTCTGTTTAAATTAGCTATAGTAGATTCTATTGTGTGCAACTAAGAACTGTGATAGAGTCACAAAAAAAACAACAAATAGCATCTTTCAAATTTTTGCCAATCTTACGGGCAAAGTGAGTTTCATTATTACTCATATATTTAAATAATGACTTCTCACGTCCTTTAGAGGAAGTCAGATCTGGAAGTGATATTATCAGAGCCATGGTTTTGCCTAGGAACAAGATGGCAAAACTACAGTGTCTCCAAACCTTTTATCATTTCTTTAATAGCATTATTGTTATTATGAAAGCATTCTGAGCAACTCATTTAAAGCTGAAGTGCTTCATTATTTATCTGAGATCACTGAGGTATCGTAATTTTCATCTTCATTACATTAAAGAATTTATGTGCAAATATTTCTTCTATCTATGAGATAAGAGATTTACTCCCACCCTTAGAGTTTTCAGGGAGATTTTTTTAATAAAATCATTTATAAGGAACTCTAACTCTCTTTGTTGTACCTAATGAATGCACTGGCATGGCATCGTATCATCCATTCTTGAAGAACATGGTTGGATAATCCTCCCTCTTTATTACCTGTTTAAATCTTTCTACCATTATTATGCATATTTACCAAGCATGCAGAAAGTCAAAGTATGTTAGCATAAAAATCAGGAAGTGCTGTTTAGTGTTCAATGGGGCATAAATCTGTCATTTTCAATGGTAAAATCAATCTATAACTTCTCATAAAGCATGAAGTAACCCTATAAAATATATGCTGCTTCCCCCTAGTTGTACATGCAAAAATTTTCGGAAAGCCAAGTCAAATCAATATTTACTAATTATAATTAGTATTTTAAATGTAACTTTTAAATAAAATAAATAAATAAGCTAGCATTTTAATCAGCTCAGGCTGCTATAACAAAATACCATGGACTGGGTGGCTTAAAACAACAGAAATTTATTTTCTTACATTTCTGGGTGCTGGGAAATTCCAGATCAAGGTATCAGCAGGTTCGTTCCTGGTAAGAGCCCTCTTCTTTGCTTACAGATGGCTTCCTTCTCACTGTGTCCTCAACTGGCAGAGAGAGAGAAACTCTGGTCTCTCTTCCTGTTTGTATAATGACACTAATCCAGTCAAAGAGTCTCCACTTTCAGGAGTTTATCGAAACCTTCCCAAAAGCTCCACCTCCAAATACCATCACATGTGAATTAGGGCTTCAACATATGAATTCTGGGGGGACACAAATGTTCAGTATATAGCAGCTAGATTGCAGACTGTAAATTCCAGCTTTTGACGAAGCTTTTGAATTTATTCCCAGTTGACCAAAGTAATTTAAGTCCCTTAACTTCACTTTGCATTTGTTTTAACAATATATTAAATTAGAACATTGGTAAATGTACTTTAATAACAAATGTCTAATTTTTTATTCAACTATCAGATTTCCAAATGAAATAAATGATCTATTTACATGCATCGCTAGACCATCTGGTTCCATGTGAGGACCCGACACGGAATCAACTAATTGTCACCCATGTTTATTCATCACGCTTAACTCATTTCTTATAAATAATGAAAATCTAGGACCTTTAGTAAACAAAAAATTTTCACCACTAGTTGAAAGATTGACCTCCTTAACTATATAATAGAACAGGACAAAAGAGCCCAGCAAAATATGTACCTAAGAAAATTAATTGCTAGTCAACTTCATTGTGTCATTCCAATTTTACAGAGAGGGAAAAAAGGGGCAGGGGCAGAGTATGGATTTTAAAGGATCTAATGGAATTAGAAGCAGAGGTCAGTATTCCAAAGATTTGAGCTTGTTGTTTAGTCAATTAAATTCAATTTTTCAAGGGCATCTTTGAACTTCTTTCTTCTGGATTATTTCCCTGACCATCTTAGAATCCAGGATCACCCTCAACATTTACATACACCAGGATTGCTGAGCTGACACTTAAGCAACTGACAGGCTGATGAGGAGGAAAAGGTACAAAAAATCCAGAACAGCAAATAATTTTTAAAATGTGATCTTTGTTTGAATTAAAATTATATGCAGAAAACCCCCAAAAGCCTAATGTATTACAAAAGCATTGTAACTCATCTTTTAGAAAAGATCAGTGTGAAAAATTATGTGGTGATTCTCTTAATTTAATGATTATGTGGCAGGCAGTCTTGAAAGCTACCTCCTACTCCATTTTCACCTTAAACATTACGTTTCCTAATCCCCTGGACTGGGTGGGTTCTCCTTTTTAGACACACCACAACACCTTCCGCTGATTCTTTGTATAATTATTTATAGTCACGTGCTTTGTGATTCTACTGTAAGTGCCAAGAGGAGCAGTGACCTCTGTTGTTTTCTCAGCAGATAAATGGTTCTCAATAGATATTTGTTAAATAAAAGAACAGGACAGACATGGCGCGTCTTTCTGGAACACACATTGTACTCAATGATTTGGGGTGTTTTTAAATTAAAACAGGCATAATTGTATCATGAAATGAAATTCCAATTCATGTGTTTTTAAGTTAAAACAAGCATAGTTGTATCATGAAATGAAGTGCAGAATTCAAGATAGAATTGACAACTTCTCCGTGAGAATGTTCGCTTTCCTCTGCCATTAATGCTATTTCAGAGGAAAATTTAACGATGTGGTGAGTTTGACTGTGACGCTCCAATGATCAGGTAATCGAAGCTAACAAAGGTCAGTCATTTCATTAGGAAAGGAGAAGGGACACCTTCCCTTCCATGGAGAAAACAGGAAGAGACAGAGTAATGAAGTGCAGAGTGTGCCTTAAATGAGTTATTTTAATGCCTCAAATTTTCCAACTGTAAAATGAAAATGGCCCATGAATCTCTAAAATTCTGTTGTGCATAAATTCTTGGGTTTTTTTGGCCTACCATCATTCTTATATCCACAAAAAGGAAAAAGGTAGGAAGCAAAAGTCATATTTCTTTTTCCTTCTTAAGCTTCTAAGTGTTGCATTCATCTTTTAAATGACATCTGTAAACACTATGTAGTTGTTTTTGCCCCTTTTTCTGAACTTGTAGACCCATTCATAGATCTAAAAGAGAAGGGATAGTAGAACCGGTATCAAACCACAGAAGCACGTTTGTATGGACCAGCCACTCACTGGTTGTCAGCTGAGTTGTTACATATTTCATCATTACAGCTAGATGTAATGGAAAATATTAATTTGAAATGCTACATTTAAAGAGGGAAGGTCTATTTTATAGCATCCCTTTCCTATCCCATCCTTTTGCCCTCTTCTTCTTTCTGTGGGCTTGACAATTTATCTTCATGTGAAAAAGTTTCTCCAGACTGTGTACATAGTAACTACTATACCATTAATACAATCCCTCAGGGGTAGTTAGATAAAACAGTTGCTATGCCTCTGTACCAAGCAAAGATGGTCTGAATACAAATAGAAGGGAATAAGTCAATGTCAGTGTGGTGCCAAGTGCTGATAAAAAAATAAGTGGTTGATACTGCAAGCAAAGGAAAGTAATGTAAAACACCAATTATACTTTTCCAAGTCTGTGTGCATTGCCTAGTGATTGCTTGATGCAGTCAAACTCCACAAAAAGAAGTACTTGTTTTGTTCTATTATATGGCGTCATAACCAAATGCATTTAATACATATCGGCTACAAATATGACTTTAAGACATCCGTGCTGTGCTCTTATGTTGTGCTCTTTGTTAATAATAATGAAAATGCCTGCCAACAGCTGCTGTGCTATACCCCATACACAACCTAAAGATTGGCAAAGTAAGAAATTAAAATCAGGATTCCTAATTCAAAACTCAGACAATTTGAAGTGTTTGTAAGTCTCTTAGAAATGGGAACTCTAGTGCACCGCTGGTGGGAGTACACCACTGGTGGGAGTGTAAAATGGTACAATCACTTGGGAGAGCAATTCGGCAATTACCCAGTAAGGTTGAAAATGCGAACGCCTACAATGCAGCAATTTCACTTCTAGGTGTGTACCCTAGAAAAACACCCGTACATGTACACAAGAAGTCATGTCTGTAATAGAAAAAATAGGGGTGGGGAGCAGTAAACGTCATTGATAAAGCAGTGCATAAACTCTGGTGTAGTCAAATGATGGAATACAGTATAGCAGTTAGCATAAATAGATCTTCCTGTACTAAGCTGGACAGATACCACATTAAGTTAAAAAATGAAAGTGATAGAATACACAATGTAAAATAGACCATTTTTGTAAAATTTAAAATCACAAACAATAGTAATATAATATTTGGTTTCTGGCTCCCTAGTAAAATATAAAAACGTGAATTAGAAGGATACCCACAAAGTTTCAAAAAGAAGCTGTTTCTGGAGAGGCAGAGAAGGAAGGAAGGGTGTGGAATCGTGGAAGGATACAACATACTTCAGCTTTCCCTGTATTGCTTTATTTTTCCTTTATTAAAAACAATTTTAGAAGCACATATGGCTAAATGTTACTATTAGTTAATTCTGGTTTGAGGACACAGAGGTGTTTTTATACCATGTGCTTTTCTGTATTAATTGCTTTTCCAATTAAAAAAACAAAACTTCCGTCACTCTTGGTCACTTGGTACAACTGGAATACTGTATTTCTTGAACTTAAGGAACCAAGACTCTATATTTAAATTGTTTAATACACTGTATTTTATTCATTTACAGTGTTTATCCTAGTTCATGAGTAAACTAGGAGCTTTGGGAAGCTTTCTATGGAATTTCAGTTTAAGTAATTCTCACTTATATGCGTGGTAGGTGTAGGCAAACTAAAGTTTTAAACATCTGTTTATACAAGGTTTACAAACCAGAAAGCATTTTCTTTGGTTTGTCCATGTTTTCCTTTTCCAATGTGAATATTAGCATCAGTTTACAGGTTTTTTCCCACTGAGAGATTCAGAGTTAATGTTGCTATGTAAATGTCACATGAATTCCATTTTGGAACAATTTATGTAGCCACACAAAGTGCGGAAATGAGAGAATTTTAGTCCAGAGGGTCTCATCTAAGTATAAACAATAAGAAAATCACTTTTCATGCTGTGGAGTTTTAATGCTCTTTCTCATATGTCAGACATGTGTAAATCGTCTTGTCTGAGCCCCAGAACTGATATGGACAGTTACCTAGACCCTGCAAAGAGCTAGAAGAGGACATGGGGAAGGGAAGGAGGAGGAATAAGCTTTGACCTTAGACAGACTTGGGTTCAAAGTCTGGCTCTGTCACTGTCATTCACTCCTTGTGTGACTTTAAGTGGACTTGCTGAAGTCCAGCTGTGCATCAGGGATAATAAGAGCGACCCCTCAAGGATTGGGTGAGGACTAACATGAGATCCTGTGCTCACAGTTCATGCAGAGCTGAGACGTGGCACACATGACGGGTGGTTGCCGTTATATTTATTGCTGTCATCACCACAATCTAAAGGGCCTAAATCCCTGCTGCCTTTTAGCTGATGCAAAACCATTTCTACTTAGAATAGAATTCAACAAGTTTGTGCTTCTTGGATACGCCTGCTGCTGCCTATAAGGGAAAAAGGCAAGAGGGTTGTAGTCTTTGCAGAGAATATTAGGGATGAGTCTTACCAGGATTGTTATTTTTTCTTTCTCTTTAAAAATTTTTCTTTACTTTGTTTGCCTTTTTTCTTGTACTTTTTAAAAGTTTTTTGAGGGGGTGGGGGGTTATGTTTTAAGAAGCAAAAAAAGACTATTGTTACCAATTGATTTCCCCTTCATTTCTCTCTGCCCACTCAGTTCATCCTCCTGACTCTCTCCTTCTAATAAATTTATCCCATATTTCAATACAAAAGACCATTTCTTTCATTCACTGCTATTGAAAAGCAGTCTGATAGACTATTCCCTTTTTAGATGTTTACGGATAATGGCTTAAGCTCATTCTCTTTCCCAGAATAAGGAAAACAATTGTAGTATGTACATAGTATGTAGACAGTGCAACCTTCCCCCCAATTTTTTTCATAGTAAAAGTTCTCAAAAAGTCTTCATGAATTTCTAATCCTGGATTTTCAGTATTGTGACGATGGCAAAATAGCTACTTTTGTGCCCAAAGCCCTAATAACCCACCATTCAAATGATGCCATGCAGATGCCAAACTCTTCTGTCTGCTTTAAGATTGACCTTGATTCTTGTTTCGACCCAGGATGACATGCAAGTCATCAGCTGTCCTTCTCAAGGCAAAAGCAGACCTCACTAATTGACCACCGCACTCTTTCTGGCAGAACCTGGTTGTGACCAACAATCCTTCCTGACATAGCACTCCAGGTAGCAATTAGCAGTCTTAGCTGATGAGGAAAATGAAACCTGTTTGCCCTCACTGACATAAAATACATTTGTTGTTTTTCCAGTTGTAGAAAAGGGAAATGAAAGGTGGCTCATTTAAAGAAGAATTAGAAAAAAAAAAAAAGGGGAATTCCCCGGTGGTCCAGTGGTTAGAACTCCGTGCTTTCACTGCCGAGGGCCCGGGTTCGATTCCTGATCAAGAAACTAAGACCCCACAAGCTGCGTGGCATGGCCAAAAAGAAATAGAAGGGAAATTATGGGTTTTGCTTTGGTTTTATCCAGTATCCCTGAACATTCAGGATTGCAGAAGGAGCTTAAATGTGAAATGAAATAATATAATCGTACACAAGTTTATATATATATACACACATACATACATACACACACTCACATATATATATAATTTGGGAATGGCTGTTTAATGATTAGGGTACTAAGAAGGAGGATTATCTTTGTTTAAAAAAATAACAGAAAATGCTAAAACCATTTGCCTTTCCCAATAAGCTCCTATTATGTTTTAGGTTTATTTTAAGCTAGAAGTAGAAAACTATTCCTAACATGATGCCACGCTGCAGTTATTTCTGGCCTCATCAATTGGTCAATCAAGTGACACTCTCTGGATGCCTTCCTGGACAGAACGAAACTGTGGAGTAGGGTTAGAGCCCAGCAAGGCAGATTTACACATGGTTCAATGATATTAAACCTTCATGGTGATTGCATATGTAAGATGAGGACCAAAGAAGGAATCCAAGATGCTCTTGAAGTTTTGAGTCCGGGTACATTGGGAAAACAGTGGATTCTAATAGACACAGGAAGTCAGGAGGAGAAAATAGCAGTTCTAGGGGACAGAAAAAGAGTTTATATTTAGACTTGTTTGACTTAAGGGACTTCAAGTGGAGACCCTCTTTTGAGAATTTGGTGTTACAGGCCTGGCCTTTGAAAACCTAGTGATAAGGATTTTGAAATCATTGTCCTTGAGCAGGTGGGGGGAAGAAATATTGACCCATTTCAACTTCATTTGTTACCTGAAACATCTTTTGAAGGGTGCCAGAAAGTGAGAAAAGGCAGATCTGACCCTGTGCTGAGTCACTGGGATTCTGAAGAAATATGAGAGTGGCTGCTACAGCATTTCCTTATGAGGAAGGGGAGGCAAGTTACAAATGGGAATCTGGTTGTAAGGTGACGTCATAAGCTTGTGTATATAGAAGTTTACAACAGATTGAAAAAAATAAATGTTTCTTTTTAGAGTGGGAGTGGGAAATGATTATGGGAGGGCTCCTAAGGAACTGCCACTTTCATATGCGTTGATCGGGTAGAAAGGAGGTCCTTTTAAACAAACTACTCAGGCTCCACTAGAATTATAAACATTTCTGTGTAAAAACATAAAATTAACAAGTCACTGAAAGAGATTATCAGAGCATAACGATATTAGATAATATGTAAAATATTCGATAAGAACAGTTCAAAATTTCCTTGAAGTTTTCAGTTATGTTGACATTACTCTTAGTTGGGAAATAGAGATGTGTTTATTTTAAAGGAAAGGTGACATACCTTGATCAGTGTTCTTTGGAGACTCTAATATTTACCGAGGACAGTTAGCAAAAATGGCAATGAAGACTCATGTAGGTCTGTTGAGATTCATTCTAAGCCCGGTGAGAATTGTTCTAATCTAAACCAGGTGATCCCAGCACAATGCAAATCATTGACCCTTTTAAGCTATATGGGATTTGAATGTTGAAGAGCTGCTCGTTCAGTGGTGACTCATGCTCAATGCAGAAGATATTAAATGGACTTTCCTCTTGAACATTTTAGATACCAGCTCCAATTATACCAGTCACAAGGTGATTTCAATTAACTCGACCTATGGTGAAATACATTTTGACTTGTGGCCCAGAGTGTGTCCATGCCTGTGCACACCCACACATAAATTGTAACCAAAGTTTTACGAAGCAGTTAACTGCACCATATGTGTTGCACTTTCATATGTTCTATGCTCTTTCCTTTTCTTAAATTTGTCATGATGCTCGAAATTGATTTCATGACCCACAAATAAATCATGACGCAGAGTTTGTAAAACATGGAGCTGCACAGTCATATCTCTTATATATAGTCTTTTTCAATCTCCTTTTTTGTTAATGTCTTATGTACTCTCAGAACTAATAGCTAGTGCTGTTTCTTAGTCTCAGCATGTGAGAAGCTATATTATCCCCACAACCGTAATGATTGATTGTACTAAGTAGATGTTAGCCTGACAAGAGTTGTCTTAGATTTATTTGCATTTTTTTCTTTTTATTTAACGTGAAATTCTTGCCACACTGGAATCAGAGCAAAAAAGACGAGAAAACGGGGTAAACCTGTTGATCTACAGGTGCTTCAGTGATTACTGTGATTTAGTGATTACTAAAACAGAATTAGAATGGTAAATGCACTCTGATCTCATACCCTAATCACCTGCCCTGATTTCATGCCCATGACCCAGACCTGGCGCCGAGCACAATCTACCTCTTTGGTTAGCCATTGGTTCAGAAATAGCCTCTTAGCCCAGTCAAGTTAATTAGACCCCGTTGGGGGACCTTTATTAGAGTCATGAAGAAGGAGAAGTTCTCTTTCCATCTAAGATTGCCTAAACATGAGATAGAAGTCAGGACCTGCTGCAGCCGTTTTTGCCACCAAGAGGGAAAAACCTGCCTAAAGATGGAAGCAGCATAAAAGCAAACGGGGCCGAGAGTTGGAAAACCTCAGGATGAGTCCTAAGTATAGCACTGCAGTCCCCATTTCTGGTTGTACCTGAAGCTTGCAAAGTCTCAGTGAGTGCCATTTATTTTATTTTGGGGGGGGGGTAGGAGTTTATTAATTAATTAATTTATTTTTGCTGTGTTGGGTCTTCGTTTCTGTGTGAGGGCTTTTTCTAGTTGTGGCAAGCGGGGGCCACTCTTCATCGCGGTGCGCAGGCCTCTCACTGTCGTGGCCTCTCTTGTTGCAGAGCACAGGCTCCAGACGCGCAGGCTCAGTAGTTGTGGCTCACGGGCCTAGTTGCTTCGCGGCATGTGGGATCCTCCCAGACCAGGGCTCGAACCCGTGTCCCCTGCATTAGCAGGCAGATTCTCAACCACTGCGCCACCAGGGAAGCCCCAATGAGTGCCATTTATAATCAAGTGTCCTGATTAAGAAGGACAAGAGCACTGGAGAAAAGTTGATATGTATATTTGAGTGGTGGCATTATAGGTGATTTTATACTTTCTGTTTTTTTTAAAATAATGTAGATGTATTGATTTTCAATAAGAGGGTTAAAATTACAAGGTAGCATTCCTCCAAATGCTTTTTGGAAAGTTGGACAACTGAGTCAATCTTATTTGGAGATAATATTCAAGATACACCCAAATTCTGTATTTATAAAATGCTGAAATGATCTAATTTAATCATTTGATCATGCAGATTTTTCCTCCTGAGTTCCATTACCCTCACTGTTTCTATGAACTAAAATCAACAAATATGGGAACTTTTGTCATCCTCCAGCATGCATTTTCCAGAGAACACTTTCCTGAATGTTGTTGAGGAATGCAAATAAAAGCAGTAAGAGGAATTATTAATGTCTTCAGTACACAGAAACTTGGGGGTAAATGTCTTAAGTCAGACTTGATCCCAGGAATAAAGAGGGAGTGCATTCTGCAGTAACACCAGGTTTGCCCCCACTGGAGGAGCATGGGGTAGAGAGGGAGTGGAGGGGAAGGACAACAGTCAGTGTTGGCATAGTCATTTTCATGTGATTGAATCACATATGTTTTTAACTTTTTATTTTGAGATAATTATAGATTCACATGCAAGAAATAATACAGTGATCACCTGTCCCCTTGTGTAGTCTCCCTCAATAGTAACTCTTGCTTAATTACCCAATATCACAACTAGGAAATTAACATCCATCAACCTCATTTTGATTTGCCAGTTTCACATGCATGCATGTGTGTGTGTGTGTGTGTGTGTGTGTGTGTGTGTATTTAGTTCTATGTAGTTTCATCACATGTGTAGATGCTTGTGACCACCACTACACTCAAGATACGGAAGTGTTCCATCACCACAAGGATCCTTTTTGTAACCACATCCACCTACCACACATCCCCTGACCCATGCAACTACTAATCTGTTCTCTTTCTCGATAATTTTGTCATCTGAAGCATATTTTTCGTACCTGTATCTCATATTCTAGAAATATCTAGAATACTTGAATGTGAGGCTTAGGAGGACCCTTACATCCCTGTAGTTCACCCTCTCTTAGAGAAATCTTTTGACAGCCATCTCTTCAGCCTTTCTATTAATGGGGAGGTGGTGGGTTTCATAATAGAGAGGAGCATAGTCAGTCATATCTCTGCTCTTCTGTGTTCGAACTGCAGGATTTCTGACCTTCAGCTGCCTTATATGTAAAATGGGGTTAATATTTGTACTTATAGAGCAGTTTAAAGTTTAATTGAAACAATGCAGGTCAAATGCAGCATCCAGCTAGTTAAAAAGGAAGAGCCCACTACCACATCACCTCAGACCATTTATCTCACAACCAGGCACCCAGAATTTCTTGGAATCCTTCTCTCGCAGACTCTACTCATTGGCCTTAATTTAATTTTTAAGTACTACAGAATAAATTGGGTCCATGTTCCTACTGACAGCATTTCAGCTCCATGAAGCCAACTCCTATGCTTGTCTCTTCTCCAGCCTCCACTTTCTTTAACTGATCCCCATATGGTTCCTTGAGGACAGAACGGGCTCTGTTTACCATCATGTCTTCATCTCCTAAAACAGCGCCTTGGTCACAGTCCATGCTCAAAAATATTTTAACGGACGGCATGCTTTATGTTCATGATTGCTGTGTTCCAGACACACTTCATTTGGCTGATTTCCCTTTTTTTAAAAAAATGGCACCTCAAAATGGCATTTATTAATCTTCCTGAATAGAAAAAAGGTCACACAAAAAATTTCATTTCTGAGCTCCAACAACAAATAGCAATGTATAGTTTTATTTTGAACATAAGAAAAAGAAACAGACTTATATACAAACTTCTGGAACTGGAGTTACTTCATAATAGAGGAAATCCTATATTTCTGGTTAGTTTTCTAATCATGCTTATTAAGTCTCAGCTAGCTTTTTTGGCTGGCTGGTTAGTCAGCTAAACCACTAGACTTTTGCATAGGAGTAGCCAGCATAGCATCAAATGTTTCTTCCATATTGGTTAAAATTAAATCCAAAAATCAGTGTCCCTTCTTGCTTCCTCTACTTTTTCAGAAAAGAAATTGTCATCAAACCAAGTCCAGGACTATCAGATGATCTACTTCCAAATAAATGAGACTCCCAGCTTAAGCTTGGAAAATTGATTCCATCTCTTATTCCCCATCTCCACTACCATTTCCCTAGTGCAGGTCATTATCATCTCACCTGAAAAATTGGCAACAGCCTCCTCATTTTCTCCAGGTTCCTGTTCTTGCCCAGCTCTTACTGCACCTGGCATGGTCTTACAGAAGCAACAATCCCATCCTGTCCTTTCTTCCTAGCCTGATCTCTCTCATCCTCGTCACCCCTCATTTACCATGCTCCATCATTTAAGCATCTTCTAATGCCTTAATGACTTTGTGTTCTTTATTACTCCTTGATTTTTGAGGCTGTATCCTCTGCCTGGAACAATTTTCATCCGACTATAACTTGTCCCTCACTTAGACGTCTCTGACCCACAAGGTCTTCCCTGACCCCAAGTCAAGGCCAGATAGCTCTTTTCAGGGCCCCTGGACTTCCCCATTACAGCACTCATCACATTGCATTATATTCCATTATTTCCTCACTGAAGTCAGGGTAAGGCGGAGGGTAGGAAGAAACTATATTTGCGTATATGCTATATACCGTAGCATGGGGG
This sequence comes from Grampus griseus, assembly GCF_964374135.1. NCBI lineage: Eukaryota > Metazoa > Chordata > Mammalia > Artiodactyla > Delphinidae > Grampus > Grampus griseus. The sequence goes on along the minus strand of NC_139019.1, from coordinate 119,932,069 downwards.
TTATAAGAAGGCTTCATCTTTGAAAATTGAAGGAACGAATTGTTAAAATACGCAGGTTGTCATTTTTATATGGTGAGTAAATAAGATGGGGGGTACAGAATGGTGTAATTCTATAATAGTCTAAAAGGAAATGTTCCCATTATGAGTATTTTTCATAAGCATACATTATGCTTCAAATTTTAGTTCCCAAACAAGTTTTAAGAAAACACACAAACGTTTTGAATATAGGACAAACAATTTCTGCATTCCCTGTGGGCTTTCCTTTTATGGAGTAAGAGCTATACATTATCTGCCCTCTTTCCACTCCAGTTATAGACTTTCTGCTAGGCAGCTGGATGTTTGAAATCTCTCCTCCTGTGTCACGAAGATCCAAGTCATCTGAGTTTGTGATTAGCAAGAGGAATTGTGCCTTAAAACATACATCATTCCCAATGGAACTGGAACATTAAATGTTTCATTTATTTTGTAGTAAAACAATATTTTTCAACAAGGAACAGTTGCCATCCAACTCATTCTGTGTCTCTATTTATATTTTCCTTGAAAAGAAAGCTTTTGTTTTCATTTTGATTACTTTTCTTTGATGGGGTGCCCAGTACCACAAGGTGAAATTAGAAACTTTAAAGTCTCATTTCAGCTTATATTATAGCAAAATTTCATGTTCTCTTAGAAATGAGTTGAAATGCCTTATCTCCGTATTAGGGATCTTATTTTGTCCTGAATAAAGAACTTCAATGAAAAGGAGTCCCAACAATTTCTTATTTCTGTTATCTCTGGAAGTTTATGGAGCAAATGATAGGAAATTTACAGATACATGTGCATGCATGTGCAAGTATGCACACACACAAGAATATTTATTGCAGCATTATTTGAAATGGCAAAGAACTGAAAACCAAATGTCCACTTAAAAATAGTTGAATATATTATAGCACATCTATACTATAGACTATTAATAGTAGCCATTAAAGAAATCAAGTTCGACTCATATCCACAATTCATGATTTATTGTTAAGTGAAAAAATAACTCTTCAGAATCATGTGTATAATACAGTTCCTTCTGAGGGCAGCATGGGAAGTTGGGGGAAATTCTTCTGTGTCTATGGAGAGAGAGAGAGAGAGAGAGAGAGAGAGAGGGAGAGGGAGAGAGATGTGTATGTAGTTTTGAGGACATTGATAAAAGACTGGAATATCCTAAGCTATTAACATTGGTTATTCAGAAGGTATGATTGGAGGAGGGATATTTATATATGTTTAAACCATTTCATTTCTTACAAATAATATGATTTCTTTTTAAACTAAAAAAATCTAATGAAAATTCCTGACAGAAAATAAATGATCAAAAAAGAAGAGTAAAATGAAGAGAAGCCATAATATATCAGGGCTATCCATCTGTTATTCTGCACTCTATCAGTAGGGGAAAGGAGAGCCTGTGGTGCATGCCAGGGGAAGATACGTAAGACACAGGCAGTGAGAGGGTAGGAAGAGCTAAGGGGAGAGGGAAGATGTGAAAGAGAATGTTAAAGAACAATAAAGATTTCTCCAAGGTTTACTGTCTGCTGAGAATGCCAGCCCTACATTTAATTAACATGTGCTGAGCATGTACTTGGTACAAGGCACTATGGGGTGCTGGGGACAAACACACAGCACCCCTCCCTCCCCCCCAGTCTGTAAATGATAGTGAGGAGATAGGGCTCTGAATGGCATGGGGGCACTGGTCCAAATTGTCATGGGAGCTAGGAAGCATTCAAGAACAATTTCATTGTGGGCAAAGGAAGAAAAGAAGGAGAAATCTATATTGAGTAAACTGCCAAGACTCTTCCTAGTTTTTACTAGGATTTTTTTATCTGGAAGATTTATTGTCAACCTCCTTTCAGAGCAGATAACATGTTACCCTAAGTCAGACTGTAGGGATACCACTAGAATAAAAAGTTGACATAGTCATTACACAATAAGTTTAAGAAACATGCTTTTAAAAAATATATCTAGAAACCTTGATAATTGAAAAAACATAAAATAGGGCCATTTGTTGTTCTGGTAACATTCTGTATTTTAACCAGGGTAGTGAATACATGGGTGCTTCTTGTATTATTATTTCTAAAACTATGCATACACATTGCAAATATTCTTTGTCGCATCATGCATATGAAAAAAGTAACAGCAAAAAAGTGAATTATTTTTGAGAAGTTAACCTTTCTGTAACATACCAGTTTACCTTGTATATCAAACTTTCTTGATGACATCTGGGTAAGAATGTTAATTTTTTCTCCCTTTTTTCCCCACCAAATATGCTATTTCTACCCACAATAATTCATTTAAGCAAACAAAGCATGATTTTTAATGAAGTCTCCTGGAAATTTTAAACAAAAAGCAAACAGTTAACATTAAAATGAGTTGACACATCATGAATCCTCTGATATTTATGTATTAAATTTTGCTTGAACTTAGGCAATGACAAGATAAATGGTGAATATTCTAACAGTGTCAAAATGTTGTGAATATGCAGCAGCTGAACAAGTCCTAAGTGCTTCTGGTTTCTTTTGGAGTGGGGAAGGGGTGTCAAAGAAATTTTCCTGGAATGAGTGACCAACTTCTCCTTGAAGGTGCTGAATGCTGGCCCCACTGAATACACAAAACACAACTTGTTGACAAAGTGGAGTTTATTGCTTGGTGCAATGAGAGAAAACACCCCTCAACAGAACTTTAATAGCATCTCAGAGGGAGATGGACCAAGATGAGATATTTACTGAGATTTTCAAGTCTGGGTGAAGGTAGGTGTTCTGGAACAGGGAGGGTTGGGTGAGTATCACGCTTTGGAAGAAACAGCAGGGTGAAAAATTTGAGACAAGGATTTCAAAGAGTCTTTGGGATGTAAATTGTTGTTTGATGCTTTCCATTCAAAAATGGATCAGTCTTTCAATTCTTGGTGTGAACAACAAAGTGTGTTGCAACTTTTTCTTCTGGGAAAGAGTCTTGTGGAATAGTAAAACTATGTTGATGAAGACAGTGGAATAGTAAAGTCAGGTTAATCATTATAGATAGTAAGCTGTGTGGATGATTTCCAGTCTTAGTGAGCAGAGAGTCAGAGGCAGCAGGAAAGAGGCACCCATCATTGCACCCACACATCTAAATACTTGACATCATGTAGCCAGGCCTTAGTAGCCTCCTCCTAGAGGAGGTTGAAAGTGATCTGTTATTGGTAGTCATTGGGTGTTTGTGATCTGATTCTTTCTCTGGGGCTTAGTCTGGTCCTTGTTTCGGTAATTCAAGGGCTATGCTAAATCATCTTCTTGGTGCTTTCATTCTCATGAGTATAGACAGGTGGGATATGGTAGAGGATAAGAGCAAGGAGTCTAGAGTCAGATGATGTTGGTTCAAAGCCCATCTCTACCACTTAGTAGCTGTGGGACCTATGTCAATTGCTTAACTTCCCAATGTCTTCATTCTCTTATTTTAAGAGTAGGCATAAGAATAAAACCAACCCTGCTGAGGTAAGTAAAACACATTAACTCATAATAATTGCTCATATGTTTGCAGTGGTGGTTGTTGTCATTGTTATTATTCTCACTTTGTGGGGTCAGAGGTTTCCTTCAAATGTGGACCACTTAAAATATTTTAGGCTAGAGTCAGAGAGTTTTTACTTATATATCAATAATTGATATGGGTTGAACCAGTATGTATTCCTGTATGTTAAGTTCAAACAGAAAAATAACCAAGCATATAACTAAGAACTGGTGTTTAAAGTTATTAAGGTAAACATAATGGAAAAAAAATTAGGTCATTAGTTTAATTTTTTAATGATATAAAACAATCATAAAATAATTCTAAGAAAGATTTTCTTAGCCTTTATAACTTAACATGCAGGTGTTCGATTGCTGTGTATTGAAACTGTGTTTATTAACTGGTCTGGTTTCTCTTTCTTTCTGTCATGAAAATAAGGTGGATTCTGTATAATCTTAACCAATCAGATTTAGGACTGTAGAATTTGGTCACTTCACCAAATTCCTTCCTTGTTTTGCACCCACCACTCTTCAAGGTCCAGCTGGCAATTGCACCTTTGTTTGTTGACTTGTGGCACCCCTGGACCTTTTTTACTTCTCCAGAAGTGGCTGAGAGCAGCATAAGGTACTCGGCTGTTGGCTTGGCATTGCAGAAAAGGCATTGTGGCCTGGCTTGCCTTCTGAATGTCAGTCTACACAGGATAGCAGTGGAAAATCAGAATGAGGGTTAAAATTGAAAAGTGAATCACATTTGAAGGGGAGTCAGCTCCCTGCACTAGCTAAATTTTGAGAGGTATTTCTACCCACGTGGCATAAGCATCCTAACCCCATGTATTTATGGCTATGTATAGAGGCTGGATTTCTGTTGTGAATTTGTCAAAGACATATTTTCACCCTTAAGAATGAGAACCAGCTGAAATACAAATCAAGTGTCTTAGTCATGATTCTCTGTGTGTGTGCTCAGGCTTGATTTTCATAGATACATTGAAAAGAAAATTTGAAAGAAAGGTGCAGATATGTTCTCTCATAAACCGTCAAGGTAATTGATGTAAAACTTGTCACGTAGCTAAATTAGACTATTATAGAATATTGGCACTTATTTAGCTAAATCTTCCATCCAAAACGAAATTATAATAACTAACCAGGATTTATTTGAACTTTTATTTCTACTTTTAATAAACTTTATAAGCTGCCTCTACTCTTATGAACCAGTGTTGAAAAGTTCTCCCTTATATTAAGACAGAATTTGTAGCTAAATAATTCTGTTTTTACCCCACCTCTGCTTCTCTGAGCTGTATTAAATATAGATAACCCCTTTCTAACTTGATTTCCCCGCAAAACCCCAATCCACAGATAATTGCTGAATATTTATTTTACGCTAGGATGCATAGGAGAATAAAACAGAGATGGTCCCTGACCTCATGGAGTTTGAGGTTACTACCTTATTTTCACCACACCTCTTCTTTTTCAGGCTCACTATCACTGATTGCTTTCATTTCCCCCAGGTAACATTTATCTCTTACCCCCCAGGTCAGACACATAAAGCAAGAAACATAACACTGTACACATTTCTCCAGATGTGATTTGACTAATGCAGAGTACTGAGGTACTTATCTTCACATCACTATTATCATTGAAAGCAGGCCTCACAGTTGAATGCTCAATAAATATTTATGAAAGGCTCTGGGTACTCCACTCCTTCTCATGTGGTCTCAATGGTTTTAGTTCTTCTATTAACTTCTCATGGTGGATGTGACCATAGAGTATGTGCATGATTAAAACAAATGCTTGGGGAATAAATAATGAACCACATATGACTTAGAAGTTAGTTTCTTAAAGAAAAAATTAAATCCACCTTACAAAATTCCTAGGAAAATATTTGCATTCAAGTGAGTCTCTGGCCACAGTAAAGTGAGGTTTTTAGTCTAAATGATTCATGGTTTAATCTGAAATGATATCCCTGCATTGGTACATGATTCAGGATAAGTTTTGTCTACCTACTATCTGTTGACTATCACATGGTTGTACTGACCTAAGTTGATCAGGTCAAAAAGATTTTATTGGGAATTCCCTGGCAGTCCAGTGGTTAGGACTCAGCACTTTCACTGCCAAGGGTGCAGGTTCGATCCCTGGTCAGGGAACTAAGTTCCCACAAGCCACGTGGCATGGCCACTTTGAATCTAGGTTTTAGGAAATGCTATGTTAACATACTCTCTCAACCTGTAGAACTCACTCTCTTAGACTTCATACTGACACACACAGAGTATTGGACCTAGAAGTCTTTCCATGTGGTATTTCCCATGCTTAATTATGTCTCAAAGAGTAATCTTCAAAGAGGACAGAGAATTCCAGTGTAAAGGCATTTATTTGCAAATGCCTTATTTGATTGTAACTAGCAATTAAAGGTAGACAAGTGTGAAAAGGGTCTTTGCTACGGTAATATGATTCTCTCTCTCTCTTTTTTATTTTTTTATTTTTGACTGTGTTGGGTCTTCGTTGCTACGTGTGGGCTTTCTCTAGTTGCAGCAAGTGGGAGCTACTCTTCGTTGAGGTGCGCGGGCTTCTCATTGCGGTGGCTTCTCTTGTTGCAGAGCATGGGCTCTAGGCACGTGGGCTTTAGTAGTTGTGACATGTGGGTTCAGCAGTTGTGACTCGTGGGCTCTAGAGTGCAGGCTCAGTAGTTGCGGCACATGGGCTTAGTTGCTACGCAGCATGTGGGATCTTCCTGGACCAGGGCTCGAACCCATGTCCCCTGCATTGCCAGGCGGATTCTTAACCACTGCGCCACCAGGGAAGCCCAATTCTCTTCTATTGGTCTCACCAAAAGACTCTATCTCTCTATTTCCTATCCTGGTACATCAAACATCTTTGTTTAATTCAGTCCTTCTCATATTTCCTAAAAAGTAGTATTTATACTAGTGAATCTTAGCTTTTCCAAACAATAATATTTGTTTGTGATTCTTATCCACAAGCTTATGAGCTTTAATTTTCTTTCTATGGTGAGTCTTATTTAGTTTCAATAGTACTCTCAATCTCTCCAAATCATGTTTTATTTTATTCTCTGACTTCAGTAGTATAGATGACATCTTAACAATACAGTGTCTGTAGGCTTTTTAAACAGATGTCGATTCTTCTCTACAAATCATTTACAATACTGGCAGAATCAGAACCAAGTCACCCACCAGGATCTGCAAAACATCTCTCAGCTGCTTGAATTGGTGGTATATTCTTATCTAGAGCAATTTTCACAAACTCTAACATGGTATAATCAATCCATCCATTATTGAATCTATCAAAGCCTGTGGTCATCAGCAGCTATTAAGATGCTCTCAATTAAGTGGGCTGGTCAAATCAAACTCCACTCATATAGTGCTTATAGACACTATCTATGCTGAAATGACATAATTTCAAAACCCAGACACAAGTACTAGGAAATGGGGAATAAAATGAGCCTTTGTGTTGGGAGTCTGACCTCTTTGTAGATTAGTCCTTGAGAAATAATTAAGCATGGGGAATACTGCATGGAAGGAGTCCTGGGTCTGATGACAGGACAAAGAGCCTGACCAGCAGTGAACCTCCACCTGTTAGGCACCGATAATCAAAATGATTTTAGGAAATCATTTGTCAAAAATACAAAGTATTTATAATTATTTCGAGTTATAAAAAAGATGTTTCAGCGATAAGAAACTGTTTTTTAACACTTCTTTTCAAATTGTTGAATGGCTTTTGTTTCCCCTACTCAAAGCTTGATTATTATGAATGCCAAAGAACTTCTCATTTTGCTTTTGATTTGCTATACACTCCCTGTTCTTTCCGAGTAATATTTTAAATTAGCTTGTATTACCTCATCTCTAAGATATCAGTTTCATTTGAGAGATAATACAGAAGAGCTTCTGTTATTTTGCTTTTCTTATTCCTACTTCGATTCTCTTTTTAAATTCACTTCTATTTGCAATTGCTGCTTGTCACAAATGAGCAACGACCCTTATGTGAAAAAGAGGATGAACAGAATTTCCGATAAACTTTAATTTAGACAAATATAGTTTGCTTTTGAAGCAGGCTGCCCATGTGACTAAGTACATCAGGCAGAGTCCTACTCACATTGACGTTGGTGCAGACAATAACTGAGGGTATGCTTGGGTAGGAGGGAAGAGCTAGGAGATTCAGGTTATGTGAACATGTTCACTATCAGCTCTCTGCAGGGATCCAACCTCACATGAATGGCAGGAAGAGCTTCTTCACAAAAGAAAGGAGCAAGTTCACATTCCTTATTAGTTCCGAAGTGACCTGAGAAGTCAAATGGGTCATCAGTTCATTTTGCTGTCTGCAAAACGAAAGCCCAAGGAGGGGAAGTGATTTGTCCAGGTTCCCATAGCTGGTTAGAGACAGGCTGGGACTAAGACCCACTCCTCCACTCTCTCAATCCAACACATCTTCCACTTCACAGTGACCTGGTAAGGACAGTGGCCCTTAGCGTATGACACACTGTGGAGCTTTTCTTTCCTAACCCCCTGGTGCCTATGAAGGCCCATACAATGAGCCAGCAGAACAGAAGATCATCTTTATGCTATAACATAAAGTATCAAAATACCTCTACAGCAGTCACTCCCTGGCCTTTAGCACATCAATCCTATTGAAAACAATGTTTTCCTGTACCACTGTAGGTGATCTTGTGGAGAATGCCCAAGCAGACGATAAATATACTGCATGTAAGTTTCTTCAAGGCAAGGATCAGGCCTTCCCTTTGGGTTCCACCACAAGGGCCTAGAATCATAAAATGTATAAACTGACACTCATTCCACACTTTGTGAATGCTAAATGTTGACCAGATTTTTCAGCATTTTATGCTTCTTTATAATCAGATATTCTGATCCTAACGCTGGGCTACCTTTAAAGGATACAGAAGGAAACTCTTTGGGTCTAAAGAATGAAGGATAGAACTGAGATATTTTGGCCTCGAAGAGCCAGAGGAATCTTCTCACCTTCTCAGTTCTACTGCAACTAGTGTCAAGCTATTCTGTAGAGCTGGAAGTTGATGAGATAACAAAAGAATTTCAATAAAAACCGCCAGTACCACCTACAATATGGCCACAGTTACCTAGCTCTAAATGACATGTCATGGAAGACAGAATGGCATAGTTTTAAAATCAGACAAGTCTGGATTCAGGCTCAGGTTCACCACCTACCACTGTGACCTTGGGCAAATGACTGAAGTTTCCTAGCCTCAAAACTGACTAATCTGTGAAGTGGGGATGAGAAAGCCTATCTTGTCAAGTTGTCATTAATGGAAATAATGTGCATAGAGCATTCAGCTCAGGCTCATACAAAATGTTTGTTAAATGGTAGCTCAGACTGTGACACTGAAGCAATTTATCACACAGTATTGAGGAGCCTGGCCTTGGCAGTCACAACAGACACAGGTGAACCACAGGTCCCTTCTTCAGTAGCTCTGTGACCTTAAACAAATAATGTAGCCTCTTTAAGCCTCATTTCACTCATCTATAGAATGGGGATAATGATACTTTACGGTTTTCATTTTATTTTATGATTGATATAAGTAATAACTGGTGCATAATAAAATATCACCAAATAGCAATAATGTTACTGCTATCTCATAAAGCCTTCACATGTGTCCTATTAAATAGGTATCGTTTTCCCATTTTATACAAGATTTTATAGAAGATTTATAATCTTCGATTTTATAGAAGATTAAAGCTTGGAGAGTGTAAGAAACTTGCCCAAGATCAAGGTTCTTAAGTGGCTGAGCTGAGATTTGATCTGGGACCTAGGTCGCTTCCAAAGTCTATGCCTTTTCCAATATGTCAACCTCTCTCTCCTCAGCACGTCGCCCTCCCTCCCTACATACACCTTCTACTTGTTTCCAGGGAACCTGTCAATCAGCTTCCTCTTCCTTTTATTCCTGTCACTTTTTTTTTCAGGCATAATAGAAACATTTGTGGTAAAATAATAATTTACTAAAATTTTCAATGGAAAATTGAACTTTTTAGAGCATCATCTAAATTGACATATTTCTCCAGAATTTTTAATTCTCCCCATTTCTTCTACTAACATGATGCATGTTAATGGCTCTCAAAGGCTCTGGGTTTCGTTAAGGCTATCTCCAAGTATCTTCTGTTTGTATCATAATGGTTATGAGAACATGTTAGTCCTTAACTAAGCCAAGTGCGTTTAAATACCTTTTATTTAACCTAAGATGAGTGTACAAACTAAAAAAGATAAAATTTTTAAAATTAAAAAAATCATTAAGAAATCCACTGGTATAATAAAAGGGAAAAAATTAAACAATAATATGAGCTGCTGCCTGTAACTGGCCCCACTTTACTAATGAGGAAAACTTCTGGCAGTAATACTAAGGAACAATTTGTGGGATTTTTGTTTTGCCTTTCACAGATGCACAGGGCAAAGGTAGTGATTTAGATGCAGACCCTGGACCTAGACCTGAGGCCAAATCCTGACCCTGCCAATTATTAGCTGTGATCTTAGGCAAATCAATTATTCTTTCTAGTTCTCATTTTGTCTTGGTAAAATTAGTGTAATAAAAGCATATATGTTATAAATTTTATATAAAGATTAAATAAGTTGGATCTTATAAAGCACATAGCACAGTGTCTGTCTTCAGTCCATGGTAGCTATTATTTTTATTATGCCACAGACTCCAAACCTTCCAAAATCTCCTTAGTTACAGAATATGGGATGCAATTCCATGATCCAAGGGCACATTTCAAGGTCGCCAAACCAGTCAGTTAATCATTTACCCGGATTTTCCCCTTCTACCCTGTACCATTTTGAATCTTGTCTTTAAACAAAGAAAACCCCATGAGTCTTTAAATGTTAGAGAACTTGTGTCAATATAGCACCAAAACAGCTACTCAGATTGGTGAATTTGATCATGCAAATGGTGATTTCACTTCAAAACCAAGTTTGGAACTGAACTTAAACAATAAACTTTGTCTCAGCAGCCCTGAAGTCCTAGACTGAAAAAGACCACACAATATTTTATTTTATCTGATACCTGAAGTAGAAACTCATCTTTTCTGCCTCTGCTTTTTTTTTTCCCAGTCATTTTTTCATTTTTGCTTATTTATTTCTATTCTTTGTTGACTTGCAAAAAATATTTTTACATAGTTATGATCAAGTTGTACAATCAATTTTATATCCTGTGCATGTGTTTTTTCCATGTAATCTTTTTGTGAGGCACTGTTGTAGACTGTATTATTCTTCCCAGTACTTCATCACTCCCTACACTATACCATGTGTAGTTCCTGAGATTACAGCTGGAGTATATTTTCCACCCCCTTGATGTCAGCTTGGCTGTATGACTTTATTTGGCCAATGAAATGTTAATAGTTGTGATGTGTACAGAGGCTTTACCCATTTCAGTGCTAGGTCTGCTCTCTTGGGCTCCTGCTACCACCTTGTGAAGATGATGTTTTGGGCAGCCCACCAGTCACGGAGGAATGAGAGATGTGAACTCAACTCATGGCTGGAGCCAAGTTCCACTGATCCCGACAAGATTAGCCAAAATCCAGCTGACCTTCTAGCTGAGGCCAGGGATGCAGGATTCCAGCCAGACACCCTGACAGAGGTCTGAGACAGTGAGCATTGATGTGGGGAAAAGAAATAAGTCAGAGGAGGTCATCTAATCCTGAGCAGGTCATAACTTCTCTGGTTTGAGTCTTCATCTTTGAACTACAAGATAGCATAATGCCTGGGGCAGACAGAGGCAGGTCTGAGGTTGTGGGTCTCCTCTGTCCAGGGTCTGATTGTTTGTTTGTTTGTGGATTCCAGTTTTCTCAGCCCCGGGGACTCATAACCCTTCCCCATTCCATTCTTCCCCTTGGGCCCACACGCAGAAGCTCTGCTTCCCTTCTTAGACTATCATTTCCCCTCTGCCTCTGCTTTTGACAGACCAGTCTGGGTATCTAAAATATGCTGGGTTTATATTCCATTCTCAAATTTTGTGGGATTTATCAATTCTGTGGTCTATAGCAAACCGCCATCAAAACGCATCCATCCCTACACCATGGATTTGTAACCACACTGTGTAATGCATGAACTTATTCCTGCCTCTTGGTTTGGAGTATCTGGGAGGAAGTCGGTTTAATGGCTGGGTCACACACTACATGGACATATAAGTAATAATAACACCAGCTTCTGCATCCCCAAAACTGGTCCAGGGGTTTGGGTACCTTCTTTGCTGGGTGGACCCAAGCACAATGGCCTTCTCCTCAGCCTCCCTCTTAGAGCCAGTGGTTCCTGAGAGCAGCATAGGAACTCTGTCCTAACAGTGGGAGAAGGGAGGGGAAAGCAGTGCTTACTGCTGCCAGCAATCCTGCTTTCTAAACCTCTCCCAGGTCTGTGTCCTAAGGCCTCTTCTCTGCATCTCCATCACCTGCCTGATCCAGACCCCTTCTATCCATTCTCCACACTGCGGCCCATGGGAGCATTTAAAATGCAAATAGTATCCAATCATTTCCTGACTTAAAACCCCTCAGGGGCCTCTTATTACGCTAAGGATCAAGTTCAAACTCCCACAAGTGGCCCTCCAGACCCTTCCTCATCTGAGGCCTTCCCACCTAGAGTCTCCACTCAACCACATGGCACAGGCACACTGCCCATATTTTCGGTCCTCAAACCCCATCAGGGCATTCAACAGTCCATCCCCTCCACTTCCCTGAAGCTCAACTTTTTTCTTCGCTGGCTAGCTCCTACAGGCCTCAATTTGGCCATTTGTACTTCCTTTTAAAGTTTTCATGATTCTCTCAGACCAGATTCAGTGTCCTCCCCCCATCCCCTTTGTAATCTGTACTTCTTCTTTGAAGCTCTTATCACAGGTACCGTTACTGAATGCAAGTTCGTGTGCCCGATGCACCAACAGACCGAAATGTCAGGGTCTAGAGCAGAGACAGGTTTATTGCAGGGCCATGCAAGGAGACAGGTGGCTCATGGCCAAAAAACCCCCAACCCCCGGAAGGGTTTAGCAAAGCATTTTTAAAGGCAAGGTGAGGTAGGGTCATGGTTAGTTGTTGCAAATTTCTTGGTTTTGGAATTCTTTGTTCTTGTAGCTGTCCAGGTAGGTCAGGTCACCATGTTCCTGTAAACCTCCAACAAGACAAGTGTTATTCTCTGTTCTGCAACTTTTTATCTCTATACGGATGGACTCTTAAAGGTCAGAGCCCTGTGAATAGGCTATCCTGTATATTTCAGGCTGTAGGCAACATTCTTTTACAAAAGTGCAGAGCCAGCAGGACTAAGCACAGGCAACAAAGCACAGAAGGTTCAAGTAAAAGGAACAGATCTAATATGGAGTCAGATTTGTTCTTCCTTATCACAGATACAGCTTATGAGTTGTGTGATAGTTGCTAAGTGTCCATTTCCCCCATGAGAATGTAAGTGTCATGACTCTTTCTGGTTCACTGCTCTGTTTTCAGCTCCTCACACAACTCCCATTTGGTTCAACACCCAATGCACTACTTCTCAACATGCCCAACAAGAATTTGCTAAGTGGACATGTGAATTAGTGAAGGGATGGAAGGATGAACAATGCATACTGAGGGGAGCCTCTGTCTGCTCTCCCAGATCAAGACTCAGCAGGTAGGACTCTCTTACATGGACTTGGTTACTGGGCTAAGTTTGCATTGTGATGCAGCAGTTACAGGTGGAGCCTGGAAGCTGGTAATTTCACATTCAGACACCCTCAGAGCTTTTCTCACAGAGCCCATACACGCCCTTGGCTGTGGTCTGATGTGTGTGAGCACCACGAGACCCTCATCTCCCCAAGACCAAGGACCATGAAAGATTCTGATTTTTTAACTCTGTTGCACCTAGCTCAGAGATTTGCACATATCAGATGCTACAGTGTGTTTAATGAATATATAAAATGTTTAATGAATATGTAATAAAATACACAGACAGTTGTTTTTCTGTAAAGGCTATAATAGAAATTGACCCTCTTGGCCCTGTGCTATTTATGTTTTTGTGTTCCCATTACTAACCTGTTAACCCTTTTCCCTTTCAAGTCAGGCATTAAACAGACCCACTCCTTTCCTCCTATTGATTCAGCTACAATGTCTCTGAAGCACATGTAGTGCTTGGGAAGAAAGGGACAATATATAAAAACATGATTGTAATGAGTATTAGGATCTTTCTTTCAACTTTCCTCAGATGTAGGTTCTTAGAGCAAATACTGTAAGTAATTAAATATAAATTTCAAAACTTATTACAATTTCAAGACAATTCCTTATTAATTTCTAACCATTCCATCTTGTATTCATATTTATTTTATAGTTCAGTTAGTGGCATCTTGTCCTCAACTAAGCCACCTAATTACATGAAAGAATCAAAAACTGCTAGAAGCTCTAATATTAAGAAAGAAATTCAGGTTAAAACATATTTATGTCCCAACTATTTAAACACTATAATAACTGTGATGATAGACAGCATTTACTTGGGATTGTATAAATCAAAAGAAATACATGCTGTCTTAACATATCAGTGTGAAAAGTCATGGCTAAAAAAGAAAAAAAAAAACCAGTGCATTTTAGACTTCATTGACTATCTTGTATTTGACATTTAAAAAAGTGTCATAGGACATATGTAATAGGGCATAACTCCTATATGGTCATTTTCCAAAGTGAAGAGTACTAAAATGAACTAAATGTGGAGGGGGAAAAATGCAAAAATAAAATGAAAGTGTAGAAGTGATTCAGTGTGAGTACACACACACACACACACACACACACACACACACACAGACACACACACACACACACACACACACACACACACACACACACACACACACACACACACACACACAGACACACACACACTGCTCTCACCATGGGTAAGATATGATCCGCAACCTCAACATGTCAAATTCACCCAGTGCTGTGCTAATTTCTGTCTGCTTTCTGCTGAAATCCAGGAGAAATTTCGCTCCTTTTCTGTTTTATTCACTTAAGTTATGGCAGACCTCAAAAGGAGCCCAGGAGACTGTGAAACCCTGAACTTGCACTGAAAGAGGCAGAATGAAAAAAACATTTTTTCACAAAGATCAAGGGAACTGAAAGCACCATTTACATAACAGGGTTCAAATTCTGCTTTACCCTCAAGTTCATCCCTGCTATCTGGGCTTGCTTTCAGCATGCAGGCTTTCATCATAGCCATGTTCTCATTACTGTGAGCGGTGCCTGCAGAGGGCCAGGTGTGGACTTTTGACATGCAGGAGACCACTAACCTGCTCAAGATGACTCCTTGATGGAAATTCACAGCATGGCACTTAACATCAATTCGTGGTTTGACAAGACATGTATTGCAGCGCGCACCTTACAATAATATATGCAGGGATCACAGTGCTTTAATTGGGAAAAGCAAGGTTATCATTATTAGAGAAGTTCTATTACTGGTCCTTTAAATAGAGGAATAACATATCTGTCCAATAGAGTCCACAAGCAGTAAATAATACCCCTTTGGGTGTCTCTGCTGTCTACATGCCAGAAAATGATAAGCAGGAAAGAAGCAAAAAGAGAAAGGTTATAGAGTGCTAACTAGGCATGAGCTGAGTGCTTTATGAACATTTTCTCATTCAATTCCACCGCTACCCTGTATAGTAGATTTACGGTATCCCTGTTTTACAAATGAGTAAACTGAGGCTCAGTTCAGTAACTTGTCCAAATTTATCCCTAGAACAGTGCCTGGTATATAATAAACACTCAGATATTTGTAGAAGAGAAGAAAAGAGGGAGGGAGGGAGGGAGGAGAAATCTGGTAAGAGCTCTATTTAATCAAAATAACAAGTAACGAAAGTTTAGCTTAGAGCAATAGTGGTGGGATCAAAGAGGAGCAAAGAGATTCATGAGATATTTAGAGAAGTAATATTATAACATTAATAAAACCAAATACTTAATACCTGCTATATGGCAGGCACTATTGTGTTTCACTTATATTAACATGTATTCAATTTTACTTAGTTATGTCAGCAGATTTTTACTTATTTGTTACTTACATTAACGTTTAAGCCTTACAACAACCCCATTTTTCAAATCAGGTCAAATGTCTTAGGTCAGGTTCCCTAGAAGCAGAGCCTGAGATGGGTTTTCTTGTGCAAGTGATTTACTGAGGAAGTGATAGAAGCAAGGAATCTTGGGAGAGTCCTAGAGCATGAATAATAAATACCACAATTTTAACTGATATAAGGCATGGGGCCTTGACATTTATACTCTACATCAGTCAGGCATTGGTTGCAGGCAGGGCTTGGGGTTCAGGCATTTCTCTGGTAAAAGGGCAGCTGTGCGCTGTAGCAGCCAAGAGTCATCATCAGTATCACCAGTATCATGCACATCATTCTCATCAACATTAGCGGGGGAATGCTTGCACCTACCTGGGGTAGGGAGTCTGAGTGAGGCATCAACAGGGCCCCCTACATCCAGTGATGTGCCTGAGTCACGCAACTGGTGCCAGTGCCCTTAAACTTGATGACCAGGGTATGTCACCTTCCCTAACCTTATCCTCTGATTAAGTCTCAGAACTGTTTCAGAAATTCATTGCTCAGGTTTTGCACCTTTTGCATGAGTGGGAGGGGATGCCAGGACTAGATAACAGAGGCAATACATTGAATTGGGGAGGCCAGGGAGGCCATCCTCCAGAAAATTATGACTGAGCCCAGGGCAGGAGGCAGCGTTTTCTTCCTGAAACATAGATCTGATCATGTTAATCCTATTATGGAAAACAGCAGCAGCTCCTCCCTGCTTATAGAATAATAGCTTTACTCCTTAGAATGGTTTCCAAAGGGCACCAATATCTGACTCCAGCCTACTGACTACCTGTCCAGACATACATCCACATACACTAGGTCCTGCCCCATTGAACCACTCATCAGTCCTCTAACATGCCAGGCCTTTACCCACACTGTCCCTTCTGAGCATGATGCCCTTTCTCACTACTACTTCCTTCCACTCTCACCTCCTCGCCACCACTGGAAATTCTACGTACTCTCCAATGGCCAGCTCCAATCTACCTCTTCCTTCACTGCAGCTTTCCTCAGCGTCCTCAGTCGGAATTAATCCTCTGAGTTGTATGCCCCCTGCGTGATTTCTGCAGGTCCCTCCCATTCACTTTTCACAGTCTGCCTTTCTCTGTAGTGATGCATTTCCTTACTAGATGGCTAAATTCTTAAAGCAGTAAAAGAATCTGGGCTCTTCTGGTTGTAAGTAACAGAAACTCAAACAAGCTTACACTAAAAGATATATTTTTTTGGTTGGTTGTTTGTTTTTGCGGTACGCGGGCCTCTCACTGTTGTGGCCTCTCCCGTTGCGGAGCACAGGCTCCGGACGCGCAGGCTCAGCAGATATGGCTCACGGGCCCAGCCGCTCCGCGGCATGTGGGATCTTCCCGGACCGGGGCACGAACCCGTGTCCCCTGCATCAGCAGGCGGACTCTCAACCACGGTGCCACCAAGGAAGCCCTAAAAGATATTTTGTTGGTTCCCAGAACATGGAAGTTGAAGATGAGCAGTTGGCCCCAGACATGGCTGAGTCCAGAACTCAAATGAAGTGAGGTTTCCCTCTTGCAACTTTGACTCTGACCGTAAATATGGTCATAGCAACTTTGGTTTTACCATTCTCACAGCGAGTTTCCAGTGAAAGAGGTGAGCTGCTTCCCCAGCAAGCACGTGACTCTCCATAGCTAGTGATTCCAAATAGCTTGAAACTCTTTCCCCAGGTCCCTATTGGTCCTGCTCCATCAGTGCCCACTCCTGGAACTGTTATTGGGTCCAAAGCGTGGGTATCCTGATTGGGTCATTTTTCCACTTCCATGTGATTGATAGCTTTACCAAAATCACATGGATGGATCACCAAATGGAACAAAAGAGCTTCTGCTACCAGAGCACAGAGAGGATAGACAAGCAAAATCAAAAGATACCCAGTCCAGCTGTAAGTATTATTACCCCTGAAGAAGAGAGGGTTTGGGAATTCACCAAGAGCAAGGGAGAGGGGAAGTAGGAAGGAATGAATAAACAAAGGATGCGGAGAAGAGGCGATAGAAAGGAGCCCAGGGCTAAGTCTGACCAATGGGCAGCCTTGCAGGAAACTGGAGAATGAAGGCTGAGGTCTGTAGGGCAGTGTCCTTGGGGAGTTCTTGCTCTGCAGAGGAGCAATAAAAAACTCTGTCTTGTTTTAAGACGAGTATTCTTATTTTGCGGGGCTTCAAAATAAGGAAACTCATAAAACTTTATGGATATGGGAAGAAATGTCAGAGGGACTTTGGCTTTAACAAGCGGTTAAAATATATTCTCTTCAATCTTTTAGGAACCTAATAAAAATTACAAGAGCCCAGAAAGGCAAGAGGAGAACATGTTACATGTTTTCCCCTTCTTATTAAGCTTTGACCAACTTACATTTAAGGAGAAAAAACAAAGAAATCAGTTCATGAAATAGTAGAGTATGATTATTTTGTGTCCAAGGTTTATATTTTCCTTCTTGAGTTTTTCTTTTCTCTTTTTTAAAGACTTCCATGTCCACGACCCCCCCTCCCCCCAATGTTGAAGCAGTTTTGTCTTTGTCTTAATACATCGTTTTCATTTAAACAATGTTCTTAGTCACACTGGGGCATAGTACAGGAAAGGAAAAGCTGAGCCTCGGTACACAAAGAGAACACCGGTGAGTCACCAGCCTCACAAGCAGGATTCTCAGAGCTGTTCTCTGAGGAGCAGAGAAATAGCCAACCCAACTTCCCAGGATAAAGGGAGCTCATTCATGACATAGATCACTAGAGGAGGATGTTTTCGTCACAGACATAATTGGTTGTGTGGGGAATCATACTTGCAGTTTGGCCCCTGACACCTTCATTATACAAATATATACATGTCAGCCTTGCATGAGTTAATTCACTTTCTCACTGCCATCATGTGATGCTGGAGAGTCACTGTCTGATTATGTTACTACAGGTAGTATTCCAGGTGGAGAAAATGCTATCCTAAGCCTCCATTGTAGCAAAAGTTAAAAAGAGAGAGAGGCTTTAGAAATAAGACTGCTCAAGAGAAAAGAGACTGGATGGAGCAAACACGCTGGCTACTTTGAGGACCAAGACACACTCATTCGCAAGCAGTGACCAGGTCACTTCAAAACATCAGACTGCCAGAGTATTTTTAATAGAATGTACACATTGAATTCGTAACTCTCAGTTCTAATCAGCTAAGACTAGACTGAAGTAGAAAAGAGGGCTAAAGCAGAATTGTTATATCCAAATTCAAATTAAAAGAAGGCATAATACGACACATACTAGGAAGAGACAAATTTTAAATACAAACCAAACAAACAAACCCCCTGAAGCGTTATCAGGAATGTCATTGGCAGTAATGAGGCTTTAATGGAAGTAGTGATCAGTAAATAATGGTAATTATAATGGGCTCAAAAAGTACATGACACTAATTTGAGGTTGTGTGTATCACATTTTGCAATAGTTCACCACTTAATTTTAAACTCTTGAAGATTATTATTTTTCAATAAAGATTTTAACTATTTTCAATAGATGACCTATTATAATTTACTTTGGCTCTTATTTATAATTACTATGTTTTGAGCTACTGTGTGCTAAGCATTTAAGTGCTCATTATTTTAATTAACATTCACAATAATTCTACAAGATAGGTTGTCACCATCTCCATCTTACAAATTATAAAATAAAACTCAGAGTATTTCTATGACCAAAGTGACCTAGTGGTGATAGAGATGTGATTTGAATGTCTCCCAGCTGTGATGTTCTTTCACTGTACTACACTCTCAGGGGTGATTAGTGGGTGTCCTTACCTAACTAACAGATGGGGCCATGGACCTCTGCATCACTTCTGGCCTGCCCCACACCATGACACTTCTCCATGGAACCCTTAGTTTTCAGCTCTGTCTCCCTATGATGATTAATTGAAATAGACAGTTGCCCAGTTTATACATGGCTTTAGGCAAATTACATAATCTAATTGTTCAAAGTACTTCTAGTGACCCAAAAGATTTGAGCAATAGGAGGCTTATATCTATGGCCATCACTTTCATATTTCCTCATTTATATTAAAAAGAGAAGTAATAAAAGGGTTTGGACAGGCTTGTTCAATAAGAACAACATTCATGATAATAGTGGTTAATATATATGAAGTACATATGTGCCAGGCCTTGAGCTAAGCACTTTACATACAATATCTTATTTAACTTTGCCAACACTGTGGTAAAGTATTATCTCTACTGTAAAGATAAGTAGATAAAGATTCAAAAGCCTTAAGTGATATGAACAGAGATTCACAACTTTAAGTGACCAAACGAGAACTGGGCCAGGGAAAAGGGGTTCATGGCTTTGTAAGCAAGGAAGGTAACACAAATGAGTAAAACAAGCCATGAAGGGGTCATGGCAAATGCCAGAGCAAATGCAGGGGTGGCTACTCAGTTCCATTTTGAGGCTGTGCAGAAGTGTGCGCCTTCCGATTTTTTTCAAGTCAGTAATCTGAATATTTTTTATGTGAAATCTCCTAATTTTAAAATGTCAGCATCTATTTATTTCAAATGTGTTTCTTTAAACATTTCAAGTACCCAATAATCATATCTGTGGGCTGAGGGTCGTTGCAGCCTTTCTGATGCCACCTCTGATCTAGAGCACATGGCCTTAGCCCTCGGACTATTGCAGTTCCAATGTCTCCTTAGGTCATCTCTGCGAATATCTATTTCCAGGACTATCATTTTTTAGATCTGCATCTTCCTCTTCCTTCAATAAATGGAACATCATTCCCTGAACTCTCTCTTCCCAGGAGCAAACTTCCACTGCTCTGGCCGTAAGACTGATAAATGTTTGCATCTACAAAGTACAAGGGCCAACTTTTTATTAAAAGAAATATATGATGCCCTTGAGGGTTCCTTGCCTTTTGCCTTGGGAGAGATTAAACAGATATACTTTCAGGGGCAGAATTCCTTCAAAGTTTGGAAACTGTGACTGTATGTGTGGTGCCCTCGAATTTTTCGTTTTGCTGAAAACCATCTGCCTCTTGTTATTCTGATGTGCCCAGTCCTGATGGCAGTGCTGTAGCGTAAAAATTGGTTCCATCTAGGTTTCCATCTTGGGATCCAAAAACTTGTTTCAATTGATGGATTCTCCCTTTAGGGTTTTTCCCTAAGACAGCTGGGCTCCCAGTGTGCCTAATCTTCACCTCATCTTCAGCCAAAGCAGAAGAGGAAAGCTCCAAAGGCTTAAAAAGACTGAGCAGCAGCACTTCATGCATTTATTCTCCTTCCCACTCATGTTATTAATATCTGGGCAGAAGTGTGACAATGAGAAGTTTTGATGTGCACAAGGAGGGTGGCTACAGCAAGTGAGCATTTTCAGTTTAATATAGTACCAGCCAATTAGGCTGTGCTGGGAAAAAAGGACCGTAGATCCTAAATCTATTTGCAGATAAGGATTTAGGTCCTAAATCTATGTTGCACAAAATGACTAAATGCTGGTTTGAATTAGAAAATAAGCTAAAAAATAATGTAGAAAGCTAAGAGCTGTGATGAAACATTGCTCTAATCTTGGCCTATGGATTTATAAATGCCATTTCTCTCTGGAAAGTAAAAGTTCTTTTGTAGATAGATGTATGCTATTTGAAAAATAGGATTTTAGTGGACTCTTAAAACTACTGTAGAATTGGGAGCAACACTCTAGTTAGGCACGACAGTCGAGTTATGACTGAAAGGATGAAAGTATCTTTCTATACATGTCCACAGCCTTTCCCCTCCTCTCTGTGTGCAGAACAGTTTGGACTTTGCCTACTCTTCCCCTCCCTCATCCTCCACAGAGGGCTTTTCCACTGGTGATGCTGAATTAGGAGACTAGATGAAGGAAAAAAGCAAAAAAGCACAGAGGACGTCTTATTCTGTAGAGAACCCTAAGCAGTAGGGAAGTAACCTACTGGGAGTCCTTTGTGTGGGAAGGCAAAGCATGGAGATGAGGAAGAGTTGTCAATCAAGAGGGATTACAGAGGCTGAGTGGAGTAGGTGATGAGGGAGATGGCTCTGGAGAGAGGAAGAGATGTTCCAGAGATTTCTGAGTCCATAGGAGAGAACAGAGAATTTTAATACTAGTCCCATTTATGTTGCTTGAAAGATGCACACCTTATTAGGACTCCTATTTGAATGATAGCACTTTG
Source organism: Grampus griseus (assembly GCF_964374135.1). Classification (NCBI taxonomy): domain Eukaryota; kingdom Metazoa; phylum Chordata; class Mammalia; order Artiodactyla; family Delphinidae; genus Grampus; species Grampus griseus. Next base: position 119,910,385 of record NC_139019.1, on the reverse strand, counting down.
AATTTCAAGTTTCTCATGGACTGAACCACATGGACCATGGCTTTAATAGGGTTACAACTGTAAATAATATTGCCTGTCTACCCCTCCTTTCCTCTCTATCAGGCCCTCTACTTCCAAAGAGACATAGATACTTCACACAGAAGCACAAACACATGTGACTTTTTCTCAGCCGAAGGTCAGGAGACCTTTCAATAAATATAACACTATTCCCAGATTTCAGCGGTGGTGACCTCAAGTAGTTTATTGTGATCTTTTTAGGGAGACAGACACCTTTGTGACTCTTTAAACCTCTCATTCATCCATTTAATCAATAAATATTTACTGACCACTTACCATGGAGCAGGCACATGTTCTTGGTTCTGAGGATATAGTAGTTAATCCTCCTCTCTCACAGAGCCTACATTTCTTTTTTCTTTTTTTTTTTTCTTAACACAGCAAGTTCTTATTAGTTATCTATTTTATACATATTAGTGTATATATATCAATCTCAATGTCCCAATTCATCCCACCACCCCACCCCCCCAGCTGTCCCCCTTTGGTGTCCATACGTTCGTTCTCTACATCTGTGTCTCTATTTCTGCCTTGCAAACTGGTTCATCTGTACCATTTTTCTAGATTCCACATATATGCGTTAATATATGTTATTCGTTTTTCTCTTTCTGACTTACTTCACTCTGTATGACAGTCTCTAGGTCCATCCACATCTCTACAAATGACCCAATTTCCTTCCTTTTTATGGCTGAGTAATATTCCATTGTATGTATGTACCACATCTTCTTTATCCATTCGTCTGTCAGTGGGCATTTAGGTTGCTTCCATGACCTGGCTATTGTACATAGTACTGCAATAAACACTGGGGTGCTGCATGTGTCTTTTTGAATTATGGCTTTCTCAGGGTATATGCCCAGTAGTGGGATTCCTGGGTCATATGATAATTCTATTTTTAGTTTAAGGAACCTCCATACTGTTCTCCATAGTGGCTGTATCAATTTACATTCCTCCCAACAGTGCAAGAGGGTTCCCTTTTCTCCACACCCTCTCCAGCATTTGGTGTTTGTAGATTTTCTGATGATGCCCATTCTAACCGGTGGAAGGTGATACCTCATTGTAGTTTTGATTTGCATTTCTCTAATAATTAGTGATATTAAGCAGCTTTTCATATGCCTCTTGGCGCTCTGTATGTCTTCTTTGGAGAAATGTCTACTTAGGTCTTCTGCCCATTTTTTTTTATTATTTTTTAAATTTATTTTGGCTGTGCTGGGTCTTCGTTTCTGTGCGAGGGCTTTCTCTAGTTGTGGCAAGCGGGGGCCACTCTTCATTGAGGTGTGCGGGCCTCTCACTATCGCGGCCACTCTTGTTGCGGAGCACACGCTCCAGACGCGCAGGCTTAGTAGTTGTGGCTCACGGGCCTAGTTGCTCTGCGGCATGTGGGCTCCTCCCAGACCAGGGCTCGAACCCGTGTCCCCTGAATTAGCAGGCAGATTCTCAACCACTGCGCCACCAGGGAAGCCCCTCTGCCCATTTTTTGATTGTGTTTTTTGTTTTTTTAATATTGAGCTGCATGAGCTGTTTATATATTTGGGAGATTAGCCCTCTGTCTGTTGATTCATTTGCAAATATTTTCTCCCATTCTGAGGGTTTTCTTTTCAACGTGTTTATAGTTTCCTTTGCTGTGCAAAAACTTTTGTTTAACTAGGTCCCATTTGTTTATTTTTGTTTTTATTTCCATTACTCTAGGAGGTGGGTCAAAAAAGATCTTGCTGTGATTTATGTCATAGAGTGTTCTTCCTATGTTTTCCTCTAAGAATTTTATAGTGTCCAGTCTTACATTTAGGTCTTTAATCCATTTTGAGTTTATTCTTACGTATGCTGTTAGGAAGTCTTCTAATTTCATTCTTTTACATGTAGCTGTCCAGTTTTCCCAGCACCACTTATTGAAGAGACTGTCTTTTCTCCATTGTATATCCTTGCCCCCTTTGTCATACATTAGTTGATCATAGGTGTGTGGGTTTACCTCTGTGCTTTCTATCCTGTTCCATTGATCTATATGTCTGTTTTTGTGCTAGTACCATACTGTCTTGATTACTGTAGCTTTGTAGTATAGTCTGAAGTCAGGGAGCCTGATTCCTCCAGCTCTGTTTTTTTCTCTCAAGACTGCTTTGGCTATTCCGGGTCTTTTGTGTCTCCATGTAAAGTTTAAGATTTTTTTGTTCTAGTCCTGTAAAACAAATGCCATTGGTAATTTGATAGGGATTGCATTGAATCTGTAGATTGCTTCAGGTAGAATAGTCATTTTCACAACATTGATTCTTCCAATCCAACTTTACCAAATTCATTGATTGGCTCTAGTAGTTTTCTGGTGGCATCTTTAGGATTATCTATGTATAGTATCATGTCTTTTCCAATTTGGATTCCTTTTATTTCTTTTTCTTCTCTGATTGCCATGGCTAGGACTTCCAAAACTATGTTGAATAAGACTGGTGAGAGTGGACATCCTTGTCTTGTTCCTTATCTTAGTGGAAATGGTTTCAGTTTTTCACCATTGAGAATGATGTCTGCTGTGGGTTTGTTGTATATGGCCTTTATTATGTTGAGGTAGGTTCTCTCTATGCCCACTTTCTGGAGAGTTTTTGTCATAAATGGGTGTTGAATTTTGTCAAAAGCTTTTTTGATTTGACAAGTCATCTATTGAGATGATTATATGGATTTTATTCTTCAATTTGTTAATATGGTATCTCACATTGATTTATTTGCATATATTGAAGAATCCTTGCATCCCTGAGATAAATCCCACTAGATCATGCTGTATGATCTTTTTAATGTGTTCTCGGGTGCTGTTTGCTAGTATTTTGTTGAGGATTCTTGCATCTATGTTCATCAGTGATATTGGTCTGTAATTTTCTTTTTTTGTAGTATCTTTATCTGGTTTTGGTATCAGGGTGCTGGTGGCCTTGTAGAATGGGTTTGGGAGTGTTCCTCCCTCTGCAATTTTTGGAAGAGTTTGAGAAGGATGGGTGTTAGCTCTTCCCTAAATGTTTGATAGAATTCACCCGTGAAGCCATCTGGTCCTGGACTTCTGTTTGTTGGAAATTTTTAATCACAGTTTCAATTTCAGTGCTTGTGATTAGTCTGTTCATATTTTCTATTTCTTCCTGGTTCAGTCTTGGAAGGTTATACCTTTCTAAGAATTTGTCCATTCTTTCCAGGTTGTCCATTTTATTGGCATAGAGTTGCTTGTAGTAGTCACTTATGATGCTTTGTATTTCTGCAGTGTCCATTGTAACTTCTTCTTTTTCATTTCTAATTTTATTGATTTGAGTCCTCTCCCTCTTTTTCTTGATGAGGCTGGCTAAAGGTTTATCAATTTTGTTTATCTTCTCAAAGAACCAGCTTTTAGTGTTATTGATCTTTGCTATTGTTTTCTTTATTTCTATTTCATTTATTTGTGCTCTGATCTTTATGATCTCTTTCCTTCTACTAACTTTGGATTTTGTTTGTTCTTCTTTCTCTAGTTCCTTTAGGTGTAAGGTTAGATTGTTTATTTGAGATTTTTCTTGTTTCTTGTGGTAGGATTGATTGTATTGCTATAAACTTCCCTCTTAGAACTGCTTTTGCTACATCCCATAGGTTTTGGATCATCGTGTTTTCATTGTCATTTTTCTCTAGGTATTTTTTGATTTCCTCTTTGATTTCTTCAGGGATCTCTTGGCTATTTAGTAGCATATTGTTTTCCCTCCATGTGTTTGTGTTTTTTACATTTTTTTCCCTGTAACTGATTTCTAATCTTATAGCGTTGTGGTTGGAAAATATGCTTGATACGATCTCAATTTTCTTAAATTTACCAAGGCTTCTGGGAGGAGTCAAGATGGCCATGTGGGAAGACGCAGAGTTTGCATCTCTCCACAACTAGGGTCCCTGCCGGATGCTGGTTGGGGACCCCAATGCCCAAGGAGATGGGAAGAACCCCTAAGCGAACCAGTAGGATGTGGGGGGACTGAGTGGGAGGAGAAGTGGAGGCCAGACAGGACAGGCACCCCTGAGGGGTGGCTGAGAGGGGGGAGGGTTTCCTACACCTGAGGGACCCTCAAGAGCTCAGATCAGGGGGAGTGGGCCCAGCATTTCCCGTGCCCAATTAGCCAGGGAAGTCTGCCTGGCTCTTGGGCCAGGGGCTATGCCCTCAGAGGTCCCCTCCAGGCTGCATTTGTCCTGGGGGCATAGAAGGGAGGCTGGGAGAGAACAGGAGAGGCCGGCAGAGGGGCCCTTCAGGACCAGAGGAGCTGGAAAGGAGCAGAGGACATTTCCCCTGCCCACTGGGACCAAGGGAGCTGAGCTCCCAGGTGGATCTCCCGCCCTCCAAAGCCCACTCCAGGCCGCATGGGTCCTGGGGATATAGGATGGAGACTAGAGAGATCAGGAGAGGCAAGCGGGAGGGGCCCTCTAGGACAGGAGGAGCAGGAGAGGGTTGGAGGGTGTTTGCCCACTCACTTGAGCCAAGGGAAGCCTGCTGGGCTCCCAGGTGGTGTGCCCTGCTCTCTGAGACCAGAGATGGGAGGCATGCCTGGACCCCTTCTGTTCTGTTGAGCCTAAACTCCACCCCCACACCCCCATCCCCCCACCTTTTCCAGCCCTGTGGGTACTAAGCATAAGCCCTGCCCACCGCCCAAACCTTACCCCTGCTTACACCCTGCCATCCACAGCCAAGGCCTTTGCCACCTTTTTGTTTTTTCTCTTCCCTTTTTTTTCCTATTGTGGTTCTGTTTTACCTTCCAGTTGTTGTTTCATCTATATTTTTACTTTTATTTTTTTTCTAACATAGCTTTTAGTTTCCTAGTCTAATTTTATTTTTTACTTTGTTATTGTACTCCTTTTAAAAATTTTTGCCACCCTGTGTGGCTTGCAGGATCTTGGTTCATGAGCTGGGAGTTGGGCTGAAGCTCCTGCGGTGGGAGCTCCAAGTCCAAACCACTGAACTAACAGAGAACCTCAGACCCCAAGGAATATTCATCAGAGTGAGGTCTCCCAGAGGTCCTCATTTCAGCACCAAGACCCAGCTCTACACAACAGCCTACAAACTGCAGTGTTGGAAACCTCTCATCAAACAACCAGTAAGATAGGTACACAATACCACTCATAAAAAAAAAAGAAAAGAAAATGAGATGGCAAGCAAATATGTCACAGTTGAAGGAGCAAGGTAAAAACCTACAAGACCAAATAAATGAAGAGGAAATAGGCAATCTACCTGAAAAAGAATTCAGAGTAATGATAGTAAAGATGATCCAGAATCTCGGAAATACAGTGGAGGCACAGATTGAGAAAATACAAGAAATGTTTAACAAAGATCTAGAAGAAGTAAAGAACAAACAAACAGAGATGAACAACACAACAACTGAAATGAAAAATACACTAGAAGGAATCAATAACATAATAACTGAGGCAGAAGAATGAATAAGTGAGCTGGAAGACAAAATGGGGGAAATAACTGGCAAGGAACAGAAGAAAGAAAAAGAATGAAAATAATTGAAGACAATCTCAGAGACCTCTGGGACAACACTAAATGCACCAACATTCGAATTATAAGGATCCCAGAAGAAGAAGAGAAAAAGAAAGGGTCTGAGAAAATATTTGAAGAGTATATAGAGGAAAACTTCCCCAGCATAGGAAGGGAAATAGTCACCCAAGTCCAGGAAGCACAGACAGTCCGATACAAGATAAACCCTAAGAGAAACACACCAAGACACATATTAATCAAACTAACAAAAATTAAATTCAAAGAAAAAATATTAAAAGCAGCAAGAGAAAAACAAAAAATAACATAAAAAGGAATCCCCATAAGGTTATCACCTGATTTTTCAGCAGAAACTCTGCAGGCCAGAAGTGAGTGGCAGGATATACTTAAAGTGATGAAAGAGAGAAACCTACAACCAAAATTATTCTACCCAGCAAGTATCTCTTTCAGATTTGATGGAGAAAACTAAAGCTTTTCAGACAAGCAAAAGCTAAGAGAATTCAGCACCACCAAACCAGCTGTACAACAAATGCAAAAGAAACTTCTCTAGGTGGGAAACACAAGAAAAGAAAAAGAACCACAAAAACAAACCCAAAACAATTAAGAAAATGGTGTGGGAACATACATATCAATAATAACCTTGAATGTAAATGGATTAAATGCCCCAACCAAAAGACACAGACTGGCTGAATGGATACAAAAGCAAGACCCACATATATACTGTCCACAAGAGACCCACTTAAGACCTAGTGACACATGCAGACTGAAAATGAAGGGATGGAAAAACATATTCCATGCAGATGGAAATCAAAAGAAAGCTAGAGTAGCAATACTTGTATCAGATAATATAGACTTTAAAATAAAAAATGTTACAAGAGACAAGGAAGGACACTACATAACAATCAGGGATCAATCCAAGAAGAAAATATATCAATTATAAATGTTTATGCATGCAGCATAGGAGCACCTCAATACATAAGGCAAATGCTAACAACCATGAAAGGGGAAATTGACAGTAACACAATAATAGTATGGAACTTTAACACCCCACTTACACCAATGGACAGATCATCCAAACAGAAAATAAATAAGGAAACACAAGCATTAAATGACACAAAAGACCAGATAGAGATCATTCCACCCCAAACTGGCAGAATACACTTTCTTCTCAAGTTCGCACGGAACATTCTCCAGGATATATCACATCTTGGATCACAAATCAAGTCTCAGAAAATTTAAGAAAATTGAAATCGTATCAAGCATCTTTTCTGACCAAAATGCTATGAGATTGGAAATCGATTACAGGGAAAAAAACTGTAAAAACCACAAATACATAGAAGCTAAACGGTGTGCTACTAAATAACCAAGAGATCACTGAAGAAATTAAAAAATACATAGAAACAAATGACAACAGAAACACAACAACCCGAACCCTATGGGACACAGCAAAAGCAGTTCTAAGAGGGAAGTTTATATCAATTCAATCTCACTTCAAGAAACAAGAAAAATCTCAAATACACCATCTAACCCTACCCTTAAGCAACTAGAGAAAGCGGAACAAACAAAACCCAAAGTCAGTAGAAGAAAAGAAAACATAAAGATCAGAGCAGAAATACATGAAATAGAAATGAAGAAAACAATAGCACATATCAATAAAACTAAAAGCTGGTTCTTTGAGAAGATAAACAAAATTGATAAACCCTTAGCCACACTCATCAAGAAAAAAAGGGAGAGGATGCAAACCAATAAAATTAGAAATGAAAAAGGAGAAATCACAACTGACACTGCAGAAATACAAAGGATTATAAGAGACTACTACAAACAACTATATGCCAATAAAATGGACAACCACAAAGAAATGGACAAATTCTTGGAAAGGTACAATTTTCCAAGACTGAAGCAGGAAGAATTAGAAAATATAAACAGACCTATCACAAGTAATGAAATTGAAACTGTCATTAAAAATAGTCCAACAAACAAAAGTCCAGGATCAGGTGGCTTCACAGGTGAATTCTCTCAAATATTTAGAGAAGAGTTAACACCGATCCTTCTCAAACTCTTCCAAAAAATTGCAGAGGGAGGAACACTCCCAAATTCATTCTATGAAGCCACCATCACCCTGATACCAAAACCAGAAAAAGATATCATAAAAAAAGGAAAAAAACAGACTAATATCACTGATGAGCAAGATGCAAAACTCCTGAACAAAATAGTAGCAAACAGAATCCAACAACATACAAAAAGGATCATACACCATGATCTAGTGGGATTTATCCCAGGGATGCAAGGATTCTTCAATATACGCAAATCAATGTGATACACCATACCAACAAATTAAGGACTAAAAACCATATGATCACCTCAATAAAGGCAGAAAAAACTTTTCACAAAATTCAACACCAATTTATCATAAAAACTCTACAGAAAATGGGCATAGAGGGAACCTGCCTCAACATAATAAAGGCCATATGTGACGAACTCACAGCAGACATCATTCTCAGTGGTGAAAAACTGAAAGCGTTTCCCCTAAGATCAGGAAGATGACAAGGATGTCCACTCTCACCATTATTATTCAACATAGTTTTGGAAGTCCTAGCTACAGCAATCAGAGAAGAAAAAGAAATTAAAGGAATCCAAATCAGAAAAGAAGTAAAACTGTCACTGCTTGAAGATGACATGATACTATACATAGAAAATCCTAAAGATGCCACCAGAAAACTACTAGAACTAATCAATGACTTTGGTAGAGTAACAGGATACAAAATTAATGCACAGAAATCTCTTACATTCCTATTCACTAATGGTGAAAAATTTGAAAGAGAAATTAAGGAAACAATCCCATTTACCATTGCAACAAAAAGCATAAAATACCTAGGAATAAACCTACCTAATGGGGCAAAAGACTTGTACTCAGAAAGCTATAAGACACTGAAGAAAGAAATCAAAGATGACATAAACAGAGGGAGAAATATACCATGTTCTTGGATTGGAAGAATCAATATTGTGGAAATGACTATACTACCCAAAGCAATCTGCGGATTCAACACAATCCCTATCAGACTACCCATGGCATTCTTTACAGAATTAGAACAAAAAATTTTACAATTCATATGGAAACACAAAAAACCCCGAATAGCCAAAGCAGTCTTGAGAAAGAAAAACAGAGCTGGAGGAATCAGGCTCCCTGACTTCAAACTATACTACAAAGCTACAGTAATCAGGACAGCATGGTACTGCCACAAAAACAGAAATATAGATCAATGGAACAGGATAGAAAGCCCAGAGATAAATCCACACCCATGTGGTCACCTAATTTACAACAACGGAGGCAAGAACATATAATGGAGAAAAGACAGCCTCTTCAATAAATGGTGCTGGGAAAACTGAAAAGCTACATGTAAAAGAATGAAATTAGAACACTCCCTAACACCATACACAAAAATAAACTCAAAATGGATTAAAGACCTAAATGTAAGACCAGACACTATAAAACCCTTAGAGGAAAACATAGGAAAACCACTCTTTGGAATAAACCACAGCAAGATCTTTTTTGACCCACCTCCTAGAGTAATGGAAATAAAAACAAAAATAAACAAATAGGACCTAATTAAACTTCAAAACTTTTGCACAGCAAATGAAACCATAAACAAGTTGAAAAGACAACCCTCAGAATGGCAGAAAATATTTGCCAATGAAACAATGGACAAAGGATTAATCTCCAAAATATACAAAGAGCTCATGGAGCTCAATATCAAAAAAGAAGACCTAAGTAGACATTTCAACAGAGAAGACATAGAGGCACATGAAAAGATGCTGGACATCACTAATTATTAGAGAAATGCAAATCAAAACTACAATGAGGTATCACCTCACACTGGTCAGAATGGCCATTATCAAAAAATCTAGAAACGATAAATGCTGGAAAGGGTGTGGTGAAAAAGGAACCCTCCTTCACTGTTGGTGGGAATGTAAATTGATACAGCCACTATGGAGAACAGTATGGAGGTGCCTTAAAGAACTAAAAATAGAACTACCATATGACCCAGGAATCCCACTACTGGGCATATACCCTTAGAAAACCATAATTCAAAAAGACACATGCAGCACCCCAATGTTCATTGCAGCACTATTTACAATAGCCAGGACATGGAAGCAACCTAAATGTCCATCGACAGATGAATGGATAGAGAAGATGTGGCACATATATACAATGGAATATTACTCAGCCATAAAAAGAAATGAAATTGAACTATTTTTAGTGAGGTGGATGGACCTAGGTTCTGTCATACAGAGTGAATTAAGTCAGAAAGAGAAAAACAAATACTGTATGCTAACACATATATATGGAATCTTAAAAAAAAATGATACTGAAGAACCTAGTGGCAGGGCAGGAATAAAGGAGTAGACGTAGAGAATGGACTTGAGGACATGGAGGGGAGGGGATGGGGAGCTGGAGCGAAGTGAGAGTAGCATTGACTCATATACGCTACTGAATGTACAATAGATAGCTAGTGGAAAGCAGCAGCATAGCACAGGGAGATCAGCTCAGTGCTTTGCGATGACCTAGAGTGGTGGGATAGGGAGGGTGGGGTTGGGACTTAAGAGTGAGGGGATATGGAGATATTTGTATGCTTATGAATGATTCACTTTGTTGTACAACAGAAACTAACACAGTATTGTGAAGCAATTTTACTCCAATAAATATCTTTTTAAAAAAAAATTTACCGAGGCTTGATTTGTGACACAAGATGTGATCTATCCTGAAGAATGTTCTGTGTGCACTTGAGAAGAAAGTGTAGTCTGCTGTTTTTGGATGGAATGTCCTATAAATATCAGTTAAATCTATTTGGTCTATTGTGTCATTTAAAGCTTATTAATTCCTTATTAATTTTCTGTCTGGATGATCTGTCCATTGGTGTAAGTGAGGTGTTAAAGTCCCCCACTATTATTGTATTACTGTCAGTTTTCTCTTTTATAGCTATTAGCATTTACCTTATGTATTGAGGTGCTCCTATGTTGGGTGCATATATATTTATAATGGTTATATCTTCTTCTTGGACTGATCCCTTGATCATTATGTAGTGACCTTCCTTGTCTCTTGTAACAGTTTTTATTTTAAAGTCTATTTTATCTGATATGAGTATTGCTACTCAAGCTTTCTTTTGATTTCCATTTGCATGGAATATCTTTTTCCATCCCATCACTTTCAGTCTGTACGTGTCCCTAGGTCTGAAGTGGGTCTCTTGTAGACAGCATATATATGGGTCTCATTTTTGCATCCATTCAGCAAGCCTGTGTCTTTTGGTTGGGGCATTTAATCCATTCACTTTTAAGGTAATTATCGATATGTATGTTCCTATGACCATTTTCTTAATTGTTTTAGGTTTGTTTTTGTAGGTCCTTTTCTTCTCTTGTGTTTCCTACTTAGAGAAGTTCCTTTAGAATTTGTTGTAGAGCTGGTTTGGTGGTGCTGAATTCTCTTAGCTTTTGCTTGTCTGTAAAGATTTTGATTTCTCCATTAAATCTGAGAGCCTTGCCAGGTAGAGTAATCTTGGTTGTAGGTTTTTCCCTTTCATCACTTTAGATATATTGTGCCACTCCCTTCTGGCTTGTAGAGTTTCTGCTGAGAAATCAGCTGTTAACCTTACAGGAGTTCCCTTGTATGTTATTTGTCATTTTTTCCCTTGTTGCTCTTAATAATTTTTTTTTGTCTTTAATTTTTGTCAATTTGATTACTATGTGTCTCGGCATGTTTCTCCTTGGGTTTATCCTGCCTGGGATTCTGTGTGCTTTCTGGACTTGGGTGGCTATTTCCTTTCCCATGTTAGGGAAGTTTTTGACTATAATCTCTTCAAATATTTTCTCGGGTCCTTCCTACTCTCTCTTCTCCTTCTGGGACCCCTATAATGTGAATATTGCTGCATTTAATGTTGTCCCAGAGGTCTCAGGCTGTCTTCATTTCTTTTCATTCTTTTTTCTTTATTCTGTTCCGCGGCAGTGAATTCCACCATTCTGTCTTGCAGGTCATTTATCCGTTCTTCTGCCTCAGTTATTCTGCTATTGATTCATTCTAGTGTATTTTTCATTTCAGTTATTATATTGTTCATCTCTGTTTGTTCTTTAATTCTTCTAGGTCTTTGTTACACATTTCTTGCATCTTCTCAATCTTTGCCTACATTCTGTTTCTGAGGTCCTGGATCATCTTCACTCTCACTATTCTGAATTCTTTTTCTGGAAGATTGTCTATCTCCACTTCATTTAGTTGTTTTTCTGGGGTTTTATCTTTTTCCTTCATCTGGTGCATAGTCCTCTGCCTTTTCATTTTGTCTTATCTTTCCATGAATGTGGTTTTTATTCCACAGGCTGCAGGATTGCAGTTCTTGCTTCTGTTCAAGCCTACATTTCTTTTTACACATATAGTTTTCTCAAGAAGATATTCCCATTAAGTACACAAAGCAATGTGAGTGGCAAGTTATGAACCTGATATTTAAGTAACCGGGAAAATTAAATCATATTGCAAAATCCTTATGCTACAATTATAGGGAAATAAGGATTATACCAAATATTTCCTTCTTTATCCATTCCAAAATAACTAAACTCAAAGGGAATTAAAAGCATTTACCCTCCACTAAACAGAGCCTGGCATAATTTAAAGAAGCAGAGGGAGACAGGGATGCAAGCTGAGGTCCATTAGGCTATAGTTTGATCGCAGCTGAGTCCCTGTGCTTTGGGCAAGTTGCATAACCTAGGCCTTTAATCATCTATAATATGGGGTTAATAATAGTAACTACCTCATTAGCGTTTTTGTGTGGATTAAATGAGCTAATACATGCAAAGTATTTAGCTCAGTGTCTGCCGGAGTGTGTGCAATCAATTGTTATTATTATCTATTCTTATTCTTTTGTTTCCTTGCCTTTAAAAAATGAGCTGGAGGCATTCAGATCCTCTTAAGGCAAGACTTTTCACAAAAGCAATGAAAAAGAAAATTATGGATGACAAAACTCACTGACAAGTGAAGAGATACACTGAGCAACTCAAATAATGATATGTAAGGGTGGCGGCAGGTCCGTGCAAGATTTAGAACAGATAGAACACCCTCAGAATAAGAGCAGAGGTTGTGGTTTCCCCACACAGCATGTGCGTTTGTGTCTCTGTGTGTGTCTGTCTAACCAGAAAAATTATTTTCTACTAACCACAGCTAACGCTCTGACAATAAATGACAACCTTGACAAGCTTGCATCACCAAAGAGGCAGCAAGACTCCAGCAATACTAGTTCTGGGTCCAAGAGTCTGAGAAATTTCCCCTGATGGAACAAATTATGATCAGATTGACATGGGCAAACAATGCAAGATGCCAGCGTTGAGCCAGCAAAGTGATTTCCTAGGCAGAGGCCTCATTGAGTGAAGAAACATATGACGTCTCTATACTCCAGAGTCTTTCCAATGCTTGGATCAACATTTAGGCTTTCAAGCAAATTTTCTCTAGCTGTGTTTTCTTGATGGGGCAGGGAGGGCATCAGACATTCTAATTCCCAAATTTGTCTGCACCTTCTTTATGGGAATGTTGCCGAAGGATAAATTATCAGGCAAATGGTTATGCTGAGTGATCTCTAAGATGGTCTAATTTTGATATTCTCCAGGAAATTGTAGTTTCATCTTATGAATCTCAGCAATGGTCTCTCATCTGGAGACAGAATTTGTCTTCATGCTCTGTGCAATTCTGCTTGTCACCAGGAAGCAGGATGGTGCAGTAAAAGGAGCACAAGGAGGGAAAGCTGATGTGGATTCAAATCCTGGTTCTGCCGTATCCATTTCCTCATACGTAAAATAATATCCATCCAGCAGTGAGGCTCTGAGGATTCAAGATCATCTCTATACACTCGCTGAGTGCTGACGATTGCTCTGATTTTTCACCTAACCTCTTTTCCCCATCTCTGCATCAGCTTCTTTCTTATCTCTTCTTGCAAGGTTCTTTTTAATGGCAGTATTTATCAAGCAGACAGTGTACAGCAGTGGTTGTTACAATGTGCTTTGAAGGGAAACTGCCCGGTTCTACTACTGATTAACATTTGAACTTTGGGCTCATATTTTAACTTCTTGTGCCTCAATTCTCTTATGTAGAAAATAAGGAGAATAACAGAAACTACTTCAAAGGATTGCGACAGGATGAAATGTGTACCGCGTGCAGAGCTTTTATAGTGTGAGCTGTTATTATTTTTTATTAGTATTTAGAAATTGTCTAACACTGGATCAGTATAAAGTCATCAACCAGTCAAGTAGGAGGGAGGGATGAGACCTGGGAGACAAAGCATCAGAGAAAGAGAAAAGTGAAAACCTATTTACTCCACATCATGCCCAGCCTGAGTGGCAAGGAGCAGAGGACAGGAAGCCCTCTCTCAGAGCCCATGGAACTTCAGTTTCCTCAGTGTCATCTCCTTGAGGCAAGGGATCATGCTTTGTTTGTGCGGGTATCCTTAATGACTGGCCCAAAGAAACACTCAAGAAAAATCGTTGGAATAAATAAACGTTAGGCAGAATATAGAACTTTGAGTTATTGCCAGGCTGTCAAGCCTTCTGACTTATTTGGCAACCTGGACAGTTTACAAACTGGTAACACACAAGGTAACCTAAAGCCATTTACAACTTGTCGACAGGGGACCCGGAACTACATCCAGGTGATTCGTAGTACACTCTTCAGGGCCATTAAAATACCTGGAAAGGCCTGAGCAAACAGGACATCTGATCAACTTTATAAAGCATGTGCTCCTGGGCACAGTTCAACACAAGTAGCCCAGTCCCCTTGCTGCAGCAAGAATTCTTTTAGATCATCTTTCTGGCAGCAGAGTGTCCTCCCCAAAGGTGGGACTGTTATCCATGCGACCTCTCAAAATCCATTTCTCTACTGTGACACATTCAGTGACCTCCTCCAGTGTGAAAAATGGTATCCTTGTGGCTCAAAAGCGTTCCCCCCGCCCCCCCCCGCCGCCGCTCCCTGTTCAACATGAGTCGTCTGTTTCTTCTTGCCAGTAGGACACTTCCTGTGTTCATCCCCAAAACTTCCCTGTAAAGAAGGCAGTAGGGTATAAAAATAAACCCCTCAGAAGCAGAAATGGCTCACTGGGTAGCTTCCTGGCCGCTCTAAAGTCCTGTTCTAATACTAGCCCACCAGCTAGCCGTCAAGTAGAGAGCTGTTTAGAACGTCAGCTCTGAAATTAGACTAAGTCCATACCCTTGCTCCAGACTCACCAGCTGTGTTACCCAGGGCAAATTTCTTAACCTCTCAATGGTTCCATTTTCTCTCTGTAAAATGGGGTTAAGAACTGTATTTATCTCATAGCATTTCCTGAGGATTTAATACGTTAATTCAAGCAAAGCATTTTGAAGAGTATCTGGTTCACGATAAGAACACAATAAAAATCGCCTAGGGTTTTTATTTCTGAGGCCACTGTGAATTCTCAGCATTGAATGCACATGTAAATGAATGACAAGTGGAGCCAAATTACTTGCAGGACTGAGAGTGAAAATGTATGAGGGCCGTAGCACTCAGCCCACTCTTAGTTCCTTCTTTCTGATCTGGTTATTCACTAATGTCAGTAGCCAGTTTTGAGAAGGAAATTCTTCTTTTTTTACACTCAGTGAAATATCAGTCCCCAAACGAGTCTGAAGTGAATGAAAATATTCCATTTTCATTCACCTTTAACTCTGAATCACTGTCTGTTTCACCTAACGGGAGAGGTTGATTATTTTAAGTAGGATTTAGAAAGAGACAGGACGTAAGTACTGTGACAGTTTAATTCTTGTTTTAAAATGTGTCCTTAGATCATGTGCCCTTGCTTTCTTGCCTTGGCACCCAGGAGTCCACTGGCACGGAGCTGTGCTCTTAGTAGAGAGTGCTGAGCTCTCAGTATGCGAATGCGGCTTGGGCCGCCTTCCCCTCTTGTTTGCAGTTGAAAATGAAGTAAATTTCTGGAAACCACTCACCACGTATTGACATCTGTGAATGGAGACAGGAAAAAAAAAGATAGTATAATCATCTCCCGCCGAGTACAGTAAACTGATCTGAGACTTTTCAGGAGAGAGCTAGGATTACAGTTTATAACTTTGTCTAGGTCCTTCTGATTTTACATTTTTCCTACTCAGAAGAGAACTGGCAGGAGTGTTTGACCATTACTGATGGATTCAAAAGCATTTGGTACCTGCTGTCATTTGTGTTTCGGAAACACGTTGGTGGAAGAAGTGAGCCATTTGCGTTTTCCCGAGGTTCTGCTGCCACGTGCACCAAGGGACAAGGATAAGAGGAAGCTGATGGCTGGAACATCTGCTGAAAGTGTCCAACAGCAGTGTTGGATGGAGAGGAGCCTAGAAGTTCCTACTAATGTTTTCCACAGAGACAATCTGATACATTCACTTTGTTCAGACCATGAGGAGGTGCAGGGGAGATGAATGAGGCTCTTTCTGTGCAGGTCTTTTCCCTGGCAAAGAAGCCCACCATCAAAGAATACAGTGTGGCTGCCTCTACCCGGAGTGGTTTGGCAGACACATTTTGTAACCAGTGATGGTGCCAGCTGTTTGTAGCAGGCTCTGCCACAGCAAATCAACTGTGATATTAAAAAGAAAAACAGCCTGGCAATGTGGAAATTATCCCATCCAGCAGTGTTTCCCCAAACAAGAGGCTTGATTTTGCTGCCCAAGTGAGAGTGACAGAACTGATTAATCCTTTATTCCCCATGTCATTCTCCTCCATCAGATTTTGGTTGTCTATTTGTTAATCTTTTATATAAAAAGGCAACATTGTGACTATTTAAATAGCCCAAGGAAAGTGAGGATTTGGCAAATTGCACAGTAAAATTAAGCCAGCCAAATGAAGAAGCAAAGAAATCGGGTCATGCAAGGTAAAGAAATCTATTGTCCCCTGAACTTTCTGGATTGGCTCTATCTATGATGAAACCACTTTCTTTTCTGCTATAATAACTCACATAGCCATCTAGGTTATTTAATCTGTGCAGACAACTGGTCCATATACTTTTAGACCCAATATAGATTTTTTTTTTTGGCAATCTGAATAATTTACAAGGCTGAAATTAACAGGAAATGTCCAGCTCTTTCTTCATTTTGTGCCAGTTCACCCCAGTGAGCAGCATCAGGAAGAACAGGGACAAGGAAGAGCTTTGCGCCTTTAGCTGTTGAGCAGTTCAGCTAGCCAGGTGCAGAGCAGTGTCAGATGGGGTAGCTTCATGTGTCCAGCCCTTGGTGCCCAGATACTGTAGAAGCTCAATAAGCATATGTTTTCTTTCTCCTTTGTCTCCACAGAGTTGTAGAGGTGCAAGCTCTTCATTTACAAAGCCGAGGCCCATGCCTCAGGAACCAGCAAAAGACCAGGAGCTAATGGAATCCAAGAAGAGGCCAGTCCACCTAGTGACCATTGGGCTCTCGATCTCTTCACCAAACTTTGTAAGTAAGAGAGTCACAGCTAGTACCATGCTACTCTATCAAACAACTAACTAATTGTACAGCCTCGGGTACCAACAAGCTGAGAGCTTCTGGGTTGGTGAACACATCACCATGCTAGGAGGGTGGCATGCCTGGAGAGGGCCTGGGAGCTCTGCATCCCGCCCCCATCTCTTCCATGTGGTTGATCCTGAGTTCTATCCACCCACCCCATACCTTGCCTTAGGCATCTCTTTCATTTGGCTGTTTCTGAGTTGTATCCTTTATGATGAAAATGGCAAGCATAAGTTAAATGTTTTTCTGAGTTCTGTGAGCCATTCTAGTGAATTATCAAATCTTAGGGGGGTCATGGGAACCTTCAAATTTGTAGGCAGCCAAGCAGAATGCAGGTAGACTGGGGACTCTTATCTGTGGCCGAAGTCTAAAGGAGTCTTGTGGACTAAGCCCTCAACCTGTGGGGTTTGTGCTAATTCTGAGTAGTGTCAGAATTAAATTGAATTGTAGGACTACAATGTACCTATATAAGTAGCTGTAAATGAATAAACATACTCCTCAGTATCCTTGCCAGCCAATACCGAGTGAGGTAATTTGCAACTTAACATTTTTCTAAAGTGAAATTTAGGGAAATAGGCTACGTATCTTTTGATCATTGTGCTGAGTGTGAGGAAACACAAGGAGAAATTTCCATTTCAGTTTCCACATCTATAAAATGAGCATCATATTGGTACCTACCTCATGAGGTTGATGTAGCATTAAATACAATACTACAAGTAAGGTGCTCAGTACAGTGTCTGGCGCAAGAAGCACTCAGTAAACAATAATGATAACTACCATTTGTTGAGCACTTACTATATGCCAAACGCTCTCGGAACTTTACAAACATAGGTTGAAGGGCGTATGACAATCTTATGAAGTAGATATTGTTATACCTATTAAACAATAAGGAGAAGAACAAATGCTAATTAAAGGTTAGATGACCTGATAATTTCTTCTGATACAATCAACGATCAGTTAATAGACAGTTGTTGGGCACAATGCTTATTGGATGCGGGTTCTGGACACCCTGCGATGTAATCTCAGCTTTCCTACTTAGCAGCAGGCGACCTTGGGCAAATAACTTAATGTCACTGAGCCTCAGTTGTCTTTTCTGGAAAATGGGGCTAATAATCATAGCTAATAGGGTTGTTGTGAGGCTAATTTGACAATATAAATGAAGCACGTTTGGCCTGTAAGGAACTGGTAATACCCCAGTTCAAAACATGCTGCTTGTTTTGAATCCCCGGCCACTCCACTTACTAGCTGGGTGACCTTGGGTAAGTCACTTAACCTCTCAGGCCTGGCCATGGTGAAGATTGAAGAGCTTAAAGTACATAAAGTGCTTATTTGGTAAGTGTTCAATACAGAAATAAGCGTGTTTATAGACATGAGTTTTTACAATTGACAGGGTCAGGCAGGAAACAGTATCAGACTGAGATCACAGGCAGGAAAGTCTCTAAGGGTTTTAAGGAGGCAGAGGCTGGGCGCTGAGCAAGTCTAAGTTGAGCCTCAAATTCAGTTCAATGCAGCATTTAGTATGGCAGGCTCCGTACTGGGTTCCAGGAATTTACACATGAATATGGGCAGTCCCAGCTGTCTGGGGGAGCAGTCTGTCTGGTGGGATAGATGGGTTAGGAAGCATCAAACTATGAAAATGTCCTGGGTATTACACTAGAGAAAGGCAAACGAAAAGGAGAAGCCAAGTAAGAAAGATGGGAGCAGTGGCCTGTGCCTGAGGGAATGACATGAGACTCAGAGGAAGCAAAGGAGAAAACTGGGTAAAGATGCTGGTTATTGATCTGCTAAGCCACCATGCTGTCTTGAAAGAACCCAGAGGCCTGCAGACATGAAAGATGACACTGTAAAAAGTTTGAGGGTTGTTTGGAAGGGGCTTTGATCAGATCATTGATATCATGTTCTTCCCTTTTGTCAGCTGTAACTGCAGTGTCCCAGGTATTCCTTGTTTTCTGACATTTAGCTAGGGTTGTCTGAATTCCAAGCTGAGAACTTCCAGCTCTGTTCTGTACTTCTGTATTAGGTAAGACTTTTTCTGGCAAATGGCAGAACCCTACTCAAACTGCATTAAGCAAAAAAGGGAATTTATTGTCCCACTTAATTAGAAATCCGAGGATGTTTCTCGTTTAAGGGAGATCTAGGGCCTCCAACTAGACAACCACATGCTCACCCTCCCGTCTCATTGTTCGGTTCAGCTTTTCTCCCTGTTGGCTTTGTTCTCAAGCAGTCTCCTCAGATTAGCAACCCCTCTGAAGAGAGTTACTTTTTTGCCAGTAGTTCCTGCAGAAGTTGCCAGGGTATTTTCATTGCCTTGGCTTGGGCACATGACCATTGACTAGGGGGGTGGAGTGTTCTGACTGGTCATGTCTGGCCGGGCATAGCCTGAAAGCCATTGGGTAAGAGCCATGATACTCAAACCGAATGAACTGAGAGTTGCGAAGAGGTGGTTCCACAAAAAAACAATGAGCCAAGAAAAACTTTTATCCACTACAGTGCTTTCTAAAGGAAGAAGGAAGTAGGGAGAAGAAGGTAAGGAGATAGAAGGGGAAAGGGGTTATTTCTGCAAAACCAGTATTTCCAGATCCATCGACTCAGTCGTGGATCTGCAGTCGCTCTTATTATGGATTGAACTCTTTTGACTTTTAAAGCTATTTCATTCCCCATATTTTAGAATTCCAAGCCTTTTATTACATTCTTATATTGCCTCTTGTTCTTGATTTCCATAGACAGTTTTATAGTGATACAATGAAAAAATACTTTGGAGAAAAATATTTTAGGAAGAGGTTTCCTCTGTACCTGGAATGGCAGGGGCTGTGTGTGATTTGGAGTCTTCAGTGTACTGCTTTTGGTTCTTAAAGCTGCACCAGTTTGGAACTCTTGGGATATTTCTACCGAACGGTAACAGCAGTGGATTATTCAGGTGTTGAGCACTGGGGTCTCTGACCTGGACTTTGATCTCTCTCTCTCTGTCTCTCTCTGTCTCTCTGTCTCTGTCTCTCTGTCTCTCTGTCTCTCTCTCTCTGTCTCTCTCTCTGCCGCTGAATACAGATGTGACAGTATGTTTACCTAGAAGTAAAGATCGTTCTCTTAACCAGACCCAAAGATCCTGGGACACATGGACTTTTTGTTCAGAATATTTGGACATATTTTCAGTTTTTCTCCATGTGCCCAACCTTTTCTCCTTTTTATTTTACTTGTGAACAGTTGACTTTGATTTTTCAACCAGCTCACTTGTTCCAAAGAAGGGTGCTAGGCACCATGGAAAGCCTTAAAAGTAGAACTGTACAGCACAGCTTAACCTTTTTTTTCCCCGCTTACCCTTCCATTGTAATTGTTATTTAAAATAGCTTCAACCCCAAGACTGGAACCCCTTAGCTGTCACCATAGCTGCCTCCACTCTCCTTGCATGTTTGATGGTATGAATTTAATGTGCCATCAGTTCCCAAAGCCCTGTTTTCCTGCCCATTCAAGACATCTCCCCCACTATCCTGAACCTCAAAGAGTTCATATTTAGTAATTGAAGGAGCTAAGAACCTTCCCATGTGAACCTACAAAGGGAGAGACCTACAGCACCAAAGCCTCAAAGCCATAGGCTTAACCAGTAGGGCTGCCCCCAGAAATCTCACTTGGATGTAAAGTAACCTCTATAAATGATGCAGCTCCTTTCCACTTATAAGGAAGACTTCTGGTGTCTGTCCTGTGGTCACACATGGCCCTGGCTGACTTACGCATGTGAATTCATTTCCTCTGTGAGCACTGTGTTGAATAAGCACTGTAGGCGGTTGTGGCCAAAATGTATTTCTCCTGAATTTCATTACTGCAGTTCTTCACTCAGAAAAGTGGTTGCAGGCAAAGAGAAGCTGAACTGAAGTAACAACTCCAGGACAAACCCCACCAGACAGTGTTTTGACTGCTTAAGAGCTGCCACGGAGTCCGTCATGTGGTCAGGCTTCTCATGGGTTGTCTAGATGCCTGGCCATCCAAGCTGCCATTTTTCACTGATTCATGGTCAATTCTGAAGGTCTTTATTTATAACCCAAAGAAACTTTCACACACACACACACACACACACACACACACACACACACACACACACACACACACACACACACACACACACACACACACACACACACACACACACACACACACACACACACACACACACACACACACACACACACCAGAAAGAGGAGGGAAACCTTTCAAGAAATTTTTATAAATAATGTTCCTTAATGGACATGGTGCTTCCCACAGTTCCCCAGGCTCTGTCTAAATGGATTAATGTTTTCACCTGGTCATCAAATTTCCTACATAAAGAGAGGAGAGCTCAAACATCTTATTTGAGAAAGACCCTGCAGCTGTGCAAATACAGTTTGCCCGAACATTAATCCATCTGTCAGGTGAGATTTCCTTCTTCAAATAGCAAGAATTCCAAGTGCGGTGGATTAGTGTCTAAGCTAAAAGAGTTCTCAGCTATGCAAAAGCTGAGTTATCGTGAAATCCATTCAGGATCCTCTGGGTATTCGGATTCTGAGTTTTCATGGGAACCAATGGACATTCCTCTCTGTCACTTGGCCCAAGAGTTTCAGCATCGTATTGAATTCTGACCCACTCCGTGAAGGGTCCCTTAATGATTCTATGCATCTTTCATTTATTCAAAAACATCAGGTGCATGTTGTGTGCCAGCCACAGTGCTGAGAGCTAAGGAAACAAAGATGAAGAATACCTCCCTTCAAGGAACTTGCAGTTTAAATGAAAGACGGGTATTACAACACAGTGTGATAGTGCTTTGCAAGTCAAGATAAAGTAATACCCCAAAATGGGAGTGGGATCAACTTTGAACAGGGAGGTGTGTTTCAGGAAGGCTTCTCAGAAGAGAAGATACCTGAGCCTGGGATTTGAGGAACAAGTAGGAATGGTGAGGGTCAGGAATTCTAGACAGAGGGACCACCATGTGCGAAGTCATTGAGATATAAAAGAAGTGTGAAAAGGGAGCTCCAAGTGGCTGGAGAGGACCTAGTATAGGGAGCACAGGGCAAGCTTGATAGCAGGCAAAACATGTAGGGCCTCTGAATCATTCATTCTTAAGTGTGGAGCCATTAAAGGCTTTCCATCAGAGAGGTGATTTGAGCAGGTCTGTATTTCCGAAAATTTGCTTTTGGCTCTAGCATGACGGATGGCAAGTCACATTATACTTATTTTCTGTGTCAAATAATTAGTAATTTATATAGCTTCTCTTCTTTATTAATTTATCCTAGAGATGGCATATATACACTACAGTTCCCCCTCTTCCTGAAGCCATGAGAGATATTGCTAATCAGTTTTAATATCTTTCTCACTAAATTCAGATGCAGACTAAACCTCTTCTCTCAACCCTAATATTCAAGCGTTCATTATCAACTACCTGGAGTTGGCATCAAATTGAGTCTTGTTCTCCACCCCTGGCCTGTTGCTTGCAGGGCCTCATTGCTCTGTATGCCATTTGATATCTGTCTTCCTCTTATACTTGCCCTATCCTCAGCATAAGGCAGCTCATTCCAGAGCAGCCCCTCTCCTCCTTTATCCCTTTCTCTCTCTCTTTATCTCTGTCTCTTTCTCTTTATCTCTATCTCTTTATCCCTTTCTCTCTTTCTCTCTCTTAGCGTAACTAGCTGCCTCTAGTTCTTTGCTTTCTCTGGCCTGAGGGTCCTGAGTCCATTCTGTTTCCTAAATCCAGAAGCTATAATTGAGTTGTTAGGTGAGTTTGACTTATGGCTGCTCGCAGTGCCTATAGCTTCCTAAACGCTTCTGAGAGGAGCCTCATTACAGGTAACGTCAGCTCTCTTTCTGTGCCAATTATAATTTATCCCAATCTTTACAGGAGCATGTTTACCCTTTTTGTTCTCAGGATAATAAAGCAAATCAAACTGTCTTCTTTAGTTCTTTCTGTTGGCTTCACCAGATGAATTCCTATGTAGTATACTATGGCTGCCATCATAAAAGCCCATCTTTCAAGGTTAGGTTTACCTTGCAATTCTGCTGTGACCATGCAGGGGAAAGAAAGAAGAGGAAATAAAAGAAATATACTAGGAAACTGGTAGGTTGCCGACCTTTGTCAAGATCTGGATTTTAAGTCAGCAAGCTATTATTTGAGTTTCAGGCTCTGAAATGACCTTAGATATGTCACTTCTTTCCTCTCTCTGCCTTCGTTCCCTTATCAATAAAATGAAGACATAGGGCTTCCCTGGTGGCGCAGTGGTTGAGAGTCCGCCTGCCGATGCAGGGGACACGGATTCGTGCCCCGGTCCGGGAAGATCCCACATGCCGCGGAGCGGCTGGGCCCATGAGCCATGACCGCTGAGCCTGCGCGTCTGGAGCACAGGCTCTGCAACGGGAAAGGCCACAACAGTGAGAGGCCCGCGTACCGCACAAAAAAAAAAAAAAAAAAATGAAGACATAGGATGAATTCTCGTTTTGTCCAAAATTTTCTTTAGTTCCATGCGTGGAGTTTCCTGAGAAATGGTATTCCTGTATGGAATAGAACACTAAAATTGATAGGCAGGCAGAGGAATAAGAGCTAGTAACAAATGTTGGGAAGGAATGACCAGGAAGGTAGGAGAGAAATGAGAAAAGTATAAGGTCATGAAAAACAAGAAAAGAGAGGGTCTTGAGAAAGATGAATGAGCCATGTCCAATGTTCTTTAGATGTCAAATAATATAAGGACTGAAAAGAAATGAATATTTGACTTTAGTGACCAATAAGTAGTCTGAAGAGTGATTAGACGTGAGAGTAGAGAAAGGTATAGAGAGAAACACCCCAAAATATTATTATCGGCTCCCTTGGTGGCGGGAAGAGAGTACTAGAAAAGAAGGCAGTAGAGAATATTAAGTTTTTTTAAAAAAATTATTTACTACTTGACCCTATATTAGTTTTGTAATTTTTAAAAGTCCAGATCAAAGAATGAATGAGAAATGAAAAAGTAAAGACAGCAATTATAAGCTCTACTTCCAAGAAGTTTGTCTAGTGAGTATAAACGTTTGACACAAGATTTTTGTGGTCAAACAAAAGGAGCCAAAGTGAAAAAAATCTTTTCATTATTCACATTTGACTCAAATTTTACCATTCCACAACCGTAGCTCTCCTCCAGAAGTCTTTTCACTGACGAAAGAAGAAAGAGCAGGGTGAAAAGAGAAAATAGCACCTGATATATAATAAAATCCTTCCATTGACGAAAGTCATTCTGGAGGCTGCATTTGTACTACTTACAGATTTCTCCACGCCGAAGGGTCATTGCAGGTGTGGGATTTGGAGCTCTAATCTAAGTTGGTTTTGTATTATCGTGCAGCCCCTACATGTAATCTTAATGAAGGACACCTCCGAAGAGCGTGGTACAGAGGTAAGCCCGGAGCCTCTCCTTAGCCACTCTTTCTAACTGCCCTCTATAGCTTCAAGAAGCTTTAAAGCTTTAACTCTGAATGAGCTGGGATCTCACACTTGGGACCAATATTGGGCATCATCCATAAACCTAACTGGGGAAAGAAGATGTAAAGATAAGCAGAAAGAAACTACTATCTTAAGCCATGTTTTAAAAAGGTTTTTTGCATAGTTAAAAAAAAAACAGTTGGCATTTTGTCAATATCCTAAGACTACTGGGAAAACACGTTTTACTGTATAAGTGTGTTTGGAGGAAAAAAAGGAGAAAAAACAAATAGAAAAAACTTTTGAGCTCAGGAATGAAAGACAGTATTGCAAACTTGGCAACTACTGGAGCTTTGAAAAGAATGAGACAAAGACAAAGGTGTGGGGAGGTGGTGGGAGGAAAGCTCAGTCACTTAGCAGTGGAATTTTCTCATATTCTTTTAGTGAAATGCTTGAAAAATTTTTTTCTAAAATTTTATTCTGTATAACATGAGGTAAAATGCCCTTTCTGGTCACAACAGTGCATCACATCATCTAAAATACCTCTTTCCCATAGAAAACTTTCCTCCAATCATCAAGGCCACACATGCTTTGGCTGAAATTTCTAGCTTTCAAAGTGAGGACACATTGAAGCAACAACCGGGGGCTTCCCTGGTGGCGCAGTGGTTAAGAATCCGCCTGCCAATGCAGGGGACAAGGGTTCGAGTTCACTGAACACACTATTTGCTCAAGTCATCGATGACCCCCTAACTGCCAAATATGATGGACATTTCTCAGTCCCTATTAGTATCTCTATGACCTTAGACTCCAATCATAATTCCCTCTTGAAAGACTGCCCTTCTTTGGATTCTGCACCATCAAAACCCTGTTTTGACTCTTTTCCCTCTGACAGCTCGTAGTTCCTATGTAGACTTCTCTTCTTTCAAGCCCATTGCAGCCCCTTGACTTCTTTCTCTGTGTGCCCTCTCTCTGGCTGGTCTCATCATCCATTCCAATGGCTCCAGACATAGATGTTCCTACCTACTGTTCATATCCACTGGAATGTCTCATAGACTGTTTAGACGCAATATGACCAAACTGAACTCTAATTGAAGAAGCTTCTCTTCCAGAATTGCTTCCATATCTCATTGAATGGCACCGTTGTTCCCCAAGTTCCCCTGTCCAGCAACTTGAAAATCACCCTTGAAAACTTTCGCTTCAACTTCTTCTATCCTAATTCTTCCTTCTTAACAGATGTCCATTCAACCCAGCTGCCTCTACCTGCTAAACAGAACTCCAATCCAATCACTTTTCTCCACCCCTTTTACCACTATCACAGTTCTCTGTTTCCAGTCTTGCTCCTGGCTAATTCATCACACTGCAACCCATAGTGTAACTTTAAAAGCCCTTTAAAATGTTTCACTTTGTCCAAATATCTTTTCAACAATCACATGATGTAGTAGTTCTCCCTGTTCTGGGATTCTCTAAGCTCTCTATAGCTTTTCTCTCTACTTTTTTTGCCTATGACTGGTCCTTGGGGTCCCTTTTTTCAGGGCACCTCCTGTTCACTGTAGGAAGTCAAATCAGGGTGGCGAGAGATGTCTCCCTACTCACCTCCACGTGTTCCCTCTGCCATGACTCTCCCACATTTATGGTCATTATTTAATTCTCATCTCCTCTGCTAGAGTATAAGCTCAGAAAGGACAAGAAAACTATTTAACTTGTTTTCCACAGTATCTTCTGGGACGGGAACAGCATTTTGTTCATTGAAGCTGCTCAGTTTGTTTAATACTGGGTAAATGAATGAATAAATGAATGCCCTAAAATCTGTTTGCTAATGCAACAGTGGCTTTTGGTCCTAGTCATTCTGCTACTAAAATAAAATAATAGAAATATTTTCTCATTTTCAGGGAGAACTGAAGTCCAGAATTATCTTAAGCTCAAAAAAACATGCCATAAGGTTTCCATACCTGCTACTAGTCATGTGTATACCACACTGTACAAAAGCCTTTGAGATCTGAAACAAGTTTGAACGTCCCAGCTTGAGCTACATTTCACACTCTTCTTCTCTGTCCTGAATATCTTATCTCTCTGCTTAGACTCACCCCCACCCCCTAACCCTCACATATATTGGTACATTACTCTGCTCCACACAAAGGCACCCAGCCAGGGGGCCAGTGAGAGGGAAATCGGTCTCAAGCCCTAGGTCTGGCAGAAGGTTGCTGAGAACCCAGAGGAAGGGATGCATTTTTCTAATTTGTGTTCTCAGAAGGAGTACATTTTTGCGGTTTGCACAAAGGCTACCCAAAGTGCTAACAGATGGCAATGTGCCAGCTTGCCCCTAATTTCTTGAACTCCCACTGCAAAGCTCACCTTGATTCATGGAAATAGCCAAAAACAGTGATCTCTGAACTGGCTTTTCTATTCCAGTTTCTAATTCAGATAGTCCAAAAGATTGATCTAGTTCACCACTAAGAAGCTCACTGTTTGTGTGTGTGTTTTTTTTTAACATCTTTATTGGAGTATAATTGCTTTACAATGGTGTGTTAGTTTCTGCTGTATCACAAAGTGAATCAGTTATACATATACATATATCCCCATATCCCCTCCCTCTTGCATCTCCCTCCCACACTCCCTATCCCACCCCTCTAGGTGGTCACAAAGCACCGAGCTGATCTCCCTGTGCTACGCGGCTGCTTCCCACTAGCTATCTATTTAACATTTGGTAGTGTATATATGTCCATGCCACTCTCTCACTTCGTCCCAGCGTACCCTTCCCCCTCCCCGTGTCCTCAAGTCTGTTCTCTACGTCTGCGTCTTTATTCCTGTCCTGCCCCTACGTTCTTCAGAATCACTTTTTTTTTTTAGATTCCATATATATGTGTTAGAATACAGTATTTGTATTTCTCTTTGTGACTTACTTCACTCTGTATGACTTACTCTAGCTCCATGCACCTCACTACAAATAACTCAGTTTCGTTTCATTTTATGGCCGACTAATATTCCATTGTATATATGTGCCACATCTTCTTTATCCATTCATCTGTCGATGGACACTTAGGTTGCTTCCATGTCCTGGCTATTGTAAATAGTGCTGCAATGAACATTGTGGTACATGACTATTTTTGAATTACGGTTTTTTCAAGGTATATGCCCAGTAGTGGGATTGCTGGGTCATATGGTAGTTCTATTTGTAGTTTTTTAAGGAACCTCCATACTGTTCTCCATAGTGGCTGTTATCAATTTACATTCCCACCAACAGTGAGAGGACTCCCTTTTCTGCACACCCATTCCAGCATTTATTGTTTGTAGACTTTTTGATGATGGCCATTCTGACCGATGTGAGGTGGTACCTCATTTTAGTTTTGATTTGCATTTCTCAAGTGATTAGTGATGTTGAGCATCCTTTCATGTGTTTGTTGGCAGTCTGTATATCTTCTTTGGAGAAATGTCTATTTAGGGCTTCTGCCCATTTTTGGATTAGGTTGTTTGTTTTGTTGATACTAAGCTGCATGTGCTGCTTGTAAATTTTGGAGATTATCCTTTGTCAGTTGCTTCATTTGCAAATATTTTCTCCCATTCTGAGGGTTGTCTTTTTGTCTTGTTTATGGTTTCCTTTGCTGTGCAAAAGCTTTGAAGTTTCATTAGGTCCCATTTGTTTATTTTTGTTTTTATTTCCATTTCTCTAGGAGGTGGGTCAAAAAGGATCTTGCTGTGATTTATGTCATAGAGTGTTCTGCCTGTGTTTTCCTCTAAGAGTTTTGTAGCCTCTGGGCTTGCATTTAGCTCTTTAATCCATTTTGAGTTTATTTTTGTGTATGGTGTGAGGGAGTGCTCTAATTTCATTCTTTTACATGTAGCTGTCTAGTTTTCCCAGCACCACTTATTGAAGAGGCTGTCTTTTCTCCATTGTATGGTCTTGCCTCCTTTGTCATAAATTAGGTGCCCATATGTACGTGGGTTTATCTCTGGGCTTTCTATCCTGTTCCATTAATCTAATTTCTGTTTTTGTACCAGTAGCATACTGTCTTGATTACTGTAGCTTTTTACTGTAGTTTGAAGTCAGGGAGCCTGATTCCTCCAGCTCTGTTTTTCTTTCTCAAGACTGCTTTGGCTATTTGGTGTCTTTTGTGTTTCCATACAAACTGTGAAATTTTTTATTCTAGTGCTGTAAAAAATGCCATTGGTAGTTTGATAGGGATTGCATTGAATCTGTAGATTGCTTTGGTAGTATAGTCATTTTCACAATGTTGATTCTTCCTATCCAAGAACATGATATAACTCTCCTTCTGTTTGTATTGTCTTTCATTTCTTTCATCAGTGTCTTACAATGTTCTGCATACAGGTCTTTTGTCTCCTTAGGTAGGTTTATTCCTAGGTGTTTTATTCTTTTTGGTGCAGTGGTAAATGGGAGTGTTTCCTTAATTTCTCTCTCAGATATTTCATCATTAGTGTATAGGAATGCAAGAGATTTCTGTGCATTAATATTGTGTCCTGCTACTTTACCAAATTCATTGATTAGCTCTAGTAGTTTTCTGGTAGCATCTTTTGGATTCTCTATGTGTAGTATCATGTCATCTGCATACAGTGACAGTTTTACTTCTTCTTTTCCAATGGGAATCCTTTTATTTCTTTTTCTTTCTGATTGCTGTGGCTAAAACTTCCAAAACTATGTCGAATAATAGTGGTGAGAGTGGGCAACCTTTTCTTGTTCCTGACCTTAGAGGAAATGGTTTCAGTTTTTCACCATTGAGAATGATGTTGGCTGTGGGTTTCTCATATATGGATTTTATTATATAGAGGTAGTTTCCCTCTATGCCCACTTTCGGGAGAGTTTTTATCATAAATGGGTGTTGAATTTTGTCAAAAGCTTTTTCTGCATCTATTGAGATTATCATATGGTTTTTACCCTTCAATTTGTTAATATGGTGTATCACATTGATTGATTTGCATATATTGAAGAATCCTTACATTCCTGGGATAAATCCCACTTGACCATGGTGTATGATCCTTTTAATGTGCTGTTGGATTCTGTTTGCTAGTATTTTGTTGAGGATTTTTGCATCTGTGTTCATCACTGATATTGGCCTGTAGTTTTCTTTTTTTGTGACATCTTTGTCTGGTTTTGGTATCCGGGTGATGGTGGCCTCATAGAATCAGTTTGGGAGTGTTCCTCCCTCTGCTATATTTTGGAAGAGTTTGAGAAGGATGGGTGTTAGCTCTTCTCTAAATGTTTGGTAGAATTCGCCTGTGAAGCCATCTGCTCACCAACAAACTTTTGTTTGTTGGAAAGTTTTTAAATCACAGTTTCAATTTCAGTGCTTATGATTAATCTGTTTTTATCTTCTATTTCTGCCTGGTTCAGTCTCGGAAGGTTGTGTTTTTTTAAGAATTTGTCCATTTCTTCCAGGTTGTCCATTTTATTGGCATGGAGTTGCTTGTAGTAATCGCTCATGATCCTTTGTATTTCTGCAGTGTCAGTTGTTACTTTTCCTTTTTATTTCTAATTCTATTGATTTGAGTCTTTTCCCTTTTTCTCTTAATGAGTCTGGCTAATGGTTTATCAATTTTGTTTATCTTCTCAAAGAACCAGCTTTTAGGTTTATTGATCTTTGCTATCGTTTTCTTCATTTCTTTTTCATTTGTTTCTGATCTGATCTTTATGATTTCTTTCCTTCTGCTAACTTTGGGGGTTTTGTTGTTGTTGTTGTTCTTTCTCTAATTGCTTTAGGTGTAAGGTTATTTGAGATTTTTCTTGAGGTAGGATTGTATTGCTATAAACTTCCCTCTTAGAACTGCTTTTATGCATTCCATTGGTTTTGGGTCATCTTGTTTTCATTGTCATTTGTTTCTAGGTATTTTTTGATTTCCTCTTTGATTTCTCCAGTGATCTCTTGGTTATTTAGTAGTGTATTGTTTAGCCTCCATGTGTTTGTATATTTTACAGTTTTTTTTCCTGTAATTGATATCTAGTCTTATAGCCTGTGGTGGAAAAAGATACTTGATATGATTTCAGTTTTCTTAAATTTACCAAGGCTTGATTTGTGACCCAAGATATGATCTACCCTGGAGAATGTTCCATGAGCACTTGAGAAGAAAGTGTATCCTGTTGTTTTTGGATGGAATGTCCTATAAATATCAGTTAAGTCCATCTTGTTTAATGTGTCATTTAAAGCTTGTGTTTCCTTATTTATTTTCATTTTGGATGATCTGTCCATTGGTGAAAGTGTGGTGTTAAAGTCCCCTACTATGATTTTGTTACTGTCAATTTCCCCTTTTATGGCTGTTAGCATTTGCCTTATGTATTGAGGTGCTCCTATGTTGGGTGTATAAATATTTACAATTGTTATATCTTCTTGGATTGATCCCTTGATCGTTATGTAGTGTCTTTCTTTGTCTCTTGTAATAGTCTTTATTTTAAAGTCTATTCTGTCTTATATGAGAATTGCTACTCCAGTTTTCTTTTGAT
This sequence comes from Grampus griseus, assembly GCF_964374135.1. NCBI lineage: Eukaryota > Metazoa > Chordata > Mammalia > Artiodactyla > Delphinidae > Grampus > Grampus griseus. The sequence goes on along the minus strand of NC_139019.1, from coordinate 119,879,530 downwards.
TTCCACTTGCATAGAATATTTTTCCATCCCCTCACTTTCAGTCTGTACATGTCCTAGGTCTGAATTGGGTCTCTTGTCGACAGCATATATATGGGTCTTTTTTTGTATCCATTCAGCCAGTCTATGTCTTTTGGCTCAAGTATTTAATCCATTTACATTTAAGGTAATTACTGATATGTATGTTCCTATTACCATTTTCTTAATTGTTTTGGGTTTGTCATTGTATGTCTTTTCCTTCTCTTGTGTTTCCTGCCTAGAGAAAAGTTCCTTTAGCATTTGTTGTAAGGCTGGTTTGGTGGTGCTGAGTTCTCTTAGCTTTTGCTTGTCTGTAAAGGTTTTAATTTCTCGGTCGAATCTGAATGAGATCCTTGCTGGGTAGAGTAATCTTGGTTGTAGGTTTTTCCCTTTCATCACTTTAAATATGTTCTGCTAGTTCCTTCTGGCTTGCAAAGGTTCTGCCGAAAGATCAGCTGTTAACATTATGGGGTTCCCTTGTATGTTATTTGTTGCTTTTCCCTTGCTGCTTTTAATATTTTTTCTTTGTGTTTAATTTTTGATTGTTTGATCAATATGTGTCTTGTCATGTTGTTTCTCCTTGGATTTATCCTGTATGGGACTCTGCGCTTCCTGGACTTGACTATTTCCTTTCCCATATTATGGAAGTTTTCAATTATACTCTCTTCAAATATTTTCTCAGTCCCTTTCTTTTTCTCTTCTTCTTCTGGGACCCCTATAATTCGAATGTTATCGTGTTTAATGTTGTCCCAGAGGTCTCTGAGACTCTCCTCAATTCTTTTCATTCTTTTTTCTTTATTCTGCTCTGCAGTAGTTATTTCCACTATTTTATCTTCCAGGTCACTTATCCGTTCTTCTGCCTCAGTTATTCTGCTGCTCATTCCTTCTAGAGAATTTTTAATTTCATTTATTGTGTTGTTCATCAGTGTTTGTTTGCTCTTTAGTTCTTCTAGATCCTTGTTAAAACTTTTTTGTATTTTCTCCATTCTATTTCCAAGGTTTGGGATCATCTTTACTCTAATTATTCTGAATTCTTTTTCAGATAGACTGCCTATTTCCTCTTCATTTGTTAGGTCTGGTGGGTTTTTACCTTGCTCCTTCATCTTCTGTGTGTTTCTCTGTCTTCTCATTTTGCTTAACTTACTGTGTTTGGGGTCTCCTTTTCACAGCCTGCACATTCATAGTTCCCATTGTTTTTGGTGTATGCCCCCAGTGGTAAGGTTGGTTCAGTAGGTTGCGTAGGCTTCCTGGTGGAGGAGACTGGTGCCTGTGTTGTGGTTGATGAAGCTGGATCTTGTCTTTCTGGTGGCAGGACCACATATGGTGATGTGTTTTGACATGTCTGTGAACTTAGTATGATTTTAGGCAGCTTCTCTGCTAATGGGTGGGTTTGTGTTCCTGTCTTGCTAGTTGTTTGGCATGGGGTGTCCAGCACTGGAGCTTGCTGGTCATTGAGTGGAGCTAGGTCTTAGCACTGAGATGGAGATCTCTGGGAGAGCTCTCGCTGATAGATATTACGAGGGGCCGGGAGGTCTCTGGTGGACCAATGTCCTAAACTCAGCTCTCCCACCTCGGAGGCTCAGGCCTGACATCTGGCTGGAGCACCAAGACGCTGTCAGCCACAGGGCTGGGTCAACCTGGAGAAGATGGACTGAAGCCAGGAGAAACCTAGAGGATGGCAGACCTGTCAGAAGGCTTGTTTGATGAAATCCAAGGCAAATGATGGTGACATTCTGTATCTAGGCTCCACTTGCAAAGGGGAAAGGGGTGCCTCGGGAAACCAAGTGGTCTCTTCCACGATGATGGCTCATAAGGGCACGGATTCAAATCCTCACTCTTTCAACACATTTAAATCAGTCCCAGTTAAGTGTTTTGTATAAGGGTTAAAGTGTTATTTTCTCAGCATTGTTTTCCAGTGATAGTTTTACTAAGGAACCATTTCTGCTTTAGCAAAGGCAGTGAACAATTTGTCTTTTGGTTTGTGGGTTCACCTACATGACCAATTTATGCCATTCCAGGGGTGGGATGAAGGGAGCAGTAATAACCTCAGCACTAGGGATTTAGCTCAGTGACCCAGCAAGTTGGGAATGTGCCCAGGCTTCTTTAAGGAATCATCCAACCGTGACTGTTTTATTCAGTTCTCTAAATGCAGTGCAAATCATGCAGTTATTTTTCTTGATTCTAAAGATCTTTGGTTTTCATCTTTAATTGTTTAAATGCGCTTTCTAAATTGTTCTTTTGGGGATATTAATATGCATTGCTTGGGGTGAAATAGAAGTACATGTTGGATTTGAGAAATGCTAAATCAAACACAGTTGAACAGGTTTCTCTCCAGTAGGATTTATTGAAGATTTTATTTTCAAAAATAAATTATGAATCTCCAGGGATTGGAGTCTCTAATGTGAAATGTTTTCAAACATAATTGGCCAAGAAGCCCCCTTCAAAGTGCAACTCTTCAAGGACTGATGTTCCACAGAATCCACTCTGGAAAACGTTGGCCAAAGTGTTGCCTTCCAGAATTGCTTTGCAACATTCCTTCCAAGTTTGTGGAGAACCAACACACAGGTCATAAGATTTCTTTTCAATCACCATAATGTGGAATCTTACCAAATGACATTTTGAAAGTTTAATTTCTTTAAAATCTAGTAATTAGATCTCCCTATGTGATGGACAGAGACACTTAATTTTGGGGGTTCAGGCATGTTAGAATTTAAAATCTAGCTAGATCTAGGAAGATTATGAAAAAAACCCATTGGATTTGGAGTTAAATTCCAGACTCAGGTAGGACGTTTTCTTGTTCATTTTCTTTTTAATAAATTTATTTATTTATTTTTGGCTGCATTGGGTCTTCATTGCTGCATGCAGGCTTTCTGCAGTTGTGGTGAGCGGGGGCTATTCTTCGCTGTGGTGTGCAGGCTTCTCATTGTGGTGGCTTCTCTTGTTGCGGAGCACGGGCTCTAGGTGCACAGGCTTCAGTATTTTTGGCATGTGAGCTCAGTAGTTGTGGCTCGTGGGATCTAGAACGCAGGCTCAGTAGTTGTGGCACATGGGCTTAGTTGCTCTGTGGCATGTGGGATCTTCCTGGTCCAGAGTTCGAACCCATGTTCCATGCATTGGCAGGCGGATTCTTAACCACTGCACGCCCAGGGAAGTCCCTGTTTGTTTTCAATTCTAGGGTTTTGTTTAGTTTTGCCCTAAAATTCTCTATTTTGACTTTATAAAATTCTCTATAATTGCCTTTCCTTTTCCCTCTCCTAATTTTAGGAAACCTAATTTTAGTATCTCTGTCGGACTTCCAGTCCTTGGTTTTCAAACTTTGATATATATTAGAATCACAGGTAGGCATAGAGAGTAGAGGGAAGTGGGGGACAGTAGTTGGGGAGGGTGGTTGAGAGTTTCTGATGCCTAGTCTGATCCCAGGCCAATTACATCGGAACCCCAGGGATTGGGGATTTCAATTTAGTCTCTACACACTGTGAGGTTAGTTTTATGTGTCAACTTGTCTGGGCCACGATATTCAGTTTTTGGTCAAACACTAGTGTAGTTGTTGTGAAGGTGGTTTTTAGATGTGAGTAACGTGTAAATCAGTAGACTTTAAGTAAAGCAGATTACTCTCCATAATGTGAGTGGGCCTTATTCAATCAGTTGGAGGCCTTTAAAAAAAAAAGGCTGAGGTCCCTCAAGGAAGAAGGGATTCTGCCTCCAGACTGCAGTGGCAATAGCAGCTCTTCCCTGACTCTCCAACCTGCTGGCCTGCAGAATTCAGACAGCCCCCATAATCGTATGAGCGAATTCCTTAAAACCAAGCTCTTTATATATATAGATAGATAGATACATATAGATAGATAGATACATATAGACACACCACACACACACACACACACACACACACACACACACACACACACACCTATACTCATATACTCTATCTGCACGTATGTATATATATGTACATCCTATTAGTCCTGTTTCTCTGAAGAACCCTAAGTAATACAGTCTCATTATCAAGCTTCTTAACCACTTTTACCAGGACTACAGCCTCCCTAATCTTCAGCTGCATCTGTCTTCCTCGTTATAACTTATGAGTAGAATAACTATTTTTACAAAGTAACATACTGAATTCAAGCAATAGAATCCTTTATATTCAAGCATGGAGAATAATACATCTTTACTTGACCAAATTAGTTTCTTAATTGGCCTTGCTCTTGTAGCTAAATGTATCATGTTAATCTTGAACATTTTTAATAAGTAGATTTATATTAGAGACCAAGTGTTAAAATTGTTTAAACTTGAAAGGCCCAGTTCACAATGAAATGAAACAGATTCTGGTGGATGTCACTGAGCTGCCAATAAGGATTAATTGTAACTCAAATGTTCTTTATTATTCGTTAATTATGTAATTGTTATTCATCCAGGCTTCTTGATTTTCCATGTTAAAGAATCATGCTTCTCTTTCACCCAAGCCTTTCTGTTTAGTTAACTAATTAATTAAGGATGGGGATATTCTGCATTTATTAGCATCCTAATGGGAGATTGATTCCCTGTAGCCCAAACATCTACATATGTTCAATTTTTGAGCTCAGCTTTCTCTCCTTTTAAGTGATTATCATTTTAATTGCAGATACTAGGAATTAAAAAACATGCCCTTAAACATCCAGTCCAGTCCAGATCATTAAAACTGTCCCTTGTAGACAAATGCAAATGTTGGTACAAGCACTAGAAAGGAATCACACATAACCAGAGCAAGGTATAAATCATCACTAGCCAAGGATACCTGTGGTCTTTGCCATTCCTGTCCTTGAGGTCTGAAGGGCCAGCAACTTTGTAGGAGCATCCACTGGCCTAAGGGTCATTCAAATCTAATTCTTTTTCTTTTCCCAACAGGCTTGGAAGCCAAAACCATAAACATTTATTGAGTTGAACTGTATCAAATATTAAAAATTAGGACATTGTCCCAGAGCCAAAGACATATCATCCATGTTTCAAAGAACCTCGGGAACGTGGGCTACAGGGTCTTGCATTATATTCAGTTAACCACAGCATGTCACATACTGGTAAAAGAGGGTTCTCTGGTTCCTGGTTGGGGGAAAACCATTTTAATCAGTTGCTTAGGTGGATAGAAGAATGCTTAGTTGCTAGTTATGCATTAAAGCCTACCTTGTTTAAAATTTATTTTATTGAAGTATAGTTGATTTACAGTGGTGTGTAAATTTCTGCTGTTCAGCAAAGTGATTCAGTTTTATATATATATACATATATATATACACACATTCTTTTTCATATTCTTTTCTAATATGGTTTATCCCAGGATACTGAATATAGTTCCCTATGCTGTACAGGAGGACCTTGTTGTTTATCTATTCTATATATAATAGTTTGCACTTGCTAATCCCAAACTCCTAATCCATCCCTTCCCCACCTACCTCCATCCTTGGCAACCACAAGTCTGTTCTTTATGTCTGTGAGTCTGTTTCTGTTTCGTAGATAAGTTCATTTGTGTCGTATTTTAGATTCCACATATAAGTGATATCATATGGTATTTGTCTTTCTCTTTCTGACTTCAGTTAGTATGATAATCTCTAGGTCCATCCATGTTGCTGCAAATGGCATGATTTCATTCATTTTTATGAAAGCCTACCTTTCATTGCGGGAAAGTGTAGAACCAGCTACAAAACTTGCGGGACCCAGTGCAAAATGAATTGTGGACATGCATATTGCACTTATCTCCTCTGCTCACCATAACACTCCATTGTCTCATTGACCTTCACTTACAAAACACAAATTTGAAGATTAAGTTATTAAGAATTTCAAAACTGACAGCAGAGTTTTAAACCAAGTGGTTCCTTCTTAGGGTGGGACCCTATGCAACAGACAAGTCCTGTTGCATGATGTTGGCCCTGAACAAGGATGAAACTGTTCACTCCTTTAGGCGGGGTGGGGGAGGGGGAGCTTTGATGTTAACCTTTTTTGGTTCTGAGGTGGGTTTCTTTGCAAATAATCCTTTTCCTTTAAATTCAAAGATGCCAGAAACATTATTTAGATAAACTGGCTCTACATTCTCGGGTGGTAGTAAGTTAACTCTGATGACTTTGGCTTACACATATGACTTTGGCTTACCACAAAGGATCATATCCTACAAAGAGGCAAATTTACCACTAGGACTTTAGGGGCCATGGCTGGAAGTGAAGCAGCAGAGTTTAGGAGTTAAGAACATGAGCTCTAGAACCATACAAAGCTACATTCAAACCAAAACGTTTTCATTTCTTTTTTTTTAAATTTTTATTTTATATTGGACTATAGTTGATTTACAATGTTTTGTTAGTTTCAGGTGTACAGCAGAGTGATTCAGTTATACATATACATATATCTATTCTTTTTCGAATTCTTTTCCCATTTAGGTTATTACAGACTATTGAGTAGAGTTCCCTATGCTATACAGTAGGTCCTTGCTGGTTATCTGTTTTAAATATAGAGTGTGTATATGTCAATCTCAAACTCCCAATTTATCCCTCCGCCACCCACCTTTCCCTTTTGGTAATCATAAACTTGTTTTCTGTGTCTGTAAGTCTGTTTCTGTTTTGTAAGTAAGTTCATTTATACCATTTTTTTTTTTTAGATTCCACGTATAAGTGATATCATATGATATTTGTCTTTCTCTGACTTACTTCACTTAATATGAAAATCTCCATGTCTATCCATGTTGTTGCAAATGGCATTATTTCATTCTTTTTAATGGTTGAGTAATATTCCGTTGTATATACGACCACATCTTCTTTAACCATTCATCTGTTGATGGACATTAGGTTGCTTCCATGTCTTGGCTATTGTAAACAGCACTGCAATGAACATTGAGGTGCATGTATCCTTTCGAACCATGGTTTTCTCTGGGTATATGCCCAGGGGTGGGATTGCTAGATCATATGGTAGCTCTATTTTTAGTTTTTTAAAGAACCTCCATACTATTTTCCATAGTGGCTCTACCAATTCACATTCCCACCAACAGTGTAGGAGGGTTCCCTTTTCTCCACACCCTCTCCAGCATTTATTGTTTGTAGACTTTTTGGTGATGGCCATTCTGACTGGTGTGAGGTGATACCTCATTGTAGTTTTGATTTGCATTTTTCTAATAATTAGTGATGTTGAGCATCTTTTCGTGTGCCTCTTGGCAATCTGTATGTCTTCTTTGGAGAAATGTCTATTTAGGTCTTCTGCCCATTTTTTGATTGGGTTGTTTGTTTTTTTGATATTGAGCCTCATGAGCTGTTTGTAAATTTTCGGGATTAATCCCTTGTCAGTCCCATCATTTACAAATATCTTCTCCCATTCTGTGGTTTGTCTTTTCATTTTGTTTCCTTTGCTGTGCAAAAGCTTTTCATTTTCCCGCAGTGCTGACCCCAGCTAGACAATCTAGACATGGAGCTAGACTCCATGTCTGGATTTGCACATGCATGTACACAAAAAGTTCACTAAGACTTTTGTGTGTGTAGCCAAAGTTATGAAGGCAGGAAGTGAACTATGTTGATGTTATAGAACTATAAGCAGTTGCTCTTAAAATATTCTTCATTTTCACCAGTTTGGACTCCAACCTGCCTCCATCTCAGGAGAAAAGACAAATATCCTCCCCTGTGTTTTTCTTACTCAGATTAATCGAGGCTTCCCTTGGTTTCACTCTCTCTTTCCAGTCTACATGCAACCCTGTAGATACACCCACATTTTTCTGAATGGAGACCCCAAGCTCTATGTTGTGCTTATTTTCAAATTTGAGGATTTTCTTTAAACATTCATTATATATCAGTCTCTGTCCTAAGAGCTTGACATAATACTTAATCCTCACAACAACCTTGCTAGGTATTATTATTGCCATTTGACAACGAGTTATCTGAGGCACAACAAGATTAAGTAATTTGCATAGCTAGTAATAGTAGATTTGGATTTCAAGTGTAGATCTATTGGACTTGGGCTTTTAAGAATTGCTAAGTCAATACAGTGCTCATGGGTAACTTCTTGTTTGGGGGTGTGTTCACTCACATCCTCATCCATCATAGCATCCCCTCTCTTCATTGTCCTTCCTGCCTGTATAATTTCACTGCTGCAGTTTTATAACCAGGATACATACCAAAGAGTCATAAAAAAGGGAAGAAACAAAGGGAGAAATGAAACCAAATTAATACTTAAGAATCTTAGTGTATGAGTTAGCAGGAAAATAAATTCAGAATGTGAGATTTTATATATATTTGAGAATGTTTTAGTTTATTTTAGTAAATTTATTTGAAAATCATCTACATATTTAAAGGCCAGTAAAAAGGATAAGAAGGGAAATATGTGAAACCACAGAAGAAGGAAAATGGCTTGATTTCTTTCCTTGGTTTCTGGAGATGTGTAACAGGGAGTGAGACCAAAACCTCAAATCCTGTGTCTCCTGAGCATTTTCATTTCACATAAAATAGCTGTTCTATCTCAAGGAACATTGTTGCTCCATGATTTAATGAGATATGTGCATATACTAAGATATCCTTTGGATTTAGGATATCTTCTCAAAGAGCTTAGACTCAGCATTCTAGAAGAAGCAGATTAACAAGTATAACACTGTTTTAGCTTGCAACTTTCCCCTCCTTGACTTGATTTTCCCCACCATTCATTTATCCATTCAACTGTGCCAGGCACTATTCTAGGCTATGGGGCTACAAGTCAAGTGATATGTTTGTTCTTATTGTGTATATTTTCTACTGCAGGGTGACAGCAATAATACTCAAATTCCCAGTGACACAAGAAATAGTGTTATAAAGAAAATGGAACAAGATTAGGGTTAAAGAGTGCCTGGGGGTTACTTTAAGCTGTGGTCAAAAATGGCCCTTCTGAAGAAAAGACTTTTAAGCAGAGACCTAAAGGATAAGACAGGTCCTGGATCTGGGGTCTTTGGTGGACAGGAAACAGCACGCTCTGAGGGCTGAAGGAGGTAGCACTGATAGTTCTGTTTTTCCTACGTATAATTTCTCTCCAGAAACCTCTTGTGATGTCATCAGGCCTGGGAGTGCCTCTGAAGTTTGCGGGCTTGTAAAGTACATGGCTTTACAACTATCTGTCTCTTCCCATCGCTCTCATTAGGTTTTCAAATGGGCCAATGGGCCAAAGATTAAGTTATGATAACAATAAAGAAAATGTGGTAATGAATGTTAAAAAGTTATCACAGAACTGACTTTTCCTTCTCCTTCTGTTAATGCTGCGATTAGAAAATTTCTGTGATTAGAGAATTTTGAGTGTACCAGCAACAAAGAGAGGCTTCACTTCCCAAATGTATATGTGAAACCAGCATGCCAGGTGAATACACACATGCGCACACGTGTGCCAAATAATAAGGTTTCCATCCCATTAAAATGTAATGTAAGGTTTGGATGTTTATCTCTCTTCCCCACTGGCCCTCATTTCTATCTCATTCTTGCCCTGTCTCTTTATAGCATTGTATAAATTAAGGACTAGGGATCTTGGAAGCAAACAAGGATGAGATTGATGGGTGGGAGAGTAAGTAGGATTGTTTTGGAAAAAAATTGATGAGGGTCAATTATAGTGCATCCAATGACTTCTTTAAAAGAACTGGCAAGATGTTATAATTCCCTGCTCTTTTCTAGATAAAGTCAGTGGAAAGATATTCCTACAAAGAGAATTCATGAATCTGGGGTAGAGAATAAAATATATATATATATGTATATATATTTCATTTAATACATACAGTACCTGACTATTTCCAATGCCCCTGTAGTCTAATTCTATTCAGTCTTAGTCAGAAAATCCAAATGTTTTGGACCTCAGTCATTAACAGGACAGCCACCAGATAAAGTGTTTGATTTCCTATAGGAAAATATGAATAACTGGTTACTGGTCATCACAATGAACTTCACATAAAGCCATGTGCAACCAGCTCTAGAACACATAGAGTGATGGCACGTTTGAGTCTGAAACATCCTTTGAGAATATCTTTGGACAACTCCTTATTTCACAGACCACAGAGCTAGTCAATGTCCCTAATGTCTATTTGGGTGAAATTGAGAACTTATCAGAGGGAAAACGTACATCAAGCAACCAGCAGAGTTTCATGAGCTGTTTCAAAATCTTGTTTGTTTCAAAAGCTGTTTCAAAATCAAGTTCTTCTGCTTCATTTCTTACTGATAAAGCTACTTTACTGACAAACTGAAATATGACTAAGAGTTGAATAACTTTGGTCACCCTAGGAAAAGTTACTTATGGCATTATGATGTAATCAGAGTTTATTTCTCCTCTTTCTTTAACCTGAACCATGAAAAAGGTTTCCCTATAGTGATGTCTGTTCTCATCACTTCGCAGGATAGTCTCTGCTTTCCCTTCCACATCCCCTTCTACCCTTTCCCCACTCCGTGCCCGCAGAAAATAAACCCCTGTTCACCGCAGCAGCCGGACTCCCCTGCCCTCCGATGCAATTGGCTAAGACAGTGGGTATTAGCAGAAGATAAAAGAGTTGGAAGACTGAAAAATGCTGGGGTGTTTTGTCCCCTGGTTCCTTCCCTGCATGGGCCACAACGCCTGCAGAAAGGAACATCTCTTTCCCTACAGCTACAGCTCTCTCTATGCTCCCGTAACTGCTTCCTCCCCTTGCCCCTTCTGGCTGTTAGTTGATAAGCGCCTGCTTCTGCTCATCCTGTTATTATTCATTCCTGGTTTCCCTTAAACTCCCTCATATCTTTGTAAACAGTCCCTTTGTTAAACGCTCTTCCATTACCCCATCTGTTTCTTTAGAATCTTAACTGATATACTATTATTTCTTTCCTGCTATTAACTAATTTCTTCCCAGCCCACAGCACGTGTATAGGTCAGTCAGGACAGAAACCCCTCTGGGTATTTCAAACTAGAAGGGATTCAACCTAGTGATTTGCAGAATCTTTAGAAGAACTTGGGAAGGAGGATCAGGAAAGATCCTTGCTAGCTTTCCTAAGATCAGGGTGCTACAGAAATTTCACAAAACAGCAGCCAAAACCCCCAGCAGCATCTAAGTGCATGAATCACATCAGACTGCCCCAAAGCTGATGCAAACCTCAGGTCAGCCAACAGCCGTCACAAGGAGACAGTAGCTTCCCCTCTTGGTCGCCTTCCAAATCTCATACTGTGCCTCCTTTTAGCAGGATCTTACCTAGAATCCTCCTTTTAAGGGATTTGGGAGAATGTATTATTCCCCTGCTTTTTCCATGGGATACAGGGAGCACAGACAGGGAAGAGAATGATACTGAGCTGGCAGTAAGGAATCCACACAACGGCCGCTCAGTAAATATTGGATTCACCTTTTCAGCACAAATGATACTCTGCACCATCTACAGCATCTGCAGTGTGCTATGAAAATATCTAAACTCTGTGGGCGACAGAGCCATAGGTACTGCTTATACTACTGTAACTTGTCGTCTGCATCTATAATTGAATGGCGTGCTAAACTGCAGGAAGGCAAGTGAAAACAAGGTATAATCTTTTTTCCGTCTGCATTCACAGGACTCCAGAATTAGAGAGGCCAATGCTCCCTCCAGAAACAGAGGGACTTCCTTATAGAGCTGGAGTGTGGCACAAAGCCCCCGTCAACCCAGCCTTTCCTTCGGGCGCCCAGGCCCACTTGTCCTCCTAAGGACGTGGAGTGGAAATCAGCCCTCCCTCTTTCTCTACTTCCAACAGTTGTTTTTTTTTTTTTCCTCTCCACCGAGGGGAGAATCACTAAAAAACCCAGCACCAGCTCATAAAAACCTGTGGGCTGCATCAAGATCATAGGAAAACGTTTGGAGACAAATGTGAACGCGATACATGTTAAACACTGAGGCAAAGAGTGAAGCAACCAGAGCAGAAGCAGATCCAGGGATTCCCACATGTGGCACTGGTGTGTGGAGATAATGGTAACGGTAGGATCTCATGGGGAATAGCCCAGGCTTGAGTGTCAGACACATTTGGGTGTACTTCTGCCTCTGCCGCTAACTCTGCCTCGGGGAAGATGACTTCATGTCTCCAAACCTCTGCCCCACCTGCAAAACTAAGATAATCATAGTACCAACCACATGGGGTTACTGTGAGGTAAGCCATACAAAAGGATTTAGCACAGTGATTGATGCAGAAGAAGTTTTCAGTTCCTGTGCGTTTTTAGAAGGAGCATTGCTATGTAAATTCTTCTTTTCTGTGTTGTTGATCAGGTTCTGCAGGCAGAGCCTCAGATGTAGCCTATCACCTGCGCAAACATGCTGCGAAATTACGGTCCTGACTCCAGCGAAGGGAATCAAGAGGCAGGCTCACGTTACTTTAAATACGGTGATATTAAAGGAGAGCCCGTGGGTGTCCCTTCCATAAAAGCAGAGTGTCTCACCAAAGTAACGACCCATTGCAATACTTCAGTCGCTGGGCTGAGCTGACTCCATTTTTGCTTTGCAGTAGACCTGTTAAATCCTGTCATAGCTGTCTGCTTTGCAAAGAGTTCGGTCCCCTGCCAAACTCCAAAATAAGATGCTCAGTAGCTTTACCCCAGCTGTTCACTTCAGTTAGCACATGTCAATACAAGTGAGGTCTAATATGGTTCGGTGATTTTCCATCTCTTGTCAGTCAGCACAGCCTTCTGCTTCCTGCTCCCTGTCTGCTCCTGGACTTCTTAAAGAATTTCTTACCATTTTGTTCTGTTTCTGTTTCCCTGATGCCTTCCTTCTCATTTTCCTTTTGAATGTTTTATCAAAAACTGGCAGCAAGTCTGAACACTGGCCAGAAGATGAAAGGCACACAAACTTGGGAACAGAAAAATACACACAGTGCCCATCTGACCCGCTCCCTCACCCCACCCACCGCCAAAATAGAGTCTTGAGCCTAAAACTTTAATCCCTAAGAAACTATTGTTTACTTGCCCAGAATTAATTAAGCTAATAAATCTACCAGCTTCCCAGATAATAATTTGTAGTCTGAAACAAATTCCTAGTTGAGGCAAGGTATTTGCCAGGTAAGGCCTGGAATCTACTGACTGGGTGGTATCAAGAGGCATCTGAGAGCTTTTGGCTTATGTGCACATCAAAGCTTACAGCCCACTTTAAAATGACATGGGTGGGACTTCCCTGGTGGTTCAGTGGTTAAGAATCCGCCTGCCAGTGCAGGGGACACGGGTTCGAGCCCTGGTCTGGGAAGATCCCACATGCTGCAGAGCAACTAAGCCTGTGCGCCACAACTACTGAGCCTGCACTCTAGAGCCCGTGAGCCACAACTACTGAGCCCGCGTGCCTAGAGCCCATGCCCTGCAACAAGAGAAGCCACTGCAATGAGAAGCCCCCACTCGCAGCAACTAGAGAAAGCCTGCGTGCAGCAACAAAGACCCAACGCAGCCAAATATAAATAAATAAATTTATTAAAGAAATGACATTGGTGCTTGCTGGGGGAGATAAGGGGCCATATGGCAGCACCCCAAATTTGCCAGAGGGTAAAGCTAAGAAAATTTGTGTCACAGAGGAAGCAAGTATGGCCTGGAGGTTTCCAGATTCCCACAGATAACTATACATTTATATAGGATAATTATGTAGGTTTTGACTTGATATTTTTTATTAGTTTTCTTAATGACTTACATAGGTGGAAGTTATTTGAGCTAATTTAGAGCAGAGAGAACTGAAGCTTAGAGAGGTTATGAGCTGTCCAGAGTCACATGCTAAATATGGTGGAGCCATGTCAATTTCTTCTTTGTTAAAATTAATTTTATTTATTTATTTATTTATTTATTTATTTATTTATTTATGGCTGCACTGGGTCTTCATTGCTGTGTGCGGGCTTTCTCTAGTTGCGGCGAGCAGGGGCTACTTTTCATTGTGGTGCATGGGCTTCTCATTGCAGTGGCTTCCCTTGTTGCAGAGCACAGGCTCTAGGCATGCAGGCTTCAGTAGTTGTGACACATGGGCTCAGTAGTTGTGGCTCACGGGCTCCAGAGCGCAAGCTCAGTAGTTGTGGTGCACGGGCTTAGTTGATTCGCGGCACGTGGGATCTTCCTGGACCAGGGCTCAAACCCGTGTCCCCTGCATTGGCAGGCAGATTCTTAACCACTGCTCCACCAGGGAAGCCCTCATGTCCATTTCTTTATGATTTATTTACTATAAGGAGAAAGTGAAAATCCTGTTGGATTTAGTTTGCCCAGATAGTTGTATAATTCAATTAAACCACTTTCCCAGAGCCCCTGTCTACGGCACTTTGCTTTTTTTTTTTTTTTTTTGGTGACAGAAGGCAGTCCATCAGAACAGGAAAACCTTGAAACTCAGTGTCATTCACACAGCCATTTCCCCAGCAGCAGAGCAGACATTGTGAATTTGGGTTTATTCTTGGAATACCTCTGCCTTTAGTCCTCCAGACAGCTATAATCTATCAGTTCAAATTGACCCACATGATATAAACCTAGTTGCTATTTCTAACTAGTCTAGTGCTCTTTCTATTTCAAACCAATGAAACATCTAAATATAAAGGGGAAAAAAACCTTTTGAAAAGGAACTTCTTCAAGTTCTGCATATAATTTTTTGACCATCATTTTCAAGACTGTCCTTCAGACAGTTATCTGAGCTTCACAGATAACTGTTTAAATAACCTGTCTTTCCATGGGCCATGTATTGGATGCCATCATGTTTGTAGAGTCTTGAATGTAAAGTAGATGGCCATCCTCTCTCTTTCCCATATGATTTCAGCTTCTCTGCCTATGACACTGTGGGATAAGGCAAGGTGGGAGCTGCGTTAATTGACTGCTTGTTGAATACCCACTAAACGCCTGGCCTCCTTTTAGGAGTTGGGAATATAGTGGTGAACAAGATGAGATCTCTGTTTTCAGAGAGCTTACATACCAGAGGAGCAAGACAGACAATAAGCAAATAAAACCAGAAATATAGAAGATAACTTCAGTTATTGAAATGTGCTGTAGAAGAAATAAACCACCAGCAGCTGTTTGTTACTCTTCACAGACCATCCCTAGCCATTAGCAACAAATGGCTTCACCTGACAGACTCCTTAACTTCTGCTAAATTTAGAGTGAGGGTCAGAGCCACCTCCGCTTGAAGAGGACGTTCAAGTTACGCTTCAGGGACCACATTTAGCTGTTGGCAAGGGATGGCTTTACCTGACAGGCTCTTTAACTTCTTGTATATTTGAAGTACATTTAGTTAAAGAGTCATCAGCAAACAAATGTGAATTGTCCTTAAGGAAAAAAAAAAAGAAGTAAATTTGGGTGGAGGTGATAGAGTGTGCTTTGAAGACCTCTCAGAGGACATATTTGAACTGAGACCTTAGTGGTGAGAAAGGATCATTATTTGAAGATCTTGGAGCAGAGCATCCCTGGCATGCAGCATCCACAGAACAGGAGCAGCATCGCGGACACCAGACAAGCCTGGCACGTTCAAGGACCAGGGAGAAGGCCCCAGTGACTGGAGCTGAGTAAGGAAAGAACAGCGTAAGCGTAAGCCACAGGGGTGGCTGGGCTAGATTATTTTAGTGCCTTGGAGGCCATGGTAAGGAACTTGATTTTATTTTAAGTTCACTTTTGAAGTCATTGGAGGACTGTTAGTACAAGAGAGACCTGAAGGGATTTACATGCTTAGGAAGCAAGTAAGAATAAAGCACAGCTGCTGCCCTCAAGGAGCTGACAAACTACAGCACTAGTTATTGTGATTCAAGGCAGTAATTGAAGGATGAGTTCCAAATGCTGAGCATAGGCTCCAGGAGCCTCTGGGATCCAGCTGGTAAATGGTGTTCTGATCTGTACCGAGTTTATAAGCTAATATCAGGAGTTTAGCATGACAGAGTAAACTTAGCTGGAGTCTCTGCATTCAAGGGGAAATATTCGTCACTTTTATTTTCTTTTTGAAATGCAATCACTAACTTTCATAGAGCACAATAAAATCTTTCAGTTCCTTCAGAAAAGGCTTGTGTGGTACAAGTTCTGACACCCAATCTTTCATCTCTTTGATCTGTGCAAAAGGGGAAGCATAATCCCCTGACCATTTTGTACTCAAAGCAATCCCTCTTCTTCTGTGTTTCCTGATGGGGACATTGAAAGAGGAGTGTTTGACAATTTTAAATCTAGTTAATAAAAAGTAAAGTCATTACTGAAGCAATATCCTTTGTCCAGGAGATTGTAAGGTCCACAAGGAACAGAGTTCCATTAGTTAAGATCTCTGAGTTCCTGCAGTTGCTCTGTGGTGTTTTTTTTTGCTCTGTGATCTTTTGCAAACATTTTCACTTTGGGGTTTGGCTATGGAACACATGGCCAAAATGAGGGGGTTGACTTAGACCATCCCTGAGTTCTTCAACATCACTTTTACTTCCAACGACCTGCTAACTCCTCTGTATTTGCGTTGATTTTAGTCTGCCATATTGGCACTGATCCTGTACCTTGAGAAACAGAATAGAGGGCAACTGAATTTGGGAATTTTGTTATCCTGGGCTTTAGAGGAGGAACTATGTAATTTCCCCCAGCGGGGCTTTGGGACCTTCATGAAGGGGAGGCAGGTAAACTTGCACCAGCTATTTGTAGTCTGCTGAACAATGTTAACTTGCTTTGAGCATTTGAATACTGAGAGGCTTATAAAGGAATATAAGGCCTGCTTCAGAGGACTCATGATCCATCTTAGAATGGAAGACATAAACATATGAGAGGTGAAATAATACGGTACAAGGTGAAAATGGGATATGCCACAGGGAGTTATGTGATTAATTTTTAAATGAAAAAAGTATGGAGCAAACTAAATGCAGGAAAAACTGAGCTGATAACTTCTGAGGGACGTATTCATTTATTTATCTAATTTTTTCAATCATCGAACAAGTAGTTATTGTGTGCTCACTTGGTGCCAAGAGCTCCACTGGGTGCTGGAGGGGAAGAGGAGAGCTGACATGGACATGTTGTTGGACAGATAGATCAATAACTGGAATCTCTGGGAGGGACTCAGAGCTGCTGATGTGTCAGATTTCTCCTCTCTTCTGTTTGCCCCCAGGATGATGTGCGTAGATCTAACTGTGAACTTAGGGTATCAGAGTTTCCTGTGAAACCATCTGGTCCTGCACTTTTATTGCTGGGAGTTTTAAAATCACAGTTTCAATTTCAGTACTTGTGACTGGTCTGTTCATATTTTCTATTTCTTCCTGGTTCAGTCTTGGGAGATGGTACCTTTCTAAGAATTTGTCCATTTCTTCCAGGTTGTCCATTTTATTGGCATAGAGTTGCCTACAGTAGTATATTATGGTGCTTTGTATTTCTGTGGTGTTGATTGTAACTTCTCCTTTTTCATTTCTAATTTTATTGATTTGGGTCCTCTCCCTTTTTTTTCTTGTTGAGTCCAGCTAAAGGTTTATCAATTTTATCTTTTCAGAGAATCCGCTTTTAGTTTCATTGATCTTTTCTGTTGGTTTTTTTTTTGTCTCTATTTCATTTATTTCTGCTCTGATCTTTATGATTTCTTTCCTTCTACTAACTTTGGGTTTTGTTTGTTCTTTCTCTAGTTGCTTTATGTGTTAGATTAGGTTGTCTACTTGAGATTTCTCTAGTTTCCTGGGGTAAGCTTGTATCACTATAAACTTCCCTCTTAGAACTGCTTTTGCTGCATTCCATAGGTTTTGGATGGTCATGTTTTCATTTTCGTTCATTGGGAAGGTGGGGGAGGGATAAATTAGGAGGATGAGATTAACATATACACACTACGATATATAAAACAGATAACCAACAAGGACCTACTGTATAGCACAGGGAGCAGTACTCAATATTTTGTAATATCACGTAAGGGAAAAGAATCTGAAAAAGAATATATATTTGACTGAATCACTTTGCTGTACACCTGAAACTAACATGACATTGTAAATCAACTATACTTCAATTTTAAAAATTAATTAAAAAAAAAAGAATTTCCTGTGACTTCTCCCAAGATTTGCAGAATCAGAGATGTAAGCAATCATCAGCTACCTATTACCTTTCTCCAGTGTTCTGTGCAGAGATCACACATCATCGATTAGAATGCCTCTAAGGATAACGAGTTCCTTTCTGAGATGTCCATTTCCACTATTACATGGCTGTAGCAGTTACCCTGTTTCCTTCATACTGAAACAGACTCTACTCTCTGCCTCTTTTTTTTTTTTTTTTTTTTTTTTTGCGGTACACGGGCCTCTCACTGTTGTGGCCTCTCCCATTGCGGAGCACAGGCTCCAGACGCGCAGGCTCAGCAGCCATGGCTCACAGGCCCAGCCGCTCCACAGCATGTGGGATCTTCCCGGACCGGGGCACGAACCCATGTCCCCTGCATTGGCAGGCGGACTCTCAACCACTGCGCCACCAGGGAAGCCCTTTTTTTTTTTTTTTTGTAGTACCCTGCTTCTTTCATATAGTTGTCTGCCTCTTCATAGGGAAAGCTGTTGGCTCTTGCCCCAGAGGAAGACTTGCAGACCTACTTCTCTGCTGGGACCAAAGAAACAATTTAAAACAGTGTAATATCAAAGAAATAATAGTATTTTAAAGATAAATAACTTAATTAAACTACTCCATTACCTATCAACATCTGCGATTACGTATAGGTAAGGTACAGGCAGACTCTTTCAGGCATCCTTTAGCTCTGACTGTTCATTTCGCAAAGACTACTACGTTGTTCATTATGTATCACACACGGGTGTGTTTAATTTAGTAAGTAGGACATATATTCACATTAAAGCCAAATTCCCAGACTTAAAAGAGACTATGAATTTCAGAAGCTATTTTCTGGAAGTTTGTCATAGATTCTGCTTTCATTAGCTCAATTAGGATGACTTGGCAGTCGTTAAAAGTGATTTTCTGCATAATGACTTTCCAGTGAGCTGTGTTTCCTAGCTCTTAGTGACCCCTGGGACCTGAAATAGATCTATAAACAAAGAAAATCGTTTGCATATTTTCAGAAATGCTTTATCTTGCACCACTTAGATTTGCATCTTGTAGTGACTTTGTGACAAAGCACTCTTGCATTCATTAACTTAGTGTCCACATGCAGCACCCTGCCATGGACCTGGGATCTAGTGGTTAACAATCCCCGTTACTGCAAGAGACAGACACCCAAATCAGTAGGCTCAGGGCCTGATTGGTTCTCATGCCATTTATGTCAGGTTGCAGGCACAGCTGCTCATGCAGGGGCCCACACCATGTGCTCAGGACTAGGTCTCACTCTCTTCATCTCTCGGTTGATCTTCCTCTGGGTTGGCACTGTCCTCAGGCAGGTTTCCTTCATGGAAGCAAGATGATTACCAGCATCTCCAGGCCTACCTGGAGAGATAGTGCCAGAGGAGAGAACCACTACTCCCTAAGTCCGATAATCAAATTCCATTGGCCTAGTTGGGCCATAGGCCCATTTCTGGACCAGTTTCAGATTGTTCCATGCTGATTGGCAAGGACTGAGCCACAAGGTCACTCTGGACCAGGGGTTGGAGGAGTAGTGGGATCATCCCCCTGAACCTAGAAGTCACTTAGAATGGGAGAAGGAGCAGCTCTGGAAGAAAATTGGGGAGTTGGATGCTTGGCAGGCAAAAACAGTAGATGTCCTCTATAGAAACCTTTTTCTAAAGCAGGGTTGCAAAACTTTTGAATCAGCAGAGAGAGTCTTTTAGGTGGGGAGATAAATGAGCATTGATTTTTGTATTTAGCTAGTTAGTGGCAGAACCTGGGACAGAACCCAGGTCTTCTGACTTCTAGTCCAGTTGACCTTTCATAATGTTTCCCTTTTCAAAGTCAGTCACACAATTTGTGGGGTTCAGTGCAAAAGGAAAATGTGAATCCCTTTGTTCAAAAATTTAAGACAGGGCTTCCCTGGGGGCGCAGTTGTTAAGAATCCGTCTGCCAGTGCAGGGGACACAGGTTCAATCCCTTGTCCAGGAAGATCCCACATGCCGTGGAGCAACTAAACCCATGCGCAACAACTATGTAGCCTGCACTCTAGAGCCCGCGAGCCACAACTACTGAAGCCTGCGTGCCTAGAGACGGTGCTCTGCAACAAGAGAAGCCACCGCAATGAGAAGCCTGCACACCGCAACGAAGAGTAGCCCTGTCACCTCAACTAGAGAAAGCTCGCGCTCAGCAACGAAGACCCAACTCAGCCAAAAGCAAATTAATTAATTAATTAATTTAAAAAAGAAATTTAAGACAGCCACAGCCAGGCATTAAACCAAGTACACAGATCACACTCCCATGAGGCCAGCCGTGTTCAGCCAACACCACTCCTTGTATGCAGGTCACAGTGTTTGTCACAATATAGGCATGCAAAGACTTAGAAGACATTATCTTCTATTCCACCCAGCTTTCAGTCTTATCTGGAAATGGAAGAGTTACACAGACATCAACAAAGATACAATGGTTTTAAAGAAACGCATAAAGCTGGGCTCTGTTTTATGTGAAAAAATCCACAGATCACAGGAGTGAATGTTATCTTGGCTAAATAAATAGGAGCATAAATTCCAAAAAGAGAGAGGAGATAGTCCCCCTCCATGTTGATCAGGTTCCGTATCTAGTATTGGATTATGTTCTAACTTCCATATCCCTTAAAGACATTTTTCAAAGATTTGAAACCATGTCATCTGTCCAAAGTAGCAGAGATTGGTTTTATTTTCTGCTGTTTTGTGTAAGCATCTCTTATAGATTGAATGGTGTTTCCCCCCAAATTCAGATGTTGAAGACATAACCCTCAAAGTGACTATATTTTGTGATAGGGCCTTTAAGGAGGTAATTAAGGTTAAATGAGGTCATAAAGACAGGGCCTTAATCCAGAAGAAATGGTGTCCTTATAAGAAGAGGAAGAGACACCAGGAGCATGGACATACAAAGAAAGGCCTTGTGAGGACACGGCAGGAAGGCAGCTATATGCAAGTCACGAAGAGAGACCTCAGGAACCACCCCCCCTCCCCCGCCAGCACCTCGAACTTGGACTTCGCGCCTCCAGGATTGTGAGAATTAATTCTGTTGTTTAAGATAACCCAGCCTGTGATATTTTGTTATGGCAACCCTAGTAGACTAATATATCATCTGATAAATATCTATTTAGCGAATAAGAGGAATACTTAGAGAAACTGAGTATCCCAGAGGAAAGAAGATTTAGAAGAAATATTAGAATTAACTGTGGAAGAAGGAGTGTGTTCTGTGTATCCCTAGAGGGGAGACCTAACAGCAGTAATTGGGAGTTATAGGAAAGTAGGCATTGCATCAACATAAGAAAGACTTTCAACAGCCAGACTTTATTATAATTCCTCCAGGGAGGACATTATCACAGGCTCCTAGAGATTAATAACAGCTCAGAGGGAGTCCAGTTGCAGGGAAAATACCTGTGAGGAGAGACCAGTCAGAGAAAAGCTCAAAGCATGAGACTTTCTGAGAAAGGAAATGGGGGGCAAGATTTTCTCCTTCCAGGATGGTTACTGCAAGAGGCTCAGGCTCTAGAGAAAGGATACTTCCTGAAATTTAGGGAAGAAAAGTGAAGATTGTATATTTCTTAACAGAATAGACAGTTTGCAAAGGAAATTATCAGAGATTAGACTGGGCTATTTAAAACTGTGGTTTAATGTATTACAAGGCAAGTTTTTAAAAAAGTATACCTCAAGTACTTGGCAGAATCTTCCTGTTGCCTTGTTCTGTATTTGGCACAGTTTAATAGTTAATAAGGAGAACTCACTGTACTGCATTGATGTGGATACATTTCTACAAACACACACATGCAGTTGGGATATTTTCCTGAAGGTACTTAGCTGTTAATCCTAAAATGAAAGTCTAAACTGCTGTGTTATCAGAGGAAATAGTATCAGTTCATCTGGTAATGACAAACAGAGCAGAGGGTAGAGTCCAGAGGGGAAATCAGTTCATTTATTTAAGACTCTGCTTCAACCATTAAAGATATTAAAATATCACACTAACCACTACTGATGAGTGAGGGAAAAAATAGCTACAAGAGCATGAAGCATAGCAAATTATTTCAGGTAAAGGCCAGGACTTAACCTACAAGTCACTTAGATTAATCCCGTTGCTGCTTAGCACAGAAAATACAACTAAGCAACCTTCCGTTTTTTTTCTAACACTCTGTCAAGTTCTCAAGTTCTCTAGGATATTATTATCTGATAGATAATGTGAACCACTTGTGTAATTTTAATTAAAAAAAAAGAAAAGAAACAGGTGAAATTAATTTTGATAATACGTTTTATTTAACCCAGTATATCCAAAATATTATCATTTTAATGTCATTAATATAAAAAAATCAAAGATATTTTAGGTTTTTGTTTTGGGATGAGCCTTAGAAATCTGGCACTAGCCTCATTGCAAGTGCTTAATAGCTGCACGTGGCTAGTGCCTACTGTACTGCACAGCACAGAGGGAAAGCAGTGGCTGCCAAACTTGCTTTAGGATACATGCCCATTAGGAAAAAAGTGAACATGCATCTCAACATGTGCATGTGTATTTCTTTAGAAGTTGTGCACATGGAGTATATTCTAAATACATAAAAAACATCTTTTTTAAAAAAATCTGTATCTCATTTGATTTGTATTTTTGTATGTTTTAGAATGTATATATTTATAATATAACCCATGTGTGCAATTTCTAAAGAAATAAATACGTATATGCTGGGATGTACATTCATTTTTTTTTCCTCATAGGCACATCTTAAAATTTTTCACTTACTGTTAATTTCAAAATTTTATCTTGATTTAACATTTGTAATACTTTTTTTTTTTTTTTTGCGGTATGCGGGCCTCTCACCGCTGTGGCCTCTCCCGTTGCAGAGCACAGGCTCCGGACGCGCTGGCTCAGCGGCCATGGCTCACGGGCCTAGCTGCTCCACGGCATGTGGGATCTTCCCAGACCAGGGCACGAACCCGTGTCCCCTGCATCGACAGGCGGGCTGTCAACCACTGCGCCACCTGGGAAGCCCATTTGTAATACTTTTAATTCAGCAACCCAAAGATCTGTCACTATGTTCAGTTTATTTTGATTGATTTTAATGGCTGTCAAAGCTGAAAAAAAAAAATGATATTCCCAAAGAGAAATAGATCTAAATTAAAGAATTGCATTATTGGTTGTGCTTGAAATCATGATACTAAGTTTTCATCCCATCCACCAATTATGCAGAAGTGTTTGCTGTAATTTAACATGTAAGTTTCCACTTCCCTGATGTCAGTTTCCACTTCCCTGATGTCAGTCAGTGGTTCCTTTAGTTGCATTCTTGCATTTTTAATAAATGGAGTCAAAGCCAACTGAAACTCTGTACTATGAAGATTTGTAAAATCATTGGAAAATTCTGTGTGTCAGGCACTAAGAAACCTTCATGGTTTCCTCCTCCTGAAGTCCAGGCCTTGGTAGAATCCCCCTTCCTTGAGTATGGGTGTGACATGCGACTGGCTTCCAGCCAATAGAATATGACAATGGTGATTTGATGTCACTCTCATGATTATGTTTGGTTATATTAGATTCTGGCTTAGCAGACTGAAATGAGAGACTCTCCTTGTGGTCTGGAGGAAATGAGTGGACATGCTGGAGAAGCCCACATAGCAAGAAACTGTGGTGACCCTGAGGTCCTGTGAACAGCTTCGAGGACCTACAGGCAGTCTCTAGTTAGCAGCCAGCAAACATCTTGGGTCATAACAGTCAGAAGGAAATGAATTCTGCCAACAACCTAAATAAACTTGGAAGCAGATTCTTCTGCAGTTGAGTCTCCAGGTAAAAACACTGTTCAGCTGCCACCTTAACTGCAGCATGTGAAACCTTAGGCAGTAAACCCTAAACACTGCCCACACTCCTGACCCAGGGAAACCGTGAGATAACAAATGTGTGTGTTGTTTTATGCTGCCAAATTTCTGGTAATTTGTTGTACAGCAATGGGAAACACATACTGCTTCTAATTTGTCTAAGTGTACAGATAGGAGATTTTTTATAGTTGGCACATGATCGTGTTTACAGAATCAGAAAGCAATGGAAATATATCCAAATATCTGTTTTCCAAATGCTCTATCCAAAACAAGAATTTCCTTTGTAAAAGTCTACTTTGACAAAAGTAGGTATAAAGTCTACTGTAATTTAAAAGTCTTGCTTTTTGAAAGTTTTTAATTTTTAAAATTAATCACATGGGTGTAGCCATGTGTGCTTTTGTGAATTTGACTTTTTGACTGTATTAGCTTACTTATGAATGATATGATGAATGAATTTCAACTTTAGTACTATGTATGTAATGTTTTCCCAGAAACTTCTTAAAAAATTTCTAATCAGAGTGTTGTAGGAAAAAATGGGGCATGAGAGGACGGTCACGTTCCAGTGAGTCCCTGGGATGGGACGCTGAGCGAGGGTCCTTGACTTCACGAAGGAAGGAATTTAAGAGTGAGCCATAGTAGAGTGAAAGCAGGTTTATTTAGAGAGATACACACTGCATAACAGAATGCAGTCCATCTCAAAAGGCGAGAGTAGACCCTAAGTGTAGAGGTGGTTAGTTTTTTACGGGCTGGGTAATTTCACAGACTAATGAGTGGGAGGAGTATTCTAACTGTCTTGGAGAAGGGATGGCTATTTCTATGAACTGGGGCACCACGCACTTTTTTGCTTTTATGGTGGGCCTCAAAACTGTCATGGCACCTGTGGGTGTGTCATGAAGCATATGCTAATATTCACGATGAGCGTATAATGAGGCTGATGGAAGTCAAATCATCTGCCATCTTGGGCCTAGTAGGTTCTACTATTTTTTCAGTATCCTGTTTTTCTTAATGATGATGTCATTCTTTTAATGGTTGTGCCCTGCCTCCTTCCTTCCTGTCTCAAGAGAAGCCACTCTATCAGTGAATACACTTAAATATTTCTTCATAAAACATTTTTTTAATTATAGAAGTTATCCGCTCTAGAAAATACATCTTCTCTAGTTATCTTTAATTTAGTGACACACCAAAAATAGGCAATTCTTCATGTTGTTTATTATTGAAACCTAATCTAGCAAATGGCATACATCAAGACATTTAGAAATATCTGTACTTTCATCTTAGCTGTAGGATAAAACTCCTGTCATGTATCATCTGTTCTAGAAGTTATTTCTTCCAATCTTCAGCAGTATATTCTATGTATATTCCAAAAGTGTTTTGCTACTGTGGTATAATAAAAACATAATACTTGATCTTTGGCCCTGGTTTCTGGCACAGAGCTCCTAAAACCCTTGGCATTTCCTAAGTGGTAGAAGTCTTTTGTTATTCATAACAACCCCCTTTCTGACCATACCTGAATTTATGCTAATGAGGTGACTAAAGGCAGGACCCCTAAATAACTTCAAGTTAGGAGCTGGTCAGCAGAAAGACCAAGCTTGTGATTAAAGGACTGGAACATTCAACCCCACACCTTGACCTCTGGGAAGGAGTGGGGGCTAGAGATTGAGTTCAGTCACCAGTGGCTAATGATTTAATCAGTCTTGCCTACATAAAGAAACTTTGACAAAACTCTTGAATGAAAGGGTTGGTGAGCTTCTAGGTTGGTGAACACATCGACATGCCAGGAGAGGGCATGGAAGCTCTGCACTTGGGCCTCCTCTGTTCCATTTGGGTGATCCTGAGCTGCATCCTCCCTCCCCATATCTTGCCCTATGCATCTCTTCCATCTGGCTGTTTCTGAGCTGTATCCTTTGAAAGCTAAGAGGAGATAGTGTATTCAAAAAGACAGACTGTTATGCTGAATCCTGCCTAAAGAGCCACTAAGATGAGGACATTGCATTGGCAAAATGGAAGTTACTGGGAACCTTGACAAGAGCAGTTTCAGTGGAGTAACTGGGAAGAAGCCAGCTTGTGAATAAATAAGAGTGAGTTGAAGGTTAGAAAGTGGATTCCACATATGTAAACAACTCTTTTGAGAAGTTTCATATAAAAGGGAACAGAGAAATGGGGCTGTGTCTAGAAGAATATGTGGGGTTAAGGGAAAGTTTGGTTTTGTGATTTGTTGATTTTATGATGAGAGATCTTGGAGCATGTTTGTTTGCTGAGAAAAGTGAAACAGTACAAAGGAAAGAGAAACAAATGGAAGGGAAGGGGATGAAATCTGGAGCACAGAGGAGGAGCTGGTTTTGAGAGGAAGAAGGTTTTGATTTCAATGTGGTTAGAGAGAAGTAGGAGAGAATTCAAGATTGTAAGTGTAGATTGGTTTGGTCCTTTGTCGAAAGATGAGGAAGTTTTCCCTGGTGACTTCTAATTTCTTGATGCAGCATGAGGGGAGCTCATCATTAGTGGAGGAAAGAATGTGGGAAATATGAGGAAATAGGAGGAGGCATGAAATAGTCTTCTGAGAAAACAGGGAAGCCAACCTACTGGAGAAACAGTAGGATTACTGGAGTGCATTGAGTACCTCATGGAGGTATAACAGGAATTAAAATGAAAATAACTCTGTTTGTGAATTTATCTCATACCATTCATGTGCTCAGCTGTAATCTTAAAGAAGGCAGATGATGTTCATGTGGGCTGAGGTTTTTCCAGCAGAAGCTGGAGAAGGGAATGATGGACAGTCAAGCTAAGTGGATTTGTAAGGGAGTTATTATAATGATGGATGATGGAATCAAGACTAAGTAAGATGGTAAACGAAGCCAGAAGGGGCTTTGGGCAGGGGGTGGGGAAAGGAGCAACATGTTATGTCCTATACATTCTCTCAGATATGAAGGGACTGACATTAATCAGTTGACAAGCCAAAAGCTTGGATCACAAAATGGTAGGTTTGCCTGCTCAGTGTCATGCACCTGGTTTGGATTTTTCTTTTCTCTACAGTGACTGGCTTGAACACTTACTTATCTTCTTACTTAATCCTATGAGTACTTGTTTAACTAAAAATTTGGCACTGGTTTTCCCCAGTCACCTCGAGGTGAAGCCTTCATTTTCGTTATATTAGTAATGCCTCCGAAGTAAGATTCCTTTCTTTGCTTTCTTACAAAAAGCATTTAACTCAAGATCATTTCAAAGTCAGTCATTTTCACCTTTTCCACTTAGTGTTTAATGTGCAGAACCAACAGACCAGCCATGTTGCTCTTACACAGCCTCAGTATCATTTAAGATATCTACCTCATTAGTCCATTTACAGTCTCTGTCAGCACATAAAGTGCTTGAGACATGACAATGAAAACACACCTGTGATTAGCATCTAAATTAAATCATCCAATGTCCTATGATTTGCTTCTTAGCATAAATCATGTCTAACCACTAGTATGCTTTCAAGGTCAGCAAGTTTAGACTCTGGTTGTTCTACAGAAGCAGTTGAAAATAAAAATACCTTGGTGATCAATTACTTCTTGAAACTTCTGCTTTTACAATGTCCAAGACTTGAACTTGGACCTCATTCCAAAAAATGGGAGGCCCAACATTTATGGAAATGTATAAATATCTTTTGAGTATGGTCCTGCACCATCACTTTAAGGTACAAGACCCACTCTTGCACAGTGCTTCCATGATCACAAAAGAGTCATCCTCAAATGTCCACATTGACCATGGTCTTCATTCTGACCTGACCCAGCTTGTGCTTTGCTTCCTATATGTCCTCACTTCTCACTTCTCTCTTTTACATAACATCTGGCGCTATTGACCCGGCTTCATCTTTTTGCTTTTTCCTTCAGCCTCAATGAGACTCTCCCCTGACTATGTCATGTTTTGGACATGCTGTATAATAAGCATCCTCTCTGGCTTGGAGTGGCCTCTGGAAGCTCAGACATTGACATTGGTATTCAGAAACACCACACTCCCTGGGTTTGCCTCGACCGCATTGTAGACAATATGCGCCTCATCAATATTGTATTCAAGTGCTGAAAGTCTTACGTGTCTGCCAAGAGTCAATCTTCTATGCATAGGCCCGTCTGTCCTGAAGAAGCTCCAAGGATAGTGTTTGCCACACAGATGCCGTTTAATGAACATTTGAATGCATAATAATAATAGGTAATACATGGGCTGTTTACTATATGGCAATATTACCAAGCGTTGTGTGATTTATATAATTTAACCTTCAAAATAGCCGCATGAGGAAGGTACTGTTATACCTTCAATCATTCTGTTAATACAGTACAGGGGAAGATTTTAACTCAACTTCCTCCTTCACCCCCATTTCTGGTCAGTGAGGAGACTGAGTTTTTGGACAGTTCTAAGTCTCGTGACTATAATCATAGCATCCACTGAGCACTCCCATTCCTAGCCTTAAGCAGTGGAGCAAGCGCTAGACCCTGAAGTCAGGCTAAGTGTCAGTGAACCTAAGACCTCACATGGATAACTAGTGTGCATTGAGCATTTTCTACAAGCCAGGCCTTGTGTATTATCACATTAAATCTTCACTGCCTCCTCTGGGTATTGTGCTTCTTCCAGTTTTAACATGTCAAGTAAGGCTCCAAGAGGTAAGTGATTTCATCCAGAGCTACCCAGCTAGTAAAGTGGTGGAGATAGAAACAAACCCAGTTCAGTCTGGCTCTGAAGCCAGTAGTATTCTTAGCCACTGTACTCTACTAAAGGAGTGAAACTTTATGTTGTAAAGTCATGTTTCAAGACTGCTTCATCTTGAACTTTTACAAAAACTCAGTTGACCAAATGTTTACCTAAGGTGCTACCTTATGAAGTCTTACAGTTGGATCAAAGTTGAAGTATTGATTTAGAAATTGCCTCACCAGTTAATAGTTCCCTTTCCTCTCTCAAATATAGTCAATACTAAGAAAAAGGAGGAACAGAGTTTTTCACACACAAGGGAAACCTTCTCTGGAGTGGAAATGGGGCCATTGTTTGACCCTACTCATTGATTTGTGTGAACTTTTCTTCCACTCTTAATGTGAGTTATAGCTGGGAATTGAGATAACTGAAGCAAATTCTGAAACTTTGGGTTTTTTCCCAGCTATCATTCCTTTTGTTTTTATTGAAGTATGGTTATTTACAATGTTGTGTTAGTTTCAGGTGTATGGCAAAGTGATTCAGTTATTAAATATATTTTCTTTTTCAGATTCTTTTCCCTTATAGGTTATTATAAAATATTGAGTATAGTTCCCTGTTCTATACAGTAGGTCCTTGTTGGTTATCTATTTTATATATGGTAGTGTGTATATGTTAATCCTGAACTCCTAATTTATCCCTCCTCCTCTTGCCCCTTTGGTAATCATAAGTTTGTTTTCTAGGTCTGTGGGTCTATTTCTGTTTTGAAAATAAGTTCATTTGTATCATTTTTTTTTAGATTCCATATATAAGTGATATCATATGATATTTATCTTTCTCTGTCTTGCTTACTTCGCTTAGGATGATAATATCTAGGTCCATCCATGTTGCTACAAATGGCATTATTTCATTCTTTTTTATGGCTGAGTACTATTCCATTGTATATGTATACCACATCTTCTTTATCCATTCATCTGTTGATGGACATTTAGGTTGCTTCCATGTCTTGGCTACTTATTGTAAGTAGAGCTACAATGAACACTGGGGCACATGTATCTTTTCAAATTATGGTTTTCTCCAGATATATGCCCAAGAGTGGACACTTCGTTAGTGAAAGAAAAACAAAGCTGTCAATTGAGGTCTTGAGTTAGGTATAAGGGTTTCCTCTGGAATGAGTGGACTGCCTGACTCCTGTCTCAGGGATCAGGCTCCTCTGCTGGGGTTTCATGGCCATCAGAACTTGTCTCCTGCCAATCTGTCCAATTCCAGTCCTCATACTTTTTGATGATCCAACAGGCCAGTCCCCACTTCTATACCTGCACTCATGTTGTTGCCTTTTTGTCTCTGTCCTGCTCACTTATTCAAATTTGCCTGCTACTTCGTCTAACACCAACCGTGATCTCACCTTCTGCACAAATTCTTACCTGTTTTGTGTACTAAGGGTACAAACTTTGGCGTTCAGAAGACCTGAGTTCAAATCTCAAAGCCTCTACTTACTGTGTGCCATTGAGTAAATTGTTGAACTTCTCTAATATTGTGACTGATCAGATCTTCCTCAGGAGTTGTAAGAATTAGATTAAATCACACATGTAGAACAGTTAACTCAGGGTCTGGCATGTAGCAAGTGATTATTAGATGTTATTTACCTCTTATGATTTCCACTAAGAGCCCTTTATTCTAAGCTGTACTCTCAAGGGAAAGGGAAAGACTCATAATATTTATTCGGGCTGATAAGGCGGGAATG
Organism: Grampus griseus; assembly: GCF_964374135.1. Taxonomy (NCBI): domain Eukaryota; kingdom Metazoa; phylum Chordata; class Mammalia; order Artiodactyla; family Delphinidae; genus Grampus; species Grampus griseus. The sequence goes on along the minus strand of NC_139019.1, from coordinate 119,849,394 downwards.
ATCTTAGGAGGCAGTCTATGGTAACTTGTCTCCAAGAGGGCCGCCATCCATCCTTTTCTATATTCCTATATTTTTATGCCACTGTACCATCTAAATGTAAAATCTATTCGTCTCCCAACCCTCTGAACTTAGCTAGCCCTTAGTGATTTATTTGACCCAAAAAATGTAGCAGAAGTGACATTTTCTTACAAGAAGAGATTCTGTGAAGACTTGCAGCTTCCTCCAGGTCTCCTGAAACAATCCCTCTAGGAGAAGTTGACACCAGGTAATAAATTCATCTATTCCAAAATTAACTGTTGTGAGAGACCCAAGTCACATGGAGAACCGCAGGAAAATAAGAAACAAAATGAAACATGTGAAGAGAGGCAGAGACATCAAGGAGCATGGTGACTCCACTCATGTGAGTAAAGACCCATCTTGGAAGTGGCTCCTCCATACCCAGCTACCCTAACTGATAATCTGTAAGACTTGAGACCTTGAAATTCCTGGGAGAAAACAAGGGAAAGTCTCCTTGACATTGGATTTGGCAATGATGTTTTGGATATGACACAAAAAGCACAGATAGCAAAAGCAAAAGTAAACAAGTGGGACTGCATCAAACTGTGTAGCAAAAGAAACAACAGAATGACATAGCAACCTATGGAGAAAATATTTGCAGACCATATATCTGATAAGGGGTTAATATCCAAAACATATAAGGAACTCATACAGCTCAACACCAAAAAAAAAAAAAAAAAAATTTAAAAATGGGCAAAGGATCTGAATAGATTTTTTTTCCCAAAGAAGACATACAGTTGGCCAACAGATGTATGAAAAGGTGTTCAAAATCACTAATCATCAGGGAAATGCAAATCAAAACCACAATGAGGTATCGCCTCACACCATTAGGATGGCTGTCATCAAAAAGACAAGAGATAAAACGTGTTGGTGAGGATGTGGAGAGAAGGGAACCCTTGTACACTCTTGTGGGAAAGTAAATTGGTGCGGCCACTATGGAAAACAGTATGAAGGTTCCTTAAAAACATAAGTACCAGGGCTTCCCCAGTGGCGCGGTGGTTGAGAGTCCGCCTGCCGATGCAGGGGACACGGGTTCGTGCCCCGGTTCGGGAAGATCCCTCATGCCACGGAGCAGCTGGGCCCGTGAGCTGTGGCCGCTGAGCCTGCGCGTCCGGAGCCTGTGCTCCGCAATGGGAGAGGCCACAACAGTGGGAGGCCCACACACCGCAAAAAAAAAAAAAAAAAATATATATATATATATATATATAAGTACCATATGATCCAGCAATACCACTTCTGGGTTTATATCCAAAAGAAATGAAATCAGTACTTCGAAGAGATATCTGCACTGCCATATTCACTGCAGCATTATTCACAATAGCCAAGATATGGAGACAACCTAAATGTCTGTCAGTAAATAAATGGATAAAGAAAATTGTGTGTGTGCATATGTATACATACATGCACACACACACCCAAACTCACACATACACAATGGAATATTATGCAGTCATAATAGGGAAATGCTACCATTTGTGACAACTTGAATCAACTTGGAAGACATTATGCTTCCAGGTGACATAAGCCAGACACAGAAAGACAAATACCATTTGATATCACTTATACGTGGTATCTAAAATAGTCGAACTCACAGAAACAGTGCATAGATTTGTGGTTGCCAGCAGCTGGGGGAAATGGGGAGATGTTGGTCAAAGGATACAAACTTTCAGTTATAAGTTGAATAAGTCGTGGGTATCTAATGTACAGTACAGTGATCATAGTTAATAATACTGTATTGTATGTTTGAAGTTGCTTAAGAGAATAAATTTTAAGTGACCTCATTACACAACAAAAAATACTAACAATGTGAGATAACAGAGGTGTTAGCTTGATTGTGGTAATCATTTCACAATGTATACATATATCAAATCATCATGTTTTACTCTTTAAATATATACAATTTTTATTTGTCAATTATACCTCAATAAAGCTGGGGGGGGGAATTAAAAATGTATTTAGAAAATAAAAACTTTTTTTAATTTTAAAAAAGAAAGAAACCACCCAAACAAATTCTTCCCAAATTCCTGATCCACAAAGCTATTAGCAAAATAAATTGGTTGTTTTAAGCCACTGTGTTTGGGGGGTAGTTTATTATGTAGTAACAGATGATAGAGCACGGTCTTAGCCTCTTGAGGTTGACATAATGGAGGATGGACAAGGCAGTGTTGCAATGACATCTCCCTTGATGGCTGGTGTGGGAAACAAAACAGGATTAGGTACCCCCTTGAGACTGTCCCTTTTCTCCTGTTCCTAAAACTGACCTGGGAGTTATCTCTGTTATAAAGAGATTTTAATATACTGTGTGGTAGAATGTAAAATAGTTAAGAACAAAGCTTTGGCGTCCTAAAAATGTAGGTTTACAATATGACTTTGCCACTTATTAGCTATGTGACCTTAGACAAAGTGCCTAACATTTCAGAGCTTCTATTCCCGCATTTGTAAAATAGGATAATTCTTACCTCTCAGGGTTTTATACAACTTAAGTGAGACAACGAGCATAAAGCACCCAGCAGAGATCCAGGCACAGAGTAAATGTTCAATAGATACTAACCACGACTATTAATATGCATGTACTGTATTCACTTTGGTGATTCACCTTCTCTCCGTGATCCCACAGCAGAAAATTTTGAACTTAATACCATATCTTTAGAAAATCTAATTTGTACCACAACATCCAGCCAATATTTACTTATATTGACAATATTAGTTCTCACGGACAATGATTTTCCCAATCTGAACAAGGGGAGCTGAGTCACTGGTAGATAATCCAATTGCTAATGGCTTGAAATCAGAATATTCACTTTATCGAGGTCAAGCTGTCATTTTAAGGGGAATATTGAAATAAGAAGTTTCCACTTGTTATTCACACTTCCTACCAGATTTGGACTGCCTTTATTTGCACTCACATAGTAGATTCCTGTGATTATTACATCACAGTGTTAGCCAGTGATGACAAGAATCAAAGGATACACAATGCTACATGGGAGTTCTTCGACTCTTACTGGCTTGTCGCACCCTGCAAGCACTAGTCTGCAGCACTTTCCAATAGTTTACTGCATTCCCCAAAGTCCACAGCCAGGGCCCAAGAGCCCCACAGGCCAGACGGTTCCCCAGTTCACTCACATTATAGGGCCATTATATGTTCACTTTGGCTTGTAGGTCCTACAAGTTTAAGAAGAAACCTCGTAGGGAGGAAGAAACCTGCTTTTCAAAGACTGAAACAGGGTTATTTCTTAGAACATGGAGAATATAGGTCCCAGAGGTGGTATTTATTCATTCTACAAACATTTACTAAGGCTCAACTAAGTGCCAGGCATGATGCTAGGTGCTGAGGACATAGCAGTGAACAAGCTCGAGTGTGCACAAACAACCACAAATAATTTGTAAGTAAGACAGACACTTCAGAAAATCACTCAGATAACCTTTAAATAAGTGCTATGAAGGGAAAGTAGAAGGTGCTCTCCATTAACCAGGGAATTCAGACTGAGTGTCCAGGAATGCCTCTCTAGGAAAAGAACATCTAAGCGGTAGCTTAAAGATTGAGTAGGAATTAGCCAAGAGAGGGGAGTAAAGAGCATATGCTAAGACCAGGCCTGCCCCTTGGCTGGCTCTAGGACAAGAGTGCAAATGGAGGGTCCAGGTCCAAAGTCCACCCTCTTCCTTTCTGCCTCCATTCTGTACTGTGAGGGGATTTATGCTTATATGTGGACGCCCATCCTAAACATTCAGGCTCTTAACCCGTCACAAGGCAAACAGCCACCCAGAGTTATGCACTCTGTGATGTGGTGTGCCTTGAAGGTGCAAACTCTGGGGAGAGGCCTCTAACATGCTCTAAAAGTTGGGTCCCCAGAGAGTGGCCTAGAAATGGATACACGACCTGGGCTCCAGGCAAGCACATCATCTTGCTCTGTGGACTCCTTATCCCATTGTGGAAATAAAGCCAGAAAAGAGCCAGAGTGGGTGTTTATAAAGTACAGGCCTGGCAGAGCCCTCATTGTCAGGCCTTTGGACAATACAAGACCAAGCCCTAGGCAGGAACTCATCTGCAGACTCTGTGACTTAGAAGTCTGGACATGCATCAGTGAGTTCTCCTGGAACCTGGTGCAAAACTGTGTCTGAGCCTACACGTGTATGCATGTTTCTGGGAGGTGTTTCACAGTTTCCTTCAGCCTCATGAAGAAATCCCTAACACCCCAAGTGTTAACAATCACTAGAGCTGTTAGACGTTGTCCAGATGACTCTGAGATCTCTTGGAACTCATAGCTTCTGTGATTCCCAGACAACCTCTACTCACAAAGCTGGCTCGCTCACCCGAGCCTGGCTGTAAAGAACCCAGGAGAAAGAGGCTGGATAAGGAAATATTTGAACATTAATTGAAATTCCTTTCAATTGTATGTCCTTCATACTCACATAAGACTTCTAAACATTTTGGAAAAGCAATACGGCCATCCGTTGGAGAACATAACTAGCCTTCCAAAGCACTAAATTTCTCAGAAGCTAGGAAAGGCTATCACCAAAATTTTATTACTTCTCCCACAGTCTAGAAAGAATGCATTTTCTAGACTGAAAAAAAGAGTGTTGGCAGGGACACATGAAAATGTGGAATCTAATACCCAGGCATCTATTTCACTTAATTATTTTGCTGACAGAAAAAGTTTTAAAGTATCTCTTTTGAGTTCCTTTTGCTGGTGGTAAAGAGTGTTTACCCCATTCCTTCATTCTTTTACCTAGAGGGACCACTTGGAGTTGTTTTCCTCAGTTTTGTCTAAAAGTAAGAGTTAAACTTATTGCACAAAATTATGAGATTGTTCCAAAGAGCTCAAGTGGCTTTGGGGTTTTAGAATTGGATTATCCTACATAGATGATAATACAGTGCAGTCATATCTAAGGATAGTGGGGGAAGTGTTCTCTGACAGTAGCTTTTTCAGCCCAAAGAGAATTCGGTCTCATAACCATGTCTTTGCCCACCACCACTGTTTAGGAAGCAGGATCTCAGGACAGAGTTAATGTTTATTTAGTGTTTATTATGTGTCAACTCTCTATTAAGCCCTTTACACATGTTAACTCTCTATTTCACCGATGAGAAAAACAAAGTTCAAAGAAGTTCGGTAACCTAGATGGTAAGGGGTAGAGTGAGTATTTGAAGCCAGATCTAGTTGACTCCAAAGTCATTGCTCTCCACCTCCGTGAGGATATAAGGAAGAAAGAGGCCCTCTTTTAAAAAGGCAGACTCATGCGAGGAACACTATGTGAGCATAAATTCATACAGTGCTTGTAGTGTACATGAGCACTCAAGAGACAGGAAATGGGCTGATTAGTACCAGATGGGGCTCGTAAGACAAGTTTCATGTGCAGTCCTGCAGGGGGTGGACGGCAGAGTTTCTGCCTGAATGCACACCCTTGCTTCTTACTGCTCTGCTCTGCTCTGCACTGAGTCTCCTTTGGGAAACATTTGTCCAGAGCAGTTTTTCAGGTAAGGATGGGGTTGGTGTGGTTTTTTTTTTTGCTCAGGCATAACAGGAAGCAATGGCTTATTGTGTTCTCATGAATACACTATGATCTCCAGATGGACCTGATGACGATCATTCTCAAGAAAGACGAACTGGAAAATATCGGGTTGCAAGAATCCTATTACAATAACATTCAACAACCTTTGACTTCATCAGTCTCAAGAGAAAGATGGCTTTGGGGTAGTAGCTAATGATTACAATAATAATGATGACTGACATTTGTTGACGATGTCAAGCCTTATGTGCATCCACTCAGAGAATCTGCAAAACAATCCCAGGAGGTGGCTCCTGGCATCCCCGTTTTATAGATTAGGACACTGAAGCTAAGGAGGTTAAGTGGCTACCAGCCTAAGGTCGGTCAAACACTAGCAAGTGGCAAGGCTAAGATTGGAAACCAAAGCATGCTAATTTGTAGAGCCGCAGGCTTGAGCACAAGCTGCCTTATAATGCCTGGTCCCTGACTGTTGTGAAATTAATCATTTATCTTTCCTGATGAAATCACAAGGTGAGGTGATCACTTTGGAAAATGGAAGTATGGGACCACAAGGTGATGCTTATCACTAAGTTTCACCCATTTCCTTTTTAAAGTATTGCCCCCAATATACAGAGAAAATAAATAAGTCCCTAAAAATCTATGTTGTTATCTATGGAGGATGATGCTTGAGGGAATTATTGAATGGAATTGGGGAAATCACAGATATTAAAATGGGCCACTAGGTCTCTTGTTTTACATGTGCATAACATTAAGGGCTATCATTGATGCTAAAGCCACAGTCTAACACCAGCATCCTATAGTCATCCCTCACAGAAGAAAAGAAAGAACCCCAGAAGTGAGGATCTCTCCACCCACCCTTCCCCCACCCTCTGTCCTGTCTTTCCACTGGCATTCCTCCAGTATATTTGGAAGAGAAATCTATGGAAATCTATGAAAATTCTCAACCCAGAATCTTGGTATATTCAATATGTCAGTCCATCACTGAAGAAGTATTTCTGTACTGAGCACTTGGCAAGGCACTTTGGGCACGCACAAAATAGTATTTACCTACTTTTCATGCTTTTTCCACTTAATACAATTCAATCCTCACTATAACCTTTTGAGTTACTATTGTGTGACCACCCCCTTTTCCAGAGGAGGAAACTGAGCCTCAGAGAACCTAATTAATGAGTTTAGGGTGACAACCTAGTAAGCAGCAGACCTGAGAATAGAAACTTGGTCTGGGTGCCTTCAGCTCTCTGCATGCCTACCAACTGTACTTTGTGGCTTACTGTGTACCCTTCACATACCTGAATGCATTTAGATATCACTACTCCCTAAGATGTGACTCAATGATAAGGAAAATGAGACTCAGAGAGGTCACCCAGAGACTGGACCCTAACCCCAGATGGGTCTGACCTCAAAGCTTTTCTCATTATGAATGGCTCTGTCTTGGACATTCGTGGGTATCTCTGAGCTGTGCCCTTTGCTATAGCCAACCAGTTTAGGTTTCTCCAGAAAATGTGGAGGGTCCTCAGTCTGCACAGTGGTTTTCACCTGAAGAGTGTTTGAACAGGAATGGTTCAAATGTAATTTGACTTTAAATCTGAAGATAAATGTGTTCATTCATTCCTACTGCAACTCTAACAGCTACCAAGCTGGGTAGTGGCTTCATCTCAGTTTTACACATGGCAAAAATATCAACCATGTTCAACACTTCAAGTAAACAGCTAACCAAAGGCAAACATATTTACTTGAAATTTTGCAACACAGAATCAAAAAAGCATTTGGAAAACTCCAGGGTTGACAGTATAGCATCACTCTCAAGCTCTTTGAGGCAGAACTCACAACATTTTATTAGATGCTCCCAAACAGGAACCATGCCTGGCTTCCGTCATGTGCAAGATCTGACATAGTGTTTGTAACCAAACGCTATTTATTATCATCACTATTTTGTGTTTCGCTTGACATCCATGTAATTATGTTTATTCTGAAGGCCTCCAACATCATCTAGAGCTGACTCCAAAGAGACTTGACAAAAGTTGTTACAAAGATACTCTTCAGTATATCTCAGTGAAAACAAAATTTCTGAGACTAAATGAAAGGACCCAAACTTTCCCCCTTCTTTTTGACAATAGGAATTGAATAATGTGCCACAAGAGACATTGCATAAGGGCTACTGGAAAGGGTTGGACTAGATGCCCTCTAAAATTTCTTCCAACTCCTAGGGCCTCCGCTTTGTTTTCCATTTCACCTAAAATTTGTCTTCTGTTCATTGTGTCCCACAACGACAATGCTTTGTTTAAATGCCCCATGAACTGATTCCATTTGAGATTTCAACTTTAAAAATTGGATTTAAAAGTGCGAGTTGCTTATAGCAAATACTGTAATTTTTATATAATTGGAGTTAATTGGAGAAATGATTGAGTTAGTGTGACATGGTATCAGCCTAACAGTGTACTCCAAATCCTAGAAAATACATTAGAAAACTGACCCAATTCTCTTGAGTCCAGCAAAAGCATGTAGATCTACCTAAGTAGATCCCAAATGTTTCTCATTAATATTTCCTAAATATCCACTCTTAAGTTAGGTGATATTTGCATCCTTTTTGTCTAGCAATTATAAGCTCCACTTCTACCATAAGTTAAGCATTGGAGACCAGTGAATGAGATTTTAAAAACAAAATAGAAAGAAATGTTCATACTACCCATTTGAAATACTCAGGGCTCATGGGTGAAACATTTGCTTATAAGGCATGACTATAGTATGTGTACTATTGCACCTATTATACTATGTTGTAATAAGTGCTTAGAGAGCAAGTGTTCTGTTTCACTGGTCCCAGACAGGATTTGCTGTATTAACCATTCCACATCGCACATTCACAGGCAATTAACCAGATTCTTACAATGTCCGCCTATTCTCCAGGAAGCAGGAAAGAACCAAGCACAGTACTAAGCACGGAGTAAACATTCCACAAATACTCTCAGTTGGGTTGCTTAATTGGACTGGAATCTGTTTCCATTCTTTCTGGAAATGAGGGTGCCAACTAGCACAATGGGCTGGTGAATTACTAAATATTACTGATGCCCAAATTCACCTTATATCAATACGAGCTTCCATGAGGGCTTACCTACCTGCTAGAGATGAGCTTAGGCAAAACACCATCTGCCTTAGTCAGTATTAAATTCTAAGTCCTTCGAGTACAGGTTTGGGTGTATTCCTGTTTCTCTGTGTGTGTGTGTCATCAGCACAAAGTGTCTAATTTTGTGACTTAGAGTCCAGCACACCCAGAAGGATTGCGAGGGACCAAGAATGAGGAAGGCGAGAAGAGCTTAGTCGGCTGAATTTGAGAATGTTTGACTCATTTCTAATTCTGAGTCTCTGTATGTACTGCCCATCTGTCCCCACTCTCTTGCCCTTCCTTTGCCAATCTGTACACATTAAAATTGCTAAGATCCACATGAAAACCTTTCACCTCAAGAAGATCTAACATCTACTTAGTGCTTCCTGTGTGCCAGGCTTTACATATATTATTCTGTTTGGTCTTCCAAACAACCCTCAGTGGATGTGTACCAGCATCTGTATTATTGATGGGGACATGTGACATAGAGGTGAAGGTGACAGAGGTGGGTGGTAGGGCAGCATGTGAACCCAGATGATTCCAAAGCCTGTACCCCTTGTTGTTGACTGTAAAGCTACAGAACTTTTCAGGACCTGCCCTGTCCCACCCAACCACACCTTATACTGCATCCCTTTAGAACTACTTTTAAACTACAAACCACAGTTCTGCACACATGACTCTGAAAATACCTTCTGTTTGTCTTGTGTTAGTAAATGTTGGCTTCCCAGATCAATGTTAAGGTCTTCTAGAACAGGAACTTGGAGTTCCGCCTTCTCCAGAATACAGTTTGTGTGGTGGGCTGTAGAACAGCTCAAGTTCAAACCTAGATCCACCGCTCACTAGTAGTGTGACCTTGGGCAACTTACTGTGCTGTGTTTCCTCACCTGCAAAATGGGTATCAAAAATATACCTACCTTAAAGTTAGGCTTTTCTCTGGGGTAATGTAAAGAAGATAAATGTCTACAAAACTGGTAGTATTATCCTATAGATCTTTATTAAATATTAGCACCATGCTGCCAAGATTGCTGTGCTCCCAAAAAACTTCCCAAAACACATAATGTCTTTTCAAATTATTTGAATTATGTGAAGTATAACATCCATGATAATGGCAAATTTTATTGGATATGCTGATCCTGAAGATGATGAGAGAAGCCAAATGTTTTGATTTGGTTCACAGGAATGATGTAGATCAGTCAGCTTCCTATGTTTATTGTGAGGTTAGAGGATCAGAGGAATAGTCCACAGGGAAGATTTTATCACTGTAAACAGAATTAGTTACATCTTAGAGGCGGCTATTCAGAAAAAAACTGTTTGTCTTAGTCTTTGCAGGAAATTGGTTTCTAAGACCATAGTTGCCCATGTGTAAGGAGCTGGCTTTGCTGGGAAACTGTTTATTTTCAACAGCCAATAGTTTCTTAATTGTTTTGCTGTTAATTAGCTAAGGATGCGGTTTAACTGAGATCAAAGTATTCAAGATGCAAAGCGTATTTAATAGAGGAAAATGTCTAATTAGCTTCCTCTAGTACATAACTCCATTGCTTCCTAGCCAACGGGAACAACACAAGACAGAAATCAGATGTGCTTACTTGTTGCCTAATTCAATCAGAAGGAGGGGCCTGAAGAGCCTCTTTGGGTTATTAAATGACAGTTACAGAAGCTGAGGAACGTATATGTGCAAGCAAGGATGCAGGTAGGGAAGAGTTTGTTTGATGCAGAGTGAGAAAGGATTTTTCAATAAGGGGACCTCCTTAAGCTACCTGAAGTTGGACCGGAAAATAATTTTCCCCAGATGGTAAGAGAATCACTGAATATTCTTCTTTTTCTTCCAGTTTTGGTTGAGAGTTAAAGACAATGATAAAAATCATAATCATTAATTACATTAAGGAAGTATGGTTGGTAGGGATGCGTGTGTGTGAGAGAGAGGGAGAATTACTGAATCACTCTGCATATTATATTGAAGTGGGAGGAAATAAAACAGCAGTCACATACTGGAGCTGAAAAAACTCTGAAGGCTACTGTTTCTCCTTGGTCCCCTCAACAGGTCTTCCAGAATTAGCCCTTTCCTCTTTCGTATTTCCCACACACCTGGAGATCACAAGCTAATTGAAAATGAGCACAGATCTACCTTGTCAGAATCCAGACAGGGTTTCTTTTAAAAAATGGATAAAGGTGAGTTTTACTTCTAAAGCAAATGCATAACCCATGTGGAGTAAGGTCTTCACAGTGCCTTAGGTTTGGACACATGGAGTAAATGGTTTGAATGCTTATTCAAATAATTTACTCTTGCAGGCAGGGTCATGTCTTCACTGCTCTCTGCTGTGTCTCCAGCTCCTAGCAAAATGCATGGCTTGCAGTACAAAGGCTACAAATCCTGTCAAATGGTTGAGTATTTTATGGATGAATGAATAAAATAATTTGAAGTTCAAGTAAACTATTCAAATCTATTTTTTAATGATTAAAAATAGTAGTTAGGCCTATCATTTGCTGAACATGGGCCATGTTTTGTGTTCTGTGCTAAGAGCTTTACCTGTATCATCTCCCTGGTGAGCCTGTTAAGCTCTTGGCCTTATTCAACCTGGAACTCCTTGGTAGTAAGATTATAAGCCCCATAGGACAGAACGAACTGATGACAGGGGAAAATCTTAGTTACTAAGATTCATTTTTCAGTTCATTTGACAAAAGAATTGATTCACTGCTTGCCATATACCAGTCCTGGTACTAGGGATTCAGTAGTAAACCAGAACTCAGCTTCTGTGTATATGCCTGTCCTTGCAGAGCTTCTAGTCTGTAGGGGAGATTCACAAACAAAATAACGTTTGTAAATTGTTCAGTAACAGTGAAACCACCACAGTAATCAAGATAGTGTAGTGTTAGTAAAGGGACAGGCACATAGATCAATGGAACAGAAAGGAGAGTCCAGAAATAGGCCCACACAAATACAGCCAATTGATTTTTTAAAATAAACTTTTTATTTTGGAATAATTTTAGATTTATAGAAAAGTTGCAAAGATAATACAGAATTCCCATATACCCCTCTTCCAGTTTCCCTTAATGTTAACAGCTTACATTTCCATGGTACATTTTACAAAACTAAGAAATTGACATTGGTACAATACCATTAACTAAACTCTAGACTGTATTTGATTTCACAAACGTTTTTCTATTAAGATCCTTTTGGTGTCCCAGGATCTAATCCAGGATACAACATTCAAATGGCCAGTTTATTTTTGCCAAAAGTGCAAAAGCACTTAAATGGAAAGAGAATAGTCTTTTCAACAAATGGTGCTTAAACAATTTGCATTTACATATATAAAAGAATAAACCTTACACTGTATATGAAAACTTAAAATGAATCATAGCTCCACTTACGTAGATCTACATGTGAAATGCAGACACACAACACTTTTAGAAGAGAACTTTTGAGAAAATCCTCATGAACTGGCATTAGGCCAAAAGATATTAGAAATAACACCAAAAACAGTATCTATAAAAGCAAACATTTGGAGTTCAACAAAATTAGAAATTTTTAGTTGCAAAAGAAACTGTCAAGAGAATGAAAAGACAAGACGCAGACTGGGAAAAATATTTCCAAATAATATATTCAGAAAGGACTTATGTCCAGAACATGTAAAGAAATTTCAAAATTTAACAGTAAGAAAACAATCTACCCAATTAAAGACTGAACAAAAGACTTGATCAGACACTTCAGCAAAGATAATATAGGGATGGCCAATAAGCACAAGAAAAGATGTTGAACATCATTAGCCATTAGGGAAATGCAAATTAGTGCTGCTATGAAATACCACTGAGTGAGTACCCATCAGAATGGCTAAAGTTAAAGACACTGACAATCCCAAGTGTTGGCAAGGTTGTGGAACAGCTAGAACTCTTATACATGCTGATGGTAACGCAAAATAGTACAGCCACTCTGAAACAACAGTGGTGGCATCTTATCACAAAGTTAAAAGTATACCTATAATATGACCCAGGAATCCCACTCCTGGTTATTTATAATAGAGCATGGATTGCCATATTGTGACGAGCATGAAGTCCAGTACTCTGCTTATTTCTGTAAATAAGGTTTTACTGGAATGCAGCCATCCTTATTCCTTTATGTATTGTCTATGGCTGCTTTTACGCTAGTTGTAACAGAGACTACATGGCCCACAAAGTTAAAGTATTTACTCTCTGGCCTTATACAGATAAAGGAGACCATCCCCTGCTCTAGAGAAATGAAAACATATGTCCACCCAAAAACCTGTATACAGTGTTTTTACAGCAGCTCTATTCATAATCACCCAAAACTTGAAACAACCCAAATGCCCTTCAACAGATAGATGGCTAAACAAATTGTGTTATGACCATACAATGGGAATATTTGGAAGGAATTATATTTAAAAGAAGCAAGCTATTAACATAGGCAACAACTTGGAGACTCTGAAAGGCATTATGCTGACTGAAATAAACTAGTTTCAAAATGCTACTTAATGTCTGATTCATTTATATGACTTTCGAAAAGACAAACTTCTAGTAATGGAGAACAGCTCAGTGGTCACCATGGATTATGGATGGTGGAAGGATATGATGACAAAGGGAAAACTTGTAGAAGTTTTATGGGGTGATAGAGTTGTTCTACATCTTAATTGCAGTGTTGGCTTCATAAATCTATACACGTGTCAAAATTTGTAGAACTGTACCCCCCAAAATGTCAATTTCACTGTATATTAATTTTAAATAATTTAAAATCAAAACTTAGGGCTTCCCTGGTGGCGCAGTGGTTGGGAGTCCGCCTGCCGATGCAGGGGACACGGGTTCGTTTCCCGGTCCGGGAGGATCCCACATGCCGCGGAGCGGCTGGGCCCGTGAGCCGTGGCCGCTGAGCCTGCGCGTCCGGAGCCTGTGCTCCGCAACGGGAGAGGCCACAACAGTGAGAGGCCCGCGTACAGCAAAAAAAAAAAAAAAAAAAAAAAAAAAAATCAAAACTTAAAGGTGAAGCTGCCTGTCCAAGGCCACACAACTAGCCAGAAGTAGACTTTAAACCCAAGGTACCCAGAAGGGCTAAGTCATTTGCTTGGTATCACATTCTGAACGTTTCATCATGGCTGTGTTGAAACTTAGATGACCCTGTTCCTTTGGGCTTGGGCTTGGGTACTTACTAAGCATTACACCTGTGGCCAAAGCCCCTTGCCTGTTCTCCACAAGGTTACTAACCTTGACTTTTCATTGTCACTGGTGTCCCTTCCCAAATGTATCTTTGAAACAAGTTTTCCTAAAGCATTCAAATCTTGAATTAGAAAGTATGTATTTCTCATTAGGAGGTTGGGATTAACATATACACACTACTATATATAAAATAGATAACCAACAAGGATCTACTGTATAGCACAGGGAACTATAGTCAATATTCTGTAATAATCTCTAAGGGAAAAGAACCTGAAAAAGAAAATATATATATATATTCAGTTGTGTGTATATATATATATATATAACTGAATCATTGTGCTGTATACCTGAAATTAACATGATATTGTAAATCAACTATAATTTTAAAAACTTAAAAAAAGAAAGCATGTATTCCTCACATATTGAATAGCAGACATTTAAATGAAAATGTAGAAGGGCTTCCCTGGTGGCACAGTGGTTGAACATCCGCCTGCCGATGCAGGGGACACGGGTTCGTGCCCCGGTCCGGGAAGATCCCACATGCCGCGGAGCAGCTGGGCCTGTGAGCCATGGCTGCTGAGCCTGTGCGTCCCGAGCCTGTGCTCCGCAACAGGAGAGACCACAACAGTGAGAGACCCGTGTACCGCAAAAAAAAAGAAAAAAAGAAAGGGTAAAAATTATTTGGAGGCAAAAAAAAAAGAGTATTTGACCATCACCTAAGCCAAAATAAATGCTTTTTTTACTCTAAATAGAAGATAAGACCCAGGAAGTAAAACCCTGGCGTCATTAGTGGGCTAACGAGGTGGATGAGATAAACAAGTCTAGGAGACTGTCATTAATTCCATTCCTCCCCCTCTCAACTTACCTTCTTTTCACTTTGCATATACCGTAGAGAAGGATGTACAGATCCAAGGGAAATGGTGCAGGGAGAGTAAATTGCGGTCTGCATTTGAGAAAGCAGTTTGCTCTGAAGAGAGGCTGGCACAGTCAGGTGATGTGTGCTTAGTGAGCCAGACTAATTCTGTCATCCCGCTGCTGTCTGTGAAAGTGCTGAATGTCTGCAGCTTCCCCCCCGGCAGGTGATTCAGCACCTTTTACGCTGAGGACCAGATCGGACTGAAATATCACTCTTGTGTAACCGTATTATTCTTGCTGACTCAAAAGGAGACATGGCGCTGTGTGTGCGTATCGATGTGCTTGTGCACATCTCTTTACTGGGATGTTTATGTGTTTAACATGGGCATACTTTCCTACCCAGTCTTCTTTCTTCGGTGGCACATGCTATCGTGTCTAAAGACACTGGCTCATTATTTCTGACTCTTATGACTTTTACTCCTATTACTCACCCTTAAGGTCCTGTTTCCAGTCATTGCTGTAGGTGGAACCAGAGAAGGAAAACACACGCAAAATGATTTCTGGTTTTAATTTTAATGGCAACTACAGTCTCTTTCCCCATTCAGTTATGTTTCTTGGATATAATTCCTGGATGCCTAGTTTCAGGGAGAAACAATCACCAAATAAACATACTATCAAGTTTGTATTAATGTACTGGGATGGCATTTAGTGTAACATCTTGTTACTGTGACTTACAGTGAAGAATAAGAGAAGGAATACAAATTCACTATCGTAAATTACAGCGAGGCAGAAATGTCATTTGTGTAAATATATAAAATTTGGTCTGTGCGTGTATAAACACGCACACAAGGCCTGCTATGGAGGAAATGAGATCCCTTCTACGTGTTCATTCACTCAGTCAACCAACGTAAGAGCACAGTCTGATTAAGATGGTTTTGTGTTGTTGGACGTGGCGGGGGAGCAGCTGCAAGTGGTGGAAGGTTAGCCAGTTCCACAAGATCTACAGGGCTGTTTCTCCTCACAACAAGCACCTTTTGGAGCATCTATGATGTACCAGACATTGAGAATACAGCAGCGGGAACAGCAGCGGGAAGGGGAGACCTCTTCTCAAGGATAGTCATTAAGCAAAGAAAGAACATAATTACAAGTGATTACTGCTGTGAAGGAAATTAATAGGGAAACATGATCAAGCATAATGAGAGTGTGGTGAGGAGAGAGGCTACCTCAGGTCGGCTGGTTATTGCAGGCCTCTCTAAGAGATGAAGGAAGAGGCAGAATCAGTCATAAGAAGAGAAAGAATATTCCACAAAGAGAGAACAGCAAGTACAAAGGCACAGGCTAGCCTTGTTGACGGCAGAGAAGAGGGGTCATGTTGGTTGGAAGGTGGACAACTGAGAAGGAACAGGTATGTGATGAGATTGGAGTCACATAGGGACGTGTAGAACGTGGTGGAGGGTTGGTTTTTTCAAATGCAACGAGTCGGGTTTTTTGTTTTGTTTAACATCTTTACTGGAGTATAATTGCTTTACAATGGTGTGTTAGTTTCTGCTGTATAACAAAGTGAATCAGCTATATGTATGCATATATCCCCATATCTCCTCCCTCTTGCCTCTCCCTCCCTCCCACCCTCCCTATCCCACCCCTCCAGGCGGTCACAAAGCACCAAGCTGATCTCCCTGTGCTATGCGGCTGCTTCCCACTAGCTATCTGTTTTACGTTTGGTAGTGTATATATGTCCATGCTACTTTCAGGACTGATCTGTGATCTGATAGCAGCTCATTCCAGCTGCTAGGAGGAGGGAGAGTTGTGAAAGAGATAGGAGGAGAGAGAAAGCAGAGGGAGCCATGAGGAGAACACTGTAGTCATCCAAACAAAAGAAATAGTGAATGGTGTTACTTAGTAGCAGATGAGGTGGTGCCCAGTGAGCAGATACCTGACATGTGAAACACAGAGTCTGCCTGTTTATTGGATGTGAAGCATGAGGGAAAGGGAAGAAATAAAGATGGCTCCTGGGTCTACTATGGTCATTTAGATTAATTTCAGCTGAGACAACGCTGAAGGGCATTCTATTTTATGCTGAGCACCTTGACTTTTCCTTACAGAAGGAAAGTGTTCTGCAGGTGGGCTGTCATTCAGGACCTGAGGCCAGAGTAATCGTTTAGCAGTGTGTGTGATCTTAGGCTAGACACTGCCCCTCTCAGAGCCTCTGAACCACTTCCACTGAGCTCCAAGACCCTATAACTCTTGAAGATACTGACTTTTTCATTGGTGTAGACTGCACATCCTCATAGTAACCTGAGTAGAGATGGGAATGTGGCATTAAGAGGAACTGAGGCAAATAGAACAGTTGGTGCAGTGCACCCCTCATCACCACCCTGTAATCTTCAGGGAGTCTCCTTATTGGTGCTCTTTCTATAGTTTATCTTTGGACCTTTCTGTCAGCACAGCACTGAGAAAAGTCCAAAGGCAGGCAAGGGGCAGCCTGAAATACCACCACCAGAGGGCAGCATGGAGCTGTTCACACCCAGAACAGCCCCTGAGGTCGTCAGCACCTCCCCTCCCCTCTGCCAGAGCGTGCAGACCAAACTCATCCTAGGAAAGAGTGGTGCTGGGGTGGAATCACTGCTGCTAAAGCAAAACAGGAAAGGAAATGTTCCTTTCAACCAAGGTACCAAGAAGAGCATGAGAGTATCATTGCTGGAAAAAATGACAAACCCTAACTGCAACTGCATCTCACAGAGTCTAAACAACAGATAAAAAATCATTATTATCTTTAGCTACCATGCATGGACTGCTATATAGCCGGCACTAATAAATGGTTATATACACTATCTCATTTAAGTTTCATATAAACCCTGGAATCCACATCATGGGTTTTGCCCCTGTTTTGCTGATACAGAAACTGATACGAAGACATGAAAATCAGTGGAAAAAGCAGTTTTGTGTAACTACAAAAGTCTGTTTAACTGTAAAACCTCCCCTCAAGGCTGCATGCATCTCCGTACTATGTCCTAGCACTGGGCTGGGTGCTCTAGGGATAGAAATGAAGTGTTATATAGGATTTGGAGACCTCAAAGAGCATACACTTTCAGAGTAGAAAGAATGAATTAAGCAACTAAGGAATGATACAAATACATATATAATACAGAGTTTGATAGCTTGCTAAAACTATGACTACACAACTCTCAAATGTTTTTCTCTCATACCACATGACTTCTATAAGCAGTCACCTTCAGATATAAAAGGATGAATGAGAGAGTGAGGTACACTCAGTAACCCTAACCCTAACCCTTCAATCATTCATTTATTCTCCAAATAGTCAGTAAGTATCTCTGATTACGATAGACACTAGATATCACACTGAAACATACCTGGTCCTTGCCTTTGAGGGGATTGTAATCTAGCTGGGGTGGTAAAAAAAAAAAAAAAAAAAATAGACGATAGCAAATAAACCAACCAAAAAATGTGGACTTGCAGTTATATGTACCATAAATAGGGTCCAGTGGCGAGCTATTATCCCTGGTGACCTCAGTGCTCTGTCCAACAATTTCTTGACCTTGATTCTTATGACCTTCTTCTCCACTCCAGCCACCTGGAGCAGGTCTTCTCTGCTGTGATCCTGTTTCCAAATCCTTCTGTGATGGTAGTGTCACGAGCACGTGTCTCTCACACGCCCCTGGATCCTAGTCAGTCTTTGCTATGCTCTCAGGCTGTATCCCCTTTCTGACGTCTCTTGACCAATCTGGACTCCATGGAAGGTCAGTTTAGCGATGGCCTTGTTCCTGCTCTAAAATCCTCCTGACCTTCCTCAGAATCTTTCTCTATCTATGCCCATTTGTCTTTTGCTCTCTAGGCAGAACAGAGAGTCTCTTGCCCCTGTACGCATTCCATGATGAGGGTGAATGGTACTTGAGATGAATTCTGCCAGTATCATTCATTCATTCATACCTGCCTGCGTGCTCTACTTTATTCCACGGCTGTGTATTGACCACTTGCTATTTTTCCAGCATTGCAATTGGCACAGAGACACCGCAAAGCAGTCTAGGATCAGGAAGGAGCAGCTCAGGTGCACTGAAGCATTATGAGAGAGACGGGGTGACTTGCTATTAAGATGAAGGCGGCTGGGCTTCTACCCTGCAGGACCTCGAGGTCATGTTAACATTTTGAACTTAGAGAGAGAGCGAGACAAAGGAAAGATACTGGGAAGAAGTGTAACATGATTTGATTTGCAGTCTCCAAAAGGCCACACTGACTGCTGTGTGGGGAGCGGATTAGAGAGTGCCAGAGTGGGAATGGAAAGAACGGTTGAAAGCTGGTGCAGTAACCTGGGTGAGAGGTGACAGCTTCCTGTGGATAAAAGCTCTTCTAGATGAACACTAAGTTCTCTTCAAGCTCTGCGGCCCTTGGACTGTGTGATTCTTCACAAGTGCCTCGAGGCTCTGGTCCCAATCTCCCTCCCCTAATTTATGTCATGCAGAGAGTCTTGTCCCCCATCCTGTGCACTATACTGTAGAAGAAATGAGCCACTGTTTTCTGAACATTCTGCCACATTCCCCCCTCCAGGCCTTTACTCAAGCTGTTCTCTCAGCCTGAATCCACCCACCCTGCACCTCGGGTCTGTTCTAGTGATCTGTTCTGATCACCGCACAAAGAATGATGATACTCTTCACAATTGGGGTTATAACTCTGTTATATCACTAGTGTAATATGAATTGCATTTCCCTTACTTCACTCCTGCTCTCTCCTGAGTTGTGAATCTGTGCATGTTTTATTAGTGTTTTAATTTTCCTCTTCAAATCCATACTGCCTTGCTCAGTGCAATATGTTTATGAATATTAAATGTTTATCATAGCAAATCAGAAAGAACACAATTCAGCCTAATCCAATTCAGTTCGATTCAATTCAGTTCAATCCAACGCTTGTGTATTAGATATTTCCTTTATAAGGTGTAAGCCCTTTAAGCTCAGACATTTGTATTATGCTTCTGTGTATGTCCTACTTAACTCATACAGTAGGTAATTAATAAATATTTATTGACTGGTTCACTTAAATTTAAAGACACTCATTTCTCTCTATCTTATAGATACTGATAACGTTCTTGTGTCAAATATGACATGTGTAAGCTTGAAAGGTATAATTCCATACAGTTAAATGGTCAGGAAGTGTAATATGGACTTCTAAAGAATTCCAGCACAGGTCTAATAAGATAAAATGAGTTTAGGCAGCTGTGTACGAAGGTGTAACATATTACATTATTATTGGCAGGCTCAGGTTTAGGAGAAAAAACAGTCATTACTGAAGTGGGGAAGGGGATTGTGGTTATGGTGATATACGTAAGAGATATCATGAAGAACCTGCCCCTAAATATCTACTTTACCAAAGGGAACCCTCCTGTGATGCTAACAGCTGAAGGTGACTTTTATCTCATCCTAATTGCTCAAGGATAAGCAATCTGTAACTCCAGGGACCCCATCCAATTCACTGGCATCACATTAATTTACAAGTAGGTCCAGGCTCACTTACCTGAGCTTACCTGAGAACAGGTGGCTCATCTTCAAGGCCACCCACTGCCTATTTCTTATGTAATGGAGGTGTTCCTGTGAAGGACACCATATTTTTTTATTCTGGTAAATACATAACATAAAATTTACCATTTCAACCATTTGTAAGTGTCCAGTTCAGTGGCATTCGCACGTTCACATTGTCATGCAACCACCACCACCAATCATCTCCAGAACTCTTTGATCATCGTAAACTGAAATTCTATACCCTATCATATTTATTTTTTAATTATAAAGTAATGTCTTCTAATAGTAGGAAATTCAGTGATATCAGTGTATAGAGTGAAAAGTGTAAGTTCTTTTACCATCCATTACAGGCCCATTTCTTGCTGTTAACAGTTTGTTGTGTACCCTTTGGATCTTTGTGTGTGTGTGCATTACATACACACACACGGTCATAGAGATATACTGTTTTATAAAAATTAAATCATAATATATGTGCTCTTTTGCTTTCTTCATTTAACCTAGTATTATGGACATTTTCCTATTCCTAATATATGGCTGTATGGTATTCCTTTTGCTGGCCACTTAGTATTCCATCATGTGGACATACCATAATTTATTTAACTATTGTCCCAATTATGGGCACTTAACTTTATTTTTAAGTATTTTTCCTTTTAAAAACAGTGTCACAATAAAAACTCTGATATACTCAAGCAAACATTCCTTAGGACACATTTCTAAAGGTTGTATTCCTGAAAATAAAGGTTGGCACAGGAGAGAAAAAAAGGTGATGTATACTGACTGTCGCATCACTCTACACAAACGCTTTAACTGCTTGTTTCCCAGTAATATGTTAGGAAGAAGGGCTCTGTGCTTACCAACCGTTAGTAACCCCGGCATAGTGTGGATTTGCTTGAAGTCACTGCCCTTTTTGATAGGATTCTAGATGCTCTCAGAGGAGGAGTTAACAGAAAGGAAAGGAAGCTGCTAGTCCATAGAGCACAGTGGGTTGATCCAGTTTGTAAAAATGAGAGACACACAAGCTCATACGTGGACTTTTCTACAGAGCAAAGGCGATGGGCATGTTTCCTGCTTCCTTGATTTAACCCCTCTTCACAATCAGCTCATCACCCTCGTGCATCCACATGAAAATTCTAGGCTTCCAGCTAGACCGCACTAGTGTCAACATTCATAAGTGGGGGAAGACCTGTGCCATAGATACACATAATTTTCAATTTAATCAGTTCAGAGGTATCTAAACATGAAGAGAGACTATGGAAAGAATGGGCCACTTGAGAATTGAGCTTCAAACTTCTGAGCAGTATTTTCTGCTTATTATTAGCAAAACCCCAAAGCAGAGCTGACATCATCTGGGGTAAAGGAGACTTGTGTTAAGGGTTTTTTGGGTTTTGTTTTTGTTTTATACGGTGATAAACTGGGGCCATACTTGGAGCAATGCATGACTCTTCTGTATTTGCATAGCATAAACTTACATCCATTAGAAAAGCATGTTGTTCATTTAATTTTCCACTAAAATCAGTGGTTTTAATTAAGGAGAAAATGATGAAATCTAAAATTTGAAGAGACCATTGGCTTTGCCAATAACAGACCATGCTAAGTCCTACCAAAAATTTTTTTTCTATAATTAGCTCACCTGTAATTCATTCGTTAGAAAGGCAGCTATGTATACAAGCAGAAAACCAGACTGCTGAGCTGGGGAGTTTCTAATAACTGGATACTGCGAATAACTATTGAATAGCAGAAAAACATGAAGCCAATATTTGTCCTGACATAGTATATTTCATGGCAGCTTTCCATAGCAACTGCATGAAAGGGGCCTTTTATTTTAGAGCCAAGCCTATCTAAAATGAGATGATTCTTTTAAGAGCAGTTTTTCCATAAGCCCAGGTTTTAAGAGCAAGAATATCCAATCCCACCCTCCTCATGACTAAGTGAAGGAAAGAGATTTGAGAAAATCTGTTTTGTGGTCATGACTCTGGGTATTTTAAAAAATCAACATGGAGCTTTGGAAATAGATAAAATCTAAATTCTTAATATACCCACACTGATACATAGGGTATTGCCATTGTGGCAGTACCTCTCTAAACTATATGTTAAGCTGGAAAATTTCAAACACGGTGGGGACTCCTCTCAGGTTATCTACCAACAAGTTGCCGGCACATTGTAGTAGATTTTCAGGTTGTCTCTACTCAGCTTACAGGGACCCGCATAACTGTTCTTTTAAGCTTGAATGGTGAGTGCCTGGAAACTAATTTATATTGTGTGTCTCTCCTGGCCCTCTCTGCCACTGGCCAGCCAGCTTCTCTTTCCAAGGAAGTTTGGCATTTAGACTAAAAAATATGATTGAGTCTGGGCTGGTAAATGGGAGAGATCTGTTATGAATTGTGAAATTCCCATCTTCTATTACCGTGTATGTAGAGGAGAGAGACAGACAGACAGACAGAGAAGCAGATGAAGAGAGGCGAGCAGAGAAAAGAGATAGGAGAGAAGTCTTTATTGTTGCTGGTTCTGGTGATTTCCTGAAGCCCGGCTGAGTTCTTGACTTTGGGTCTTCATGATAATCCTCTCTATCCTTATAACAGATACCCCACTTTTACTTACGTTAAGCTGAATAGAATTCTGTTACTTGAAACAAAAGTTCTAACTAATGCTCACGTTAGAGTATATATTTAAGGAGAGATCAGCTAGGTATAGAGGACAGAAGAGGAAAGAAGAAAGAAAAAAAATTATTGAGATCCCTCCATGTGTCAGGCAATTTGCTAGATACCTTAAAAATTATCTTATTTTTACTCCTCGAAGTAACTCTAAAAACATGGATGTTATTTCCCCTCATGTTTCCAGGTAAGGGATCTGAATTTCAGACCTTCATTCTTGAGTTACATGGCTAGTCGGTGGCAGATATGGGATGTGTATTCAGATTTGGGTGGCTTGGGCTGGGCTCTGGTCTAAGTTTGATAAATAACAGTTATCTTGATATTTGTGCGATTTTGAGCAAGACACTTTACCCCATTTGTGTCTTTGTTTTCCTTTTTGAACGTGGGGAGCTTGGGTTAATATAATATTCTCTAAGGTCCTTTCCAAATCTATTAGCAGAGTATCATTTGAATGATTTATTTAGAACCATGCTTCTCGATCCTGGTGGTTGGTGGGGGTTGGAGGCAAGGGTGAGTGATATCCAAGCCTCCTTGAGTGCCCTTTTAAATTATGCACATCTGTCATCCCTTTCCCCTCCCCAGAAGCTCTGCTGAGTGTGGGAAAGTTGTAGGTAACAGAGTTGGGATTTGAACCCAGATCTATCTTGTCATTTCATTATGCTGCTGCACTCTCTTCTACTATACCTATTAGAACATAGAAGAAGCTCAATATTCTTTTCAACTGAATTGCATTAATATTGACCATAAATGACTAATGTGTTCTATTTTGAGTGCTTTGCACATTTTAGAATTAGCTTGCCAATTTCTAATAAAAGTCTCGCTAGTATTTTTATTGGAATCGCATTGAATCTATAGATCAGTTTGAGGATATTGCTATCTTAAAAATACTGAGTC
Source organism: Grampus griseus (assembly GCF_964374135.1). Taxonomy (NCBI): domain Eukaryota; kingdom Metazoa; phylum Chordata; class Mammalia; order Artiodactyla; family Delphinidae; genus Grampus; species Grampus griseus. The sequence continues at coordinate 119,825,641 of NC_139019.1, read as the reverse complement.
TTCTAATCCATAAACATAATATACTTCTCCATTTTTTCAAAGGTCTTCCTGAATTTCTCTTAGCACTGTTTCATAGTTTTCAGTGTAGAATTTTTGTATGTCACTTATTAATATATTTCTGGGTATTTGATGTTCCTAGATGCTATTGCAAATAATATTATGTTAAGTTCATTTTCCAATTGTGTGTTACTAGTATACAGAAATATGATTGATTTTTATGTATTAACTTTTTTTTCCTGTGACCTTATTATACTAGAAATTTGTTGATTAATGACATGAGAGACTTTGGACGTGAAAAATCCCACTTTGGGGTTCAATGGACAAAGTATACTTGGTAGGCAGAATAACTCCACCCCCTCAAATATGTCCATGTCATCCTCAGAACCTGTGACTATGTTAGGTTACATGGCAAAGGATGATTAAGGTTGCAGATGGAATTAAGATTGCAAATCCACTGACTTTAACAGAAGGGGATTATTTTGAACTATTTGGGCAGGTCTAATGTAATCAGGAGTCCTTTAAGTGGACTAGGAGAGCTAGAGGGATACATAACCACAGAAGAAAGATTAGAGAGATGAAGTATTGTTGGCTTTAAAGATGGAGGATGGGGCTACGAGCCAAGAAATGCACGAAACATCTAGAAGCTGAAAAAGGTGAGGAAATGGAGTCTTCTCGAGGCTGTCCAGGAAGAAGAAATGTGGTCCTGCCAACACCTTGGTTTGGGCTCAGTAAGGCCCCTGTTGAACTTTGAACCTCCAGAACTGTAAGATGATAGTGTTGGCTTAAACCTTTAAGTTTGTGCTAATTTGTGATATCAGCCATAGAAAACTAATGCAGTATAGTTCAGAGTCACCCTCTGTTCACGGAACCCGCCCCATCCTGGCATCCTGCAAATTGCCAGCTTTGGGTCAGGAGGAAACAGTAACAACATTCACGTTTTTGCCACCATCTGTGCTGCAAAGCTGAGTGAGCTTCAGGAAGGTTTGAAAGCAGATAACAGACATCAACAACATGGGAGCTAGATCAGGAGAAGAAAACTTGGTAGATGCCACATGGTAACAGCACTAGCCAAGGGATTTGTAGGAATAGACGAAGCAACACTTGAGAGGATTTCTTTTAGTGAGGGCAGATCCTATTTTGAGAAAGTCAGAGTCTGAAAGACATTGTAAGTTTTATGTATGTGACCCTATACGTAGCCTCCTGTAGATGAGACCAAATGACTTGGGTTATACTGACGATAATAGTTAATTACACTAATGTTTGTTAAATGTTTTAAGTGTTCAGATGTAATTAGGGAAGATTGAAAGTTGCCCCTATACTGAGATCATCCTTGCATATTTGTATTCCAATATCTTGAGCAGGGAAAAAGGGGGTAGAATGTGAGGGGTTGGGCTGGGAATTACACTCAGCCCTCAGCCTGCCTATAAGTCTGAGTGAGCTCCCACCGTGGGGGATTCCTTGGCGGGTGTGGTGATTATAGATTATTGTCATGTGTCTAAGTTGTGATTTCAGTGTGCTTACCGCCATTTCCTTTTTGGTCCATGTCTATATTTTTAGTAAATAACAAGGCAAGGATAGATGAGGAAAATATAGTTATTTTTGTCTTCAGTGCATGTCAGTGAGAATGATACTGTCCATGAAGTTTCAGTTAACAATAAAACAGGAGCTACACAGACCAAATCAGAAGTAAAGTGAATTTGCAATAATGTTACTCATAGTAACATGTAAAAATGTGTCAGTATCACGTGTCATATGACATTTGCCTCTAAAATGAGTGGTATCTGTACATGTTCTTCAATATTATAATTGGTCATCTTATTTCTATTGCCTATGGAGCAAAAGTCTGAAATTAAAAAGTTTAAAATGAAAAAGAATACACGTATGTATGTGTATATATATGTATATACACATATTTATACACATACATATATATACACACACATATATACATATATATGTGTATATATATACATATATTTATATATTTTCTTACAAAATGGCAATTTGGAAATAACAAATGGTCAGTTTTATAACTCACATCCTTGTAAAATACTTTCATTAGTTATTCTCCCAAAAGAATCTTTAACCTTTCACCATTAGAAAAAATATGGATGTGCTTATGGGAATGAGCGCATATGAGTTTCTGAGTTAAGGAAGCATAGTTGGAAACAGCTGATTTATAGTGGCCTCAACAAATTCCATTTCCATTCTTTGCTTTTCAGTTTAATTAAAATGTATTGACTGCTTCCACTATGCCAGGCACTGTGCTAGGTGCCAAGTATACAGAAATGATTAAAACACAGTTCCTTTCCTCAAGAAGTCCAGGCTGTGAAGAAGGAGGCAAACAAGTGCCTCAAACCAAAATGCAAGACTGTGCGGGCGCCAAGGAGGGAGTGATTTATCTTGCCTGGAGAGAAATTAAACCTTCAAAGAAAGGGCGACATTTGAAAGGACCTTGAAGGAAAAGGAGAAGGTCAATAATTATACATTTTAAACAATGCAACAGCATAAAAACTCTAAAAGAAGGTTCAGTTTGTATCTTGTAAGCTGCCTGTATCACTGGAACTCAGCATTCATCCAGGGTCGGGGTGGCTGTAGGACCAGACAGACGGTTGGAGGAACGAAGTTTCATCTGGCCCCATCAGCCCTGTCTTCCCAGGCCAAGCGTCCTCCATTTGTGGAAAGAGAGAAAGCACAAACACCTCTTGCAAAGTCTGTCCAACACTTCGTGTTTCCTTAAAAAAAAAAAAAAGATAGCAGGGCCTTTCTGCCACTTCCTGGCTCTGAGATGGCATCATACAAGTTACTTAAGCCTTAGTTTCTTTATCTGCAAACCCAGGCAACTAATCCCTCCCTCAAGTGTTTTTGTGAGGATGCAAGAGAGAAATGTAAGTAAAGCCTATGCACATTGTCTTACCCGGAGGAATGGTAGCACGGTGACAGCATTGACTGGTGGTGATGGTGATGGTGTAGAATGGTCTGGTCTCTGGGCTGCCTTGGGAAGACTCTGAACATCCCACGAGCTGGGTAAGAACACCGTGATCCAGCCGAGCCTGGCTCTGACCCAGGGCGACTTCCTACCCATCTGTACTTCCCTTGCCATTGTTCCTGTGGCTCAGATGTCTCAGGCAGCTGCTCCAACTGCTGCCACTGGTGCCCTGACAGCTGCGGTGAGCCAGGCAATGGTCTATTAAACCAAACCCCAACTGGAAACCATCAGCCCTAAATAATCCCAGCAACAGGGTCCCCTCCTCCACTTCACGCCTCTTCCCATCCTTTGGTTCACCCGCTCCATCACGATCGCCTTCCATCCTGACCCTTTGCTGCCCCTTTCCCTCTCTTTTCTCCCGCTTCCTCACTCCTTCACTTTTCTTGTCCTTATTCCTCCCTGCATGCTTGCTCCTCCTCCAGGTCTGGTTTGGCCAGCATGGTATACAGAAGGAGTGCTGGATGTGAGGTCAGGAGGCTCAGAGACTGGTCATGGTTCTGAGATGGTGGGCAATCGGCTTCACCCTCTTGGGATGTGGTTTCGTCATGTGCAGAAAATAAGGGGTTGGACCAGAATGATCTCCAAGTGTTCTTTCCACTGTAAGCTCCCATTCTGTTACCTTTTGTTCTGTTTGCCTTTGTGCCTGCTTTTCCTGTTTCAGCTGGCTCATCTCTCCACCTGTCTCTGTCATCTGCATCCCCACCACTTTGGTCCAAGCCACCATCACAAGACCCACAGAAGTAGCCTCCTGCTAGTAGAGTGTCCCTGCTTCTGTTCTTATCCCTGCTCAAGATGTTACCCAGGCAGAAGCCAAAACGACCTTTAAAAATGTGGATGCAATTGTTCACTCCTCTACTTAAATTCCTCCAAACTCCTTCACCGTCATTGTCTATCTCATTACCCTGTGTATTCTCTTCAGAGCAATCAGTACTGCCTGAAATGATCTTTATTTACTCATCAATTGCTCTTTGTGTTGGTACTTGTTTATTGTTTTTCTTCCCTACTGGAACGGAGGCTCCGTGAGAGAGGGAACTTGTCAGTTTTATTCACTCTGTATCCTCATTGCATGTAATATTCTTTCAAGAAATGCTGAATAAAGAACCTCCCTCTGCCATGAGACCCATCTCCCCTCTTCTTGAGATTATCTTCTAACTACACAATTTTTTACTTAGAAATATCTCTGCTGGCTAGAAATTCTACCTATCCTTCTCCATCAGCTCTGGGATAATTACCCTCATTCATTTTTCTCATCCACCCAGGTCCATGTTCTCATAGGATATGGTAGCAAACAACGGTGACTTTGAAACTAATTCTTCTCTCATTTTCATTTCAGTCAGTGTTGTTGGGTGATTTAGGATAAAAATTACAGAATAACCCTTAGGTTCTAATCTAAATAACTCTTTTATATAATGCCAAAGAAGAAACTTATTTAAGAATATTAAAACCTTCAAGATTCTGTGCTTGGTTCTTGGGGAGATGTTAGGAATGGCCAGGTTCTTAAAAAGAAAAAAACACTTTGAAATTGGTAATGTTAATATGTCCATTTTACAGATAACAAAAATTGGGAATTAGAGAGGTTGTGTAGCTAGATCAAGGTCACAGAGCCAGTGAGACATGAAGCCAGGGTTTGAACCAAGGGAGTGTGATGCCAGAACCAAGCTCCTAGTCACCGTGTTATTTCTTTTTGCTCTTTAGAGTATCACCCCACTTTATTTTCATCGGAGCACTCATAAATATCAGATGTTGTCTGATTTGTTGATATTTCCTGACAGTTTTGTGGGTGATTCCTTCCACTGTAACATCAGTTTCATGGGTGTCCTGTCCGGCTTATTACACATTGCTCAGTGCTTACAATAGTGCCTGGTACCTAATGGACCCTCAACAAATATTTGCTAAATGAATGAATTATTTGCATGTTAGAAGATGAGATATAATAGAAGACCTGATAATTCTGTATATAAAACTCAATCTCTGTCGAGAAACTTTCTCAAAATATTTCCAGTGGTGGCATATCTTCATCCTTTGAGAGTACATTTGATCTTTGCAATTAGCCAAAATGTTAAAGAACTTTTTTTGAAGAAGAAGAACATATGGTCATAAATTATTATGGCTGTTTTCTTGCCCTAAGGTTAGACCTGTTTGCAAGGACCTAACTTTCTATGCAATTGGAGCCTTTGGCACTGTGGTGAAGCCTTTGCACTCCATCACAGAGAAGAGTTTTTAAGAGCATAAAATAAAATTCATGGGATTACAAAGGAACCAATAATATTGAATGCAGTTATCAAAATATAAAAACTTGTGGTATATTATTTGCTACTTTATTGACACATTAAATAACAAGATCTAAAAAATTGGTCTAATATCTAATTTCTATTGGCAGCAAAGTCATAGGAATTACTAACGCTTTCATAATGAAAAGAAATATTAAATTTCATAAACAGGTTAATAAAAATAAAGATATGTGGGCTTCCCTGATGGCGCAGTGGTTGAGAGTCCACCTGCCGATGCAGGGGACATGGCTTCGTGCCGCGGTCCGGGAGGATCCCACGTGCCGCGGAGAGGCTGGGCCCATGAGCCATGGCCGCTGAGCCTGTGCGTCTGGAGCCTGTGCTCCGCAACGGGAGAGGCCACAACAGTGAGAGGCCCGCGTACTGCAAAAAAAAAAAAAAAAAAGATATAATTTTCCCCCATGCAGGTATATAGGTCCCCTGAATTTTATCCGTAGACCCCATGGACCCCAAATTTAAAAATCCTGTTTTAGAGGAATTCAAAATAGACTCAACAATAGCAGCTACATTTAAATGAGTGTATTACCTCAGAAGGAGACAACTAAAGGGGTTATTCTTCATTGGTGCATGAGTTCTGACATACATGGTTATTTTCTAAATTTAGCTCCACATTTTTCATCCCATAGCAACTTTGTAACTATCGATAAAGAGCATATTTATCATAATTTTAATATATTTACTCAGTATTTACCTACATACCTATAAAGTGAAAATCTGAAAACATAATCCTTGGCTCTTATGCACTTATAATTTTTATTGATTGATTACACATATTAATTTGAAATAGTTAATGTACCCATGTGATTCAAAAATTCAAATGATATAAAAAGGCAGAAAATCTCCTTCTACCTCTGTCCACCAGTCACTGGTTCTCCTCCCAGATGACAACCACTGTTATCCAATCCTTATACATTCTTTCACTGATATTTGATACATACAAGCAAATATGTTTACATATTCTTTTGCCTCTTACCATAAATTGTAGCATGTTATTCACAGTATTTTCCATATTATTACTGTTTTCAATTAAAAATATGTCTAGAAGATAATTCTATATTGGTACATTAAGAACTTCTTTGTTTCTTTTTGTGGTTGCACAGTCCATCTATTGGAAGGATTCACCATAATCACTTAACAAGTTGCTTATGGATGGACATTTAGGTTGTTTCTAAATGATTTACTGTTATGAACAAAAAGAGGAGCAGCAAAAACGTATCATTAATATGGGCATTTTGTCATGGCCACCTCCATATGTGGGGCTCAGAATCATGAAACCCCAATATAAGTAGGCAGTAAAAGATTTACATCACATAGAGGCAAATATACTGAGAATCACAATATTATGGACAATTCTCTAACAGGACTGAGAGGAACAATAGGACACCGTCAGCTATTTTCTAGCAGTCTCAGACAAGTTCACTGTTTTTCAGGACTAAAGGAGTGGTTACTGTGGATAGAGAGGATGCCCCAGGTTCGAGAGCCTGATTTGGAGAAAGTGTGGAAATAGCAGCCAAGCAAATTTGTTTTGTTTTTGTTTCCTGTGGCTTTCAGAAACAGAGTCTCGCTTGCGTTAATAATACTCTTTGGGGGACTGCCCTGGTGGCACAGTGGTTAAGAATCCGCCTGCCAATGCAGGGGACACAGGTTCGAGCCCTGGTCTAGGAAGATCCCACATGCCGCGGAGCAACTAAGCCCGTGCGCCACAACTACTGAGCCTGCGCTCTAGAGCCCGCGAGCCACAACTACTGAAGCCCATGTGCCACAACTACTGAAGCCCACACGCCTAATAAATAAATAATACTCTTGGTTCATGGCATGGCGCTGCCGTGGATCCGTGGGAGGCTCCTCTCTTGTACTGATTTATTCTCATTCACTTCCATTTTCCATTTCCACACCCCTCTCCCGAGTCAGTCTAGTTGAATGCATTTAAAGTGTGTAATTTTCTTTAGCTACAAAATGAATATAATGATATTTTGTGTATGTGCTTTCGATTTACATAAATGATGCTGCGTTATAACTCATTCCATTTCTTCTTTCTCAGTCACTGCGATTTACGGTCCCTCTGTGTCGCTACATGTACATCTAGTCCTTTGCCTCTCAAGGCCATGTGGTCTCATCCATCACACTGTACCCACCTGCTTTCTCAACGATGGCCAGCCAGGTTGCCTCCAGCACCTAGCCACCACAGAATATAGTTCACATCCTCCTACATAGCTCCCTAAGGGTCTGTGTGAGAATTTATTTGGTGTACACACTTGGAACAGGATTGCTGGGTCATAAAATGTAGTGCCAAAATTACACCCCCAAAACAGTTCCCCCGTCAGCAACAGCAGAACATGTAAGGGTTTCTCAGCTCCACATCCCCGTCAGCTGCTGACATTATCCTGCTGTCTAATCTTTTCCAGTCAAGTGATATATTATTATTATGTCAATTTGCATTTATTTGTTTACAGATGATTTTGAGCATCTTCTCAATGTTTGTGAGTCCTTTTAGTGTACTTTTCTACAGGTTGCCTCTTCATATTCATTGTTCATTCTTATAGTGGGGTTTCTTTTTTTTTTTTTTTTTTTTTTTGCGGTACGCGGGCCTCTCACTGTTGTGGCCTCTCCCGTTGCGGAGCACAGGCTCCGGACGCGCAGGCTCAGCGGCCATGGCTCACGGGCCCAGCCGCTCCGCGGCATGTGGGATCTCCCCGGACCGGGGCACGAACCCGTGTCCCCTGCATCGGCAGGCGGACTCTCAACCACTGCGCCACCAGGGAAGCCCTAGTGGGGTTTCTTTTGCTTTATGGTATGTAAGAGTTTCTTATACCATGTAAATAAAAATCCCTTGTCAGTTTTAAATGTGACTGGTATATTTTCCAATATTGTCATCTCCCTATTAACTTTGCCTTTCATTGAACAGAAATTCTTACTTTTGAAGTAATCACATTCACCAATAATTTGGCTTTATGCTTTTAATGTTTTGTTCAATAAATTATTTTCCCAACCTAGGAAACAAAGGTATTCTTCTACATCTTATTCTCTTACATTTATCATTTTATCTTTTACATTTAAATACATCTGGAGTCCACCTCTAAATATGGTGTTAGAAAGTGCTCCAGTTTTATTTTGCTCCAGAGACAGAGAGAGCTTTGACCCAATGTGCCTGAAAGAAACAGAAGATGCAGGGTGGGAGAGATGGAAAAGAGGGAGGGAATAAGATATCTGGGACCCATACAGAAAGGACAGAGAAGCAGAATTCAAAGATTCTGTCCGACCTGCCCTAGGAGGCACCCTGCTCTCTGTTGTGTGTAATCAAATACTGAAAAAGCCAGCATTAAATACTCTTCTCTTACAAATAAAGCCCCTTTCAGGAGGAATTCCCCAGCTGCATTGACGTTCCGGTACATGGCTTTAAATATTATATACCCTGTACACAACAGAAGGACTTTCCCAAGTGAGAGGGAGAGTTGGGTGGGTGGGGGGAGAGGAAGCTACAAGAGGGAGAAAAGCCAGCACATTCAGAAGCAGAGAGTTGAGAACTGATTGTGCCCATGATGGCCCGGATGTTAGAAAAGTCAATCATTTCTTGCTCTCAGAGATGAAAATTCACCTGTTTACGAAAGGTAACTAGTTCCTGTCCAGTGTCTGAGTCTTGAGCATTCTTTTATTTCCAGTGTACTGTTGGCTGCCTGTGGTTAATTCAAGTGCCTATCAAACAAAGAAAAACCTGTGGAAATAATCTAACCAAATTATAGGCAAATGGTTAATATCTTCAGGCTTATGATCTACATATATTGTAAGAAACTCAATGTATTATTCTAAGTTTTCTTCTTTGTAACCCAGTGGTCAGCCTTTCATTCCTCTGCAGTTTTACCCCTACTGAGGCTTTCCATCCTACCTGCTGGGAGGCTGTGAAATTGTCGTAAGACCACAGTTCAAGAAGTATAAGAAAAAAGAAAAAATTGGGGGAAGGAAAAGAGGGCAGGAAAAAAATGTCCATTTTCAAATCTATAAAAGTGGCTCTAAAAGCTGGCATTTTCTTGTCCAGAAAAAAAAAAAAAAGAAAAAAAAAATTGATTACCCTGTGGGAGGAAAGAGCAGAAAGGAAGTAAAGGTCACAGGGAGTATTTTTTGCTTGTTTGTTGTTCTTTCTGTTTTTGCCCAGAATATTTTTTTTCACTCAAGAGAAAATTCAAATCACTGTCTTTAATCTGTCTCCTGGGCCCTCTCTTACTACCTCCCCAGAGGAAAGACTATTTGAATAGAAGACATCCTCAAGCTTCTTCACAAAAGTCACAATTATATGAAATATACCCAACTTGGAAAAACATCAACAAGGTGTAACAAAGCATCATGATTTGTGAAGAAAAGTCACATGTGGAGGCACATGTCTGGTCAAAAACATTGCTTCTGTACCACAGTGTGAAAAGTTTCTAGAATTCTGGGGTTAGACAGCCTGGGTTCAAATCTTGTCTCTGACCCTTATAAAATATGAGGCCTCCTGTCATTTACTTTGTTTCTCTGAGCCTTGTTTTTTTCACCCATAAAACTGAGGTAGTAATAGTACCTACTTTATAGTATCATTAGAAGATTACATGCTACATACCTATTAAATACCTAAAATTAAAAATACTGACAATGCCAAGGGCTGATGAGGATGTGAAGCAACTAAGCCTCTCATATGTGGCTGGTGGGAGTGCAAAATGTTGCAGACATTCTGGGAAATAGTTTGGTAGTTTCTTATATATAAAGTTACCATATGACCCAACAATCTCATCTTTGGATATATTTACCCAAGTGAAATTAATACTTATTTTCACATAAAAAAATGCATGCAAATGTTTAGAGAAGTTTTATCTATAATCACCAAAAACTAGAAATAACCCAAAAGAGTGGGTGAATGAATAAATAAGCTGTGGTATATCCATACAATGGAATACTACTCAGCAATAGAAGGGAATGAACTATCGATACATGCAGCCATTTGGAGGAATCTCAAGAGAATTATGTTGGGTGAAAGAAACCAGTCTCAAAGGTTATATATTGTATGATTCCATTTATTGACATTCCTTTTTTTTTTTTTTTTTTTTTTTGCGGTACGTGGGCCTCTCACATGTTGTGGCCTCTCCCGTTGCGGAGCACAGGCTCTGGACGCGCAGGCTCAGCGGCCATGGCTCACGGGCCCAGCTGCTCCGTGGCATGTGGGATCTTCCCGGACCGGGGCACGAACCCGCGTCCTGTGCATCGGCAGGCGGACTCTCAACCACTGCGCCACCAGGGAAGCCCCTATTGACATTCTTGAAAAGACAAAACTCTAGTGTCCTAGAATAGACCTGTGGTTACAGTGGATCTGCTTGGGGTTAGGGGTAGGGGAAAAGTGTGACTACAGGAGATAGTGGAGAGGTTTATGGGGTGATGGAGCTGTTCTGTATCATGCTTGTGGCATTTCATAAGTTTATGCCTGCAGTAAAATTTATAGAACTGTATACCAAAAAGTCAATTTTACTGTATGATTTAAAAAATAAAACTTTACACAAGAGTATATGAAATAATGCATATTTAGTATAGTTCCTGGCACATAGTAGATTTTAGCTATCAGTTGTTTCAAAGACTGTAGTATAGAGTACATCTCCATGTGTCTCATTTAATAGAGTCAACTGATACAGTTCACAGGGTTTGCCCAGGCCAAAGATGAGAGAAAAGAAAATATGATAAATTGTGTAAGTAGTGCAGGGGATTCTGTCTGATCACCTCTCTCAATTAGCATATGCTTGGAGAGCAGGAGAGATGGGAAGAATGAATATGATCTTCTCTCACTGGGCGCCAGTTCCCACATGTGCCTCTCCTAGCATGGGCATCTCTCTACCCTGTATGTGCTACCAGTGTTTAAAGATAAAGATATTTCCTAACCTACAACCCCCAAACACAAGCCAACTGCTTCATCTGGAAGTAAACCAAAGAAGCAGGAATGGCTTTGGGCAGTGGAGGAAAACTGACTGTTTGGGGCTTACAGCAGTTTGTTATCTTCCTAAGGGACTGTCAAGGGTAATTCGGGCTATATGTACCTTTTACTATGCACACTGAAAATGATTTAAGATCAGCTTTGTCTTTCAGAAATCAGAAAACCAACTGATGTTTAATCCAGGCTGTCATATACACCTATTGGATTGGCTATTTGCTTATCGCCCTTATGCCATGTTCCTTGAGCATATATCAGCCATTATGGTTTTCAGTAGTGGACAGCAGAGATAGTTAGATCCAACAACAAATGTCCACATCTCCCATTGTTTCAATTTAATGGAGGCCAGACAGTCTAATGTGGTACCCTTCCCCAAATAAATGAGTCCTGACCTAAGAGAACTTCTCTTTGGGAGTGGCATTTAGAATCTGGAACACACTCTTTCCATTGTTCTCTATGAGTCTACAAAGTCTTCATCTCTTAAAGATGGATTTTTATTTCCAGAAAAGCAAATGTCATTTTGAGCTAAATCTTGTGTTTAAGTTAGAAAATTCTGTTGGAAATACCAATTTTGGTTTAGGGGAAAAAAAGGATGTGGCTACAAAGCAATGAGCTGGTTTTGGGAGGGCTCCCAAACTGGTGAAAGCCCATTGTATAGACTGGAAAAATGTTAACAAACTGGGAAATTGTCTTTTAAATATCCTCAGCCCAGCGTGTTACTCTTTCAAGTTGACTTGCTTAAACGAGGCAATATTAATTTGAAAGTATACATTCCAAATCACTTTTAAGTCTCATGTTTCTCGAGTCCTTGTTTTGTTAAGAGGAGCACAGTCTTCATGTAAGTGCCAGAGGTATTTGATTGAAAAAGCCAAACTGAGTATTGCATAAGCTTGAATAGGAAAACAACAATTGCTAATATTTTATTGCACTGTAACCATGTGCAAGGCACGCTCGTAGCATTTGACACGTGTTGTCTTATTTAATCCTCACATTAACTTTGTACGAAAGCTACTACTGCTGTACCCATTTTATAGTAGAGGACCGGGAGCCAGAGGCTAAGTAACTTGCCAGTGGTCTGACAGGTGGTAAAGTGCAGCTCAAAGGCCCCTGATGAGGGCAGCCTGACACCTGAGTGGCTGTTTCCCAAACACTGTGCTAAGCTATCTTCCTGGGAGTACATGGAAAAGGATCAGGATAAAAGCCCAACAATCTAAGACAGGAAATGAGAAGCAAGAGGGACAACAGAATATGAGAGGGGCTTCAAAGTCATGACTTAGGGAGAAGAGGTGCAAAATAGCTAACAACCCCTTGTCTGACTCTCTTCAACACTGGAAAGTTGTCAAGAGTCATCCATCCTTTACAACTTTACCAAAATATTTAAGTTAGTAATCCACTCAACCAGTGTCACTGATCCCTGATAATGTGCTAAGCTCCAAATGAGCTGGGCACGCAGAGCTGAACTTAACAAGTCCCTGATTTCAAGGAGTTTTTGGTCTATTATGTGGTCTATAATTTACTTTAAAAACACTTCATCATAGACAATGTATTGTAGATGCATATGCGTTCATCCACATCCTAATCAGAAATGTACACTGCAGGGTGGTCAGCCAGCACCTAACCATTAGGGCCACACCCCAAAAGCCGGGGTGCTACAAGAGTTTCAGCCTTCTTTATCTTTGATCAACAATAGCTTTTGCTTATTAGCATAATGGATGCTAGAAAGGCATTCATTCGTGAAATTAGGGTGTTCAGGATGTCAGTTGGCTAAAATAGTCTAGAAACATAACACCATCCATGCATGGCAGAATCTGAGCATCTTCTGACCTCAGTGGTCTTTGCATTTTGATTGAATGACGTAAGCTGTGTACAGAAACTTATGGAAGCTCTAGATAATGTTATCTTCCACCAGAAAGTCAAACCTTTCTTCTGCTGGGTGGATAGATTGGGGCTGAAGGAAGTACCTCAAACCTGTGACTGGGCTGGGTCTCTCTTGGGTTTGCTTCTTTGACCAGTATGGGACCCTCCTTTCAAGTGAGAGCCTGCCGTGTTGACCAGGACTCCATTCCCCTGTAAATCCTTGACTTCTCAGTACTAACAAAATACAGAAAGTTCTGCTCTGCTTTTCAGAGGCTTTTGATTTTTAGTCTCCCGCGTCTTGAAGCTTTAGAATTCCACACATTTCTTGAGAGGAAACCAGCTGTGTATTTGAGGCCCCTCAACTCTCCAGTTTTGTCCTTCCAGTCTCACATGAAAGTCAACATTTCTGGTTTCCTATCCCCTCGCAGTGGTCCTCTGCTGGACCGGTCTGGATTCTTAGCTCTGGCCACACCTGGAATTGGCAAATGCTCCCGGACAGGTCAGCTCACCACTGCCTCCTGGGCCCTGTTAACCAGGGTTCCTCCCCTAGCAGGTCAAAGTCTTCTCAAAACCATGAACTTAAGGAAAATTCTACTCTCCTTTTCAGAGATTTTTCAATTTGTTTTCTAAGCCTCATGCTGCACAGCTTCAGAATTCAGGAAATGTTCGTGAATTCCCTGGTGGTCCAGTGGTTAGGACTCTGCACTTTCACTGCTGCAGGTGTGGGTTCAATCCCTGGTGGGGAACTAGGATCACGCAAGCCACTGCCAACAAGAACAACAAAGAATTAAGCAAGTGTCTTGCGCTGAACAATAGCTGTGTGTGGAGACCATTCAGATCACCAGTTTTGGTTACCCCGGGGCTGCACAACTGCCACAGTTTGCTGTTTTCTCCCTCCCAGCAGGGGCCTTTGCTGGAGCCCAATTAGGCTGTTTAGCCTCTTGGTCACACCCAGACCTGGCAAATGCCCCCTGGGAGAAAGCTGCTGGAGTTCTTTAGATCACCCCTCAGGGAGGTTCCCACCTGGAATTTTAGCCCATCTCATCTTCATGGTTTTTGCAGCTCTCTGGTGCCTTGAAACAGATTTTATTTTTAATTTTATCTAGCTTTGTTAAGTTACACTCAGATGGGAGTTTTAAGCTGCCATAAACCACTCCATTCTAAGTGGAGGCCCTATCCGTACCTTTTGAATGACAGCAAATGCTGGGTCCATTAGGTTGCTGATTTGGAGGACTCCATGTGCACAACGCCAGCCAAGAGTCAACTGTATCCTGCTCCATACGTGAACTATATCATCAGTGTATGTCCAGCGAGACTTTCATGTAAATTGTGATGCTAAAAGGACAGAGTTGGGATTAAAGTGGTGGGTTCTAGACTGGCTGGTGTCTGCTTTCTAATACATTGTATATGTGTGGAAGGTTCTAGTTTAAGACTTTTAAAAATTTAAACCTAGTAGCACAGTTGTAGAGGAGGAGATCTTTAACTGTAAACTAGCTCTGCATTTTTTAAGGGTACCAGTTCTATAAAGAACCTAATAATTGTGAGTGACCAAATTGATGTGGGTCCGTTCTTAACATGGCTTATATTGTTACTGAATCCAAGCTCAGCCTGTTCGCCTCATGACCAGCCGATAATTGGGAGATGAGGTGCTGAGGCAAGGAATAGTGACTATTCAGAAAGCAGGGCATCCGAGAAGATGACGGACTAGTGTCCTAGAGTACCATCTTACTGGGGTCTGGATGCTAGTTTCTTTTATAGAACAGAGAGGGGGAGGAGGTGAGGATGTAAAGTAAAAAGGCCGTAGGTCTTGCAAAATTTCTCCTGGTTTTGGCCAGCCTCTGAGAGGGTATGTGTTAATTTCTTCTTTTCTGCCGCCATTCACAGGTGGGCAGGGGCAGGGTGTTTCCCTGTGAGCTGAACAAAGTCACTTTAACATTCAGGCACAGGGGCAGGGTTCCCTGAGGCAGGCGTTATGTATGCCTGTAGCTTATAGACAGAACAAAAGCAATGGAAAAGCAAAGGTCAAAGTAGAAGAAACAGATCCAGCGTGGAGTCAGATTTTGTTCTTCCCTGTTAAAATATATAGACCAATTTATAGTTTTTCAACTTATATCACTTCTTGGGGAGTAAATGCTATAAATCCACAAAGTGGTATATAAAGCATTATTTCCTATTTCTTTTTCTTCTGAAAATAACTTTCTGTCCACTGGGCAATTTAATTGACCTGGTTCTAGAGGTCCACAACTGTAAATACATTTGTTTTTCACCTCTGGGCCCCTTGGCTTTTGAAAACATCAATCCTGGGTCTTCTCAGTCTTGCTCTTTCTTTACTGAGTGCTTACTTTCTCACTTATATATTTACCCAAATCCCTAATTCTAGATCTTATCCAGAAACTTTTCTTCTCTAGCTCTGTATTCCTTTATTCATTCATTCAACAAAGACTTACTAAATACTGCTATATTACATCCACAGCTACAAACTTTATGTAACAGTGAAGCCGAATCCGGCCTCTGTACCCTAACACTGAATTAAATCTTAGAGACAGAGTTTTGGGTGAAGTAGAAAAGAATAGCTTTATTGCTTTGCCAGGCAAAGGGGGCCACAGTGGGCTAATGCCCTCAAAACTGTGTGTCTGGGGGGGGGGGGGCGTGGCCCATAAGGAGTCTTATAGCCTGGGGGGTGGATGTGTTGCTGATTAAGGGTCAGGGTGCGCAGTGCCTGCATTCCTTCCATCCAGAGATCATCTGGTGTCAGGTGAGGATAGGCAACTGTGATCTCTGGAATGAAGAGTGCTTCATCGGGTCTTCCACTGGCTGGGGGTTTTAATTCTGCAGAAGAGCAAAAGTTCCCTTGAGGCAGAACCAGGACTCTGCCCTCAAGGCTATACTATTGTTTCTTTGCTGCTCCTCCCTTGTCTCTGCATCTCCTTCCTTCCCTGATTAACAATTGTTTGAACCTGCTCTTTGGAACTCAGACAAGGGGACACAGAAAGGTTTTTATGCCCAGAAGCCCACAGGGTCCTGCTTGGTATCAATAACCAAATCATGGTTTTGTAGCAGAGGAAAACAATGATATATGATTCCTGAAGATAACTGGTGTTTGGTTGTACAATCACCCTCTTCTGTTAAACAGAGAGTCTGATGCAATGTGTACCTTTGTTCATTTTGTCGCCAAACCTTAGCATACTGTCTTGCACATAGTAGGCATTTAATAAACCTGTTACATTAATAAATTAGTCAGTGAATAATGCATTAAATTCATCCAGGGAATAAGTAAAAGGGCACACACAATTTATAATATCTTGCATGATCTACTCCTGAACCTTATCTAAAATAAAAACCTATGTTACAGCGTCAGAGATCTGTTTGGTATTTCAGGACAAAGAAAGCAAGGAGACATCAGGAAAAAAAACCAAAAAAACTTTCTCTAAAAAAATCAGTCTTTGCTTTTGAAAGAACAGAATAATGAGGATCCAAGGCTCATCAAAACAGAGAGGCTTGCAAGCCACTCTTGAAAAGAAAAATGAGTACAGGTGAAGGTTTACATTCAAACCAAGAATGAGAAAGACCTGACAAGACAAGAATGTGGAGGTGTTGAAAAGCCCATTTAGGTTAAACAAGACAGGAAGTTGAATTGGCTTTCTAAATAGAAACTACAAGAAAAAGTTATATTGAGGAGTCCTGAAGCAAAATAGAAGGAAGCTCATTTTACTAACTTCTCCTTCAGACTCTAGTGAGACCCTTGGTGAACTGCATCACACCATCTGTACATCCTGAGTGTTCTAAACACTGTGCTGGAAGGAGTAGTTGAGAAACAGAGTATGTGAATGCACTTTGATATTCATGAAGATTTTTTGGAGGCCGTCAGCATGCTGAAGAAATGATTTCTTTTGCCTGTAGGCTTTTTTCTCTCTCATTTTTTTCCCCTTTTAAACGGGGATAAAAGGAGGAAAGAAATGTTTTCTAGAAACCATTTCTCTAATCAAAGCATTTGTTTCTTACCTCATCTTCACTCACCTTCCCTGGGGAGAACTTTTGCCCACGTTTATATAATAAATGATCAAGCATGGTGGGAACACATTTAACATAACGGTGATGTGTGCAACACACCTGATGCAGGAAAGTTAATGAGGTCGGTGAGTTGCAGATGGTTCCAAATTCATTTGTAGGTAGATGCAGAGGATGAAGGCCAATGCCAAGCACAAAGCAAACATTTGGTATATACAGTCAAATGAATGGAACAGTCAATAAACCACAAGTATGTGGAAAAACTGTGTGTATCCAGGGAAAACATTATAGAAAGGGTCCAAGCTCTCTGCTAGGTCATAGATTTATTGCATCATCAAGAAACGAAACAGTAAAATGAATCCAGATTTGTACTGAACATCTAAAAAATTGCTTGCAGATAAAGGTGTCTCCGATTGCAAGAAAAGGACCCAGAACCTTTAAGTCATATATGTAGACCCTGAATAAAAAACAAAAACACTGTTCCATGCAGTTCATATCGTGAAAAACAAATGAGGTTTGATCTAAGTGTGGACTCTGGCTTCATCTCTACTAACTTTTTAACTAGGATGTTATTTCACTCTTTTGAGCCTGTTTCCCCATCTGTGGAATGACATCATCATACTTACTTGGAAGTATGAGTATTAAGTTAGTGTGTATATATATATATATATACACACACACACTAAGCTGAGTTCATGAAGGTAAAGGTCTTGTGGGTCCTCATTTGATTGGAATTTTCTATTTAGTTTCTTTCCTCTTGAAATATGTTCACTAATGATCCTTTTTTACAAAATACTGTGCTTAAACTATTTTCCAGGAGAATTGGGAGTTTATTAGGTTGATCACAGAAGCACGCAATAAGAGTATAGCAAGTACATTGATACCAAGGAAAGGTTTCTTCTTATCTGACTACTGTTCTTGTTTTCCTTGGACATTCCATCTCTGCATCCCCATCACATTCACCCTAGATCTGGATATGACAGTCCTCTGGAACATAGATGGAAGGGGCCCAACAGAGGTCTGATCTGGTTGGGTTAGGCCCCTTCTTCCCCCTGGTTGCTGTGTCATCGGCCTAGAGATTTCTTCCTGGCTGACTGTGTCTGGTCTCTATAGATGTGCTTTTACTGTTCTATTCAAGAATACTGCAATTCCCATGCTCGTGGTGAATCCAGACAACCAAGTGTATCATCTCTTTATTCTCTTGGGGCAAAGAGCCTTAGATGGTTTAAAATAAGGCTAAGAGATCATAAGGCCAAACAAGAGCAGTCATTGTTCCCTTTTAGCTAGAGCAGTAGTTCCCAAAGTTCAGTCATTTTAATTTAATGAATTTGATTTTTGCTGTATCAGCAAACCAACTCATGTTATCCTCATATGTTTTTATCATAGTTGGCTAATATTTACTTACTATTCTTTTAAATCACCTCTCCTTTTTAGTCAAAGTTATTTAAAAGAAAACTTCATATTATTATTTTAATTATATAAAATCACCGTAAAAAGTAATTTTAAAAATTAAACTGTAACTAGACAGTTGTCTGACTAAGGTTCTGAGCTTGTGACCTCGTTAAGGATGAAAATTATGAAGTGTAAAAGATGTGTTAAAGATTTAACAACTCCAAACTGAGACTTTCTGCTTGATGAGATCAGCACTGGAAAAGAATTTTAAAAGGAATCACTTCCTCACTCTATGGTTCAAGGAGATTTAATGCCTTATCTAAGGACTGTCAGTAACTAGGAAAAGTATGTTCCAATTGGGTGCTAAAAGCAACCCTTTTTCTCTGGTTATAGGGAGCTACCAACTCCCTGGGGCCCAAGGAAAGTACATGTGTCATGGCCAACATACAGAGTGAGAAGACAGACTTTTTGGTGAATAAACTGGCAAATAGAAGACATTTAACAAATGTTAGTTCCTTGGAAGCCTTTCCCACCTTCCCTTGCATTCGTGTAAGTTCCATTTCATGTCTCACCTTAATAAAAACAATAACAGGTCCTTCCTGAGGGCTCTGTATATACCAAGCAGTTCCAGGTTTCATTTCAAAGCACTTTTATAATTCTTTTACTTGAGGAAACTTTTATAATACATATAAAATATCTATTAATTGAGAAAAATGTTATAATTGAGAATCAGAGAGGTAAAGCAACTTGTCCCAAATCACCCAGGGCATGAATATCTTACAATTTGGGTATTCCAAATACAATTAGAAATAAGGACATTAGTCAGCTAATTAAGTCAAATAGACAAAACACATCATAATTAGTCCAATTATCTGAATTTTGGCTTGACGGTATGAAAGTCTGGCTCAGAAATGATACTGTTCGTTTTTCCAGGAACAGTTTTGTTTTGATTTTGGCTTGGGTTATCTGGCTTATTGCCTTGGCTTCTCAGCAGTGACTACCATAGTATTGTTCACAGAAGCATTTCATAAATATAGATTGAGGGAGGAAGGAAGGGATAAAGGGAGAGAGAGAGGGAAAAGGAGGGTGGGTCTTTGTAAGCAAACCCACTTGAAATACCCACCAGAGTTGAGGTCTAAGCCAAATGACTGCAGATCAGTCTCACCATTTTCCATCTCTTTCACCACTTTAGAAAGCTCATTCAATTTTTTTTATCCTCTAGCCCCCAAATGGAGCTCACGGTACTGGCCATATTCTCCTTACAGGGCTGTATGACGATCCAATGAGACATGTTCCCAGAGGTACTTATACACGTAAACACATTGCTTCACGTGGGGTTTTGCTCTTTCCTGTAGACCTAACAGAAGCTCTTCCCTCCTAGGAAGCTGCAACTCTGCAGGACTCTTCGGAACTATGGTCATACCTGGCAAGGCTTTAGGGATCGAACTGAATAAGAAACTCAATCCTATGTAAATTCTCCATGCCTTGTATTTGCAACTGTAAAAATCCAGAAACACCATTTCCAGCTTCATGTTGTATTCATAATATTCTTTCAGCCCCCAAACAATTCAGTCACTCTGAATAGATTTAAGATACAATCACTCAAATTCAGACGTGGCCTCCCTGAAACTAAACAAAACAAGACACACTTCCAAAAACCAAAACCATGTTTGAACTCAAGTATCTGATTTGACAGTTTGGAGGGTAATAATTAGGTAGGTGAATGTCTTGATTGTCTACTTCATCTTATATATGTGTTTGAGTACCCACACTATAGTTATAAGTATAAACCATGGAGATTTTTCTCCTATATCTGATTTTTTTTTAAATCCTGAATTTCTGTAATACTTGGAAACAAGAATGTTTGACCCTTAGCACTTTTCCATTTAGTTTTAAAACCTCAGGAGTAGCTTAATAAATATCAAGTCTATGTTGTTCTCATATGTTTATGGGCAAGTTATCACAATAGGACTTCTAGTTTCTAGTTATGAATAATCTCTTGAAAATGCCCTTTGAACCTTCACTCAGAGCTTATGGAATTAATGATAGTTTGTTTTTAATCTGCAAGCTAAAGCACTGAACCAACAAAAGTCGTGGGTTTGCTGAATTTAGGTTTTCTCAACTCCGATTTTCGATGTCAGGTAACATCCACCAATTTGCCAAGGGCCTTAGTACTGCTGTCTGCAGGTTAATTATATGCTTCCTAAGCCCTGAAGCCTCTGGGGGAAAGGGTAAGCTGTGACAAAGCGAGAAAGAGGCATGGACATATATACACTACCAAACGTAAAATAGATAGCTAGTGGGAAGCAGCCGCATAGCACAGGGAGATCAGCTAGGTGCTTTGTGACCACCTAGAGGGGTGGGATAGGGAGGTTGGGAGGGAAGGAGACGCAAGAGGGAAGAGATATGGGAACATATGTATAACTGATTCACTTCGTTATAAAGCAGAAACTAACACACCATTGTAAAGCAATTATACTCCAATAAAGATGTAAAAAAAAAAAAAAAAGAAAAGAAACAGCGTCTCTCAAACTATCCCCACCAGGAGGACCAATAACTAAGAGTGAACTCCGTAAACCTCCAGGACTTGGGGACATAGACTAGAGCAACTCAGGGTGAATATACATTTAAAGACTATATTTTATCATATGAATCTATGGGAATTTTGCACATATAGCTGGAGTTGAATACAGAGCTACCATATACACTTGAATCCATCCATTTGTCTCCGTCTCCAGGGCTGCCACTCTAGTCCAAGCCCTCCTCTAGAGGGCAGCAGTGGTCTCCCAATGGGTCTCCTCACACCATCCTGCCCTCCTGCATTCCAAGGTCCACTCAGCAGCCAAAGTGATCTCTGAACTCTCAAATCTAATTATGTCACTTCCCTAGTTTAAGAAAAAAATATTCACAAAACTCGTAGAAGTAAGGCCAAAGACCTCAGCATCAGCTCTCCCTGCCTCTGGGGTTTCATCACAGAGCGCTGTCCTCTGCTTTCCGTGCGTCAGACTCCAACTCCTGTGCAACTGTTACTCCTGCTGTCTGGAATGCTTCCCCCTCTTCTTCTCCAACACAGAAAGTGGTAGGGTAGTGGTTAAGAATACTGGTTCTGGGAAATAATAGGTAGGGTTGTATTGAGGAGTCAATGAGTTCCTACATGAAAAATCTTAGAACAAAGCCGGCACATACTAAACACTCCACAAGTGATGGATATTATTTCCTGGCCGTTATTCATCCCCAGCTCTCAGCTCACAGAGCACTTCCCCAGGGAGGCCTTCTCCAGTTCCCTCAGAGGATGTCAGAACCACCTGTTATTCATAACTTCCTGCCCTTCCATATTTATAGGACTTGTCTCAATTTGTAGTTATATATGTACATGATTATTTGATTAATTTATGTCTCTTCTCTTCTGCTAGACTGTAAGCTTAATGAGGACAGGAACCATGTCTATTTTGTTGATTACCTATTCCAAATAGGTAACTCAGTGCCTAGAGAATATGGGTGGTCACTATATATTTAGCAAGGGATGTTGAAGGAATGAAAGGATGTATGGATGGATAAATGTATGTAGTAAAGTATGAAACTGATTAAGATAAAGTGCCAAAAAGATGATTAGGGATCTAAATACAAAACAGATCATTTCTCTGTGGAAATAGAGATGAATGTTGGGTGGTAACATATTACCAATTATTTAAAAGAAGGAGAGTTATCTGAGATTTGTTTAACAAATATTTATTTCCTGCAGAAGGTAGCACTCGGGCTGAACCTCATAGGGTGGGTAGGGTTGCAGGAAGAGGATGGTTCTAGCGAGGCCTCACGTGGTAACGCTAAAGAGCATAGACCTGGTTTGAATTCCGGCCCCACCACTCCCTACTAGCTGACAGGGAGCATGCTACTTTATGTCCCTCTATTCCATTTTTGTTCTGTAAAATAGGGTAACAATCGTGTATCCTCACAAGGATATTTTGAGGCTTATGTGAATTTTGAATGTGAAATGTTCTGCTCAGTGCCTGAAGCATAGTGATAGGAAGCTGCCATGCTGGACTCGATCTGAAAATAGCCAAGGGAGTAGCACAGTGTGTGCTCTGTGCTGCAAGGGGCAAGAGGGATTGAAAGTGAATCACGGCCCTGCAGAAAATCTGCTTCTGCTTCTGCGAGATTGGACATAGAGCGGCCATATATTACAGGGACATGTAGCTCTATCTACCTGGTACCTAATCCTGTTCTCTCCTTTCACCCCGTTATGAACTCCAGGTCTTTAGGGTCTCAGCTGATATTTTCACTGTTGACAAAACTGACTTCCTAATTACTTAGATCACTTGAATTACTATAAGTTGATTTCTTTCAAATATGTATACTTCTAGAGACACCACTAATTGTCTCTTAATAAAACAAAATCCTAGAACAATCTCATTGTTCTTTCTTCCCCTAGGCCCTGCCAAAAAGAATGGGGAACATGTACTTTTGAAATCACCTCATGTCTCCTTGATTTCCTCATTCACCAGACAAAATTTAATAATGAGCCCAGCACCATTCACAGGGAAGGGAGAAAATTTCCCATACCAGTCCTCAGGAAAAGAGACAGGAGACTGATCGCAGGGTGAAAATTTAATAGCTGCCTGACATTGTAAGGAAAAGACGGGCTGAAGCATTTGAGCAGTTGTGAGCTTAGGAAATGGGTGATTGTGTTATCCCTGCTGAAAAGGGACCTCAAGCCAGGTTTTTACTCTTGTGTTCAACATGTGTGGGCTGCAAAGACCACACAGATGACAGATGACACAGAAGGGTCTGCTTCTCCATGAAGGCAATAAATAAGTTTTTTGCTTGGTGATAATATAAGTTGAATGATTATGGCTGGTGGACAGAATTAGTTTTAAGCTTGATGGCTGTGGGCAGTGAGACTTCCTTAATATAGAGAGACATTAAATTATACTTGAAATTCTCCCATGAGACTATCCTTACTTGTGAGCATACAGTTTCCTCCATAAAATTCAGATGATTTCAGATCCTTAGTGATTCTATGCCCGAGAGACTAACATTATTCACGAAACTACTTTTCTCTGGCTAAGAACAGATAATTCCAGTAACTGTGTAGCTTAACTCATTTATGTCATTTAATTTTCCAATAATCCTTTTACTGATGTCATCTCAGTAGGAAGTAGTGGAGACAGGATTCAAACCCAGGTCGTTTGGATGCCTGAACTTCTCCTGCCACAGTATTGTCTTCCCAATTCAGGGCATTTCAAAGAGCACAAGGGCCTTTGATGTCCAGAAGTTTCTACCATTTTCCAAAAGTCCATTTAAAAAATTAAAAAGGCATACCTATGAATGTAATTTATGCCTGGTATTTCCACAGTAAATTTTAGTTTAAAGAGTTACCCATTCATTATACTATTTAATCCTCAGAATAACCTGGAAGGTAAATATTATTTTTTCTTATTTTACAGACAGAATACTGAGGCTGGGAGGGGTCAGGGAACCCACCTTGGGTCCCACAGCCAGTAAGTGGTAATCAGGCCCGGATTCAAACCCAGTTTCTGTGTCTCCACAGCCCTCTCTGCCTTGGCCTTATCATTAGTTCTCAGACCTCGAAGGAAAGCTGCTTTATTTTCTCTGCCTTTCCTGTCTTGCCACACAGTCTTTGTGTTCCTTTACGCTTCCTGATGAAAGATCCAAGTGCAAGTAGGCAAGTGCTCAATGCCGCAAGCCTGTGATTCTGGACAATCTGATGCAATCATCTTTCTGACTGTATCCTCAAGGAGTAAATCACAGGAGAGAGAGCTGCTGGGGTTTTTTGTTTTGTTTTAAACAATAATAGATATTCAAGTTGCTATCAGTGTTTGAGATTTCTAATCAACCAGAACTGTCTACTCTATAATATATGCTGACCTTCTAGGCTGATAAACCTGCATAATTATTGACTTCTGCAGAAGTTGGTATTGGCATATTATTTTGGGGACATAGTTCTGACAACCTCGGGAACAGCAAGGATGATAAATCATTACAGGGCAGACTGGCTGTGAGAATGTTACTTTCAATTGTACCAAGCAAATGGCAGATGGGTTTATATCAAGGCTAGAAGTAAATTTAGGTCTTATCCACATGTTCAATCCCAGTCGAACCAGAAGGGCAATTTTTGTTTCCATCAGTTAGGGGAACCAGTCTCTAAGGGGTTTGTTTGCCATGTCTGTGACAGCATTTGTGCCAGCTAAAGCTGATGTATATCACCCATTTAAATGAAAGCGTAGGGTCCTGGTTTGATTTAGTGAGACCTGTCATCATACTAGAAAGTTAAAAATCGATCAGCTGTTTCTTTTTGTATGTCATGGCAAACCAGGTAGCTCCCCCAGTTTTTTTTAGAATTATTTAACCTATAAATGATTGACCATTACTTAGCATGGTGTCTGATATTAGTTCCTTTATTTAAGAATAACTATTGAGTTTTACCTACTATATGGTAAGTACTGTGCTAGCACTCGGTATACAGCTAAGTATAGTAGAGGTGATCCCCCTGCCCTCATAAGGCTTACATTCTAGAGAGAAAGACAGAGAAGTAAATTAGCAAAATAGAACATGTCCTTAAATGCTCAGGGAAGGCCTCTATGAAGAGGCAGTATTTGATCCCGCAATGAAGGATGAAGAGAAGCTGGCTATGTGATGACACGGGGAAGAGCCTGCCAGGCAGAGGATGGAGCAAGTGCCCCAAAGCAGGAGGTGCTGGCTTGTTTGAGGAGCAGAAAGGAGGCTGAAATAGCTGCCAGGCGGTTAGCAAGTGTATAAGGATGGCATGGGGTACGGGTGAGAAAGAATGGGAGGGGTGAGTTCAGGAAGGTAGACAGGCACCAAATCGTGTGGAGCCTTGCATGTTTCAACTCAGTCAGGTATGTGTACCTTTATCCACTTCTACTTCCCCTGAACACTAAGGAGGCACTACTGGCTCCTTCATGTTTCCTTGGGTCTTCTCAGAAATAAGTGGTGTTCCGTAGAGTAAAGCACAGGTAGTCCTAGTGTAGAAGGACTTCAGGACACCAGGAGTAAACTCCATCTTGAATTTTGGAAGGAACCTCAACTCTCATAGATGGTTTTCTCATGAAGAAAATGACTCTAGAAGTTTTGTTTGTTTTGTTTTCATATCAAATTTGACAGAGAAAGGACCCTTCCTTTTGAGTAATGTAACAGATTAGCATAGAAATAAAACAGTTATAGACACATATTGTGTGACTTGGTGCTACAGTGATGGTAGCCCTTCCAACATGAGAAAAAATTACAAATACGATATATTGATTTGGCAATATTGAGTTTTATGAAATCTCTATAGTTGAATAAAATGGTAAAAATCCAGAAAACCCTGGGGCAGAGGTGAGCATTCATGGTGAGCCCCTTAACTCTTCTCCTGGACAATTCCTACTCATCCTTCAGATCTTAGCTCAGTCAGCGTTGCTTCTCAGAGAATGGAGAAGGTTACCATGTTGCCAGTGGACAGTGAATATCAGACAACAAAGGACAGTGATCTCTGAGAGAAGGAAACACATGAAGTGAGTCCTGCAATTCTGCCAGCTTACTGTCTAGAGTTTCCAATTAGCAGTACAGGAAGAGGAACCCAGATAAAGCCCAGGGGTCTCCCTGAATCAAGATGTTGTTGAGAGTCCGGGGAGAACAAGGTGGCTAGAATTCAGAAGAGGAGAGAGCTGCACTGAATGAGTTCCCCGGAGATATGCAGAGGTTCCCCCTTAAGAAGTACTCAGCACAGGACTGGCCGGCACATGTGTGTGAGGAATCTACCTGAGCATGAAGAAAGAATCACCCAAAAGGATTAGAGGAATAGTATTTGGGACTCACACAGGGCCAAGTATAGTGCCTGTTCCTTTCAGCTAGATTGGAAAACCTCCTGATTCATCATTCATTGAGTAGAGCATTCAGAAGATCTTGCCTTAGAAACGGTGAACCTCTAGACTGATCACTGCTCTCCTGTCATCTAACAAATCCTGAAAGCAAAAACCCAGTAGGATCAAACTGTTTCCACATTTGTGATTCAGAACAAAACTCAGCAATATTTACAGGAATACAAAAATATTCAGCACCCAAGTTAAAATTCATAATGTCTTGCAATGAATAAAAAAAATTACTAGACAAGCAAAGAAGCAGGAAAATACTACGAGTGATGATGAGAAAAAACAATCAGTTACAACCAACCCTGAATTAGCAAACAAGGATTTTAAAACAGTTACTATAACTATATTCCATATTTTCAAAAAAAGTAAGTGGAGTCAAAGAAGATATAAAAAAGACTATACCCTAATTTTTTGAAAATTGAGCTTTTAGAAATGAAAAACACAATGTTTTAGATGAAAAATACCTCATAATGGCAGATTAGACTTTGAATAAAAAAAGATTCATGAACTTAAAGACACAGCATAGAAACAATACAAAATGAAGCAAAGAGAATTTTCTTTTAATGAAAAGAGCATCTGTAAGCTGTGGAACAACTGCAAGCAGCCTAATATTTGTGTGTTTGGAGTCCATAAAGGAAACAGGGGAGGACAGACAAAAAATATTTAAAGAAATAATGGCCAAAAATTTTCCAAATTTGATGAAACTAAAAATTCACAGATCTAAAAAACTCAAAGGAAAATATACTCATTTGACATCATAGTCAAATTGCTAAAAACCAATAATTAAAAAAGAAAATTCTAAGCAGCCAAGAAAAAAAAAAGACATGATACATGGAGAAGAGCCAAAATAGAAATGTCAACAGCTTTCTCATTGTATACCTTGCAAGCAGGAAGACAATGGAGAACCAGCTTTAAAGTACTGAAAATATTGTTAACCTAGAAACCTATACAAGGGGAAATAATTTTCAAACATAAAGGCAAAAATTGAAAGAATTTATCACCAGCAGACCTGCCCTTCCAGAAATAATATTGGAAGTCCTTCAGGAAGAAAAGAAATACTAGGTGAACTGTGTGCAAAGGAATGAAGAGCATTGGAACTGGAATGATGACCTAAACAAATTGAGAAAGATATGCTGCTCATGGGTTGGAAGACAATATTTTTAAAGAAGTCAGTTCTTCTCAAATAGATCTATGGATTCAATGCATCCAAAAAAAATCCCAGCAGGCCTTTTTATTGAAATTGACAGGCTGATTCTAAAATGTATATGGAAAGGAAAAGAACCTCTAGAATAACCAACATAAGACTACAGTAATCAAGACAGTGTGATAGTGGTATAAAGATAGACATACAGATCACTGGAATAGAACAGGGTCCAGAAATAGACCTACATATATATGGACAACGAATTTTCGACACAGGTGTAATGGTGCTTCAGTAGAGAAAGTGTAATCTTTTCAACAATAGTACTGGGTCAATTGGACATCATATGCAAGAAGGAAAGGAAGGAAGGGAGGGAGGGTGAACAGGAGGAAGGAAGGAAAGGAGGGAAACACTTAAATTCATACCTTACACCATAAACAAAAATTAACTCAAAATGGATCATAGACCTAAATATAAAACCTAAAGTTATAAAACTTCTAGGAAAACACATGGAAGAAAATCTTTGTGATTTGACTTAGGCAAAGATTTCTTAGATAAGACACAAAAATTACAATACATAAAAAAAAAAGCAGTTGATAAACTGGACATTGTCAAAGTTAAAACTTTCTCTCTTAAAAAATACTATAATGGGCTTCCCTGGTGGCTCAGTGGTTGAGAGTCCGCCTGCCGATGCAGGGCACATGGGTTCGTGCCCCGGTCTGGGAAGATCCCACATGCTGCGGAGCGGCTGGGCCCGTGAGCCATGGCCGCTGAGCCTGCGCATCCGGAGCCTGTGCTCCGCAACGGGAGAGGCCACAACAGTGAGAGGCCCGTGTACCGCAAAAAAAGGAAAAAAAAAATACTATAAGGTAATGAGAAGAGAAGTCACAGACTGGGAGAAAATATTTGCAAGTTGTTTATCGAATAAAGTACTCACATCCAGGATAAAGAACTCTGAAAACTCAATAATAAGACAAACAAGCAAATTTTTTAAATTAGCAAAATATTTGAACAGATGTCTCACCAAAGAAGATAACAGATGGCAACTAAAGCATATTAAAATATGTTCAACATCACTAGTCATTAAAGAAATGCACTTTAAAATACAGTATGATATGACTACATACTACCAGAATGGCTAAAATTTAAAAGACTGGCTATAAGAAGTCTTAATTGGGGGTATGAGAAAACCAGCACTCTCATACTCTCTGGTATGAATGTAAAATGGTACAACCACTTTGAAAAATGTTTTGACAGTAACCTTAAACATATACCTGCCATGTGATTAGCGATACCACACCAGGATATTTACTGAAGAGAAAGAAAGCATATGTCTATACAAAAACTTGAACGTCAGTGTTCATAGTAGCTTTATTTGTAATAGCCCCAAACTGGAAACAGGTCAACTGTCCATCAAAGGTGAAGAGATAAACAAACTGTGATATATTCATATAATGGAATACTATGCAGCTATAAAAAGGAATGTACTATTGACACAACAATGTGGCTGAATCACAAAATAAATATTAAGTGAAAGCAGTCAGAAACAAACAAACAAGAAGAGTGCACACTGTATTATTCCATTTATATAAACCTCTCAAAAGTGCAAACTAATCTCTAGTGACAGAAAGAAGGTCAGTGCTTCCCTGGGGGTCAGGTGTGGACAAGAAGATTCGAAGGGAAGGGATCACAGCTGGTCACAAGGAAACTTTTGGGGTGAGGGAAATATTATCTTGACTGTGGTAATGGTCTCATGAGTGTACATGCTTGTCAAATCTTTTCAAATTATACCCTTTAAGTATACAATTTGTTTTATGTCAATTATTTCTCAATAAAGCTGTCAAAAATATTCTGTTGCCTGAGGGCTGTTCTTTCTTTAATACAAGGCAGATTAGCTCGGGTTAGAGTGGTGTTAAAGGCACACCAGCAGATGATACTTTCACCTTGAAGCACAAAGAATGATTAAAAAGGAGAATTCAAAAGGGAATCACTTTTGCCTCATGTGATTCATTCAATGTTATTAAATTCTCTTTCCATGGATCACTTTAAACCATCTCATATATCAGCAGGTGGTAAACATCCACCCTATGCTTTGGGAAACACTGGACCAGGAAAAACATTGTGGGAGTATAGAAACTATTATCAGGTGACTTTATTTAATAAACTTTGAACTGAAACTGGAAATCTAGACTTGCTCTTAATCTTTATGCAACAATGACTCTAGACCAACCCTGCTTATGTGAGGAACCAGGATACCCTTCCAGGTTCCCATTAAGCCACTGAGTGATTATGACTTAGAGTTTCTTCATACCCCCAAATTCTGCAGATATTAACAGCCCATTGGTCTTCTCCAAACAAGGTGGATGAAATGCCTGTCTTCAATGTAAGAGCTACAGTAAAAAGTAAAATGTGAAAATAAGTTTCCAAGAGCAATGGAGAATGAGCAAGAGAGTCAAGAGAAGGGGATTACTGTGAGCAGTGCTCTAACAAAACGATAATGGCCAAATCTTCTCCCAGTCTGTGGCTTCCTTCAAATATATATGTTGTGCATGGATTCAAAATCAAATCATGATGTCAGCCAGTGGGATTTATTCCAGCTATAAGAAGAAGTGGTCTCCCCAAGCATAGAAAGCTAGCCCTCTTCAAAAGATGACTTGAAAGCAAGAGTCGTAACACTCTTGGGATACCACAGGTCAGCATAAATGAGGAAATTAGCCAAGGTTGAGAAGCTGCAAAATGAGGCAAGTACTACAGAAGATTTATCTGAGCTATGCTTGCCTGATAAAGAGAGAAAATTTCATATGCCATTGTATTGGTTTTCTGTTACTGCTGTAACAATTTACCACAAACTTAGTCGCTTAAAACAACAGAAATTTATTATCTCACAATTTTTAAGGTTAGAAATCTAACATGGGTCTCAGTAGGCTAAAATCTGGATGTCAGTAGGGCTGTGTTCCCTTCTGGAGGCTCTAGGGTAGGGCCTCGATTCCAGAAGTTGTCTTTTCTGGCTTCTAGAGATGGCCTGCGTTCCTTGGCCCACAGCCCTCTTCTCTTCAAAGCCAGCAAGGGTAACTTGAGTCCTCGTGTTGTATCACTCTGACCTTCTCTTCTGTTGTCACATCTCCCTTTGCCTCTCTCTTCTGCCTCCCTCTTCCGCTTTTAAGGATCATTTCCATGATTTTATAAATCCTTGATTTATAATGTTGTGTCAGTTTCTGCTGTGCAGCAAAGTGATTCAGTTACACAAATATATATACACATTCTTCTTCAGATTCATTTCCATTATGGTTTATCACAGGATATTGAATATAGTTCACTGTGCTATATAGTTGTTGTTTAGCCACACTATATATAATAGTTTGCATCCGCTATTCCCAATTCCCAATCCATCCCTCCCCCACCCTCCTTAAGGGTCTTTGTGATTACATCGGGCCCACCCGGCAAATCCAGAAAAATGTCCCCATTTCAAGACCCTTAATCACAAGCACAAAGTCCCTTTTGCTGTGTAAGGTAATATATTCCCATGTTCCTGGGATTAAGAGGTGAATATTTGGGAGGGGGTGCACTTTATCCTACCATAGGCATTGAGTCACTGATATGTGTGGAAACCATTGTCTGTATGGGGACAGGAGCGATTCTAACTCTAGAGAAGGATTCTTGGCGCAGGAACAGAAAGCAGGTCCCTTTGTGGTGTCCTACAGAAAAGGGCAAGAATATCAGACAAGTGGGAGAGCTGACAGGGAGAGCTCAGATTTGAATTATGCAGGAAAATCACGAAAGAAACAAGGGGTGGAACTTAGCAATGAGAAAGAAAAGGAAGAGAAGGCTGCCTTGGTGAGCGTGCTTTTTCAAGATCTTTTATCTCCATGATTTCTAGATGAGGACAGCAAGGTTGCGAGGCTGCCTTACAGCTGATTTAAGGATGGATTCTGGCCAAGTTTGCTCACAGGTCTGTGCTGAAAATCCACCCCCTCCCCAGTATCACCACTTTCCCTAATTCATCAGTGAAATATGCACCTTATTCCTTACTCAACATTTAGGCTTTGGGTCTGTGAAAAATGCATGTCCCCTCTGGATGTGGTAGAGCTCTGAGCTGTCATCACTGTTAGAGGAAGGAGGTCTTTCACTCTCCTCTAACTCCCTGTTGAATTTCCACCAGCCCCTGGCTCCAGGGTGGAGGGGTTCCAAATCTCTCCAGATTCCAGAACTTGGGCCACATTTATTAGCTAGTGGGGTCAATATGATTTCAAAAGTTATACACAGATGAATAGCTTTCCTTCTTCTATGCAGAATGTATAAGCGGAGTCGGACACCCTTTAAGGTCTCACTTCCTCAAATGAGCATAAACACATCTTCACATCAAGTTCCCATGTCAGGACTCCAGTAGGAATGGAGTATGATCCAAAGGTCTGAGTGAGTCACATGTTCCGTCTCAGCTTAACCAGGAAACCATTTGTAGTTTCTCACCTGTAACTCTGTGCTTTCCTACCCTCCTCTTTGAAACTCTTCTAGGAAACCAACTCTGAATACACACACACACACACACACACACACACACACACACACACACACACACACACACACACACACACACACACACACACACACACAGCTGAATCCTGAAATACTAAGTATCAGTGAGACCCTGGACAAGGGGCAAGTTCTTAAGCTTTCGATGGTTTAGTTTTCTCACCTATAACATTGAGATACTGTGATGTTTATCTCATGTGATTGTCATGAGAATTAAATTAGTTCATATATGAAAGGTGCTTAGAACAGTCCAAGACACATAGCAAACACTCAATAAACATTTTTTTTTAATATATTAGAGACTCTTCCTTTCTGCTGCCTTAATTCTCTTCTCCGTCACTCTGCTGACACATTTTCTGTGTCATTATCTTAGTCATTACCTGCTTAGACATCTCTCCTTCATGAAGCTGCAGTTTCCTGAGGACAGGAGCTGTGTCGTGTCTGTCCTTTTATCCCTAGCATTGAGTACAGTGCCTGACACACAGGCACATAATGAATATGAATGAATAAATACGTCACAAAGTGAGAAATATAAGATCTGAACATACTAAGTATAACCTTTAATGCTATAGGAAAAAAAACCCAAAACGAATGAGAGGAAATATACCCCCGATTGTTAAGAGTGCATATCCCTGTAGGGTTGAAATGATAGATAATGTGTTTTCTTCTTTCAACTTCTCTGTTTTTCTTATAATGAGGGTGTAGGTAGGGACAGAGTGGACACACAGCAGTGCATACAAAGGACTGAGCCCTGTTCTAACCAGAGAGTTTCAGGGATTATGTTAGTGAAGATGTCCTAACACCTAACAGATGAACTTGGAAATTTGGGCATCTTAATAGAATAGAAATGTATTTCTTACACACACGTTGAAGAGGATGTGTATGTGTGTGTGTGCACATGTGTGTACTCCATTCAGGGACCCAGCCCCGTGGAGGTTCTGCCATCAACATATGGTTGCCGGGTTACCCTAGTATCTACGTCTGGCCGGGAGACTGAGGAAGGGAGAGCAGATGGAGGTTCATATCGGAGGCTACACATCGTGTACTTCGGTTCTGCCTACGTTCCCCTGGTCCAAATTCAGCAACAGTGCCCCACCCAGCAGTGGAGGCTGGTAAATGTAGTCTAGTTGTGTGTCCCAGCAGAACGGAAATGGGTCTGGTGAACAGGCAGTGGGTGAGTTAGCTTGCCTCCCCTGCATTCCCTCCAACCCAGCCTGTTGACTCAACTTCCTGACTACTTCCTAACTGGTCTCCCCATCCTCTGTCTCTCCCTTTCAATTTATCTTCTACACTGCTGCCCAAGTGACTTCTCTAAAATAAATACTTGACTTGTCATTTGCCTTACTTAGCTCCCTGTCATCTACTGAATAAAATTCAAATCTCTGTAAGATAAATCTTTCAGTCCAGAAACTCAAGTATACAAGTAATATTTCTGTCTATGATTGAATTTAACTTCAGTGTTGAGCTCCCATCCTGCCAAGTAGTAGAAGCTTAACCTTCATTCAGAGTATCTACCCCCCCCCCTTTATCTGCGGTAGAGCCTCTAAGAGTTTAGGGGTATCACAATGCCAAAGCCTTAAGTAGGCATAAGATTCTCAGCGGTTGTCTCGGAGGGGTTTTTTGAAAGAAGCCAAGAGTATCTCCTATCCTTAGAATACTCCAGGAAACCATCTTGAGTATCTCATTAAAATAGTCTTTGAAAGGAAACAAAACAAGTCCAGCAGTACTGAAAACCAAACAAGCAAACAAAGTAACATAGGAAAATGAGAAGTCACTGTCATGGGAGGGGTGGGGAACCATCTAAAAAGTTCATGGCAGAAGGGGAAATCTCTTGTGCACCTATCTTAATAAAAGAATAGAAAAGCAACTGGAGATAAGGAATCTAGTACAGTAGCCAGCTAGCTAGTTTGCAGTGTGAATGAATGGTAGCATGTGTTTTAATGCTTTTAACTGGTATTTTAATTTATCTCTAAGCACCATATTTACATAGTATATATCTCCATTCAAACCTAAAATAAAACTTTCACTTTAATTTTTACTGGCCTGCAAAATAATTTCAATAAACATTATAGAGATATATCTGCTTTACTGACTTATAGTCAAATGTATGAAGGAAGGGGATGTGTCCAGATAGAGAAATGACAAAACATTATATCTGGAAGGAATCTTTATCCTCTATACGGACAATCTGGGGTCTGTAGAAGCAATGGGTACCCAAGATCATGCAGCTAATAAGTGACAAGCTGGGGCCCGGATCCAGACACCACACCTGCTTTCAGCTGGAACAATGTGGATAGTTGAGGAAACTGGAGTGTTTCAATGAGAGTTGCAGAAGGTAGAAGCCTTCAGAGCTGATGGGAAAGTGGATGTCAAGGCATAAAGCAACAGTCAGCAGCTGAAGGTTTCCTTGTCCTTCACCTTCTTCTAGACAGAATCAGGACTCACTACTAGGGCTCTAAATCTCCCCAGAGCTAACGTTGCTTCTTGCTCACACTCATGGACCTAGGGTCACCATGCACATCCCCCCTCCTCTGGTAAGCACCTCTGGCGGCCTTTGCAGAATGACCCCTCCCCAGTGCGTGCAGCCTTGGGGGTGGTCCTTTCTTGGGTCTGATGTTCCTTGGTTGAGGAGAGTCCAAGTGACCCATAGGCCAAACAGAGTCCCTCTCATGGCAATTTGAATCTCAATCAGAATGACACAAAGATGAAAAAACAGTTGGAGCCAGTCATCCAGTGACACACCCTGAAGAGACTGTCCATCCATGCCTGCTGCCAAGGTACCCAGTGCATCCCTAGTTCCCGTCTTTCTGAGAACTGGCTATTTAGCGTTTCCTTCAATCTCAGATCCTTCCAGTAAACTCCTTTCTTTGCCTAAATTTGTTAGACTTGCCTTTGGTTACTTGCAAATAACCTGAACTGATAAAACATACAGTGGGCAGTCTTACTGATCAACCTCCACCTAACTGACTTTTTATTAACCACATGGATAAACTAGCGTCTCAGCATCCTGATCACTGATCTCTAATACGCCGTACTCTAGGATATCCACATACTGCATTTGAGTTCTATACTTAACAAGCATCGTCCTGTTCATGGCAATTATGCATATTGATACAGTTTGGTGACATAATTAAATGTACATTAATGAAATGAAAAGGCAAAAATGGTGTTTATTCTTGTGAAAAATGGGTTGAATTCTTTGGAGCCTTGATAAAATTAAGCAACTTAAAAATGCTGGTATAAATTAGGTGTGTGTGAGAAGACAATCAGAAAATGGTACCAAATTTTAAAATTCTAGGAGCTTTTAAGTTGCATTGCTTCTCAGCGATTTTAAGTTCTCGTTCCAATGTAAGCAAATCAAAACTGGAGATCACAGAGAGTTCCTGGTGGGTGATACAATCAGCAGACCGAAAATCAAAGAAAAGGCTTTGGCCCTATGAAAAATGGGGAAATCAATGAACGTTTTTGTGTGCTAAGTTAAAATACTTAAGGGATACAGTCGTCCCTTGGTGTCCTCGGGGGATTGGTTCCAGGCGCCCTCACAGATACAAAATCTGCAGATGCTCAAGTCCCTCCCATCAAATGACGTAGTACTGTGGGCCCTCTGGTATCCATGGGTTCCGCATCTGCAATCGGCCCTCTGGTATCCGTGGGTTCCGCATCTGCAACCTCCTCCCCCACAGATACAGAGGGTCTACTGTATACCATTAATTATGATTTTTTGGTTTAACTATATTTTTTCAATTTAATTAAGTGATCAAATTGAATAGGAGGTCTTTGTATACAGAAACCAAGAGGGAACCACATACTATAATTGATCAAGTGTTAGTACTCAGTGGTACTGGCCTGTCTTGAATTTAGGGATCCTTCCCACAAGTCTTTGCCTCTCAAAAGATAAGAGTGGCAAAATATATGAGGGGTCATCTAGTTCACATCTTCTCTTTACTGCTGTGAAAATTGGGGCCCAGAGACGGGAAGTGACTGCTGAATCATCCAGTGGTTGATGGCAAGGTTGAGACTATGACCCAGGTCTCCTTAATGTATGAGCTCATCCTGCATCACAGAAATTTGGTGCAAAGGATTTTATCCATTTATTTATTCCCTTGTAGCTAGAGCTCTAATACAAAAAGGAATTATTATAAGAAGACAATGTGAAATAAATTATCAAGTCGTTTTAGAAATAGTAACCACTCAAAAAGATATGAAGCTCATTATTCAGAAGTGAAGGGAATGGGAATGAATTACTCTGGGAACACTGAATAAATTGCAGTTAACTTACCTGCAAGCTTTTTAACTATCTGAATACTGATGATGGGCCATGCTATCCCTGGTCTGCTTTCTTCTGTGTCACAGAAGTTCCTGCATCCCCATCTCACTTACCTGATGCAATTCTGTAGCAAGAAAGCTACATTTTACAGTCACTGACCAGACCAGCAAGGTCTTTTCCTTAATTATCCCAGAAATAAAGATGTCCTTTTCACTAAACTAGATGTGAGCATGAAGGTTAGTGGTCGGTTAGGTCAAAAAAGTAGGACTGGCTGATCTACTTTTCACCGACTCAACTGACTGCATTTTGGGCAGAATTGACAAGATTGAATGACGGTATGGTGTTGGGTAGTCAAGGACAAAGAAAGTTTATTTCACATCTATTCTAGACACCACGTTGGCCTCCAGTGGGGTCAATACTCCTTTCCAATTTTCCCTCCTCCTCCGCCTCCTATGAAGATCGTTGCCAGATTTTACTTCTCTTCCTTCACAAAGGAAACACAATGCTGCTCAAAACCCAAGATTTGAGGACAGACTGCCAGAGTGAAGACAGGAAGGAGGCTGCCTCTTTGCTTGGTTTGACTTCCCCGGACTCTCCAGCAATCTAGACCAGACAGGAGTGACAAAGTCAAATACTACAGA
The DNA here is from genome assembly GCF_964374135.1 of Grampus griseus. NCBI lineage: Eukaryota > Metazoa > Chordata > Mammalia > Artiodactyla > Delphinidae > Grampus > Grampus griseus. Next base: position 119,788,695 of record NC_139019.1, on the reverse strand, counting down.
GCTAGTCAGTTAATATATGTAGTGAGGAGGACAGACTGGGCTGGGGAACTCCGTATAAACTGGAAAGTCCATAATTCATCAGAGGGGCAGCCATGGTGTGGCTCCAGCCTCCTGGAGGCATGTGGGCATCCCAGTCAGCTACATCTGCTAACTTAATTTTTTTATTGGAGTAGAGTTGATTTACAATGTTGTATTAGGTTCAGGTGTACAGCACAGTGATTTTATATATATATATATATATATATATATATATATATATATATACACACACACACACACATAGAGAGAGAAAGAATATATATATTCTTTTTCAGATTCTTTCCCATTATAGGTTATTACAAGATATTCAATATAGTTCCCTGTGCTATACAGTAGAACCTTGCTTATATATATTTTATGTATAGTAGTGTGTATCTGTTAATGCCAAACTCCTAATTTATCCCTCCCCCTCCCCCTTTCCCCTTTGATGACCATAGGTTTGTTTTCTATGTCTTTGAGTCTATTTCTGTTTTGTAAGTAAGTTCATTTGTATCATTTTTTAGATTACACATTTAAGTGATATCATATATTTGTCTGTCTGGCTTACCTCACTTACATACTTCATAATCTCTAGGACCATCCATGTTGCTGCAAATGGCACTATTTCTTTTCAATGGCTGAATAGTATTCCATTCTCTGTCTCTCTCTCTGTCTGTCTCTGTCTCTGTCTCTCTCTGTCTCTCTGTCTCTGTCTCTGTCTGTCTGTCTGTCTCTCTCTCTCTCTCTCTATATATATATATATGTATATATACCACAACTTCTTTATCCATTCATCTGCTGATGGACATTTAGAGGGACATTTAGATTTCCATGTCTTAGCTATTATAAATAGCGCTACTATGAACACTGGGGTGCATGTATGTTTTCCAATTAGAGCTTTCATCTTTTCCACATATATGCCCAGGAGTGGGATTGCAGGATCATATGGTAACTCTATTTTTAGTTTTTTAAGGAACCTCCATATTGTTTTCCATAGTGGTTGCACCAACTTACACTCCTACCAACAGTTAGGAGGGTTCCCTTTTCTCCATATCCTCTCCAGCATTTATTATTTGTAGACTTTTGATGATGGCCATTCTGGGCTGGACCTGCTAACTTTCTAAGAGACCTAGAAGTCTAATTGTTTCATGTAAAAATCTCTTTATATTAAAATTACTTGAAATTTTAAACACCGTTGAAGCTAAATAAAACATATCTTTGAGCCAGCTACAGTCCATGGGCTTCCAGTGGGCAAATCCTTGCTTCCCTAGTTCTCTCTTACTGGTAGGTGTGCTTCAGACCTGCCAGCTCCACATGGAAATGGTAAACTTGAGGAAATAAGGCCTTGAATTTTGGAGAAAAAGGTGAAGCTTCAGCCTGCTGAGTTTTAGACCACTTGAACCAATCTAGGATCAGTGAAAAGAATCCTTCCTTTGACCCAGCCTAGCTGGATTGATCAAGTTCAACGTTAGGATCTGGGCCAAAATGTCAGTATGGTAAAAAGTACCTATTTTCTAGACTAATTTTCTTGTTCTCTATTGATGAATTTCCCCCATGGTCCTCTGGGATACTGGTATGGCAAGAATCCCAGGCCCTGGATGTCTTTCTTTCCTTTAATTATTTGCAGGTAATCCTGTTACACACCCCAAAGCCTCCTTTGTATGTCCGTGGATGAAGGGAGTAGGCAGAAGATGAGGCTCAACATATCCTGATAAGCCATGAATCAAACGAACTATACTGTCCATTTCATTGACTCTATATAGACGTATCAAAAATTTTGGAAGACCCCTCTGTAGCTCACTATTACGGCTGCAGTAATCCTATGTAAGAAAAAAATATTCTATGTGTTTTCCACCTCTAGTGTTTCAGGTATCAAGCATTCCTGTAAATAAGTAGAATCCAATAGGACTAATTGTTCATTATAGAAAGATCAAAATACTTTACATAGCCTTTGGTTCCAAAGACTTCTTCGGGTAATTAAAGAATGCCATATTTTGGCATTTGGTCTATCTTATTACCTCAGTACTTGGTTAATAATTTTTTAACTGAAAATCATCTCAATGAGTGAAACTACAGTATGTTAGCTGAACCCACCAAATAGTCTGATACTCATCATTAACAGTGTGAGAAGTCACAGGCTCTGTTGTGTTAACCATTGAATACTTACGTGCAACTCTGTATACTAATATGAGTAAGAGACTAATTGATCCACTTCTTTGGAAAGTACTCAACAAACCATCAGGAAAAAATCTTTGGGCAAGATCAGCTACATTGATAAAGTAAATTCAGTCATGCTTCCTTTGTTTTCTGGACCTGTTTCCCTTGTGGTGGAAAGGGAGGGTTAGGCAGGTTCTTCTCTAAAAATACTTTTCTCGCCCCTCCCAACACTGTGAAGTGGGCTGGACTCTGGACTCCAGTGTCTGGGTTTGAGTCCTTGCTCTACCCTTCACTCGCTGAGTGCCATTGGATAAGTCCTTCTTTAGGCATCAATTTTCTCATCTGTTAAATGGGAATAATAATATGACCAATCTCACTGTGTGTGTAAGGATTAAATGTGAGTGTAAGGATAACACCTGTGCTTGGAAACGTGTTTGTTATGTAATAAGCACCCCAAAAATGTTAACTAATAATATCCCAACACTAAAGTAAGCACAGGTCCAAATGAAGAGGCCACTGGCCCATTGAGAAGGAGCCCTGCCTTCTCTTCCTAGCTCACAGTTAGCCAACTCTGACCCTGAGCAAGTCAGTCTTTCAAGGCCCCTGATTCTGCATCTGTAAGTAATGAGTAGGTTGAACTGGTGGTGTTGATTCTCAACAACTACTAACTAACTTATAACTTGCCAGAGGTGAGATTTGAGAGCTCCTGGCAATGCTAAAGAGTGTATTTCTATTTAGATTAACTAACCACACCTCTAGGACGTGGATTAAAATGAATAGATCCATCACATTGTCTAGGATGGAGAATTTAACAGTCAAAAATTACAGACAATATAATACTTTTTGTATTTCAATAGAGGGAAACATTTCCCTAGGCAGGAAAAATGCGGGAGAAACACTTGGGCCATTCGCTCCCTCCCCCTCCCCCTACCCCTCTCCTACCCTTCCCCTCCTCCTGCCTGAGCAGTTGAGTGAGTGGGGGCCTGGGGCTCAGCATTCTTTCTATAGGGAGCAGCTACGCCTCCACACACATGTGCTGAGGGGACTGTCCGACAAGAGGCCGGCAGCTGTCCGCCTCCACCCTGGCCGGGTGGCAGGGCTTCTTTCATTCAGAGAGAAAAGTGTCAGTGGTTGCAGATCCATGCTCTGTTCCAGCTCAACTTTCAGTAAAAGCTGGCATTTTAACCTCGAACTATCTCATTTCCAGTGATATATTTCTCAATGAGATCTGAACCCAGAGAAGGAAGTGAGCTGTTAGTTATGTGGGCCCCAAAGTTCCAATAAATATCTTGGGATCTATTTGAATTACTTAGAAGAAAAATGTTCAAGCTCAATATGCCTTATTTATACGACGATGCAATTCCCTAGCCAGGCCAGACCACAAGGATCCAAAATTTTCAAGGACCTATATACAGACTTTCCTGGTTAAAAGGTGCAAGTCTTAGGACTCCAGCTGCCTGGCCACTGTCTTCTGAGCCAAACCTCCCTGGTTGAGGACTTTTTCCTTGGAATGTGACTGCCTCTCCAGTTCCACCCTGCCTCTAAAAGGTTCTCTGTTCCAGCTCTGAAATCCTGAGGAACTATCCATCTTGCTCTTATTTAAACATTCTAGCCCAGAAATAACTTGCAGAATGAAAGGGAGTCTTATGTCAGCTCTGCTTAGGCAGTAGCACATGGCGACAAGCATTTTCTCTGCTCTCTTTTCCATACTCCCTATACAGCACTAATCAGGAAAAAGTTCTCTCCTTCTTGACTTCACATGCCAGAGTTTGTTTGAATATCCCAAAGTATTCCAGCAGCTGAAGCAATGGCACACATCATTGCCAGAGTGACTGTATTTTGTATCCTTTCACTTTTTCTGCTGGTCCTTGCAAGTGAGTCGCGATGGATTTAAATTTTCTTATAAGGAATCTATTAAGCTGTCCAGATAATAAAAGTAAAACCAGCATTTGTTTCCCTATGAGACAAATTAATGTCTAGCCTCCCACTGCGTATAATAACCATACTTAATAACCAGTGGGATGCATTTAACCAGGGATGATGCACTGGGCTGTGGAATTTAGGTTCCATCTGACTCAGGTATCTGAGAGTAATGAAGATATGTATCTTTTAACTACAGTTGATGGGCTCTGCCAGGCATCCATTGATTCTACAAATGGTTTCTTTTCCAGATTGTAAAAAACCTGATAAGCCATTTCCTCTAATTACCACAGCTCTTCAGGCAGAGCTGGGATGGCTCCCGTATTGATCCACTCCACTCTCAGCCCTCACTCCAGCCCTAGACAAGACAGAGTTTCCTTTAAAACATTTCAAAACACTCCAAATCATTCTTGTGAAATCCAGAGAAGTGCAGTTCTTTCCCCTGGATTTTTTTATTTTTCATAACCCTCAGTCTCTTGCTTTAGCCGTGCAAAAGGAGGATTGTTAGACGTGGAAAGTCAGAGAAATGTGTGCCTACCTCCCATGTCATTGAGTTTTAAAACAGGGAGATCACAATCTACTTTGAGAATTGCACACTCCTGAGAATTCCAGCTAAAGTGGCAGGTGAGACAAATAGGAATAATGTGTGAGTACAGAAATAATCTCGAGTTGTTTTATGTTTAGAGAGTATTCTAACATTTATCCTAAAGTATGAAAAATAATAAATCGCCACAGATGGATTGCAATTTTAAAATAGTTTCTCCTGCTGCAGCTGGATTGACACTGTCTTTTAAGGTCTGTGCCACTGAGCAGAATGCTACCAGAAAAGCCATGTCTAGACTGAATCAAGGTCTAACCAAACAGCTTTCAAGGTACAGAGAGGAGAGGGAAGCCCCAGCTCATCTTCCAGGTGCTCTGGCACCCAAAGCACCTCAAGGGATTCAGTGACAGGATACAAGTACCTGGAGGGTAAACTCTGAAATACTTTTCATGAAAAAAACAACATTTACAGAGGTTAATACAACAAATACTGATGCACCCACCACTCAAAATGAGCGATGTTTTGCCATAGTTAGTTCAAGATCTTTTTTTTTGCGGTACGCGGGCCTCTCACTGTTGTGGCCTCTCCTGTTGCGGAGCACAGGCTCCGGACGCGCAGGCTCAGCCGCTTTGCGGCATGTAGGATCTTCCCGGCCCGGGGCACGAACCCGTGTCCCCTGCATCGGCAGGCAGACGCTCAACCACTGTGCCACCAGGGAAGCCCCAAGATCTTTTTTATTTAAAGAAATAAACACACACACACATTACAGAGAAAGCTGACACCTACTCTGCAGGTGTCAAATATGTACCTGGTTCCAATCTCAGAAGCAACTCTCATCCTAAATATGGAATTTGTCTAACCCAGCCTTTTCAACTTTTACTGTGTGTCTGTCTACATATATCCAAAAATGCTATATAGCATTACCATGCTCACCATTTTTCATTTAAATAAACAGCATCAAAATGTAACTTGCTTTTTCTCATACAGCAGTGTTTTTAAGATCTGTCCGTGCTGACATATGAAGACATTCCTCATTTATTTTAGCTGTTGCACAACATTCCATCTTTATCAATATATCACAATTTATTAATCCCCATCCTCTTACAGATGGACATTTGAGTCAATTCCAATTTTTTGTTATTAAAAACATTGCTGCAAAGAACATTCTTTGGCATGTCTCCCTGTTGCACATGTGTAAAAGTTTCACTAGGATATAAACCCAGAAGTGGAATGGAGGGTAATAGGCCATGGGCATTTTCAACTATGCTTAATATCGCCGAGTCACTTTCCAAAGTAATTATACCAGTTGGCACCCCTACCGCTGATTATGAGTTTCCTTTTCCCCACTTACACTTGATGTTAGCAAACTTCTTAAATTCTGCCAATTTTATGATTATGAAATATCATCTGGTTATTTTAACTCCCTGAATATTAGTAAGATTGGGCATCTCTTCATATGCTTATTGACCATTTGGATTTCTTTTTCTGTGAAATTTCTACTTGTATCTTCTGCCCATTATTCTGTATGGTTGTTTGTCTTTATCTTTTGATTTGTAGGAGTTTCTTACCTAGGCTGCTTACCAATCCTTCTTCTTAAAACATATGTTACATCTAGAAGCTCCGCCATGCCTTGACAATTAATTTAGATTAATTATGGACATTCATTTATTCAGGCCTTTTTTGGAGCACCAAAGGTTAATCTAAAGAATTTATGCAACAGTTATCATAAGAAGTTTCTTGGTCTGGGCATAAGGTGCTCAGGAGAACCAATAAATGATGGGGAAAAGGGTAGAACCTAGAGGTTTGATGAAAAGGCTTTGGAAGACAGTTGTGTCATCTCAGGGGTACACAGTTATGACCTAACTAGAAGAGGTTTCTCAGGAAATGATTAGAATTTTAGCATCATCACCACTCCAAACATTTCTAATGCTCTTAGAATCGCTCAAGCTTTGTAACCAGATACTGATATTCTATTTTTAACATTTATATTGGTAACTTCTCCCTTAAAGGCAGAGAGGCTACCCACTGACCTGCCACAGTGACCACTGTAAATGGTATTCCACCTGAAGTTTGCTGCTGCACAATGAGAATGCCAGATTTTCCTAAGCAATGTCATCATTAAAGTTGTTAGACTGAGTATCAGAAGTATCATTTTACAAAAGCTGTATTTCTAGGAATTTTCTATGGTCTTTTTTTTATTGGTAGGAGGGGTCTTTCTACTTAAAATTGTAGGAAGGCAATTCAACAACAATTACATTTAACAAATACTTATTAAATAAATAGACAGGACCCCCCCTATACCCCTGAATAGAGGAGGGAGGGTATTGAAGGCGAACGTAGAAATCAGAATAAGGAACTCGCCATTAGCAACTGCTCCACCACCGTGGATGGAAAGCTTTCCAAGCAGCTGTTTGGGGGAAGTTAAGGATAATTAAGACTCCATTAAAGGAAACACCCAGAGCGGCTGGCATCTCCTGGATGTGACAGAGCTCTTCCAAGACATTGAACAGCAGTAAAGAGACCAGAAACAGACACCTCAAGTATAGGGAGTGAAAGCTGGGCAAAGTGGTAAAATAGAAAGGTGACTGCTGGTTCCACTTCCTCACCAAAAACAGGGAAGAAATGGTTCAGAGATAAGGTGGTTCCTTTGGATCTACTCACAGCCCTAAATCTTTCCGCGTTCCCAAGGAGCTAGGGGAATCGCTGAACTAATCATGGAAACTTATACCAGTTGGGCCTCCAACTTAAACATTGCAGAGAATATACTTACTTACATGGTTTAGGTGAGGATCCTATATGATGAGGATCCACACAGAACCTGCCCACCTGTTTTGGACTTAATATTAGGCCTAAATCAATCTCTTCATGTTCGGGAATGGATAAACAATACAGAATCTATAAAAAACATTCTGGGGCTTCCCTGGTGGCGCAGTGGTTGAGAGTCCGCCTGCCGATGCAGGGGGCGCGGGTTCGTGCCCCGGTCGGGGAAGATCCCACATGCCGCGGAGCGACTGGGCCCGTGAGCCATGGCCGCTGAGCCTGCGCGTCCCGAGCCTGCACGTCCGGAGCCTGTGCTCCGCAACGGGAGAGGCCACAGCAGTGAGAGGCCCGCGTACCGCAAAAAAACAAACAAACAAAACATTCTGGAAATTCAACATAGATAAGTTGAAATCAAGAAATAGAAAAAGAACACCCATTTGAAAAAAATACTACATCAAAGCAAAAATAAAATTCACATAACACCTGTTTTGTGCTCCACAATAAAATACAATGAAACATCGTCTGTGAGGCAAAGAAGAAAGATTAGATGAAAGTCTCAAACTAAGAAAGAAAGGGAACTATGCAGATAGTGAAAAAAATATTAAACTATTACCGTAACTAAAATTTTTAACTAAATTATAATCAATAAAGAATAGAATTACTACTGTAGAAAACTGAATTAGTCATGTAAAGGAAAAGATTGAATCACTCTCCCAGATTTAAAAGACAAGTGAAAAGGGGAGAGAAGCACATGAAAATTGAAATAAAAGTTAGACACAATAGAAAAATACTTTCCTGAGCTGAAGATCTGAATTTGCAGGTCAAAGGAATTTATCATGTAGCAAGCAAAATTATTAAAGTGAGTTTGGCACTTACCCATGTCCTGGTTAAATCATTGAATTTCAAAAGTAAAGACTGTTTCCTACAAAGAGAGAGGGTTGGGTTCTATGGAGGGAGAAGGATTACTTGTAAAGGAAAAAAATCAGCTTTCCCTCAGAGGCCTTCTATACAATATTAAAAGTCAAATAATAAGAAAAAATATATTTAATAATATATGTAAGATAGTATAATAAATTAAAATAATAATAAAACAAATCCACAAGCTTCTGAAGACAGAAGTCCTAAGGAGCAAAAGACATGAATCAAAACAAAGAACCCAAGAATGAGTAAGTTATTTTAAAAATGATTAATAAGGAAGATTAATACTGTTTCAATACAGAACTGTTCATGTAATTGTCTTAAACATTATTACAAAACAGCATGAGAATTTAATAATTCTTAAAGAGGAAAATGTGTAATACTAGAAAAATAATAATTTACAATAATAAATTTTTGTGTCAAAAGTCCAGAATATGCAAAGAATTAAAGAGGGACATTGAGGTAGTTAGAGAAATAAGTAGATTTCTGAATTTTTATGAGGGAATACAATACATAAGGTTTCATTCATAATGTTGATAACCATACTTTTTTAAAATTTAAGAATAACAATACCAATTGCAGCAACATGGATGAACCTAGAGATTATCATACTAAGTGAAGTAAGTCAGAGAAAGACAAATATCATATGATATTGCTTACACATGGAATGCAAAATATGACACAAATGAACCTATCTATGAAACAGAAACAGACTCAGACATAGAGAACAGACTTGTGGTTGCCAAGGGGGAGGGGGGTGAAGGAGGGATAAATTAGGAGTTTGGGATAACATATATATACTACTATATATGAAATAGATAACTGACAAGGACCTACTGTATAGCACAGGGAATTATACTCAATATTTTTTACTAACCTATACAAGAAAAGAATCTGAAAAAATATATGTATATATATATATGTATATATATATATATATATATATACACATATATATATAACTGAATCACTGTGCCGTACACCTGAAACTAACACAACATTGTAAATCAACTATACTTCAATTAAAAAAAAAGAAAGAATAGGGCTTCCCTGGTGGTGCAGTGCTTGAGAGTCCACCTGCTGATGTAGGGGACACGGGTTCGTGCCCCGGTCTGGGAGGATCCCACATGCCACGGAGCGGCTGGGTCCGTGAGCCATGGCTGCTGGGCCTGTGCGTCCGGAGCCTGTGCTCCACAACGAGAGAGGCCACAACAGTGAGAGGCCCGCATACCGCAAAAAAAAAAAAAAAAAAAAAAAAGAAAGAATAACAACCAGGAAAATTTAAATCAAGATACATGCCATTCAAGTTATCAAAAGGAAAAATGATAAAATACATCATACTTTCTCTCCATCCTTATCATGGGCCAGTCCCAAAGCCTACTGTAACCGAGAGCGTTAAGCCACACTTTACAGTAGTAGTTCGTGGTTAACAACATCTTCATGAGAAGATTTACAACAAATTAATAGCCACGCTAGATACATGCCATAGGAAGTCACTAGCAAGCTATGGTTTGGATTAAGAAAAACACTTTGGTCTTGACAAGCAAACACAGTATAAGTAGCAAACTATTCTAAGTGCTCTTTTCTGAAATGAGATGAATTTAATGCTTACAAATTTCCTTGGGTTGCACTAACGTTTCAATGAGTTTTTATTCCTTCTGTAGTTAACCTGTTGAACTCCTGGCTTTGAATTTTATTTTTCCAGAATTTCTTTAAACTACCCCATAAGTCTCATGGGCTTAAATTTCATTTAGATATTCAGAATCATTAATTCCAGAAGGGATAATAAATGAGCACTCAAGTTGAATGAATTTTAACATCCTAGATTAATGAAGACTCACTCTCCATACCCTTGGTTCCATCTCCGTTAATATATATTCAGTGTATTGATACTTTGCTATATATGGAGATGCTGAATGCACCGTTTTATTTTGTTTTTTAAATCAGTGAGTGAAATTTACAGTGTCTTCCAAATATATGTATCTTTGGTATAAGGGGAAAGCAATTTGATAAATAGAGAAAAAATAAATAAAACCCAAAGGAGTGAGTAGACGGAAAGTTAACTTTTGTATCACTGCTGAATTTATAACCTATGTTGGCAGTTCCATATAAGATACTACAAAGATGGAGTTTAAGGAGAGAGAGCTAAACTTGAGAAATATCTAAACAGTATATACTTCTTGTAATGGGGGCGCATGATGACCTCAAACCCCACCTCCTCACCAAAAACCTACATTGTTCAGGCCCAGTGTAGGGCAACAATCTCCTTTTGCCACATAACAACACCATCTTTCTCTCCCCATATAGAACACAAAATATTTTTTTTACATTTAGAGAAATAAGAAACTTACAAGATAAACTCATGTTTTAAAGTCTATTTTTGGTTAATTTGCTCCAGTCATAAGAAATAAAAGAAGGCACACTTGATGATAGTGTAGGTGAAAATGGTAATAAATTTATTTACAATTATATAGAAGGAATGGATTTTAATTTTTGAATAAGTTTTTAAGGTAATGGTTTGCTCTTTCAACAATGATCATATCTTTGACTTAAGACCTCATTGATTATAATGGTTGTTATTGCCTGCCTAAATATCCCAGGCACTTGTGACCATTACTGCCCTTTTCTTTCTTACAGCTTATAGTTTTAGGTAATAGCTACCATTAGTAAACATTATTGAAGCTAATGACTATCTTTTACATTATAACTATAATTCTGCTAATAATTAATATATTTGTTAATCATTATTTCTTGGATTTTTAACCCAGTTTGTTAAGGATCTTGACTGTCAAATTAGGGCCATGTTACTTTATTCTTTACGTGGTGATGAGTGTGAAGAGGAGGCAATAATGAGTTGGAGTCAAGCCCAGTTCCTGACACATAGTAGAAGATAAACACAAGTTGAATGACTAGGATTAGTGTCTATTGAGTATCTACTAGGTGCCAAGCAGTGCTCGGTACTTCACATCATTGTCACATTCAATCCCCCCAGTCCTTGTGTGTATTACGATTCCCATTTTTCCAATAAGGAAGTAAAAGTTTGGATAAATTGACCTACATGTTGGTTGCATTGCTAAAATTTGAATCCCAATTCATTCAACTCTAAGTCGCAGCTCTTTCTACCATGTTCCTCATACCTAAACATATGTATCACTGAAAATTACTCACATGCTATGTAATACATAGGTTTGAAAAAGTTCTAGCAGCCTCAGTTCAATCATGAGCAATAATGCAACTATTTACAGTTCACTCATTTCTTTAAAGTAAAATTATTTCTAGTGAAAGATGATGCAAGTTTATATTACAGTGGAGCTAACACCAATAGCATTTTAAGAAAACGTTTAACAGAATCATAGAAGCTGAGGGTCTGAAGGGACTTCAAATTTCATATAGTCTAATCATAGTTGGAGATTTATGTCTGTTGCTCTATTAGGATGTTAATACATCAAGTTGTAAATTCTCTAGGATTACTCTTTGCTGAAGAAAGAGAAACCATGGGTAGAGTGAGTTGCCAGGGAATCAGTGGTAAGTGCTGAAGACAAATTGAGTGAGAAATGGAGAAGTAAATTCAAGTACTTCAATTTCCATCTCCAAACCTGAAGACCAACAGTAATAAATATTCAACTGATGCTGGGCTGGAAGAAACTTGAGGTCCCTTTATACCATGAACTTCTGTGATGAGACCAAAGGCCTTTTCAGAATGATGGTGATGATGATGTTGATGAAGAATTTTTAAAAACCAACATATAACCTCATGAAGCTGAGAGGGTGGAGGAAGTGATATTTAAAGACTCACATTGGTTCTGTGTATTCGGCTGGGAGGGCAGTGACTTGGAAGCATATAGGGTGGATTTGTATGCAGTTGGATTTGGGTGAACATGGTAGGCTGAATAGTGGCCTCCCAAATAGGTCCATGTCCTCTTCCCAGAACCTGGGAATGTTACCTCATATGGCAAAAGGGACTTTGCATGTGTGAGTAAGTTTAGGACTTTGAGATAGGGAGTTATGCTGGATTAGCCTGGTGGGTGCAATGTAAACACAACATCCTTGTCAGAGAGACCCTAGAGGAGTCAGAGTCGGAGGAGAAGACGATGTGAGGAAGGAAGAGAGATTGGATCGATGTGCTGAAGATGAAGGAAGAGGGTACAAACGAAGGAAATTAGGTGGCTGCCAGAAGTTGAAAATGTCAAGGAAACAGATTCTCTTCTCAGAACCTCCAGAATGAGCCAGCCCTGAAGACACTTTGACTTGAGCCCAAAGAAACAGATTTTGAACTTCTAACCTCCGGAACTATGAGAATAAAGTGGCATTGTTTTTAGCCACTAGGTTTGTGGTACTTTGTTATAGCAGCAATAGAAATAGGATATAGCGAGTCACTAGGCAGAACTGAAATCCCCACCTGAGCACTTTTTCTTCAGAAGAACACTTCAAAGAAAAATGAGTTTTAAAAGACAAGTCATACCGTTAACATGAAACACTTGTATCTGCAGGATTCGTGTTATGAATAAGTCACAGAAATGTCTTTCCTGACACTTTCCAGTAACATGGTTGGCTCCAGGGTGTCTATGGCCTGTTTGTCCACTTGTGTGGACAGTTGGGCTGCTCTTTACACTTGACCTCTCCCCTGACATCTGGACTCACATTACTCACATTTGATTGCCCGCTCAGCATCTCCACTTGGATGTCCTACCATAACCCCGTGTCAACAAACCAATCCAGTCTCATCATCTTCCTAGCAAAGTATACAGTCATGCCCTGTGGTTATTTCTGATCCTGTGGAGTCTGCTTAGGAAAGCCATACCTCTGTTCCCCGGTGCTCCTTATTTCCCTTTTGATTAATAACATACCATTGCGCAGACCCAAAATGGTGTTTCACCTTTGGCAACTCCTTCTGAGTTCCTATCTCATGTACTTAATTACCGAGCACTGTAATATCTGTCCCCGACTTTCTACTCCCACCGTTCTGTTCAAGTTAAGATCGCTGCAACCTGATTGCAAAGAGAACGGTCTTCTAATGATTTTGGATTTCACTCTCCAATGCTTGACTCCATCTTCCCAGATAAATATTCCTAAAGAAATGCTCTTTCTAATCACGTCATTCCACTGATTTCCTTTGTCCACCATTGCAAGTTAAAAAGCTCATCAAGGTCTCCTCCCTCTTCCCATTTTGTTTTCCCTTCTTCTCTTCTTCTTCTATCTTTCTTCTACCTTCTAATTTAGGATACCTGCAGTTCTCCAACAAACCCTGTTTCTCTTTCTGTGTGTCCTTACTCTGTATTTGTTCCCTGCCTAGAAAATTCTCCTTTCTGGAGCCCCATGCCTGTAGGCTGAAATATTGCCCATGTAAGATAAGGTTAGAAGGTATGGTAATTGTAAAATAAGTCCACAGATTCTTTAATAGGTCTCTCTACAAGAGGGGGAGTCTAATTTCCTTCCTCTTGAATGTGGGTTAGACCAAGAGACTTGCTTCTAAAGAATAAAATATGGCAGAAGTGACACAGTGTGACTTTTTATGTGTCATGAAAAGCATTGCAGCTTCTCCCCACCCCCCTGCTTCCTGTGAGAAAGCTAACTACTGTATAGTGAGGACACTCTATGAAGCAATTCTGTGTGAAGACAAGGAACTGATGCTTGCTACCCTGTGAGTGCTCCATCTTGGAAATGGATCCTCCAGCTCCAGCAGGCCCTTATATGACCGCAGCCCCAGCTGACACCTTGACTGCAAATTTATGAAAGACCCTGAGCCAGAAGCATCCAGCTAAGCCATTCCCGAAGTCGTAACCCACAAGAACTGTGAGAAGATAAGTATTTGTTGTTTAAAGCCACTAAGGTTTAGGGTAATATTTTATGCAGCCCTAGATAATTAATACAATAGTGAATCATTCTTTTTTTTTTTTTAATTTCAACAAGAATTTCTTGAATGCCTTCAATGTGTTGGATTTGGACCTAGGGACTGGGGACGCAGGGGTGAACTTACAAATCTGGTCTCTCCTCTTGTGCTACTTATAGTCTGTTGGGGAAACACATTAAACAAGTAATTACCCTAATATTTATCTAATTACCATTATGATAAGGTCGATAATGTAAAAGACAACTGGGCTATAATAGCATTAACAGATCTGCTCTAGCAGAATGGAGAAGGCTTCTAAGCACTAAGGAATTAAGAGTCCCAACTGATAGTCCAGGGCTTTGAAGAGGCCTTTGGGCAGCAGTAGAGTCCAAGGTTAGGAAGGTGGGCTTTAGATCCAGCTGCCTTGATTTGAATTGTCTCTGGTTCTTACTAATTGCATGACCTCCGGCAACTTTCTTACCTCTCTGACTCTCTGTCCTCACCCAAAGGAAGTCATCATAATAATACCCCCTCACAGAGTTTTTGAATGGAATAAATGAGCTAATATGTATGAAATAGCTATAGTAGTGCCTGGCATATTGTATATGCTCAACAGAAATTAACTACTGATTTCTATTTTGAGTGTCTCTGTCTGGTCCATTATTGTTTTCTAAATCAATGGAATCAGCCCATAACTTAAGCCCTAGCTTTATCTCTCTATGAAGGAGAATTAGCCCTGAGCTGTAAGCGACCACCTTCTCAGAACCTAACTTTAAGTTCACATACCAAATTGACACCTGGGATTGAGGCTTTTAGGGTGGTAGAAACAGAAGGGAACCTGTGAAGTCCTCAGAGAAGTTCTGGTAGCACACGGGCTCGGGTACAAACCTACACAAACACCACAAATTATTTACTTCCAGACATACTATTTGTTCAATTTCTAGTCTTATACAACTTAAACTTCCAATATGGCAGGAGTCTTCCTTTAATATCCAACTAAAGGCTTTTTACTGTCATCACTGAATTTTCCTCTAAATACTTTTTAAAATACTTGTCATACAGCCAAACAAAATAGGGCGCAGAAGGAAAAGGAATTGGTCACAAACACTTTGGCCTATACAAATGAACTAAGACTTTACAAGGATATATCCAGGTGAGATGAAATCTCAGAAGAGCCTAGATGTAAGATATGAGGCAGCACCACACACATAACGTAATGGTGAACTGTGCATGTCCTACCACATGAACCCAAAGTGCCTGCAGAATATTCCAAACTGATAGTGGGTGTATGTGGCTGAGGCACAAAACTGAAATACACACACACACACACACACACACACACACACACACACACACACACACACACACAGCAATAGATGATGGTGAAAATATCAGTCATCAAATCCTGATGTTGTGCAGATCAAGTGTTTGATTTCAGTTGAGCTTAAAGCTCCTTTTCTACGTCTCCCATCATCCCTCAACCATGCTTACCCTACAATTTAGACAAGTATTTATCAGAAAAGCATTGACTGAAGGAAAATAGAAGTCCAGCTAATACTCTGTGCTGCTAATTTGCTGATTTTTTTTTCCCCCACTAATATTGTTTGCTGGTTTCTCTTCCCATTACCTCTTTTATTGCCAGGTTTTGTGTTGAACAGTAAATCCCGCCTAATACAAGATCTGAAATAATTGTTCTTGATGAGACAGGGGAACACCAGTGCTTTTCTGTTCAAAACAATTCCCAGATGAACATTCATGACTTATACCACTACAGTGTTTACAACAGGCTTTTCTAGGCATTTTTGGCACCACAGAGAGTTGACGATAATGATGCTGAGACTGTTAGAGGCACCAAAGTGTTCACTGAAATGAACCACACCACGAAACCTGGCATGCAAAATGAACATATTTTGTTAGCTTACTCACTTTAGAGGGGGCTGACATGCTCTTTAAGAAATTAGATATTTCCTTTGATCAGCCTTGTAAGGGTGAGGCAGAACTAAAGGTTGTCAATGAAAGGATGCAACTTGCTGAGATCATTCTGCATAGTTTTACATGCATGGTACACTCAAAGAAGCAGTGAGAATAGTTCCAAAATTATGGATGTGTTTCAATAAATCCCAGTAAAGTGTACAGACAGTATCTAGGGTCATGTCAGAATTTATACAAGCAAAACTTTGTATAAAACCCCATTCCCTGAGCTTAGTGCAACATTTAGTGTGGGGTTTTAAGATGCATGGTCGTGTGGAGTTTGGTGGTGTGGCAAAAAGTACATCACATTCAAGCAAGATGTTACTTTGCTTCTCTGATTCACTATATTTGTTTTAGGTAAGACTTTTTCCCCAAGTAATAGAGAGTCTAGTTGGCTTAAATAGGAGTGGAGGATTTATATTAAAGGCATGGATGGGGTTGACTTGAAACTCAGGTCAAGATGCAGCCAGTTCTTGAAAGAACCAGAACTAGGAAGACAGGTAGCATTCTCTTTCCTATCTCAGAGGTGGTGGTGGTGCCTTCCAATAGTAGTAGCTGAATCCAACATGCAGCTGTTTGAACTTAGATAGAACCAGCTTCATTGTGCCCCATCAGTACATCAGCCCCAGCCCAAGCCAGCCAGTACCTCCTCTTCAGAGTCTAATACCAGCCCCATGGGGCTTCCTCTCCTCTGAGCTCAGAGAGGACTGAGGGCTCTGAAACTAGGTCTGGGTTTCAGGTCTAGGGCCCCTCCTTCAAGCTCCTCAGTTTTAATAATTCCATCCTCTTCCTTTTGTTCCTCCAGCCTTGGGAGTGATAGCTGCTTCCTGCAGTTGTTACCTTCAAGTTTATCTTTTTGGTTACAAAGCTGACAACCTTATACCTGGTTAACAATTCTTTGTATTAAATTATTTTTGTTCAAATAACTGGTGGGTTTTCTGTCTCCTCATTGGACCCTAACTGATATAGGTGTCTGTTATTGAAGTACATGGTTTCTGCAGTCCTACCAGCTTTAAAATTTCCTAATACACAAACACACTTTGGTAAATCACAAATATTACACAAATATAATGCCAGTAGTTGACCATTAATGACAAATGCCTACACACTAAGCACCATGATAAGAGGCTTCCTTTCATTATCTCCCTTTGTCCTCCCAGTAATCCTATCAGGCATGTGATGAGATTATCCTGGTTTTATAGAGGAGGTAACTGAGCTCAGGGAAATTTCATAACCTGTGTAAGGCAGAAGGCTAGTAAGAGACAGAGCTCAAGATGCAAGTCTGGTTCTTCACTTTGCTTCTTCCAATCAGCTGTCATAGCAGTTATGCATGATGTCGTGCAGATATTCATATCTATGGCATTTCCCCTCGGACTGTAAGTACAGAGTGGAGGGTTCTATTTAGCTTTATATGTCTAATGTAGTCACTGGTGTAGATCGATACACAATAAATGTTTGTCGAATTGAAACTTGAAGAAAACGATTCAGATGAAAAGACAGGATAACTCATGAAGAGAAGCTAAGTCCTAGAGTTGTTTGGGGCAACCAAATGAAATGGCTTTCATAGCAGATGTGGGACTTGGCATCTAAACAGTATGATTGAGTGCCCAAAAAAGGAGAATTCAGTGCAAGATATTCTATATGCAGAATCCAAGTGAGTGCTCAGATACTGGTGTCACCCCAAGAA
The DNA here is from genome assembly GCF_964374135.1 of Grampus griseus. Lineage (NCBI taxonomy): Eukaryota > Metazoa > Chordata > Mammalia > Artiodactyla > Delphinidae > Grampus > Grampus griseus. The sequence continues at coordinate 119,770,893 of NC_139019.1, read as the reverse complement.
ACATAGACCTAAATTCAGAGAGAAAAGTCATTCTTCTGTGGCCATAAAACTACAAGGGATCTCTGGTTTGAACTAAAAACCAGAGTATTTAATTGGTATTTAACTGGTATTAAATTGAGGACACACAACTTGCCTAATTCAAATGTAATTTTTGTCCTAAGATGTCCTCCTGCTTTAAAACAGGTGGTCCACTTTTACGTGGCCATACAGGGAACCCCAGTGACTCTGTCTTTATGGGGAAATAAACCCTAATTTCTGGAAAGTGATAGCATAGAGTTATCCCAACTGTAGTGACATTGGCAGAAACCCTTCTAATTAAGAAGTACCCAGAGACTTAACGCAGTTATGATGCAGCATTTCCTACTGAGAAAAATATAACCATCTTTCTATAATTTGGAAGACTTTAAGCATGCTGGTGTGTTGGTATGGTAGTCGGAAATTTAAATATTTCAAATTCAAAACACCCAAATGATCTTTAGAATCAATTAACTAGTCCTGCTTTTCGGCAAAATTGTGCTATAATTTCAGGCACACCATAATGCTTATTATTGACAAACAGAAAGAAAAAGAACTACTTAAGAAATTTTAGAGCCTTCCATATTGAAGCACTTGGGAGATTATTTTGCCTTTCCTAATGTACCCATTTGTTTGTTATTAACAAATGCTCAGGCACTCAGCTGCTCACATATTTTTTGCAGCTGTTTCCTAAGAGACCTTGAGAATGTTTCAAGGTTCAACTTAGTGTCAAGCTGTTGGAAGTTTCCAAATCCAATTTCTAGGCATAAAAGGTCACAGTCTCTCAAGCCTGGTGTCATGGATTTTTTGGTGATGTTTCAACGCAAGAAATTCACTTTTTGTTTTGTTTTATGCTACAAGTATATTATACTTTATTATCCATTAAACAGTGAGTCTCTAAGAAGGACTAAATGGCCGTGAAAATATGAATTCTTTAATTTGCATTACAATGAAAACTTTTCCCTATGGAAATATGATTCAATATACTTAAAAAGATTAAGACTGCAGTAAAATATCCAATATCTGGTCCTATCCAAGTAAACTAAAAATCTTAACTAATCTTTCTCAACAATCTGGGCCTTAGTTTACCCATGGATATAGAGCAGGAAACATAAAATAATAAAACAAATTACTGTTTTGAAGTCTGTCTCTCCAAATGCCAAGTGGTAAAGTAATGGTCTTCTTCTGAAGGTTGAAAATCTGCACATGAGAATTTATAAACATCTGAGATCCCACCAGCTGGCAAAATTGACTTTAGCCTACACAGCACTTTTTTTTCTTAATAACTTAACAATTTAGTTTAATATTGTGATATTAGAGTAGGAAATCTCAAGTACTTTATCTAATATTTAGAGCCTGTTAGCTATTAAAAAACACCCCTTTGAGTTTCAGTTGGTTCCAAACAACATCTGTGATCCATATTCCTAAAGTACACAGAAACAGAAAATCCACACATTATTTGGTTTCACAACTGAATATTTTGATATTAGGCTATATTAATGAGCCCAATTATTAAAATCATCTTAAATTATTTTCCCAGGGAACAACAATGCAGTGTGTTAGCCATATCTTCCTTTCTCTGCCAACTATCCTGAACACTAGTCTGCGCTATAAATTAGTACAGTCCGTGATTGCAGCATGGAGTTGTCTGCAAACTTCCTTAAAATAGGTACTTTATAGTAACTATCAATACGCACATTGACAAAAAACACACATTTTGAGGGAATTCTGTTGCCAGTTTCAGTCAATTAAAGGTGGAAGCTATGAAATTGCTGAAGGCAAATGAGGTACTTAAAAAAATGTTTTTTCCCTCTTTTGTTCTTGCCCGTTGCAATTAACAACAAGGGGATATTTTAAGATATCAAAAAGTTGATCCCTAGAGCCATCCAAATTATTAAAATAACTTTGATGTAAAGTATAATAAAGTACATTAGAATACTGTGTGTGAGTGTGTATATTTACAAATAAGAATACCAGTATTAACAAGAGCTGGAAAAATTGACTCCTTGGGATCCTTCCAACTAATATTCTATCATGATTCAGTACCTTGCCATTATTGACCAAATTTCCAGTTTGTCCTGAAATTGTCAACTAGAACCGTTACACAATTAGGTAAGCAAATCATTTCCCAATACGATGCTGGCTCACTAAACCACTGGTTATGAAAAAAAAGTCCCAAATTGCCAATTTCATAATTTGATGATCGAATTTCCCTTTAACAAAGGAACAATTTGGCTCTTCCTTGAGAACAAGCTGCTGCCTGAATGTTTCCGTTCCCCGCCCCCAAGCTCCCCACTACTCACCACACACATCTATACACACACGTCATGGACACTTCCTCCTCACTAGGGGCTAGCCTCTTCTTGGATGATGTTAAGACAAATTTTAACCTGCTGCTGCTTAAAAGAAATGGTTTGGGTTTGGTTCTTATCAGTGCCTGGCTTAAAATATAATTAATACAGAACAATATAAAAGGAGAGGGAGTTTCAGTAACACCGCCAGAAAAAAAAAAAAAAAGTTAATGCACCTAATTCTCTCAATTAAGCACACAGACCTCACATATGTAGATTATGCTTGTTCATCTTATCCCTGTCTTCAAATTTATTGCTCACAGTAACCCACTCAAAAGTTTAATGTGTGCCTGAAATGGTAGAAGAAAGGAAACTTAACATTTGTTGGGTACCCACTATGAGCTAGGCATTAAGGATGCTTTCACATACATTCTCAATTAGTGAGCCCTCCAATAATCCTTTGAGATTGGAATTATTATAACATCTCCATTTTACTTATAAGGAAACTGAGACTCAGAGAAACTAAATGCCTACTTGATATTGATCATAAGTGGCCTGGATCCGAGTTTCTTTTTTTTTTAAAAGAAAAACAAAATCTGATTCCTGGGCCAGTAGTCTTCTGGGAAGATACAAAATGGTACCTAAATGGGTAAAGTAGGCAGTGGGTGTTTTGTAGTATCTAGCAGTTGTGCAATTGATAATTATTTGGGTAATTATTTCTTTAGTTATTTGCTTTCCCCTTTCCTTACAAGTTCTGTGAGGAAGATGTTGGTTGTTCTGTCCATCACTGTATTTCCAGTGTTTAGCACGTAGTAGATGTTCAGGAAGTATTTGTTGACTATCTAATGTGCTCTGTCTCTACTGTTAGCTTTCTCAGAGACATCTTCTAAGGAGGTTTACCCAAGGACAGAATAATCATTGATATGCCCACCAACACACTTCTCCATCAGTTTAATCCTGCGCATGACCAATGGTCATTATCCTTTGAAAGCAGACTACAGCCAGCTTTTAGCTAATTGCTTTCAAATCGATTAGAAGTGTTTTCCGAGTAGAATAATAATATATTTAATGATTATTGAGCCTGTACTATATGCCAAGTTCTGTACGTGCTTTACGTGCACCATCTTACTTAATTCCTACAGTAGATATTGTCATTCTCCCTATTTTAAAGATAAAGAAAATGTGGTTACTTTTCCTAGAAGGAAGAATAATGAAGAGTGAGGAGGCAAAAAAGCAACAGAAAGGCAAACAGCTGCTCTGGGGATGGAGAGCCCAGGAACACAGAGACTCACATTTCTCAGACTTGTAACCACAGCACCCTGACCTCCTGCCCCATCTCCCACAGCTGCCTCAGGGAGCCCACACTCATAGGGACAACCCACTCATGATCCTTCACTCTGGCCTCCTCCCCATTTCGGCTGCCTGGAGCATGATACCTCAACTCTTCCTCTCCGAAGTGGTTCCTCTTCCCACAGAGCAACATTCAGGAGCACCGAAAGCCATAGAACCTTCCAGACACTGCCAAGAATGGCCACATTCCCTCTGGTCCCCGCTGCTCCACAGCCCTGTCCTAGGTCGCACCCAGATGTGAGGACTCAGACCTATGCTGTGGGGCCTTAGACAAAAAAGCACCGGGGTTCCTTCCCTTCACCACTGGATTTGCCAGTATCCAAGCACCTACACGTAAAACTTGTTCTCTCCAACTCTCTCTCTCTCCCCATGAACTAGAAGTCCGGGAGGCACGTACACTGACGCACTGAGTTTCCTGGTTAGGCTTCAACATCCGGCTCCACAATCCACAAAGAAAGATCACTCTTCTTTACGAAAGGGAAGGCAGCGTGTTTTGTTTATTTATTTTGCTGCATAATAAACGCCCCCAATTTAGCGGCTTACAAGAACAACCACCTTATTGCTCGTGATTCCATGGGCTTCCTTGGCTTTATGGTTTTTGTGTCTTTCTTGCTTTGATTCTCTCACGCGCTGTAGTCAGCTTAGAGCTGGGCTAGAGCATCCAGGATGGCGTCACTCCCTCCCTCCCTTCTTCCCTTCTCCCTTCATTCCTGGAGGTTCTATGGAACCTCCAGGTCTCAGCAGAAATGCTACTTCCTTCAAGCAGATAGCCCTGACTTCAGGAATGTGTCTCTTCCCTTATAGCTGAACTTCTCCTTCACAATCCTCATCACACTTTGTGCTGTCCTGTCCCATTTGCTGTCTATCTCCCCCATAGGTTATGAGCTTGATGAGGGCAGGACCATGCCCATTTTATTCATCAGTGTTATCTTAGTATTGAGAGTATAGCACCCGCCTAGAGTAAGTGTCCAGTAAATATTTCACTGAATGACTGAATGAATGACCACTAGGAAGCCATTTCTTAATTTTCAGAAGTCATCATTTCTCCTGAATCCCAAGCCTATTCTATTTTTTCTAGGATCTATAAAGTAGGTCCACACATATGAAATGAAAAAGAAAGATGTATTACCTGAATTGTGCCAACAATACAAAGCACTCCATTCTCAATTACTTATAAATTGAAATTGATTTGTGAATATTATAAGATTATCTGGATAATTCCTCCAGTTTCTGTTCATTTGATTATATGTATAAACAGAAAAACAAAAATTCTTACACTTGAAAAACAAAAATTCTTACACTTGATAAAGGTTTTTTTTTTGTTTTTTAACATTTATTTCTCCTTGTTAGCAGGCAGCGTTTTAGGGGACTAATAAAATCCATGGTCAAATCTATGTATTTATAAGCTGGGGGAAATGTTTCTCAATTCTTAAAAAATAAGGTTTCCTAGCTCATTGGCTTTTGACAGTTTCCGGCTTTGCCTCCAGAAATACACAGGAAGTGTTTAATTTGACGTCTATTGATACAAATGCTACAGTCTGCCTTGGGAAAACCAGCTGATAGGGAAACTTGACTTGTAAAACAATTTTGCTTGGATGATCTCAGCTAATCTACTGATATTTTTTCCAAGAGTTTTATTCAGAAAAAAATATAATATAAAAGGTAAAGTCAAGCAGATCAAGAGTTACTCAAAACACATTAGAACCCAGGTTTGTCGAGTTTCTTCGCTTGAGCTATTTTGATAAGCAGGCACCATCTTTAATATTTGTTTATATCAGTAGTGGCTTGTTTTCTGTCCTACTGCCTCTTAAAATTAAACTGTGATTATTATTTGGACATTTTTACTGACTTATTTATTCCAACAGGGATTTTCTTTAAACTCTGCCTAGGAAATACAGTTACTAATGCAGCTACAGTGAACCACAGCCTCAACTTCACAAAAGTAGCCATTTCTTTTAACCAATTTTTAATTCATGAAATACAAAGCTGAGAACCAGAGATACATAAATGAAGTCCCAAGACTCTTTCCTAGCTGATCACCTGCTTTTGTATGTGTCTTAATTTCACTATCTTCACTATTATCCTTTTTTCATTGTCTTTTCTTTCCTTCTCTATGCTTTATTTCCTCTTCTTCCCAGGATGGCTACCACTGTTTCTTCTATCCTTTGAGAAGAGGGTAGTCTGTGATTTTAGATTTGGTTCTATATAATACATATTTTATACTTCTGCTTTGAATATATGTATTAAACATGGCATGAAATGTATTATTGCATATTTGATTTGTACTTACAGGAATTTAGGGGCTTTGTTTCAGTCTCTGCTGTATCCCCAGTTTGTAAAATAGCCCCCAGTACATTACTGGCAAGCAAGGCATATTTTTTGCAAGAAGAAAAGAACAGAACACAAGCGAGGGTTCAAATGTGAAAACTCTCTTCTTTAACAACTTTGCAAACATGTTGCCAAACAGTTTTGCTCTCAAGGAAATGAGGGAAAACATTCCGTCATCAAGTATTTGTCATTTGTTAACTGAACAGACTGATTTCACAGGTTCTGTTGGCCCAGTGAAATATGCAGTGTTGAACATTCAGCACCTTATATAAACTCTGGGAAGTCGAGGTAAAGGGAATGGAAAGAGGATGATTTTCAGTTGAGGATTCACTTTGAAAGGAGGAGTTTTATAAGGCCCTAAAGTTGGTCCTTGAGTATCCATTTACATTTGCTCCAATCCAGTTTAATTTCTAATGCAACTAGCCAAAAACATTAACAAGGGCAGGAAGAGATTTCTGGTTTCCAGAAGTGAGTGCTTGGGCCACAGCCAAAGCTATCACCTCGGATGAAAATAAAATGATTTACCACAGGAGAAGAGTTTCTGTCTCCTTTCATCCAGGGTTAGGATGGATGGGGCCATCCCATAGGGGGCCATGTGGGACAGGGTTAGGATGGATGGGGCCATCCCATAGGGGGCCATGTGGGACAAGTTTATTCAGGATGCTAATAACTGCCGTCAGATTCTAAGTCACAGGATGCAAAGTGATGGTCCAAGGACCGAATCTGGCCCACATGTGTATTTGATTTGATCTATGCTGTTTTTTTCATTGAATTATCTGCCAATATGGAAAGGCAGGAGAATTCACATAAAACTCTGGTCTTCTTTTTTTTCCCCTTGAGAAAAAAGATTAAAAACAAAAGCTATGGCAACACTGGGCCTACAGTCCCAAATGTGGCAACAATTAGCTGGTGTTGAAGTACAAATTCCCATTACTGCCTATTTCCCTACCATCATCCCAGCCTTGCCTATTTTCACACTGAGACTGAAAATAGCTTCAGTTTGCCATTCCTCATCTCACATTGTTTTCTTTCTTAGAGTCTGCCTATCTCACCTATTTATTTTATCTGTCTGGGCCCTATATACAACTACCGTCCTAAACTATCCCACAGATGTTGTTAGATTTCCCTCCTTCTGGCTGAGAGTGAGGGCGCAAGTGTTCTGATTTGTGGCTCTACTTCTGTGGTTCCAGATCAACTGGCTGATTGTAGTAGTTTCTCCAAAACCTCTGTATACATGTGGCCACTGGAGAGGTGGGAGTGGGCTCAGCCAGAGGACTGGCTGAGTGAAAGAATCAGTCATTCCTGTGACTGTAGATATAGACAGGGTTTCCCAGCTGACGGCCTCATAGTAACCCACTAGAATCTATTTAACTTGGGTGGACTTGATATGCCTTTGGCAAAAGAGGAAAAGAAGTAGGGTTGTCAACAGAAGAGGAAGACTAATCTGAATGTATACAATGCCTATCGTTTTTTTACAGCACACATTATTTATTTACATATACATATATATGAATATGAGCATACACAAAAGCATTTATGCTGTCCCTCAGGGCTATGTAAGGCAGTTTTAAAGTTAATTTTAGCTATGTAATTTTTCCCTTGATTTTCTTATTTTTTTTATTGACTTAGATTACTTTTGTTATAAAATATAATCCTAAATATATACCTAAATATTATAAACATAAAATTAGACATTAATAGTAAATGTATATAGCTTCCAATACGTTTAAACCCAAAATACATCGACAAATAAATGCAACCCAAATAACACAAACAACACAAGTCAGATGTCTAACACCAATTTAACATGATTGATGTTGCTTTGCTGAAATAAACACTAACAATATAAAGACACTTACTACATGATACAGGTTCTTTTGATGAAATCATACTGTACAAGTTCATAGTATCTTATCTGAAATCCCTGGGGCAAGATATAATGTATAATTTTGAAATTTCATACTTTAGAAAGAGGCAGTACGCAATAATCAAATGCACAACTATTTTATCATGTAATATATGACTATTCATAGTAAATGGGATAATTAAAAACTATAAATAGCCTAATATCAGTGCAGGTCAGTTTTTATCACTCAGTGAGTTTGTCACAAACTTGCTAATAAAATGGCTGGGCCATTTAACAAGTCCTACAACCTTGGGAGAATTACTTAATTTCAATGATCTCACCCACGAAATAATTTAATTAGATTAGAGTAACTAAGCCGTGACCTGCATCCAGAAAGAAAACCTGAATATTTATTCATGGCCAGCAAAAGTTGCAGAATAAATACTGTACTTATCAGGTGTCTTCCTTCACTACAGTGAGCCAAACTCCGGGTTAAAACAAGGACCCAGAGATAACTGAAGCCAATGGCTGGACTCCAGTAGCTCCTGTCCAGTAGAGGACATGTAAATGAACACATGACAGTTCACCGCGGTAAGAGTAACAATACCTGCATGCAGAAAAGGTAGACTAATTTTGTAAGCAGGGAGAGATTAGGGAACACTTTCTTGGCTAGTAATGTAGGTATCTAAGTGGGTTTTGAAGCATGAGTAGGAATTCATAAGACAGTGGGCTATTATTAAAATAGCTCTGACATTTTGGAGATAAACAATACTGTAGAGGGCACTGGAGGGAAAATCGATTCTCCTCTGTTGTTTACCAGCTTAATCATTTATAGTCTCCTCTGTGACACTGTCCAACTCAGTCTCAGTGCTTTCCTACACCAATCATGAAGTCTGAGGGTGCATGGCTTTGTAGAATCTCTCTTCTCTTGATAGGGAAGAACGTGCAGTTCTCAGGCCCTGCTTTGGTCCTATTTGTGTTCTAATACTGAAAATGCCAAGTGAACAAGATTCTTATCTATTTATTAAGACATTCGCAGTATTCTCTGAGAATGTGGTTTCTCCTCTCTCTCCCTTCCTTCCCCTCACACCCCTCAACCAGTTCCTGTTGGTGGGAACTTGAAAATCCTAAACCGAATTCTTCCAGGCTCTTCTAACTCAAACTTTTCATTGATTGCCCTCCCTCTAAAGGGGTGAGTTAATGAGCGTAGTTCCTTCAGTGGCATGGGAAGCACTGCTTGCACCTGGCTGGCACACTTGTAGGGCACCCCTTATCACGGTCCAGATCCATGATGGCATCGAGACCCATGTGGGTGCCACAGAAGAACTGATCACTAGCGTACACTTAAATAGCCTTCAAATAGTTGTTCCACACTTACTTATCAGAGAGGTGGAAAACTGCTCAGAGACTGGGCAGGGAAAAAGACCTTGGTGGCAGCACTCAACCTCTCCACTGACATTCTGAGCTATTTAACTCCAGCCCCCAAACTTGCCCTCTCCCTACTGAAAAAGTGAGGCCCTGCAGAGAAATGGGACCAACTTTTTAGAAGGCCATTTGGTGATTATATCATGTGACTGCCCATGTCCCTTTAGAGTCCTACCCGCTCCATCCTCAACTGGCTCATTAGAATATTCATCCAAATATATACAGTGGGCTCCTGACTCTCAGAGAGGAATCCGGGAAAGTATGACTGTCTTCCTATTGTTACACTGCAGTGCCATTTGGGTGACCCCATTAGCTGGTACCACACTGACATTCAGTCTGTAAGGATCAACGCTAATCTCTCCTAGAATCTTATGAAGAGGGCTTCCAAAGAAATAAAGAACACCATATTAACATTTCTATTGTGAATCAAAGTAGGCTCCTTTCCAAACTCCAGCAAATTCCTTCTGAAAAGGGAATCATATAGCTGACTTGCTGAGTGATTAACCTCTTTCAGGTTGAATACTTTGCTTGGTGCTAGTGTCAGAAAGATGAGGACATCAGCATCCCTGACTCACATTCTAGATTCATCACTGACTGGACATTGTGGTTTGACTGAATTCCTGATGTTAAAAATGACAGTAGTGGTACTTACCTGGCTGTCCAGTGGTTAAGACTTCGCCTTCCAATGCAGGGGGTGAGGGTTCGATCCCTGGTCAGGGAGCTAAGATCCCACATGCCTTGGGGCCAAGGAACAAAAACATAAAACAGAAGCAATAATGTAACAAATTCAATAAAGACTTTAAAAATGGTCCACATCAAAAAATCTTAAAAAAAAAAAATGACAGTAGTATAACCATTCTTTTCCAGGGTTACTTTAGGAAGTGCAGGAGTGTGATGGGTCAAGTGTCAACTCTGCTCATGCAGCATGGTTTAGGGGTTCAAGCGATCAGGAAGGGCATAGGAGGCATGTTCCTTGTGATGCTTTCACGTTATAGCTCACAGAGGGTCTGGAGAGCTGGTGTGGCATCTAGAGCTTAAAGTACGTCTGTTTTTTAGCAACTCGATCAGTAATCACCTCACTGCTCTCTTTACTGTTTGTAGTATGGTTCCCCTCACCACATTCACACCTGTCTGTGCAAAAGGCTTCACGATGCAGAGTGTGGATTAAAATGTGTGCAAACTTCATTCCAGTCCTCAGAGCTTGTCCATTTGTCTTTGATCTCGAAGCCAGTCAAGGAGAAAACCCATGTCTGTTTCTAATTCTACCTGGATGTAAGCTGTAGACAGACATACCATTATAGAACAAAGCTCAAGAAAAAAAGGAAGATAAATTTTCTTTCAAGTACTTAGTCTCAAAATTTTCCAGTTTAAGGATGTTTTAGATCAAGAGTGGTGTAAATGAAGGAGGCAAAGGCAGGGTAAAGTAATGAAAAAGCCTGAAGACTTTATTATTTATACAATTGGAGAAAATACAAACACAATTTGACTCTTCGGTGCAGCATTGTTCCATATTTACCCTGAAACAATGTTAATGGGGAGACAGAGTTGTTTCTCAGGGCTCTGTAGAAGTTTGCAGTGGGTCTGATGTGGGGAGAGGTGGTGGAAGAAAAACGGAAGGAGAGTGTTTAGGAGATGTAGCCGGCAAGGACAGGTAACAGCCAGCCTTATGGACTTCAGCCTGGAGTTCAGTTTCGTCCTGAAGGTAGTGGGAAAATATTGAAGGGTTTTCATTAGAAGAGTGACATTTTTTAAAATACAGTTTTTTTCATATATACATACAATGATTATCTTGCTTTTCAATATAACATTATCTCACAAGTGTTTTTCAAGTTTACATTTACAAGTGTAATTTTTTTTTTTTTTTTTTTTTTTTGCGGTACGCGGGCCTCTCACTGTTGTGGCCTCTCCCGTTGCGGAGCACAGGCTCCGGACGTGCAGGCTCAGCGGCCATGGCTCACGGGCCCAGCCGCTCTGCGGCATGTGGGATCTTCCCGGACCGGGGCACGAACCTGTGTTCCCTGCATCGGCAGGCGGACTCTCAACCACTGCGCCACCAGGGAAGCCCTACAAGTGTAATTTTAATGCTAGTCCACTAAGAAAACTTTCCTTAATTCGTCAACAGCTGGAAATTCATATTATTTTATCATGTATTTTTAATTATCCATTTACCTCTCTGAATATCCATCCAGACTATGAAGTCAAGGACTGAATTTTCTTTCCACTTAACCTTTGTCATCTGGTGTAGAGCTTGATATAAATAGAAACTAAACCAGGAGTCTTCCCGCCAATATCTTCCAGAGATTTGGAGGACTCTCTTCCAAATATTTCAACCTTGGGAGGCAGCCTTTCCTCTTTACTTTAGTGAGCTCCTGTGATATCCTCAGCCCCATATATGTTCAAGCAACCAGTTAACCAGTTCAAATCAACTCCAAGAATCGTTCTGACTTGCAGTATGCATTGGCCCAAGTACTTGATATACAGAAATGAGAAGTCACTGTCTCTCCTGCTGCCACACCACACCACACAAACTGGGTGCAGATGTAAATCTTGTATATGTGATTAAATTACAGGCTAACCATCTGGTCACTCAATTCAGGCTTACCTCTCTGAATAAGTCAATCCAGCTTCACGAGGGAAAGACCCACCTTCCGTTTTCCTGTGCCACCTGGGGCTGAAGCAGGGAGTTTAATTGTGTGAAGCTGAGATCAAGTTCCGTCGTCCTAAAAAACAGGAAGTTGCCGTGGCTTCTTCTAGCCTCGCCTTCCTTTTTCTCTGTTTAATTCACAGCCCTTCCTCAATCTGGGCCACCCCCAATATGAAATGGGATAACCCTGTCTGTAAGGATCAACCCTAATCTCTCCCAGAATTCCACAAGGAGGCCTTCCAAAGAAATAAAGATCTCCACATTTCTGTTTCAGTTCTGAATTAAAGCAGACTCAATCCCAGGTATATTCTTTCTGAAAAGGGAAAAGCTACACAAGGAGGATTACAATTTACAGGGAGATGACTATTCAAAAAAAAAAAAAAAAACTTTTGGAGGGACAAATGACGCCCATAAATTAATTTTTGCCCTGGCTAAGGAAAGGTGAAGTTAATAGGGGAGAGAGAATCTCAGAAAGGAAAATGAAAGCCAACATGCTTCTGGCTTCTTGAGGATGCCCCCTGAGTTGACTAATTACCTACGAGGAGATTATGAAGTGATTTGTGAACTTCTCTTGCTTTATGGGGGGAAAAATGGAAGAACTACCATGTAACTCTATTGGGTGGGCTAGAAATTGACTTGAGAAAAAATCACCGAGATACTGGGAATGAAAAAGAAACAGAGGGCAAAAACCTACTCAGCAGTAATAAGCAGGGGGACAACTACCTTAGACAGTGGTCTCTCAGCTGGCTAATGGAATCATGATGTGGGTCCAGGACAAGTCTGGGGATTTCTTTCCTCTTCTGCCTTTTCCTTGCTTTCTCCCTTCCTCCCTCTCTCCCTCTTTCTCTCATCCAATGGGTAAACATCTTGTTCTGTGATGGGTACTTCCCAGGCACTAGGAACATAGAATAAGACAGCCCAGTAACAAATGACATAGAATAGGAGGGAGAGGGCTTCCCTGGTGGTGCAGTGGTTGAGAGTCCACCTGCCGATGCAGCGGACACGGGTTCGTGCCCCGGTCTGGGAAGATTCCACATGCCGCGGAGCGGCTGGGCCCGTGAGCCATGGCCTCTGAGCCTGCGCGTCCGGAGCCTGTGCTCCGCAACGGGAGAGGCCACAACAGTGAGAGGCCCGCGTACCGCAAAAAAAAAAAAAAAAAAAAAAAAGGGAGAAAACATTTTCACCAAATTTCTTTCAGGAAAGAAACGGTATTAGTTTGTAAAAGCCATTCTTGATGAATGGGTGGAATAGAAAGTGATACCCTGACAAGCCTAGATACGGCTGAGGACTACATATGAATGAGGCAAAGGGAAAAGTGCTTTTGATGCACCAGAGAGGAGGAGGGGAGGTGGAAGGGAGCGACTAATATGGTGAAAAGTCAGGCTTCACAATGTGAACCTTCCCCAGAGTCCCAAAGTATTCAATGTAGATTTCTCGTGAAAAATCAGTAAAGGGGCTGAGTTCTACGTATGGGATGTCACAGAGCACAACAGAAACAGTATGCAAGGGGCCAGCAGAGACCAGAGCGGAACCAGAGAGAAAGGTGAGAGTGACACCATAAGGACTCATAGGAGAAGTTCTGTCCCATCACAGGCCACGTAACTGGAGTCCAGGCTGATTTTGACCAGATTTGCAAGATTCAGAGGGCTTATGGGCTACATCAGGGTTTCACATTCAGTTAGTCACGGAAGTACATTTGAAAGTCCATACACCCATCATCTGAGAATACAGGAAAAATATGTACTGCAAAGCGCAACTCACTGGATGGTGAATCAATAACATCATACACTTTATATCATATATAATTGTATGGCCCCAAGTGTCCATGTATGCATAGATAGGCTTCAAAGAAATCCATGAACTCCCTGAAATTACATGCAAAATGTAATTATACATACATGAAATAGATATATGAAATATAAATACATATGAAAATAGCTCACAGTAAAAATAACTACCATCTATTGAGTGTTTAATATGTATTTACTAAAAGTTTCATACACAATTATTTCATGTTTACAACCCTGTAACAATAAAAAACAAACCTGAAAATCGAAGACCGTGAGTCACCCTCTCCAGGTCACACCACTAATGCATGGCAAACAAGGACTTGGACTCGTGGCAGTTATTAGCCTACAGCCTGAACTGCCTCCACCGATGTGCCCTCTGAACTTTGCTGAATCCCAGGTCAGACTTTGTGATCATTTCACATGTTGTTTTTGCGCAGAGAAAAAGATTAGAGCATTGGACTTAGGTGCCTTGTGGGGCTCAGATTCTACTTATATTTTCTTTTTTTTTTTTTTGTCCTTGAAATATCAGATTTGCCTTTTTATTCCATCAAAATATTTTTTTACATCTTTATTGCAGTATAATTGCTTTACAATGGTGTGTTAGTTTCTGCTACATAACAAAGTGAATCAGTTATACATATGTTCCCATATCTCTTCGCTCTTGCGTCTCCCTCCCTCTCTATCCCACCCCTCTAGGTGGTCACAAAGCACCGAGCTGATCTCCTTGTGCTATGCGGCTGCTTCCCACTAGCTACCTGCCTTACATTTGATAGTGTATATATGTCCATGCCTCTCTCTCGCTTTGTCACAGCTTACCCTTCCCCCTCCCCATATCCTCAAGTTCATTCTCTAGTAGGTCTGTGTCTTTATTCCTGTCTTACCCCTAGGTTCTTCATGACATTTTTTCCCTTAAATTCCATATATATGTGTTAGCATACGGTATTTGTCTTTCTCTTTCTGACTTACTTCACTCAGTATGACAGACTCTAGGTCTATCCACCTCATTACAAATAGCTCAATTTCGTTTCCTTTTATGGCTGAGTAATATTCCATTGTATACATGTGCCACATTTTCTTTATCCATTCATCCGATGTTGGACACTTAGGTTGTTTCCATCTCTGGGCTATTGTAAATAGAGCTGCAATGAACATTTTGGTACATGACTCTTTTTGAATTATGGTTTTCTCAGGGTATATGCCCAGTAGTGGGATTGCTGGGTCATACGGTAGTTCTATTTGTAGTTTTTTAAGGAACCTCCATACTGTTCTCCACAGTGGCTGTATCAATTTACATTCCCACCAACAGTGCAAGAGGATTCCCTTTTCTCCACACCCTCTCCAGCATTTACTGTTTCTAGATTTTTTGATGATGGCCATTCTGACTGGTGTGAGATGATATCTCATTGTAGTTTTGATTTGCATTTCTCTAATGATTAATGATGTTGAGCATTCTTTCATGTGTTTGTTGGCAGTCTGTATATCTTCTTTGGAGAAATGTCTGTTTAGATCTTCTGCCCATTTTTGGATTGGGTTGTTTGTTTTTTGTTATTGAGCTGCATCAGCTGCTTATAAATTTTGGAGATTTATCCTTTGTCAGTTGCTTCAATTGCAAATATTTTCTCCCATTCTGAGGGTTGTCTTTTGGTCTTGTTTATGGTTTCCTTTGCTATGCAAAAGCTTTGAAGTTTCATTAGGTCCCATGTGTTTATTTTTGTTTTTATTTCCATTTCTCTAGGAGGGGGGTCAAAAAGGATCTTGCTGTGATTTATGTCATAGAATGTTCTGCCTATGTTTTCCTCTAAGAGTTTGATAGTTTCTGGCCTTACATTTAGGTCTTTAATCCATTTTGGGCTTATTTTTGTGTATGGTGTTAGAGGGTGATCTAATCTCATACTTTTACATGTACCTGTCCAGTTTTCCCAGCACTACTTATTGAAGAGGCTGTCCTTTCTCCACTGTACATTCCTGCCTCCTTTATCAAAGATAAGGTGACCATATGTTCATGGGTTTATCTCTGGGCTTTCTATCCTGTTCCATTGATCTATATTTCTGTTTTTGTGCCAGTACCATACTGTCTTGATTACTGTAACTTTGTAGTATAGTCTGAAGTCAGGGAGTCTGATTCCTCCAGCTCCGTTTTTCGTTCTCAAGATTGCTTTGGGTATTCGGGGTCTTTTGTGTTTCCATACAAATTGTGAAAATTTTTGTTCTAGTTCTGTGAAAAATGCCAGTGGTAGTTTGATAGGGTTTGCATTGAATCTGTAGATTGCTTTGGGTAGTAGAGTCATTTTCACAATGTTGATTCTTCCAATCCAAGAACATGGTATATCTCTCTATCTATTTGTATCATCTTTAATTTCTTTCATCAGTGTCTTATAATTTTCTGCATACAGGTATTTTGTCTCCTTAGGTAGGTTTATTCTGAGATAGTTTATTCTTTTTGTTGCAATGGTAATTGGGAGTGTTTTCTTGATTTCACTTTCAGATTTTTCATCATTAGTGTATAGGAATGCCAGAGATTTCTGTGCATTAATCTTGTATCCTGCTACTTTACCAAATTCATTGATTAGCTCTAGTAGTTTTGTGGTAGCATCTTTAGGATTCTCTATGTATAGTATCATGTCATCTGCAAACAGTGACAGCTTTACTTCTTCTTTTCCAATTTGGATTCCTTTTATTTCCTTTTCTTCTCTGATTGCTGTGGCTAAAACTTCCAAAACTATGTTGAATAAGAGTGGTGAGAGTGGGCAACCTTGTCTTTTTCCTGATCTTAGTGGAAATGCTTTCAGTTTTTCACCATTGAGGACGATGTTGGCTGTGGGTTTGTTATATATGGCCTTTATTATGGTGAGGAAAATTCCCTCTATGCCTACTTTCTGCAGGGTTTTTTATCATAAATGGGTGTTGAATTTTGTTGAAAGCTTTCTCTGCATCTATTGAGATGATCATATGGTTTTTCTCCTTCAGTTTGTTAATAGGGTGTATCTCGTTGATTGATTTGCGTATATTGAAGAATCCTTGCATTCCTGGAATAAACCCCACTTGATCATGGTGTATGATCCATTTAATGTGCTGTTGGATTCTGTTTGCTAGTATTTTGTTGAGGATTTTTGCATCTATGTTCATCAGTGATATTGGCCTGTAGTTTTCTTTCTTTGTGACATCCTTGTCTGGTTTTGGTATCAGGGTGATGGTGGCCTCGTGGAATGAGTTTGGGAGTGTTCCTGCCTGTGCTATATTTTGGAAGAGTTTGAGAAGGATAGGTGTTAGCTCTTCTCTAAATGTTTGATAGAATTCCCCTGTGAAGCCATCTGGTCCTGGGCTTTTGTTTGTTGGAAGATTTTTAATCACAGTTTCAACTTTAGTGCTTGTGATTGGTCTGTTCATATTTTCTGTTTCTTCCTGATTCAGTCTTGGTAGGTTGTGCATTTCTAAGAATTTGTCCATTTCTTCCAGGTTGTCCATTTTATTGGCATAGAGTTGCTTGTAGTAATCTCTCATGATCTTTTGTATTTCTGCAGTGTCAGTTGTTACTTTTCCTTTTTCATTTCTAATTCTATTGATTTGAGTCTTCTCCCTTTTTTTCTTGATGAATCTGGCTAATGGTTTATCAATTTTGTTTATCTTCTCAAAGAACCAGCTTTTAGTTTTATTAATGTTTGCTATCATTTCCTTCATTTCTTTTTCATTTATTTCTGATCTGATTTTTATGATTTCTTTCCTTCTGCTAACTTAGGGGGTTTTTTGTTCTTCTTTCTCTAATTGCTTTAGGTGCAAGGTTAGGTTGTTTATTCGAGATGTTTCCTGTTTCGTAAAGCAGGATTGCATTGCTATAAACTTCCCTCTTAGAACTGCTTTTGCAGCATCCCATAGATTTTGGGTTGTCATGTCTCCATTGTCATTTGTTTCTAGGTATTTTTTAATTTCCTCTTTGATTTCTTCAGTGATCACTTCGTTATTAAGTAGTGTATTGTTTAGCCTCCATGTGTTTGTATTTTTTACAGATCTTTTCCTGTAATTGATATCTAGTGTCATAGCGTTGTGGTTGGAAAAGATACTTGATACAATTTCAATTTTCTTAAATTTACCAAGGCTTGATTTGTGACCCAAGATATGATCTATCCTGGAGAATGTTCCATGGGCACTTGAGAAAAATGTGTATTCTGTTGTTTTTGGATGGAATGTCCTATAAATATCAATTAAGTCCATCTTGTTTAATGTATCATTTAAAGCTTGTGTCTCCTTATTTATTTTCATTTTGGATGATCTGTCCATTGGTGAAAGTGGGGTGTTAAAAGTCCCCTACTATGAATGTGTTACTGTCGATTTCCCCTTTTATGGCTGTTAGTATTTGCCTTATGTGTTGAGGTGCTCCTATGTTGGGTGCATAAATATTTACAGTTGTTATATCTTCTTCTTGGATCGATCCCTTGATCATTATGTAGTGTCCTTCTTTGTCTCTTCTAATAGTCTTTATTTTAAAGTCTATTTTTTCTGATATGAGAATTGCTACTCCAGCTTTCTTTTGCTTTCTATTTGCATGAAATATCTTTTTCCATCCCCTCACTTTCAGTCTGTATGTGTCTCTAGGTCTGAAGTGGGTCTCTTTTAGACAGCAAATACATGGGTCTTGTTTTTGTATCCATTCAGCTAATCTGTGTCTTTTAGTGGGAGTATTTAATCCATTTACATTTAAGGTAATTATCAATATGTATGTTCCTGTTCCCATTTTCTTAATTGTTTTGGGTTCGTTATTGTAGGTCTTTTCCTTCTCCTGTGTTTCATGCCTAGAGAAGTTCCTTTAGCAGTTGTTGTATAGCTGGTTTCGTGGTGCTGAACTCTCCCAGCTTTTGCTTGTCTGTAAAGGTTTTAATTTCTCCATCAAATCTGAATCAGATTCTTGCTGGGTAGAGTAATCTTGGTTGCAGGTTTTTCTCCTTCATCACTTTAAATATGTCCTGCCAGTCCCTTCTGGCTTGCAGAGTTTCTGCTGAAAGATCAGCTGTTAACCTTATGGGGATTCCCTTGTGTGTTATTTGTTGTGTTTCCCTTGCTGCTTTTAATATGTTTTCTTTGTATTTAATTTTTGACAGTTTGATTAATATGTGTCTTGGCGTATTTCTCCTTGGATTTATCCTGTATGGGACTCTCTGTGCTTCCTGGACTTGATTAACTATTTCCTTTCCCATATTAGGGAAGTTTTCAACTATAATCTCTTCAAATATTTTCTCAGTTCCTTTATTTTTCTCTTCTTCTTCTGGAACCTCTATAATTCGAATGTTGGTGCGTTTGATGTTGTCCCAGAGGTCTGTGAGACTGTCCTCAGTTCTTTTCATTCTTTTCTCTTTATTCTGCTCTGCAGTAGTTATTTCCACTATTTTATCTTCCAGGTCAGTTATCTGTTCTTCTGCCTCAGTTATTCTGCTATTGATCCCATCTAGAGTATTTTTAATTTCATTTATTGTGTTGTTCATCATTGTTTGTTTCATCTTTAGTTCTTCTAGGTCCTTGTTAAATGTTTCTTGCATTTTCTCTATTCTATTTCCAAGATTTTGGCTTATCTTTACTATCATTATTCTGAATTCTTTTTCAGGTAGATTTCCTATTTCCTCTTCATTTCTTAGGTCTGGTGGGTTTTTATCTTGCTCCTTCATCTGCTGTGTGTTTTTCTGTCTTCTCATTTTGCTTATCTTACTGTTTTTGGGGTCTCCTTTTTGCAGGCTGCCAGTTCGTAGTTCCCGTTGTGTTTGGTGTCTGTCCCCAGTGGCTAAGGTTGGTTCAGTGGGTTGTGTAGGCTTCCTGGTGGAAGGGACTAGTGCCTGTGTTCTGGTGGATGACGCTGGATCTTGTCTTTCTGGTGGGCAGGTCCATGTCTGGTGGTGTGTTTTGGGGTGTCTGTGGACTTACTATGATTTTAGGCAGCCTCTCTGCTAATGGGTCGGGTTGTGTTCCTGTCTTGCTAGTTGTTTGGCATAGGGTGTCAGGCACTGTATCGTGCTGGGCGTTGAGTGAAGCTGGGTGCTGGTGTTGAGATGGAGATCTCTGGGAGATTTTCGCCGTTTGATATTATGTGGAGCTGGGAGGTCTCTTGTGGACCAGTGTCCTGAAATTGGCTCTCCCTCCTCAGAGGCACAGCACTGACTCCTGGCTGCAGCACCAAGAGCCTTTCATCCACACGGCTCAGAATAAAAGGGAGAAAAAGTAGAAAGAAAGAATTAGTAGAAGTAGAAAGAGAGAATGAAAGAAAGAAAGGAGGGAGGGAGGAAGGAGGGAAGGAAGGAGAAAAAGAAAGGAGATAAAGTAAAATAAAATAAAGTAAGATAAAATATAATAAAGTTATTAAAATAAAAAATAATTATTAAGAGTAAAAAAAGAAAAAAAATTAGAAAAAAAAACAAAAAAACGGACAGATAGAACCCTAGGACAAATGGTGGAAGCAAAGCTATACAGACAAAATCTCTCACCGAAGCATACACATACACACTCACAAAAAGAGGAAAAGGGGAAAAAATCATAAAATCTTGCTCTCAAAGTCCACCTCCTCAATTTGGGATGATTCGTTGGCTATTCATGTATTCCACAGATGCAGGGTACATCAAGTTGATCGTGGAGCTTTAATCCGCTGCTTCTGAGGCTGCTGGGAGAGATTTCCCTTTCTCTTCTTTGTTCTCACAGGCCCCAGGGGCTCAGCTTTGGATTTGGCCCTGCCTCTGCGTGTAGGTTGCCGGAGGGCGTCTGTTCTTCGCTCAGAGAGGGCGGGGTTAAAGGAGCCGCTGATTCGGAGTCTCTGGCTCACTCAGGCCGGGGGAGGGAGGGGCACGGAGTGCGGGGCGGGGCCTGCGGCGGCAGAGGCCGGCGTGACGTTGCATCAGCTTGAGGCGCACCGTGCGTTCTCCTGGAGGAGTTGACCCTGGATTCCGGGACCCTGACAGTGACGGACTGCACAGGCTCCCCGGAAGGGGGGTGTGGATAGTGACCTGTGCTCACACACAGACTTCTTGGTGGCGGTGGCAGCAGCCTTAGCGTCTCATGCCCGTCTCTGGGCTCCGCGCTTTTAGCCGCGGCTTGCACCCATCTCTGGAGCTCCTTTAAGCAGCGCTTTCAATCCCCTCTCCTGGCGCACCAGGAAACAAAGCGGTAAGAAAAAGTCTCTTGCCTCTTCGGCAGGTCCAGACTTTTCCCCGGACTCCCTCCCGGCTAGCCGTGGCGCACTAACCCCCAGTCCTCTCCCTGCGCTCCGACCGAAGCCCGAGCCTCAGCTCCCAGCCCCGCCCGCCCCGGCGGGTGAGCAGACAAGCCTCTCGGGCTGGTGAGTGCCGGTCGGCCCTGATCCTCTGTGCGGGAATCTCCCCGCTTTGCCCTCCGCACCCCTGTGGCTGCGCTCTCCACCGCAGCTCTGAAACTTCCCCCTCCGCCACCCACAGTCTCCGCCCGTGAAGGGGCTTCCTAGTGTGTGGAAAGCTTTCCTCCTTCACAGCTCCCTCCCACTGGTGCAGGTCCTGTCCCTTTTCTTTTGTCTCTGTTTATTCTTTTTTCTTTGGCCCTTCCCAGCTACGTGGGGAATTTCTTGCCTTTTGGGAGGTCTGAGGTCTTCTGCCAGCGTTCAGTAAGTGTTCTGTAGGAGTTGTTCCACGTGTAGATGTATTTCTGGTGTATCTGTGGGGAGGAAGGTGATCTCCGCGTCTTACTCTTCCGCCATCTTCCCGGAAGCCCTACTTATATTTTCTGAGGGTCTAAACATTCCAAGCACTTGGGGAAAAAAATCCCATTCCATCCTCTCAACCCATTCCATAGAGGGCAGTAGGTAGAAATATCTCTGTTGACAATTGGAAATGCTGACTTCAGAGCGGTCAAGTCACAGTGCTTTGGTCAGTGGCACAGGGGGTCTGGCACCCAGGTCTTGTACTCCACCAGTCATTGTCCAAGCAGGAGCCAGGCTGATAGACGCTTGAGTTGGAGGGGAGTCATCCAGAGGTCCAGTTGAACTGCTGTTATGAGGTACATCAAATCAAACTGCAGTTTGAATCCTACAAAAGAAGGGATCTCAGAGATGTGGCTTTATTGCTGGGGTCAGAGATCTGTACAATGTGCACAAAGCAGCGGGAGAGAACAGACAGAGTCGCTGGAGACGTTTGACTCTGAGCTTGCCAACTTAGGTGTCCCAAGAGAATTGCCATCGCACCCTTTAGAAACTTCACAGGGTCATCCTGCTTGCTTGACCCTGCCTGGTATTCCCCCACCTTGGGGGAGGGATAGCTTAGCAAGCCATACATGCAATTCCTGGGGAAGAACAACAGGTCCTGCAGACGAAATGTACCCTCCTTACAAAGACGTCTGTGCTCTTGGTTAGGGTGAAGGCCTTGGGGGTGAGTGAACCCCAGAAGTCCCAGGAAGAGAACCACATGGCCATCAACAGAAAGGGAAGGCCTATCCAGACCCCAGTTGGCATTCCATCACCAAACTGAGAGAGGAAGGAGGTGCAGGGACTGGATGATTTCCTTAGTACCAGGTGGGACAGAAGTGGTTAGGATGGCATTTCACTGACCATTGCTTAGTTAGAATAGAAGCACAGTTGAGCATTTTTCAAGCAAGAAATAAAAGAGCAGAAGAATTCTTAGGAAAGACCCACCACAAAGGGACCATTGTTCTTTCTGCTTGAGGGAAGAGGATGACATATTACACCTTCACGCCCCCCAGAAGTAACACCTGAAGTCCCTAAGGACTGGCTTAACAGTGACTTTATTGGCCCCTTGTCATGTACTTATTGGCTGAGCAACAGGGGAAGAAAAAGGAAAGCTTTTCTGAATTATCCTGGGTGAGTAGCTAGGACTGCTCAAGACACACAGCATCAGACTTCTAGAAAAAGACCCCACAGCTGACTCTAGTGCCGTAGTTCTCAAAGTCCACCATCAGCAGCAGCAGCTGGGAGCTTGATAGAAATGCAGATTCTCAGGTCCCACCCCAGACATACTGAATCAGAAATTCGGGGGATGGGGCCCAACAATCTGTTTTAACAGGCCCTCCAGGGGATTCTAATGTATGCTAAAGTGTGAGACGCTCAGCATAATAGAAAAGACTGACTCAGGGACCAAAAGACATGGGATAGGGTCCACTTTGGACACTAACTCATGGTAAAACTTCGGGCGAGGTTCTTAAACTCTCTGAGTCATGACTTTATTCTACTCTGTGAGGATAAGAGTCGTAATAACAAGGTGGTGTAAAGGATAATAAACAGGAATAGTTAACACTTGGTCCCTGCCCACTCAGTGAACGGTAGCTTCTGTGGGGTCATTCAGAAGACCACAGTTAGATCACTTCACACTAACCAAGGTTCAGGCAGCTGTTCCTCTTAAGCCAGCACCATATCTAAGCATCACTCCTTACTCTTAAAACGCTTTATTTCTCAGAGAATGGACCACCTGTTTCAGAATTACCTGGTGTGTCAGTGTAAAAACACAAACATCAGTGCTCATTTCAGTCCTACTGAATCAGCATCTTGAGAAGTGTGGTCTGGGTATCTACAAGCTTTAAAATTGTTCCCGGAAGATGCTTCAGCAGACTGAGGTGCAAGAATCATCAATTAAAATGAAGAGATAAGACTCAGCTTGGCTGTGGTTTAAGCATCGCAGTCACTCTCCTACAGACTGAGGCTGAAGGAGGCAGACACATGGTCTCAACATTATGCAAGGAAGTAGAACCAAGAAGTGAACTCGGTCCCTTGTTCACCACCCTTACTTGTGGTGGCCGATGAGCTACTGTCTGGATTTCTCTCAGCTGGCCGACCTAGAACTGAGTCATTTTTAGTGATTTCTGAGGGAAAAATGCCCCTGGAGGTGGCAGAAGAGAACTGAGTTCTTGCGAGCCTGTGATTGCAAAAGATGCATTAAGTGGAAAATTCTGGAGTTTGGTTTTCCAGGAAGATGTGGTACCTCTTTAAGGAGGTTGTAATCTGTTAGCCTGGGCACAGCTCGAAAACTTGGTACTATCTCTTTATCTCCTCCTCCAACAAAGATTGCCAGTTAATTAGCTATTCTCCAGAAACCTCTGGTTTCAGAGGAAGGAATGGCCACCTGGGCATGTTCAGGATGTGCTCCTTGTGGGGAACGTAAGGAAGAGGGGCTGGGAGAGAGGGGCTTGGAATTCAAGTGACCCAGCCAAGCCACCAGTTTGCAATTCTGTAAGTCCCCTTACTGACGAATGTATATGTCAAGCAAAACTCAAAGCATAATATCCCAAAATGACAATAATGGCTAACGTTTGTTAGGCCTCCCTGTAAACTAGTAGCTTTACATTTATTATCTCATTGAAACCTCACTACAGTCATAAGCAGTGACTACCAACAGTGTGGTCCATTCGAGGATGACAGAACTGAGGCACAGAGAGCTTAAGTAACTTTTCCAGACCCACAGTTAGTCAAGTGCAGAGCTGAGTTTTGAACCCAGGCAGTATGACTCATTGTTGTGTCAGAGCCCTAAACCCTTGCTACTCAAAGAGCAGCTCCTGGACCAGCATCCCCCAAGAGCTTAAGAGAAATACAGATTCTCAGACCACACCCCAGATCTACTTAAGCAGACTCTGCATTTTAACAGAGATTTGTGGGTACAGTAAAGTTTGAGGACTGTTGTAAAGCAAATGGGTTTTCTGCAGGTGTACTCAAGCACCACCAACATCAAAAACACCTGTGGGTGCTGGTGAACTACGCAGATTGCAGGCCCACTAGAAATCTCTGAAGCTAAGGTCAAAGAGGCTACAGCTGCAACAGTTCCCCAGGTGATTGCTATATATGCTTCATTTCGAGAATCACTGCCATTGGTTCTTCTGCCTCTGTCCCTGCCTTGCCAGTTAAGAGAACAAGAAGGTCAAATTGGAACAGGTGAATGCTCTCTGTGCAATGATGACAAAAAGAACCGGGAGAGTAGCTCAGGCAGCCAAAGTAGGAAGAGCCAAGGAGAAACTTTATCTCCCCTGACTTTCATGTTTTCCAACCCAGACTGTGCCATGGACATTTTAAGTCCAATTTCTTTTTTGTTTTGTTTTTAAAGAATGCCTTTGTGAAAACCTATACCTTTTCTGTCTCTGACTCCAAGGCCAGTGCTGAGGTTATTTCTTTACACTGCAGTGATATACATAATATTTTCCTCCTCCACAAACCTATAAATGGAAAGTGGAGTCTCAACCTGTTTCAAAACACTCCAGAGGAAGGTACCAAGCTGAGGAAGGGACCAAGTTGAGGAAGGGACCAAGTTGAGGAAGGGACCAAGCTGAGGAAGGGACCAAGTTGAGGAAGGGACCAAGCTGAGGAAGGGACCAAGCTGAGGAAGGGACCAAGTTGAGGAAGGGACCAAGTTGAGGAAGGGACCAAGCTGAGGAAGGGACCAAGCTGAGGAAGGGACCAAGTTGAGGAAGGGACCATGTTGAGGAAGGGACCAAGTTGAGGAAGGGACCATGTTGATCAGGCCTATATGGCACATCTGATAGGTGGATTGATGACTGATATTTGTGTCCTTAAGGACGACTCAGCA
This sequence comes from Grampus griseus, assembly GCF_964374135.1. Classification (NCBI taxonomy): domain Eukaryota; kingdom Metazoa; phylum Chordata; class Mammalia; order Artiodactyla; family Delphinidae; genus Grampus; species Grampus griseus. The sequence goes on along the minus strand of NC_139019.1, from coordinate 119,745,682 downwards.
GGATCAGTAAACAGTGCTGGTCAAGTTCTTGTCTAAGTTCTATTGTTGACACCACAGAAACCCCAGAAGTGGGGGGGCGCAGCAAAGCATAAGGAAGTGACCTTGAGCCTTGAGTTGTCATTCTGAGCAAGTGGCACAGGCTACCATGGTGCCTCCTGGGAAGTTGCTTAATTTATTCAAGCCATGGTTTTCCCGTTTGTTCAGGTGTTTCCATTTCAGCCATCTTGTGCGACCAGGCAAGTCATGTAAACGGGCGGTCAGAAGCAAGTCAGCAGGAAGTGCGCTGCGGTGGACAAGCTTCTCCTGAGGGCTTGCCGGTGCGGGTCTCCCCATGCACTGTACCAGCCAAACAGAACGCGGCTACAGCTGAATTTGACTCCAGATAGACTATCTCTCGGGGGCCTTACAGCGCATAGTCACAACGTTTAGAGTTTGTTGACCGTTGGGGATCAACATGTCCACTGCCTGCTGGGAACTAGCCAGAATCAGGAGGAGATGGAAGAGACCCGATAGAAGTTGATGATCTCAGCAGTCCTGTTACTTCAACTGAGGATGACTGGCAAATTGCTGAGCTTCCCAAGGACAAGCTGAGGACACCAGGCCAATGAGGAACTGAGATTTTTCCTGAAGGTAATGCGGCTGAAAAAAGATTCTAAGGAGAATGCATTATTATTCTGGTAAAACTTCCAAGAAATTTTTGATGCTACGATATGGGAAAGGGTGGTCACTTGTTATTTTTTTGATGCGAGAAAAGAAGGTGAAGATTTTAAATAAATGTATCCCTAGTTTTATTTTCCAGCAAAAAAGGAAAAAAAGAATGTTCATAGTTGTATAATGTTCATATTTGTATAATTTCATATTTGTATAATTTATTTTACTTACTGTTTAATGTTCATATTTGTATAATTTATTTACTTGATTTTTACTCTCATAAATATGCATATTTAAAAGGTATTAAATCATTAGTTTCCCTTGTTTTAAAATTTTATATTGTGAACTCTTACAGATTACTGTTAATACTAGCATTTTATTCAAATTTTTATTTTATACAAAATATTTTAAAAGATTTTAAATGTTAATATGACAAACACTAACATGAAAGTACAATGGTTTGGGTGACATCTCTGGCTCTTTAAGGGCAAAAATCCACTCTGTATTTCCAGGTATATAGAGGGACTTCAATTAGGTGTTTATCAGTTTAATACTTTAGTTCTCAAAGTGTGGCCCCAGGCCGACAACATCAGTATCACCTGGGAACTTGTTGGAAATGCAAATTCCCAGACTCCACCCCAGATCTCCTAAATCAGAAACTCAGACTGGGTTTTAGTAAACAATCCAGGTGATTCTGATGACCCCCTTAAAGCTTGACTGTCTCTGATTTAAAATTTACTGTTAATTGGAGCCACTGGCTAGGGAATGGGTCTGAGCAGTACTTCAGTCCTGACGTTCTTACATTATATTCCTCATACTTATAGGTATTAAACGAGAGCACTTACAAGTATAACGAGCCCCATGACCAACAACTAGGAATATGGTGATCTAGATGTCACAATCAAGGTGAAGGTACCATCGACGAAAACTGTCACTGAATAAAATCCAGGTACATTCTGCAGGTAAGTGGAGGACGATTCTGGTTTCTTATTTATTCATTCTTTGTTTTGGTGCCTGTTGATGGTATGTTTCATTCTGTAGTAACAGGTTAAATGGTTCAGAAACAGCCTGTTTAAGCAGTGACTTGATGCAGTACGACTTACCTATGATAGTTATCAAGGGAAAAAACAGCACACTCCTAAATAAAAGGGATCTGCCACTTAATTTTTTATCTTGGAGCATAGAAGGGGGAATGATTTCATGAGTTTCTTTGGTGTGCAGGAGCAATCCATCTCCACGGAATCCTGGTTTGCTAATGCCTATTATTTGGGGATAATTAACATTTTTTGCGTATTAACCTACAGTTCTCTTATGATCTTAAAAATGTTGCCCATTAGTCGTCATTGTTGTCATATTGTGCCTGAATGAATTAAGCACATCTCCAGAGCTTCTATATCGGTGTTCCTTTCTCGCAAGGTAGCAATTCTTAAAATTGGAACACAATGTGGGCCACTGCCTAGCAGCGATTGATTTGTGAGAGCTTATAAACTGTTGCTAGGCTTTCCGGGTGACATGCAATAAGTCCTTCATGGGAAACTCAAAACAGAATATTTTTTCCCATTTATTCCAAAGTTCCTTGTACCAAGATACTGAATTTATGCTCTGTTTGCTCATGGTAGTGTTTACATGTTCTCTCTTTGGTCTCAGAAAACCACATGAAATCAAATTTTCTTCTGTACATTTACACATGCAAGTAGCTTATATAATCATAAGTGTGTGTGTATAAACGGATTATTTAGAAGGTTAACAAAAACTGAACAATTTGAAGTGAATTGCTGTAAATTGTCCTTGATTTTTGAAATTCGCAACCAAATGTTAGAAATTCATCAGCATTCATGGAGTCTAGTGAGTCTCCTTTTGGATTTTAGCAGATTAAGTCTTACCTCTAAAGTTACAGTCTTTGAATTTTATTCTAGGCCCAATTCTTTCCTTATTGTTCATAAGATGCTTACTTCCCATCCGGTGGCTAATGTTGACTAAAACTCGATCGTGTATGAGGTACTGTACGGAGCACAGATCTTTGGCAGTGACAGGATTGAGCATGCCTTGCCTTCCTGGCTCTAACCATCTGGTGGGATAATACAAACACTAATTAGCCACTAACGTCTATTTCCCCTTCTTCCCGGCTGGACATTTAGCAGCTTCCACTGCTGCTGCATGTGACACGTGGCTGAGTTCTAGCAATGAGTGGTACCGAGAATGAGCAAAAATGAGGTGTGTCATTCCAGGCCTGGCCCCAAAACCCTGCCATGTACCTAACTCTGCACATAATTTCATGTGCACTTTAAACTGTCTAACTGGTATACTAGGGAAGAAAGTCATTGAAAGAGTTATTGAAAGTGTTTTCAGTGACAGGAAGGTAAACTATTGGACATGACCTTGTATGTGGGGAGCCTTGGGTCTCAGGAAAGTCCCCAGAGAAAGATAAGAAAAAAAAAAATTTACACTTGGTTTGGTCATTTCTTGTTAAGAGTTACTAGTTTTACCTAAATAAGAGGAGACCCCAAAAGAAATTCAGCTGGGTATAGTGGAGACAAAACTATCAGATTAAAGGGAAGTGTGAGATTTTATAGACTCTAAGTGGTGTACTTTATTTGCGTTAACACAGAAGGATTAAGCTGGGGCATGAAAGTCCACACAAGTGGCTTCTGCAATCTTAGATCTACATAAGAATAACAGTAATTGCTTGTTGTACAAGTGTGTGGCTCTTTTTCCTATAGTCTTTGAAATCTTTGGCTATTGGTTAAAACAGGTGCTCCAGTAAGGAGGATCTTAAAGAATTGCTTTGTCTTTGAATAGAAGTTGGTCATTTCGGACTTTCTTTGAACAGTGGCATACAAAGATGGGGTGGGAGCACTCTGCTAAACGTAACATAGGATAAGGGGGTTCCTTGTCTGTAGAGAATTTTAAAACAATAATAAAACCAACTAAAAATTGGCCTACTTTTCACTATGGCTATGCAACAGTAATTCTAAGCAATGCCAGTAAGAAAATACTTTTGCTACCAGAGCAAACTGCTCACACAACCCACTACGTTTATCCTCCAACCCAGTTTGATAAACTGCTAGGCACCTTAAGTATCTTTTTTTTTTGAATTTTATTTTATCTATTTTTTTATACAGCAGGTTCTTATTAATTATCTATTTTATACATATTAGTGTATATATGTCAATCCCAATCTAGCAGTTCATCCCACCACCACCCCATCACTCCCACTTTCCCCCCTTGGTGTCCATACAATTGTTCTCTACATCTGTGTCTCTGTTTCTGCCCTGCAAACCGGTTCATCTCTACCATTTTTCTAGATTCCACATATATGCGTTAATATATGATACTTGTTTTTCTATTTCTGACTTACTTCACTCTGTATGACAGTCTCTAGGTCCATTCACGTCTCTACAAATAACCCAATTTCGTTCCTTTTCATGGCTGAGTAATATTCCGTTGTATATATGTACCACTTCTTCTTTATCCGTTTGTCTGTCGATGGGCATTTAGGTTGCTTCCATGACCTGGCTATTGTAAATAGTGCTGCAATAAACACTGGGGTGCATGTGTCTTTTTGAATTATGATTTTTTCAGGGTCTAGGCCCAGTAGTGGGATTGCTGGGTCATATGGTAATTTTATTTTTAGTTTTTCAAAACCCTCCATAGTGTTCTCCATAGTGGCTGTATCAATTTATATTCCCACAAACAGTGCAAGAGTGTTCCCTTTTCTCCAACCCTCTTCAGCATTTGTTGTTTGTAGATTTTCTGATGATGCCCATTTTAACCAGTGTGAGGTGATAACTCATTGTAGTTTTGTGTTTTTTAAATTAATTAATTTATTTATTTTGGGGTCTTTGTTGCTGCATGCGGGCTCTCTCTAGTTGCGGCAAGCAGGGGCTACTCTTTGCTGCAGTGTGTGGGCTTCTCATTGCAGTGGCTTCTCTTTGTTGCGGAGCACAGGCTCTAGGCACGTGGGCTGCAGTAGTTGTGGCACATGGGCTCAGTAGTTGTGGCTCGCGGGCTCTAGAGCGCAGGCTCAGTAGTTGTGGCACATGGGCTTAGTTGCTCTGCAGCATGTGGGATTTTCCCGGACCAGGGCTCGAACCTGTGTCCCCTGCATTGGCAGTCGGATTCTTAACCACTGTGCCACCAGGGAAGTCCCTTATTGTAGTTTTGATTTGCATTTCTCTAATAATTAGTGATGTTGAGCATCTTTTCATGTGACTCTTGGCCATCTGTATGTCTTCTTTGGAGAAATGTCTATTTAGGTCTTCTCCCCATTTTTTGATTGGGTTGCTTTTTTTTTTAATATTGAGCTGCATGAGCTGTTTGTATATTTTGGAGATTAATCCTTTGTCTGTTGATTTGTTTGGAAATATTTTCTCCCATTCTGAGGGTTGTGTTTTCGTCTTGTTTATGGTTTCCTTTGCTGTGCAAAAGTTTTTCAGTTTCATTAGGTCGCATTTGTTTATTTTTGTTTTTATTTCCATTACTCTAGGAGGTGGGTCAAAAAAGATCTTGCTGTGATTTATGTCAAAGAGTGTTCTTCCTATGTTTTCCTCTAAGAGTTTTTTAGTGTCCAGTCTTACAGTCTTACATTTAGGTCTTTAATCCATTTTGAGTTTATTTTTGTATATGGTGTTAGGGAGTGTTCTAATTTCATTCTTTTACATGTAGCTGTCCAGTTTTCCCAGCACCACTTATTGAAGAGACTGTCTTTGCTCCACTGTATATCCTTGCCTCCTTTGTCATAGATTAGTTGACCATAGGTGCATGGGTTTATCTCTGGGCTTTCAATCCTGTTCTATTGATCTATATTTCTGTTTTTGTGCCAGTACCATATTGTCTTGATTACTGTAGCTTTGTAGTATAGTGTGAAGTCAGGGAGTCTGATTTCTCCAGCTCCGTTTTTTCCCCTCAAGATTGCTTTGGCTATTTGGGGTCTTTTGTGTCTCCATACAAATTTTAAGATTTTTTGTTCTAGTTCTGTAAAAAATGCCATTGGTAATTTGATAGGGATTGCATTGGATCTGTAGATTGCTTTGGGTAGTATAGTCATTTTCACAATATTGATTCTTCCATTCCAAGAACATGATATATCTCTCCCTCTGGGTCATCTTTGATTTCTTTCATCAGCATCTTATAGTTTTCTGAGTACAGGTCTTTTACCTCCTTAGGTAGGTTTATTCCCAGGTATTTTATTCTTTTTGTTGCAATGGTGAATTGGATTGTTTCCTTGATTTCTCTCTCTGATCTTTCATTGTTAGTGTATTGGAATGCAAGAGATTTCTATGCATTAATTTTGTGTCCTGCAACTTTACCAGATTCACTGATTAGCTCTAGTAGTTTTCTGGTGGCATCTTTAGGATTCTCTATGTATAGTATCATGTCATCTACAAACAGTGACAGTTTTACTTCTTCTTTTCCAGCTTGTATTCCTTTTATTTCTTTTTCTTCTCTGATTGCCGTGACTAGGACTTCCAAATCTATGTTCAGTAATAGTGGCAAGAGTGGACATCCTTGTCTTGTTCCTGATCTTACAGGAAATGCTTTCAGTTTTTCACCATTGAGAATGATGTTTGCTGTGGGTTTGTCGTATATGGCCTTTATTATGTTGAGGTAGGTTCCCTCTATACCCACTTTCTGGAGAGTTTTTATCATAAATGGGTGTTGAATTTTGTCTAAAGCTTTTTCTGCATCTATTGAGATGATCATATGGTTTTTATTCTTCAATTTGTTAATATGGTGTATCACACTGACTGATTTGCATATATTGAAGAATCTTTGCATTCCTGGGATAAATCCCACTTGATCATGGTGTATGATCCTTTTAATGTGTTGTTGGATTCTGTTTGCTAGTATTTTGTTGAGGACTTTTGCATCTATATTCATCAGTGATATTGGTCTTTAATTTTCTTTCTTTGTAGTATCTTTGTCTGGTTTTGTTATCAGGGTGATGGTGGCCTCCTAAAATGAGTTTGGAAGTGTTCCTTCCTCTGCAGTTTTTTGGAAGATTTTGGGAAGGATGGGTGTTAGCTCTTCTCTAAGTGTTTGATAGAATTCACCTGTGAAGCCATCTCGTCCTGGACGGTCCTCTGCCTTTTCGTGTTGTCTGTCTTTCCGTGAATGTGGCTTTTGTTCCACAGGCTGCAGGATTGTAGTTCTTCTTGCTTCTGCTGTCTGCCCTCTGGTGGATAAGGCTATCTAAGGGGCTTGTGCAAGCTTCCTGATGGGAGGGACTGGTGGTGGGTAGAGTTTGGTGTTGCTCTGGTGGGTAGAGCTCAGTAAAACTTTTATCTGCTTGTCTGCTGATGGGTGGGGCTGAGTTCCCTCCCTGTTGCTTGGTTGGCCTGAGGTGACCCAGCACTGGAGCCTACCAGCTTTTTGGTGGGGCTAGTGGCGGACTCCGGGAGGGCTCACACCGAGGAATACTTCCCAAAACTTTTGCTGTCAGTGTCCTAGTCCCCTCAGTAAGCCACAGGCACCCCCCACCTCTGCAGGAGACCCTCCAACACTAGCTGGTAGGTCTGGTTCAGTCTCCTATGGGGTCACTGATCCTTCCCCTGGGTCCTGATGTGCACACTATTTTGTGTGTGCCCTGCAAGAGTGGGGTCTCTGTTTCCCCCAGTCCTGTCGAAATCCTGCAATCAAATCCCACTAGCCTTCAAAGTCTGATTCTCTAGGAATTCCTCCTCCCGTTGCTGGACCCACAGGTTGGGAAGCCTGACGTGGGGCTCAGAACCTTCACTCCAGTGGGTGGACTTCTGTGGTATAATTGTTCTCCAGTTTGTGAGTCACCCACCCAGCAGTTATGGGATTTGATTTTATTGTGATTGCGCCCATCCTACCATCTCACTGTGGCTTTTCCTTTGTCTTTGGATGTGGGATATCTATTTTGGTGAGTTCCTGTCGATGATTGTTCAGCAGTTAGTTGTGATTCTGGTGCTCTTGCAAGAGGGAATGAACACACATCCTTCTACTCTGCCATCTTGAACCAATCTCCCCTGGTTTTCAGCATCTTCCTTAAGTATCTTTTAAGGATAGTTTTCAAGGCTTTTAGTATACCAGGAGATGTGTCCTACTAGGAAATACAATCACAGCATTTTTGACTGAAACATAGGCTATTATTTTTGGACTGAAAAGTGGAGCCAATGATTCCAGGAAAGCTTTATGCAACAGTTTGTTCTTAAGATTTGTAAAAGGACCTGAGCAATACAATATAATTAAGAAGAAAACCATTCCATGCATTGGATAAAGAAGATGGCAAACCCCCAAACTAAGTAAGTGAACCAAGAATGGGAGATGACCTTAGGTAGAATGTAGTAAACGACAGGGTAGCAGGCATGTTGGGGTAGCAGGCGTGAAACTTGGATGACGAGTGTCAAACTTTTCTGTTGTGTTTGGAAGGAAGTTATCAGGTCCCTATGAGTATTCATACCACATGGTCAAAGCAACAATAATAGAAATACCACCACTCAGCTATGAATAAGTAGTGCTGTGGTTTTGGGTAGGGAGAAAATCGGAGGTACCCCATCATGATTCATATGGAACACGTGATCAGTATTAAGGTTGTGGGGTTTGTAGGCAATGATTGCAGAACCCTGCTACTTTCAACAGTAGTTGTTTCATACAGGTGGAATGTGGAGAACCAGTCATGACTTTGTTGACCTGCCAACAACAGGTCTGAGCCCAGGAATGCTTTCAGGGGTGGTTGTAGGGCTCCAAATGCTGGATTCCAAGTCTCAATCAGTTTGACCTCTGCCTTTTACCAGAGCTCCACAAGCTCCTGGTTTTGACCATCTCTTTTCCCATCCCTGGACCTCATTCAAATGAAGTGACATTTAAGACTGACACCTCTCTTCTGTGCCAACCCAGATCAAAGCATTAACCCAGAAGCATGTGGGCATTTGAGGGGGGAGTATGACTGCTTGGTTAAGACACACATGAAAAGGATTAGGAGATAAGATGGGATTGAGAAAAATGAGTGTTGAGTACCACTTTAAATAATGGGAACTACTTCAATAGCTAATGAACCCTCATTTGCCATGGCATGAACCATAGTCATCAGATCTCAGCAAGAACAGAAATGATTCTACTTCTCACCCCTGAATACTGTTCATGAGTCCTCCGTGAGCTCATGTGCATGCTGTCATGAATAAGCCACTCCATCATTATGTTGGCTGATTTCAAAATGGGAGATGTCGATAATGAAAGTGAGCTTGCTTCTGGTGTGGTCCTTGCCCTGCTGCAGATACATGTTGCAGTTCTTTAGAGTCAACGTAGGATGGAAGGAATAGTCATCTAATCCATTGTTACTTTCCTCCACTTGAGGCACAGCATTAGAACTTCCTTGGCAGGGAGCTAAGGAAAACTTGCCCAACAAAAGCTCTGTGCAAATTCCCATCCCTCTGTGCCAACTAAACAGACCAATGTCTTTTCTCTTTCTTTTCCTAAGTGTGGCTCCAAAAGCTAAGGCAGAGAGGAGAAACCACCCAGGAGGGACACTTGAGGTAGTGATGAGGGACCGCATTTGTTATTAAGGGAAAGCCCTTAATAAATGGGCCCTACATCTGAGCCAGAATTGCAGTTCTATCAAGATCTCCACTGGTGGGTCCAAGGCTCCCAGAATTTAAGGACAAAGCTTTGCACACTAAGAAATGACAAAGCTCTCACCACTCCAACTCTCTAGGCAGACAAACTTGCAAGTGGAATTTTAAACAAGTTTTGGCAAGTTTCCAAGACCCTTAAGTTTTAAAAAATCCATTAAATAAAATCCTTTCCGAAGATCAGCATTTCTTTTAGCATTGCTGAAATTTTTTATTTAATGTGCCTCTTAGAGGCATAAACAATCTATGCAACGATTAATTTGGAGGCCTTCCTCTCTGGCAGTGGTGCAAATTGAAAACGAATCATTCAAAAGATGTTCTGACTAATCAGGTGAATAGCGTTCCTCATAGTCCAGCCAGAGGCTTTGTTTTGCTGTGAGTTTTAATTTAAGGGGAAAAAATGCAAGGAGTAAGAAAGAACAGAAAATGTCAGTACTGCTTTTTCCATTGACGCTTTGGTCAGCTTTGCCAGTAATGATATTTTTATTGGATTTAAATATCTGGGGGCCCTTTTCATTTATTGTAGCCCTATTTCCTTTTGTTTTCTTTTGCGTTATTCTATATATACCTATTACATTTTGGAGGATAGAAGTTTGTGTAAGTCTTCAGTGCTTGGAATGTATTTATATAAGTGCTTTTCTCAATTTCTGAAGCTGTACCGTTGCATTGCAGAGCTGGCAAATTTTTTAAGTTGCTGGTTATCATTCAGGTTTTCTGCCTCCCAGTGAATCAAGTTATGGTCAAGGCTTCTACACTTTCAGTCGATCTAAGACCTAACCTTCCATCCCAACTCGGAGTTTCTCTTTCTGGGTGGTGACTAATAGCCAATAGACAGAAGAAAGGGGGCCTCAACAACATTTTATAGGAGGCTAAATATATGAAATAATCTCCACAAGCCGGAGTATAGACGTGTATAAAGCATTTGAAACTTTAGACTGCTTTCTTGAACATCAATCAGGTCACAGTACCACCTAGTCTTTGGTTTTAAGGAAGTGCCTGGTGGAGTCATAACTAGTATTTTTTTCCCAACAAAAAAATAGGGTTAGAGGGAAGGTCCAGGAACTGCTGCGATTTATAGACCAATGGCCCACTGAAAGCTCAGACCAACAATTAAGAAACATGGAAATTGATTTCTAAGACATTATTGAACCATGAGGCCTTAAAATTATCACTTATAAAATCACTCTTTATTTTCTAAGTTCAAAACCTCTTCAAATCCTGGGATCTGTGGATGTGTTAAAGAGATGTTTTGGTGGTGGGTCTCCATTCCTTCTCACAGTCATTAGGAGAACTTATTTCTCGTTTCAAGGTTGCCAGCTCCGAGCTCTCTGACCTAGCATGAGGTCAAGTCTTTAGTCTTTCTGGCTTCTACGACTCACCATTACAGGTTGAGAAGCCTTCATGGATCTCCTAGTGCAACTTTCTATCCATGAAAGGCAAGTCCTTACAAAATGTAGATACCACCCACTTGATGTTCCTGCTGCCTTAGGGTGGTAATTTGGTCACTTCAGCTCATTAATGGTGAGAAAGAGATTAGCTCAAATGATTCTCAGTGATGGAAGTAACCTGCAGGGAGTGCCAGGGATCAGGGAGGGGAGAATTTCTGTCTTACCGTCACTCACAGTGAAATAGAGCTCTGGAATATGTAGCCAACGGCCTAGATAGAGGCACCACCTTCTGTGACCCACTCTCTCTTTGTTTAAATAGCATTCGTGCTCCTAAAAGCTAGAGTCTACTGGCATAGGCACCATTCAACACTGGTCACTCCTGTTGGGCAGAGTTAATACCAGATAATTGTAGGGGCAGCTACCTTCCCTAAGCACCTCGTGTGACCATATAAGTTATCATTCAAACCAGGACACTTTAGAGAGGGAAAGGCGGCAGTATTAATATCCAGGAGGGACTTCTCTGGCAGTCCAGTGGTTAAGCCTCCATGCTTCCAATGCAGGGGGTACAGGTTCAATCCCTTGTCAGGGAAATAAGATCCCACATGCTGTGCGGTGCAGCCAAAAAAAAAAAAAAAAAAAATTTAGAAAAGTAACAAGAGCAAATAATATCCAGGAACAATAGCCCAGGACTTCCCTGGGAAAACTGAAATGTCTTGCCCTCCTACTTATGACCTACGTATGGGTACCATGTGCCATACATCACTCCCTGTACCAATCAGCTGCAGTCAGTAGCAGGCTGATTTCACTAAAATCTTATTAGTCATGTAAACTTAAGGAGGAAGAAACCTGTTTGGGAAATTCAGTGTAAAGGGGGAAAACTGGATGCTGGCCCTAAGTCTCCCTTATCCAACCAATTATCAAGCCTTGCTGATTCTATCTTCTGAAGATTTCTCTCATCCATCCTCATTTCTCTATCCCCATTACTCTCACTTGGGTTGCAGCCACCATCATCCTTCCCCTAGATTATGGCAGCCTCCTAAACGTTCTCCCCACTCCAGCCTTGCCCTCCTCCAATCAATTCTCTAGGTATCAGACAGAACAATTTTCCTAAAACCAAAATCAGGCATCATTCTAAGCACAGGGAATCCAGAAGTAGGTTAGCAAGTCAAGGTCATGCTTCCAAGGTACTTACCTTCTAACATTCAAGACAGATGATGAACGAGTAAACTGGTGAATAATGATTTCAGACTTTGATAAGAGCCACAGAGGTGTGCAACAGAATGCGATGATTGGGAGTAAGGGAAGCAGGGAGGAGGCTACTTAAATTAAGGTGGTCAGGGAAATCTCTCTAGGAAGATAATGTTGGGTTAGATTTGAAGGATGAGACGAGACAGCCGTGTTGAGCGCCAGGGAAATGGCATTCCAAGCAACAGGAAGAGGGACATTAAACACCTGAAAGCAGGATGCACTCAGATGTTCTCAAGAAGCAGAACAGGAGACCTGTGCAACCGGCACACAGTGACCAAGGGACAGAGTAATTTGTAAACAAGTCAAGAGGGTAGACAAGGGCCAGGTCACCTAATCCCTTGTCAGCCGAGGTAAGAAGTTTGCATTGCTCTTAGAATAAAAGTCCAAAGCAGTTAAATGTTAAGCAGAGGAGCTGATGAAACGAATTATCTTTTTTTATTTAAGCCTACTCATTTCTGTGTGAAGAATAGATTGTAGGTAAAAGGGGTACAGATTAGAAGCCTGTATCCCTGTTCAGATGAAAGAGGATGGTGGCTGTGGGAAAGGAATGGAGCTTTTTGATATTTTACCATATTGGTGGCATTTGTGGCTACTTAGAAAAACTTTTACAATGAAACATGTATCTTTCAAACGTGTCCCAGTCTCCTTTTATCATTCTCCTGAATGCATAATTCTTGCCATACTTTTATTTCATTTAGTGTTTGTTACAGCTTTATCCTTTGAAAAGCAGGTTTTTGATTTGTGGTTTTTGTTCATGTAGCTTTGTATACATCTTTATACTAGCAAAGTATGAGGTATTTAATTTTAGAGAATGAGAATTGAAATTCTAGAAATTCCTACAGACATCTAGAAAATGGCTAGAAAATCTATCCCAATGTGTCTAAAACTTGGCTCCTGACTGATTTTTTAATTAGGAAAATCATGAGTATTTAAACCCACTGCTTTCCGATGTTTACGTCTACCTCCAATTACAGTTGTAGTGGCTTTCTGATTGCCAGCACAATAAAGAATTTGTTAAATTTGGGGGTAAATAGTGTTGCAAAGTGAAGGGACTGTAGTCTTCAGTATCTTCAGTATCACTTCAGGTTCAGTGACTTATACTCATGCCTGGTGGATGGATGTCGATAGGGTTAGAGATGCAGAAAATGGGGATAGATGCAGATATCCATCAGTTCATGGGTATCATCACATACACAGATCCATGCCATGGAGAGCAGTCTCTTGCTTTTAAAGGCTGTGAAACAATGTAGAGTCCTGCTACCTTCCATTCTTTAAAAAGTTAAGATCTATGTTCTTTGTATATTTGTTCTCTCTAAGGAGCAAAGGCAGTTAATACTTGGCTGATCGAATCCTAGTTTGATCTTGTTCAAGAATTGGGCATTAGCTTGTTTGCAGAGCAACAGAAATGCTTTCCTTAGTGTCTTGATATATGTCCTTCTGTGCATGGAAGACACATGCAGTACAGATGCGTCTGGACCATTTTCAGCATGCTCCCTATGGGAAGTCTGCAGGAGGAAATACCTTCTTGATTAAATTCTCGGAGGCTGACATTTTTTGTTGTTCAGCCTGCTGAATGATTTCACATGTATTTTTTGCAGAGTCAGAATTCTTTAGCGATGTACAGAATAGTTATTTTCTTGGCAGCATGAAGTTCTTTTGGCCACTAGGGTGGGGAAGTCATTTTAATTGTGTGAATAACAGGCAATTTCAGTTAGGCAGAAAGATATGTTACCTCTTGGTCATTTAAAATACATTTTTAGGTCAAATAATTATGACATGAGGGAAAGATTACACCATCATTTAATGAATTTCAGACTTTTACAAGCATTCTACCCACCCCACACCACCACCCCAGCCTCCCACTTTTCTTCCTAAGGAACAGCTCTAAAATAGAGTTTCAAAGGTTTCAACTCTCTTACCCAGTAGGCCCCCGAGATTCTGCCTTTTTGTGGGCACATGGCATTGACCTTATCTGCAGATCATCTCCGTGGATTATGTTTTCATTAGACATGCCCCTGGGGAAAAATATTGTCCAAAAAAAGGTCCTGTTCTGGACCCACCCAGAATGACATAATATTAAGTGTTTTCCATCTTCAACAGTGATAGAACTCACAGCCAGTTTGAATTTAGTTAAGTCCAATGTTTTCTTTCTCTTTTTGGTTCATAATTTCCCAGGGGCCTGCTACCTTCGTGCTTAGCTGGAAATGCAGCATTCTCCAGCAGAGAATGCTGTCTGGTATATTTAAAGAAATTAGGGCCTGGGACTTCCCTGGTGGTGCAGTGGTTCAGAATCTGCCTGCCAATGCAGGGGACACGGGTTCGAGCCCTGGTCCGGGAAGATCCCACATGCCGCAGAGCAGCTAAGCCCGTGCGCCACAGCTACTGAACCTGAGCTCTAGAGCCCGCGAACCAGAATTACTGAGCCCGTGTGCCACAACTACTGTAGCCCACATGCCTAGAGCCCATGCTCCGCAACAAGAGAAGCCACCACAATGAGAAGCCCGCGCATAGCAACAAAGAGTAGCCGCCGCTCACCGCAACTAGAGAAAGCCGCACGCAGCAGCGAAGACCCAACGCAGCCAAAAATAAATAAACTAATTTAAAAAAAGAAAAAAGCAATTAGGGCCCTGAATGAGAAGTTCAGTTATAGACAAAGATAAAAGATCAAATTTTAATTAGCTATGGAAATATTATTTTGTTAAAGATAATTATAAATTATTATAAAGTTATTTTATAAATTGAAAACAAGAAAAACAAAACCTTTCATTTTATGGGCTCTATCTATATTTTGCCTTTACCTCATCATTTCGCTTAATTCTCTCAAACACTGAGTTGAACACTCTTATTCCTGTGTAAGGTATTTGCAATTGTGCTACAAATAGGTGACCAGCTAGGGCTGAGGGGTTTCTTGGGATGTGGGACTGGCAGCTAAAAGTGGGCAAGTCCCAGGCAAACTGGGACAAATTGGTCACCCTAGAAACTACCCATCTATTTAGTAGCCTAAAACAGAACGATCATTTCTCACAGTTCTGTGGGCTGAATGGGTGGTGGTTCTGCTGTTTTCACCGGAACTCTCCATATGGCTGCTTGGCTCAGGCTGGATGGGATAAGATGTCTGGGGCCTCAGCAGAGATGGCTGGCCCTCTTCCTCCATGGAATCTTTCATCACAGCGTGGGGGCCTCAGGGTTCCACAGGTTAAGTGGGGAAGCTGCAGGGCCTCTTGAAACCATGCTCAGAAGTTAAATATTGCCACTTCGACCACATGGAGTGATGAAGACACAGCGCCAACCCAATTCAAGGCATGGGAAAATAGACTTCAACTTTTAAAAAATCTTATTGAAAGATTCATTATTGATGAATTGGAAGATTGGGATTGACATATATACACTAATATGTATAAAATGAATAACTAATAAGCATTTGCTGTATAAAAAAATACATTTCAAAAATTCAAAAAAAAGGTAGACTATATACATTATGTATAAGGAGTGAAAAAAGAATATCACTAGAGCTCTACATCATTAGAAGGATTAAGAGAATATAATATACAACTTTGCTAAAAAATTTGATTACTTTCTTGAAATGGGCAAATTCCTTGAAGACAAAAACTCCAAAGCTCACTCAAGAAGATTACTTGAATTAGCTCTATGTGTGTTAAATAAATTTAATTAATTAAAAAAATCTTATTGAAAGATAGTTGACATACAATATTATGTTAGTTTCAGGTGTACTACATAGAGATTTGACATGCATACATTATGAAATGATCATATGAGAAATATAGTAACCGTCTGTCCACATACAAAGTTATGACAATATTATTGACCATTATTGTGCTTATTTATTTTATAACTGGAGGTTTATACCTCTTAATCCTCTTCAGCTATTTCACCCACCCTCCCCTCTGGCAGCCATCCATTTATTCTCTATATCTATGAGTCTGTTTTCATTTTGTTTAGTTTTTTAGATTCTGCATATAAGTGAGATCACATATGGTATTTGTCTTTGTCTGACTTATTTAGTATAATGCCCTCTAGATTCATCCATGTTATTGCAAATGGTAAGATTTCTTTTTTATGGCTGAGTAGTATTCCATTGCATTCCACGCTTTTGATGGGAGGAGTTGCAGAGAATATGGTCATTTTTAGTCCATCACAATCCCCATGATATACATGAGATTCAGTAAATTTAAGTAACTTCTCCAAGACTACATAGCTCTTACATGGCAATTCTAGCATTTGAACCCAGGTCTGTGTGTTTGAAAAACCCATGAGTTTTTCTGAGTTTGAGTCACCATGCCCTGGTGGGGTATAACTACAACATTCGATAATCCAGAGAGCAAATGGGTATTTTCCTGCAGTGCTGGGGTGGAGTGGTGGAGAACAGAGAAAGAGACATAGAAGCAGTGATCTGTGATGTCTGGATTACTGGCATCACAGAAGTTTGTCCAGTGTGTTTGGAGAATATATTTGCCTGATACTTGCCTGATTCTATAAATATGTTCGGGCTCCTGCTGTTCTCCTGCCCCCTACTTAAGTACAAGCTTATTTCTAAAAGTAAATTCTTCAGTGGGACTCAGATATTCTATATTCTTGGCCTGATGTTTCTCTTTCCCTCATGCATTGTATCATTCTTTTTCTACATAAGCCTTTGGATCATCTTTTACAGTTTGAGAGTTTGAAAGACAGTTGTCCCAAGTCGGTTGTTTTCAAAGCGTGGGGGTCCCTGAGTCCCTTTCAGGGAGTCCATGAGGTCAAAACTATTTTTATAATGCCAAGATATTATTTGCTTTTCTCTACTTTCATTCCGTCTTGGGTGTAAAGTGGAGTTTTCCAGAAGTTACGTGATGTGTGATACTGCAACAGATTTTAGTGGAAGCAGATATGAGAATTCGACTCCTTCCTAATAAGACATTAAAGAGACTTGAAAAAAAAAAACAAACAATAATGAAGTCTTCTCCTTTGTTCCTTTTTTTAAAAAAAGTTACTTTTCATTAAAAATGTATTTTTGTGTTAGCATATAAAGAGTTTGCTGTGATTTTTAAATTAATACACAAATATTTTTTTAAGTTTCTCATTTCGTTTCTCATAGTAATAAAATAAATTTTAATTTACTTTTAATTAAAGAATAATAATAGTCACAGAAGCTCTTTGGTGTCCTCAATTTAAGATAGAGTTCTGAAAGCAAAAAGTTTTCATTATTTTATTAGCTGCCATTTGCAAAGCTTGGGCAATTTGCTCTCTTTGAATCCTCCCAGCAAACCTATCAGGAAGGTTCCCCATTAGTCTCCTCCCAGAGGCATAAACTAGGGCTCAAAATCATTAGCCACACAGCTTGCATGCTGTGCAGCTAGAATTTGAAGCTAGTTCTGTCTGACCCCAAAATCAAACTTGAAGGAATCAGTAACCTCCTTGCATGCAGTATACCTGTTGCTTTTCTGGACAGAGAGGTTGAAGCAGAGGTCAAGAAGACTGGATTAATTATTTGAGATGGCTCAGGCAGCTAAAAGCCAAGACCTTCTGCTGTCTGTTCTACTCCTCATAGGGACTTGTCCTTTCAAATGGCAATTCCTTTTGTGAGAAAGGAATGCCTTCAAATTCAAACGATACTATGAACCTGGTGGAGGTCTGTTCCTCTTATAACAGGCATTTCTAATAGCACAGTATGCAGACTCTGCTGAGCACTCAACAAGGAAGAAACGTTTGTCCAGTTATCACATTCTAAACTGCCAAAATACATGTGCGTTGCCTTCAGGTTTTCAATTATGTTACAGATCAGCTTGTGCATTTTATTTGTTCGAGTCTCTTTTGTAAAACAATTACACTGGTAAAAACAAAGAAACTATTGAGTACTTAACTATGTGTCGGTCACGAGAGGAAGACTTGATACCAAGGTCTCTCTGAATCCTCAGAAGCATACTCCCAGGCTGGCAGTGGGGTGTCCCAGCTGCGTTACAGATACGGAGATGGGCTTGTGGAGGGGAAGCTACTTGCCTGAGGTCACCCAGCTAGTAAGTAGGCGGTGAGTCAAGTATCAAACCCAGGTCCGGGTGGTTCCCAGACTAAGATTCTTAACCAGCATTCATTGCAAGATCCTAAAAGGCAATGTCAATCTGTCTATGGAAAGGAGTTCCCCAAAGTAAACTTGAAGTAGCCCAGGTAAATTAGGAAAGTGTCACAATTTTATGGTCAGAGATTTTAAGGAAAAACCAAGTGATGCAACCTCTTCGTGTAATGAGAAAACAGATACAATTCTTTAATTTTGTCCTTAGCTTAACCCTTCACTAACATCCAGCAGCTCGGAGTGTACAGAGAAAGGCAGTAAATTCCTCATCTGTATCCCAGCGTGCCAACTGTTTTGGTTTTAATTGTGTCAGGTGTGTCTTACTTCTGCCTGGAGGTCCTTCCTTAGGTTTGAAAATATCATGATCACATCAACAGTGTGAGAGGTGGTGGGAGAGCTGAGGTTCCACATGTGTCAACAACAGATGTGCACGTCTCCTGGAGCACTGGAAAAAAGAGTAATAGGAGTTCCCTTAGGGCTGTGCTCCACGTGCCCTAGGAGGGGATAAGGACAAAAGCCTCTCGTAATTTATATTGACTGCTGAGCTAACCAGGTGCTTTCAGCAAGCGTTCCAGTTGGAAATTTGGGTTTTTAACAACCTTCCCAACAACCTCTGATTCCCCTTAAAAGTTCAGGTTGCTGCTACTGTCGTAAAAAGCTGAGAATTTTGGCCTAGAAAAGGATCATCTCTAGGCCAGCCTCTTACATAATTTGAATAGCATTTGTAAATTCTTTGAGCAATAATACAGAGGAATTAATATATTGTGAAGACCTATCTGACCAGACATCTTGTTGTTGCTTAGAAACCTAACATTAGAGACACACAACAGACAACTTTTGTCATTCTAAATCCATGCACTTAATTATCTCCACCTTAAATTAGCTCCAGAAACACAATAAGCACCTGTATACAAGTCTAGATAATGCAGGAAGATGACCAGAAGGTAGAAAGTTGTGCATGTAAACTCCTTTCTGCGGCCTTCTACCCTCTGTCTGATCTCCTGGCCCAGGAAGGCAATTAATCCACCTGAGCATTCTATTTCCAGTATTGCTCTCTGGCCATAAAACAACGATGCCTGCGCATATCTCTTTGGCACTCTGTTCATTTGAGCAACTTTATTGAATCCCGTAATTCTTGGTAACTTATGAGACTCAAAACTGCAATCAAAGGCAGGAGAGTGCACTCCTCTTAAATCTTCCACTAGATTATAAGGTCAGAGCTGGGTTCTTGTCTCTCTGTCCCCTTAATAATGCCTTCCCCCCAAGGGCCTTGCAAATGGTGAACAAGTAAATAATATTACAAATAATGACAGTAACAGCTCGGGGGCTCTGTGTCTCAGATAGTACCCCAAGAGCTTTATCCAACTCCCCTAAGAAGTAAGTACTAGTCCTATCCCTATGTTTTTCCCCTTTTACAGACTGAGGAGTACAGGGCAAGGCCCAGTCTCCCAGCCAACAGGCATTGGAGCCCACGCATTCAACTGTTGGCACTCTACTGCTTCCAAATGCTTGTTGACTGAATGAGTGTCTTTGTAATTCATATTTTCTTTTCCTCTCTCCTTCATCCTCTCCCCTGGCTATCTCTGTCTCCTCCATGAGTCTCAGCTGTTTGTCTTCCTTTTTCCCTCTGAATTCACTGGCTGGCTTGGAAGAGCACAGGGAAATCATCTTTTTGTTTGCCACTTGAAGTCTTCAGTTACTTTCAGACTTGTCAGTTGTTGTGGAATCATTATTTCGTGCCCAGCAATTCATCTGGGTTCTAAGATATGCCTGTCATTTCTGTACCAGCACCATATCCAAGCGCATTGAACCGGGGGACACCTCGGTCCTCTGTTCTTTTTTGTTAGTTTTGCTCCTCTGTGCCTGAAGTCAAGACAAAGTGGCTTTGTTTGTTCACCTTCCTGTACCCCTTCCCAGGTGCAATGAGCCTGGAGGAAACCAGGCTTTTTTTAAGTTTAGCTTTGTTTTTGCTTTGGAGCCATGGGTAACATTTTTCAAATTCTGTTTGCTAAATTCAAGACTAGTTAAATTCTTAAGCACTGACCAGGTAAACATTTTTTTGGTCCAAAGGATGGCTTTGGGTAGGGGCTTGGGGACAGTCAGGCCAGGGTGGTGAGGAAGCAGAGGCCTGGAATACTGGAAAGCATGTAATGCGGTGGACACAAAAAACTGTAAACTGCGTTATATTTCAAGGAGGGTGTGGGGCTGAGCTAGCTACTCTCCAAAAACAAAACTTCCATTTGGATCCATGTACCCTGTTTGGTTGCCCCATAGTGCACCCATTTGCAGATACCATGAGCATAATTCAAGGGGATCTCTCACCCTGGAAACCTCATTTGGGAAGAGTATAGAAAAATCCCTACTGACAGTGACAGTCACGTGACTTGACCAATAATGTAATCTACCAAACCTCAGTTATCTCATCTCTAGAAAGGAAGTAGTGGTAGCTCTACTTCGTAAATTTGTTGTGGGGATTAAATTAGAAAAGACATGCAAAGCACTTGGCGTGTTATCTGGTCCACAGTACACAACGAAAAATGGGAGCTCTTTCTAACATGAGCCTGCCCTGCCATTTGACATTCCCAGCATTAAGGGACCAATTCAATGGGTTTAGGCATTTAAAAATGCTCCTCCCAAGGGTATTTATAGAGTACTCCTTTAACACATTACTGCATATGAATTTATCAGCATTAGCCAATGCTCCAGGAGCAGAAAATATTAATAATGACTATCATTGTTTGAGCACACACTGCCTCCTAGGCGAGAAGCTCAACACACTCTCAACAACCTTATGCTCTTAAAAAGGTTGGACAATTTACCCAAGGTCATTGGACTTGAAGTGGTGGAAATGAAGTGTTAAGCCAGGCCTGTCTGACACCAGGGCCCATGCATGCCCTTGTTACTATGCTCTATGACCCCCAATATGCTTTAATGAGATAGAGGAGGTCCAGAGAATGCCAAGAAAGGCTGGGCCTCTTCAGAGTGCCAAGGCAAAGGGCATGGAGTCACTTGGCAGAAACAAAATATAAGGGTTCCAGCAATACAATGGCAGTGAGAAGCACAAAAGAGTCAGTCGGGGAAACTGTTTACAAATTGTACTTCTTCAAACACCCTTGCCTTGGCTTCCAAGCTCTGCCTGTTCTCTCTTTCCCACCTCTCCGAGCCTCTGGCCTGGTCCTACAGCTCACCATATTCCTGTGGGCCTTTGCATATGCTGTTCTTTTTCAAACAGGGACCATGTCTTCCTTGTATACCATTGATCCCCAACACCAAGCCTCATTCCTTGCAAATAGTAGTTGACCTATAGATTTAAATGGGCAAATGATTAATGAACAAATGAGTAGGACCTTTTAGAGCTTTATCTGGTGCTGGATCTAACCAGCTGCTGTGTCCAGGCTCCACAACTTGCAATTGCTCTTTTTCTTGTGTCTTATAACCTCATTTAAACACCCACATTCATATGTTTGTGCCATTTAAGCATCTGTTCCTGCCTAGTCAACCAGACAAAGGGAAGATGCCCAAACAGGCTCTGTTGTCATCCCCCTCCCACCAGTGCAACTTGAAGAGGCAGTAAGAACTGGGCCACCTTGTCATGAGGCCTTCTGCTCCTCAGCCCCCTGCTGCCCCCATTCCCCTGGGTGGTATTCGCCACCTAACGAGATATGTAAGGGGTCTTCAGGGATCAGTGGGATTAGATGCTGTGGAATTTGGTGCAGAAAGTACTCTGTAAACAGCAAGTCCAGCCAGTTGTGCGTTCCGTGCCCTACTTACAGAAAGTGACTCTCTCCATCAGCCCAAGGGCATATTAGATGGCATAAGATAAACCATTTAGATGTTTTACTCTAACATATAATTTAATACAGGGAAATAAAAAGGCAACAGTAAGGGCATGCTCTCTCTGCCCTGATGGCTTCTGCTATTTTAAAACATAAAATTAATATGTGTCAGGTCAGAAATGTTTCATTCTGATTTTTGACTCAAACTTACATTTTCAGAACTATGCTGTATCATACAAGAATATATTTTTGTTTGGAGAAATTATAAAATTCGACTGATGATTGTTTTTAATCAAAGGGCTTTGAACGGTGGAAAGGCAGGTCACGTGCATCCATGTAACACCAATGAACGTGGTATAGACCAGACTGTTTTCCCATAAACATAGCTTACAGTTGGCTGCCCAAAGTAGTGATACTGGTTCATTCTTTTTTTTCCCCAGAGCTGTGGGTCATTTAATGTCTAGAATTAGTTAAAGAGTATTAGTTATCTATTGTTGTTTAGCAATACTGCCACACACTTTGCAGCTTGAAACAATACATATTTACTATCTCATGGTTTCTGTGAATACGGGATAAGATAGAAACAAGAGGAAAGGCCAGCGCAAGGAAGCTTTGTCAAGTCGGCACCTGCTATAGACTTTGAGTACTCAAATCCATTAGACCTCTGGAGGACATTTATGCAATGCATTTCCTAAGGAGAAAGGGGAGAAGCATGTATCCATATCCTCCATTGCCCAGTGTTCAACAGTGGTTCCACAGGCATTAAGTCCCCTACAGTTTGGGTCTGTGCATTTGTGAGTGCAGAGGGGGTTTCCGTGGACACCCCACGCCACAGCATTAGAAAAGACCTAAGACTTTAAGTGGATCATCTGCAAGGCTGCAGTCAAGGTGTGGACCAGGGCTGGGGTTTCATCAGAGGTTCAACTGGGGAAGGATCCATTTCCAAACTCCCATGGTTGGTGACAGAACCCAGTTGCTTACAGACTGTCAGAATGAGGGCCTCAGTTTTCTGCTGACTGTCAGCTGGAGGCTTTCCTCAGTTCCTTGCCAAGTGGCCCTCTCCACAGGCAGCTCACAACATAGACCAACTTGCTTCTTCAAAGCCAGCAAGGGAGAGAGCTCCTTGCAAGACGGACATTATAATCATAAGTATTGTAACCACTTATATACTGAAATCTTTGCCGTATTTTATTGGTTAGAAGTAAGTCAAAGTTTCTGTGTACACTCAGTTGGAAGGGATTACAGCATGACATGAACACTAGGAAACAAGAGTCCTGGGGCCCACCTTAGAGTCTGTCTGCCATGGTGGCGAAGGGGGTGCAAAGTATGATGTCATCAAATCAGTACACATTTAGTTGTTTTATGAAAAACATTAGTGACCCACCTAAGCCAACATAAATTCAGTTTTATGCAAGCCTTTACAACTCCAACAAAGCACTCAAGTTTAAAAAAACACACAAAAAAACCTACTATACTATTGTATTATCAAATACCCAAATCCGTTCCTTAACAAAATTTGTGGGTTTTTTTTTTTTATCTGAAAATATTCTTTCCCAATGACATTACTTCTAGCATTTAGGCTCCCTAAGGATAAATTAAGTCACTTTTAATTAAGCTCCTCTTCTCCATATAAAATTATTCTGTGGCATTTTCCTTAACACTTCAGTGTTTGGCTATTTAGCATAACTTTAATTAGAGCATTAACAAAATTACACAAATATACTAGTTTGGTCAAATCACTGAAACTTAAAAAAATAACCAAAAACAAAATTTCCTGTCCCTGGTCTTTCCCTTTAATTAGAACGAGGCAAGCCACTGTGTAACATACTTAGTTTTAATAATGTTGTTTCCGGGAGCATGTTTTGTTTTTCCTTTGTTACGCTTAACGTGGCACATCTTACAGATGTTGAGAATAGTTCAGAATGTCTTGAAGGGACAATGAAAGGCTGTGGTTTAACAACAAAGCGCTCACAACACTGAGGGCTGTCGGTCACAGTTGGCTTGTTGAAGTGTAAGATCCTTGTTTAGTCTTCAGAAGGAATGTGTTCCTGGTGGGGCAGAGCCACATATGTTTGTATGCACTCCGGTGTCCTTTATGGTTAGTTTCCCCAAAGGCTTATTGTACTTATTACATCATTTGTTTTTATTTGTAAGAGTATTCTGGAAGGTTCAGAGAAGTTGTAGAGTCATTACCATTTCTAGCTTTCAGTGATTATGACTGCCTGTGGAAATTGTGTTAAAGGCAAACAAAAGAAAATAAAAGTCCCTCTTCTGTACCTTTCCTCTTTATCTGCATTTCCAACCACTCAGAGATGGGGACCCAGCTCTGTGGGATTATACAGAGCCGAGCTCCTTCTGCTTTATGACATTTGTCTCCCGAGAAGGGCTACCTGGATTTTTGGATGTAGGTGAACCATCTGCATGAAAAATTAAAACTGGCATATTTATTTGGAAAAGCAGAGTGAAGTTAATGACCCTACAAAATTCCTGACAACTGAATTTATTTTTCCCATCCTTCAAATGAGGTAACAAGGCAACTCTGTATCCAGTCCTGGGGAAGTTGATGCCTCTGACTAAAAGTCCATGACATGGGTAACCTGCCAGGGCACTGGAAAAGCAATCCATCTTAGGAAAATGAAATTAGTTTTAACTTTACTATTAAGTACTATAAATTACCCTCCTGGGCCCAGCCATTTAAGCACCCATTATTTTTCAACATGCTGATGTTTCCTTTTCCAATATCAAGTAGAACTCAAAAGAGAGGAGTCTTACTATTCAAAACATAGTTTTCATAAGATCCAAAAACCATTAATGGTATCTCCTCGATATACATATGTGTAGAGTTATATGTGTAGCATGGTAAAGCTGTTATTGTTTGTGCTTCTATTCATGTTTCGTGTGGTGTTGTCATTTATTGTTGATTAACCATCTGTTTAGTACAATGTGTTAGAGCAGGCACTGTGAGAAAAGAGAGGAAACCCTTTTTCCTCAGAAAGGTTCCAGTCTGACCAAACTCATGACCTTGACCTTCTTAACTGCTCCAGTGAGTTCCATTGCCTTGGGAGTGAGATTGACCTCCTAGCCAGAGCTCAGATTCTAGATGATCTGGCTACCACCAGCCTCTACATAAGATGCTTCAACAGTTCAACCAGACAGGTGTTACTATTCCCACCAGGTGGATGCAGAAACTGAGGCTCAAAGAGAATAAGTAATCTTGCAAACTTTTCCCAGGTAACAGAGGGAGATTCAAGGCCAGAGCTAGTATCCCCTAAATCCCTGATCTTCTTTCATTCTCCTAATCTGTGATTATGTAATAATACAACCAATCAATTTAGTGAGATGAGGAGCAAATACATATTTTACGAAACTGGGATTGTACAGTAGCCTCTGCGGGAAAATACTGGATTCAAAATGAAAACGCTAAGTCCCGCTCCTGGCTATGCCGATAATTAGCTGTGTGATCTTGGATAAATCACTTTACCTCATTTTCTTCTTTTATAAAAACTGATGAAAGTTGACTAATGATTTCTAGGCAATATTTCCTAAATCTGGTCCAAATAGGGAAGGCTGCACCTTATAGGTCCACACTTGGAGATTCTTTGCCGTGTATATTAGCATGTTAAAGGCACCATGGGTTCATGCATGAAGAAACCTGTTAACAGCACTTTTTTAAACTTATCTGACCCCAGAGCACTTAGTCATATCTTACAGAGCTTTGTTCCCTAGAAAATAATTTGGAAAATGGTTTTCCAAATTCTCTTTAGACTCTAAAGTTTGATAGTTGACATTTTCGCTTGTGAAATGTTCCCTATCTACAACCCATGTGTTCTCTTTTAATTGTGACTTTCCATCCCCTCCTTGGGACTGAACACAGTGGGCAACAAATAAATGCTATTGACGGATTCATTCAGCTCTTAATGTATTCTAAAGAGTGCTTATTTTATGTTTGGCAAAATTTAGTCTAACTCAGAACACTTCTGGGATGAGAAGTACTGTGTTCTGAGAACTGGGTGAAAACCACCAACTCTCCCTAGAGCCATCTAGAGAGACGCCAGGTGACATTTCAGTACCATTAGGCTATGGAAGTTTCACTCAAATGCAAAAACAAAAGACAAATTCTCTCTTTAGCAGACTTGTGATCTAGCTGTTCCACCTGAATTTAGTCTGTAGAAAGTCGAAGTATTTGGTGTTGGGTGTCACTGAACAGTCACTCTGATGTGACATTTTTTTTCATCCTCTCTCCAGTAGCTTACAAGATGTGTTGGCTTAGCTAGATTCTCCCAGGGAGAGAACCCTCCTTTTCACCATTCAAGAATGCCACTTGGTGTCTACTTCAACAGTAAATTACCAAACACCGCCCTCCTGGTTTGAAAGAGCTTATTCACAATGAAAGTACCAAAGAGTTTCCCAGGAATTAACTTGACCATGTGACATTTCTTATTTGTGTGCGCCCAAGAAAACAAAGTAATAGTCGATATAATAAATACACAGAAACAGACTTTTCAAAGGGACAGTTGTTATTAATAAATAGCATTGTTTTTCATCTTTGGAAAGCATGTGTGTCCAAGCGATTTAATATGGTAATAAAATGTTTTACAGTCTACCAAAAAGCATAAAGATGCATAACACCTTAAGAGCTATATAACTCCACCTGTACCTATTAATAAAAACCTCTTTTATCTTTACGTTTAAAAACCACACAAGGGCTTCCCTGGTGGCGCAGTGGTTGAGAGTCCACCTGCCGATGCAGGGGACACGGGTTCGTGCCCCGGTCCGGGAAGATCCCACATGCCGCGGAGCGGCTGGGCCCGTGAGCCATGGCCGCTGAGCCTGCGCATCCGGAGCCTGTGCTCCGCAACGGGAGAGGCCACAACAGTGAGAGGCCCACGTACCGCAAAAAAAAAAAAAAAAAAAGATCCTATGTAGAATGAGATGAGAAAATAATTTTAATATTATAGGCTCATAAGTAAGAACACTGAGAAAAATGTTTCGGTTTCTTGCATCTTTTACAAGTGCAAATTGTCCAAAAAGGGCCTCTCCTAAGCATGTTATATAGTGTTGCATGTAACGCAGTTGTGTAGATCTGAAAGCTGCAGCATAGAATAGTGATTAAGCGTAGAGAATCAACTTTGAAGTAGAACCAGAGTGTGGATCATAGTTCCGCCACTTACTAGCTGCAAGCTCATTTTTAAAAATCTTTGTGCCTCATTTTCCTCATATGTCAGTGGAAGTATGCCTTCTTCACAGGTTGTTTTAAAGATGAAATGCGATAAAGTCTATAGAACAATTACCCAGTGACTGCCACATAAGCAAGTAATAAGTAGTTATCGTATTATGGAGACCTATCAGTTCATTTGACAGGAGGGCCAGAGGTAAGGGTGCTTCATCCAAGGAGCACCATTTCCCTGTCATCCTCTTGGCTGCAACCCACTCTGGTTGGCTTCATCCATAGCAGTTCTGGGCCTCTCATTCATGCACAGTGATTCCCTCTGAAAGCTCTTGTCCAGAATCCCCTAGAAAACTTCCTTGTGTATCAGTGGCCCAAGTTGGTCATTCACCAAGTTGAGGCACATGGACCATGGTATTGGATCACAGTCAGTACTGTGAATTCTAGATAATTCCAACCAGCAAATATTCAGTTTAACCTAATGCCCATGTCAGACATTGTGTTAGTCTTTGAAGATAAAATGATTTAAACCAGGGGTTCAGAAAACTTTATTCAAGAGTCAAAAAGTAAAATTTAGGCTTTGCAGGCCAAGAAATAAAATCATGGATATTATGTAGGGACTTACATACCCACATAAAATGTACCCATTTAAAATGTGAAACCATTCTTAGCTTGCAGGCCATATGAAAACAGATGGCCCATGGGCCATAGTCTGCCTATCCCCAATGTACCCAGGTCTGGTCTCTGTCCTCATGGAGCATGTAGTTTATTCAAAGTGACATGACCTATTGCTGCTTTTTCCAACCTTCCCTCCCAATCCCCTTTGTCATTTGAATGAAGCTGAGCCTATTAGTAAAATTATTTGTGCAGAGTTACCTACCCATCTACCCAAGTCTCAGAATCATTGGTCAGCGGGTATGCCACAAAGAGTAGCTGTTGATGATGATGATTTTCAAGTGTTTAGGTGAAGGCCATGGCATGAAAACATAGGAGCACCAGGTCAGAGATTCTTAAGAGCTCAGTACGGAAAGAGAAAACATTAACCAGGAAATTGTCCCTTCAAAGACTTACCTTTAAAAGATCATCCTGTGGGGTGCATGATGCATATATAACCGAGTCATCATACCTACACATAAGTGAGCTCCTGCAC
Organism: Grampus griseus; assembly: GCF_964374135.1. Lineage (NCBI taxonomy): Eukaryota > Metazoa > Chordata > Mammalia > Artiodactyla > Delphinidae > Grampus > Grampus griseus. The sequence continues at coordinate 119,717,644 of NC_139019.1, read as the reverse complement.
ATACAAAGCAAACACTGCTTAGCCACAGATGTTTCCCAAGAGGCCATGCCACTTAAAGCCTATTCCACATCTTGGAGCACAACGTAAACTTCTCTCAAACTCTGAATTTCAGTTGAAAATAAAGCTACTCCTCAACAGGTAGAAGGACCAGAAAAAAGATGTGCACACTGAGTCACACAGGAAGTGGGAGTTTGCTCCCAGCACAGGGCTCAGCCATCCGCTTTCCAGTAATGCTGTGATGTCCCCTCAGAGAAGGAGATGGAGCCATGTACTGCCTAACTGTGCCCCACCCCATATCGTTTGCTTTTGCAGCTTGACTTCACCACCTTCAGTTTTTTGGTGCCAGATAGCCTTTTCTGTGTTAAGACTGTCATTTGGGGATTGAAATCTGCAAAAGACTCGTTTGCTACCGTGTGTAAAGTCAAAGGGAGGGTGATGGCTGGGCAGGGCTGGTGCTGCAAATCAGATTTAGCAAGTTGTTTCCCTTTTTTGAAGTAACTCATGATCATTAAACCAAATTGTTTTTCTTCTGATATTTTCTGTCCCAAGAACAGTATTCAAAACGCATGAGCTGCTCTTGTTAATTCCCAGCTGACTGATTAAAATCTATCCCAGGGATCTTCACGCTTAAAGACAGGATGAAAAAAGAAGCCAGGATCTTGAATTCATTATCTGCTTGGTCTTGTAGTTGTCTCTTTTTCTGATAGTCAAAAACCTTTCAGATCCATGAGTTCATAGTTGGCGTGTAATTATCTAAGTGGACCAAACAGTATTTATTTGTTTGTGTATATTAGGCTGTACAAGCTCCTAACAAGGGCTACAGAAAGCAAAATAAGTTATGTCTTTCTTTACTTAGCTTTCAGGGACTGGAGAAATTTTAAAAAGCCAAAGTGATCTCAGCATCCAAAACCCCCAGTGTCTTCCACAGCATATCCACAGCTACTCCATCAGGAAAGCTCTCTTTTCTGATGTTCTATAGCCCTTAACAACGTGGGTTAAAAAAATAGACTGTTTTGTCATTTTTCTAATTGAGTCTTGAGTCAATGAGTCTTGGCATCCCCCAGAACGTACATTTTTCTCAGGGTAGAGAATTCAGGTTTATGTAACTCTTGTGTTTGCTAGTATTATGGCTAACTAAATCGTGGTCATTTTTATTTGGTTAATATCAAGCAGGTAAGGTCATGTTTAAGGGCTTTGAGTCAAAGCTCTGAGTCTCAAAGATAATAGCTTTTATCTTGGGCTCAGTTTTCTCATGTATACAATGGGGATAATAACCACACTTACCCCTGTTCTAAGGACCTTGCCTGTGAATGCACATACTACACTTGACATGCTTGACAGAAGCAAAGCACAAAGCTAACTGCTCAGTTCATGGCTGCTGCTGGTTTTTTTTTTTTTTTAAAGCACATTCTCTGCATTCAAAGACCTTATTCTTTTTAAAAAATTATTTATTTTTGGCTGTGTTGGGTCTTTGTTTCTGTGCGAGGGTTTTCTCTAGTTGTGGCAAGCGGGGGCCACTCTTCATCACGGTGCGCGGGCCTCTCACTATTGCGGCCTCTCCTGTTGTGGAGCACAGGCTCCAGACGCGCAGGCTCAGTAGTTGTGGCTCACGGGCCTAGTTGCTCCGCGGCATGTGGGATCTTCCCGGACCAGGGCTCGAACCCGTGTCCCCTGCATTGGCAGGCAGATTCTCAACCACTGTGCCACCAGGGGAGCCCCTGCTGCTGGTTTTATTGCTGCTGTTCCTCCCTCACCCGCAAACAAAATACCCTCAAAAATTGAGTAACAGTCTGAGTTTAAGACAACTTGGAATAAACAACACAATAAAACCTGATACCAATCCTAGGAACAAGCCTACAGCCAGCCAATGTTTTCTCATTTTCAGAAAACACGATAGGGAATAATAACCCAGTTTGGCCTCAAGAATAAAAATTAAGGCTAATTGTTCATTTTTTGAAGGAAGTCAGAATATGATCCTTGAAAACAGTTTGCTTTCTGGGTAAAAAGTCTTACACAGAGACTTACTTTCCAGGGACAGGGTCTAGATCGAGCCAACCCTGTGCAAGTCCCTGGATTGCCTTTTCTCTGAATCATCCCCTCCCCTGGAGGGCTGCTGTGAGTATACTCTGATTGATGAGGATAGAAATAGGGACACAAAAGCAAGCCATTGCCAGGCCTCAGGTCCAGGCTTTTAACTGATAACAGAGTATTTGCTAGTGCTGCTTTTGTACTCTCCCCTTGAGACAAAGTGGTTTTGGACATCTTCTGCTGTATTCTGCAAGGTTTGGCTGGGCAAGAAGTATAAGCTATGGTAGCTCAACTGTGTGCGTCTTGTGCAAGATGTAAACACTGGTCTTGAGGACGTTAGGATTCTGCTGGTTGCAAGAGGCAGAAAACAGAACATAAAGCCAGCTTAAACAAAAAGGTCAACTTATAGGTGCATATAAATGAAAAGTCCAGGGTTTGGGAGGTTTCAGGGACTTAACTAACGTCCCTAGGCCTTGTTTTTCTTCTCTCTCCTAGGCCTTGCATGGGATCTGGGGCATTCTCGGCTGTGCCGTGGTGCTTTCTGCAAGATGTAGGCCTGAATTGAGTTGGTGCCCCTTCCTAAACCAAGGCTGGCAGAAGGGAATTTTCTGGTGGGCTTATGCCTGGGCCAGGCATGTACCCCTAGGGAACTGCTTGCAGTACAGTTAACTCTACTACAGTACTTGAACTGTGAGTAGAGGAAGAGTTATCCTCTAACAGGAAAAGATAGTGATACTGTTTCTAAAAGAACACTTAATACCCAAACACTATTGTAAAGAGACTAGTGAAGAGGAGGGACATATGTCGCCACCTTGGTGATATCACTGCCGGTAAGAAAAACTGGCTGCCTGCCAGCCACTGAGGGTCTGGAGAGCACAGAAGCATCTATAGGTTTCTCCTGTCATCCTACTTAACAGTCATTTGCTTCCTTCACATTCATTTCCTAGAACTTCTGCCAGTGCACAGAGCTGTCCACATACTAAAATTAGAGTCCTGTGCCCAAGCAGAGCTTTGGGGGATGGAAGGGAGGACATTAGGGGTCAGTGTAGCATAGTATATACTCACCTCGATGCTTTTGAAGGTGTTTTCTGTAACTTGAGAAGAAAACTTCTAGGAAAGTTTGGCCATTTAAGAAGAAGGTAGGCAAGAGTCAGGACTTGTCACAGCCTGTACTATCCTATGAAAATACAGAGGCAGCAACTCTCAAATTTTCCATAATTGAATGTTCTGTTCAAACTGCACAAACAAGATGCCACTGATCCGTGATCCAGAAAACAGGTGCAGAGTTGTTTTCACAGCCATGAAGGCAGATGGCTTTGACCCCTGCACTGCAACCAACAGCACACGTTTCTGAGTGTCATCTTCTCTGCAAACTGTGTTCTGGCACCGTGGGTGGTTGCCTTTGTTGTTTCAGTAGCCACAGCAGCTGAAGTAGTGCGGTTGACATTTATTGAGTTTACATGGGCCAGTCATCATGCTAAGAGCTTTACATGTTTCACATCTTTAAGTCTTACAACAATTATTTGCGTTAGATAATACCTCCATTTTGCAAAGCAGAAACCTGAGGGATCGGGAGGGTAATAACTTGCCCAAGGTCACAGAACATTAAGTGGTAGCCACTTTTGTGCTTAACCAGCAGGCTTCTGGCAAAGCTGCCCTTCTGGTGACACATAACAATAGCTGACAGTTAACCAAACTCTGAAACATTCACCACGTGCCAACCGTTAATGCTAATAACTTTCGAGCCGACATCTCTTTAGTATTCACAGTAACCATGTGATGCACACCCTAGTAGTACCTCCACTTTACAAATGTGGAAACTGAGGCTTGCGAACTCTCAGTAACTCACTCAAAGTCACACAGCGTGAGTCCAGAATCTGGTGCTCAAGTTCATGCTCTCAAGTATGAGCCAGTCCTGCCTGTGCCCTTTACACTTCATCCCGCTGAGCTGGAGTTAACTTGTTTAGATGCCAGCTTTCGCCCACCAGACTGGGAGATCCTTAAGAGCAGGGATACTGCCTTAACCACCACCTGGCTCATAACAGGTGCTTAATAAATGTCTTATCCATTTGTTTTCTCAGTGCCAGATATAGTGCTTAACACATAATAGGTGTTCTTGTTATAAAATAAGTATAAATGAGTGAAAGAAAGAGGGTGTGAGTGATGGCTACTGAGGCCAAAAAATAATCTTTCTCCATAGAATAGTAATAAGATAATTAATCTCTTGAGAGGTTGAACCTATAGCCTGTACTTTGCAAAACTCAGTTTAATCCAAGTGAGTTAGTCTCACAATGGAAATGCCTTGGGCTTGGCCAGTCCTCCACGAATATCACAGAACTTCAGTCACTTCCCTGTTGCTGTAATCTCCCCTATCAAAAACAAAATCAAACAAAACCAAGACTCAGATATTATAGAAATTCATCTAATAAAGCACAGCTCAGGGCAGTTCTTTCTGGTCTTGTCTTTGCTGGGTTTCAGCTCTCCTGACCTTTAACATTTTTCGCTACAATAACTTTTCAGCTGTCACAGAAAATGCCATTAACACAGCAACTAATTCAGCCTCCTGAGAATCAGACTTTAAGCTCCCCGAGGGCCAAGTACTAGGCACTCTAAATACATGGGGAATAGACATGAGACTGAAGAAGCAAACGTAGCTTTTCCCAGGAGGGGAGTTTTTCCAAAAAAATAAACAAATAAACCCCGATGTAGACAATTAAAGGAGGCTGTGGTTTCCAGCCAGCTGGAGAGGTGAAGAATGCAAATAACGAGAGATGTGTTTGAGAAGAACCTGTTTGGGAACCAGAGGGAAACCGAATATGGTATTAAGCCCCTACTTGCAAAACTCAATTGAAACAAGTCCACATTCAAACAATTGTGGTTTCTTTGAGCTCAGAAGACAGCTGTCCAGAAAGATGACTCACCAGAGAGGCTAAATGTATATGTTGCCTTGAGAGCAGGTTTTCCACATGTGAGAATGAATTACTCAACCTGTTGTGGACACAATAGATGATATTTACATTAAATGGAAGAACTGAGCAATCAACCATATTCCACCACTGCTCACCCACCTCCCAATGGGAGGATTTGCTCAGTTTCTGTTTCTCTGCTGATCTCTACCTTTCCCATTCATTCTCTGAATAGACAGGGACACAGGATTGTTTTACGAAGATCCCACCCTGTGGCAGGTACCCTTGGCTGCCCAGCTCTCAGCCTTTCCTGCCTACCTTCCTTACTGGTGGAAGCCTGACCTTGTTTTGGCATTCATTCTCCATGTATGTGTGTAGGCTCCCAGGTGATGAGTGTTAGGTAGCTTAAACCAATCATGGGAAGCCCATTCTCCTTACCGGACACTGGTGTGCACACAGCCTGATCTAGCCAATGAGATATAAGTAGACGATATGAACAGTGGGTCAGGGAGGATTTTTCTTCCCTAATAAAAAGGCACGTGAAAGGAAATACCCAACCTATTTTGTTGCTAGATAGCTCACATCTTGTCTGCAGTAACTCCTATAGTTAAACCGTCTTTGGCTCATGGTAGCCATCTTGCTACCAGGAGGAGTGAGCTTTCCCACACCTTGAAGGCAGCAGAAAGATGGCGAGCACCTGGATCCTTGAGGACAGTGTCTTCCCACGGAAATCGTCAAACTTGCCTACAGACTTCTTGCAGTGTGAGATAGCTTCTTGCTGTGATGAAACAGACTGTGGCTAGCTAGTTTACTTGTTAAAGTGATACAAGTGAGCCTGATCCCTGTTTCAAGGCAAATTTTTATTTTCTGAAATATTCCTGCTTTAGCAGTTTTATCTAGCGTCTTTTGAGAAAATGAAGCTAACACGGTAGTCAGTTTTGCATAAACCAACTGCAACATCCAATAAAACCATTAAGAATGCAGACTTGAAAGTACAAGTTGGTATACTTTCTCTGTCAAAGGCCAGGTAGCTCATTAAAATTTTTCATCTTTATGGGCCAATCTAGTCTCTGTTGCAACTACGCAACTCTGCCATTTCAGTGCAAAAGCAACCATAGACATTACATAAATGACTGGACATGGCTATGCTTCAATAAAACTTTATTTTCAAAACATGCAGAGGGCCAGACTTAGCTTACAGGGTGTAGTTTGCCAGCCCTGGTTTAGAGTTCCCAAAAGATGCATTGCGCCACCATGAAAAACCTTCTGATGGCTTCGTTTTATGACTGGGGATTGCCTACCTTTCTGACTTTGGTACCGCTCTTCACCTTGATGCCAGCCACTCTGGTCTTCTTCTTGTTAATCTGCCAAGCTTTCCCCCCACCACCCTCCTAATTTCAGGGCCTTTACATTTGCTGTTTTTTTTTCCCAGAATGCTTTTCCCTTGTCATGGCTAGCTTTTATTTTTTTTAATTGGGGTATAGTTGTTTTACAATGTTGTGTTAGTTTCTGCTGTACCACAAAGTGGAGTTCCCTGTGCTATATAGCAGGTTCTCATCAGTTATCTATTTTATACATATAAGTGTACATAGGTCAATCCCAATCTCCCAATTCATCCCACCCCTCCTCCCCCACCTTGGTGTCCGTACGTTTGTTCTCTACGTCTGTGTCTCTGTTTCTGCTAGCTTTTTTCTCATCATTCAGGAGTAAACACTGATATCACTTTCTCAAAGAGGATTTTCCTCAGCACTTAATCCAAGAATCCCACTTTCCCTTAGTCACTTCCCTGTCTATTATCTGCTTCATCTTCTTTGACTGTATCAGTGTCCATCTCCATCTCCCCACCATCAACCCCTGTACCCCTTAGAAGTCAAGTTTCTAAAGGGCAAGGCCTGTGATGATCTTGGTCACCACTCAATTCCACAAGTCCAGAAATGAAGTAGAAAGTAAATATTTGTTGATTACTGCATGAATGAAACTCTTGTGGGCTATCGTTGGCTTAAGGAAATGTTTTTGTTTGTTTTTAAATTTATTTATTTATTTTATTTATCTTTGGCTGTGTTGGGTCTTTGTTTCTGTGCGAGGGCTTTCCCTAGTTGCGGCGAGCGGGGGCTGCTCTTCATAGCGGTGTGCAGGCATCTCACTGTCGTGGCCTCTCTTGTTGCGGAGCACAGGCTCCAGACGCGCAGGCTCAGTAGTTGTGGCTCACGGGCCTAGTTGCTCCGCGGCATGTGGGATCTTCCCGGACCAGGGCTCGAACCCGTGTCCCCTGCATTAGCATGCAGATTCTCAACCACTGCGCCACCAGGGAAGCCCAGGAAATGTTTTTAAACGTTTTCACATATTTAATACAAAACAGTGCTTTCCTAATCTTACAGTATACTGCTTTCTGCAAGATGGCTCACACATGACTCCCTGTAAAGTTTTATCTATCAGTAGCAAAAGTATGTTATCTCTAAACATGTAGCTGGACGACTAATAGAAATGTTAATAATTACTGACCACTTGACACTCTGGGTCAAGAAGTTAAGAAAAGTTGGGAGGAGGGTACTTTCTTATTCCACCTACCAAATAATTCTGGAAACACTAAAATGGCCTGTTTGTCATATTGTGAGCTTATTAGGGCTTTCTTTCCAGGAAGAATCAAAGCAGGTAGCTGTGGCCTAGATCCAGGTTAAGACCTGAGACCACATTATACTCAAAGGTTGAGCTGTGTTTTGGGAACCAGGAAATATCTGCGTCATTGAATAATACAAATAAGGGAGAGGAGAGTCCAAGCTTGTGTGAAGGGTCTTTTTGCTTTTTAAAATCTTGCACAATGATTTTCAACCAGGGCTCTGACCATATGAAAGGACTACCTTACTCCGCTGACCCATAAAGGACTTAGAAAGCCCCAATACACTTACAGATAGAATGTAACACAGTTGGAAGAGGAAGGAGAAAGTAGGGGTGGAAAGTATATTTGTTTGGGGCTGTTTCCTAATGTGAGTTAAGACTAGATTTTCCAAAGTTTTGGGTCATCTTCTCCACACCCCGCAGAGTGAGTCATCCCCACCCTTAACAATCGCCTTGCCTGGCTGTGGGCCACTTGCCGGCCCTTCTCAGACCAGGAAATCGAGATAAAATACAAGCCCTGGCACTTGACTAAATTTTTCTAAGCCCTCTCATTAAAATCTGTGACTCTCCCATGAAACTCGCTCCCAAATACTCCTTTTAAAATCCCCCAAGGGATACGATAGAGAAGAAAAATGTCCTCGAGAAAGGGAAAAAAATGAACAGAGCTCTCATTAGTACTTTGCTTTTCATTGATCTCAAACTTATTCACCCACCTGAGGATCACTCCCCAGTGTTTTGAAAGTCAGCTCTCTCAGTTTCCAGTGGAAGCAAGAACCATCTCTGTTGCTCAGGGAGCAGAGATGGAGCCAACCTTTGCATGAGTGCTGGCCGTTTCAGCTGGCCACAGCCAGCTCTCCTGTGTTTATGTGGCAGGCATCGTGAGCCACAGTGGAAAAGGCTGACTGTTTTGGTCCGGCCCGAGCAGCAGCAGAGAGAGCAAACAAAAGTGTGTACAAAATAACATAAATACAAGGTGGGTATTGCATGCAGTTGGGACAGCCACTGCTAATTCCAGCCAAGTATGACCACAGAAGAATGTAGGCCCAAAGTTGCCAGATCTTCTGATATTTTTTTCCCCCAAATCCATAAACTTGGATTATTCTTCCAATTTCTAAATGTTAGAGCAATAAAAAAAAAAAAGGGGGCCTCAAGCCAAGTGTGTCCACAAGGCTAGATTGGGCCTATGGGTTGCCTGTCCTGTCCGTGGCCACGGTGAAGCGGTCTCATAAGTCCATATAGAGACCTAGGAGCTGGGATGTCCTCAGAGAGCATCATCCACAAACTCCCTGTTGGAAGGGGGGTTTGTACCATGTTAAGGTATGAGTCCAAAGCTTCTGAGTTGCTACTCCCATCTTGACCATGACCAAGAAACTACTCTCTTTTTTAATTTAAGAAAATGTAAATTAAAGCATACTTTTTAAATTGAAGCATAATTGACTTACAATATGTTATTAGTTTCAGGGGTACAGCACAGTGATTTGGCATTTTATACCTTACAAACTGATCACCGTGGTAAGTCTAATAACTATCATCATACAAAGTTATTGTAATATTATTGATATTCCCTGTGCTGTGCATTACATCCCTGTAACTTATTTTATAACTGGAAGTTTGTACCTCTTAATCCCCTCCACCTATCTTACCCAAACCCATTCCCCTCTTCTCTGGCAACCACCAGTTTGTTCTCTGTATCTCTGAATCTCTTTCTGTTTTGTTTCGTTTGTCTTGTTGTTTAGATTCCACATGTAAGTGAAATTATATGGTGTCTGTCTTTCTCTGACATTTCACTTGGCATAGTGCCCTAGGTCCATCCATGTTGTCACGAGTGGCCAGATTTCATTCTTTTTATGGCTGAGTAATATTCCATTGTATGCATGTTCCACATCTTCTTTATCCGTTCATCTGTCGATGGACACTTGGGTTGTTCCATATCTTGGTTATTGTAAATAATGCTGCAGTGAACGTAAGGGTGTGTATATTTTTTCGGGTTAGTGATTTCATTTTCTTTGGTTAAATACCCAGAGGTGGAATTGCTGGATTCTATGGTAGTTCTATTTTTAATTTTTTGAGGAACCAATCTCCATACTGTTTTCCATAGTGGCTGCACCAATTTATATTCCCAACAGAGCACAAAGGGTCCCTTTTCTCCACACCCTCACCAATGCTTTTTTTATTGATGATGGCTATTCTGACAAGTGTGAGGTGATACCTCATTGTGGTTTTGATTTTCGTTTCCCTGATGATTAGTGATGTTGAGTATCTTTTCATGTGTCCGTTGGCTGTCTGTACATCTTCTTTGGAAAAAACATCCGTGGTCCTCTGCCTATTTTTAATGGATTTTGTTGTTGTTGTTATTGAGTTGTGTGTGTTATAAGAAGGTTCCCTGCTTTGCTGATTCCCCATCTTTGATGCACATGAGAGCAGTGTATAAAAATGGGGTTAGGGCTTCCCTGGTGGAACAGTGGTTGGGAGTCCGCCTGCCGATGCAGGGGACGCGGGTTCGTGCCCCGGTCCGGGAAGATCCCACATGTCGCGGAGCGGCTGGGCCCGTGAGCCATGGCCGCTGAGCCTGCGCTTCCGGAGCCTGTGCTCCGCAAGGGGAGAGGCCACAACAGTGAGAGGCCCGCGTACCGCAAAAAAAAAAAAAAAAAAAAAAAAAAAATCGGGTTAACTATTTGAGATTTTCAGTCTCTTTTCTATCATGGTTGACACGCTGGGAGTGGGAGGGATAAAAAGCTGATTTTTACGAGTTAAGAATTTTTTTGCCTCTATATAGAAATGGTGGGGCTTCTTTGTCTAAACTTAGACTTCAGCTCAAATCCCTTGCATTTTCTTTCCTCAGGCTCTAGCCAAACAAGAGCCTCAAACTGATGAAAGTTTTATGTTTCCAGTTTTGCCCCTGGTTCCCAGAAAATAAAAATTAAGACACAAGAGTATCTCTTGTTGGCATAACATATGCTTTCAGATAGTTAACAGTTTGTGTTTTCATTAATTAAATTTCCTTCAAAAAAGCCTATGCTTTAAGTTAAAGACAAATGAGTTCTGTTAAACTAATGACTTCTAGTTAAACTATTTTTGCACATGTCATGAAACGAGAAGTGCCACCGAGTTCTTTATCCATAAACCTCTCCCTCTTCCTCGCTTCCCTCTAGCAGCTCCTTGTGCCTCCCTCGGTCTCCTCTTTGTGTTGAGAACGGAATTCCCTCCAGAAAGCAGCATTTGACCCCAAGGGCTCCCTGCAGAGGTGGTCCCTGTGCTGTGGTCCCTGCTGGCACGAATTGAGGCCTGGATGTAAGAGGAGTCCCGCTGTGCTCGCTTGACTCTGCTGCCCTTGCTCCAACCCCTAGAGAGTTCTGTCTGTCACACTCTGTGTTTGGGGACTTCCCTCAGATCCTCAGGGTAACCCCTCTCCAATGCACAATTATTTTGAGCTGGTTAAATGTTGCTTACAGGGATCTAAGTTTGCCTTTGTTTTGAGCCCTGTATCTCCTTCTAGATATATGTTGAGTTCTTCTTTTAAATATTCTTCTCTTTCTTAAAAATGTGGAAAACTATGCAGTGGCAAATGGATTCTCAGGTTCTAATTTATATCCAGATGTAGCCACTGTAGATATATTGGTTTATTTCCTTAAGACATTAAACATAGATATAATTTTGTTTTTGCTTCAATGACCCCATTTATGGTAAAAACACACCATTGATTTAATTTGTGCTCCTAGAACTTAATGAGGCTGGCTCCTTCTTATCATAGCTCTTCTTAACTCAAATGTTACCACCTCAGATAAGCCTCCTTGATGACCTTTTCTAAAGTAATCATCCCCTCACCTGTTGCACTCTGTCACATCCCCCTATATTGTTGTATTCTTAAGACAATACTGTGTGAAGTCGTCTGTGTCTCTACTCATCTGCATTTATATATTAACAACCCTCACTAGAACATAAACTCAGGAGAGTAGGAAACTTCTCTGTCTTGTTCACTGCTCTGTCCTCAGAGCCTAGAATAGTGCCTCTTCTCTCTTCTCAAACCCTGCTAAAATGACAGTACAAGGATTTTTTAAGAGTTATCGATTGGCAAGGACAGGAAGCAGGGGTGAGAAGAAAAGTGTAGTGGAGGGACTGCCCTGGTGGTCCAGTGGTTAGGACTCTGCACTCTCACTGCTGCGGGCTCAGGTTCAGTCCCTGGTCAGGGAGCTAAGAGCCCACAAGCCACACAGTGCAGCCAAAAAATAAATATAATAAAGTAATACGCGTTTAAAAAAGAAAAGAGTGTAGTGGAGGTGAGGGGTGGTGCTAGAAAAAGTAAGTGCTGCTGGGTTCCTGTACCAGCCCTCCAGGGTCCTGGTGAACCCATCTTCCCAGAGTGTACACTCTAACTCTGATTTAGTATCCTTTCATCTAGCCCGTGCTGGTCCTGGATCTGGTCTAAGGATCATGAGCTTAAATATGTTTTTCTGCCAGTAAAAAGATGAAAGAATCAATTCCTTCAGCCCCATCTTTTCAGAGATGCATGTTGTTAACATTTGAGCAAACTTCTCATCTTGTTTCCATACTTTCTGTTTTTACATAATTAACATTGCACTCATCTAAATAGATACTGATGCTGCTGGCAAGCTAATAAGGTAGACGTCACGCTTTTGCCTCTTAAATCCACCAGATAGTGTGCTTTAAAGGAGAGTCACGTCAGTAATATTAAAAGAGATACAGAAGCCAAACGGGAAACTGGTAGAGAAAAGTTCCTATTAATTTATATCTTTAATATTTCTTACTCTTTGTGTCTTATTACAAATGACATTTATGTGATTAAAAACAGGTTATTTCCTAGTAGCCCTTCTCCTCCTATTACATATTTTTCATCTGAATGTATTACTTTTCAGCTTGTGACACAAAAGTTGGTGACTGTGGAAATGATTATAATGTCATGAAAGATTGTGGCTTTAGAGGGAAAATAACCAGCAGGGACAGAACCTAAGCCACAAAGTTCCAGTGTTGCTGCAAATCTCATTAGAAGAAATCGAAAAGGGCATTGACCCCGTAATGTGAACTGACCCCATAAATGTGAACTGGTTTAAACCCTCTTTCATGCACATCTCTGAAACTACAGGCTGGGCATCTGTTGGGAACAAAAAATGAAGGTTCTAACTATTCCACAATCTTTGAAGTGAGTCAGGGATAATTTGGGGAAATGGATCTATAGCCAGATGAATTTCTGAAAACCAAATCCTGTCAAATTAAAATACTTCTTTTATAACTTTGAATATGGTAATTAAGGATGGAGTAAGTCATCTTTAAATGGTTGTGATATTTCTAAGTGAAGAGGGAAAAAATGTTAGTTGATATTCTTTTAAGAGAATGGCTCAGATTTTAAGCAATTCTTAGGTTCATGCTAAGGTTCAGTATCTTTTCAATAGTGGGGCTTCCCAGCTTTCCACATTGATAATGAATTGGTGATATGTCGTCTTCTTCTGGAAATGATGGAATGAGACCTTCTTGGATGACTTCCCTGCAGAAAACCACTTTAAACTTTGATATAACGTAAAAAGCTGGAGATACTGGAGAGTGAACAAGAGATGCTCCAGTAGGAAGGATGCACTTACAGGAGGGTAGAAGGGGAGCTGTATAAATTAAGTTCCATGTTCACAGCTTAGGCTAAGGACAGATGACACAGCATACTCAAGGCAGCAGGGGTGCTTGTGAAAAAACAAAGTCTTTCTGGCCAGGAGAACCAAGATACGCTGAAAAGAGTGGAGGAATAGCCAAAAGGAAAGTTCTGGAGAGAGAGATGTAGGGAATGCCCAAACTCTGTCTACCCGTATCTGTGACTGTCTCTTAAGCTATCATGCATGGTGTAGACTCAAGGCAACTAAGCTGAAGACAGAAGAGATGAACAGAGACTGCAGCTGCCACCTAAGAAACAGTTTGGTGTTGAAGTTCATAAGATAATCACCACCCAAAACAAAAGAAATAACACTTGATGGAGGAAAATAACAACATCCAGAATCTCCACTACTTAATATTCACAATGTTTAGGATACATTCCAAAATTATCCAACATACGAAGAATCAAGAAAATGGGACATGTTCTCAGGTGAAAAGAAGATCAGTTGAGTCTGACCCCAGAATGATCCAGATGTTGGAGCTAAATGACAAAGGTTCGAACATGGTTATTATAACCTAAATGATGCATAGGATGAATGAATAGATAAGAAATTTCCTCAGAGAAATAGAAACAATAAAAAAGAAGCAAATGGGAAAAAAGGACCAAACGAAAATCTAGAACTGAAAAATATAATATCCGAAATTAAAAATTAACTGGACAGACTTCAGAGTTGAATAGAGTTGTAGAATAGAGTTGTAGAAGTGAATTTGAAGATAGCTTAGTAAAAAATTATCCACTGTGAATAATGGAGAAAAAGACTGAAAAACAACAGAAAATGAGCTGCAGAGACCTGTTAGATAATATCAAATAGTCCAATATATGTGTAAATGGGATTCTATAAAGAGAAGGGGGAGAGAATGAAAGAGTGAAAATATTTGAAGAATTCATGACTAATTACTAAATTTGGTGAAACAAAAATGTAAATATACACAATGGTCAATGAAAACCAAGCAGAATAACCATAAAGCAGCCCTCACCAAGGCTCATCATAGTCAGACTATAGAAATCCCAAGATAAAAAGCAAACCTTTAATGCAGCAAGAGAAAAATGACACATTACATACAAGGGGAGAGTGCTCTGGTTACTGGATGGTTTCATGGCAGAAACTATGGAGACCAAAAGAGGGCAGAGCATTACCCAGCAATCACCCTGCAAAATAAAGACTAAGTAATGAAATTTTCACATAAAATGAAACTAGAATAAATTATCACCAGCAGACCTGAACTTCAGGATACCCTAAAGGATGTTCTCCAGGATGAAAGAAAATGATATAAGATAGAAACTCAAATCCCCAGAAAAGAATGAAAAGCACTGAAAATGGTAAATGAGTAAACACAGAAGACTTTTAAAACATTTGCCTTTTTCTTCAATTTATTTACAAACCATGTAACAGTTTAAAGCAAAAATTGTAACATTGTCTTGTGAGATTTATAATGTATGTAGATGTAATACAAATAACCCTTTAGCATAACGGAAAGAAGGGTAGATATGGACCTATCTGGATACAGCACTTCTACAATTTATCTGAAGTGGTAAAATATTAACTGCACATAGACAGTAAATAGTTATGGATGTATATTGTAATCCCTAGGGCAGCCACAAAAAACAATAATACAAAGAAATATAGCTAAAAAGCTAATAGATTCAAGGCACATATGTTAGGAAAATATGAGAACTCTATGCTGTTCTTGATGACATTCTCTAGTCATTCCTTGAATTAGACTAATTATTATTATTATTAATGATAATAATGAGTGAAGCCTAACTCACGGAATGACCAAAGGGTGGCACCCTCATTCTGTCATCTTTAATATTTTACATTATAGATGCCACAAGTAAAGGCAACAAAAGCAAAAATAAACAAGTGAGACTACATCAAACTAAAAAGCTTCTGCACAGCAAAGGAAGCCATCAATGAAATGAAAAGGCAAACTACAGAATGATGGAAAATATTTGCAAATCGTATCTAATAAAGGACTAATATCCAAAATATATAAAGAACTCATACAATTCAATAGAGAAAGACAACACAATTAAAAACTGGGCAGAGGATCTGAATAGACATTTCTCCAGAGAAGACATACAGATGGCCAGATACATGAAATGTCCTCAACATCACTAACCATCAGGGAAGTGCAAATCAAAACCGCAATGAGATAATCACCTTACACCTGTTAGAATGCCTATCCTCAAAAAGGAAAAAATAACAAGTGTTGGTGAGGATTTGGAGAAAAGGGGACCCTTGTACACGGTTGGTGGGAATGCAAACTTGTGCAGCCACTATGGCGAACAGTATGAAGTTTCCTCAAAAAATTAAAAATAGGACCCCCATATAATCCAGCGATTCCACTTTTAGGTATTTAACCAAAAGAAATGAAATCACTATCTTGAAAAGATATATGCATCCCCATGTTCATTGCAGCATTATTTACAATAGCCAAGACATAAAAACAACTTAAGTGACCATGGATGGATGAACAGATAATGTGATATATAGGGAGATATATAGATGTACACAGAAAATTGCATGTGTATATGTGTGTGCGTGTGTGTATATACATGCATATACATAAAAATACACACAAAGGAATATTAGCCATTAAAAAAAAAAAAGGAAATCCTGCCATTTGTGACAATATGGTTGGACCTTGAGGGCATTTTGCTAAGTGAAATGAGTCAGACAGAGAAAGACAAGATCTCACTCACATGTGGAGTCTTTAAAAAAACAAAAAAACAAAAAACTGAACTTATAGATACTGAGAACATATTGGTGGTTGCCAGAGGTCGGGAATGGGTGAAATGGGTGAAGAGGGTCCAAAGGCACAGACTTCCAGTTATCAGATAAGTAAGTCCTGGGGATATCATGTACAGCATGGTGACTATAGTTAGCAAGGCTGTATTCTGTATTTGATACTTGCTAAGAGAGGAGATCTTAAGAGTTCTCCTCACAAGAGGAAATTTGTAACTATGTGTGCTGACAGATGTTAACTAGACTTATTGTGATCATTTGCAATATTTGCATATATCAAATCCCTATGTTGTACACCTAAAGTGAAAAGAGTGTTATATGTCATATACGTCAGTTATTTGTCAGTTTAAAAAATGTTACCGTATAAAGCATTACGTGGTATACTGTGGCGTGGACTTTCACATACATATGGTAAAGGCAAGGTAAGACCCCCCCCCCCCGTTTTAGAAAGGAGAAAACTAACTATGCAGAGAGTAATGAATTGATGATTCCCAAAGAAATATTAGGTCAAAGAATCTTGCCCCAACACCAGTCTGTGGACCTCAGCTGCCTATCTAGAATGGACTAAAAGAATTTCTTACACTGATGACTACTGAGGAAGGCCTAGTTTCAGGGAGAGAATAGATAGGTTATGGGTAGAATGACATTAGAAACAGAGCACATACCTATGGGTCATGTGTTTATGTGGAAGAATGCTATAGACCCCTGACGCTAGTTGATTATGATGAATTTTATTTTCACAGGGCAAAATTCACAACTATTAGTAACGAAAGAGGAAGTAATCTGTAAGCAGGGCCTCTTTCAGGAAGGAGGTACAATTATCCCTATCAAGACCTCAATCTTGAAAGCCTCTTCTGCCCACATAGTCGAGACTATGAAATACCCATCTCTTTGGGACGGCCTTTGAGTAATCTTAACAGAATTTTACCGTAAATGGTCTCGTATTCATGGCAAAGAATAAATTTCTTTGTTGTCTTGAGCTCAAGTACATAGAGAATGGGGGGGATGTTCTGTATAGCAGTTTGGCCTTTAATATGCTGAGCACTAAAAGTTTTAAAAAGCAATCTTTGAAAATAGATATCATATCTAAGCTGGCCATCCATTCTGTTTTTATGTCTCAGCAGTTTGGTTGGGCAGGGGGAGGGAGATGGTTGTGGGGGGCGAGAAGCTGATTATAAGTTTCAATAAATTAAACTTCATATGCTTTCATATTTTGCTTTGACTCTTAAGATATTCAGGTCACCAAAATAGAATTAGTTACCATTGATCAAGACAGGAACAATATGGGAACAATATGGGCTTAGAATTTTTCATTCATCATCTACAGAAGAGGTTTATATAGATAGTCTAATGGAGCATTTGACTTGCTGACTAGGTTGCTTTCAATTCTTAGGTCCTAGGACTTATTGAAGAGTTCCCAAGGAAAATGGGATGATGGCGATTTGTGCATTTTGTTTGGTCCCTGTTGTATGCTAGGCATTCTACAGAGGGATTTACACTTGTCATTTCATTTCATCCTCAGATCAGCTCAGTGAGGCAGTTGATATGATGCCCATTATACAGAGGAGGAAATTGAGCTTTTACAAGTTGGACAGCTAGTAAGTGGTAGAACCAGGGTGTGGACCCAGATCTACCTAACTCTAAAACCCATCTCTCCTCCCGCTCCTCTAAATCAATTTGTTCTCCTTCTCTTTTATAATACATACTCCTTATGGGCCACCAGGCACCTAAATTGATTTTGAGGACACCAGCATTGCATTATAACCACCTCAGTGATGTTATAAGAAAGGATCAGGGGCATTTCAGAATTTCAATTCAAAGAAATCATTTGATGCCCTGCGTGTCAAGGTTATGAATGCCAATTTGTTAAATGCTCTCATCTTAATGCAGATTGCCCTCCAAGAGGAGGCAGTCTATGCTTCCAGATGGTCAGGTCCCTGAGTTTCTTAATCCACATGATATCTGGCAAAGTGATGTCATCAGGAAGTGTCTCAAATATTGGAATGAAAATGATCTAAGCATAAACAGGATTGTTTGATAGGTGGCTGACTAAATTAAAGTACAATCAAATAGAACACCTTTTTCAGACTATCACATCGCTTAACATAGAAAATCTTCACTCCACTGTTCTTATCTAGTACAGCAGGAAATCTCTTCTGTTTGTCTGAATTGCAGACAGATGTTGCTTTATGCCAGTGATTCTTGTCTCCATCAAACCCAAAGTTCACTTTTCTAAAAAAATAACATCTTCTTGACCATACTATATAGAAATTCATAGATTTGATAACTCATATAAAATTTTAGAAAAGAATACAACACCCTATGTATGATGTAAAAAGGGAAATAAAAGTCATAACATTTAATCAGTAAAAATCTCAGGTGTGACAACCATAGAAGAGATTTTTTAAAAGACACAGTGTATTACCATAGATATTGCTATTACTAATACTGATAGTATGTAGTACCATGAATGCAACCACAATGCAGCTTGATACAGGTGTGTACACTGGTGACTCAAAAACTACTTTGTGTATTGCTATCTGTGGTGTGATTTTTTTTTTTTTTTTTTTTTTTTTGCTCTTCCCTCCCACCTTCCCAATGATGACAGCCTCTTGGTAAAGTTCCAAGGAAATCAAAAGCCAATCTCCTTCTTTGATTTTTACAGTAGTTGCGTTCCTGGAAAATTCAGACTGCATTACAACTGTATAAAAACATTTCGTGATTATGTCTAAAAGAGTTGGTTTTAGGCTCCACGATGTCTGTCGGGACAATGCTTTGTTGTATAAGACGGCCTAATCTAGTCTACCTGGACCCCATTCACTAAATGCCAGCCACATTACCTCAATCACTGGGGCTAGCAAAAAATGCCCCCACAAATTGCCAAGACATTTCTAGGGAGATGGTATCCCCCTCCGTGAAAACCACTGCTTTGGGCAGCCCACTGAGTTCCTGAAAAGCTGTGTGTAAATTTAATTTTCTTACCTGGACCTGCATTTTCACATATTAAGCTTTCGAAAAATGAGGTACATTTTTTAAAAAGACAAACCGGTTTCTGTAGCATGAACAAAAATGTCCCTGATTCACTGTAAGTAACGTTCTTGATTCACCCTAGATAGTGACATAAGACACTACGCACTGATGTCTGCCAAGGGAGAGCTCAGAGTTAACTTACATATGTACAGAAGCTGGTAAACAAAGAGCAGATGGGCCACAAGTATTATAAAGATGCACTGGCACAGGTACAGGCATCTGTATATTCATCTGACTCAAGGGCTAGGCAAAGGCCCCCTGGCTGTCTCACAGGTCCATGGGGTCAACTCAGGAAAAAGGTGAGCCCAGGGAGAGGTGGATGTCTCCTAGCCCAGAGTTGCTAGGAGACAAAAAGTCTGTGAAGGAAACAGAGGATGTGAGTCAGGGTAGAGTTTGAATGTGTAAATGTAAACATAGGGTTAAGGGTAGCAGTGATGTCACTGTCAGCCCAGGTGAAGGTGACCAAGGCTCTGAGAACTACCTGGTAGATATTGCTTCCTGAGTTACATGCTCTTGCATCTGGATCTTGAACTGGAGGGAGCTACTGATGGATGACCCAGAAGGATATTTGAGTCCCCATCCTGGAATGGTAGCAGTGCATGGTTTATTAGCTTCTTTCCCTCACTGTTCGCAAGACACCTTCTGCTACCTTTACATCTCAGGAAACCCAACCCACTTCGGCTGTGTGAGGCAGACATCTGTTCACCATATTGCACGGACCAGGGGAGTGTCTGTTTTTCTGTCTCTTTGGGAGAAGGAATGGTGGGCATGACTCCACACAGAAATTCTGGCAAGCCAATAAAGACCACCGTCCACGCTCCTTCAAGCTAACCACACACGGCTCAGTCTTACTGTAGTTTGCATGCCTGCCTTAGATTCCCCTCTTTAAGAAGCCTCCAAAAATCAGGCCCAGACAGACTCCAACACCTATTCATCTGAAGTTAACTAGGCAATGTGCCTGGTGTCATTTGAGAGAGCTGTTTGGCAGCCAGCAATTTTTTTTTTTTTTTTTTAATGACATGATTGCCCAGGCTTTCAAATCCCATTATGAAACTTTTTATCCTTTACTTGGGGCTTTTTCTTTTTTTAATCTGCCATTTTAGTTTGATGGAAAGAGATGATGAGGAGAAATATTTGCAAAATTGCTCTTTGGTGCCAGGTGATGCAGTGAGGCATGATTGCTGAACACATTTGGGGGATCTATAGGTGGCCCATTCTTTCCTGTCCTGAAGCTCTTAATGACTGACAGAGTTGGCTATCAGGGAAGCCAGCCCTGGCATGGATAGGAAGAGGGTAGGACTAATTTCAGGGCAGCTTGGAGATTCATTAGACGAGCTCTAGGGAGCTGCCTTGGGGCTAGCTCCACCCTTGGTCACAGAAAACAAGGAGACCCCTAGCTGTGTCCTGCTATGCATTCAGAACCCTGCATGGAGACAGCCCATCTGTTATTAGAAACGGTCATCAGCCAACAGCAGTGTTATGCCTGCTGCTTCACTATGGTAACACATAACTTCAGGGCTGTAATATGATCCACTTCACATCAAGGGGAATATATGGTACATCATACCTACCCTAAGTCAGAACACGGGCTTCAGAACTGGCTTTAAGAGAAACAGTCATATCTTCTCATGAACATTCTCTTAGGTGTTTCCAGGCGTCAGACAGTTCTTCTCTCATATCAGCTTGCCTATACAAAGCTGTAGGTGATGTTACAGCATGGTACTCACATCTTCTCAAGTGTTCATATACATTCGGTTTGCTGGGAGAAGTAGATGCAGGATTCCTGGGGCACTCGGCCTCATAAGAGCCAGAAGGTTATTTATCTTCACAGCTGTGACCGAGCATCTAGCATGGTACCTGACTATGTAGTAGAAATGAATAAACATGGAAGGCAAACAATGGCTGAGTGGACACGCCATTCTTCCGCCCTCCCACCTCCTTCTCTCCCTGACTCCCCCATCCCACTCCACCCCACTCCCATTTCTCTGAAAAGCTGGGTCAAAGTCACTATAAAATCTAGTCATAGAATAGACATAGTCAGTGTTAAGTGGCTTAAAGAAGTGGTGTACATATTGGTTATGAGTTTGGACTTGGGAGTCAGGAAGACCTGCATTTGAGTCTTATCTTCTACCACTTGTTGTTTGGGTGACCTTGGACAAATTGTTTAATATCTCTTAGCCTATTTCCGAATCTAGAAAGTGGAGATAATAAGAGTCCCACCTTATCCATTTGTTATGAGGATTAGAGATAATTCACGTAAAGTGCTTGGCACTGTGCCTGGGATTTTAGTATTCAATTTATTATTTTTCCATAGGCTGTTCATTACCACTATGTGGGTATCAGTCCAGCTAGGTGACCACAGCTAGGCCTGTGCCTCTCCGAGGAAAATAGCTATCTCCTTCATCTCTGGAGCAACTGGAATGATTCTTTGTACTGACTTGACCATTGATTAGCTTGGTTGCTGTGGTTACGTTACTTAACCTTTGGGACTTCTTTGTTGTAGACAGAGATGGCTGCTCTATCTACAAAGATATTCACACGTGAAAATGATTGGGAAGGGTCCTAAAGAATGAGTTTTTGGTTTATGCTATTGTCTAGATGCCTAACATTTTAGGATTAAGTTAGGGAGTGGGAAGGAACATAGAAGTCTGGGGGTCCTGTGGAACGTACATTAAAGGCATTTATCCCAACTTTACTGACTCACGCATCAATGAATTGAAGGATTCGTGATTCATAACAATAAGGCCAACTGCTCTAGCTATGTGTAGACCAGTAAACATGTCCTTTTGGGAAAACTAAATAAGTCACATGACATCAGTTTTTATTTCAGTGATACTCCATGATGTTAAAAAGAAAATTGTTTTAGCTTTAGATAGTTAAAAAAAAAAAAAAAACTCAGGCCATATTATTTTCCACCAGTATACAGTTTTTCACTCATACACAGTAAAACAAAATCACAAGAGTGGAAATGAAATGGCAAAGAATGTAAAAGAAAACAGTGGATCCAATCATCTTCATTATTATGTGAATGTTATTTGAGCTTACCATGCTAAGCTCTTTGCATATATTATCTCACTTAATTCCAGAATATAGACACCGTTATCTCTGTTTGTATGGGAAGAAGAAATTAAGGCTTATAGATATGAAGTAACTCGGCCAAGTCACAGGCTGTGAATTGCAGAGCATTGCCCTTTTTATGATGTCTGCTTTCCTTGTTTTGTTTTCTCAATGACGGTTGAGGTCATCCCCTCTTGGTGACAGAGCATGAGGTAGAGTGACGTTTATAGCACTGGATGACTCAGATTGCTATTAATCTCCTCCTGAACTGGCAAAAAGTCAAGAATGATCTTGTGCCGTTGACACGGGCTATGGTATCCCATACGCTTGCCTCCACAGCCATAGGTCTGAATCACTCTGCAGTGACTGAGGTTCTACCCCGCTTACATACCATCAGTCCCTTAATCCCTACAATGATCTGTTGGGTGGCCTTTTGTCCATTAGTCTACTGTTCACTTTCCTTCCTCATCATTTATGGAGCATGTCTTATAAGTAAAGGCCACCCATACTGGGCATATGGAGTCAGACAAGTGAAAAAGATTGTCCCTGTCTTCCAAGAGCAACTGCTTTAGTGAAATTGCCATAAATGACTAACTAGGTAGGTCAGTAGGTAAGTAAAGAGATGCATAGATAGATGAGACAGTGACAAATACAAAAATAAAAGCCAGAATAATGTGAGCAGGGATGGAAGGGTGACTAATTCCAGCTGAAGGCTGGAGATCTGAAAATCCCTCTTAGAAGAAGTAGAATTTGATATGGGCTTTGAAAGATGAATGAGGGCTGAATCTGGGAGAAGGATCATGCTACTAGGCAGAGAAGGCTCTCTTAACTGTCAGATCCAGAGATGGCCATCTTACATGTTTTTTCCACTGAACCCAGGTATAGTATGAATTCCCTTCCCTATACACTAGTCTAAGGGATCACCACCAATTCAACAGAACTGATTGACTTATGGGATGAATCCTCTTGACCGTTCGTGACTTAGCACTTTAGTGACTTCAAAGGCAGGGCTGTTACGCTAGGAAACGGGAATGGTTATATCCCAGTAGACTCAAGTAAATGGCCATTTGGGTTCAGAGAGGGACAAAAATAAAGCACACAACACATGTAAGTACCTATTTAGAGATACGTCCTTGGAACCTCTAATCTCCTACCTTTCTGTCATCTATACCTCTCTGGATGCTTTATTTAACAGAGACATTTCTTGTGCATCTATTTTGTGCAGGGCGCTTCGCTAGTTACCATACAAAGAAGTATAAGATATGGCTTCTGTTCTCAAAGAGCCATCAACTAATGGGAGTAACAAGGCCAATGTTCAGAAAACTCTGTTCAAGTCCATATAATCAAAATGTCAGCTGCATAAACGTTTTGAAGTTCTCCATTATCCCATCTACCACGAAGTGAACTGGCATGAGAAAATTCTGTCTCTAAAATGTAGCATCTGGCTTCAAGAGAAAGGGACCCGCACAATAAGAAATGACTTTTTTCGCTCAAGATTTCTCAGCTTTAGTCCATCTATGTGATTTCACATTCAAATGCAAGTTTTGAGGTATACCTACAATTTCCCTTTGGACTGGGCAGCATTGTAGGCTGTGAATCCCAGTTGATCATCTTACCTGTCATAATGAGCCTGTAGAAGTAGGGAGAAGAAATGACAAGATAGAAATCCCTTTCCAAATTAATGTTGGAGCCAAATGGAATAAACTACTTTTATATCTGACCCTGAATGTGTAGAAGAAGAATACAGAAAGTGTATTTTCAACTAATTTAAATAAAAGATGAACTTGAACCAGAAAGCCAATAGCCAAATTAGTCATCTGGTTACAGAGAAAACATACTCTACTTCATTGTTGTAATAGCAAACAGCAGTGGAGTAGAAAATTGACTGGTCTTCTTATACTGGGATAAAATCTGATGCTTGGTTGCTAGGGAAGCTCTGCTCATATTAGCCTTGACTACATCCTCTGTAATGAATTAGAGCCTTTAACATCTCATCAGCACATCACGAACACAAGTTTTAAGAGCCATATTGAAAAATGTGAGATGTTGCATTATTGTTAATGTTGTGAGAACAAGTGGTAAGAGGTCAAATTTACAGTTCTGCAATGGTTCTTTTGCATAGTACTTTATACTTCTGTTCTTCTTTATGTATTTTCACCTTTCAATCTTTAATCATCTCTAATCCATTTTTTGTAAATGTTTTTATACAGGGGTATGTTGATTATTCTTGACCGAAGCATTTGCATAAACAAGTTTGAAGCTGTATTACCAGTCTGCATATGGGTCATTCTGTCCACTGCAAATGTGATGATGGAACACAAATAAAATTTGCATTTACATACATACATATACTTTTTTAGATTCCTTTCCATTATAGTTCATTACAAGATATTGAGTATAGTTCCTTGTGCTATACAGTGGGTCCTTGTTGGTTATCTATTTTATATACAGGAGAGTTCTATAATGTTTAAAGTGAACCTATTTTGTTTTGAAGGCGTTTGACAAAGTGAAATAGCAGAGAGCAATATCCAAGATCAAACAGCAAACTGGAAAGTAAGGGATATAAGGAAAGAGGGAAATACTTACCATTTGTATCCAAAGCAAGACTTCCCAGATAATTCACCTGACTGGTCCAGTCGTGGATCAAGTAGCTTGATCCTAGCTTCATCAAATTGGATTACAATTAAGACTCCAACACACAAAATACATATTTTAAAATTTCTTCATTAACTGTCTTTCTTTCCACACAACGTTCTATCACTGTTTTCTCTCATTGTGATTTTCCGATCTTAGAGTGGTGTAAATCAAATATAATAGCAAGAGTAAAGAAAACAAAATCACAACATGGAGAGAGGGAGCAGTCGAGAGTCAGGGCATGCATGAGGATAAGCACTCCAGGCACATGCACTCAGATCCTCTCTATTGAAATGGAATGTGCCACCACAGCATTCCAGGACCCCCTTTCCAACCTATAATTAATGTGTGTCTCCTCTGTGGCATGAAACTACAGATGTTCTCAGAGGTGAGCTACGGGCATTTCAGAGCATGGCACAGGGCTGGGAGGAGAGCATCGTGGGTAGATGACCACACACCATCATTTCCTTTCCTGATCTCACCAGAATGTCATCAGCAGAGCCACAGCCCAACAGGCGGGTAGTAGAAGGTATGGAGATGCATTTTAGACAGAAAATAGGCACTCTATGCATATACAAGTATGGTAGATGTTGAGTCCCATGTGTTACTGTCTTTTCTCCTAATTTGTTTCAGTCCTTGAATGTTTTATTATAATTGATGTGTTCATTTTCTGTACTTATGCCCAGGAGTGTTTCAGTGAACATAATTTTAAAATTCAAGAAATCCATTAAACAAATGGTTTATGTTGATAAAATAGATTAATTCAAATGATTGAAAACACATAGTACCAGCTCTGAATGAAACAATTCTTTAAGAAAAAAAAAAAATCACATTATCAAAACTCTAGCCCCAGATTGCCACTTGATTAGTCTAAAAATACAAGGTTGGCGTGAAGCCCAGAATGTTGGCAAGTGGAGCTTTGATTGACCTAGACAGACAAGGGATTCCAGAGCCGAGGGCCCCTTGTTAAACAAGGCCTGGCTGCAGTTGCCCAGGGTCTAAATTGGGGATCCATTAGCAGAGATCCACAGTGGACTTCAACTGTCACGATTTGTGTATACAGAGAGAACTTCTCTTTAGTCAGGATGGTGACTACATGAGGCTTTCAATAGGTTGGAATTTTAGGTAGAGTTCATGTTGAAGGGAGAAATCAAAATTTAATTTGGTTGGGGGTGGGTAGAATGTGTGTGAGAGTAATACAGATATAACTAGTGTTGTTGGTCACTTTCTTTCATGCTAAATGTTTGAGGAATTGATTTCTCATAGATCTCTGTGTCATATGTAGAATGTTGAAAGATACATGTCATTTATCTATCTATAACCAAGTGAGCCTGACTTGTACCAGCTAGCTAATCGTGGATGACTATAATAGCAGTGGACACTTGGTCTTCATAGCTAAGTATGCCTTCTATACACTTTGCCCGTGACTTTAATTGGGCAATGAGAGTCCATTGTGATCTGAGCCCCTCCTGATCCTATGGTTTTTGTTTCTTCGTTTCTTTCTTTTGCCTGTCCCAAAGACTCTTTTCATGAAGGCTGATTTGTCAGCCACAAAAAAAGTGAGATTTTGTATGATAATATTTGTGAAATTATGTGTGCAAGTGCACCATAAACGTTTATTGTTTATGCAGATCAAAGTTGGTATATTAATCTAAAAGTACAAAGAGTGTGTTTCACTGTTTGTCTTATAGATTCAAACTGGTACTTGGAGTTTATAGTATCGACTAATTTCATATTTTGCATATTCAAATTCTGATGACTGCAGTTAAATTTAATTCGTTTCAAAGGAAAAAGAAGCATCCTTTTTATCTTCTTCCACTGACTTGCTTTACCCTCGTTTATTTTTCTGGGTTGAATTGAAGATAGACTAGTTTAAAAAAACAACAACCCTCTAGAATCTCTTGACCATTTTTTCCATAACCCCAGTTGCTGCAGAGAGGATCTTTTTATTTGATTTATCATATAATCTCAGACTCCGACACTGTTTTCTTATCCATAAACTGGGATAAAAATACCCTTCCTGCCTTCTTTTCCCAAGTAATGTGAGAGTGTCCCTTATTGGTACTGAAAATTTTTTTCAAATATGCTGAGTGATACATAAATGTATCTTTTTTTTTTTTAATGCCTTCAGTGTGTTCAGGAGTTTTACTAAATGTCGTGTCATATTTTCTGAATGATTTTGTTTCAGTAAAAAAGCACCAGATTTAAATGTACTTGAGTCAATTAAAATCTGGGTTTTGTTTGTTTAGTAGGATTTATCTGAATTACATCTATCTATGCTTATTCTCTGTTCCTATTCTCTCTTCCTTCTTCTTCATGTCCTTTGGACTTAACAAACAGAAGGATGGAGATGATAAAAAGAGGCCGTAGTCCAGTTGTCTGCTTTGGGGGTTGGAGGGGTGATTGGGAGGAAACAAATCTCTGAGATCTTCAGTCCTGTGTCTCACTTTTGCCTATAAACAGTTGGGGAAATGGGAAACCCTATTCTCTAAGGAACAAAATTGATTAAGCTTCTGGCCTCTCCACACATGGAGGAGACCACGCAAGGGAGGTGAAAGGGGAGTAGCATCAGGTCTGGCTGCCTTGTCTTAGTGGGGCTTGTTTTCTTCCTATGTTGTCAAGTACGGGCGTCATAAAACAATCATCTTTACTGAACACTTGAAGAGCAGTTGGTCTGAATACAGAAGGAGGAATTGGAATTTAAACCCTACAGAGCCATTTCTAAGCACAGCCCCTTCCTGACAGTGCCTTTCTTCATAGAGCTTCGTGGAGTTCATAGAGTCAGCTTCAAAAGGGCCCCCGACAGAGAAATGAGTGGCCACCGTTACAAAGCCCACTGAGAATTTGAGATGTCCAAGTGAAGTGGCTTTATAAAAGATCCTTGTTTTTGCTTAGGTTCTAAGTTACCTGCAGGAGGAAGGAAAAGTTACAATATAAAGCCAGAAACTTGACTGCCCTCTTTTTGCATGGGAAGGGAATGGCAGAATCTCCCTCAGAAGAGAGAGCTTTTCGTTCTGGAAAATACCTTGCTAGGATTCCTTGAGTATGATATGGGAACCCCTGCCCCCTTTCTCGGGTCATATTTCCAAAGAAATAAAAGAGGAGCTAAAGCATCACACCTGACATAACAGGAGTGAAATCTATTTATTTATTTACTTACTTATTTTTGGCTGTGTTGGGTCTTTGTTGCTGCGCGCGGGCTTTCTCTAGTTGTGGCGAGTGAGGGCTACTCTTCAACGCGGTGCGTGGGCTTCTCATTGCGGTGGATTCTCTTGTTGTGGAGCACAGGCTCTAGGCACGTAGGCTTCAGTAGTTGTGGCACATGGGCTCAGTAGTTGTGGCACACGGGCTCTAGAGCGCAGGCTCTGTAGTGTGGCGCACGGGCCCAGTTCCTCCGCGGCATGTGGGATCTTCCCGGACCAGGGATCAAACCTGTGTCCCCTGCATTGGCAGATGGATTCCTAAGCACTGCACCACCAGGGAAGTCCCAGGAGTGAAATTTAAAAATGAGGACCCTGGCAAAGCCAGAGGGAGATGAGGAGAAAGCCCAGGAAAGTAACAGGAGACAGAGATGTGGGAGAAACAA
This sequence comes from Grampus griseus, assembly GCF_964374135.1. Classification (NCBI taxonomy): domain Eukaryota; kingdom Metazoa; phylum Chordata; class Mammalia; order Artiodactyla; family Delphinidae; genus Grampus; species Grampus griseus. The sequence goes on along the minus strand of NC_139019.1, from coordinate 119,689,382 downwards.
TGGCAAGTGGTGGAAGGACCACTGGCTGCGTGTTGCCTCTGTCCTTTCATCATTCACAACAGCCTTAGGGGCAGTAGAGGGAATCCAGGGACAGGTTTGAGGAAAGAAGGCATGCCCTTTCCATGTCACCCTTCTGTTCCTATAGGAAAACAGAAAAAGTGCTATGGGAGCAACAAGAACCAACTGACCAGCCCTCACTTTGGGAGTCTGGACCTTACCAACAAGGGGAAGGATGAGTGGGTGCTTACCACTTGTTCGGGAACTGCAGGCAGGGCATTCCTTAGAGGGAACAGGGTATGCAAAGACTTGGGGGTCTGAAAGGACCTGAGCAGCTTAGAGAAAAGCTCTTTAAATTGTGATGGCTCTTTTCAGGCATGCTAAGACATTTTTTCTTCACTGTTAAAAACTGGGGAACTCAAGAAGGAATTTAGACAGGAGAAAGACAATCAGATTTGTGTCTTCAAAAAAGAGCTCTGGTGCATGCCTTCCAACCATTTATTTATTCAACAAATATTCATTGGGCTCTGATGTGCCAGAACCATACTAGGTGCTGGGAATACAGTGATGAATTAACTAGTTCTTGCTGTTATGGCACTCACAGCTTGGTTAGGAGATAGATGTGTTCAAATTAGTCACAGAAATTAAAGTTTAATTATAAGTAGTGGAAAACTATAGAAGAGGGTGAAGAAATGCTTTGAGAATTAGAAGGGAGAACTAATTTTGTTTGGAGGTTGAGTGGGAATTGGGTGACATGAGGCCACCCAGCTGGAACTTGACAGATAGGCAGCCATTGGCCAAGCTAAGAGAGAGGTAATGTCTATGTAGACTTTGGGAGAGCGAGAGGCTTAACAGTTAGGAAGCTGTTCTAATGGTCCAGGCAAGTTCCTGTTGCCTCACCTACAAAAATTCAGGGATTGATCTCTGTTGGTCTCCAAAGCCACCTACAGCTCTGAGTTCTATAGAATTAAGAGTCTGCTATGTGTTTGACATTGTGCTAGGTGCTGATTAGGAAGAAAATAAAAGATATATAGATATGAATCCCCAACAGAGTGACCAACAAATTGGACATTTGGTGCAGGTTCAGAGAGTTTAGCTCTAGGTTTGTGTTATGTTTTATAGAGACTTAACAGAATTCTTAAAACACTTTTAATTATTTCTTGTTGAAATGACAGATCCATCTACCACTCCCCAGGGCCCAGCTTCTGTTTCTTAAGCTTTTTCTCTTGAATTGCCTCCAGTCATGATGGATGGATGGATGGATGGATAGATAGATAGATACATAGATAGATAGATAGATGAAGAGATACAGATATATTTGAAACTTAGAATGTCTAATACAGTACTGAACACCTGTAGGACTATACTGCTCATCTTTACAGTAGAGATAAAGGTGTTATTAACCATCTGAAGAACTGCCATGTAATTGGTGACTAACTTACAGAAACAGTGCCTTGCACATAAAAGGCACTCGAAAATATTTGGATGAATGAATGAAATATTCATCTGCCTCAGTGTGTTCAATTGAGAAACAGAATCAGATGTCCGCCACAGACTCCCTAGGGCTGCGGTCACATCAGTGTGATTATGGCGCTCTTCTTAAGTGCTGCATGTGATGGATAAATTGTGTTCCCACTCTTCCCCAGCCCACTCTAAAGGAGTCTTGTCCTGCCCACTCATTTTCTCTCCATCCTTGATAAACTTCAAAGAGCTTCCCTCCCTGATTTTTTAGGGCTTTTGTATTCAGAAGTGGAAGAAAGTTGAAAAGATGCTCAGGCTAGGATTGAGGAATGAGTGGTATTATTTTTGTTTTATTTTTTCTTATTCATGGGCCACCCTTTCAGTAATTCTTACACTTGTGCATAAATAGGGTCACATCATAATTTCTAATTATGGACACCATTTTAAATAAACTTTTACTTTGCTTATTTGTTGATATATGCACTTTAGCACCCCCAAGAAGAGTTCATTTGTCTGTCTGTTTATCTTTCTGTCTTCTTTTTGGAAGAGCAAGTTACCAAAGCAGCAGTGATGGGCAAGGGAGGAGGATAGAGGAAAGGAAGAATTTTAAGCAACATTTCTTTAATGCCTGAATCCGAGATGAGCTATTGGGAAATTCTGTCTTGACTGCTGGACTGTTTGAATAATCAGGACACAGCTTCGGAAAGGGCTCAGGTAAGAACTGACTGCTCCCTTCCTGAAGGTAGTCTTTCCTCATGACTGCCCTTCCCCTTAGCAAGGACAGATTCGAATTTCATTAATGTAGACACTGGAGCTGAGACAGATACAGGACTTGGCTAATGGGTATGAGTTATAGGGAGGCATGTTTAAGCTCAATACATTTTTCTAACAGGTAGAAATAATTCATGAAAGAGTGGCTACCCTATCAAAGTGTTGACAGAATTAATGAAATAGACCTCATCCTGGGTAGATGGTTAGGGTAATTAACATGGAAGGTCCTCCCCTTCACGGATCTAATTTAGACACAAAATGCAGGTTGAGTGGAGAAATATACAACTCTTATGTAAACCCAAGATAGAATCCTCCCCCCGCGCCCCCCCCCCCCCCCCCCACCGCTCACAACTCTAAACCCAGGGTAAGCTGGCTGTTTTTCAAGCTAGTTTCTCAACAGTTCTGATGGGTAGAATGTACTCTTCAAGGTTCCATTTTCCCCCCCACTTACCAAAAAGGCTCTTCTAACTTGTTGGCCTACAACTACCACCAAGCTCAGTGTCAAGGTTTACTTTATTTTTTTTAATTTTATTTTTATTTTATATTGGAGTATAGTTGATTTACAATGTTGTGTTGGTTTCAGGTGTACAGCAAAGTGATTCAGTTATACATATACATATATCCATTGTCTTTCAGATTCTTTTTCCCATATAGGTTATTACAGAATACTGAGTACAGTTCCATGTGCCATGCGACTATTTTATATGTAGTAGCGTGTATATGCTAATCCCAAACTCATAATTTAAGGTTTACTTTAAGTTTTAAAAAAAAGAAAAAGATTTGTTCAAGTATAGGGTAAGTGAACTTGGTTATGGGATGGTTTAAAGTGTTTGGGAAAGCCTTCCTTTATATCCCAGAGAGGCAGGAGGTCTGGCAGTGACTACATGTTGGGCACCTACTAGTCTCCAAAGTTTGGAGCATGGCAGAAAAAGGCTAAAATGCAAGATTAGATTGAGAATAATACAGTCTGATGTGAATAGCCAAATTTAATTAACCACTTATGGTATGTCATGCATTGTGCTAATGTGCACTGTCTCGTGTAAATCTCGTGGCGACCCTCCAGTGCAGGCGCTGTTATTTTCCCCTCACAGATGAGTGAACAGGAGGGGGTGGGGGAGGGGAGAGAGAAAGAGCTCATCAGACATTTCTCAGTGAGTATATAGTAGTGCAATAATCAAACCTAAGTTTTCAGCTGCTAAGCTTAAGGAAAGAGACGCAAAAAGAATGATATTTAACAATGGATGGAATAGACCCAGAAGTAAGGAGATCCATCAGAACCAGCTGGAATAAATCTCAGAAGGGTTCTTGGATAAGGTACAATTTCACCCATTTCAGAGGGTATGTGGGTTCCAAATCGGCAAGAGTGGGTATTAGGGGGACAGGGACAAGGAATAAGAGTAACTCTTTCTGCTCACAAAGAGGACTGGCCTCTCTCAGAGCGTGAATTTGGCTGGGAGGCAGTGGAGAGATGTGAACTCCCTGGGCCTGTTCAGTCTGGAAGAGACCTGAGGCTTTGCACCCTGGAAACATGGCCCAGGAGGTATGCATTGTGTGTTGTCCCCAGTGCTTATTATGTTGCTGTTTGGCTCGCTTGACAGGTCTGTAGTTTACACCAGTAACATGAGCAGTAGATCCAGTTTCCACTTAAACTACAATACAATCCACTTTGCTATATGGTATAAACTAACACAATGTTATGAAGCAACTATACTCCAATAAAAATTTTAAAAAAGAAAAAAATGACAATACAATCATCATGCATTAAAGCAGGAAGTATTCGGAGTATTCTAAGAATGCATGTACTCATTTATTGGAAACCACGATTAAAATAAATTTTAGTTTTATTCCTCTCTTCTAAGGCCCTTTTCGACAATTTAGCTAACGGCAATCCTCAAAGACAGTGTTTCCTGTCTTTGAGGATTTGGAGGCTAGGTTAACCTCCAAATCTCAGTGACTAGACAAAACCAAGATTTATTTCCCCCTCACTTAAAGTTTGCTGCAGGTTTGATGGTTTTCCCCAATACTCTTTTCCAAGTAGTGACCCAGGATCCAGTCTGCTGATATTTTCTGGTTCTATTATCTCAACAAAAGGGCCTGGAGAATCCATACCAGTCTACTACACTTCGGTTTGGTAGCCCATTGCCATGACTAAGTACAGGGACCCACGCTGCTGCAAGGTACTGGAACATACAAGGAAACACAAGTCCATAGAGTGGGGAGTAAATGTCTCTGGCACTTTGCATCCTTTGCCCCTTTTTCCTACACAGAGAACATATTGAATCCCTCCCTAAGAAAGACAACCCAAAGTCCCATCCAATAGAGGCACCGAGCTCAAAATCTAGGATTTCTGGGTGGTGGCCAGTAGTCATTACCTGGTTCAGATGTGACTCCTTTTGGGCTAGAGAACTATGAATTAAAAAGGCAAGTTATCTGCCGCTCTCCAACAGGTAACCCCAATGGAGAATGATGGAACAGGGACCTGGTAAATGCAATTGATGCTCCCATTTGGAAAAGGGAGATGCACGACAGTCACTGGTTTGTTGCACTCTGAGATGTCCCTGGACAATGGCTGTGGTGGCTACCTACCCAAATGTGGGGGGAGGTTCCTCAAGGAGACCCCGATTCTGTTCTCTGGGAGGAGAGGGCAAGTCCCCGGTCTGTTACTTTCTGCAGCACCTGGCTCCACCATCTGGGAAGTTCTTAATCTCCCCTGATTTTCCTTTGCTCCATATAAAATGGATATTGTGGCATATGCCCTCCTTAAGGGCTTTCTAATCAAGGGAGTTTGAGAGCTAAGGGTCATTTTAAGTCTCTTGATTTTTAGACAAATACAGCTTTCTCAGAGATTCAGAAGACTTCCAGTACATTTGCTTGCAATCAGTTCCATGTGCCAGGAACCCCATCCACATCTTGTTTGAGACATGGCTTTCAAAACTGCCTCATTTCTTTGTTGGTTCCTTCCAACTGAACAGCCACACATGAAATCTGATCTTTGCCCTGAGTCATTTGGATCATGTGTGTTTCTGGACATTTGTTATTCACAGCCTTTTTATATCTTATTTCCCACAGTTCATGGTCCAGTTGCAGTGGGTTTTCCAATCTTTAAAGGCATCACATTTCTGGGCTCTGTTGCCTTTCATTTCTGCTAATTCTTTCTAGAGCATGCCTTTCTTTTTTCTTTCTCTTCTTTATAGCATGTGCTGACTGCAGCCAGTGGTGGCCAATATACACTATTGATGTTCTGTTTTCTAAAACTCTTCCCCCTACAGCCTCCAGCTCAGCACTCACGTGGTCTCCTTCCCAAGTTATCACAGATGACAGTTTTAACAAAATGTCTTCGTCACTGAATAACAGTCTCCACATTTCTAATCTTTGTTATCAGTTTCTTCACTGCCTGTCACCTGACTGCTGAGCGAATGGTGTACATTTTAGGGCTTGCTAAAGCAGCACTCCACCTTTGGTGTCAAGTTCTGCATTTGTCTTAAGTTAGTTTATGCTGCAGAAACAAACCCACCTCCAAATACCTGTCACACAACATATAAAAGTTTATTTTTTACTCAGAGTCTACCATGGGTCTAGTGACTCCCTTCCAAGCAGTGATTCAGGGCTCCAGGCTGTTTCCATCTTGGAGGTTTACCACTGGAACACATGGCTTGCAGGGTCATCCGGAAACGGGAAAAGGGCACTTAGATGGTCATGCACCAGCTCTGAAACGTGTTGGCAAATGCACGTCACTTCTGCTCTTGGCCTTGCCAAACAGCCCTTGCCTCTTCAGTGAACAGGAAGTGTCTCTGGCACAGCTACTTGATCAAACCTTGAAGGTAGAGCCTGGAATCTGTATTCTAACACATATTCGGTGTTCAAGAACATTTGTTCTAGGATAAGTGGTCCTATGTTATTCATAATAAGACTGAAGCCTGGAGATGGTGCCATTTATGCAGGGTCACACAAATTTAGTGACAAAGCTGCTTGTGCTTCTTGGTTCAGGTCAGCTCCAAATCTCTGATGTATAAAAGCCCCATCGTAATGCAAGTCATGCTCTTTATTCAAGATCATACTGAGAAGCCATATTTTCTATTCTTCTTCTTTTCCTGGGGCCCTAAGAGTTGAAAGAACTGTGTAGGAAAACAGATGAGAGCAGCATGCTAGCAAATTCGAACAAAAGCCAAAAAGACAGAAAGAGAAGAGGGAAAACAATTTTCCCAGAAAAGAGGAAGCCACTTGATCAAGCCTAAATTTGCTAATGGTTCACACCCATAAGCTTAAAAAAGTGAAAACCCCTGACTAGATATTTTCAGTCCTTCGCTGGACCAAACGACAGGGTCAGAAAGCTGTGTGTGTACCCAGGTATCCATACGGTAATGGTGAGGATTTGGGGGATCCTTTGCACTTCTGTAGAGCTGGCTTCACCTGTGAGCTCATTCCCAAACAAAATCTGCTTCTGTACATCTGTTATAAATGTTCACATTTGCTGGGAGTGAAAATATTATCCTGTCAAAGTGAAAGGGATACGCTTCAGAATTGAGGGAATTGGCTTTGGAACTTGCAGATTTTATCCTTGGATCATACCCGCAAAGAAAAAGATAAATTGTGGGGTGAGGAAGAGGGAAACTCTTCCTTGCTAAGAGGACAGAAATAACTTGAGCTAATTATATTAACCTTAAAACGTAAGTGAAAATTAATAACAAATAAGAAAAATTTTAACTCTGAAAATAGCCTCTCCTCTGCACTATTGAAATCCTATACCCTTTGGTGGAATAAGCTTAGGTCAGGAGCTAACCTGCCAAAATGAAATTCTAGAAATAGGGAATGCTTCAGGCGTCCTGAGTCCAGCTGAGTATCTTGCAGTGTTTTCCCAAACTTTTGCGTTCAGTAAAATATGATTTAAATTTCTCCTCGAGCCTTTACTTTTGGAAAACCATATGTATTTTTTAACAAATTTAATTTGGATGTTTCTTATTTTCTTGCCCTTTAGCTCATTAAAACATTATGTTGTAGGAGTCATTTGTTTGGGAAGCAATCTGATTCTTTTGGAAAATCTCTGGAAGCCTTTGTTGTTGGGATGAGAAGCAAAATTGTGCCTGATCTTGAGTGTATACATTCAAAGTGAACTGGAACATTATAGAAATTTCTGAATCAGGGGTTCTCAAAGTGTGGGCCCCAGACCAGCACCATCATTATCACCTGGGCAGGGCCCCTCTCACTAAGAAGGGCCTCATACTTGGTTTGATGCTGTTGCCATCTTGAAATTCTTAACTTTGTTTTGTAAGTAAAGTCCAGTGGGAAAAGAGGACAGCACAGTGCTGGTAGGAGCAGATTTCCCCATTCACAGACAGCATTCACAGCGTCCCATGAGCACAGAATTCCAGGGTACTGCATATGTGTGAGAGTTCCTTGAGATTCAAAGCAAGTATAAGGTAAGCATGTTAGGTCTGCAACTGAACCAACTAGGGGAAGTTAGGGAGATGAGGGGGCACTGACAGCCCACAGAGGTCACACTTTCTGTTTGACTCAGAACTTTCTTTGAACCCAGAAAAAAAGCAATGGCATTCTAAGAACAATAGTCCACCAAGAAACCCTATCATATCTTCTCTAACTTGTGAACTAGCCAACTACTTACACGCAAAGAAGGAGAGAGGGCAACACATGGTTCCTTATCTTTTCAGAACTTCCTTACCCATCAGTAATTCAAAAGTAGCAAAAGTTGGTAGAATGCATATATATCAAGAAATGCAATTTAAAACAGTAGACTCAGTTTTGTGCAGCAGTTCCACTCTTCTGGTTAGAAAGGAATATATGTGTGTATATGTATGTATGCATATGTATATATGTATATATATGAGCTACAAAAGATGAGTTGTATAATTTCGGTGATTCCACAGAGGAGTTCAATACTCTTTATAATTGGCATTGTGCAACTTACAGATGAACAGTAAACTTCATGCTAATAATTTTAATTTCTCTTTAGAACATTAAATGGCAAATAAAAAACACCATGACTAGTTGAAAGGGACCATGGAAGAAAGGAAACAGTTTTATCTTTTAGTACTCTAATTAATGGCACTGTTTTTTCCTGCTTTTTGGATAAGGAGTCCTGTATCTTCACTTTGCTCTGGGTCTTGCAAATTAAACAGCCCTTCCTGGGAACTTATTAGAAATGCGGATTCTCAGGCCCCGTGCCAGACCAACAGAATCAGAAACTCACCAGGAGGGAGAAGGGAGGGGGACAGCGGCACGTATTTTAACAAGCCTCCAGGTGATTCTGAACCATGGGCAAGTTTGAGAACCACTGGTCTGAATCATTTAAGCTCGAGAACCCTACAGCTGTATTTACCCAGAAGTTTCAGGCCTGTCTGACTGCCTTATTTTAACTAATCTAAGAGGCAGTTGAAAGCACAACCGCCTTCATAACTGGCCTCTGAATGTCCATCACATGGTGCTTGTGAGCCTCTGCTGTGGAGTCAGACACATCTGTGCTCACCTTAATGCAGCCATGCAGCTTTGGGCAGGGTTCTCCACCTTTCTGATTCTCAGTTTTCTCAGCTATGAAATGGGGATATTAATGCCAGCCTCATAGTGTGATAGAATATATAAATGAGTGTCTGGTACATGGTAAGTCCTCAAGGAAAAGGCGTTGCATCTATATTATTATTAATAATAATTAGTATTATCTGTGTTGTATATTGCTGGTGCTATTAGCCTCACCCTGGACCAGTCTCTGAGGCATCACCCTTGCTTAACTCTCTCCAAGTTGCCCCCTGTGTATCAGGTTGAGATGTAAAACACAAAAGAAACCCAGGAAAGGGTAGAACTTTTCCTTTTACTAGTAAAGGGGAGGGAATGAGAAACAGAACAGGATGTTTCTTATTCTTGATTAGGCATTTTCTCTTCTAAAAGTTCTGCCTTCATATATAATTTTACCTTACAGTTCTAAAGTAGGTGAGGAAGTGCCTAGTCCCCTTGCCTGGATGATGTACAGAAAGAGATTCCATGATAGCTAAGAGCCTGAGCTTTAGAGCTGGACACATCTGGGCCCATCTTGCCCTGGTGATCACAAGCCACTTGCAGATGGGCTAGAAGTCTCTTTCTTTAAATACAGAAAAGTACCAATGTATAGTACCGGCATACCTCAAAGATATTGTTGATTCCAGACCACCACCGTAAAGAAAATATCACAGTAAAACGAGTCACAATTTTTTGGGTTTCCCAGTACATATAAAAGTTACGTTTACACTGTACTGTAGTCTATTAAGCATGTGGTAGCAGTATGTCTACAAAAAGCACATACCTTAATTAAAATATAAGTCTCTGCTAAAAAATTCGAACCATCATCTGAGCCTTCAGTGAGTCATAGTAGCAACATCAAAGATCACCATAACAAATGTAATAATAGTGAAAAAGTTTGCAATATTGCAAGAATTACCAAAATGAGACAGAGACATGAAGTGAGCAGTGTCTGTTAGAAAAATGACACCAACAGACTTGCTCGAAGTAGGGTTGCCCCAAACCTTCAATTTGTAAAAAAACATGAGATGGAGGGCAATAAAGTGAAGTGCAATCAAATGAGGTCTGCCTCTCCCGTGGAGGCAATGAAAAGAAAGAGGCCACAGCTCAGTGACAGGCTCCGGGGGGTCCATACCTGTGTGTAGCTCTAGCCCATCATCAGTCCATCATATGTATTGGCAGATAACTTCCCTGAGCCCCTTTCCTCACTGTACAACTGGCATAGTAATAACAATCCCTCCTGCCCACCTCTAAGTTTGAGCCCAAAGCACTATCCCAAAGCACTTCATAAATTGTTGAAGCTTCAAAGAACATGAGGAAGTTTTGTTACTGATATTGCTGTCTTCAGAATGAAGGTGGTAAGAACCTGAGAAGGGTATGTTGTTAACTCATCTCTGCTCTTCCTGGGAATCCAAAGATGTTGGGGGGACCAAGTCCTATTTACTTCTGTGTGTTTATTGCAACAAGGGAAAGTGTGTTTGAGCACTAAGCTAAAAATAAAAAGCAATCTATAGAAAGGCTGATGTTGAGTGTTAAATGGTCTCCTGCTTTTGCAGAGATCTTTAGAAGGAGGAAGTGTTCAGAGCAGATGCACAGTGAGCATCATGAGAACTCGGATTCGAATCCAGGACTGCCTGAGGTTTCCTCAGTGCCAAGTGTGGTACCTGAACTGCAATGAGCATGGCTGTCAGATGAGCAATGGGAGGAATCACCTGCCTTCTGCTATGCTCACATCTCGATCCTACCGTGGATTCTATGTTCCCTGAGGATAGATGTTGCCTTCTTAAGTGAGTTATTCTTTGCAACAGTCCTTCTCACACATGAAGGTACATGTAAATCACTGAGGAATCATCTTAAAATATGGATTCTGATTCAATAGGTCTGCTTGGGGCTGGAGATTCTGCATTTTTATTGATTTGAGCCTTCTCCTTTTTTTTCTTGATGAGTCTGGCTAAAGTTTTATCAATTTTGTTTATCTTTTCAAAGAACCAGCTTTTAGTTTCATCGATCTTTTCTATTGTCTTCTTCATCTCTATTTCATTTATTTCTGCTCTGATCTTTATGATTTCTTTCCTTTTACTAACTTTTGGGTTTCATTTATTCTTATTTCTCCAGTTGCTTTCGGTGTAAGGTTAGGTTGTTTATTTGGGATTTTTCTTGTTTCCTGAGGTATGATTGTATTGCTATAAACTTCCCTCTTAGATCTGCTTTTTCTGCGTCCCATAGGTTTTGGACCATGATGCTTTCATTTTCATTTGTCTCTAGGTATTTTGTTATTTCCTCTTGATTTCTTCAGTGATCCATTGGTTGTTTAGTAGCACATTGTTGAGCCTCCACATCTTTGTGTTTTTTTACAGTTGTTTTCTTGAGTTGATTTCTAATCTCATAGCATTGCGTTCAGAAAGATACTTGATGTGTTTCAATTTTCTTAAATTTACTGAGGCTCACTTTGTGGACCAGCATATGATCAATCCTGGAGAATGTTCCATGTGCACTTGAAAGAATATGTATTCTGCCGCCTTTGGATGGAATTCTCTATAAATATCAATTAAGTCCATCCGTTCCAATGTGTCATTTAAGGCCTGTGTTTCCTTATTGATTTTCTGTCTGGGTGATCTGTCCATTGATGAAAGTGGGTGTTAAAGTCACCCACTATTATTGTGTTACTGTTGATTTCTCCTTTTATGGCTGTTAGCATTTTCCTCATATATTGACGAGATCGGGTGCATTCAGGGTGGAATGGTATGGCCATAGAGCATTTGCCTTATACATTGAGGTGCTCCTATGTTGGGTGCATATATATTTACGAAACAGACTTTAAAATAAAGACTGTTACAAGAGACAAAGAAGGACACTACACAATGATCAAGGGATCAATCCAAGATGAAGATATAACAGTTGGAGATGCTGCATTTTTTGTTGTTGTTGTTAGATTGTGCATTTTTAACAAGCTCCCAGGTAATGCCAATGCTGCTGGTCCACAGACACTTCGTGCAGTAAAGTTTACAATTGAAATCCCATTGGGAGTTTACAGAGCCCACAGGTGAGGGCTCTGCGTTGAAGGAAGAGCCCTGAGCAAGATGAAACTTGGAGGCAGGTGCATGGCTGGGCGGTGCCTGTGACCAGCTGGGGACGAGAGCATTGGTGAGGAGGTGTTGAGGGACTATAAGCAACGTGGCGTTAGAGGTGCCAGCTTGGACCCACGGTCTTAAAGAATGAAGACATGACTTCCAATCAGACCCCCTAAACTGGACACCAGAGGGGCTTCAGGTAGGGATCTCAAGATAATATTTTGCCTGGAAAAACATTCCAGCAAATAGCACACTATGAAACTGTTATAATGATTCCATTACTGCTCAGCACACTTCACAACGCTCGGCATATGTCCTTAGCCTGACTTTGCCTGCTCTTTTCAAGGCTAGATTTCTAGAACCTAGTAATACTATGATAGCAGTAGTTAGAACACTGGTAGGAGTAATGGTCAAGGCAGCAGTTAATATTTGAGAACTTACGGTGCAAAAGATCCTTGTATTTGTCTCATTTAATCCTCACAACAACCCTACAAGGTAATTACTGTTATTATCCTCATTTTTCAAGTAAAGAAAATAAAACACAGGAAGTATTTTAAGTGACAGGGTCACACAACTAATTAGTGGATGCCCCCACTCTTCCCCACCCCGTCCTCTCCCTTCCACCTTCCCTTTGGCCCTCAGGCTGTATGTGGTCATTAAAGGAATCACTGTACTCCAGGGGTTGCAGTAAATACCCAAGTAGTGACAGGGACATGGAAAACACAGCTGTTTCCTTCCTAAGCATGGGGAGACGAAGTCGTGAGCAAAGTAGAAAACCTTCACTGTTGTGGTAGCAAGCACAGTCCGATCTAAACTGATCACCAAATCTTCCCCATGAGGGGAAAACACTTAAACAAAATCAGTGAGGGCTTCCCTATGAAAACAATACAAGAACATTTACCATGAAGCTTCCATGAAATCTTGTATCTGCTACTCATCTACCCTGCTGGATAGGGTCCAGAAAGAGCTTTCTGCCTCCTTATTCCAATACTCAGGGCCCAGGATTCCTCTCTAGACAGCACGCTCCTTCTTTTCTGTATCTCAGCCCTGCAGCAGAGCCTGGCCCATGGGATATGTTCAACACATACCATTAATAGATTAATTAACCCGTCTACTAGTAATGGGCTCACTCTACTCAGAAAAACTCATGGAAGTTGTTTTGGAGTTCCTTCCTCTAAATAGAGGAATACAGTTGAGGGCAACAGGGAGAGATGTAACAGATTTATTCCACAAACAGTGCCAAGTACTGCCCTCAGGGCCTGGGTGATGATGACCACATGGGTGCCTGCTGACGGATGGAGGCAGACAGACCTAGATTTGAATCCCATATTTACAAGCTGCTACTCATGTAACTCTCAGAGAAGTTCTCAACATCTCTGTGCCTCAGTCGCTTCATCTGTAAAATGGAAATGATGTAGCAGTTCCGTCCTAGGGTTGTTGGATCAAGGAAGGTAAAGCATCGTGCTCAGCATATGGTAACAGGACATGTCAGCTACATGACTGTGACATGATGGTCCCTGCCCACAGAGCAGTTGGTGGCAAACTTTTTCAGTAAAGGGCTGGGTAATAAATATCTTATGCTTTGTGGGCTACATATGGTCTCTGTCCCAACATATGGTCTCTGTCAGTTCTGCCATTGTAACATGGAAGTAACCACAGATAGTACAAATTGACTCTCGTTATCATTTTAACATGTCATGAAATATTCTCCTTATGATTTTCTTTCCATCACTTGGCCATGTATTAATAAAAGCCATTCTCAATTTACAGACTGTACAGAAACAGGCAACAGGTCAGGTTTGGCCCATGCATCATAGTTTGCTGACCCCTGGTCTAGTGGGGAAAAAGACAAAGACAAAGCTGTTGCAATACAACATGTCACAGTGCTGAGAAGGCAGGTATCTATTCTGCCTGGCAGTGAGAAGAGAAAGCTTAGAAACAGCTCCAGAGAGAAGGAAACACGGGAGCTGGGCTTTTCAGAGTGAGTAGGAGTTCACCAGATGGGACAGATAAGAGAAGGAAACAGCAATTATTAAAGAATAAGCAAAAAGGAAAAACATGTCTTTCTAGAGAATTGACCAAAGTTCATTGCTACAAAGAGAAAAAGGACTCTTGTAGTTTCGCTGATTTTCTCATGAATTTGATTACCTTCTGTAGTTGTTTCTTTTTTTTTTTTTTTATACAGCAGGTTCTTATTAGTCATCCATTTTATACACTTCAGTGTATATATGTCAATCCCAATCTCCCAATTTATCACAGCACCACCTTCCCCCCCGCTGCTTTCCCCCCTTAGTGTCCATACGTTTTTTTCTTTACTTATGTGCCTCAATTTCTGCTCTGCAAACAAGTTCATCTGTACAATTTTCTAGGTTACACATATATACATTAATATATGATACTTGTTTTTCTCTTTCTGACTTACTTCATTCTGTATGACAGTCTCTAGATGCATCCACGTCTCTACAAATGACCCAATTTCATTCCTTTTTATGGCTGAGTAATATTGCATTGTATATATGTACCACTTCTTCTTTATCCATTCATCTGTTGATGGGTATTTAGGTTGCTTCCATGACCTGGCTACTATAAATAGTGCTGCAATGAACATTGGGGTGCATGTGTCTTTTTGAATTGTGGTTTTCTCTCGGTATATGCCCAGTAGTGGGATTGCTGGATCATATGGTAATTCTATTTTTAGTTTTTTAAGGAACCTCCATACTGTTCTCCATAGTGGCTGTATCAATTTACATTCCCACCAACAATGCAAGAGGGTTCCCTTTTCTCCACATCCTCTCCAGCATTTGTTGTTTGTAGATTTTCTGATGATGCCCATTCTAAGTGGTGTGAGATGATACCTCATTGTAGTTTTGATTTGCATCTCTCTAATAATTAGTGATGTTCAGCAGCTTTTCATGTGCTTCTTGGCCATCTGTAAGTCTTCTTTGGAGAAATGTCTATTTAGGTCTTCTTTCCATTTTTTGATTGGGTTGTTTGGTTTTTTAATATTGAGCTGCATGAGCTGTTTATATATTTTGAAGATTAATCCTTTGTCCAATGATTCGTTGGCAAATATTTTCTCCCATTCTGAGAGTTCCCTTTCCATCTTGTTTATGGTTTCCTTTGCTGTGCAAAAGCTTTGAAGTTTCATTAGGTCTCATTTGTTTATTTTTGTTTTTATTTCCATTACTCTAGGAGATGGATCAAAAAATATCTTGCTGTGATTTATGTCAAAGAGTGTTCTTCCTATGTTTTCCTATAAGAGTTTTATAGTGCCTGGTCTTACATTTAGTTCTGTAATCCATTTTGAGTTTATTTTTGTGTATGCTGCTAGGGAGTGTT